>NC_085140.1:78941286-80268346 GCF_024139115.2 Armigeres subalbatus
AAGGCAAAACAAAACAAAAAAATTTTTGGTCTATGACCTGTTTGGCCAAATGACATTTTCAGCCAAACCGTTTTGATTGATTGATTGATTGATTGATTGTTTTTGAACCGTTGGCAAGATTTTCAGTCAATCGACCCTTCCTCCTATTTAATAATTTTTGGTAGAATTGTCAAAATGATTCTTATGGACAATATAAAGAATTCCCCGTAGAAAACAAAATGAATTCCTTCAAAAACCCATTGAAATTCCAAAAAACATTCCTGTGAAAACTGCAGGGAGTTTCCTGCGAATTTTTTTTAAGGTTTCCTGTGGGTATTTTGAAGAATGTTCTGTGTGAATTTTGAAGAATACTCAACAGAATTTCCGAAGAACTTTTCGGGCAATTCCGAAGAATTTTCCACGGAAATTCCGAACGTTTTTTTAGCATTAGAATTAGCATTAGCATTGTTACGGTGTTATTCGTAAATTGGACACTAGTGATACTCATGTTTTACTTTTGAGATCCTTATCTAGAATGCTATCAGAAATCAAGAAGGGGAGTGGTCCTTGATTCCACTTTTAAACAAAAATAACAAAATCATGAGGATTACTACTCCTGGCCACGCCCATCTTCACCGTAACTAGGGAGAGGAAGGAAGTGTTGATGTGGTACTTACTTAACGAGAGGCCACCGGCCACTAAGTACCACGGAGTTGGATAATGGGGAAGGTATGCGAATGTTTTTCCTTGGAAATTATAAAAGCTATCCATGGAATTTTCATAGAATTTCTCGTTACAACTTCAAAGTAGTTTCCGTAGAAAATTTAAAAATAATTTCCAAATTAAAAATTTGGAAAAACTAAGAGATTTTTTCGACGAAATTCAAAAGATCCTCTCGGTAATGTCTTGAAAATGGTCTGGAAAAACCAAGAACAAAATATTAAAGAAACGAGCGCAATAAAAAAGCCACGCTGATTCACGCCGTCGTCGCCGCCCGGCTGAAATGGCTATCAGCGTGACGCCGAAAACGCCGCCGCCGACGATTTTTGGACCGGCGCACACCTCTAGTCCGAATAGCCCATTGGACATACAGAGGAGGCATTTTTTTCTAGCAGAAGAAAATTATTTGAACCCCCTCAAATTTAAAAAATTTTGGCTACGCCGCTTATAGTACATACATAAAGCCTGTACACGTTAAATTTCGGACACCTATCTCCCAAAGCGATTTAAAAAAAAATTACAAACCACTGAGAAGATCAATTTACATACAGCTGAATCTCTCCGCTTTGTGTGATACTTTCAGCGTGTTTTTATTCACGTCCAAATTGGTAAAATTGCTAAAAGTTATTTGGACTTCATCTCCGTGTCCGAAATTTAACGTGGACAGGCTTTAGATCATTTTTATTCGAGAACCAAGAGATTAATTAGTAACATTCAAATTGGTCCTCTAAAAAAATCATAAAACCCCCCAGACCAATTTTCTGGCTACGCTACTGACCAGGGTTGTTAATCGATAAATTATCGTCGTCGACGATAACGGTTGTACGATGATGCTTCGTTGACGATAAAGTGAGCGTTGATTTATCGTTATCGTTATCGAGTATTCGTTGATTTATCGATAATTATCGAGTTAACTGTAATAATTATGTACTGCAATTTTGAAGATCCGGAGCATCTACCTACATGTACCTACATATAACATAA
Organism: Armigeres subalbatus; assembly: GCF_024139115.2. Classification (NCBI taxonomy): domain Eukaryota; kingdom Metazoa; phylum Arthropoda; class Insecta; order Diptera; family Culicidae; genus Armigeres; species Armigeres subalbatus. The sequence continues at coordinate 78,942,970 of NC_085140.1, forward strand.
TTGTGATTATTTTATGATTCAGAGAGTAGACTAACCGAGTCGTGCGGAATGAGTGACCAATTCATCACCGAGAGTATTTTTGCTTGGTTCTGGTGCTCTATGCCTGAGATGAAATACTATACAAGTCACTGCAATAATCTTTAGCACTTAAAACCCAATCTCAATCCCGAGGTGTTCCGATTCCAGCTGCATGTTCTTGCTTATCCAATAAAGATTGCCAAAGAAAAGTCATTATACGTCCTCAGTCAGTAGAAGGATATGTTGATGTGTCTCCATCTGATAGAAGGTCTGTCTGGTTAGCACAAATATCTTCGTTTTTTTATACAACCAGCGCTAAATTCGTGGAACACTTATGCAATGCTAAAAAGTACTTTAAATCTTTATAGAACAGTTCACTTTTTTGGTTCCGAGTGTAGGGCACTAAGCATTATTTCTAGAAAGACCCATTTTAATCAAAATCACATTTGGTCAACTTGCTGCCATCAGGCTCAGCATTGACAAAATTTTCGAACCCCGATGATTATTGAGTTGATTCATCTTTATCGTAGCAACCGATAACGTTGAACACAAATAACTTTATCGGCAATAACGATAAATTAACGATTAACAACCCTGATAAAGACTTTTTGTTGATCAGTTCAGTATTTATAGTTCAAATAATAATCAGATTTGGCCATAAAAATAATGCCAGGTTTGACATTTTATGTAGCAGTATTGGGTACATTTTTGAGAAAAAAACAGTAATAAAATCGTTCATGCGCGATATCCTTAAGTGCAATTTTTGTCCATATAAAAGTGGCCAACTGACGATCCTCCGTATCTGAGGATTACAGGATGTAGGTGTGGCCGATAAACAATCTGAGGTTAGTGACTTGGTGATCATTGTTCAGCTTGTCTTGGTACAGTGATCACCACGTCACTATCCAAGTCGTTCCTGGGTGGACGTTAGGCAGAGTAACAGCGATTTAAACAATGCTTGTTCTCTCTTATTGCTAATCTATTCATTTCACACTTGCCGCTCGCTTGCGGTGTCAATCGAATCTGCACCTTCATTACTTTCATCTACTCCCTTTCACTTAGAGTAGTATAATTATCACAAAAAAAAAACAATAAATTAACTTCGATCTTTATGAAAGCGTAAGCGAGTAAATAATATGACTTACTTACAAATTGAATCAGTATTTGCTACACCCAACCGGCAAATGTTAGATTTTCTAACAATTCTGTATAAGAAACTACCAAAACCTGTATAAGAACTGAGCATATTCTAAATTGTTATATTCTTATACAAGTATTGCATAAGAATCTAACAATTTTGTAAGATTTTCTAACAATATTTGTTTGAGAGCTTACATTTTTTGTATAAGAATCTAACAATTTCGCATATGCCCAGTTCTTATACAGGTTTTGTTCGCCGGTTGGGTGTAATAAATCAGGAACATGAAAAATGCTCACAAATCACGTTTGGTATAGATTGTTAATTTAAGTCTGTAGCGCTGATTTGAAGTAGGCACGTGTCGGTGTTATACAGACTTAATTTTCAGACATGAGAACCGATAAGCGCATATCGGTTTGTGACTTGTGTCTTTTCAAAAGCACTTACGGCTGCTAACAACCGTGGTTAAACAGTGTAAATCAGCGCAGATTGTGCAACGGAATTCACAAGCTGCTTTAGAATTGAATGTTCATGATGGTAGGAGTACATACTTGAATTTATTTCCTAGAAAGTTTAAGTGTTTCTAAGGAACCCTCAAAAGAGGAACTGTTCCAGTTTTCATCTCACTGTAACAAATTTATCTTATCCCAAACGTAAATAATAAGGTATTATTTTTTTCTTTTTTTTAGTTTTACTAACATGCGCAACATAACACGAAAATAATAAATAATTCCGCCTGCTTTACATTCTATTCTATTCTATCGGAAATGCAAATACTATTTTTCTAGTAGAGGATATACCTAATCATCTCATTCTAATACGATCTTACAATTTTGTCAATTTATGTCCATAATCAATTAGGAGGAAAACCCCAAAATACACTCACGCTTTGCACTTTGAAAATGTCATATAAACTCATCATTTCGCTGCCAAACACAGAACACCACTCGCGACCACTGAAACTTCGTCCGCTGAAGCCGAATGCCATCACCAACTACCACTGCCAAGCACACCAATGGAATGCCCATGTCAGTTTCGGTCGATTGGATGACCCATTCAACCGTTGTTGGTTGTTAGTCGGTTGGTACCTACATATAGGTTGCCCGTGTAGTTTATTGTTTGTTTTGTTTAGTCACCTGGAAAAGATACGGTCACCGTACGTTTACGTACACGTAACATGTTTGCAGAAAACGCGGAATCCCGTTCTCCTATATATGTACTTTAGCACACAAAAAAAGTGTTGACATTTGTGGACATGCAAAAATGGACTAAAAAAAGGATCGAATTGATAAAAGTTTGTAAGCCTTTTTTCGCGTCAGTCTATCGCAGTCCGGTGAGTTGAACGAGCTACGATACTATGTTTTTGGCATGATTAATATTAACAATTGAGGGCTTTTAAAATATAAATAAATTTTGATGCGGTTTTCCTGTGAACTAACGCACAAAGCCATAGCTTTTGAACATCTCAGCAAAAGCGAAGAATTCCATGGCGAAGTTCTCGGAGGAATTCTCTAGAGAATTTGTAGACACATTGAAGTTTTCCTTGGAATCCACGAGGAAATTGCCGCCGGAATTCTCAGAGGAATTTCCATAGGGTCTCCTACAAAAACCACACATTACGAACGAAATAAGAGATAATACGACTCGATATAATAGGCAAAGACCCAGGCGACGAATAAAGGATTACAATTGGAAGCTAGAAACATGAATATTCAAGTCGCTAGGTTTCGCAGGTTGCAACAGAATAATCTATGAAGAATTGAAAAGGGATAAATAACTCTCAAGAAGTATTTGATAAGTATGTAGGAAATACCATCACCCGGGGCTTTTATATTTTTAAATTTTCTGTTACATACATAATAGATTTCACGTCATCCAAATTAGTTCCCAACGAAGGGTCAAAATCAGTCTTTAATTGAGAGTCTTCAAACCTCCGCACCACCTGATCCTCAATAAATTCTTTACGATTTATATAAAAAAGAGCTTCCATAGCTCGTCATCTTCGCAATACAGAAATTATTCTCGTGATTATGTGCCAAGTAAAAAGGTGATGATCTTGCTATAACAAAAGTGATCCGATCTACGGAAGTGTCTAACAACCAATGATATATTTCTATGATTAGTAGTACAAGGTCTACTACCGTTTTGGCTCAAATCCCGAACATGACCCATATTCTGAACACTGGCGCTCTGAGGATCAAAATTACAAACGAATTCAAGCTCCTGTGGAGAAAATTACACGAATAAAGTCAAAATGTCCGTTTAAAAGCGAATGTTTGAAATTTGAGTTAAATGTTCTTAAGTCGGTATGTTCAATCTTGGGATGCTTGTACTCTTGCAACGATAGAAGGCCCATCTTGTTCCGGTCGGCTTCCAGGTTCAATTTCGGCAACGGTTTCGTCAATAAGTCATCAGTAACCATTGTTTCAGTGGGCAGTGGAGAATCTTGATGTGGTTGTTGTTCACTAGGTCGCAGATGAAGTTGTATCGTGTATCATTATGTTTAGTTCCACGGTTCCCTTCTTCAGCTTCTAACATCGCTATGAAGCTTTGGTTGTCCTCGCGTATGATTATTGGACCGGTAGACTTCTTGCCAACATCCTTCATCAGCTTGTTCAACCAGAGTAGCTCCTAACAGGCTTCGGACTATGTCACGCGCTTCGCACACACTGCTGTTTCCGAGCAGCTCATGAAATCAGCCCACCTAAGTGGAGGATGAATCCAGAGTTTGATTTTCGGACTTGATGGTCTTGATCGGTAACCGGCCCAATCAGCATCGATGTATGCTTCAAGATTTCCAGGTCCCCCAAGTTCCAGTTTTAAATCTGCAGTTGATTGAAGATATCTCAACGCGTTCTTGCGTCCGAGGATGGACGCGCTAATGGCAACATCTGGTCGAGTATTTACTGCAACGTGCAGCAAAGCGCCAAATAGAAACTTAGAAACTCTTCGTCAAGCAATAAGCATGACGTCCATGTATAATAGTACGAATGACAAGCGACTATTCTTCATCTTCACGTACAAGCAAGGATCAGATTCTGTCAATAGATACCCTAAACGTTGCAATAGGTACTTTAGTGATCCTCCGATTCTACACACGTCCTGGATCAGGGATGCCAGACATACAGACATTACTGTATTTATACAGACATTTGGTCTTGCATACAGACATCATACAGATTACAGACATTACACAGACATTTGGTTGAAGTTACAGACTTTTACAGACATTCAGTTTTCGAAAACTTTGTGCTGTCAAACAGAATCCTCTTGGGCTTTCCAATTAAACCATTTTGGGTTTTCAAACAAAATTGTTATAGGAATTTCGTAAGAATTTCTATAAGGTTTTCAAACGTTATCAATTTGGAATTCTGAGCGAAGCCTTTTAGGATTCTAAACGAGATTCCTTTTGAATTCCAAACAGAATCCTTAAAGGATTCCAAACAGATAGATTCTTTGATTCCTTTCGGAAACCTAAAAAGATTCAATTCAGAAGTCCAAAATTAATCCATTCTGAAACCCTGAATAATCCCGTTCGAAAGCCCAAAGGAATTCCATTGTGGTGCCCAAAAGATATCCGTTCGTACGGATTTCCGTACAGAATTACGTAAACTTCCGATCTTAATCCTACTGGGTTTACTAACGGATTCCCTTCGGGTTTCTGAAAGAAATTCTTTTGGGCTTCCGAAAGGAATCACTCGGGGATTCTCAAATAAATCCTTATGAAATTATGTGAATATCTGAATATAATCATTCTAGAATCTCGAACGGAATACTTTTGGTCTACCGAACGGCATGTAGGAATCCTTTTGTGCTTTCCAAAGAAATTCTTCTAGACTTTTGATTGGAGTACTCTGGGCTTCTGAACGGAATAGAACTTGAGGAATTTCCTACCGAAGCCCGCAACTGCGAAAGAAATCGATTCAAAACCCCAGAAGCGTTCTTTTCGAAAGCCAAAAAGAGCTCCGTTCAGAAAACCAAAAAATGGCTATCCATATACCACGTGGACAGTTTAGGGAGGAAGGGAGGTATGGCGAATGTCCATACAAAATTTTTGAAAGTTTGTATCAGGAATTTGGTTTTTAATTTCGAAAAACATGTTGATTTTTTTTATTCATTCGACAGCATTTTCTGAACTACAACATATTTTTTTCACACTCATAGACTCTAAATTTTATGTTTAAAATTCATTTTAAAAGTTTTAAGAAATTTGACTGCTTGGCAGTTAGCTCACAGGTTGACAGCTCGACCCATAGTAAAATCAAGTTAGGGGTGTTCAATACGCGAAATAAATAGGTTCTTCGAAATTGATTTAAGATAGTTCCCGTGCACCAAAATTCATGAAATTTTGGATTTAGGCTCGGTTTTTATAATAGATTCAAGATATGCAATAATCTCAATACCCCTAAAAAACACAATTGTCCAAGCTGAGGAAGGGGGGTATACAAAACTGATTAAAACCTGTCTACGTGGTATATGGACAGCCCCTAAGTAAGTCCTTTCTCTGGATTTCCGAACGAAATTATTTGGGATTCTGAAAAGAATTCTTTTATATTTCTGAACGAATTTTTCTTTGGGCTTCCAAAACAGAATTCTTTTGGGCTGCTGAACGAAATTTTTTTAGACTTTACTTTCAAACAGATTCCTTTAGATTTTCGAAAGGAATACTTCGAAGTCGAGATTTTTTTTTCTCATTCTATACTGGGGATATTCTTTTGGAATTTTGGGATTCCGAAGTCTTAAAAGATTCCGTTTGGAGGCCAAAAGTAGATTGATAAGAACATTATTCAAAGCTATTTAGTGGAATATCTTCACTTATCATAAGACGAGATAAAAATAACCTATTTAATTCCACCACTTGTTCGTAGCTTTATAGTAACTTTAAGAATGCGTTTTTCGACCTTAACAGCAACCTTACTTTTCTTCAGTATCTCGACTAAGTCTTACACCCATTTTTTGATTATTTAAACCTCGATATTCTATACGTTGTCAAAAGTCCACGGTCTTTCAATAATTGTCTAATTCCTGTACCTTCTAAACTCCATACAGACAAATACAGATATTTTGCTGAGATTGACAGACTTATAAAAATTGTATCTGGCATCCCTGGTCCAAATTGCTTCAGTCCATATAGACTCTTTCGCAAAAGGCATACATCGTTCCTGGATCCGGTCTCGAATCCGATCGCCTGTCTCATGTAGATGCTTTCGACCAAATCCCCGTACAGGTAAGCTGATTTAACGTTCACATGCTTTAGCAGAAGCTTTCTTCTAGCGACAATCGACAATAGTGTGCGAAATATAATTTGCTTCGCAACGGGGGCGAATACCTCATCGTAATCGGTACCGTATTGTTGGCTGAATCCTTGGGTGACAAGTCTTGCCTTGTATCGTACAGCTTCGCCGCTACTGTCCAGCTTTCGCGTAAATACCCATTTACAGCCAACAGGTTTGCGACCACTGGGTAATGGCACGACCTCCCATATTTTGTTCTCCTGCAAGGACTGCATCTCTTCTTCCATGACACCCTTCCACATGTCACGTTCTGAACTCTTTATCGCTTCTTCCAAAGAACGAGCCTCACAGTACTCTTGGACTGATAAAACCCACCGCGTCACGGAATCTCTGTGGTCGAATTCCTTTGGTTGCACGGTTGGATCGACGAATGTTCGGCGTACCACCAAACTCCTACTGTCCCTCGGTATTTTGTGGCTGATTACGATCAATGATAGCACGGATAATATTGTCTTGGTCTTCTTCGTCATTGGATGTAGCGGTTTCATAACCGTTGAATTCTGCATCGCTTGACTCATCATTGTCATCTTGATCATTATCGTTTTAAATAGCAGTGACAACATCATCGTTGTGATACCATTGGTCTTTCTCATCCCAAGTTGTTGATCCACTGAAACATGTTCGCTGCCGCGGAATTCAGTAAATTTTCGGTTAAAACTACCCAAAAACATTTATTTAATACTAATTATACAAAATCTGTAAACAAGCATTAGACTGGAACCCAGCGGGACATCGCAGCAGAGGCAGACCCAGAAGCTCATGGCGGCGAAGCCTCAAAAAAGAAATAAAAGAAGTCGACCGAAATCTAACCTGGCAACAGGTTAAAGCGATAGCCGGGCAACGCTCAGGATGGAGAACTTTCAAGTCGGCCCTTTGCACCACCGGAGGTGTACAGGATCCATAACCAATTTAATACTGTGACGCCCGAAACGACACGTCAAATCGTTTAATCGAGTGAAACGAGAGTTTTTGATTAATTATTAGTTCAATCAAAGTTATCAAAGTGCCAAATAGCCGCCAGACATTCTAAATACTCACGCTCCTCTAATGTGGACGCGTACTATACACATGTGGAGGTGATGGCTTGAGAAATGGATTGCGAGTGATTTGACTATGCGTCCAATTTGGGAATCTCGAGCTCGTTCAGTAGCCGCTAGGTTGCGAAGGCCGACGGAGGTCCTTCGTAGCTTAGTTGGTTAAAGCACCAGTCTAGCGTACTGTAGGTCATGGGTTCGAGTCATATCGAAGGGAAAGTGGTTGCCTCCAATACATTTTTCCAAATCAATATCTTCCACATAACGTACATATTCACATATGAGTTTTCATAACATTGTAAATTAACTAGGGAAGTGCACCGGTTTTGGCCAACTTAGTGCCTAATTTGGCCAACCCTAAAAAATACACATTTTTCCAAAATAATCGATAAGTTGAAAGCAGCGTTCAAGCATGAGGGATATATCTCTTGTTAGAACTAATAAAACCCTTGCGAATTGCTTTATTTTTGGAGTTATTCGCACAATTGTCCAAATTAGGAACATGTCCAAAACCGGTACAGTTCCCCTATTAGTGTTTTTTTTTTTGGCCACAATAAAGACGTTAAAGGGCAGTTGGCAATCTTCTTCAGTCGAAAACAATGCATTAGCATTAGCATTAGCATTAGCATTGTTACGGTGTAATTCGTATCGTAGATTGGACACTAGTCATGCTTAACTTTTGAGATCATCATCTAAAATGCTATTCGAAATCAAGAAGGTGAGTGATCCTTGATTCCAGTCTTAAACAAAAATAACAAAAGCATGAGGATTACTACTCCTGGCCACGCCTATCTTCACCGTATCTAGGGAGAGGTAGAAAGTATTGATGTGGTACTTACTTAACAAGAAGCCACCGACTTGGCGACACCATAAGTACAACGGAGTTGGATAATGAGGAAGGTGTTCGTTGGGTCAAGATTTGCCTGTAGCTGGCAATGTAACCGTGGTAGATCTTACCCCGTAATACACCACGTAAAGGTGTCTACCCAGCATTACGGGTGCTTCTTCAGTCGAAAACAATGCAGTGCAATAAGTGCTCACACAACATCAGCAGCAACAACAGTGAACAAATCGTCAAGTGTGAAGGAAAATGTGCAATACGGTATCACACATCTTGTGTTGGATTATCAGAGCCGACTGTATGCGCATTGTCAACAAAAAAAATTATGCGGATGTGCGACGAATTCAACGAATTTCAACTGATAATATCGAGCCGGCTATCATTGAATCCGTTCAGTCCGATGTTTTGGAATTAAAGTGTAACCGGAACTAACGTCTACCGTGCTGACAATATGAATGAGATGGAATCTACGAATCAAACCAATTCAGAAGATAAGTTCTCGTTGTTTATGTCAAATGTTGAGCCTAATACCGCCGACAGTGAAATTGAATTATTAGTTCGAGAATGTCTTGAAATGAATCACATACAATGGTTGGTTTCCTATCCGCCGCTGCCGTATCCAGGCGCTAACGTATATGTAAAAACAGCCAGCATGAGTTAAACCTGAAGTTTGTATGGCGAAAGACAACGCAAGTTTTCTCAACAGCAGGAACTTTTCACGAAAATCTATTGGTACCAGTTGTGTACGAAGGTGTCCGCTACTATGCCTACCGAATATATTCTCGATAAAGTTACTTATTTTCGAGATATTAAACATTAGATGCTTTTCGCCATACTGTTTCCCGAAAGATAACTCCTAGTGTGCCGCTGTGAGCACGTTCAAAGTAGGCGATTCATTGGTATTACTTAGGGGCAAACCAGCCGACTGCATCGTGCTTTCGTGCTGTGCGTGTTCTTTCTCTCTTATGCGGAAGGAAGTTTTTAATACTCTGCGAAGCTATTTTAATTTCAACGGTGCTTCTTTAGCGCTATTGCTGTACCCACTGATCCTGTTACGATCTTTTGCAAGGACCCGTGCCTTCGTTTTACGTTGGACCCGTTTGCGGAAGTAAAAATTCCGACAAGCGGTAGTAAAAATCTCCTGCAGGGACACCGTTCTGGGAAAAAACCTCTTAGAAGGTCACGTCTCCACGCTCAGCAATGAGTATTAATAAAAACAAGAGGAAGGGGAGTCTTTGAATTTACTCCACTTCTTCTAAGAAACAAGGTTTCAAGACCGTCCTCCCAAAGCGCGGAAAAATAGAAGGAAGCTGGAGGAATTCAGGAAATTTCCTTCTAACTCTAATATCGGAAATAATTTCTTCTCCAATCAGAACTGAGCAATCAGTTCGATTTGATTAATGATGAAATTGAGCAAATCGAATATACCCTTCTAGCCCAGGTGATCCGATTCATGCGAAAAAAGCAAAGGATTCCGCCAATTGCGGTATCTGTTGCCGAGTTTTCTGGCTTCCGAATGAGATCTTTTAGAGTAACCCTTCAGGGGATCAAAGGTTTCATTTCAGATTGCTAGGAAGGGTGACATGCCGCGTTTTGCCGGGATCAGCTTTTGACGATCGCAAAATCGCCTCTTCTTAAATTTATTTAACTGAGAAGCGCCGCCAAATTCCTTCACATACGACGACAAAAACTGAGCGATTATTGACAAAAGTCGTCTTGAAAGGTTCTCCCTAGTGATGACAAATCACTGGATGAGAATTAAAATTTAAATTTCTCAATTACTTGGATTTTTCACCAGTCCAATGAAATTAAGATGAAAAAGAAATCCCATTCTGGTACTTGCCCAGAGGGGCATTTCTCAAGAATTTTATTTAGTCTCATTTTAACAAAAGTGAACTAAATAATATGAAAAGATTTGGAAAAAGTGCCTGTATTATGTCCCATGTCCGTGTTGTTAGTGTAAACATTTCCACTGGAAACCTGGGGGAAAGCCCAAAACCCCACCCAGTGCCGTAAGTGCCAAAAGTGGGGTCATGGAACCAAACATTGTCACATGGATGCTAAGTAATGTATTGATTTGTGGTGGAATCCTCTCTCACGCCAAGGACGCATGTCCTGAGAGAGAAGATTCCAATAAATTTAAATGTATGTGCAAATTGTGGGGGCAATCATAAATCCAATTTCTGGAATGCCCTTCCACGCAAAAAAGTTTTGAATTCCATTGCAAAATTACGATGACGGGAAATCGGATCCCAGATTCGGCGGGTAGAAATTTTTCAAATCGCTCAAATTTCGGAAACCAGTTACCGGTCGAGCACCATACCCACCCCCAATTCACAAACAAATTTTGCTTCGCTCGTCAACGGGTAGCAAGCACTTCAGTAAATTCCAATTTTTCGAATGTACCTACGTATGCAAACATCGCTGCTGGTAGACAAAATTTCTCTTCCTCAAAATGAGGTTTTATACCCATGTCCCAAACGGAAAATCATGGTCAAGGCTGTTGGGCCGATTCAGGTAGCACGATCTGCTTCCGAATTTGATTTTTATCTGAACAATTGCATCACATGATTGATGCAATGTTCAAAGCAAATACCATACCGGAAGCTGTTCAGGGTTGGTATAAAAGTACACACAAAAAAAATGTTATCCGGACTCCGTTTTAATGGATCTAAATAATTGTGTGTGAAAGTTCTAAATTGGAATGCCCGCTCTCTAAAGGGTAATTGTGAAGATGAATTATTCAACTTCCTAACAGTTCATAATATTGCATATTGCTATTATAACTGAAACGTATTTAAAACCAGGACTCTCCATTAAAAGAGATCCAAACTATTTTATCTACAAGAAGCCATGATCACGTCTTGACAGCATACCTGTGGTGAGGTCGCCATCGTCATTAATAGACGTATCAAACATAAATTATTTCTCTTCGTTCGAAAACCAAAGTTTTTGAAACCTTACAGAGTTTCTGTTGAAACAAATTTCTTGATTACACTTTTCCTTCATTGCAGCCTACTTCGCTTTTTCAATGCAATGGGCAGCAAAAGAATTTGTTGGAAAGCTGATCTTCAAATTCTGACTCGCCAACAAATCAAAATTCTTCGTAATTGGTGACTTCAATGCAAACACCGTTCATGGAATGATGCTCAAAGCAATTCCTAATGGTAAAATTTTATTTGAAGATTGTTCTGCGGGATATTATACTATTCAATATCCCAATGATAGACCAACTTGTTTTTCTTCCAGTCGAAATCCTTCTCACAATTGATTTAGTTTTAACGGATTCAAGTCAGCTGTGTGGCCAATTGGTAACCCATGCCTGACTTTGACTCTGATTACCTTCCTGTGACATTTGAAATCTCACAAGAAGCCATTTATAATCCAATCAGCTCTACTTTTAATTATCATAGAGCTGATTGGCATTTATATAAAACATATATCGATAGGAATTTTGATGTTAATATTCCTTTGGATACCAAAAGTGATATTGACAATGCACTCGTATCTTTGACAACGAATTTAATTGTATCGGAGCCAGAGGCATTGTAATTCCTAAACAACATGTGAAATTAAATTCAACTCCATTATTACTGACGACGATCTTCAGCTACTGATCCGTCTTAAAAATGTAATGAAACGAAGGCAATACTAAAGAAACTCGCGATCCCGCGTTGAAAGTTATTTGGCGAGATTTTGCAAAATGAAATTAAAAAACGTTTCGCTATTCTTGAGAAATAGCAGCTTTGACAATAGTGTCTCGAGGTTGGATCCCAGCTCGAAACCCTTTTGGAAATTAACGAAAATTCTTAAAACCGTCAAAAGCCAATTCCAGCAGCGCTTAAAGAGGGAAATAAAATTTTATTAACAAATGGCGAAAAGGCTCAAAAAGCACTGGTTCAGCAGTTCGAGAGTGCCCATAATTTTAGTCTAGGGTTCTCCACTAGTCCAATTGAGGACTCAGGTTACACGAAGCTTCATGTAGACATTCTCAACCAAGTTAATGTTTTTGACCTTCGTTGGGAACTAATTTGGATGAAGTAGGATCTATTATTACTAAAAATTTAAAAATATGAAAGCCCTGGGTGATAGATGGTATTTTCTACATACTCATCAAAAAAACTTCCTGAGAGCTCTTTACTCCTTTTTGGTTAATTTATTTAATAAATGTTTTTCAATTGGCATAGCTTCTCAGATAAATGGAAAAATGCCAAAGTTGTTCCAATTTTTGAAGCCGGACAAAAAATCTTGCAGCTGAGGCTTCTAGTTATCACGCCAATCAGTTTGCTTTCTTCAATAAGCAAACTGTTTGAAAAGATTATTTTAAATAGAATGATGGATTCATATTAATGACAATTCTATTTTTGCTGATGAGCAATTTGGTTTTCGCCATGGGCATTCTCAACCACTCATCAGTTATTGCAAGAGTTACGAACTTAATTCGGCTCAACAAATCTGGAAGCGATTAATTCGACTGATGTTACTCTTCTTGATATAGAGAAAACATTTGACAGTGTTTAACATGAAGGTTTGATTGTAAAATTGATGAATTTTAATTTTCCTCTACATACATCATTAAACTGATCCAAAATTATTTATCAGATCGCTCACTGCAGGTAAACTATCAGAATTCTAAATCTGATAGATTACCTGTAAGAGTTAGTGTTCCCTCAAGGCAGCATACTGGGGGCCCGTTATTTGTATAACATTTTACTTCTGACTTACCTGGATTTACCACCAGGGTGTCAAAAATCTTTTGTTTGCAGATGACACAGGTCTCTCAGCTTCTAAAGGGAGCGGAAGCCTTCGTGTCATTTTGTAGTAGATTGCAAAAAGTTTGGATATTTTCTCCACTTACTTGCAAAATGGAAAATTTCCCCGAATGCTTCCAAAAACTCCAGCTTATAATTTTCCCACATAAGTCGAGGAAGCTTCTTATTTGAAACCTTCTAGCAGACATATTGTCACTAAGAATGGGGTTCCAGTTAATTGGTCTGTGAAAGCTAAATATTTCTAGGACTTCTGCTAGATCAAAATTAACTTTTAAAATCACATTGAAAGGCCTTCAAAGCCAAATGTGTAACAAAATATATTAAGTGTCTATATCCACTTATAAACAGAAAATCAAAACTTTGTCTTAAGAACAAACTTTTGATTTACAAACAAATTCTTTAGACCTGCCATGTTGTATGCTGTGCCAATATGGACTAAGTTGCTGCAATGATACCAGAAAGAAGGCACTTCAGAGGATTCAAATAAAATTCTGAAAATGATTCTCGAAGTTGCCTCCGTGAATTATAAAGTACCAATGAACTCTTATAGAATTTCTAATATTGAGACATTGCAAAACAAATGTCCAACAAAATAATTTCAATTTCGAATAAAAATCGCTGCAATCTTCTATTGCAACGATTAACCTTGTACCCTTAGTATAAAAATAGGTTAAGATTAAAAGAATTAGTTTAAGTTGAAAACATTGTGAATTCCTACATGGATTTCAATTCAACCAGAGGAAAAATTCTAACTACCAGAGGGCAATTGAAATGTATTAATGAGGTTCAAAAATATAACATAGCAAATAAGGATGATAGTGTTAAGAACACACGGAACACCTTAGTCTAAGAGATGAATGCATGTATTAGATAATTAGCAAATAAAATTAGTTACAAAAAAAAAAAGGAGGCAAACCAGAGTAAACGCGACGTGCGATGCGACGCGACGCGACTCACGTAAAAGAATAACAATCATCATCAACAGACTGTCAATTGGGCACTCGTCGCGTCGGGCGTCGCATCGCCCTTCGCGTTTACTCTGGCTTCACCCCTTGGGTTCACATTAAAGCCAATAACATGTTTTGTATCAATCGATTCCAAAATTTGAAAATTAGTAGGCGAGTTTCATCGGCGATATTTTAATAATTATCATATTATCATTTTAATAATTATCAAATGATAATTTTAATAATTATCATATGAGAATGATTGAGAAAAATCCTGGCTGATAGTGTGCCGATGCAGACTGGAACAGAGACTAAGCATCCGCCACCAAGTCAGTCTAAATCCCCGGTGGTTTATTACAGAAAAGCCAATCGTGAAAGCTTGGCTGTTAACGGCGTTTGGTGATCATCCTATGGAGGAAGTCAGTAGACGCGACAAAGAAGTTTGACAGTTTATTAATACAGTCGACTCTCTACATCTCGATGTTCTATATCTCGATATCTCTTCCTATGTCGATGGTTTCCTCAGTCCCTTCAATCTACATACATTTGAGCTTTCTACATCTCGATAACCTCCCTATCTCGAGTTCCCTCTATCTCGATGTGTTCTGATCTTATTTTGTTCAGGATTCACTCTTCTTATGTCGATATGTTCAAATTTTTTAGGCTGCGAGACCATCTTTGGACAATAACAAACACATCAACGACAGGAAACGACATTTCAAGCATAATTTTTCATAACGACGTATGCATAACAATTATGATGATTCGAGAAATCCTTTGCAATCCTGGCATGCATTAATACGCAGCACTTAGTAAGCGTGCTTCACGTCATAGCTCAGTTAATTCAAATTCGATAAAATGAAAACGATAAAATTATACCATACACCAGTATGCTGTACACATACGTCGCTGTACATTGGTCCGGTTTCCATAGTACACGGTGTTACAACTGCCAGTTTTGTTTTGTTTTGCTTTTTTGGTACATAGGTCGCTCTTGGATTCCCATATGTTAAAGCGACGTAAGTAACGGTGAGACTTCTAAAATCGAAAATTCTACATACGTCGATTCGCAAAAAGATTAAATTAAAGAATTTTAAGATCTAACATTAGAAAATCGATGCGTATCATATAAAGTCGCGTGTGATTGTTATATTTATATTAAAACCTCGTTTTGTTTACTTTTATCACATACGTCCTTATGAAGAAATTATGCTTGGTTGTTTTCCTGTTGTTTTTCATAGCAACTTTTTGAGTCTAGTACCCATTTCAATTTTCCTTTCCTTCTGCGATCTCTCCCTATCTCGATGGTCCCTTTAAAATCGAGATGTGGAGAGGCGACTGTAATTATTATTATTCCTTCTCGTGAGATGCGTCAGACTTTGCGGCAGACAGCTAGGAATTAGCAAAAACGAGCCAAAGAAAGTTTCCGAGAACGCATCCAGTGCAGCAGCGAAGAAGATTCCGAGCCGCACTACTGGCATCAATAGACGTAAGCGAGAAGCTGCCGTCAAACGCCCCCAAGCATTCGTTAGCCTTGCGAACAAAGGCGCAATGTCCGGAGATCTAGGATGTTTTCGGGTGGGAAACATTTTCGACACCCTAGGCATAGTGTATCCATTGTATTTGCCACCCAAGAATGACGGGCATAGAAAGCTTTCAATTATTAATTAAAGAAATGTTAATAGATTACTAAGTTGAAAAGCAGGCCAAGTTTCAGTTGGAATGTAGTGCTATGGAAGAAGAAGCTTGCGATGCACTTACGAGATTGACTGATTCACCGAAACCGGTTGCTCAACTGTTAGCAAGTTTTCAATAGTAAATATTATCATGCATAAAAATTATAGCACACTGGAATTGTTTTTTATGCGGAGGATATGGGCCGCGTAAATTAAAACAACGTAAACAACTGCGTAAATACCAAAACATGTCTGAATAAACCGCGGAAATCCCGAAATCCGAGTGAAAAAAATCGCATGAGAAGCAAATCGTGTAAAACAAACGCGTTCAAAAGACTTTAGTGTATATTGGATATGAAGCGTTGACTCTTCCTTAATCGAATGGTCCAAGAAAATTTAAAATCCATCCAGAAACGGCTAAGATATTAACGGTCAAAGTCTATCATATTTTCGTGAAGTTTTTCGATTTTTTGCAATCGTAAAGTGCAGTGGCTTCGCGTAACCTCACTTTTTACCTGTGCACTGACCCAAAAAATGAAGATTTTGATATTTTGACAGCCCAAATGGAAAATAAAATGATCAGAGCCGTTTAAACTAATCATAATCTAGTTATTCTATGCATTTCCGCACACTAATTCCTTGAATTTAAGTCCAGTGCACAGGTAGATTGAGGTTAGGGAAACGCCACTGGTAAAGTGTACCCCAATATAGAAAAGACAGACGTAGTTCTACGTCAAAACCGAAAAAGTGCTGCACGTGTGAACCGGCCTGAAAATTTTACCCGATGTTCGTTCAAAATCAGGCAAATTTTAGGCCGATCTTGAAAAACTGCACTTTTTTGATGTTTTATTATTATAGACAGCAGGTCGAGGGTTCAATCCCAGGCTCGCCCTATTGTGTACTTCTAGAACAGGTAGTAAATTGCAAGTACAGTCAGTTTAAGATTAGCTGAGCTTGAAGTATTTGTTTAGATTATCAACGTTTGTTTAATTCACCTGCCGTTCCGTCAATTTTTATAAAATTTCAGAAATTTTCTGAGCCTTCCAGAGCTAGCAGAAATAATTAAGGTACATCAAAAAAATTCAATAAACCCGAAATTGTTTTCGATTTTCATCCGTCATATTTCCGATTCTCATTAAAAACTAATTGAAAAATTCTTAAAAATTGATGAATGGAATACTAATTGTAGTGATCCTTTGTAAAATTTAGTGATTATTATTGTGCTAATGAAGTTTGTGTGAAGTGAGGAGGGGAATCTTCATCAAGAATTCATGACTCAACTCAATAAATCGCTGGCTTCAACTCTCGCTGTTTTATTTATCGAGGAGATAGTGAAGGACGCTTTCTCAGTACCTTCGTTTTTTTTCAATTCCTATCCAAAAATGTAGGCAATTTTTTGCCGGCGAAAATAAACATAGCACACTATGTTATAATCATGTTATGGCATCTTGAAATTCTCTTTCCTCCATCTTGGACAGAGAATTTATAGCAAAATGATTGCAAGTTTTGTTATTTATAACACATATTGATATAATTGTGATACAATTTTGTTATGACTAAATGGTCGGGATATTATTAAAATTAGGTTCACGATAAAATTGAATGTAAAGTTCAGAAAGTCATCTAGATGTACCCGGTGTATAAATTTTAACACTAATCATAAAATAGTCAATATCTTCACAACGAAGTTTAAATAATATTGTAAAATCCTCATTATTTTTTTAAAAGTTTTTTTTATCTTTTGTCGAAAATAATCAAGCAAAAAGATACATTCAATCATATTAAAACTCAAAATATTAGATTAAATTCATTCCAAGGTTTAAATTGTGCTCATGATCAGCTTTTTAATTTGTAAAAAGGTAGATCAAATCTGTTCACCTAATGTCCAGGAGTCCAGGTGCCTTTTCCGAAACAAAACCCTTTAAAACAAATTCTCCTACAAACGAAACTTACCTGTGTATCATTCAAAATCTCCAGGTGCTCCCCCTTGCGGAAGCTCAAATCCTCGTCCGTGCGGGCGTCGTAGTCATACAGGGCCACGAAAATTTTCGCCGCCGAAATGGAATCACTGCCCGGGTCGGGAATGGCCGGCATCGGCTGCCGGATGGCCTGCTCCTGCGGCGGAGTGGCCACCTGGTTATTCGGCATCACCGGATCGCTGTCGATTCCGCCCGGTCCGGCCCCAATCTGGTGGTGATCCTTGGGGTCCGTTTTGGCACTGCTGCTGAAACAGTTGCCCATTTTGGGGTTTACCTATTTTTCACTTGCTCTCGCTGAAATGCAAATCAACAAACTACACTTCTTCGGTGGATTTCCTTTATCCTCTTTCAGTCCACTTATTTAGATACTCTGACGTTTGCTTCCACACTTTGCAAGGTATAGGTATCGGGGTGGAGTTGCACGCACACAGAATTTTTAATGCTTCCTTCAGCTCCGCAGACTGGGTTTCACTTGTTCTCTTCTTCACCAACACTTGGGGTGCCCTTACCCAGCCTACCGATGACCACCAGCCTGAATCACACGTTCAAAGTAGATTTATTATTTTATTTTCTGGGACACTTCTGGGCTTTTTCTTCCAACAGTAGACTAACAACCCAATGGATTGCTCGCTATTTGGCAAAACTTTCTAAACACTGACACTCGACTTTATCCATCCGATGTTATTCATCAACATGAACTAAACTTGAATCGAAGCAAAGCACTGTTCTTCCTGTTATACGGGCTCTTCTGTTTTGATATTGGCTGGATCATTAAATGACCACCCAGCTGACACTACCAGTCGAACATTAGGAACCCAATCACTTTAATCCTCATAAATGGCGAAGGCGATTCCGAAGGTTGCTGTTGCTGCGGGAAGAGAGACAATTTTTTCATCAAATTTCAATTGCTCGTCACTTCATTCACACTTTTTTTCAAATCTTAGCGCTTGATTAAAAACCAAACATTGTTCTACCAAAAAAACACTAGACCAAGAATCACTGAAACAATATCATTGGACCATTATTCCATCACAATGAGCACGGTCTCGGAGGCAACATCCATCATCATACTCGCCCGATAAAATAGTCACAACTGTGGTCGGGTCTCGGTGGTTCTGTTTGTAGCGACTATGCTGGCTGCATGCTCACCAGCAGCACTTTGACTTGACTGACGGGGATTCCACGCTCGCACACTATGAACCAACTCAATTACAGTGCTCTCGCACTCAATAACTACATTGGAACGGAGCTAATGTTGCCAGATTTATGCTGTTTTTGGATAAAAGTGTGACACATATTGGGTTTGCTAAGAGCTGTACATAACTTGCTGCTTAAAGGTTGTTTTGGTATGGATTTTTTAGCTGCACCTTCATGTTGCAAATGTTTATACATCCTACAATTTTGCTCATCAACAATCGAGTTATATTAATTTCAAAGTCTATCAGCAGTTAAACAACTCTCAATTGGCATCATCAGAACCAAGAAACATTTAGGAATATAACATGAAATAAACTTTTAAATATGTACTTCAGATCTTTTTCCGGTCGGCGTTTTGCAAAATCGCACCAAGCGCCAATGAACAATTACTGATTATTTTATTGCACCAGTTTTCGAGTAGCAGATCCAATTGATCAGAAATCGTATCGGATATCCATCCATCCATCCTATAACTGAGTATATCCAACAACATTTAATGTACAAATGATGTGATGTGATTTCATTTCCGTTTGCATTCTACGTACCAAATAATACACGTCAGTCAAAAAGGCACTTGGTGCGGTTTCGCTGAGCTCCGACTAACCATCCTGTCTGAAAATGTTTTAGACTCAACCATGTTGAAATGATTGCCCTATGCTAAGCCGTGGTATCTGGCAAAGTTAACGCAATCGGTTGTCTTCTTCTTATTACTGGGATTGAGTGTGATTTTTTTTCATTTCACGATTTCCCTGAGCTTGAAATTTAGTTAGTAGATTCTAGTAACTATAGTTCAAAGCTTTGTTGATAAAACATTAACAAGTCGGAGTTCGTGCTGAATCATAGGATCGCACTATTGACTTTTTCTTCTTGGAAATAGCACCTAAAATGTTATAATGTCGCAGATCATAGCTTAACGTACATTCTTAAGAAAATTATTCAACTCTTATTGAGTGGAATGTTTTCACTGCCATGTGACGAGTTTAGTACAATTCATTGCTTCAAAGCGTCGGTTCGTTTTGTATACGGCATCCGTCGAAGAGAGTCTACAGCTGCAGTTAGGGACACCATACTAGGACACGACTTGGACAACAACTACCAGAACCGTATAAGTTGTTTCATACGCCGGGGTTATGTCGAAAGTCTTCCAGTCTATCTCCAACAACATTTAACAAAAGGCCAATTGGAGCGTGCCCGTACTTTCGTGATCCCCCACCACACGACGGCGAAGAGGAAAAGTGTTTTGATCGCAGGGGCAATCCACTGGAACCAGCTGTCTTTGGCGATCAGACAACAACCAATGATAAGCAAATTTAAGAAAAAGTACTCGATGCAAGATAGGGCAATTACAGAAGCTAGACTCTATAACACACCCGATACCAGAACCTAGATTTAGGTAAACTAGAGTCCTACAGCTACAATTATTATATTATTATAATTATTATAGTCACTGTAAGGTAAACTACTGTATTAGCACTCCTACTCTGTCTTATATTCCGACCGTTTGTTTCAATAATAATGTCTCTTCCTTACCCTAAAATATAGGGTAACCTGTAGGCTTCCGTTATGACAATACACCCGATTCTTTTTTTACACGGGGGATGCGTTCCGTGTAAAATAAGTTTTCAGTTCAAAATTTAAAAATCCGTGTAAAAAATGTTTTATGATTTCTCGAATCATGCAAAATGGAGCAACTTTGCAAAAATTTTGTATGGAATTTTTTTTACACGGCCATGTAAAAAAAATCCGCGTGAAAACAGAATCGGGTGTAAATATTGTCTATGCGAGTCATCGCTGGAACGTCGCTGAACCGTCGCGTCGCTCAACCAGCGAGCGCTTTCCAGTTTGGTGCTTCGGCGACGCATTAAATTTGCCTGCGTCGCTGGAGCACTTACTGGAAAGGGTCACCAGCGACCAGCGACGTTTCAGTCGAGCGACGTAGTTGAGACAAGTTCATACGTCATGTTCTTGATTTCATCTGTATCGACAATAAAATAAATAAAATTTTAATTCCACTCGTGTCTCGTACTCGATTCAAGTAACTACGAGACACTGAAGAAGACCTTACAATTGAGGTTGAAATACGTATATGTAAAAGTAATACGAGGTGGTGGAATTAAAGGGAATTGTACTAAACTCGTCTTATGACAGTACATTTTTAATTTTAATGATTGTCAATGTTATATCTTTTGTTTCAACTCATACGTTCACCCAAAAAAATCTGCACGTTGTTTCCACCTGAAAAAGTACGTAGATTTTATCCACCTGAAATTCACGTAACTTTTACCAGATGTTTTGATAAAATTATCATTCTACGTGAAAATCAGGCAAGTTCTACCTGAGTTTTGGGTAGAATTCACCGGACACGTAAGTTTCACCTGAATTTTCTGAAGCATTTGCAGCTACGTGTGCACGTAAAACGTACCTGAAAATTCAGGTGGAAACAACGTTTAGATTATTTGGAGTGTTCCACATTGAGTTTTTCAATAAATCTGGCAGCACAGTTCCCGTCCCGTCACCGCACATTGCTCACTCACAGCAACAAAACAGAACTCCTGGCAGTTTTCATTCATTAAAAAATCCATTTTTTCACAACACAGGTCCTCTAATGTTTGTCAAGAGTACGGCAAGATGTTGCTTTATTTTCGAATGTTAAGCCTCCTTACACTAAAAAACTCCGCAGGATCCGTGGGTGTTGGTTGAAGAATCTTTTATTCAGCGAAGCATGCACCACTACCTTCGGCAGCTCAAAGAGTAACAAGTTTTCTTCGCGACTGACGGACGACGACGACCCAACCAAACCAAAGGCCAGGTGAATGTGTGGCGGATCCGCTTTCTGTAGCACTTGTCCCGTAGTCACATCATCAGAAACACATTTTCAAACCGAACAAAACAACTACGTTCGCGTGCCGTACACTTTATCGCGATTTTTCCACGAACAAATTTGGCTAAATTTATTATTGACCACGACGACGACCCCAACAATGTACAAGCCAAGCAGAGGGACCAGCTCGGTTGCTGTTTGATTTTGATGAAAAACATTCCTGACGCACTGGCACTGGTACTGACTGATGCTGTTTCAGTCAGTCGTTTGTCGTTCGCGGTCGGGAGAAAAGAAACAGCTGCTCTGGTCAAAAATACACGATGTGCCGTCTCTGTTTCGCCTATAAAAAATTTGCTGGATATCTTCCATCTCTTTCTCAAGCATTAACGATTGCACCATGACGTCATCGGACACCATATGAGGGCAATGTTTACATGCTTTTTACCCGTGTTTAAATGGGAGTGACTTCTCATGAGGGCAATGTTTACATTTTTTTTTATATGGAGATTTTGACTCGTGCAATGGTCAATTCAAGACAAAATTTTCAAAACGACTTATCTGTTTTTGTAAACAAAGATTCAAACGACGATTTGACGAATCTGATAGCTCTCCCACGCAAACCAACACCATCAACAGGTAGCGGAATCCTTCACCTACCTATTGATGGTGTTGGTTTGCGTGGTAGAGCTATCAGATTCGTCAAATCGTCGTTTGAATCTTTGTTTACAAAAGCAGATAAGTCGTTTTGAAAATTTTGTCTTGAATTATTCTTTCGATAAAAGCCTTTTCAAATGACATTTTTGACATTTGGGGCATTTTTACATTACACGCTAACCTGGATCTACCCAAAATTATGTCAAAGTGACCCAGATTCGGCAAAACCGTGGTTACTCTAATATGGGTAAGGGTACTTGACTCAAATCTGGGTAACCGTACAAGCGAAAAAATCTGGGTAACCGGTACCCAGCTCTTTTCGCTCCAGAAAATTATTATTATGTAAAAAATATTAAATAAAACAAAATCCCCAACGCATATCACTTGCCGGCTGTGCCGACAATGCTCCGCCATGATAACTTCAACACTTCTTAAGAGCCCCGCACATAGCATACGTTTGCGTTGCGTTTGACACATTTCCCATGGGAAAACTGTCAAACGCAACGCAAACGTATCCTATGTGCGGGGCTCTTTACCTGTTTCTTGCTGCATTCTACGAAAAAATGTCTTCATTTATTCTGGCATGCGACTTCGACGCCGGTCGACGCCATGTTGATACATCCGAAAATGTTTAAGCAGGAACTAATAAGGTTATTAGTTCCTGGTTTAAGTCCCCGGTTACCCAGATTTCGGGTTCGTCTGACTCAGATCCATTTTGTTGACATATATGATATTAATATCAGAAAAATCCGGGTACAAACGACCTAGCGACTGAGTTATTTCAGGTTAGCGTGTAGGGCATCTTTAATGTTATTGGCAAATAAAGGTTGCATGAAGAAGAAGAAGTCGAAGGATGATATTTGAAATAAACTGCACGGGGAAGCATACGGGAAATTTTTTAAAACGCTTCTCAAAAATTCTAGGAGCAATTTAATTAAAAGCGGTAAGCAGTACGGGGTTGGACTTTCCCTCTTCTGTATAATAAATGCAATTTTTCGATTTCAAATTTTATTTTGTGATATCACACTTGATACACAGTATATGAAAAGTTCAACCCGCTACTGCTTTACGTTTTTGATTAAATTGCTTCTAGAATTTTTGAGAAGAGTTTTAAAAAATTTCCCGTATGCTTCCCCGTGCAGTTTATTTCAAATATCATCCTTCGACTTCTTCTTCTTCATGCAACCTTTAATCGCCAATAGTTATCCAGTATTTTGCGCTCCATAATGGCGGCGTGAGTTCCTCTCAGTTTGACATTCAAGAGGTAGAAAACACTGGAACTCATCTAGTCTGCCTTGATCAGATAAAAATTTGTTGAGTAAATAAACAAATGTCAACAATTTTACGTATAGAGAGTTAAACTTGTATAAAAAATGCTGTTTATTCTAAAATTTAAAATTAATAATAGTTATACTTTTTTTAGGGTTGCTGAAGATCCGCCGGTAAAGGCGAAAATAAAAAATATTGGATCCAAAAAAAAGATCAACGATGTTCCAGTCTGAGAGTTCCTACCATATTTGAATATGAAAAGATTTGTTTGGGAAAGGTCCTTGATTCCGGCGATTCCGGTCACGTCCCTCATTACTCGTTTGGATTTCAAACGACATTAACTTTTTTTTCATTTTAAGCTGAACGTTGGAGTTGAGCATAAATGTGCTAAAATATCTTCTTATAAGTATATATGCCTATCTCAATAATATCTTCTATCCACTTGTCGAGCTTCGCTTTGAAATAAGAAGGGAAAGTAGAATATTCGAATTTGTTTATTATTAGTTGATGGTATTTCAGTACCCATGTCTTTTTACAGGTAGATTTAATCAAGAAAAATTTACACAAATTTATCTGAAAGATTTTAAAAGAGTTTGGGGATAGTGAGCATGGAAAGAATAATAGAAAATTGGAAATCATTAGCAGAGTGTTTTGTTTAACTTGCGCAAGTATCATTGTGAAATATAGAAGCTTATACCTAATAGCTTAGCTTAGACTGACTGTACATATCAATGGTTGCTACTCCGTGATTGATCAGAACTGGTGCAAATTGCACTACGATCCAAGTAAATAGTGGTTGGGATTTACCAACTATTCTCGAAGTGCACATTTCAGCAGCTCGCAAATATTGATCAATAACGGCGCCGGCCAAGTCCTTACAGTCAGTTGGGAGAGGGAGGAAATGTGAGTGTGTGGTAATTGTTGCTACTAGAGACCGAGAATACCTCTGCATCTCCACGTTTACCACGGGAAGGAAGTAGTGTTAGTTGGGTGGGGTAATCAGTAACATAGATCGGGATTCACCATGGAATGTGATGTGACCTATGAAACTTCTACACAGCAGTATTAGCATTTCCTTAATTTGTTCAATTGTTCATTCTTCGCGAGAATAAACAATCAATCGTTCAAAATGAGCGATTGTTCATTTGAATTTCGGATTAGGCGCCCGCGTTATCATTTCATTAACGTAAGAAAAGTAAAAAAGAAACGGGATTGAAAATAATTGATAGTAATCGGAAAGCTAATGTTATTTAGCAACCTTTATTTTATCTCTATTTGACGTTAAGTAAGAATGTAAATTTACGTTCATTTTACATGTCGTTTATTTTGCATTACTTTCGCGCGCGCGTGTGTGTCACTTGCCTTGACCAGTATACCGCCGGAAATAAGTATAAAGACAAGCATGTGTTTCATACATTTTCATCATGTTTGAGAATCGAAATCTCGACTCGTAGCGATTCGATTTGGCTAAAATTTTACTAGGCACCTGTTTTCCACTAGAACTTTCGATCTTTGAGTGAATTGTATACATCTCTAATCATTTTGACCTCCGAATCTGGAAATAATTATAAAGACACCACTTTTTATATGGGGCTCCATACAACAGACCTGTCTTTATAATTATTTCCAGCAGAAACGCGTATAAGTAGAATATATGCATAAAAGTAACTTTCATTCAATAAAAATTCAAGTCATTTTAGGCCTGCTGGCAAAAAATCAGCCCAATCGAATCGCTATGAATCGAGATATTGACCTCCCAACATGGCCATTTTGTATGGAAACCAAGCTTGTCTTTATACTTTTTTCCACCAGTGTATACCGTAGTCAGGATCTCACTGGTATTAATCCTGATGTGCCGGTTGGCACTCGTGTTGGGCTTGTGCGCTTTGAGCGGCACACGGTCGCTTCCCAGTCTACATAAAATCGCACATGGTGCAATACAAGATTCTAAATTGGAGACGATATACATACATGTTGTGTGGAAAAGTACCTTTATCGCCTGCACTTCAGCATCCTACACGACACCATATACGTTTATGTGTTGACTGGGTTTGATAGGGCCTGCTTATGGACACATGCAGCTTTTTGTAGAGGTTTAACAGAGCCCACTGTCAAACCCCACCACATCCTAGGCAGGCCCCCTAACTCGCAGTGGCCATGGGGAGGGGTCGTCAAGCCCTTGGACATAGTCCCTGCTGCCCCTCATATAGAAGCTTATACCTAATGTAGGTTTACCATACACTTTTTTCAATTGAATCTTGGGTTGGATTAGCTACTACATCCTTGAGCAACTTTTTGGGAAGCTTAGCGTGTGTGGGAAAGTTTGATTCTTACACAAACATTACTTTAATATTTTCATGCATGTTGAATTGGTAGCATTTGATGCAAAACATAACAGTTACTGTTAATATGTTGATTTTAAATGTCACAAAATTTTGTTCCTGGTTCTTGAGGAGAGTAGTGGGGAGGTCTTTTGCTCGATATTAATCGACGAACTTGCTAAAAAAAGAAGCAAATAATGAATATAACAATGTAAAACAGTTTTTAATAATATAAAAAACGAAGAAAAGCAGGAGTGTTGGTTTCAGTTGCAAAGAAACTACATATGGAAATCCATTAGGATGGTCTGCATAAATTAAAAAAGCAATAAACATTCCTATAAAATAGAATTAAAGGTGACTAAAGTATAAGAAAAATGTAGCTGAGAAAAAAGCTTTAAGAAAGTTTTAAGCGGAATATTTGACATTCGATTGTTTATATCTGGGCTGTATGAACCTTGATGAGTGCCAATGTTTCCAATGAATCAAAGCCTACATTGATCAAAAGATGTAAATATTTTCTACCTCTTGAATGTCAAAAAGGAACTCACGAGGCCGCCATTATCAAGCGCAAAATACTGGATAGTATAAAATGACAGTTCAAGATAAAATCACAGACAAACAGACGTAACTCTTCATACAAACTGTTCGAAAAATTATCGTCATTCGCTTTTCGGAAAACACTACTGCCATCTGTTATCAGAATCGCGAAAAACACAGCCGGCCATGATTATTTACCATTTGACGTTTGCTCCTAACGCATACATCTATATCAATCATCATCATCATCGTCATCAACACAGAAAACATTCAGCAGCATATACACTAATCAAATGTCAAAGCGATTGAACACTAGCGCCTCTCTTGGCACAATCGCGTATAGCACAGATGTACTTCAAATCAACCGTTGTACACGTGTACGATGTTTAAATGAGAAGTGTTACGTCTGTTTGTCTGTGATAAAATATTCAAAACGACTTATCTGCTTTTGTAAACAAAGATTCAAACGACTATTTGACGAATATGATAGCTCTCCCACGCAAACCAACACCATCAATAGGAAGGTGAAGGATTCCGCTACCTGTTGATGGTGTTGGTTTGCGTGGGAGAGCTATCAGATTCGTTAAATCTTCGTTTGAATCTTTGTTTACAAAAGCAGATAAGTCGTTTTGAAAATTTTGTCTTGAGTTATAAAATGTAAAACTCGGGAAATATTTAATTACTAGTTGACCCGGCAGACGTTGTCCTGCATAGTAGGCGAAAAGGCGCCTTGCGAACTGCCCATTCGAAATTCCCATACGATTCTTTATTTTAGTTTTTCACGATTTTCTCTACTTCACTAACGATTTTCGACTGAGAAAATATCGTATAAACCCGTCGGAAACGATAACAGTCATATTTTGCTGAAGGAATGGAGAAAATCCATCCAGCCGTTTTCGAGTTATGCGGACACGAACACAGACCATTTCATTTTTATATATAAGATAACTGTTAGGGCATCTTTAGTGATGTCACAGTTATAGTTATATTGATTTCCCGAGTTTTACATTTTATAACTGTCAAAGATATAAAACAAGAAATGCATCTTGTGTAGCTTGCTGCTGCGCCAGGAAATCACCCATTGCGCATTATTGCACTCGGCGAAGGTATCGCCTTACTCGGATCACTGTTGGACTCTGACTGAGGGAGAACGATGCTTGGCTGCTTGCTTGTCACCAACACCAAGACGGCATAAACCAATGTCATTTATTTTATACAGGTCCGGTTGAGCGTGCCTTTTGTTCGTATTAGTAGCCCAAAAAGTGTAAACATTTCTGATCAGCTGACTGCTGACGTCAAACTCACACCAAATTTCATTCATGAGGTGTGAGATTGACGTCACCGTTCTTTTGTTCCCGGCACCCGAGCCACCGCCGTCGTCGTGCGAAACGAACACTGTTACTGATTCCGACATTTCACGAACACGTTTGTGCAGTCTCGCCCGAACCTGTATAAAATCCATAACATTGGGCATAAACAGCATATAATATAGAGTGGTATACAACAGGGCTGTCTCGCCCCACACATCCCCCTTTCTCTCCGGCTTTTTTCTCTTGCAATTATAACTTGTCCTTGATTTTCTCTTTTATTGTAAATGTATTATTGAGCTTATATTTAATTAAACACTCGGTGAAAATACCACTACAAAGATTTATTCGCCGAAGGCACCATTCAAAGGCCAAGGAAATCGAAAACCATTTTCTACGGAATATTGTCTTATATTCAGGCAACGAACAGATATTTCCGGTTTGAATAGATGAAGTTTCCTCCAACGGTTGTTCATTTACCTCATTCATATGCTCCAAGATTCAATTTGTACGTTGGTCTTCCTGGTCTTCAACCCATAGAAGGCCATCGCACTTTGTAGGTGGTTGTAAGTACGATTTTCTACTACAATTTTGGCACGTCAATCTCCAGCTGCTGAGCGAAGCAGATCAACTCAACACCACGACTTCCTACCAAATATTCCACTCTCTTATCTGTCACTTTCCCACCTAGGGCTAATGCTAATGGCTAATATATATGCCCTTTATTCGGTTTATGTCATTTACCATGCCCGTCTCAATCGCTACAGATGCGTCTTCGTATTTCACGACTAACATTGTTATCAGCCGTTAGCAAGGATCCAAGGTAGACGAATACCTAGACCACCTCGAAGGTATCCCCGTCTATCGTAACACTGCTTCCCAGGCGGGCCCTGTCGGACTCGGTTTCGCCCACAAGCATGTGCTTTGTCTACGATGCATTCACCACCAGTCCAACTTTTGTTGCTTCACGTTTCAGGTAGGTGTACAGTTCTACTACCATTGCAAATGTTCGGCCGACAATGTCCATGTCACCCGCGAAACAAATAAATTGACTGGATCTGTCGTCGCTGGTATTGATTCCGTAGATCTGCAGTCAAACAAAGTACGCGAACACAATAACCGCCCTAGTTTCAGCTCCGAACTTCTTCTGAAACGAACTTTCTCTCGGAGTTTGACCTTCAAACTAAATGATGCGTTTTTTAGTGCAATTTTATGAGAATCTAACAAACTTCGTCCGAAGTTGGGTTTCTAGCCTATATCTTGCATGCTATGATGGCATAAATACCAGCTATCTCGCATCGACAAAACACGCTAGCAGTGCACCACTATCTTGTGCATCTTCGCATTCGTTCAAAAGCCTTCATTCCTTACACAAGCAAAATTATCGGCCACATATAGATAAGCAAATTCTGCATTTATTATCCGCTCTTTTTGCGTTATTCAATCACACGCACATTCTCTAAATAGTGATCGACATCACTATTTGTGCCATATTCCGAGTACTGATCAAATTTGACACGATATTTTAGGGAGCATCAGAGCTAGCGAAATATCAAATTCTTTTTTATATGAAACTGTATCTGAATGATAAATACATCTCAAGACAAGACTGGCATCACCGATGCGATGCAAACTCATGGTGCAGCTACATTGTCTTCTTTTATGTCTCTTCCTGTTATGTACATCGTTTTCCAGGTGGTCATGACTGTAGCAGGTTTCCTCTATCTTGCCGTTCCGTGTCAAAGTACCAATTCCGACATTGCTAAACGGTCCTTATACAAATCATACTAATAGAGTTCCATACCAAAGCGTAACTCTCTGAATGTTCCCGAAAGGATCGAAAGCGTTCAAGTAATTTGAAACACTCGTTTTTCCCCTTTCCAACGTCGCCTTGACTAATCTTGTTAGTTTATCCGAAAGTTCACATTCGTGCATTAAATGCCATAGCAAACGAACATAACAAAACAATACAGATTTATTTTTAGTATTCTATTCTGTAGTGTGCTCATAACATGTAAGGGAAGGTAATAAATATGATAATTACTTCTGCCTCATACGCAGCTGATCGTAGGATCAATCCCAAGTTCAATTCTCCTTTTTTTCTCTCCATATATTTCTCATGTTTTAGCAATCGCTAAGATTAGAAATAGACTGAATACCGGGCCCATCTTCTATTCTTTAACTACAACTTGACTAATTCTAGCCGTAACTGTTAGAAATCGAAAAGAGCGAAAGAAAGCTCGTTTTGGCATCCATTGCAACCTGTTAATCAAGATGAGCCTCTTCCATAGAACCTACCCCCTAGATTCCAATAATATTCTCGTGGCGAGTGCAGAAGTGTTCTTGATTTACAATGTGGCGAGTGACTGCATCTTTTATCAATTCCCTTACATCTACGGTAGCCCGAAAGGACGTGGCCAGCGCCGTTTGTTAACCCTCCTAGAGCTTTTGAACTGAGCACATTGAGGTGCTCAGCGCAAATCCCATGTCCTAGCCACTGGCCACTATGCAATTGCGATTGTGCTGGTAAAACACGGAGTAGCAACTACGACATGTAAGGTTATCATGCTCATGCTCTACTTTGTTAATGCAGTTTTCTTCTCATAAGACAAGAACCTCGACTAATTCTATTCGCTTTTGAAGCGAAACATCGTGATTTCGCATAAATTAAAACTCAAGCATAATCCATTTCCTCAAATTTGCGAGCAAGTTATCCAAAACATTTGGACTCCAATATTAAGATCTGGGCAGGATCTGGGTATTATTTAACCACCACGGTCGGAGATACATTAAAAATTATTTCTTACATTCGATACAAGCTGCACCACGTTCAGGACTCCAGTTAGCCTTGCGAGCAACGACGTCGGCTCGCCACCCTGGAGCTGGCGAGTTCGATTCTCAGTCCCAGTCTAGGATGTTTTCGGGTGGGAAACATTCCTGATTACCTGGACATAGTGTATCCATTGTACTTACCACACAAGATACATACTCATGTAATGGCGAGCATAGAAAAACTTTTAATTTTTAATAACTGAGGAAATGCTTATAGAATACGAAGCTGAAATGCAGAGCCATAGATGGGATATCACAATTGCTAAACATGACTTTATTTACCAATTTGAAATCAAGGCTCTTCAAAAGCGTCATTGCGGCATCCACAACTTCAATATTACTTTCTTACAACGTGCCTTTGCAGTTTTTTTAATTCGCATTTTTTTTATCCGGTGGTTCAGCAGAATCGTGGACATTAGAACGCTAGTAGCACCGTATTCATCAGTTTTATCAATGCTACAATAAACTGAATTTGGCCGATTATTATGCATTATGTTGTAGTGTGTGTTTTGTTTTATCACCAACATCGATTTGGCATTTGGCATTTGGTACCGGTACTTTGGCTGCTAGGCTGAGGTTAACTAGATACTTGATACGTGACCAGGTGAGTCATTGGTAATCTTGAACTTAGATTACGCAAGTGAATTGAGCAAGTAGCTTGACTTGAACGTCTAAACTCCTCCGTTCAACTCACTTGCACGAAAAGAAAGTTGAACATGTTCAACCTTTGGCA
This sequence comes from Armigeres subalbatus, assembly GCF_024139115.2. Lineage (NCBI taxonomy): Eukaryota > Metazoa > Arthropoda > Insecta > Diptera > Culicidae > Armigeres > Armigeres subalbatus. The sequence continues at coordinate 78,974,340 of NC_085140.1, forward strand.
AGTCAAATGAATTTTACTGAAATTAACAAATTGCTTGCCTTGTCAAAACCTCGGTTAAAACATAGCATGATACTTTAGGATCAACGCCCCATTGTTCCTCAGAAACTTGCTTTGTGTTTTCTAGTGCTTTTAACACACCATTGAGTTTTTCGTCATCAAACCATTTCAACTATGAACGGACCTTTCAAATCGCCCACGACATGTTTTGAACTGTGTTCTCACTCGCAAACCTTCAGCTATTCAATTTATCTGGCTGTCATCATAACTCGCATATCATTCCAACTTTACTTGGCGGTCTTCCCAACACGCCATTACGGCTCTCAAAACACGTAAAAAATCTCAACTTTTCTTGGCGGTCTACCTAACACGACATTTCAGTTCTTTCACACGCAAATCACTCAAGCTTCACTTGGCGAGCTTACCAATACGCCATTATGGTCCTTGAAACACGCTTATCATCAACCGTCTAAGATGAGTTAAGTAACTCCATGTAATTCCACCAATTATTTCGATATCTTTGCAGATACGTATTTCGACCACAACTGTGTGGTCGTCTTCAGTGTCTCGTACTTCACTCGACGACGCTAATCATTTTTACTTTGCTTGGCGGTCTTCAAAACACGCAAGTCATTTCATCTTTACTTGGCTATTCACTAAACACGCCATTACGGTACTAAAACACGCAAATTCTTTCATCTTTACTTGGCGGTTCTTCAAACATGCCACAGCAGTTCTTAACACACGCAAATTATTTCATCTCTACTTGGTGGTCTTCCCAACACGTCATAGCGGCCCTCGAAAAAATCATCTTTACTAGGCGGTGCTCCAAACACGCCATTGCGGACCTCAAAACTCGCAAATCATTCCATCTTTATTTGGCGGTCCTCTAAACACGTTATTGCGGTCCTCAAAACTCGCCAGTCATTTCAACTTTTCTTGGCGGTCCTCCAAACACGCCATTGCGGTCCTCAAAACTCGCAAAACAATTCATCTTTTCTTGGCGGTCCTCCAAACACGCCATTGCGGTCCTCAAAACTCGTCAAACATTTCATCTTTTCTTGGCGGTCCTCCAAACACGCCATCCATTGCGGTCCTCAAAACTCGCAAAACAATTAATCTTTTCTTGGCGGTCCTCCAAACTCGCCATTGCGGTCCTCAAAACTCGCCAATCATTTCTTTTTTTCTTGGCGGTCCTCCAAACACGCCATTGCGGTCCTCAAAACTCGCAAAACAATTCATCTTTTCTTGGCGGTCCTCCAAACTCGCCTTTGCGGTCCTCCAAACTCGTCAATCATTTCATCTTTTCTTGGCGGTCCTCAAAACTCGCAAAACAATTCATCTTTTCTTGGCGGTCCTCCAAACTCGCCATTGCGGTCCTCAAAACTCGCCAATCATTTCATCTTTTCTTGGCGGTCCTCCAAACACGCCATTGCGGTCCTCAAAACTCGCAAAACAATTCATCTTTTCTTGGCGGTCCTCCAAACTCGCCATTGCGGCCCTCAAAACTCGCCAATCATTTCATCTTTTCTTGGCGGTCCTCAAAACTCGCAAAACAATTCATCTTTTTCTTGGCGGTCCTCTAAACTCGCCATTGCGGTCCTCAAAACTCGCCAATCATTTCATCTTTTCTTGGCGGTCCTCCAAACACGCCATTGCGGTCCTCAAAACTCGCAAAACAATTCATCTTTTTCTTGGCGGTCCTCCAAACTCGCCATTGCGGTCCTCAAAACTCGCCAATCATTTCATATTTTCTTGGCGGTCCTCCAAACACGCCATGCATTGCCCATTGCGGTACTGACACGCAAACAATTTCGATTCTTCTCCGTTTAACTTACTTACGCAACCGCGTCTCTCCCAATTTGGAGCACCGGTCCTCACTTGGGTCCTCACGTAAACACTGCAAAAAGCAAACATCCTTCTTGGTTCAGGAATTTACCTTTTCGTCTGAGATTTCGTAGTGGGTGATTTCCATGACGCAGTATTTTTATCAGGCACATTAGTATTAACATTACTCCACTTAATACTAACAAAAAATGAGCAGTAAAACCTGCCACTGTCGCCAAATGTGTAGCTTGCTGCTGCGCCAGGAAATCACCCATTGCGCATTATTGCACTCGGCGAAGGTATCGCCTTACTCGGATCACTGTTGGACTCTGACTGAGGGAGAACGATGCTTGGCTGCTTGCTTGTCACCAACACCAAGACGGCATAAACAGCATATAATATAGAGTGTTATACAACAGGGCTGTCTCGCCCCACACACATCTCAGTAGCAGTTATAAGCTGCACATGTTTTATACTGGAAAATGAAAAAATAATCTTCCGAGGTCAATTCAAATGTCAAACTGTTATGATGACGATGAAATAGTATTTTTTGTATTTAGCTGATGACGTCATCTTCTACTGTTTTGAATAAAATAGAACTAATGTAAATTCCAGTTATGAATTTCCCGACGAAACAGTTCGAATTTTTTAAACTATAATTTTCTATAACGTCTGTTGAAAATGGCATTTTTACAGTTTCAATTTCATTTTCTAACTCCCATATCCCATGCTAATTATTTTTTTCGTGCGCGGATGACAGGCGTTTCACTCACTGAAATTCGAAACTATCCAAAATCAAGATTGAAAGTACTCAAAATTGAGTGTTTTCCCAACACTCCCATTTTGGATATAATTTTATTTTGGTAGATGGGTTCTTTTTACTTAATTGTCAAGTCTTCCTTGATAACTTACTTCTGAATCAATTTGCTTATATGGAAGTATCCAAAATTACGTGTTGAGCCATAACTTGATTTTGGCTGAAAATTTACTTGTCATTAGATTCAAAGGAGTGGAATCAAATCAATTGACATTATTTTTGATTATTTAAATTTTCTAAGTTAATGCTCGATGAATCAACCGAAATTCAAGTTGCGTTGAAGTAGGTGAGTAAAAACTAATTAATTATAAAACAAATGTATTTATTAATTTATTTAATTCTAGGATGCTATCCAAAGCAAAACTTAAACTAACCGACACCGGCAATCGAGCCGCGGATGTTGCTGCATCGCTTAAATTGACGAAGATGGTTTAACCCGAGGATTAACCAAATGGCCTTCTCGAACACTCATCCGGATGTGAGCGCCTCACTGGATTTGGAATGTGGCTACAGTGCCTTCCGTGTCGGTGCCTTTTCCGGATGCGAAAATAATATGACAAAAGCAAGTGCTACACCGAGACCGCACATATTTATATTGATGGTAGGTGGAACCATTAAATCTAATGTTTATAGTTACACAAATATCCTTAACCCATTCATGGTAGGGTATTATATCCTCAGATTTATGTTGCTCAATTCCTCGACACTTTTTTGTTCAATTCTCCAATTCTTCCTCCTTACAGATCCTGATAATGACAGCGGCGAGAGCAGCGGAACAGGAAAACGTTTAGTATTTTTATTCATGTGATTTTCTATTTATATAATGCAATAAACGAATGCATTCGATTTTTTTATTTCATTAATGCCATTAACATATACCAGAAAATATATCACCTAAAATTCTTTACAAGAAACCAGATTTTCAGTAATTTTCACCCAAACGCAACTCTTCGAATAAAAGTAAAAATCACCTAACATGGAGTGTTTATAAAATAACTCAAAATTAAGTACTTAGCGAATAACTCAATTTTGAGTGGTTGCACTTAGCTGTCAAGTTGAGTGAAAAAGACTTAATTTTGGATTGTTTCGGATCTCCGTGCTGCGTCTTCAAAGGGCTTTTTTTCCTGATAAACTTTTTAGAGATCTTCCCTATTTTTCAATCAAAACAAAAAAAACTCAATTTTTTCAATCAAAACAAAACAAAATACGTGCGGAGCACGGATCGCTTGTGTTTCGTGCGTTTCGTGAAGTAAATAAAAATTGCAATCAGGAAGAAAATACCATCTAAAAAATGGCCACAAAACCATTGCTTGGCAGTGTACAATCGGCGGAATTGGTTTGCCGATTATGCTTCACGGAACGAAGACCTCACGAGTTGATTTTCATCGGTTCTGAATTGCAGGACTGGATCGAACTGCTGACTTCTGTGAAGGTAAGGATGATATGCAGTCCGATTATTTTTGGATAATCCATAAAATTTACATTTCAGATTGATCATGTTCCAAATGCCCCAACATCGATATGTGTCGAATGTAGGGCCACTTTAGAAAGCTATGAAACGTTCCGGCAAATGTGCCAAGAAAACAATGGAATATTCCAAGAGACGTTTCTTCCGGTTGCGGATCCGAAGAGGCGAAAAGTAGTTTCTAAGGATGAAAATATAGTGGAAACAGATGTTGATCCTCTTGAAACTATGGAAGTGGAACTCGGCGTAGTGCCTTGCGACTGTTCCACAGATCATGCGTCGCCGTTAGAGAACATGGAAATTAAGGTTGAAGACACAGAGATTGAGGTAAGTGTGTATACAAAAAGTCCTTGTTAGTGAACTTAAAATGGAATAAAGTTGTTTTATTTTTATCCAGAAACCAGCCCAAGACCCAATCAATGTAAAAATAATCACGGAACATGATATAAATCGAGATGTCGTACTAAAAATACTAAACTCAAGTCCGGCCTGCAAAGTTCTTATAAGGCACAAACTTTCGCAGGGTTATCCGATTGCCAATAAAGATATGAATCTAATTTGTCGAACCGTATGTAGTCCACTTTTCAGTCCGATGATCGAGCATGGAATGTAAGCTGGAAAATGAATTTTCGTTCACTTACAGTAATTTAACTTTTTTTTTTCTCAAGATCCGTGACCACAAAAACAAAACAGAAATTGGCAAAAGCTATTGTAGAAACATTCGACTGTCTCGGAGCTCGGAGAGAAGGTGCGCCAGTTGAGGTAATTGCATTGGACTGCATTTGTAAAAGCAAAACTACAATTTACTTTCAAACAAGGATGTTACCGATCATTTAGTAATTTGCGTTCGATCATTTAGTAGTTTTTCAATAACTCATTCTAGAAGCTAAATCTCAAAATGTGTTGTATGGTGGACTTCTAGTGCGAAGGTTTTTCTACAACTCTGCCATATGATTCGTTGTTTGAATTCCACTAGTAACGGAGTTATAGCTATAGTTTCAGTAACTCAAACTAAATGATAACAAAACTCCAATAATTTAGTTTGAGTTACTGAAACTAGCGCTGTAACTCCGTTATTAGTTGAAATCTAACAACGAACCATTAGACAGAGTTTTAGAAAAACCTTCGCACTAGAAGTCCACCATACAACACATTTTGAAATTCAGCTTCTAGAATGAGTTATTGAAAAACTACTAAATGATCAAACGCAAATTACTAAATGATCGATAACATCCTTGCTTTCAAACACTTTCAGTTTCAATGGTTTTGGAAGTTCAACGGCCAGTCGAAGGGGGACCACTCGGGAAAGATTCAACATTGGATCCGTAATACATCGAAGATCCTACAAGGCGTCCGACGTAAACGCCGAAATGCGAATCCGGGGCTGACCAATGACGAAGCCAATGCTGTCGAAGAATTAGGCCAGTTGGACGACTTGGCAGATTATGTCAAGATTAATCAGCTTATGACTTTAACGTTCACATATCGTCAGAGCCTACGCATCCCGAAGAGTGGCCCTTCGTCAGTATGTGCAGAATTTCCACATCTGCTGTGGTATGGTCATCTGATGGTAATACTTTGTCGTCATGTGGACTGTACGGCATTTTCCAATAAACAAACCTTTTTTAAATATGAATTCAACTCACCTCTAACTCTTTCGAGTTGAGTCTTGCACATATCTCAAATGTGTTCATATTTTTTTCATATATTTTTTATACTGTTCATTTACTTATTATACTTACTTTTCTTATGACTTCTGCTTTGCTTTTTTATTGTTTGTTTTTTTCAACTATCAAACTCTTATTGACTTTTCTTTTCTTTTTTTTAATCATAAGATATTGTATTATGAAGAAACTAATATTGTCTAAACCTTATTTTTGTATTCCAGATTGATCAAGAGTTTGATCGTATGTATCCCAAGAGACGTGCAATCGGCACGCTTTCCTCTATTTCTCCATTATGCTTAATGCTAAAACACACATTCAGCGAAATAAGTTGCCGTGAGTCAATCTAACAATTTGAATTGGTAATCGACTTATCTTAAGTTTGCCTCCTCAACAGCAATCATTCAAGCATTGATGAAAGTGATGGCCGAATTGACACTGCAAGGAAACTCCCGTAAGACGTCCTCCACCGGTTTACCGCCGATAGAAGATAATGCATCGGTGTTTGTCCGTTGGTTGCAACCCGAAACGGACTTGGACTATTTTGTCGAAAATATCCCGGGAGATCCGCCATATATTGTCTGCACGGCGAGGGCCTTCGCCGAGGGACAGTACTATGTGATTATAACGAACACGGCCATCGATTGCGGCCACAACTTCGACCGAGCCTTCGATGTACTGGTGAAGGCGTACAAAGTGTTCAACATTTCGGTGCCGGGACGGGCTAACAAGGTGATAGAGCTATTCGATCTAGTTTATGGACTCCAGATGCACAGCCGATTGAGCCACGTTAACAAACTGTTTGGCAACATCAAGAAAGCGGTTAATCCGATGATCAATTGATTTCTGTCGTAGAACTACTACACAACAGTGTTAGGAAAAACTCGAATTCGCCAAATACATGGATGATCCAGAGCGAGTTGAAACACGTCGAAATCATCTCCCAAACAAATCATTCACAATTCGACGCATTCATTTCAATTATTGTAGGAATTTTCGTACACAGTGTTGGTAGAATCATACTTAAATCTCAATCATGATCGAACGTACTTGCACAGAATTCTGCTAAGACGGCCGGATCGCATCGTATCGCTCATTCGCCGAAAAAATTATTACGCTCCAAAAAGCGTCAATACCCAAATGGAGGTCTATTTTACATTGGCGTATGGAATTATTTATTACTAGCAGACCCGACAAACTTCGTTTCGCCTGAAAGCGATTTATACTCTGATTAGTTATCGAGTTATGTCGAAATTTCTTTTTCATTTATACGGGAGCCCCCCTTTCCAAAGAAGGGATGGGCCTCGAACCATATCAAGAACCTTCCCCGGCCCCAAAAACCTCTGCATACTAATTTTCACGCCGATCGGTTCAGTAGTTTCCGAGTCTATATGGTTCAGACAGACAGAAATTCATTTTTATGTATATAGAAGAAGAAGAAGAAGGAGATTGTTTTTGTTTTAACCGAAGAAAATTGGTGCTTTCAACCAAGAACACGTAAAAATCATGCCATGATGCAAACCGCAAGTCTAATCATGAACGATTGTTTTTCCTTGTCGGGTACATATTTTTATTACTGCAACCATTTAAAAAAATATATTTCTCTGTTTTTATAACTTTGTCGTCATGCCATATCGCTACTTGAAGTGAGCGCCAATGTTTGACTAACAGCTTTTTACCAACACGGCTCAGTATTTCGAATGAAATGCACCACCGAATTGGGATATGTGGTGGTCAAGTGGTTCTATAAGTCCCTTGGTAAATAACTTTGGCCTTGTTTGTAAAATTGCCGTGCAATTTGCGCAAAAATGTCCTTCTTTTTAGATATTTTGAGAAAACAGTTACAATAACCTTTTCTGAAGAAATTATCGTTTAATATTATTAAATTAATAAACTATACTACAACGAAGATCCATTCGTAAACAAAACGTTGCACATGTTTCCTCGCACGTTTGTGCTATTTGTTTGCTAATCCAGAAATTTTTTTCTTTAAGTTTTAGAATAAATTCAATGAATTTAAATATTGAAAAATAAATCCGTGAGTTACAGTAATAGACCAATGCAAGATCTTGATCTAACCTCACTTATTTGACAGTTCACAGAGCTTGTTTACAAGGTGTTAGAAGAAAAATCGATGAGGAGAAAATTAAAATTCATATTTTTAGTTTAAAATTGCTGCGATCCGAATATTTCAATGATATTCTTTGCATTCAGCATGAAATCAATCGCAAAGGACATCTACTTGCGAATAAAATGACGAAACAATTTTATCGGAAGCATCGCCAGAGGCTAAGTCCCGGTGAAAAAGCTCTGTGAACTGTCAACCTACGTCATCATGCACTGGTCTATACAGGTTTTGAAGATATCAAAAAGAATCGGAATTGACTTTCGCTTAATCAATTTTTTATTTTATTTAAGGTCAACTTTTCCAAAGAACCCATATTTTTTGACGCCTCTTAGTATTAAAAAAAATTAAACAAAAAATCGAAAAAGTGCTGTTTTTCGAGATTGGCCTAATGTTTGCCCGACTTTGGAACTCGACAAAAATCTGAAGTCAATTAGTCACATTCGAACAAATGGACGCATACTTGTCACACCGGGATAAATGGACGCATATTTGTCACACTAAAAAAATAGTTAAAACAATCACACAAAAATACACATAGCACTGCGTGATGTGTCCTAACGACCGTCCATAAAATATACCATGCTTTTAGGCTGGTAATTATGCAAGGTCTTTCCCTACTTTTAGAACTTATTTGGACGATTGTCCATGAAAGAAGAGGGTAGGTATTATATTGTCTAGAACAACGGTTCTCAACCTGAGTTACATGTACCCCTGGGGGTACCTTTGCTGGCCCCAGGGGTACCTCGGACAAAAATGCGTAATGGCGGAAGTATTACAATTCCAATCAAAACTCATTGCTATAGTTTTGACAAGGGACTGAAGAGAAAGCTAATACGCCTACCCACCATTCATTCAATATGGCGTACAATGTTTTAGTTTTATTTTCGTTTGATTCATGATAACAAAACTTCGGAAGTATCGACGAGCTATTTTTCGACATAAAGAAGCCATACAAACATAAAAGGCTCAATGTGCCTCAACGAATTGCAAGTTTTCGCAAGGATAAGTTAATTGCCGATAATTAGCACTAATTGCGTACGAGCCAATCACCCAAAATGAGCGCTGAATTCGGGTATACTGGGTATACTACCCAGAAACTGGGTACGAAAACAGAAGTACCAAAAACGATGTTGGGTAGAGTGCCATTGTACCGCGGATGACAGGCGTTTCACCCTCCTGAGTTTTGATAATGGGCCCTCCTTAGCCGTGAGGTAAGACGCACGGCTACAAAGCAAGACCATGCTGAGGGTGGCTGGGTTCGATTCCCGGTGCCGGTCTAGGCAATTTTCGGATTGGAAATTATCTCGACTTCCCTGGGCATAAAGGTATCATCGTGTTAGCCTCATGATATACGAATACAAAAATGGTAACCTGGCTTAGAAACCTCGCAGTTAACAACTGTGGAAGTGCTCAATGAACACTAATCTGCGATGCGGCTCTGTCCCAGTGTGGGGATGTAATGCCAATAGGAAGAAGAAGTATTTTTATTTCAAAAATTTATATTGTACATAATATGCAATGCGATCAATAAATCCCAATTGAATTCTGCCTTCCACAACCAGCACAAAAGATCGAACAAGCAATACGTCAAAATGAACAAAATGAATTTTTTCACAAATGCTCGGTTTTTTCAAGCAGCTTGAAGGCCTTCTTACAAGAGGTTTGGAAGCCTCCTGGGCACTTCAGAAGCCTCCTTTCAAGTGATTAGGTTGCCTCCTTTTAAGAGGCTCGTAAGCCTTCTTTTAAGAGGCTCGGAAGCCTCCTTTTAAGAGGCATGGAAACCTCCTTTCAAGAGATGCGGTAGCCTCCTTTCAAGAGGCTCGAAAGCCTTTTTTAAGAGGCTCAGAAGCCTCCTTTCAGGTGGCTGAAAAGCCTCTTTCCAAGAAGCTCAAAAATCCCTTTTAAGAGGCCCAAAAGCCTCCTTTCAATATATTTTTTCAAGAGGCTCGGAAGCCTCCTTCCAAGAGGCTCGGAAGCCTCCTTCCAAGAGGCTCGGAAGCCTCCTTCCAAGAGGCTCGGAAGCCTCCTTCCAAGAGGCCTCAGGTAGCCTCCTTCCAAGAGGCTCTCAAGCCTCCTTCCAAGAGGCCTGGAAGCCTCCTTCCAAGAGGCTCAGAAGCCTCCTTCCAAGAGGCCTGGAAGCCTCCTTCCAAGAGGCTCAGAAGCCTCTTTCCAAGAGGCTCAGAAGCCTCCTTCCAAGAGGCCTGGAAGCCTCCTTCCAAGAGGCCTGGAAGCCTCCTTCCAAGAGGCTCGGAAGCCTCCTTCAAGAGGCTCAGAGCCTCTTTCCAAGAGGCTCAGGAAGCCCCTTCCAAGAGGCTCAGAGCCTCTTTCCAAGTGGCTCGGAAGCCTCCTCCAAGAGGCCCGGAAGCCTCCTTCCAAGAGGCCTGGCAGCCTCCTTCCAAGAGGCTCGGAAGCCTCCTTCCAAGAGGCTCGGAAGCCTCCTTCCAAGAGGCCTGGAAGCCTCCTCCAAGAGGCTCGGAAGCCTCCTTCCAAGAGGCTCGGAAGCCTCCTTCCAAGAGGCCTGGAAGCCTCCTTCCAAGAGGCCTCGGAAGCCTCCCTTCCAAGAGGCCTGGAAGCCTCCTTCCAAGAGGCTCAAGCCTCCTCCAAGAGGCCTGGAAGCCTCCTTCCAAGAGGCCTCAGAGCCTCCTTCCAAGAGGCTCGGAAGCCTCCTTCCAAGAGGCCTGGAAGCCTCCTTCCAAGAGGCCTCGGAAGCCTCCTTCCAAGAGGCCTGGAAGCCTCCTTCCAAGAGGCCTCGGAAGCCTCCTTCCAAGAGGCTCAGAAGCCTCCTTCCAAGAGGCTCAGGAAGCCCTCCTCCAAGAGGCCTCGGAAGCCCTCCTTCCAAGAGGCTCAGGAAGCCTCCTTCCAAGAGGCTCAGAAGCCTCCTTCCAAGAGGCCTGGAAGCCTCCTTCCAAGAGGCCCGGGAAGCCCCTCCAAGAGGCCTCGGAAGCCTCCTCCAAGAGGCCTCAAGCCTCCTCCAAGAGGCCTCAGAAGCCTCCTTCCAAGAGGCTCAAGCCTCCTTCCAAGAGGCTCCGGAAGCCTCCTCCAAGAGGCCTGGAAGCCTCCTTCCAAGAGGCCTCAGCCTCCTTCCAAGAGGCTCAGGCCTCCTTCCAAGAGGCTCGGAAGCCTTCTTCCAAGATGCCTGGAAGCCTCCTTCCAAGAGGCCTCAGCCTCCTTCCAAGAGGCCTCCAAGCCTCCTTCCAAGAGGCTCGGAAGCCTCCTCCAAGAGGCCCGGAAGCCTCCTTCCAAGAGGCCTGGAAGCCTCCTTCCAAGAGGCCTGGAAGCCTCCTTCCAAGAGGGCTCAGGCCTCCTTCCAAGAGGCCTGGAAGCCTCCTTCCAAGAGGCTCGGAAGCCTCCTTCCAAGAGGCCTCGGAAGCCTCCTTCCAAGAGGCCTGGAAGCCTCCTTCCAAGAGGCCTGGAAGCCTCCTTCCAAGAAGCTCAAAGCCTCCTTCCAAGAGGCTCAAGCCTCCTTCCAAGAGGCTCGGAGAGCCTCCTTCCAAGAGGCCTGGAAGCCTCCTCCAAGAGGCCTGGAAGCCCTTCCAAGAGGCTCCGGAAGCCTCCTCCAAGAGGCCTCAGAAGCCTCCTTCCAAGAGGCTCAGCCTCCTCCAAGAGGCTCTGGAAGCCTCCTTCCAAGAGGCTCGAAGCCTCCTTCCAAGAGGCCTCGGAAGCCTCCTTCCAAGAGGCTCAGAAGCCTCCTTCCAAGAGGCTCGGAAGCCTCCTTCCAAGAGGCTCAGGCCTCCTTCCAAGAGGCTCGTAAGCCTCCTTCCAAGAGACTCGGAAGCCTCTTTCCAAGAGGCTCAGCCCTCCTTCCAAGAGGTTCAAGCCTCCTCCAAGAGGCCTCAGAGCCTCTTCCAAGAGGTTCTGGAAGCCTCCTCCAAGAGGCTCAGAAGCCTTCTCCAAGAGGCTCGGAAGCCTCCTTCCAAGAGGCCTGGAAGCCTCCTTCCAAGAGGCCTCGAAGCCCTTTCCAAGAGGCCTCCAAGCCTCCTTCCAAGAGGCTCAAAGCCTCCTTCCAAGAGGCTCAGGAAGCCTCCTTCCAAGAGGCCTCAAGCCTCCTTCCAGAGGCTCAAGCCTCCTTCAAGAGGCTCGGAAGCCTCCTTCCAAGAGGCCTCGGAAGCCTCCTCCAAGAGGCCTGGAAGCCTCCTTCCAAGAGGCCTCAAGCCTCCTTCCAAGAGGCTCAGAGCCTCCTCCAAGAGGCTCAAAGCCTCCTTCCAAGAGGCTCGGGAAGCCTCCTTCCAAGAGGCTCGGAAGCCTCCTTCCAAGAGGCCTGAAGCCTCCTTCCAAGAGGCTCAGGCCTCCTTCCAAGAGGCTCGGAAGCCTCCTTCCAGAGGCTCAAGCCTCCTTCCAAGAGGCTCAGGCCTCCTTCCAAGAGGCCTGGAAGCCTCCTTCCAAGAGGCTCGGAAGCCTCCTTCAGAGGCCTCAAGCCTCCTTCCAAGAGGCTCGGAAGCCTCCTTCAAGAGGCCTCAGAAGCCTCCTTCCAAGAGGCTCGGAAGCCTCCTTCCAAGAGGCTCGGAAGCCTCCTTCCAAGAGGCTCGGAAGCCTCCTTCCAAGAGGCTCGGAAGCCTCCTTCCAAGAGGCTCGGAAGCCTCCTTTCAAGAGGCTCGGAAGCCTCCTTCCAAAAGGCTTGGAAGCCTCTTTCCAAGAGGCTCAAAAGCATCTTTTTAAGAGGCTCGGAAGCCTTCTTTCAAGAGGCTCGGAAACCTCCTTTCAAAAGGCTCAAAAATCCCTTTCAAGAGACTCAAAAGCATCTTTTCAAGAGGCTCAAAAGTGTCCTTTCAAGAGGCTCAGCAGCCTTCTTTGAAGAGGCTCAAAATCCTCCTTTTCTACAGTCTCAAAATCCTCCTTTCAAGAGGCTCAGAAGCCTTCTTTCAAGAGCCTAAAAAGCCTCCTTCCAAGAGGCTCCTATCAAGAGGCTCGGAAGACTGCTTTCAAAATCCTTTTAAGAGGCTGGGAAGCCTTCTTCCAAAAGGCTCGGAAGCCTTCTTTCAAAGGGCTCGGAAGCCTCTTTTCAAAAGGTTTGGATGTCTCCTTTCAAGATACTTCCAAGAGGCTCAAAAACCTCTTTCCAGGCTCAGAAGCCTCCTTTCAATAGGCTCAAAAGCCTCCTTCCAAGAGGCTCGGAAGGCTCCTTTCAAGAGGGTAGTTTAATGTATGTGAAAATGCATCACGCGCGAGTTTACGATTAGTTGAGTTGTTTTGGATATAGGTCATCGAAGCAGGATCGAGATGTTGTCTTGTTCGTAGCACACGCAGTAAAGCCAGCTAGCTCCTGCATGTTCATTATATTTGTAGAAATCTATAAAAAAAACATCTTATGTACATATTGCGCTTTTTGCACTTTATAAGAGTATTGCGAGATTTTTTTTCTCACAGTCATCTTTTTCTCACACTCAATACACTCAAAAAAGTTTGATTTTCCGTGTATAATATTTGTGTGTGAGTGCTCAATCTGAAAACAAATAGACGTCAAATCATGGCGGGAATCGATTTAGTGTACACGCTTACATGTGACTAACGAGTAATGGGTTATAATTGGGTAAATTTCAGTAACAAAAATCGATCAACCCGAAATGAGAGTGGGTGTGAGAAAAAGAAGCGAGCAAATCACAATCTACACATAACTCTTCAAATTGGTGAAATCGGCAATATGAACAATAGAAACCAATTTGACACACGCTGAACACTACAACACTGACAAAAATCCAATCATATCCATTATGTGTGGCACACATAAATTTTGACTATAGCATTTCCCACTTAACGGCTATGTGAATTCGCATAGCATATATGTGGAAACACACATAACCTTTATGTGGATTCTCCTATAGCGGGTGGTTATTAACGCACACATAACAGTTATTTGTTAATTTCTTTAGATTTTTGCCAATAAAAATGTGTGGATTTTTATTAGTGAAGATTAGTTATCGTTTGTAAATAGGGAGAGTGGTATACACCACAGGTAGGAGGCCACATTTCAAGAGACTTAAAAGCATGCTTTCTTGAGGCTCAAAAGTCTCCTTCTAAGAGGCTCGGAAGCGTCCTTTCAAGAGGCTCAGAACCCTCCTCCTTTCAAGAAGCTCGGAAGGCTCCTTTCGAGAGGCTCGGAAGCCCCCATTCAAGAGACTCAGAAGTCTACTTTCAAGTGGTTCGGAAGCCTTCTTTCAAGAGGCTTGGAAGCGTCGTTTTAAGCTGCAAAGGAAGCCTCCTTTTTAGTGGCTCAAAAACCGCCTTCAAGAGGCTCGGTATACCTCAGAAGCCTCTAATGAAGAGGCGCGGAAGTCCACTTAAAAGGGATTCAAAAGCTTAAAGAAAATATATGGGCTAACTGTCAAATTTTCCGTTTCCGTCGCCGTTCCGTTGTATTGCGTTTGGGGCTTTAGAATTGAATAGAATTTAGAATTAGAATTGGATATTCCATTTCCGATTCCACTTCTATCGACAGCGAAAAATCCACGGGGATGACAAGCTACGCCATCTTTGTCACATCTTTTCTAAATCACCAATACGAGTGCACTGCGAATGCAACATAAACAATTGCGAGGGTGAAAATGATATAAAACGAACAAAGGCATAAGACAGCACCTTGTGCAACTAGCATTCTAAATAATTGAGCAAATAAGTTGAACATTCTTAAGTTTGAAGCATGGAATCGAGTGTAAAGTTATTTTAGTTGATAATTCGTTAGCTTTTTCTCCATTTTCTCATGATTGTATCATGTTGCATTATTATGTGGTATGGGCGTTTCGTATCATATTCTCTTGTAAAAACGTAAACATTCGAAATTCGCGCACATACTATTGCAAAATAAATCAGTATTGAGGTAATTTGACACTGGGGGATAAATTTATCCCTCAAAAAAGAACGAACAGGCAAACCTGTCAAAATCCATAGTAAAAAAATTGGATGTCGCTCCTCTGGAAAAATCACACCAAAGAAATACAATCGTCGCTCGCGAAATGTAAAAACAAATAAATAACAACTATCTCTCAGTTCAGGTGTGACAAATATGCGTACATTTTTCGCTTGGTCAGTGAATTTCGCGGCATAAGTGTCACATTCGGGTTTTGATTGAAAAAACGTGGGAAAAATAGTTGTTTTTGGCAATGTTTGAGTCCGGCTCAACGAATATGAATATTCTTCATAATTATCCCATGTACGTACACCCGCATAATTCTAAACCATAGCAGAACATCAAAGACTACGGTATATAGGGAATCCAAGCAAACATGGGACAAATATGCGTATGACGGCAATTTATTGCGTTAAAGTCAATAAAAAAGCGAAATTTTGCGATAATAGGATGAATGCATTTTGAAACTTCAAATTGCGTTTTTCTCATTTTTCTCGTTTGTAACATGTGACATTTAGGTGCCTGCCAGAGTAGACGCGTCTACGCGACGCCGCGCGAAAATTGCACGCACAGGAATAACAGTCAATAATAAGAAGCTGTCAAATCGTATGGACGCTTCGCTTCGCACTTCACGTCTACTCTGACCGCACCCTTATGCATCCGACGGCAGTAGCCTATAAGTTGAAGGGCCATTATCCACTAGAACAATAGAGGTAATAAACTATAGAGGAAGATTGTCGCTGTCGTCACTGGCGAAACATCTTTTAGGGCACTAAATATCAACGAAGGAAAAATCAGTACGTTTTGACAGATAGGTACCCAACATGTTTCTGAACGACAACAAAGGGAACCGCAGCGACAATCGTCCTCTATAGTTTATTACCTCTATTACTAGAACTATAGCGAATATGTTCTTCTTCTTCTTATTGGCATTACATCCCACATTGGGACTAAGCCGCCTCGCAGCTTTGTGTTCATTAAGCACTTCCACAGTTAATAACTGTGGGCAGCAGGGACTATGTCCAAGGGCTTGACGATCCCTCCCCAGACCATCTGCGAGTTGTGGCGCCTGCCTAGGATGTGGTGGGGTTTGACAGTGGGCCCTGTTAAACCTCTATAAAAAGCTGCATGTATCCGCAAGTAGGCTCCGCCAAAGCGACCGTGTGCCGCTCAAAGCGCACAAGCCCAAGTCCTGGTGTTAGGTGCACGCAGCGTAATTTTGTATGATTAAACTAATGAATATCATCACGCAGAAAAAACTACGTTAAGAACAAACATATTCTAGGTGAATCCAAACATAAATTCAGTTTGTCCTGGCATCAAAAATAAATATGTTTGGATCAAACATATTGTTGCATTTGAAGCGAACGAAAACTTTTTTTGAATCAAATGTGCCTTTCAAGTTGTTTCAACCAGCTAAATGTTTGAAGCAAACATGGATATTATTGTTTTGGTTCGACCACTCATAATATTTTGATATCAATTCTACCAATTTTCATATTCTGGTAGCATTTGACTACCAGATTTCACAATTCCATAGGTTCATATTTCATAAACTTACCTTTCTGTACCTGAAAAACATCCTTATCATTTATTTGGAAGCAAGAAATCATCTGCTTCTACTCTTGGTTCTACTCCTCTGCTGCTTCCGATTGGATCCGATCCGAACTCGAGTGTTTGTTTACTTTTGCAAGAGCGAACGAGGGGCTGCCCACTGGTGAATGTATAAAACAAACAGGGATTTAATTTGGTTTTAAAAATAAATATGTTTGATTCAAACATATTACCATTTTGGAAATAAACATGTATATTTTTGAAACAAATGGATGAAATTTGTATCCGTGATTGTTGAATCAATAAACGGTCGATTGTTGAATTAAAAAATGTATATTATTGAAACTACAATATTCTTTGTTTGAATCAACAAAATAATTGTCATTTCAACAATATTTATTGT
Source organism: Armigeres subalbatus (assembly GCF_024139115.2). Lineage (NCBI taxonomy): Eukaryota > Metazoa > Arthropoda > Insecta > Diptera > Culicidae > Armigeres > Armigeres subalbatus. The sequence goes on from NC_085140.1 coordinate 78,991,036, forward strand.
TGATTTTAACTTGCATGAATTTCTATCAGCGTGTATTTTTTGAAGTGTAGTTCCGTTTGCTGTTTGCTGTGAGATGAACAAGAAATGAAAAAGTGTTCTGTCAAGTATTTTCGTAATAGGAACTTCGCCACATCACACTATTTTAAAAACAACAGATTTTATGGACTTTACAGGTAATACATCAAATTTATTTTCCAAATATTTTGTAGTATTAAATAACTCTTCCGTTAGTTTTACAGAAGATTTACGGAAAAAAGATGACCGGAAGAAAGGATCAAAACCGACATAAACATAACCATGGAGGACGTGTATTTCGGAAACAACAATAAGTACGTTCATTGGGCGATGTTGTATATGGTTTTCAAATATTAATAAATTATGTTAAATAAAATTGATATATTTATACTGAATCGTCGTATGGTTGTTTATTTGTTTTGCATGAAAAAGGTAATTTTGGTTATACATTTTATTATTTCAACAATAATTATTGTTGAATCAATCATGTTTGTGTCATTGAAACAAAATAACATTGGTGATTGTTCCAACAATAATATTGTTGAAACAACAATAATGCAACTCAAATCATGATTGTAGAAACAACAATATTCTGGATTGTTTCAAAATGAAAATATTATTAGCCCTGAGCTAACAATATTTATTGTTGAATTCAAACCGAAATATTGTTGTTTCTACTATATGTTTTTCTGCGTGTGGGACGCTAAACAGCCCTGACACGACGGCCCTCCGACGAGACAGGAGGTTTGCGCAGGCCCAATAAGCCGCCTTTAAAAACAACTATTACGAACGACATAGAAGATAATACCAACGGTGGCGGTATGGTAATGAACCTAGGAGCACGCGCGCAGGACATGCGACTTCCGGCTCCGAATCTCCAGGAAATCCAGGAGGAGATCGGCCGGCTGAAAAACAACAAAGCCCCTGGAGTTGACCAACTACCAGGAGAGCTGTTTAAACACGGTGGTGAAGCACTGGCTAGAGCGCTGCATTGGGTGATTACCAACACACTTAAAATAAATCGTTGATTTCGGTAATTTTACTGAATCTCAACCGCTGAACTTTTCGGTAAATTATTTTACTGATTTTCGGTGATTTTGACAGTTGAGCAATGGAAAAAATTACAAAAAATCTGTAAAATAATTTACCGAACAGTTCAGCGGTTGAGATTTCGGTAAAATTTACCGAATACTGTAAAATGAGCTAAGTGTGAAGGTTTGGGAGGATGAGGTTCTGCCGCAGGAGTGGATGGAAGGTGTCGTGTGTCCCATCTACAAAAAGGGCGATAAGCTGGATTGTAGCAACTACCGCGCAATCACATTGCTGAACGTCGCCTACAAGGTACTCTCCCAAATTTTATGCCGTCGACTAACACCAATTGCAAGAGAGTTCGTGGGGCAGTACCAGGCGGGATTTATGGGTGAACGCTCTACCACAGACCAGGTGTTCGTCATACGTCAGGTATTGCAGAAATGCCGCGAATACAACGTGCCCACACATCATCTATTTATCGACTTCAAAGCCGCATATGATACAATCGATCGGGACCAGCTATGGCAGCTAATGCACGAAAACGGATTTCCGGATAAACTGATGGGCCAAACACAATTGATACGTTTGCGTGCGTTTTGACAGTTTCTCCATGGGAAAACTGTCAAAACACACACAAACGTATCCATTGTGTTTGGCCCATGATACGGTTGATCAAGGCGACGATGGATCGGGTGATGTGCGTAGTTCGAGTTTCAGGGGCATTCTCTAGTCCCTTCGAAACCCGTAGAGGGTTACGGCAAGGTGATGGTCTTTCGTGTCTGCTATTCAACATCGCTTTGGAGGGAGTAATACGAAGGGCAGGGATTGACAGGAGTGGTACGATTTTCACGAAGTCCGTCCAGTTATTTGGTTTCGCCGACGACATTGATATCATGGCACGTAACTTTGAGAGGATGGAGGAAGCCTACATCAGACTGAAAAGCGAAGCTAAACGGATTGGACTAGTCATCAACACGTCGAAGACGAAGTACATAATAGGAAGAGGCTCAAGAGAGGCCAATGTGAGCCACCCACCACGAGTTTCTATCGGTGGTGATGAAATCGAGGTGGTTGAAGAATTCGTGTACTTGGGCTCACTGGTGACCGCCGATAACGATACCAGCAGAGAAATTCGGAGACGCATAGTGGCTGGAAATCGTACGTACTTTGGACTCCGCAAGACGCTTCGATCGAATAGAGTTCGCCGCCGTACCAAGCTGACTATCTACAAAACGCTTATAAGACCATTAGTTCTCTACGGACACGAGACCTGGACGATGCTCGTGGAGGACCAACGCGCACTGGGAGTTTTCGAAAGGAAAGTGTTGCGTACCATCTATGGTGGGTTGCAGATGGCGGACGGTACGTGGAGGAGGCGAATGAACCACGAGTTGCATCAGCTGTTGGGAGAACCATCCATCGTTCACACCGCGAAAATCGGAAGACTGCGGTGGGCCGGGCACGTAGCCAGAATGTCGGACAGTAATCCGGTGAAAATGGTTCTCGACAACGATCCGACGGGAACAAGAAGGCGAGGTGCACAGCGGGCAAGGTGGATCGATCAGGTGGAGGACGACTTGCGGACCCTCCCTAGACTGCGTGGTTGGCGAAGTGCAGCCATGAACCGAGCTGAATGGAGAAGTCTTTTATGTGCAGCACAGGCCACTCCGGCCTTGGTCTGATGATAAATAAATAAACAGTTAATAACTGCAAGGTTTCTAAGCCAGGTTACCATTTTTGCATTCGTTCCTTCATCAGTGCTGCCACCTGGAAAAGTTTAGAGAAAAAGTTGAACCATGGAAATTTGACATGGCATGGTATAGAAAATGAGAATTAAAATGTCTCTAGAACGTTCAAGAATTTTTTTTATCAAATAATTTTTAGTTTGTGGGGTTAGAAATTCAATTGAATTGAGATTGTTAACAATCTTAATCATTAACTGCTTATTCGAAAAAAAATATAAAAATCGAGATATCATGTCTATTTTGTGTACTTTTAAAATTCTAACCCCGTAAAGCAAGATTTTGTTGAGAAACGTCCTTAATTTTTGTTTTATAACAAAAATATACTTCATTTCCTATACCACACCTTGTGAAATTTCAATGATTGTACTTTTTCTCTCGATGACAGCTGTGGTCTTCTCCTCTCCTATGATGTAAGTTCCTCCTGGAATTTGTAATTTCCGGAAGTATGTATTTCCAGGATTTCCTAGGAGTTCGTCCAGAAGAACCCTATAAAAACATTTTCACTTGAAAACGAAAAAGGTACCCGCGGGTATATAAGGGTTAACAAAATCCATGCAAAGAGTGCTGGGTAGATTTGACCCAGTTCAAATTTGGGTAACTGCTTTTTTTTACAAGACTGGGTGACTTTTCCGTCAAAAAAACAGCAACAGGGCTTATATTTGTTATATTTAGGGTAGTTTTGGTTTTCAGAGTTTTGCGAGAAGATAGAAAAATTCGAACGGGGGTCCGACGGTCGACCTTCGGAAAGTTGTTCCGCAAACGTCAAATCACTTGATGCACGGAAAATAATGTTGGTTGATTTTTTCGGAGTGAATGTTAATTATTGAAATCAAAGAAAATATGTAACTTTAAATGAGTATTACGTGCCGCTATACACTTTTAATAAATTTTATGATACTTTCAAGGCATTTCGGATCGTTTTTATGCGATTTTGAAACATTTTAGACTTCTCGAATATTAATAATCGAATTTTTCAATCTTCTCGCAATAGAAGTTTTCTCTTTTCTCGCAATATTTTTGCGGAGCAAAGAAGAACAAGAAGACCAGGGGTGCCAGAGGATATTTTCAAATGTCTTCACAGCTGAGTAAAAATGTCTTCAAATGTCTCCAATATCAAAATTTTGATTATCAGTGAAAAAATTTCAAAATCCAATAAATTTGTAATTTCAATCATCTCCTTGTTTTAAGTATCGTTTATTTTTACACACTCAAATTGTTAGAATTCAAGAGAATATTCTTTTAAATCGTCATGAGTAAGGGAAATGACTTTCCCTTGGATTTCCTAATGAGCCTTTAAATATAACTCCAACGGATTTTTCTAACTGAATTTCCTTTGAATTCTTCTGAATTTATTTTTGAAGAATTGCCTGTAGGGATTCGGAAAAATTCACCGTGAAATGGCCAATACCGACTTCCATAATGACCTGAAAAAACATCCATAAGATTTTCTGAAGAAATTTCCGGAAGCATGGATTTTTCGGAGACTTCCTAAAGGAATCCCTGAAGCAATTTCCGGAGGAATTGCTGTTGCAACATCCAAAGGATTTTCTGAAGGAAGTTTCAGATAAATTTCTGAAAGAACTTCTGGATTAAATGCTAATGGAACTTCCGGAGGAATTACAGGAGCAATTCCGGAGGGATTTTCTGGAAGAATTACTGAAGGATTTTTCTGAATAATTCCAGGAGGATTTTCCTGAGGACTTCCTGAAGGATTTTCCTGAGCAATTACTAAAAGGGTTTCTGAAGAAATATCTGAAGAAATTTCCGGAAGAACTTCTGGATAACTTTTTGGAGGAGCTTCCTGAGGTATTGCTCAGGAATATTGTGCAGGAATTTCCGGAGAAAATATCAGAGAAATTCCAGAGTATAGTTCAAGAGGTATTATTGGAGAATCTTTCGGCAACATTCTCGGAGCATCCTCAAGAGGAATTCCCGGAGAAACTTCCGAAAGGATTTTTGAAGAAATTTCCGTACGAATGCCTGCAGGAGCTTCGAGTGCAATTCCTGAAAGATCTGCTGGAGGAAGTCGTGAAAGAAACAAACTGAGGAATTTCTGAAGGAGCGACCGGAGGAATTTCCGACGGGATTCTTGGAGGATTTAACGGAGAAATTTCTGGACGAACTTGTGGAGGAGTTGCTAGAGGTACTTCCAAAGGAAACTCTGGAGAAATTTTCTGAAAAATTTCTAAAATCTCTAAAGAAATTGCTGGACGAATTCGTGGAGGAATTTCATGGGTAATTTCAGAAAGAATTCCAGAGATGTATTTACTGGAGAAATTCTTAGAGGGATTCCCAGTTAAAATACTGGAAGAGTGCCCAAAAATATTTCTTGAAAAAATATCAAAGGAATTCAAGGAAGAATTCAACAAGGAACTGTAACGAGTTTACCCTGAACTTTCTATTGAGTCTTTAATAAAAACTCAGGCGTTTTTTTTGGAAATTCCTCTGAATTTTTTTCAGAATTTTCTCCTGAACAAATAAAAATAATTTACGGCTGTTCTGATAAATATCCATTTAACTCCAGAACAATTTCAATTTCTTGTCGACATTCGTAAGAATTTTCTATGGAAACTAAAGAAAATTTTCTGAGAAAATGAAACTAATTTCCTGTGAAAATTTTCGTTTAAATGTGGTACATTGAAAATCCGAAGAGACATCCCTTAACTTCCAAATACAAATGATACTCCGGATTTGTATTTGAAAGACAGAAAGACAGACAAATTTAGACAAATTTCTTCTGGAAATAAACATGAATTCTTTGTAGGAGTTCAGATGATTTTCCTGCAAGAACTTGAAAATAATTTTGTGGAAATAAAGATGAATTTCTCGTTAAATTTTGGGGGAATTCCTTTACTGCCCATACTGAAATTATTATAAATTTCCAAGATAATTTGAAAAGAATTTCCAATTTTAATTCTCTTGAAATTTTATGAGAAATTCCTCGGACTATTAATGGGAAATTTTCTTTATTTTACACGATTTTTTGGGCCCCAAAATGAAGAATCGGTATTCAATTTCTTTCAGAGAACGATGAAGTTAATCATCCTGAACAGTTTTCCATTTGACTCAAACATCGTTTAATTTGAAATTTAAAAATAGATAAAAAATGCTTCCTCAACATTTTCGGTCTTGTTTGACGTACGAAATAATATGATTCAAACGCACTAGCAAAACACTGCAGGGCACTTGACTCAACCTTTGATAGTTAAAATATGGGCCTGACGTTTTGGGCTGATGGATCATTCGTTCTGCAATGTTGCACAGCCCAAAATTGGTCTTAATATGTCTTAAATGAAAATATTATTTTTACTGATTTAGACATTTTCGTGTTTTCTGGTTAATCCAACCATTTATGAAAGCCGAAATAGTCGCAGATTGGAAGAAAATTTTGTTTTCTTTGGGATGACCTTCCATCCGGTGGGTGCTTGCATATGATTTTTCCGATTAAATGGCATTTCTGACTACTTTTCTCCCAAACTCTCGCAGCGCACTCTACCACTGGATCCTTCTCGAATTCACCTATATTTATATGATCTGCATATAGAAGTCACAAAATTTATAAGCTAGTCATCAAATTATATTTTCTATTCGTTGGCTTATTGATTGTCTTAAAGTATCTTTAAATAAGAAGGTAAGTCTTCAAATATTTTAAAAAGTCTTCAAAATGTCTTCATGAAATAAATGTCTTCACAGAGATTCAAATGTCTTCAAATCGAAGACATGTCTTCAAATCTGGCATCCCTGACTAAGAATGAATACTTTTTCATTCATCGAGTTCATGCTAGTGTTCATTTTTAGTAAACAGCGCCCGTCTCAAACGTCATTGTGTTCATTCGGTGCATTGGACCATGGTCCAATGCACCAAATGAACACAATGACGTTTGAGACGGGCGCTGTTTACCAAAAATGAACACTTGCATGAACTCGATGAATGAAAAAGTATTCATTCTTAGTAAACAGCGCCCGTCTCAAACGTCAATGATGAACTCGGTGCATTGGACCATAGCGTCAATCAATGAGACTAAATAGAAGGTGAGGAAGAAGACCAAATGCAAGTGTATTAGTGGATGATGAAAAATGTAAACAGCAAATGGTGACGTACATATTTGCGCGGCTTCTTATGGGAGCTCCTTCGAATGCAGTAGTGAAAGCTTTTTCGCCATACACAAAAGGCACGCACACAATATATGGATTTCCATACCTTAGTATTTATTTACATTGAGCGTCAATCATAAACAAAAGTATCAAAATTTTTGCATCTGTGTACGCATCAGCGTTTATTTTACGTATGAAAATGTTTTATCTACGAATGGATTAATCTTCCACATCTGAATAATAAGTTGAAATATGTGCATATGTGCTAGCGACTCGTGGTGAGAAAATCGATAACATGAAGGAAGAAATACCCGAAAAAATGGCCCCTGATTCGGGGCTTCAAACGCAAACAAATACATTGATCTGCCGGTTGTGCTTCATGGAAAGTGATCGGTCAGAGAAGATCTTCGATGAAGGCAAAGACTACTTCAGCAAGTGGATTGAAAAACTTACTTCTCTAAAGGTTGGTAAATTTCAAAATGATTATAGTGATTTTATAATATATTTTTTATTTCAGCTTGTTTACATTCCAAATGCTCCCGCGTACTTATGCTCGGACTGCAAGTCTACGCTGGAAACGTTCGACTCGTTCCGGGAGATGTGCTTCACCAATGATCTTGTGTTCAATGAAACATTCTGTGGGAACAATGTCAAAGCGGAGAAACCGCCTGTAGTCGAAGTTGAAGGTCAATGTGACGAAGTTCAGGTAAATAATACCGCTTTTGAGGAAAATGCTATAAATGTGGGGGATTACGAAATAAGCATCCAGGATGCAGATGATAACGTTGTAATAGAGAATCCGCCGGCCGCAATAGAGCTGCGAAATATTTTTCTTAACACAGAGAATGTAAGCGTTGTGAATGTTGTCAACAAGGACGTCCAAGTACCCTCCTCTGCAGATGTCATACCTCTCGAAAGATGCAAAGTATGCAATGAAAATGCAACCAAGCTTCATTTATTGACCCACAAGAACAAACACAATTTCTTTTGCCTCTGGTGTTCGAAGAAGTGTAAACAGTTCGATCATATCATAAGACACATGGCTTGGCACAAAACCCGTAAAATGCATTTAAAACCCAAGAAACAACAAATACAGTTAGAGAATAAAAGTCTCGATCCGGGTGATAAGCTTGCTAAGCGCAAAAAAAGAGAGGATGAGTCTACTTCAATTAAACAAACAGTCAATCAAACCAAGAGAAAACATCGAAAACGGAAATCGAAACGGAAAACATTAGAGGAAAGCGATCGTTTAGCCGATGCGGAATTGTTGAACACAAAATTCCTTTGTGAAACGTGCGAAAAATTTACATCGGAACTGCATTCTCTTACACACAGAGAGGATCAACACTTTCATTGCAATTCTTGTCCCAGTAAGTTTCGTTTCTTGAGCTATCTGAGCGAACACATTGACGAGTGCCATAGAGCCGGCATGGGAATTCTAAAGGTAAATGATAATGGTGGTGGTTGTATACGTACGTTTTTATCCAATAGTTCTTTCCGTTCTATCGTAGCACGGTGCCGATCCAGTCAATGAACCGGTCGATGCTCATGTTGTAGGCGATCCTGTACAATCCATGGCAGATCAACTTCCAGTAGCGATGAGTGTAGATTACGAAACAGTTCCGCCTCAGCGAATGATAGAAATAGACTCAAGTGTTGAAGACGACGAATCTGAATCGGAAGTTGAAGTGAAGCCTGTCCCGATTCCAAGTGAAAAACTATTTAATGATGAACAATTCCGTGTAATACCGTCAGTTGCACCCACATGTAAACTGGTAGCGGAAGTTAAAATTGAAGGAACCGAACTACAAATCGATGAATCAGAAGATTCAGTGTTGTTGTTTCAGAATGTTAATACAGGGAATGAAGATCCACAACCGTTAGTTGCACCTACATGCGAACTAGTAGCAGGAATCAAAATTGAACAAACCGAATCAAAAATCGATCAATCAGAGGATTCGGTGTTGTCGGTTCAGAATGTTAATAGAGACAATGAGTATCCAAAACCGTTAGTGGCACCTGCATGCGAACTGGTAGGAGAAATCAAAATTGAAGAACCCGAATTGCAAATCGACTTGTGCGATCAATCAGATGATTCAGCGCTGTTGGTGAAAAATGCTACTAAAAACAATGAGCATTCAAAAAAAGACAATACGACTGCAAAAGGCCAAAGCGTATGTAAGACATGTGGCAAAATGGTTACTAAGATGCATATGATAACTCATAAGGCTGATGGAATGTTCTGGTGCTACTACTGTCCAAAGACGTTCGCCAAATACGATTACGTTCGGAAGCACGTTAAGTTGCACACGGAGAAGCAACGAGCCCGGAACGAAATGGCTGCACAAAAATATAATAAGACAGTACAGCCGATCGCTTGTGGCAATCAACAGTTTGTCGATGCGAATGGCTGTGAAGTATCTAGTGAAGGTGCTTCGAATTCAGCAACTGCTGAACTGTCGAACGATACACAAGCCCAGCAAACTGAACCCAGCGTAGATGAGGACAAGTTTGCATCGATTCGTAAAGTAGCGAAAGATAGGTATCTGGCGAAGTCTAAGAAACCAAGTCATGATTCAGAAATGCTGTTTTGCAAAATATGCAAGATATTTGCATCGAAACTGCATATAAAGACTCACAAGGCTAAGGGATTATTCCGGTGCCATATTTGTGGTAGGATTTTTGACAATTTTACATATATTTGCAAACACATCAGCACCCATTCGAAGAAGTAATATCGATCTTTATTCTCAACTAAGGCGAATTTTGAACATTGAAATGTATGTCAACAAATTTGAGAAACTTGTCATGAATAATTCTCTCAGAACTAGCCAATGAGACACAAGTAGTGGCTGGTTTCCTTCTCACCGCCGTTGGCATCCAGGTGCTTACGTATAATGCATAACAAGTCACATAATGATAACCGTCTGAGATTTGTATGGCGGAAGACATCTAACGCGGGTTTTCTCAAAATACGGAACCCTACTTGAAAAAAAATGTACCATATATGCAGGAAGGTGCTATGTCACCAAATATTTTTCAAATGAAGGCATTTAATATCGAAACTTTAACCGCAGAGATATTGATTCCAAAAATGTTACTGCTAGTGTACCGGTGTAAGCACCTTCAGAAAAGTTAAAGCATGATCTACATAAAAACTTGATAGGCAATATTAACTCGTATTTAAAGTTTCATGCCATATAAATAGTATTAGTAAGCATTTTATTCTGTTCTCATAAATAGTTATTAATTAAAAGTGTGTTGTGTGGTTGTATAGCATTCGATTTTGATTCTGTTATGAAAGAAAATCCTTCACCGATTTCAGTAGCACTGATAAGGTACTGGAGGATAATTTCCAACTAATTTGATACGGAATATGCACTACAATTTTTCTCAATACATTTCTGTTAGAGTTATGTGTATCCTTTTCTTTTTGCCTTTCTCGTACCGTGCCCTTGTGCCCTTATTCCAATCAGTGCCTAATTCCGTTCACTCAAGACAAAATAATAAATAATGAAGAATTTTTGTATAAAAATAACAGAAACATATTTTTGTACTTTTCTTTGGTTATGTATGCATGAAATGAAATGAAAATCAGCGTCATTTTTAGCGATAAACAGTGAAAATTTCAACAAAATTTGTTGGTCGTCACTACAGGCGCCATTTTGACTGTTTTCATTAATTCACTGGTTAAGGACGTCTGCCATAGTATTCAAGCATTTTTTGGTGAAAATTTACCCTGAATTTGAAACAAAGCAGCATAACAAGATATAATAGGTAACATTGAAGTGTATTACCTAATCGTTGTCTGTATTTTTCCGATATAAAATGCTGAAAAGTGAAAAATATCTTGACCGGAATAAGGGTACATCTAAATCAACACGTTCCTTATTCCGTTCTATGGGTCTGGAGGATGGATTCCGTACACTACATCGTACATCGTACACTAATGAAGCCATATGCATGATGAACCTTAGAAATTCTATCCTGCAAGCAGTCAGACTGAAAAGAACTCCATTTACAACTCTACGCTAAATGGTTATATGGAAACGTTTTTCAATTCATGCCGGGAAAACGTAGTTTTTTTTTCAGTTGATGGAGAAAGACGAATTCTCGCTTAACTTTTCAAAAGGACCTAAGTAACATTTTTTTCATGAATTAATTTGAGTACTGCAATCAAAAGCTTTCATGTTTTTCTGTTGATTGCGCTATTCAAATTAATTCATGAAAAAAATGTTACTTAGGTCCTTTTGAAAAGTTAAGCAAGAATTGTCAAGTGGTTGCTGGACAATGTTAAAAGGGCTTCCGAAGAACAAAGAAATATTCAATTTGAACGAAACAGTGATACGAACAATTCCAAACAAACAGAGACATTGTTTTGGAAGATTCATGTTAAAATTAAAGGCCTATTATCCAGGCTAAAGTAAAAATTACGTTGAGGATAAAGTGGGAAACTCTGATAGTGAATCGTATCTGTCCTTATCTGTGGTACCTAATGCTACTGGGCAGCTAGCATTAATGTTCATGTTGAACTCGAATGGTAAGTGAAACAAACGAAAAAACAACCAACTCAGCTAAACTAAGGAAATATCATTCATTGTATTTTAAATTTGAAAGAAAATAACATTTTATTTTTTTAATTTGCCATAATAATGAATAAAAAGATAAATTTGTGAGAAAAAATATCTCTGATTTTAACATCTCCAAGAAATCAAATGTTTTTCGGGTGGAAAAACTCGGAACACGAATGAACGGAATTAGGAACAATGCCATTTCAGATGATTGGAATTAGGACCACAGAATTGCTCAAGTTTGTTTTAACTATTGGAACCTAAGTCTATGAATGCATCCCAACATATTTTATTTTCAATTGTATATAGAAAATGACACAATGTAGCGAAATTGCAGCTTCAAAATACTTAACGGCTATTTTTTAGAGTTTTTAGACATAGCTCATTGTCTTAGGTGAACGGAATAAGGGCACAGCACGGTACAACAAAGTTGTACCGGAAGGCTATCATTTCACTCCAAAATCGAACTTTTTATAGAAATCTCGGAGACCCATGATGTTATATACCAATCGACTCAGCTCGTCGAACTGAACAAATGTCTGTCTGTCCGTGTGTATGTGTGTGTGTGCACACGAAAACCGAAAAACATTAGCCACTTTTTCATATAGTAATTCTTGACCGAATTTGATAACGATGAACCATAGCGTTTGAAAGTTATTAAGTAAATGGAATCGAACTATATAAGCGCCGTATAAGGTTGGTGTCTTGGCTAAATGCGAGAAAGGCGCTATAGTGCCTACACTACACTATCACCACTCGGTGAATTAAGTTGGGTTTTTAGGGGGGTAAACGAAAATCTGCAAACATACTTACACCTGAGGAGGAAAACTCAAGTAGTGTGGGGATGGGTGTTATATAGAAGCTCACCCGAGCCACTAAATCCAAAACCCTTTCGCCAGCCCGTACCCTCGCCTTATACCTTTATTTTTTTGGGATGTACTAGATCATCCAAACCGTCCTTGAGTCCGGAACTTGCGATCTACAGTTACAATGCGAGCTTTTTTCGTCAGTCTAAGCTTGGATATATATTCAATCATATCGATTACATAATCCTAAAGATCAAAAGACATGGTCAGATGGTTTTGGGATATCCTGGGTCATCCAAACTGTCCTTGAGTACTGAACTTGCGATCTACAGCCACGAAACTAGGTTTTTTCACTTGTCATAACTTTCACTTTCACTTGGTTTTTTCGCCACTAGAAGCTTGAATATGTATTTAACCATGTCCATAACATACTCCAGAAGACAATGAGACATGGTAAGATGATTTTGGGATGTACCGGGTCATCCAAACAGTTCATGAGTTTAGAACTTCCGATCTACAGCCACCACTCTAGCTTTTTTTGTCGCTTCAGGCTTGGATATGTATTCAACAATATCCATAATATATTTGTAAAGATCAAGAGACATGGTTAGATGGTTTTGGGATATCCTGGGTTATCCAAACTATCCTTGAGTTCCGAACTTGCAATCTACAGCTACGACACTAGCTTTTCTTGTCACTAGAAACTTGGATATGTATTCAAGCATGTCCATAACATATTCCAGGAGACCAGGAGACATGGTAAGTTGGTTTTAGACATGCTGGGTTATCCAAACCTTCCTTGAGTTCAGAACTTGCGATCTACAGTTACCACTCTAGCCTTTTCGTCGCTTCAAGCTTGGATATGTATTCATCTATATCCATAATACATTCCTGAAAATCAAGCGACATGTTCAGATGATTTTTAGACATCCTGGGTCATCAAAACCGTCTTTGTGTTCAGAACATACGATCTACAAGCACAGTAGTGCATTCTCCAGCTAACCGTAAGCATTTTAAAAAATCCGTGCGTGCGATTATAACGCTGCCTCAATGCAAACATGCTTTGTACTGGCTTGTAGAGTCTGGGTTATATAGCTTTATATTGCCAAAAACTCAAAATATAGTGCTAATGGTTACTTACCAGTAAATGGTATACCAGCACCAACATTTCAAAAGATTCTTTTGCAGCTGTAGATCTCAGAATATCTCAAAACTATTTTACGATATCCGTTGACCTCCCGGAAGTGTAATGGATGTAATGGAATTCATATTAAAGCTTTGAATAATGAAAAGAACTTCTACACAGCTGTTGATCTGAAGTCCCGAACTGAAAGACAGTTTGGATTGCCCAGAATATCCCATAACTATCTTACCATACCTGTTGACCTCCCAGAAGGTGTAATGGATATAATTGAACGAATATTGAAGCTTTGAGTATTGAAAAGAGCTTCTAAGCAGCTGTAGATCTTAAGTCCTGGAAACAAGGACGATTGGATTGCCCAGAATATCTCGTGACTATTTCACCATATCCGTTGACCTCCCGGGAGGTGTAATGGATATAATTGAACGGATATTGAAGCTTTGAATATCGAAAAGAGCTTCTAAGCAGATGTAGATCTCAATTCCCGAAGTCAAGGACAGTTTGGATTGCCCAGAATATCACAAAACTTTTCTGCCATAGGCATAGGACGTCCAAGAAACATAGAAAATAGATTTTTGTACATCATAGTAACTCTACGGATACGTTTGAATAAAAAACTTATTTTGAAACAATACAATCCGCTGCCAATACACCTAAAATTTTCTCTTCCGTAACTTCACCGTGTTCATGACGTTCTAGGTTGTTGTAGGGCCTTGATCGTCCATATCCTGATATTTTTCCTTGATAGGGGAGTTAATTTAAAGCAATTTTTCTGAGGAGAGTGTTAATTTTCATTCTTCGTGCGATTTAATACATCAATTTTTCTGTTGGGGTCATATATGACCCCGTGGGCCTGAAAGGGTAAGCTGCTGTGCTCACATAGTGCCTCGAGTGCCTTCATAAAAGATCATGTGCCTGTTGTTGTGCAGACGCTAGTAGTGATAGAAGCGCTGCGTCCGAGGTCTGAAAGTACCTGCTGTCAACTGGGGTGGCAGAACTGTTCACCCGCATGAAACATGTAGCAACAAAAGTATGACTTGTGGTGAATGCATTCAAGACAAGTACAGTTAGTGAGCGGAGCCGGGCGCGACAGGCCCGCCTGGGAAGTAGTGTTACGATAGACGGGGATACTTTCGAGATGGTCGATGAATTCGTCCAACTTGGGTCCTTGCTTACGGCTGATAATAATGTTAGTCGTGAAATACGAAGGCGCATCGTCTCTGGAAATCGGGCCTACTACGGGCTACTGAAGATACTGCGATCAAAAAAGATTCACACCCTCACCAAATTTGTCATGTACAAATCGCGAAGTCATGTAGCGAAGTTGCACAAATTTCCATATAGATGAAAGTGGGGAAAGATCGCCATATGGGGCAAGATAGCCAACGTTGATTACGAATTAAGTGAGCATTATATTCACACTAGCTGTATGTACCCGGCCTTGCTCGGAATTACCAGTTTGATTCGCAGTTTTTTCATAATCGGAAAAGAAATAATCCAATTGGTCAACACAGGCCTGGTAGCGGGTCACTTTTTAGTGACTTGGTCACTTTTTTCGGGTCAGTCACTAAAAAGTCTCTTTTTTCGACTTCAAGTCACTAAAGTCACTTTTTCTCGAAAAAAGTCACTATTTTTAACTATTCTGACTATGTTTCGTAAGCATTGTCGTGGAATGAGAAAAAAATGTTTAAAAATTTGAAACTTCATGCGTCGAGAGATGCTTTATTCATGACGAACATGAAATGACGAATTTAGGAAAAATGACTACTTAGTACTTTTTGGCCCGAACGCTGTTCGGAGCTTCTTCGAGACTCCAGATTCGCTGTGAATCTCGGTGTTGTCATTAGATTTTCATCAGCGATTAATTGAAGGAGTTTCGTGTCACAGTTTATGATTGGTAATGGTAATTGGTAAATTATGATATAGTAATGCAAGCAGGATGGGCACAGCGGATTGTGAATCTAAATTATTCACAAAGTCAATAACTGACTCTGCTGAGTTTCAAACCTCTTGAAAATTGTTAAACCCTACACTTCATTAATTACTAAAGCGTAGAGTTTAACAGTTTTAAAAAGAGAGATTTTAAACTGTTGAATATTCAGATTGGTCTTTTTAATTTTAAATACATTTCCTGTTGTTTCGGGGAAATCATTAGTGAGCGAGGGCTTGCTCTAATGCTCATTAGTGCATACCCAAAAACAAACAATTTTCAGCTTTTTTTATAACAAAAACCTATATAGTTTGGAAAATAAAACTAAAATATTTATTTTTGAATTGAAATGGAGAAATTCTCATCTCTAATTGATATTGTCTATCCGGAATAAAGTACTAGCTTTTTATACCGAGGTAGGATTTTTCTCCAGACACAGGCAACTTACCCAACTTCGGAAGTAGTGCGCTGGATTCGCCTAAAGATGCGCTAAACAACGCATCTATTAGTTTGACAGATAAAACTTCGGAAGGAAAGTTCGGTTCGGAAGTCCAGACTTCCGAATTCTAATTTGGTGCTACGCTACGCCGACAATACTGCAATGGACTTGCCAAGATTTCTGTCAAAGTTGCTGAAAATCACATCATTTTTGCCGGGATATCAGTATTCATTTAGCTGGGCACACCGCTGCGCGGATTTTTGCCGAGCTGCAGAAATAAAAACTAAGTGTGTAAGAGATCCACCATAGAAATATTATTTTCCGTAATGTTTCTGTAAGGAGTGAAATGAATGGTCTATCGACATCTGCTCAGATAAATGCTTAAGAATTTTCCAATATAAGGTTGGTATCGTGTTCAAAAGAAATTTCTTTTTCTATCTCATTCACATGTTAAATTCCGTTCACTGAATCGGAAAAGTAAAGAATCGAAACAAAATTCTTACAGCAGTATCCACATGAAAAGAACAAAAAACAAAATTGGCATTTGTAAGGTTCCCACGCAAAGTAATGGGAGCTGTCACTTCACTTTCGGAAAAATATTCTGCTCGATTATTCCGTAAGTAGAAGTGACAATTTGCTCCATGCAGATCAGTTGTCAAAATTCCTCTTGGTAATATTGAACAAAATTCCGTAACCTCTCTACTTTTTAAGTCGATACTGGCCTATATATTTGAATGACATTTGAAACTGCATAAATTTTGGATATTCCATCCAGAAAAATCGTGATTTTTTTTTGTTGGTAGCTTGAACTTCTTGTTTAGGCCTTTTAAAGTCCTGAAAAAATCGTTAGGCTTTGAAATTATTCTTGGGTATCAGATTTATAAACTACTAGTAGACCCGGCAGACGTTGTCCTGCATAGTAGGCGAAAATGCGCGTTATGACCTGCCCATACGAAATTTTCATACAAATCTTTATTTTACTCAACCTTACTCGTAAGTTTCGCATAAGGAAATATCATATAAACCCGTCGGAAACTATATCGATCGTAACTGCTGAAGGAATGAACAAAATCCATCCATCAATTTTCGAGTTATGCGGATACGAACACAGACCATTTCATTTTTATTATAAGCAGACCCCAGACGAGGCATATATTGACAATACTTTTTTCGTCAAACTTTTCATCAAACTTTTCTTCAATATTTTCACTGATTAGCTGGCATGGCCGTAGCTGAAGAAAAACTCATTTTTTTCTTGAACTAATACGAATCAAATAGCGGTATAATGGAACGTACACACGGTCAAGCAGTTTGACCAACATTGACTCCACCCAGTACTGGAATTTCTCATTTTCAATAAGAGATGTCACGCGATGTTTACATATCTGCCCCTTTCAAAATCTATTGAAACGCGAAGGATGAATGGCATGCTACAAACATCTCACAAAATATTTGTTCCGTGACAGGTCATGAAAGTGTGCAATATCTGCTTTATTTTTGTGTTTATTTTTACTTTCAACTCGGTGAATTAAAGAAGTATGATTAATTTACCGACTAGTCACTATTTTTCGCAAGTATCTATTAAAATAACTTAGATATTTAAATTTTAAAATAAAGCATAACATCCTTTCATGACTGCCTTTCATGCAAAATTGATCAAAGTACACACGATTCTTTCATTTGGTCGCCTGAAATAGAAAAAGGCGCTTTGCTCTCTGTCTTATGACGATCACGACCTTTTCCAGTACTGACTCCACCTCTCGTTTATTCAAACATCCATCAAGTTTTACTAACAGCGGCACGAACAATCAATCTATTCGACCAACGATATCACACACGAACGACCGAAGCAACAACTTGAGCACCAACCATCAAAAAATATATGGGGGTTTGTGCAACTTCACTACAAATGCTCAAACATGTTCGGCGAACCTTGACTCCACCCCCGACAACTCAAACCAAAATCAAACCGTTTTAATTTTTTCCAACCGAGCCGCCAACTGTCAAATGGTTGTTCCAACAACTTCACACACGTTCAAACAAAGCAGCAACCGAAGCGTTTTCTTGGGGGCGGAGTCAATGTTCGTCAAACTGCTTGACTGGTGTGTACGTTGCATAACGCACAAAACACGTACACACTCAACCGTCATCGACTCCTGTGGGCAAACTGCGGGGGGAGATGAGGGGAAATATTGAAAAGAATATCAAACTTTTCTGATTTCCCTCAATATTTACTTCAATATTTTGGGTTCGCACTCACACCATCAATCTTTTTCTTCAATAATCAAGAGTTTGTCAAACCTTTCCCGTCGTGTGGGGTCTGCTATATAGAAGAAGACTAGTTGGACGCTGAGACGAGACCTGCAAAGACGCTGCTTCTTTTCTCTTGTTTTGACACTTGTTCTTCTTTTCATCACAGTTGACCATCGAGTTTCAACTGTTTACTTGACTGTTTTACCTAAGCCCCAGGTGGACCCTTCTGAGCACAATAAAAGTGTATCCAATTCACGAAATAGTTAATTCATTTTCATAAGGATTTTTATACCGGGAACAAAACACAGGTTTATTACTGATTATTAACAAGCTAAACGGAAGGTTTGGAATACTCGTTAAAGAAAAAAAGCCTTGGTAAAACAAAAATGATGTGTAATAATTTAATTGGGATACCAATACTTTCACTCAAAAAGCTACTGGTTGCACCTAACAGTTCGTGACAGCAGTTGGCTGGCAGCAGCTGAAGTTACATTTTTTCCTCTTTGCAGGTCTCGTCTCAGGTTGGACGTACCTGAACTTGCTCGGGGTTGTATTGTTTTGCATTCTAACTGTCAATTTTTGAGTTCATCGCAGCACTGCACTCTAGATATTTTTTTGTGCGATCGCATTGGGTTTTCTCACAACTGGCCCTAATATTGTATTTTGACAATTTTTCATCTTTCCCCGTCAAATTTGCAAACTTTTTGTAGATATGAACACAGCTGATCCCAACACGAATCGATTGGTGAAGAAATCAGCCCATCCGTTCATGTGTTATATAGACTAACGCAAAAAGAACTCCCCCAAGAAATTATGACGTTTGAGCGGGTCGCATAATGAACGCAAAATGAACTTTTGTTCGAGAAGACGACCCGCTCAAATGTCAAAATCCATCAGGTGAGTGAATTTGATGAACTCCTGCACAGGTCTATTGCATCAAACACTGTTAGATGACTTTACCCATTAATGGGTACTGTGTTATTGTTGATATTATTCCCACCGTGAAAAATTGACCCATTTTCTTGAAAAAGTGCCACTACCCATTTTAATGAGTAGTGGCGCTTTTTGAAGAAAATGGGTGAATTTTTCACGGTGGGAATAATATCAACAATAACACAGTACCCATTAATGGGTAAAGTCATCTAACCGTGAAGGAAATGTCAACTCATTTTTATATATAGAGATGTGAGTCGAATTAAATCTATGTCTAAAAATTAATTATATAAATTTTTGTTATAAAAACGAGCTATTTTTACATACAAGCGAAAGTTTTTCGAATAAGTTTGAGCCCATAATAAACGTTATTGCACATTATTCTGTATGACTTGCCTCAAAGTTGTGCTTTTCCAGTGGTGAAGGGGGTGGAAAATAAAAAATATAAAAAATAATCAAATAAAACAAACTTATCAGATTTTACTTGTCATAAGACGAACTATTCCATTTATTTCCATCACTTTTTAAACTTTGAGCAGTGTCTCATACTTGACTCGACTTGAGAGACTAAAGATGTCTTCACTGTTGAAGTCGAAATACGTATACTTGTGAAGATTGCAAAGTAATGGAATTAAATAGTGCATGAAAAGTGAAGACATTCCATTAAATAAGCACACAATTTCCTTTTCATCAAATTTGTTGAATAATGTTCCCTTCAAATTGAAATTTTTGACCAAAAGATATTAGGGGGAGACATAATTTTTGAAAATTATTTTTAACGACCTTATTAACTTTAAATAAAGTCCATTTTGTCACTGCGAATGAAATCAAAATTCACTATTTGGTCACTTTTTCTGCAGCTAAAAGTCACTATTTGGTCCCTTTTTTCGCCAGTGTTGGTCACTAAAGTCACTATTGAGCAGCATTGATCGCTACCAGCCCTGTCAACAGGATAATTCTGTTTTCTTATTGATATTTCATCATTTGATTAAAAGAAGGCAGATTTCATTTCGACATTGTCGTTTCAAAAGGGCGAAAGTCGCAAACGTAAACATTGACTTCTTCTGCTGATTTCATGGAGATTAGAGACTTCTGGTGGTATTTTCCACTTCCGTTCGATAGAAGGCACGGAGCGCCACCAGTTCCAAGTGGTTGTTAGCTGGGAGGGGTCCTAGTTGTTGAGGAATTTGCATGAAAAGGCATTGTTTACGTTTGCGACATTCGCCCTTATGAAACAACAGTGTCGAATTTGAAAACATTGACTGATTTTGAAAAAGGAACCAAACCCAAAATCGCCTTTTTCGCCAAAACGTCTATTTTTAAAGAAGGAAAAATATGCACCGATGTCTGATTCCGGACAAACATCTATTTTTAAAGAAGGGATCACATTCACCATTCAGGAGGAAACACATTAATCATTGCTTTTCACTGGGCAAACCATGATTTCGATGAATGGTTGAGTTGATCGATAACTAAACAATACCACTCACCCACATCCTCCCCTTTTCCATACTTAATCCACTATCGTCGTCTCCCTAATATGTAGAATGTGTATTCCAAATTTGGCTGAAATCGGTTAAGGGGAGATCAGAAGTTACACTGAGGTGATTGAGAGCTGAACAATGGCAGTCCCTTCACAACTTTCCCGTTATTTCTAAATATCATCCCGAACCCCTATCTTCGTCTTCTTGAGAAAAAAATGGGTGTTCCAAATTTGGTTGAAATCGGGCAATAGACCATATGGGGTTGGGAGTTACACTGAATTGCTCATTTTATAAAGACAACCTCTTCCCCCTTACCTTCCTTCTTCTACCAATGACCATTACACCCCCTTTGTTATCTTCTCCTTAGGATAGAGAGTTTGTGTACCAAATTTGGTTGAAATCGGTACAGGGGTTTAGAAGTTACACTGCCCGTTTTCTGAACAATACCTCTCTCTCCAGGCCCCTCCCCTTTTCCCAAATTACCCTCCCATATGATCGGCTCCTCATAGTGAATATGTGTACAAAATTTGGTTGAAATCGGTCCTGGGGGTTGAAAGTTACACAGAATTGCTCGTTTCTAAACAAATTCCCCCTTTTCCAAATGACCATCCCACCCCCTTTGTTAACTTCTCCTGAGGATAGAGAATATGTGTGCAAAATTTGGTTGAAATCGGCCAAGTGGTTCAGAAGTAGTTAGCGAACATACATACATAGATTGGTTTTTATATACAAGAAAGAAAGAAGAAGAAGATAGAAGAAGAAGAAGATAGATAGATAAAATTAGATTGCAAAAATTACTCATTTTTCAGCTCAAATTGATATTTACCAAAGCTTTTATATAACTATAGCCTATCTACATGGACTGCAAAATGGTGGGTTGACATCAAGGGAGGAGCGCCCAACATAGCTCTGGTCCAAACATGTTCCTATCTCACGCTTCCACGGGTCGTCCGATGACAAAAGACCGCCAGCTAAGGGTTGTGTACTCAGCTGCAGCCATGGTAGTGCAGCCTGGGCACTAGATTGACCCAGCGTTGAAAGGTACCTTTGAGTAAGAAAATCAATCTGAAAATTTCAGCTCAATCGCTTGTTGCATAAGTCGGCGCAAAATGCATAGGAAAATAGACCTCCCTCACTCTTTTGTTCAGGAAATTGGTTGGGTATGACCGATTGAGCCCAGAATTGCAACAAAGGTAGTTGATATGTTAAAGATCAATACCACAGAACATTATACAATGATTAAATGATTTTGTATGAAGTTTCGGATGATTTATTAGGAGTTGAGCTGTGCCCTTTGGAATCCATTGATTGTCATGAAAAACGTGCGCATGTTATCGAAGGTGGCATCAAATCAATGAACAAATGGTGAGTCTTCAAGTTGTATTCCCGGAATTTATCAAGGATCATCCGCAGGCTAAACATCTGATCCGTCGTTGACCGGCCCTCATGAAATCCTGCCTGGTATTCGCCGACGAAGAACTCCTCAAGCGATCTCAGTCTGTTAAACAGGATACGCGACAAGATTTTGTATGCCGAGTTCAGAAGGATGATCCTTCTGTAATTGGCACACTCTAGTATGTGTCCTTTCTTATAGATTGGGCATATGAGGCCATCTAACCGCATTTTCTGGATAATGTGGTGGATTGATTGATGCAGCTGCTCACTTCAGTGTTTGAGAAGCTCGACCGGGATCTCGTCCTTCCCAGCAGTTTTGGGGTCGTGCACATATTACGTAAGCATTCGACTCCTAGAAACATTTTTCTCGTCCGCCACTCGCTGGCACTCCTCATCAAACCGACCATTTCGTTGGCGTCGCTGTGCCTAACACTTCCTGCCCTGTTGTAGTCACAGCTTCGTGGATATTTTCCCACAATCTGTTGACGTCGCCTGATCCGGTGGGGCATCTCGTCCAGCTTCTGGTGGTACTGGTCAGCAACTCCTTCAACTGACAACCGTTGGAAATGGAAAGGCATCATTCTGTTTTTTCTTGAATTCGTGACGCTGGAAAGTCACGCTCGAACTTTTGCAACTACAAGGAAGTGATCCGAGTCAATGTTCGGACCTCTGAAGGACCTTACATCTATAACATTCGAGAAAAGTCGTTCGTCGATCAGCACGTGGTCTCTCTGTGAGCAAGTGTCTCCACTCGGATGTTGCCAGGTGTGTGTTTGCGGATATTCTTACGTGCGAAGTAGGTACTGCTGATTGCTATCCCTCTAGCAGCAGCAAAGGTCACAAGTCACAAGTCGCAGACCATTATCGTTGGTAGCAGAATGAAGGCTTTCTGTACCAATGAAAGGGGTGAAGAAGCTTTCTCTTCCGATCTGCGCATTTGCTTCCCCGATGGCAATCTTTACATCGTGTTTTGGGCAATCCTCGTAGGACTTATCGAGGATCTCATAGAACTCATCCTTCACGTCATCAGGCTTATCGTTCGTTGGGGCATAGATGCTGATCAGGCTATGATTGAAGAATTTGCCCTGCATTCTCAACACGCAAATGCGGTCGCTTATCGGCTTCCACCGGATAAGGGCCGATGCCCACGTAGCGTTTTTTCACGCTGCGTGCACGCCGCGTTCACGCAAGGTACCCAGCATCAAATGGAGTAATGCACACGTAAACGTGTGCACGACTACATTTGATGCCGGGTACCTTGCGTACCGTGCTGCGACGTGCACGCAGCGTGAAATCGGCACTAAGACGCTTCATCTGCTTCCCGATCACCATATGAAGCCAACTCCACGTTCTGCTCTGTCACCATCGCTATTGTAGATGTGGTACTTGAATGAAGTTTCTCTACGGGATCCACCGCCCGAAATTTACGTTCTCCAGTTATGGGCCACCGTATTTCCTGGATTGCTGCCACACTCACGCCGAATTTCTGCAGCACACGAGCCAGAACTCCAAAACACGTGCGGGTTCATTCAAAGTTCTCACGTTCCAAGATCCGACTTTCCAATCGTTGTCCTTTATTCGTTGCTGGGTCTGTTGCCGTTGAATCTATCCGTTTGCCTTTCTTGGTAACTGTAGAACTTTTGGTAGGCTACCTTACCAGGGTTGCGTGACCAGTAGTGACCAACGAAGACAAAAAAGTGACCAAATAGTGACTTGCAATTGCGGAAAAGGTGACCAAATAGTGACTTTTTTATAAAGTTTTGAACCGGGTATAGAGTTACAAGTTGCATTAGCATTGTTACGGTATACTTCGTAGATTGCAAATTGCATTTATCCTTATCTAGAATGCTATCAGTAATCAAGGAAAGACAAAAACCACGAAAGCATGAGGATTACTGCTATTGGCCACGCCTGTCTTCATCATAAGGAGGAAGAGGATGGAAGCAAGAGGCTAGTGCCTGCGACCGTCTCATGAGTACCTCGGAGTTGGATATTGAGGATGTTATTCGTTAGAACACCCAGAAGCTAGCAATGCGACCATCAGAGGCGTCGCGTAACCTCATTTTTCACCTGTGCACTGACATAAATAATGAAAATTTTCATATTTTTAGAGCCCAAATAGAAAATAAAATTATCAGAGTCGTTCTAGCTTATCAAAATCTAGTTATTCATGCATTTCCGCACATAAATGCCTTAAATTTGCATTCAGTTACCTGCTATTACACTATGGTTTAATAACAAATTTAAATGAGGTTTTTGAGATTTTGAACTCGAAATTCTGAGGAAAATTTTGAAAATCCAATAAAACGATGATCTCTTATTAGAAATCCAAAAATTCTAATAGTATTTAATTTTTAAATTTCAGGCTTTAGTATTATAGTTATCTTAAACGGGTGGCCCAATAATCTCGAGTAAAAAAAATCTTCTAAATCAATTTTTTTTTGTTTTATTTAAATCAAGATCCGACCAATTCAGTCATCTCCACTAGTTTTTTTGGGATATCTTTTCTTAATTGATAATAAACAGATTTTCTTTTAAATATGATATTTCTGAAATAATTTCAATAATTTCAAATTCTGGCTTGTGCCAGAATTACTTCTGACATTACTTGCTCTACATTTTTTTCGAGACTTATCTCGAAAGGTCGCAAGGCGGAACAATCAAAAATGGATTTAACAACCATTTTACAATCATAATGTACTTTCTGTCATTGATGTCCTTAAGGCTCATTATTCTCCCTGACGTTGAGAAACATCAAACATCTTTGTCATGTGATGAAACTGAGGCTGTTCACTATTTATTTTTGTCACCTTAATACCCTCCATTAAGGACAAGTATCGCAGAATCCAAAACATTCGCGTTTTCAAAGGCACACCACACAATATGAAAGCATCGCACAACTGTCATTTCTATAATTCCACGCATGATACGATGCAGCAAAGCTAAAATAATAAAAACAAAAGTCGTCCTCTGATTCCGTATTGAGTGGTGTGCCCTTGAAAACGCTTGTCCTTAACGCTCACCAACAGACGTGGTTCTGGTTCCTATACTCCTCAATTCTGTACTCTGACCAGTGAACACAAAATCAACATTCAAAACAATTTTGGAAGTAACATTATTCGTGCATAATCCCTTGAAGTGCAAAAATAATAACTAATGTTTTATTAAGTTCAAAACATATTTTCAAATATTTTATAGACCTTGCTCGTTTTATCTCGAGGGGGTGGCGGATTTGCTCCATACAGTAAATAAACACCTCAGAAAAACATACTTTTAAAACCAATTTATGAGATGTTTAAATTTTAATAATCATTTTTCTTGCATGCAAATATTATATAAAATACCTTAAATAGATGGCTATAGCTATAGCTATATAGATAAGAGATAAATCTGCAGTATGCGGAAGATTTTGTGTTCCACAGGAACCAGAGCTTAGGGTGGCGATCTTGCCCCTAAATTATCATGTTTATACTTTGGTCGTTCGGGTGTGATGTTGTTGGTCGCACTTTTTGTTTGTTCGTATCGCTGTTGGTGGGACTTGGTGGAGGCTCGAGTAACCGTATGTTAGCCCAACAAGCTTGACCGTATGTATGCTACAACGCAGTATCGTGACATGGTTGTTCATTTCCTCTATTCGTCGTCTTCCACGCTTGAGTCAATGTGGACGTTTGGCTCTTCGATTTCTTTTCCAACGTCCGACGCAGCTAAACTCAACAGCATCTTTTCAGCCGTTTTGTTGGAGTGAACTGTTTTCTTACTTTTCACTTCATGTGCTTTTATATGCCTGCTTACGTAATCAAATTTGACAAAATTCTTCTCACAAATAAGGCACACAAATTTGCCCTCTGCTTTGTGGGTTACTGAATGCAATTTTGATGAGTATTTATTGCATATCGGGCAGTAAATCTCGCATTTTCTGCTATTTCTGTTCTTGGGATTTCTCTTTCCATCATCATCACTTTCACTCGAGTCAATTTGTATGGTAGGCTCCTGAGCAGCATTCCGCTTTTTCCCATGCGCTTTCATGTGTCTGCTTATGTATTCAATTCTGAGATACTTTTTCTTACAAATGTAACACTGAAATACATTTTTCGCTTTATGCGTTTTAAAGTGCAGTTTTAGAACCAACTTCTTGCAAACTTTGCAGGTTCTCTCTTTCTTAATCTTGTGACTGCTGATATGCCTGGTACAGTTGTGCATTCTTCGGAACTCCTTTGGACAAATGTGGCACTGGAAAACCTCCAACGACTTGTGAATTTTAACGTGTAGATAAGAGGTATATTTGCTGCATATTTCACATCGATATTGAAAATTGTTTGACTGTTGTTGATTTCCCTTATTGTGCTGACTTGCCATGACGGTTTTAGACGGCTTATCGTTAGCTTTTTTTTGTACCTTATCTTTATTCTGCCCAGCAGATTTCTCTACGTTTCTGTGCCACTTGTAAAAGTGTTCGCTAAATCTGTAGTAGTCTATAAATTGTGATGAACAGATATAGCAATAGTAAACGTCTCGACTCTTGTGACCCAATTCATGTAGTTTAGTCGAATATTGCTTGCACGTTTTGCATCGATATTTGTTCGTGTCGGCTAGTACAGCTTTTGGTGCGAGTAAAATTTTAGTCTCTTCTCCATTCTTTGTTGAATCTGCATCCGATTCAACACTTGAATCTATTTCGATGTTTTCTATTATTGAATAATCGGCAATTGTTTCGATTTCTTCATTGTCCTCAACTGTCGGCGCTATCGTTATATCATCAGATTCAGCATTCGGATCTATATCCTGTATTTTAATTTCATAATCATCTATCATCAATTCGCTGGATAGAACATCGTTTTCTTCGAGCTGCTCAAGTGGAGTTGTTTCGCCGATAACCAAAGCAACGTCAGTCTGTACGATTGAAATGCTCGTTTGTTGGTACTCTTCACCTAGCTCTTCACATTCGTTCTTAATTTCGATACTGGCATATTCATCAGTCGGATTTGAAGCATCCCGACAAAACGCATCTTTGAACACGAGATCATTCGTGATGCACATTTCTCGGAATGCATCGAAGGCCTGCAGGGTAGATTTGCAGTCCAGGCACAGACATGCAGGTGCGTTTGGTATGTCGATAAGCTAAAATAGGAATTAGGATCAGTAAGGGAATTCCAGTTGAATTTATTTCGTCTCAATTTATCATTTACGTCCCAAAATTTGTGAGTTTTCCAAATTAATAGATAGCTTTTAGGAAGTTACTGTACCGAAATTACAGTTACTGCAAACTAATTTACACTAAACATGAAGGTGATTGCAAGCTACTCCAAAATCTCATTTAACAGCGCTTCTGATTTACAAACCTTCAATGAAGTGAGTTTTTCGATCCATTCGCTGCATTGCCCGTTGTCGTCATCGAAAATTCTCTCCAGTTGTTTCCGCTCCATGAAGCACAAACGACAGATCGAGGCGATTGATTTTGCTTGGAAGAGTCCCGTCGATGAAGCCATGTTTTGCAGTTTTGAATTTGTATGAATAATGAATGTTTGTGATTTTAACCCTATTATTGGCTATTTCACAGATCTTAATAGATTATTGGTTTACAGCTATATTGAATAAAACTATCTAAAATTTAAAGATAATAAAGCTTAAACTATTGATGTTTGTTGTTTGTATTTAAATGAAGAGAACAAAAATAATCTTTTTGTTGATTACACGGTTAAATCACATTTTGCTTATTTGATTAATTACTACCCAAATACATGGTGAAATTTACCTAAATTTACATGAGCTTGGATACGAGTGAATAAAAAAAATCGTTCAATCGATTCTTTAATTTATATAAAATTAACATAACTTCCTTAAAATTAACTAAATCTCCTAAAAACCTCTGAGATGCATGGTTTTTAAAATTAAAAGTTCGTCCTGGGCATTTTTAAACTTGGCCTAGCATTTGCCCGACATTGAACCAACATCAGGCCAGTTTACACGTTCAGCATTTTTTTTCTTTATTATAGAGACTTGCAGCCCTAGGCTGGCTCATCTCTGAAAGATTATTATTATAGTAATTCATATAAAAACAGTACAATTAAAATTATTTTTTCTTAGATCTAGTATTGTAGACTTTCCACTCTGATTTGGAGAAGGTTCCGTCGCTATATTCTGGCTCATCTGGGCAGCTCTGATCTTCACATGTTCTTTTACATTTTTGTTCTATGGCGTCCGTTCCATTCGTTTCGTTTGTTCCAGTTGACAATCTTCTCTTTGCCGTTGAGGTGCCGTATTCAAGCTCGTTGGTGTTATTTCCGTTCTCGCTATTGCCGTCACCGTCGTCGTTGTCGCCTTCACTTGGATCGGCTCCTGCCGATGGGTTATCTGTTTTGTTTTGCTCATCGTCGTTGTTCTGTCTATTGGTTGAGTTTGATGCTTCTCGGTTTTGATTTGAATTTTCTTCGCTTGACACTGTTGATGCACCAGAGACATTTGAACGAGGTTTAGCTGGCTTGTCTCGGAAAGTAACGAGTGTGGGCTCGTTTTCATTTACAATACAAGATGGTATTTGCTTCTCTTGCCTCAGTCGTATCACTCGAACGCCGTTCGGGATGCCCGGGAAGAAGTTTTTCCATACCTCGTTGTGTATGGATATAATTTTGCCATACTGTTTCATGTGTCGCAAGATTGTAGTGTTCACCGACAAAAATCCAATCATATCCATTATGTGAGGCACACATAAATTTTGACTATAGCATTTCCCACATAACGGCTATGTGAATTTGCATAGCGTATATGTGGAAACACACATAACCGGTATTAACTTATAACCTTTATGTGGATTCTCCTATTAGGCTCTCCATGAGGACATTCAGCGATGGGACTGACAACCGAAATCAAAACAAAATGAGTACGCAGTTGAACCGAACTCACTTTTGGTGTAAACCGCGCTTAACATTTTCATTTGAATTGTTCTGTCAGTCCGGTCAGAATTTGTCAAAAAATCAAGGTAAACAAAAATTGTCAGCTGATCGCAGCTGTCTTATGGATTGCCTTATAGCGGGTGGTTATTAACGCACACATAAAATTCATTTGTAAATTTCTTTAGATTTTTGCCAATAAAAATGTGTGGATTTTTATTAGTGTTGGACATTTGAGGCGGCAGATCATGCAACCTCACGATAGCGGTAGGGCCATCCACGTACACGGGAATGTAGTAGTGTACATCGAGTTGCACGAATGAATGTCGAAGGTGGTGTTGCTTCTGCAGCCGAAGTGCTTCGCTTTCATCGATCAGTTCAACAAACACGCAGTTTTTTATGTTTTGGAGTTGAATGTTTTTTACATCATCCATGTTTAATTTGAGTTTAGTATCAAAAAACCTTTTTACTATCTCGAGACTAGGTCGCGTTGGTAGGCCACTGAAGTCCACAACAACAGTGTCCTGTATGACATATTGCGTCGAAAACAAATGTTCTTCAAAGGTTCGAATGCAAAGTAACTGGCTATCGGAATAGGGTAAAATGCCCAATAGTGGACCCCCTAGTAGCAGAATTTTGCTCTTCCTGTCTTAAGGAGTAGACATTTTCAACATATTAATTCTGATTGATATCTAACAACAAGCTCTGCATCTCCTTTTGACGATACATGCATAAAACACCCAAATACACGACGTTATTCATTGAAATTAACATTTTAAAGTCTTACTGAATTCGCCCTATAGTAGACCCCCTGGGGGTCCATAATAGGAAATTGCTTCCCTATAACCGACACTCCATTTGATTTTCATGTCCCGTTTCGGGATGTTCTTCTTCCCTATTATGGACCCCCCAAATATTCTTATAGTGGACACTCTTGTGTTTATTTTCTAAAGAATTGTAAAAAATCATCTAACTTTACTTTCCATAGCATATCCAATGCATGTAATCAAATCATGGGACTGTAAGGTAGGTTCTCCCGATGGAATTTCATAGCAAAATGTTTACATTGTGTTGTAATAATGCAAAAATGGCTGGAGGGTCCACTATTGGTTGGGGGTCCACTATTGGTCACTTTACCCTAGACGTCTACCGCGCGCGAGAAGCGATTGTCAACGATCAGCATTTTATCAGTTGTTGTTTTTGATATTTTATATAAATAAATAACTGCTGAAAAATATGGGTTCTTTGGGAAAATCGACTTAAAATAAATCAAAGAATTTACTGTGACACTGGGTGGTGCAAAAGATATTTTAGTTACAAGATAAAGATTGACGCTTCGGTTTTCTTTGTCCTGTTGTCCGAAACATGTTGGGTACCGAACTATTAAATCGTATGTATTTTTCCTTCATTGATATCTAGCACCCTATCCTCGCCAGCAAAAGATGATCCAAGCAGCGACAATCTTTATCTAGCCTCCTTCCAAGAGGCTCGGAAGCCTCCTTCCACGAGGCTCGGAAGCCTCCTTCCAAGAGGCTCGGAAGCCTTCTTCCAAGAGGCTCGGAAGCCTTCTTCCAAGAGGCTCGGAAGCCTTCTTCCAAGAGGCTCGGAAGCCTTCTTCCAAGAGGCTCGGAAGCCTTCTTCCAAGAGGCTCAGAGCCTCCTTCAAGAGGCTCAGGCCTCCTTCAAGAGGCTCAGAAGCCTCCTTCAAGAGGCTCAAGCCTCCTTTCAAGAGGCCCGGAAGCCTCCTTTCAAGAGGCTCAGAAGCCTCCTTTCAAGAGGCTCAGGCCTCCTTTCAAGAGGCTCGGAAGCCTCCTTTCAAGAGGCTCAGAGCCTCCTTTCAAGAGGCCTGGAAGCCTCCTTTCAAGAGGCTCAAGCCTCCTTTCAAGAGGCCTCAAGCCTCCTTTCAAGAGGCCTCAAAGCCTCCTTTCAAGAGGCTCAGAAGCCTCCTTTCAAGAGGCTCAGAGCCTCCTTTCAAGAGGCTCAGGAAGCCTCCTTTCAAGAGGCCTCAGAAGCCTCCTTTCAAGAGGCTCAGAAGCCTCCTTTCAAGAGGCTCAGAAGCCTCCTTTCAAGAGGCTCAGAAGCCTCCTTTCAAGAGGCTCAGGCCTCCTTTCAAGAGGCCTCAGAAGCCTCCTTTCAAGAGGCTCGAGCCTCCTTTCAAGAGGCTCAGAAGCCTCCTTTCAAGAGGCTCAAGCCTCCTTTCAAGAGGCTCAAGCCTCCTTCAAGAGGCTCAGAAGCCTCCTTTCAAGAGGCCTGGAAGCCTCCTTCAAGAGGCCTGAAGCCTCCTTTCAAGAGGCTCGGAAGCCTCCTTTCAAGAGGCTCCAGCCTCCTTTCAAGAGGCTCAGCCTCCTTTCAAGAGGCTCTGGAAGCCTCCTTCAAGAGGCTCAGGCCTCCTTCAAGAGGCTCAAGCCTCCTTTCAAGAGGCTCAAGCCTCCTTCAAGAGGCTCCAGCCTCCTTTCAAGAGGCCTCCTCCTTCAAGAGGCTCTCAAGCCTCCTTTCAAGAGGCTCAGAAGCCTCCTTTCAAGAGGCTCAGAAGCCTCCTTTCAAGAGGCCCAAGCCTCCTTTCAAGAGGCTCAGAGCCTCCTTTCAAGAGGCTCAGAGCCTCCTTTCAAGAGGCTCAGAAGCCTCCTTTCAAGAGAGCTCAGAAGCCTCCTTTCAAGAGGCTCAGGAAGCCTCCTTTCAAGAGGCTCAGGAAGCCTCCTTTCAAGAGGCCTGAAGCCTCCTTTCAAGAGGCTCAGAAGCCTCCTTTCAAGAGGCCTCAGAGCCTCCTTTCAAGAGGCCTCGAAGCCTCCTTTCAAGAGCTCAGAAGCCTCCTTTCAAGAGGCCTCAAGCCTCCTTTCAAGAGGCTCAGGCCTCCTTTCAAGAGGCCTCAGAGCCTCCTTTCAAGAGAGCTCCAGGAAGCCTCCTTTCAAGAGGCTCAAGCCTCCTTTCAAGAGGCTCAGAGCCTCCTTTCAAGAGGCCTCGAAGCCTCCTTTCAAGAGGCTCAGAAGCCTCCTTTCAAGAGGCTTGGAAGCCTCCTTTCAAGAGGCCTGGAAGCCCCTTTCAAGAGGCTCAGGCCTCTTTTCAAGAGGCTCAGAAGCCTCCTTTCAAGAGGCCTCAGAGCCTCCTTTCAAGAGGCCTGGAAGCCTCCTTTCAAGAGGCCTCAGGCCTCCTTTCAAGAGGCTCAAGCCTCCTTTCAAGAGCTCAAGCCTCCCTTTCAAGAGGCTCAGGCCTCCTTTCAAGAGGCTCAAGCCTCCTTTCAAGAGGCTCAGAAGCCTCCTTTCAAGAGGCTCAGAAGCCTCCTTTCAAGAGGATCAGAAGCCTCCTTTCAAGAGGCCTCAGGCCTCCTTTCAAGAGGCTCCAAGCCTCCTTTCAAGAGGCTCGGAAGCCTCCTTTCAAGAGGCTCGGAAGCCTCCTTTCAAGAGGCTCGGAAGCTTCCTTTCAAGAGGCTCGGAAGCCTCCTTTCAAGAGGAAGCCTCCTTTCAAGCCTCCAAGCCTCCTTTCAAGAGGCTCGGAAGCCTCCTTTTAAGAGGCTCGGAAGCCTCCTTTCAAGAGGCTCGGAAGCCTCCTTTCAAGATGCTTGGAGGCTTCCTTTTAAGACCCACAGAAGCCTCCTTTCAAGGCACTCGGAATTCTACTTTCAAGTGGCTCGGAAGGTTCCAAAAATCCTCTAAGTAGGAAGTATGATGTTACGCTTTTTTTTAATTAACAGCTAAACAAATGAGTGGTACTTCAAGGAATGCAAAGGCTCGAAGGGATACCTCTCAAGGAAAAGGTTAAAAACCGCTGGTGTAGATCATTGTATTATTGCGTTCTCTAAATATTTCATGAAAAACTTGATTCGATCTAACTGTTCATAACTTTGTCATATAATTTCCTATAAATCTAAGCAACTTCGTACGAATAATTATTCAACTGAATTCCCCAACACCCAATGTCTTACCTTATCCGTAGGCCCTCTGTTGTTGGTGCTGTTCTTCCTCCTGTTGTTGCCGTTCCTGCTGTTTCACCAGTTCAAAGTAGTAGCCCTTCTTGCGCAGCAACGTGTCATGATTGCCCATTTCCACTATCCGACCTTTGTCCAACACCACAATTACATCCGCATTTCTGATCGTCGACAAGCGATGGGCTATGACCAGCGTTGTCCTGTTGACCACCGCTGCATCCAACGCTTTCTGCACGATAGCTTCACTTGAAGCATCCAGCGCACTGGTTGCCTCGTCAAGGATCAGTACGGTTGGCTGCTTAAGCAGTGCCCGCGCAATCGCAATCCTCTGACGTTGTCCACCGCTTAGCTGAATGCCTCTTTCGCCCACTGGAGTATGGTAGCCCTCGGGCAGTTGGCTCACAAATTGGTGCGACTGGGAAAGCTTAGCCGCTTCCAGAATTTCCGCTTGCGTTGCATCTGGACGACCATAACGGATATTTTCGTATATGGACGTTCCGAACAAAACTGGTTGTTGTTCAATAAATCCAATTAGATGGCCTCGAAGCCAGTAAGGTGACAGCTGCGAGAGTTCATAACCGTCGACGGTAATGCGACCACCTGTGGGCTCATAGAACCGTTCCAGTAGGGAAGCAATGGTGGATTTTCCTGATCCACTGGCTCCCACTAAGGCAACCGTTTGCCCCGGTTTTAATACAAGCGAGAAGTTCTTGAGCACTTGCTGATTGGGTCGAGAGGGGTACGTAAAAGAAACGTTTTCGAATCGGATTTCACCTCTAACATCTGATTCGGGAATGATTGCACCCAATTTGAGATCTACTTTTGGTTGAACAGAAAGATATTCGAATACACGGGAACCAGCTGTCATTCCTCGGATCACTGAACCAAGCAGTATAGAGCCTTGAGCAAGGGAGCGTTGAACCCCCTGGGATGCGACCAAAAATGCCATCAAATCTCCGGCGCTGATGGAACTTGTAGACATGAAATGTCCACCGAGAACCAGCGTAGTAAGCACCATGCCATTCAGGAATAAATTGGTCAGCGCCTGGAACACTGCAATTCCGACTCCCAGCTGTTGCGACAACTCTGCAGCCTTATCTGTTTCATGTCGGAACAGCTCCACTTCGGCGTACTCGCTTGCACTGGACCGAACCGTTCTGATATTGGACAGAGCTTCTTCACTAACTGATGTGGCTCGTTCCGATTGTGCTTGACTCTTTTTGCTGAGCGCCCTCAGCGACTTCCCTAGATATGAAAACATCGCCACCGCCGCAGGAACGGACACTAACGCTATACTAGCCAACTGCGGCGATATAAGGAACAACGAGACAGCTCCTCCAATCAGTTGGGCAAACGAACGCAAACCTTGGGAGATACACTGCTTGAAGCAGGATTTGAAATCTTGTACGTCTGCCGTCAATCGGTTTACCAACTCGCCGGTTCGATTTTCGTCGAAGAATTCCAAATCTTGAATGATGATTTGCTTGAACAGATCCTGTCGGATCTTCGCTGCCATTTGTTCGCCAATTTGACTCAGCAGCAGAATGTAGACAAAGGTGAATCCGGCTTGAACGATGTACATACCGAATAAT
This sequence comes from Armigeres subalbatus, assembly GCF_024139115.2. Classification (NCBI taxonomy): domain Eukaryota; kingdom Metazoa; phylum Arthropoda; class Insecta; order Diptera; family Culicidae; genus Armigeres; species Armigeres subalbatus. Next base: position 79,025,275 of record NC_085140.1, read on the forward strand.
CGTAGTGACGGCACTTTTATTTCGTTCAAAAACGTTGAGGAATCAAATCTGTAAATAAAGTATTGAAGCGTATCAATCAAATTTTCCTAACAAATTAATTGGTATAATTTAACATAATATTGATATAACAAAACAATAAGCAGCATAAGAACGAAACATTGTGAAACAAAGCAAAAATACACAAAACAAACAAAAATATGAACAAAATTAAAAACGAAAAAATAAAGAATGCTAAAAATATTTGAATTTCAAGTTTGCACACTTCGTAAGATTCAAAGAGTTAACGTAATATTTGTGTTACTTACTCGCTCAAATTAGTCCTAGCGTATTTGGACAAAGTATTAACGACCACGCCAAGCATATTTGGAATCTGGATATTGAAATAGGCCACTGCCAGGGCCGCCATGATCGCTCCAATCAACTTTACCAAATGCGGTCTCAAATAAGTCCAAAACTTTCGCCAGTCGAACTTGATTCCTTCTCCAGCTCCCGCTACTTTATGACCCACCAGACGGTTATTTACGGCAGCGGCTTCACAGTGAACAAACCACCGGCGGAATTGGTAGCCCACGGTCACGCTGACCGCACTTCCGCCTATCACTAATCGGAGTAATTTTGAACTTCTTTCTCCGGTTCGAACCACAACCTGTTGCTGCGTCCCGGTTGTCATCCATTTGCGCCATTGCAGGCGAATACTATCGCGAAGGGCACTGTTTTTGCCTGCGTCCCGGAGCTCATTCCGACGGAACGCGTACGTTTGTAGACACTGTCGCAGATGACTTCGGTAGGGTTGACTGTAAACAAAAACATAAATGGCCTTGAAATTGTGCGATAGATATTTTTTCATCGGATAACCGAATTTGAGGTTATGCAACCCAAGTTTTGTACTAGAAATGGAACACCCAAATTATTACGAAAATATTGCAAAACTCGACAGGGTTACTTACCTCTGAATTAAACTACAATTATGGGAACCTGATAGTAATAGTTTTAACATTTTTCATATGAAATTCACTGCAAATAACAAACTTTTTACCTAAACTAGAAGTTGCAAAGGACGTCGTCACCAGCGAGTCGGAGAAAAAACTGAATCGATATCTAACAGGAATCAGCTGTTTACAAGTCTGATTGGAATTACGCCTTGTTGTATGCAAGCTGATAGGACAGAAGTTGTAAACTGCAAGTGCTGCACGAAAGGTGGCGCTGTGTAAATGAAACAAAAAGGAGAAGGTATGGTAAAGTGGACATTCTAAGAGTGAAATCAGCAGTGATTCAGTTTGATTGCAAATTTTCGAATACTATTCTAGTTTAAATATGAGCCAAAATAGAACAAACTCACATACTTCCCCAGCAGTGTTCTATTCATGTTTGATTGTTTTTCCGTTAAATGAAATGATTAAATGCAAAGAGGATTGATCCGTACATAAAATGACGCATTCATGCACCAAAACAATTGAAAAATATTTGAATCTCGTGATTCATTCGTGGTTCAAATTTGCAGAAAATAGAACTGAGCGGTACAACAGTTTTAGGCTTTTGAATCTCGACTGTTATAAAAAATGAATCTTGAGCCATTGCTGGGAAAGTGCATGATTCAGATTTATATTCAAACTGACAACCCCGAACCTCCCCGAACGATTTGAATCACTGCTGATTTTACTCTAACATTTCATGGGAGATATGGTTGGGGTTCTGCCAAATCACACCAAGCGCCAATGAAAAATTTTCATTTTTTTTACCAAAGTTTTCGTGTTACAGATTCAATTAATCACAAAGCGCATCGGATATTGTTCAACGCCATAACTGAGGATATCCTATAACAAATGTACGCATGAATTTACATAAAATACTTTCCGTTTTCCTTTTGCGAACAAAATATTTTTCGAGACTTTTACGGCGGTCTTACTCTCGCAGGCTCGACTGCGTAGGTAGACGTCAAGATAGCCGCTGGGTTAAAAGATAGGGAAAATTTTCCCTTTCAAAACAAAACCACGTGCTTTTCGCCAAATGCAGCAGTACTCGATTGTATTAGTGAGAGGCAACCGGAGTTACTGAGTACATGGAGAGTGTTTATCATGACAAGTGCATACCGACCACCCCACCTTGACGCTCCCTAACTTGACTACCTTGGAGGCGTCCGCTGCAGATAGCCGAACCAATGCTACCTGCGTCCCTGCCGGACCTTTCCGTAGTCGAACGGCTGCGGTGGGCGTCTCCACTTCACACTGTCGCCGCAGTGCCGTGACGAGCTCTTCGATTTTAGTGATCTCGTCCAGGTCTTTAACCCTTAGATTCACCTCCGTCGTGAGTGCCCTCACCTTGACCGTCTCGCCTAGGACCTCCTCCGCCAACTTCTTGTAGGCGGCGCCCTTTTGCGAGACGCCCCGCTTCAGCTCGAGTATCATCTCGCCCATCCGGGTACGTCTTATTCGACGTACGTCGGCGCCGGGTTGGCCGAGCTTGACGTCACTCCTCATCGCCTTGAAAACATCCGAGTACTTAGCCTCGTCCGCCGTGATGACTAGGGCATCGCCCCTGGAGCGATTGGCGCCTACCCTAGACTTCTTGCTACCCTCATTCGCCTGGGCCTTCTTTTCGGCCCTTGACGTCTTCGGTTTCCTCTTGTTCTTGGCCAGGGTCCAGGAGGCGTCATCCCCCTCTATTTCCCTGGTCTGGTGCGGCTGAGAACTTTCAGCCTGCTGTAGCCCCTTACCACCGTCTTTCCTGAGTGGACGGACCTTTCCAGGTCCTTCCTCCCCCGGTTTTGGTGGTACTTGACCGGGGCTCAGCTTCCCAGCCCCACTACCCTTGTTCGGGGTAGTAACCCTCCGCGTTTTGGAGCGGCCCCCGGGGGGCTCATCCCCTGGAGACTGTCTCCCCCGTTTTTGTGTCTGCTCCGTTGGAGCAGTCACCCCCGACGTACCCGCAAATACTTGAGCCTCAGTCTGGGTAGACTTTGGCACCACCAAGACGGTGCTGGCACGCCCTCGGTCGATTCGACCTTGCCCAAATCCGCGAATTCTTGGGCCTCAGTCTGGGTAGACCTCGACTCCACGGATTTCACGGGTTCGTACTTGGCCGTCCCGACCCAAGCAGCACAACTTGTTTCACTACTGAACTTTTCACTGTGTTGCAACTATTCGGAAAGAACAGTCTTTGCCTATGTGCCATCAAGTATAACTCTCTTGCAATCTAAAAAGCGCAAGAGGTGGAGCCTACGGAAACATCCTTCGATTGCAGAAAAATTGCAATATTGTTGCAAAATACTACATCGAAAAAAAAAATGAAAATATAAAACTTGTGATTGATAGTCCTTCACTCTACCACAGCAACATTCAACACTTCGAAGGGACTGCATGTTGACTCACAATAAAAACCATACAATTATGAAGTTTTGTACTCGGTTTGCACCGGAAAAAATGTGAGTTGTCAAAACGTTGAACTATGGTAAATTAAACATGAAGACACACTCAACTTATCTGCAACTTAATTTAAACAAAGAAATACATTTTGAAAGGCGCATTGATGTTACATAGTAAAAAATGCAACTTGATGATTTTGTTTCGTGTTTGCAACATAAAGTGCAGTATTCTTTGGTTGTTTGTTTCCAAATGTCAAACACGTACTGCATTGCAATGTTAATGAAACATTGATCACAACTCGAACGTTTTTTACATCTTGATGCAACTTTTTCGTGCTTTGATGTTTTTCCAAAGCCTTTGATGAAACTGAATAGAAACAAGGTGTTTTTTGGAAGATGTTGCGTGTGCTACTTGGGCGACCGCCCTCTCCAGCTTGGCGTCCAACATCGACTTTCGAAGTTTCAGCAAGCTCCTCTTGAGGTCCTTACTTATATTATGCTTCGATGACGCAAAGTCGATGATGGCGTCCAGCTGTTCCGTCGCCACCTCGAAGGCCGAAAGCCCATCGCGTTTGCGGTTCATCGCCTCCACAAGCCATGGGCCGTCAATAACCTCTACCGGCGTTTTTTTAGCCGAGAGGAAGGTTAAGTGACCCACGCTGGCGCTGCGCACCGAGCTGCCGACTATTGCTTCTGGCCTCCTAGGCGGAGACCTGAACAACCCATGTCTTGCGAAGGGGTTGTCGCCTACACTACTACCACTAATTGAAGAATTGACTTGTTTTTCCATTTAGGTCCCACGAGTTGCTCGGGAAAAGAGGTCCACCACGCCAGAGCCCAGCATGACGCGGTAAGGGACAATTACTGTGGAGGGTGCCCAGGTACCCCACAGGCTCCGTTAAAGGCCTAGCTCATTATTTCACCCCCTCCTGGCCATGCATCCCCTCGGCACGGGTCGCTTAACGCCTTTAGGGGTTAGGGACGATGATCCCTTTGGTTGCACCCACTCACTCCCCAAGCAACTAAAAGTACGGATAAGATGGGATGTTTTGGCTTAATCAGCTTGCATTTTAAGTAATTTTTTGTATGGCTGGAGCGCAAAAGTGAACTTTGAAGTTCTGTTAAGGTGCTTGGAACTCGATGTGAACCAAGAGGGAACTTATTGGTTCGGTTAGGAACAAATTTAAGTAAAATGTGAACTTTTGGTTGCTTGGGTCTAGCTGATGTCAGAAGGACAACAGTGCCCAGGCTGCACTACCAGCTAAGTACAAAACCCTTAGCTGGCGGTCGATTGTCATCGGAAGACCCGTGGAAGCGTGTGTGTGTGTGTGTGTGTGTGTGTGTGTGTGTGTGTGTGTGTGTGTGTGTGTGTGTGTGTGTGTGTGTGTGTGTGTGTCTGTGCGCACCCACCAAAAAAAAATGTTACTCATTTTTCAGGTACTTATCCTTAACCGATTTACTCTCAACAATTTGCATTCGACGCAGAATACTCTTCCATTGTTTCCTATTGAAAATTGGCCCGATCGGACTATGGGCTCAAGAGTAATGGCCAAAATACTATTTTACAATGCACGAGAAAGGCACCATCACCGCTAGGTGGATTAAGCAGGGTTTTAAATCATATTATGATAAAATCTTGTTAAAACGTTTGAAAGATAATGACTACTAAGAACAAAATTGTATCAAAATAAGTTATAAATATCACAATATGTTAAAATTGTGTTCAGTTTCTGTTATGCTCTTCTAGTCGGGAAGCTAAGCGGATCGGACTAGTCATCAACACGTCGAAGACGAAGTACATGATAGGAAGGGGTTCAACCAACCCTTCAATAGAAGACAACCCACCCACCTCGAGTTTGTATCGGTGGTGACGAAATCGAGGTGGTAGAAGAATTTGTGTACTTGGGCTCACTGGTGACTTCCGAAAATGATACCAGCAGAGAAATTCGGAGACGTATAGTGGTTGGATATCGTACGTACTTTGGATTCCGCAAGACGCTCCGATCGAATAGAGTTCGCCGCCGTACCAAACTGAAAATCTACAAAACGCTCATTAGACCGGTAGTCCTCTACGGACACGAGACCTGGACAATGCTCGTGGAGGACTAACGCGCATTTGGAGTTTTCGAAAGGAAAGTACTACGTACCATCTATGGTGGGGTGCAGATGGTGGACGGTACGTGGAGGAGGCGAATGAACCACGAATTGCATCAGCTGTTGGGAGAACCATCCATCGTTCACACCGCGAAAATCGGACGACTGCGGTGGGCCGGGCACGTAGCCAGAATGTCGGACAGTAACCCGGTGAAAATGGTTCTCGACAATGATCCGACGGGCACAAGAAGGCGAGGTGCGTAGCGGGCAAGGTGGATCGATCAGGTGGAAGATGACTTGCGGACCCTCCGTAGACTGCGCGTGGTTGGCGACGTGTAGCCGAGCCGAATGGAAAAGACTCTTATAGACCGCACAGGCCACACAGGCCTTAGTCTGAATAAATAAAAATAATAACAACTATTTAACACCTTCTAACCCAATGGCTCCATAATAGGCCATCCACCCGGGAACCTAGAAGACTTTTCTTTGATCCTTTGATGGTGGGACGTTGTTTGGCTGTGTTGGATGGTGTGGGCCTCAAATCTGAATTGATTATGTTTTTATGCTAATTAGACATAACTTTAAAATTATATCTAGGCAGCTAAAATGTAACGCTTCCGTTCGGATATGATCCAACATTCTCGATGAAATAACATTCCACGTCAACGTAAAGCACCGTTCCACATAGATACTGCACTATCCCTTGCTCCGGCATACCATCTCAAAGCCCTGTCCAGCAGAGATGACTCCTGGAGTGTCATGTATGCAACCCGGAAAAACTTCCCCCGAAACTGAAGTGCTATTTCAATTACAATGCATATCACCAGCGGAGCTGCCGACGCCAAAAATTTCGCAAGCCGTAAAAATATGTTGGCCGTGTTCCGTTACTGCTGTTAGCTTCTGCTTCTGGTAGCCCATTCAGGGGAATGTTGATTGCTGCACATTTATTGCACACACTCGCCATACATGGGGAGTGCGAGTTGGGTGCGAAACGGCAGTCTAACTATAGTAGGGAAGAATGGTCAAATATGCGTCATTTAAAAAAGTTACTTTTTCCCTATAACAGCAACTGATGCCTAAATCTAAAAGTCAGAGTATTGAGCATTTTGTCTCATAAGTGTAATTTGGTTCACTTCCCCCGAGTGCCAGTGGATGAACAATGACGGAAATGCTGCATATCCTACACAGTCCCAGTAGCATCAGAGCGCCCTGGCCAGCGTAAACGACAATGCTTGCCGGTACTGCGTGTGAGCTCCGACCAACGACAATGAAGATCTACATCAACGAATCCGCTGGGATGCCTGTTTTCAGTATAGTTGCACCATCGTTGTTCGTCCATTGTCTTCCAAAGTTTGGGTCGGGTTCGCAGTTCAGATCTCGTGATGTGCCATGCAGATATTATTTGTGTGACGCGCGGTCAAACGACCATCACTTTGCGAAGCGGATTGCGATACATTTGGCGAGGGGTCAAACAATGATGGCGTTTTCTCAGAAAAGATATATGGAGACAATTGTTAGTCATATTTTCTATCATTTTAATCTTTTTCGTTTCTTCTTTCTCATAATGTGTTTCTAAAACCGGACTACAAGCTGTGCTCATTTTTTCAATTTCACTTGTCTGAATATATTTATATGAGATATTAGATATAGATTTACTTTCTTCTTTATCCCGATTTATGGAACTTTCGAAACTTGAGAGACCCCCCAGACAACGTCAGCGCCATCGGTCAAGCGGTAAGAGCAATCACCGGCAGGACCTACCACCTAGTGAGCGATGGTAATTTAAAGCACTCTACTTTCGCCAATTTTTTTTCTCCGCGCTCATCGCAAACCAACAAACCGGACACGGAATCCCGCCGAGATTGCTGCTAAGCTAAGCGCCAAGCGCCAATCCCGTGATCAGGACTCTGTTTGTCAGTTCGGTTCTCTTTATCAGCGATGTAGGAAACCTCGGTCGGGTTCAAAGAAATGGTTAGCGTCATGTTAGGAAAAAAGAGGAGGTCTCAGAGGGAGTGGATACATTTTCATATAGTCTGCTCTAAAAACTGTCAAGTTTGGTTCTGCCTAAAAGGGGACTATACGCGAGTCTATACGTATTTAGCCAGTGTCCACTGCATCACTGCACCATGCATCGAGCTAGTGGTTACCAAACGTGTTATCAACTGCGGAACGATTATTCTTCAAGTCAGTCAATAAGGTAGTAGGAAACAGGTCGTGTGGTCATATCTTCTTCTTCTTCTTATTGGCATAACATCCCCCACTGGGACATTGCCGCCTCGCTGCTTAGTGATCATTGAGCACTTCCACAGTTATTAACTACGAGGTTTCTGAGCCAAGTTACCATTTTTGCATTCGTATATCATGAGACGATACTTTTAAGCTCTGGTAAGTCGAAAAAAATTTGTAAGTGTTTTGTTTTGTTAATTGTGTGTATTGAAGAGATTTTGTATTTTAATAATCGTGAATATGTATGACAGGTAGTTTTTGTATGAGAAGTGAAGGTTTGTCCCCCAGTAGGCCCAGATATCCCTAAATTGTGACCGTGATTGTGATGTGTGCTTTCGTTTCAAATGTCATAGGACCCCGTTGTTCGACCGTGAATTCCATCGTTGCGGTCCCGTGCTTTTCAACGTCGTGTTTGTGCTCAGTTTCCCGTGAAGCCCTGCACCGCCCTAGAGCCCCCTCGCCGGGTAGATTCCGGCACCGTTGTTGGCCGAAGACCGATCCGACAACACATCGGTAGCCTAGGACGCGCAACTGGATCATTGGCTATCCGCCGACGATCCATCTGCTCAACCTAAGGCGCGGAACGTAGCCAGACGTGGCTGAAGCTTGCGGTCAAGACGAGGACGGACGCAGCGAAGAGGAGAGAGATGGTTGGAAAGAAGAAGGGGCCCCATTAGTTAAGATTAGCTAAATAGTTAGTAAGAAAGTGGGAGGAAAGTGAAGAGAGGAAGGAGTGAAGCTAATAAAATTGTTAAAAACGTTGAAAGTGCTGGTAAGTTTTCCTTAATTCCGAGTGCGAAGATTCCCTGTCCCGCGGTAAACTTACGAGAGTGTGCCTACCCTGAGGCAGTTGTTTCGGGGAGTCTCGGAAGTGCTCCCGGTTGGCTAGACCGGTAATTACAATTTCCAAACCGAAAACCCTTAGCATGATCTTGCTTTATAGCCGCGCATCTTACCGTTAGGCTAAGGAGGGTCATATAGCTGCTTCGAATAAAAGGTTCCTACTTTGTGAATAATTTGATGTAGGCCTTCTCATTCTTCTTAAAATTTATTTATTTATTTATTAAAATTGAAGCTGGAGTAGCTTCGCTGTAATGGCAATGCCAGAGTTTGGGTTATCCTGGGGCATCAATTTTTGCCGAATAATTTCATTCGAGGCGCGGCCACGTTCCGAGACGTGGGTAGGACGAAAAATCAAATAAGAGAAATGACAAAGTAGGCGGAAACCATATATTTCCACACATGTATTACCTTGTCACACGTCGAAAATATATTTTCCAGTCCAAAATAATATTTTTTGCAATTCCCGATCATAATATCTGGTTTACAGTTCGCCGTTGAGTCATAAAACGGCCTACTTTTCCATAACAACGAAATGGGAGCTTTAATTAACATTATGCAACTCAAATGGGTTGCATAATATTCATTATAACACTCATTTGGGTGCTATAATAAAAAACCAAAATTAGAACAGTAGTTACATGACTACATTTTGCTGGATAAGCTTGGGTAAGTGTTCAAATAGTGTATTCTAATAATAATGCAATAGTTTGATGGACATGACATCAAAAATTTCCAAAAGCAAGTACATCTATCGCTTCACGGTTTATCGAACTATGCAATGTGGCACGGCAACTTGGAATCTGTGCAGCAACATAATTTATTGTCAAGAATGATTATGTGGAGAAAATTCTGGAACGAATTAGACAAGCACAAGTATAATTTTGGTACAGATTTGTCATTGCAAAACAAGCGTCATTGCAAAAAAAAAAAACTCGTTGCAAAACTCGATTTTTTCAGCATTCGTAGTATTTATCCAACTCCGCAAGCCTCGTTCGATAAACGTACGACTCGTGATGAAATTTTTTTCGCAACTTGTTGCACAAACTATACTATTCTAACGTTGAAACAAGAAAAATGATATTTGTATTAAAGATTTAATACTTTATTCAATATGGATGAAGTATTATTTTAAACTGTTCTTACACGCAAAGCAGATTTTTGTTTTGTAAATAAGATACTGGATCATATACGTTCTTTATCCGATTCAATACGGATTTTTTTTTTCGTCGTATTTCTGCATAAATTTTGGACATTATGCTTCAAAAACGTATGCAAACCATGAAAAAGTAGAAATAGGGGGTAAAATATTTTTTTTCAGATCTTCTAGGGCTTCCAAACCTTTCTTGAGTTCAGATCTTGAAGGTCTATATAAACAACAAAGCGTTTTACGGGGCCTCAATCCTAATTCGAAGTTGGAAATGCTACTTGAGGCATAATTAAACTATTTTTTATCAAATCGCATTGTTACCAGAACATGAACGGTACTCCAAACAATTCTTGAGTTCAGATCTTGGAGGCCTACAAGACCAACAGAGTGATTGATAGGTTCCTGAGCTTGTGTGTTAGTTGTAGAAACCCCATGGGACATGATTATGTCAATATAAAAAAATCCACATTCCCAGAAAAGCTACGGTACTCCAAACCATTCTTGAGTTCAGATATTGAAGGTCTACAATACCAACAGAGTGATTTATAGGGTCCTGAGCTTGAATGTTAGTTGGAGCAACCTCATGGGACATCATTACACCAGTATATGCAAAACACAACATTCCCAGAGTTCCTGCGGTAATCCAAATCATTCTTGAGTTCAGATATTGGAAGTCTTCAAGACCAACAGAGTGATTCACTGATTTCCGAGCTTGTGTGTTAGTTGGAGAAGTCCCATGGAACATTATTAAACCAGTATATACAAAATACAATATTCCCAGAATATCTACGGTACTTCAAATCATTCTTGAATTCAGATCTTGGGGGTGTACATGACCAACAGAGTGATTCAAAGGCAACATAGCTCATGTGTTAGTTGTAAAAACCCCATGAGACATCATTACACCAGTATATGAAAATATAAACATTCCCAGAATATCTACGGTACTCCAAACGATTTTTGAGTACAGATATTGGAGGTCTACGAGGCCAACAGAGTGATTCATAGGATCCTGAGCGTCAGTCAGTTGTAGAAACCCCATGGGACATGAGTTCAGATATTGGACGTCTAAAAGACCAATAGAGTAATTCATAGATTTTGAAGCTTGTTTTTTAGTTGGAGAAGCATCATGAAACATCATTACACCATTATATAAAAATCCCAGTTTTCCCAGAACAGTTACGTAACTTCAGAATTATATAACAGAGTGATGCACAGGTTCCTAAATTTTCTTGTTAGTTGGAATTGCTCCAATGGACATCATAACGTACACAATACGTAGGTACGAAAAAAACGTGTTATTATGATAACAAACATTGCATCCACATTTTTTTAGTTCCTTTATCGTCAATAGTGTTATAGAATAAAGCTGGGTCTCCGGATACGTACATGTGAATTATTGCTACTCCATAATCGATCAGAATTAGAGTAAGTTGCACTCCGAAGGCGTTGGTACTCTCATATTTCATGTTGGTACTCTCATATTTCTCATATTGGTACTCTCTCTTGCTTCATACTTATTATACATATTATATATTTTATAAGAAATGGTAAACATCATTTCTATAAGTATTGAATCTACCAAGGGGTAATATCATGACATGACAGTCTAACCAATAAATGAGGATAGCGTACCTAGAATTGAATAAAGCTCGCAACACATTCAATCGACACTATAATTGAAATATACAATACTGAAATCGCACGGAAGTGAATGTTACTAAGACAAGAGTAAAGTAATTTACGTATGCATAATATAAAAAAATCATTTCACACGCTTTTCACCATATTTATCCCAAAATGAATTATATGTAATAGCTAGAACATGTTGCTAAAAAAAATCTATCTCACAGTTCCTCTGCAACCATTTGATGTGATTGTGCGAGATCGCCATCAGAAGGCGCTTCAGTAAAACTTTCGAATCGAAATTGAAAACAGTGTATCAAATAGAGTCAATAGTTAAGTTTCTCAATAATAATCTACTTCATCGAAAAAATATTTGTGTTGTTCGAGAAATGCTCTCATTGTTGATGAAATCTGTGTAAGGTGGTTATTCATAAAGTGCGTCACATCCTTACTGGGACGGGAGGTTTGGGCAGCGTGACAAATAACTAAAAAACCCAGATTGATCCACCTAGCAGTCATTGTGCCATTTTCGTGGCACGTAACCCAATCAATCAATCAAATGCATAATCGGGGAATTCGTTGGAATGCTGAATAATTGTGATATTAATTTTGAAATCACTATTATCGAGCACGTTATGCATCGTAACTTGCATGCAATCAAAGCTTGCGTTTCAATTGTTGTACTAAAGTAGTGTACTAAATCGAGTAGAAGAGCTTGCATGGGTTGATACTTCAAGGCATTTTATGGCATGCTATAACTTAATTACTATATTTATAACTATTTTAATATTTAGATTTTTTTGGAATGCGCAATTGTTATGAAATTCAATAGTGATCAACTATGCTTTATTCTTATGTCGAATGTAACTTGTTGTGAGAGAATTTTTTGGTGTGTCTGTAATGGTGTAATGAGGAACCCTGGAGCTATTACAACTCATAAAACTAGTGGGGACATCGGAAATCTTCATGTTGAACTCAAGGATTGTTTGGAGTGTCATAGATGTCGACAAATTCTGTGGTGTGTCTGTCATGGTGTTACGAGGTGCCGTGGAGTTATTCCAACTTATAAAACTAGTGGGGACATCGAAGATCTTCATGTTGATCGATTTGAATATTAAGATCTGAGCTCAAAGACAGTTTGGAGTGTTGTAGATGTCGAACGAATTCTGTGGTGTATCTGTTATGGTGTAATGAGGAACCGTGGAGCTCTCCCAACTCATAAAAATAGTGGGGACATCGTAGATCTTTTTGTTGACCGATTTGAATATTAAGGTCTGAGTTCAAGAACTGTTTGGAGTATCGTAGATATTGGAAAATATCTGTTATCTGTCCGCTGGACAAGCACGGGATATTATCATAAAGCGTTTCAATTTCAATCATTTAACCAGAATGTGGTAAAAAATGGTGTTCATTCCTTAGAACGTCAAAATTAGAACTCAAGGATAGTTTGGATGCTCTTCGGACATCCTAGGAAAATTTATGATGTCCTCTATGATTATTGAAACAACCATTACATTTCCAGAGTTTATTAAACTTTTCCAAGAAGCATGATCTTCAAACACCTTAGCAAATTTCCATAAGTGATTGTGGATTTCTGTTAATTTTTATGAAATAATTACCGGTAATTATAACTAACTTTTAGGAATTAGTACTTCCAGAAAACTTTAGAAATATCGCTACGATATACCAGGGTCCATGAAAGCATATGATCGCCAAAGAATCTTTCAGTGTGCTCAAACCTTCAGGAATTTCATGAATGATGTTACTATAAATTTTGATCTTCCTTGTAACACTCAGAATTTTGTAGTTAATAAAAGTTTAAGTTAAAACGAAAAAATGTCCATCCTGCTCCTTAAGATACATTCATTTCCACCGTTCAACAAATCTTCGAAGTGCTCCTTCCACCTGGCTGCCACCATACCCAACAAACAACGACAAGCTACAAATAAGCATCTAGGTTGAATTATTGTTTATTTGTGATATTCGTAGCTGAATAAAATTTATGCTGAATAATTCGCTAGACAGATTTCATTTCAGCATTTAATCTAACTAATATTCGACATGACCTATTTATTTGTTTTCTACCTTTATTTGAAGTCAAACTAACGTTTTCGTTTTATCACATTTCAGCACATTGGGGAAGTTTAACAGTGTGCTGAACTAATGATTTTTAAAGTTCTCTGTTCGACTATGATGTGATGCTCTGAAAGGGTGGTCGAATTGAGTTTGAATAGTAAGTTAATAAGCAAGCATTTAGACATCCTTCTTAACCTTTGTCCTTCTTAACCATTGGATTTCCCATTTATCTGATCTATCCTTTTGATGGAAAAACATGCTTTTTCAGTTTGAGAGAAAATCTGGATTCTAGAGCTGGAAAATTTGATTTATAGGAAAAATGGATACTGAATAATACAAATAGACATAAATAAATCAATTAAGACAATAAAAAGACAATAAAATAATTATTTATTTTTAAGACATGCTTTTTATATTCGTGATTTTTTGAGCTATCGGAGATTTTAACGAACAAAACTGCTGGAGCAATAAAAAAAACATGCATTCATGCGGAAATAAATTTACTAAAAGCCGGATATAACGCCGTTGAATAACGTCGGAAAATTATTGTATCTTTGATGTGTGGAATCAAAAGATATTTTAGTTACCAGATAAAGATTGTCGCTGCGGTTCCCTTTGTTCTACTGTCCAAAACATGTTTGGTACCTAACTGTCAAATCGTATGTATTTTTTCCATCATTGACATTTAGATCCACTTTCCTCGCCATGAAAAGATGTTCCGGACAGCGACGACAGCGACAATCTTTATCTGGTAACTAAATATCTTTTTAATGGAATCAATATTATCGCATGGATGTTGATCTTTATTGGAATAATCTTAGCAATCATATCGCAACCGTTTATCAAGAGATCCTGAGGAAGGCCGAATATACTTTGATTTTATTTTCATAAATTCATAAATAGCATTGGGGATGGATTTTATTTTATCGTTTATCGACATTATTTTTACGTATTTTTCCTAGTGTGCGATGGTTATGACTGGCTGAACAATGGTTGAAATAAAAATCTTGTTCAGTTATCAACAAACTGTAGTTTGACAGATCGACTTATTGAATAAGAGTCCAATTATGATTTCTATTCAGCAATAAGATTATTTATGTTATGCATTGAGTGAGCCATATCTAACAACTCAAGGATGGCGCGGATGACAACGTTACCGGCGGATGATCAAATGACAGCAGTTCGAGACCCGATTAAGGAAAATTTTAAAATAATTATATGAAAATAGCAATTGCTTCAAAATACGTTCATTGGAGATCTTGATGATGTTACCTTCTATGTGTTATTATTTTCGAAGAATTCACATGTAGCTGAATTGAGGCTTAGTAAAATGCATATTAAAGGTTTAACGAATCAGTTAATAAAGTTGTTTTTCAAAATGAGATGTTGTAGTTGTATAACTTCGCCAAAATTGTGTGAACAAAGCTTGAACAGATGTTGTGATAAGAAATAGTACAGACATAATTCAACACAGCGCTGAATTAAATCATCACACTGATGTTAGTTCAACTAGTGAATGTTTGTTGGGTAGTCTTGTCTGTCAGCAAATTCTCCTTTCGGCCATAGCACATGGCGGGCTCTGGCGCAGTCTTATGCCGCGCGCCATTGACAGTTGCATAAAACCTCCACATATAGCTTCTATCCATGTTCTCATGCGCCTCAGTTATCACACTCTCTTCGTGTTACCTTTTCTCTTGTGGTGCAGCGGTTCTCAACCTTTTTCTTGAGAGGTACCCCCTAGAACTTTTGCATTATTTGAGGTACCCCCTACACGCTTACTTCAGTTCACCCAAATATGGGTGAAAAGTACCTAAAATCACCAAAAAGTGCACATACCTAGATATGGGTGAATCACCATTTACCCATTTTTGGGTGTTTCGTTAGGAACAGTGAATATTACCCAAATCTAGGTACTTTCTTGAGCTTTTTCCAGGGGATCGTTTTTGTTAGGGACTCAAAATTTCATTTTATATGTTTCGATTTCTTTTTAATTGCAAAAAAAAAGTTTATACAATTATGCGCGATAAAAATCATTTTTATTTGTGTTATGTTTATGATACATTTCAGTACAATAACAAACTGATTAAAAGGGTTAATAATACGTGTGGGAGATAATTTATGTTGTTTTTTTAGCTTCTGCCTATGTAGAACCATCTGAAAAAGCCGTTACGGATTTGATTTCCTTAATCAGTAGTGGGGCTCGTTGCTGGCGACTTAGGGGTCATTCAACAATGATTTCACAGGTTTCAGGGGGGGAGGGGGTCTAAGATTTTGTGACAGTACATGTACTAGGTATACAAAAAAGCGCGACAGAGGGGGGGAGGGGGTCTAGAAATCCCAAAAAGTAGTGGACGTCATATTTGAATCGCCCCTTATTGCTAACATAGCTGATGTTGTGCCTTATTGTACTGCTGATGTTTCCGCGACCGGCATCGTCGGCCCCGATGATTGTTGGCCACGATAGCTCAAATACGCAGATATTCGGCACACCATAGTGAAATGAATTGTCTTTAGAATAATATCTGTCGCTTCATTGTGGCCGTTGAAAAATATATATCCACATGTTCGTTTCCACTGCTGCACGGCGGTCAACGCTCGGGCGGAAACAGAATCTGAAATTCAAAAAGAAAATGTTCATGAAAGTTACAAATAAAGTGCCTCTTGTCATATAGACAATTATTAAATACTTAGTTAAATACTCACCAGCAAATAAAATACATCTTTAGATGCAATCATTCCAAATAAAGAGGAATCACACGAAACACACCGAGGTTCACACTGGTCCATGATGATCTCGACTGAAAGAAAATGTTATTTTTTTCATCCAAATTTGGGTAAGTTCATTTACCCATATATAGGTAAATGCTGCTTCACCAACATTATAAGTGAATTTTACTGACTTTATTGGTATATTTTACCCATAACTATGATGTACCTAAATATGGGTAAATCAAGTACCCATAAATAGGTAAAGTGAACTAAGCGTGTATGTTTTTTTGCTGAAACTGAAAATATTCGTAACTCTTAAGATATATGCAAAATGGATTTGAAAACTTAAAGAATATATGGCTCTCCACAAACTTTTCTGAAATTTTCATTTTCTTTGAAACTTTCCCACTTTTTTTTACTATTAAAGGCTTCCGAACGTATTGAAAGGAGGCTTCCGAGCCTCTTGAAAGTAGGATTCCGAGCCTCTTCCGAGAGAATCTTCCTCTTGAAAGGCGGTTTTCGAGCCACTTAAAAGAAGGTCTCCGAGCATCTCGAAAAGACGCCTGTGAAAGTATGCTTCCAAGCCTCTTAGAAAAAGAACTCCGAGCCCCTTGACGAGAGGGCTCCGAGTCTCTTGAAAGAAAACTTCTAAACATCTTCAAGGGAGGCTTCCGAGCATCTTGAAAGTAGGCTTCCGAGCCTCTTGAAAGAACTTAAGAGCCATTTTATGGAAGGCTTTCGAGCCACTTGAAAGGAGGCTTCTGAGTTTATTGAAAGGACGCTTCTGAGCCCTTTTCAAAATACACATCCAAGCCTCTTAAAAAAGAATTCCGAGCATCTTGATGAGGGGTTTTTGAGCTCTTGAAAGGAAGTTTCCAAGCCTCTTGAAAAGAATCTTCCGAGCCTATTGAATGGCGGCTTTTGAGCCCCATGAAAGGAGGCTTCGGAGCTGAGAGAGAGAGAAGACAGCTCGCTTTATTTACATTCATCCTAATGTCACCGCGATCCAGTCAGTGCGAACCGAAAAAGTAAACACTGTATTGCAACTTCAAATGGTCGTAGCCAAAATTATTTATTGGGGAATTTATGTTCGCAACTTTTCTTATATCTGCTACAGTGAATTGAACCCGTAATTATCCATGTGAATGATCCCGTATTATGATAAATAGGTTTTGTTCCACGTTAGGAAGTTCATAACCATTAAAATCAGCTAATTCGAACAAGTTTTTATTGGAGTGAAAAATGATTCTTCCGACGTTATGAAATGTTATTTGGATTTTTTGAGTTTCCACGGTTTCAACACAAATAAAGAAGAAGAAGACAAAGTAAATAAACGATCTGTCAGTGAGCTGGTTTCTCTTTCTCAGCTTCGGAGTACAGTAGCCGTTCGATAACTGCAAAATGTTTACTTTTCAGTTCACGAATGCCGTTCGATAACTGCAACGCATTCTAGACGTCAAACGGTTGTCAATCGACGTCAGATGCAATAAAAGTGCATCTAAATGTGCAGCGCAATGCAGCTGTCATTGAGTCTCACATCAGTTTGAAGTTTAGCGGTCCGATAACTGCAAAACTGTTGCAACTATCGAATTGCAGTTAAGTGACTTGCAGTTATCGAACGTCTACTGTATCTTTAACGAAACACTTTTGAGCGTTCCGAGCCTCTTGAATGGCGGCTTTTTAGCCACTTCAAAGGTGGCATTGGAGTATTTTGAATGGACGCTTCCAAGCTCCTTGAAAAAAAAATCCGGCCGAGTTGCTTGGAAGGAGGCTTCCGAGAAGCGTAGAATTTTCTTGCAACGAAGCAGCTGAGCTTTTCGGGAAAAAGCCTTCATGTCTCTCAAATGGAGGCTTCTAAATCTGTAGACTCTAGATTTTAGTTAAGAATCATATTCTTAACATATTATTCAACATTCTGTTTTGATCAGGTAGATTGCATAGAAGATTTTAAAAATTTGTTCATTCGAGATTTTGCCCTTTTGATCTTTTGTCCCACAGCCCTTCATCTATTGTGCTGGTTGTGGAGGGCAGGATTCAATAGACCATGATTTACTTATCGCCATGCATATTATGTAAAAGACAAAGTTTTGAAAAAAAAAAAATACAAAAATATAAAAACTATATCAATGAGTTTTGATTAAAATTATAATTCATCCGCCATTACGCAACTTTGTCCGAGGTACCCCCTGGGCCCGACGAAGGTACCCCTAAGAGAACCGCTACTGTGGTGGATTCGTTTCTCTTCTGCCCTTGCTACACTGTACCGCTCTCTGTTGGAACGGGTACGAGCCACTAGCATTCGACTCCTAGCAACATTTTTCTCGTCCGTCACTCGCTGGCACTCCTCATCAAACCACCCATTTCGTTGGTGTCGCTGTGCAGTGCCCAACACTTCTTGCGATGTTGTAGCCACAGCTTCGTGGATATTTTCCAACAATCTGTTGACGTCGCCATATCCGGTGGCATTTTCTATCCGCTCGTCCAGCTTTTAGTGGTACTGTTCAGCAACTCCTTCCTGTTGTTTCGTGAATTTGTGACGCTGGAAAGTCGTGCCCGAATTTTTGCAACTACAAGGTAATGATCCGAGTCATTGTTCGGGTGTGTTTGCGGATATTCTTACGTGGGAAGTACGTACTGTTGATTGCCATCCCTCTAACAGCAGCAAAGGTCACAAGTCGAAGACATCTGGTGGCTTTCCGTACCAATGACAGGGCGAAAAAAACTTTTTCTTCCGATCTGCGCATTTGCAACCCCGATGACAATCTTTACATCATGTGTTGGGCACTCTCCGTAGGCCTTCTCAAGGCTCTCATAGAACTCATCCTTCACGTCATTAGGCTTATCGTTCGTTGAGGCATAGATGCTGATCAGGCTATAGTTGAAAAATCTACCCTTCATGCTCAACACGCAAATGCGGTCGCTTATCGCCTTCCACCGGATAACACGCTTCATCTGCTTCCCGATCACCATGAAGCCAACTCCTCGTTCTGCTCTGTCATCGCCGCTATAAACAGTAGATGTGGTACTTGAATAAAGTGTTCACTATGGGATCCACCGCCCGGAATTCACGTTCTCCAGTTCTGGGCCACCGTATTTCCTGGATTGCTGCCGCACTCACGCCGACCTTCAGCAGCTCACGAGCCAGGAGCCCAACACGAGCGGGTTCATTCAAAGTTCTCACGTTCCTAGATCCGAATTTTCAATCGTTGTCCTTTATTCGTTGCCGGTTCTGTTGCCGTTGAATCAAACCGTTTGCTCTACTTTTGCCTTTCTTGGTAACTGTAGAATCTTCGGTATAGGCTACATTACCAGGGTAGTGCTACCTACATCGCGTTGAAGGGGCTGCCTTATCGATGCTGATACGATGCAACTTGGTGTGCACATTTTAGTTTAGAGTCCCTCGTCGGCACTCGGACGATGATCAGCCGCCCTTAGTTTGTTGGTTTTACAGCACTGGAAAATTCCGCAAAATTTAGCTGATTCCCAGCAAAATAAAGTTAGTGTGTATGCTAGTAAGCAAATTCAAAAACGTGGCTGCCACAAACGTAAAAATTGAGAAACGCTGATTCCGACACCGACGGAGGTCCTGTGGCAGCCCAGCTGAACGAGAATGGTCACTTGTAGGGGTTTAGGTACGTGTGTATGTGTCTGTGCTCGGGATGTCAATGCGAAACTGCGAAAACCCAGCACTTTGTTATGGCAGCACCGTTATTTATTCCGTATTATTCTCGAAATTTATGTTGACCGTATGGAAATTCGGCCAAAGCGCCGGGACGGTGCAAGCAATATGCAGTTTTAGTTTGCGTCTTGCTCCGTTCGCCATTATCGTCCTTCCCGGATGTGTGAATGGGTGCACTGCTGCATGCACTGTTTCTACATTATTGTGCTGGAGCGAGCCGAAAGCGAGAGATCCACAACGAGAAGGAAATGCCTGAACATTTAGATAAAAGTGAGGACGCGTCCGGACCGGGAGCGGTACCCGGCCCCGGTCAGAGTGTGCTGACTAGTGCAGCTGAATGATGTGGACAATGATGTCCGTGGCCCTTCTTGCTATAATATAACTTTGTGCAGTACAAGGGAGAGCTTTTTTTCCAGTCTTTGCTGCAGCCCGCCCTTCCGGGGAGTATCTCCAACACTGATGTCACTCGCAGAACCTGACCATTACGAAGGCATTGTTTCTGAAGGCAATGAGTAATGCAGTATTCCGTCCCTAACTCATGGGAAGTAGTACAGTAGAAGGTTTACATTCTTCTCCGTCCTGCTATACAAAGAATGACAAAGACAGCGATGACAAAGAGCTCGCGGATTCTGTGTACTATGTGGAGCAATTATTTTAGCTGGAACTATACTATTTGGACATTGCCGTGTGGACTTTGTTGTTGTCCTGAACAATAATGTTTCACGGTCATATGAGATGAACAGTTTTCAAGCACCGGCCATGAGTGAATAATAAGTTGTTCCAAATAGGACTGGTTGTTGAAACTAATTAGGCTGATTTATCACGCTGAATCTACAGTCCGTCTACGCCAAATCGCTAGACTGCTTCCGGTTCATAAATAACTCTCTCGGTTACGCGAACACTTACAGCTCCGATGGATTTTAATTACCATCGATGTTTAATAATTTACGAGCACATCGGTGCATACCACCCGAGTCGTTAAAAGACGAAAGCTTTGCATTCAAACGTAAGTACGAGCGGTACTTCCTCAATTTTTAAAACTAGCCATTCTTCAGACTTAATAGTTTCCTTCTGCCGGGACAGTTTGCAAGACTAGCAGTAATTCACAGCAATTAGAACAAAAGACAACGATTTCGCCGGGGCTGTTCCGTGGAATTGGCGCTTGCAATTTTCGAAAACAAAAGACGCTGTATCTTCAGTTTTGTAACGACCTTGAAGGCAGTAGAGTCAGTGGCAATCCACTGTAAAGTGTTATTTGCCAACTGTTATTTTTAATTGTTACGTATAATATGGCTTTGCCATTCAAATATCCAAAATAATTAATAAAACAATATGACAAAAAGTTGAATAATTCAAACACTCAACAAAAAAGAATCAACCACGAGTGTTTGAAGAAGTGGTCACTGTTTACGCGCTGAAACTACAGCAATAGCACACTGCAGTAGGTTCGCAGATTTGAGCTGGCTAACACCGAAAAAAAATTATAGTTCGCCCTCTTTTCTACTGTAGGAAAGTTTCCATTTAGGAACAGAGCAAACAGAGGACCGGAGGCGGCGAAAGAAGGCCAGAAGTTTCCGCTTCTACGGCCGAATGCCGGAACTGACTTTCTCAACTCACTCTCCGCTTCCCGGCATTCTTTTGTTTCAAATTATTCGGCCGAACCGGTAGAAGTACTAATGGTGCCGGAATGGTTAAGTTTCGCAACCCAAACGTATGGAGTTTTTGTTGATATTTTAGAGTTTTTGTTGTATGAAATTGGGGATCAGCTGATACTGGAAGGCGAAGACATTGCAAAGGAATGGAAAAGAAATTTCTGTTCAAGCAGTTTTTGAGTTGTCGTTCCTTGTTTTGAACGAGTGGACGGCAAGCGTAGTTGTATTTTTACTGTTCTTGGCACTATAATAAGCAAGCAACGGTGTTTTCTTCCACATATCCATCATGGAAAACCAGGCATGGGTATCATAAGGTTACCGCTTCTACATTTTTCGCAAGAAATTGTGAGTTCAATCCCTCACTGAAATACCCCTATGATCGCCATAAATTTTGTTTATGAAATGAAGACAGAAGAAATACTTATGACAGGGCGTCTTATGATTTGCCGTCTTATGAGCATCGTATTATTTCTATGATTTTTGAGAAAACTTGTAAAAATGCGTTAAGGTGAAGGTGGATTGAGTACCAAAACAAAGCTTTGAAAGTATTGGTACAATAAAAACTGTCATATACTGTAATAGTATTGGTGTCGTATTTATAAAAAAATAAAGAATATTAGTAGGGTGTTCCAAAAAACGACTCAGTTCCACCACGCTCCACCAGTTTCCCACGACTCCGTCTCATACTCCGAGTGTCCTCCAAACGCCGATTTGAACAAAAATTTGTTGAGCATAAGCCGGTTCAAGTTTTATTGAAAACTAGTATTGCCGATTTCACCAATTTGAAGAGTTATGTGTAGATTGTGATTTGCCCGCTTCATTTTCTCACACCCACTCTCATTTCGGGTTGATCGATTTTTGTTACTGAAATTTACCCAATTATAACCCATTACTCGTTAGTCCTATGTAAGCGTGTACACTAAATCGATTCCCGCCATGATTTGACGTCTATTTGTTTTCAGATTGAGCACTCACACACAAATATTATACACGGAAAATCAAACTTTTTTGAGTGTATTGAGTGTGAGAAAAAGATGACTGTGAGAAAAAAAATCTCGCAGAACTCTTATAAAGTGCAAAAAGCGCAATATGGGAAATAAACTTTTCATTACACTGGCTACAGCGCCTCCCCTCAAAATGCTAGCGAAAAGAAAACCTACATAGCTGAAAGCAACATTCCAGAGACTTCACTGAAAACCGCACCGCAGGAAAGATCCATTGATTACGTAACGCAAAAATAGCATTTTTCACCCCAATGTCACACTTTGTGTATGAAGTATCTGCTCCTGGTGCGATAGATATCACAGACAAATTCAGGCTATATTGTTGAATTACACGTTTCGATGATTCCTTCTAAGAAGCCTAATTATCTGGGACGGGACTTGCAAAGAGGAAAAAATGTAACTTCATCTGCAACCAGCAAAGCGCTGTCACGAATTGTCAGATGCAACCAGCACCTTTTTGTGTGAAAGTATTGGTATCCCTCAAAAAGTATTCCGAATGATTTTGTTTTACGAGTACTTTTTCACTTTGAAAAGTATTCTAGAATAGCCGGACAGCTTAATATTGCACAGTTATGAATACGTGTTTTATTCCCGATAGGAAATTCTCTTTAAAAATAAGATTATAAATCCGTAAATTGCAAACACTTTTATTGCGCTCAGAAGATTCTACCTGGGATTTAGGTGAAACACTCAAGGAAACAGTTGAGAATCGATGATCAACTGTGATGAAAAGAAGAACAAGTGTCAAAACAAGGAAAAAGAAGTCGTCTTTGCAGGTCTCGTCTCAGCTAATTATCATACTAAAGATTCGCAACCTCGATCAAAATCGACTCTCAACTGATGGAACGACCATTCAATATGCATTGTATGTTGAGTTAAGCTCTTGAATATTTCTTCCAGTCATATGGCCTCCCCCCTCGCCAACGCCCAATGACGGAGTGCCACAATCAGAATAATGTAAAATTTAACCTCGCCATATCAACTGTCATACAAACCTGAAACGACCTCCTGTGCACAGTAAACCCCTATTCAAAACAGCCCAAACCATCGAACAACACCCAAAATATGAAACATAAAAGACTGAACCTGGCGGAGCAAAATCAGTTTTGGGCCACCATTTTTATTTGTTTGCTGCTATTGGTGCCGGTGTTGACATTCGCTCCGCGATCAGTTTTTAGTCGTTTTTTCGAACAAAAATAGCAGTTTATATTAAGTTTTCTGAGTGTGACTGATTTCATAAAGTGATGTTTCATTTGCATTCTATCAACATTTCGGGCTACTCATGTGCGGAGAAGTGAGTAAAAAATGAATTTTTGCAATGCCCTTTGCGAAGAAGTGAAGTGCAGTGAAAAACCCACCAAAACGCAAACGGCTATTAAATTGGCACGAAACTGCCGATTTATGATATACAGTCACTCTCAAAATTGAGCGTACAGTATGGATTAGTTAACTACATTCGAAAATTTCAAAGGAAATTCAATAGTTAGCTCGGTTGTTTTTAATGCATTTCAATATTCATCCCTTCCTTCAATGTATGCGTACATAAAATTGTTGAAATTGTTTCTCTAAAGTTCATTTATTTGAAAATAATCTCAAAATACGCCTATTAGATGTGACAAAATTGAGCGTACAGCTAATGTTTTTCTATAAAATTTCTTATTATAAACACGATTAATGTATTTTAATATTGTTTTTTCATGATTATATTTATAATAATAAACATCCGCTACTTAAACATTCAATGTTTTGAAATTAAACCATGTTTTCGTCAAAATGGCGAACAAGTGAGAAGTAAGAACATTGCTTTTTAACAATTCAATGCCTGTGGGCAAAATAAATGCTTTAATTTGTATGTTTCACCGGCATAGTATCCTATATATGATAGATAATCGAAATCGAGTGAGACATACGATAAATTTGTCAAAATTCAGTCGGTAAATGATGAAAACAGATGTAAACATACAGAAAACGACAAATGTTAGGAATGACATAATTCAAATTTAGAATTTCTTTAACTTAAATTTGTTTTAAAGCTCGATTATTGTCTCAGGTATTTCATTAAGAGTAATATTATTGAATCCAATCATTCACAGTCAAATTCTAAAAGTACAAGGTGCATGTTAAGGTACCGAACATAAACACAGCTTCTCAACCCCGTAGAGCACTTCTGATTAAATATTGTAAATATAGCCTCAAATCGTAATTTCATAATTAAATTTGGATTAAACTCCACGATCTGTTACCATAAGGGATGCAATTGGATGATTTCCATGTGGCGAGTAAAAATAAACTTTTTTAAGAGTTTGGCAGCTTATTTAATGATATCTTGGTGAATTTAAATGATTCAACCAAATTTGTTCCTACGGTGACTGCACACTTAAATCGATAATTTCACCTCGGTAATTTTTTTTACTGGTTTTATCCGCTAAACATGAAAATGTACCGAGAGGTCAGTTAATTTTTAAAAGTTTACTGAGTTTTGTAATAAATTATACCAACCTCTCAGCAATGTAATGCAATTTACAGAACATCGGTAAAATAGATAACCGAGTTGCTCAGTTCAACAAACTCTGTTTGTAGTTGTCAAAACAAAATACCGAGCAAACAGTAAAAAAAATAGGCTTTGCTGACCTTCCGGTTATACTTTTACCGAGGTCCGTTCAGGACTCACTTGACACTTTGATGTGACGCCATATTGTATATTGAAACTCTTCTGGGTTTTAAACTGTTACTTTGTGCACGATGTTTAATGTGGTTTAAATCAAACAAATACTTTTTTTTTGAGAATAATTCGGTAAGTAGAACCGATCTAACTAACAGCCCACATAAAATATAATATAAATATACTTAAATTTTCAGGAAGCTTGCTGTATCCGTTAAGCGCCAGACCGGGGATCAAAAACAGAATGTTGTATATTGTTGCCGTCAGTATATTGTTTGGTCCAAAGCGGCAAATCAAGCAGTCAACAGAAGTTCTGCAGATGATCTTCCTTTTGATCTATCCACTTGCTTTGATGCTCACCGTTAGTATCTGCTGGACCACACACACCGAACGTAATGGAACGGAACGGCATTGGTAGCGGCAGGATTTGGCGTGAACTCTATGGCCCAAATCTCAAATCCTGTATACATTGAAGATGTTTTTGTAACCGGCTCGGTCGAATTTGTTTCTATACGATGTATATCTACATTTACCATTCTTGAAAATAAATAAACATATTTCGATCAAAAACGTTTTTTTTACTTCTTTTTTACTTCTTTTTATCAAAGAGGAAAACAAATATTAAAATACATTTTTCTCGGTAATATTTATAACCGAGGTCTGTATTCTTTTTACAGATTCTTCAGTATATTTTTACTGAGCGCTCAGTAGTTTTTACAGATCTTATCAGTATTGTTTGACATTTCACCATCTGAAAAGCAAACCGAGGACTCGGTAAAATATTGAACTTTTTTACAGAGCGGACTACCGAGTGCTCAGCTGTTGAGAAATCGGTAATTCGTCTACCGAGCCCGTTAAAATAAATTAAGTGTGTGAGTCTTCAAATATGATATGACATCTTATAATGTATCCGTGTGCTGCTCTTTTAGTAATATTATTATTAATGAGTGTCCTGAGCTTATAAGCTACCTACACATCGACTTTTAAATAAAGTTATACTTAATTTGAAATATGCCGTTCCCAACATTTGTCGTTTTCTTTGTATGTTTACATCTGTTTTCATCATTTACCGACTGAATTTTCCCAAATTTATCGTATGTCTCGCTCGATTTCGATTGTCTATCATATATAAGACACGATACCGGTGAAATCCATATCTTAAAGCATCTATTTTGCCCAGCAGCATTGAATTGTTAAATAACATTGTTTATACATCTTACTTGTTCGCCATTTTGATTAAAACATGGTTTAATTTCAAAACATTGAATGTTTAAGTAGCGGATGTTTATTATTATAAATATAATCATGAAAAACAATTTTAAAATACATTAATCGTGTTTATAATAAGAAATTCTATAGAAAACATTAGCTGTACGCTCAATTTTGTCACATCTGATAGGCGTATTTTGAGATTATTTTCAAATAAATGAACTTTTGAAAAAAAATTTCAACCATTTTATGTACGCATACATTGAAGGAAGGGATGAATATTGAAATGCATTAAAAACCACCGAGCCAACAATTAAATTTCCTTTGGAATTTTCGAATATATTCATCTAATCTATGGTGTACGCTCAATTTTGAGAGTGACTGTATTGTGATTCTCGAGATATTATAGCATTTTGCTCATACACCAATGTAAATAAATACTAAGGTATGGAAATCTATATATTGTGTGCGTGCCTTTTGTGTATGGCGAAAAAGCTTTCACTACTACATTCGAACGAGCTCCCATAAGAAGCCGTGCAAATATGTACGTCACTATTTGCTGTTTACATTTTCATCATCCACTAGTACACTTGCATTTCGTCTTCTTCCTCACCTTCTATCTATTCTCATTGCTCATACACCTCTGCCTCGCTTAGTTGTGCGCCGTTAAGGTATTTTGTCATATCATATTACTTACTCAATTTAAGTGTAGAATATTACATAACAAATTAAACACAATTGCACTACTAAGGGCCGATTTCTTCACCTCCGCTTAGGCTTTAAACCAGGTTTAAACGTATGGGTAAGCACCGCTTAAGAGTTAAGCGAAGGTGAAGAAATTGGCCCTAAGTGCTACTAATATCCACTTAAACAATATCCCGAACGCAACACAGGCGAAAGAAAGCAAAAAACTACTAAACCTCGAACAATTTCACAAAAAAATATCTTTTCGTAAAGGGACGACAATATGCTGCATACTTTAGGAGCGAATGTGTAAAAGCTTACCGAAAGCTCACACTGTTTGACATTGGTTTATTTACTTTTTGCATGGCGCACAATAGACCAGTGCATGATGACGTAGGTTGACAGTTCACAGAGCTTTTTCTCCGGGACTTAGCCTCCGGCGCAGCGTCCGATAAAATTGTTTCGTCATATTATTCGCATGTAGATGTCCTTTGCGATTGATTTCATGCTGAATGCAAAGAATAATACATAAATATTCGGATCACAGCAAATTCAAACTAAAAATATGAATTTTAATTTTTCCTTCATCGATTTTTCTTCTAACACCTTGTAAACAAGCTCTGTGAACTGTCAAAATAAGTGAGGTTAAGTTAGAGTTTGCATTGGTCTATTCGGCGCATGGGACCCGGCGCGTAACTGGTGAGCCAGTATGCTAATTTTAGAAAAGAATCGCGATAATTCGAGCCGAAATACACAGGACTCTGTGAAGAAACATGTTCATTATCAAGGGAATAAAGAAAATATGCTGTGAACAGGTTAGTAATTTGAATATTAAACTTTTCTTCGATGCTGTTCGATGCATTCGAATGTTGGTGGGAGAGGAGTGCGGGAGGTGTGGGGTTGACCCGTGGAAGGTCCGGTGCCATATTGACTGCCATCGTGGTACTCTTCCAACTATGTCCTTAAGGACACAAATCTATAGGTACATTACACATGCTGCGAAACCGCAAAGCAAAAACAATTAAAATTACAGTTTTGCTTTGTTTCCGTATTGAGTGATGTGCCCTTAAAAACGCGATTACTTTTAAATTTGAATTCCGTGAGGCTTTTTGAACCATTTCGTCCTCTGCAGGGTGCAAATGGTAGAAAACTCGTTCAAGGCTTTCGTCCTCCAATCGTCAGCATGGTCACCAACTTATATTGATGAGAGTCGATGTGTCGCATGGGTCGCATGTAAAGTGTCAGCTCAAAGGGCCGATGTCACTATTCCCATTCATGACGTAAGTCTAGTGCATCCACCTTATCGTGGAATGCTCTCAATGACCATCGAATCTTCCACCGTCATTCATCTGAAATAAAAATCCAACGCATTCTGTCGAACGTTATGCAGCGTACACACCAATCAAGCAGTTTGATGAACATTGACTCCGCCCCCGACAACTCAAACCAAAAATCAAACCGTTTTATTTTTTCCAACCGAGCCGCCAACTGTCAAATGGTTGTTCGAACAACTTCACACACCCAAATATATGGACCAACAGGTCTGTGCCTCAAAAAGGGAACTTCACACACGTTCAAACAAAGCAGCAACCGAAGCGTTTTCTTGGGGGTGGAGTCAATGTTCGTCAAACTGCTTGACTGGTGTGTAGTGTGTACGCTGCATAAGGGGCCTCACACACGCTTTGATATGTTGTACAAGTTTGACTCCACCCCCAACACATTTGGTTCGGTCGGAGTAATATCGGACCGTCTGTGGACAAGTTGTACGACTGTTGGATAGATAGTTTCAAAGCTGTAAAGTTCGTCGGGTGAAATCAAATCTGTTTGATTTTGCTCAGACTTCGGGTGGGCGGAGTCAAATGTTGTACAACCAAATTGCATTGTTTGTAGTGTTGTTGTACAACACTGTAGCTTTATTCTCTTCTGGTCTCCGAACATTTCACCGCAGAGCACCGGGACTTTTTTATTATTATTTGTTGTCGAACCTTGAGTACGGAATTGATGTTGTGACACACACGGACCATTGTGGCCACCGGGTGATCCCCTGAAAGATGCGGAATATTCGTAAAAATAGTAATTATGAATGTAAAAATGAACAATTCGTAAATTTCATCGTGGAACGCCAGGATTTTTTAGAATCATATCTTGTTGAATCCTAAGTGTGGAATCAGCCCTGCTGTCCTGTTTAGTTACGCTTAGTCGACAACTAAGAAGCTTTCCCCTAAAGCAAAATTTTTTTGTTTGACTATTTTAGCTAATTAAAACTCAGATTCGCCAAAATGGGTCTCAGTATGAAAGTTACTATCAACTGTGTGTCCAAAAAATAGTAAACCAATCGGTTGTTGTACATCCGCGAGTACGACTTCGCACTGCCGGCGCCCATACGAGTCGCAGTTGAGCGCTGATAGTTACTATCAACTCCCCTAAAGCTAACATGTTGTGCATCCAC
Source organism: Armigeres subalbatus (assembly GCF_024139115.2). Taxonomy (NCBI): domain Eukaryota; kingdom Metazoa; phylum Arthropoda; class Insecta; order Diptera; family Culicidae; genus Armigeres; species Armigeres subalbatus. The sequence continues at coordinate 79,054,696 of NC_085140.1, forward strand.
GAGTACGGCTTCGCACTGCCGGCGCCCATATATTTTATTCTGTAGGGTGGGAATCTGCATCCAGACACCGGTTGGCTACCGACGAACGAGTTGGCTGCCGCCGACCCGCTAAAACCACCCTGTTCACAGACCCTGAGTCTCCCCGGAACAATCCTGTGGCATTACTTCTGGGAGGGGTCCGTGCGACTACGCACGCCCACATACTAGCTACCCACTAGCTTCAAATCTCAACACTAGCTACCCTCACATCCACTGGATAAGATTATCCGGGGTAGTGTCCCTCCCGCACACCTCAAACTTTCCGTTTCTCACATCGACGAAACGAGGACATACGAATAGTACGTGCTCGGCAGTTTCGTCGACCCCTTGGGTAGTCTGGGCAGACGGGAGAGTCCGTATGCCCAAACCTGTGTAGGTACCACCTAAAGCAGCCATGGCCTGGCAGGAACTGTGTCAGATGGAAGTGAACTTCCCCATGCCTCCTATTAACCCATCTTGATACGCTAGGTATCAGCCGATGGCTCCACCTACCCTTAGAAGAGTTATCCCAGTCCCGTTGCCACTTGATAGTCGAGGTGACTCTAATGGCTTTACGGGCTCCTCTGGTTCCGCGCATTTCAAAACTCTCCTCATCTTCCCGTATGACTAGCTCCAGTGGCGTAGCCAGAAAATTGGTCTGGTTTTCTGAACAATTTTTTTTTTCGAAAAAAATAAATTTCTTGTAAAAATTTTGTCTCGGACGGTGGTGGGGGAGGGGGGTTGGAGGGTTTTATGTCCAAAACCACCCCCGTAGCTACGCCACTGATTGATACCGTGCGGTAGGCACTTATCACTCTGAGACACGCTAGCCTGAGTATACTCTCCAGCTTCTGTAGGTTACGTTCGACGCTAAGCGCCGAGGCCCAAGCTATCTAAGGATAGATACGGCAACCCCAGTTAATAACCTACGTCTGCTGGAGCGCACCCCGAGCTAATGGACAACATCCTGGATAATGCCGCAATAGTTGTCGAAGTTATCGAAGCTCTCATGCAGGCGTAGTCGACGTGACTGCCGAACTTCAGTCTGTAATCGATCAACACCCCGAGGAGCTTCACCTGCCGCTTGGAAATGATCTCATAGTCGCCCAAGCGAACCACTGCCTCCTGTTCCGACTTACGGTTGTTAACAACAACCAACTCCGTTTTATGATGAGCTAGCCCCAGCTGCCTTGAGCTCATCCATTCCTCTACTATAGCGATCGCGTGGGCCGCCGTCAGTTCCACCTCAACAGTCGACTCTCCGTAAACCTCCATCGTTATGTCGTCAGCGAAGCCAACGATCTTAACACCTGGGGGGAACTTCAGCCTTAAGACACTGTAGTACATAGTGTTCCATAGCACGGGGCTCAGGATAGATCCCTGAGGGACTCCTGCGGTGATAGAAGCACTACCCTCCCCTTCATCGGTCTCGTATAAGAGTACGCGATTCTGGAAATAGCTTTCCAAAATGTTGTACAGGCCCACCGGAATGCCCAACCGGAGTAACGAGAGCGCGATGGCATCCCAGCTTGTGCTGTTGAATGCATTCTTGACGTTGAGCGTCACAATCGCACAGAATCGAGTTCCCCTCCGCTTGCGTTGTATCGCTACTTCCGCAGTTTTCACAACCGAGTTGATAGCATCCACCGTGGAGCTACCCTTACGAAACCCAAACTGATTGCTTGACAGGCCGTTCGTACCTTCGGTGTACGGGGTCAGCCTGTTGAGGTTGATCCTCTCTAGCAACTTCCCCGTGGTGTCCAGTAGCCAGATTGGTCTGTACGCCGATGGGTCACGTGGTGGTTTCCCGGGCTTCAGCAACATCACCAGCTACTGTCTCTTCCACCTATCGGAGAAACTGCGCTCGTCGAGGCATCTCAGCATGGCTGTCCTAAACATGTCAGGGTTAGCCATGATCGCTGCCTTCAGAGCGAGGTTTGGCACTCCGTCGGGCCCCGGTGTTTTGTTCGTGTCAAGGGTTTGGGCCACCGCAAAGCAACTCTTCGTTCGTCACCGCTGCCGCTTCAGCCGCACTCGCGTTCTGCGTTGCTGGAGGTGGCCAGGACTTGTGGCATGGGACGGAAAAGAACCTAGATAATGCGATTCAACCTTGCCGGCGACCGTTCGGGGGTCCGCCTCTGGTCTTCACCATTACCATTCTGTAGGCATCGCCCCAAGGATTAACATAGTTACTATCAACTCCCCCAAAGCTAACATGTTGTGCATCCGCGAATCCGCACTGCTAGCGCCCATATGGGTCTTGATTCTGTATTGAAAGTATTCTATTGTTCACCTAAAATCGCATTCCAACATCCCCTGAAAACATATTTTATTTAGGGATACTTGGGTCATTGTGGAATTGATGTTGTGATCCATACACAGACCATTGTGGGCTGCAGGAAGATCCGGAACATGCATAAACATGGTCAATTCTTTAATGACAGACCATTGTAGCCACCAGGTGAACCCATGGAAGATCTGGAACATTCGCAAAAATGGTCGATTCGTAAATTTCTTTTTATTTGTCCCCCAAGAGCAGTTAAGCGGGAAACGCAATGGAGTGCAACAACGGAACGACAACGGCAAGCGGTTTGTCGACCGTTTATACTAAAAAAAATCCGCATCATTCCAACTGTTGCAAAACGCAATGCATGCAGATATGCCGGACAGGTTTCATTTGACGTCAGAAGGTTTAAAGGAGATCGTAATTATTTCTAGTGACGATTTAATTTAATGTCAATAATATTTAAATAAACGTTTAATTAAATACTATTTGATGGATTGGCTGCTTTAAATATATCAGAAGAGTAGAGATCATGTAAGTGGATGCCATGAATCGTCCAGAAATTCCTCCGGAAACTCCGTAGTGTTAAACATAATTCCGATAAAAAAACATAAATAAGAGTCCTCCGGAAACACCTCAAGAAATTCTTTAGGCAGTTTCTCCAGATTCCTTCGGAAGTTACTCCAGGAAATCTTTCGGAAGTTCCTCCGGAAGCTGCTCTGAAAATTCCTCCAGAAGTTCTTCCTAGCATTCCTCTGTAGATTTCTCCATGAGTTCCTTCAGAATTTTTTCCAGGATTCTTCCGGAAGTTCCTATTGAAAATTCATCGGAAGTTCCTCCAGAAACTCTTGCGCAAGTTCATCCAGGATTTTTTTTATTGTCTTTGTTAGGGAGACTTTCAGCCCGAGGCTGGCTCGTCTCCGTCCTCCAAGAATTCCTTCAGTAGTTCCTTCAGAAATTCTTTCGTAAATTCCTCCAGGATTTTTTTCGGATATTCCTCCAGAATATCATTCGAAAGTTCCTACAGGAGTTCTTTCGGAAGCTCAGCCAGGAAATCCTACAGAAGTTCCTGCAGGAATTCTTCCGTATGTTCCTCCAAGAAATTCCTTCGAAAGTTCCTCCAGAAATTCCTCCGGAAGCTCCTCCAGGAATTGCTCCAGAAGTTCCTCCAGGAATTCTTCTGGAAGTTCCTCCGGAAGTTCCTCCAGGAATTCCTCCAAAAGTTCCTCCAGGAATTCCTCCGGAAGCTCCTCCAGGAATTGCTCCGGAAGTTCCTCCAGGAATTCTTCTGGAAGTTCCTCCGGAAGTTCCTCCAGGAATTCCTCCAAAAGTTCCTCCAGGAATTCCTCCGGAAGTTACTCCAGACATTCCTCCGGAAGTTCCTCCAGGAATTCCCCCTCCAGGAATTCATCCGGAAGTTCCTCCAGACATTCCTCCGGAAGTTCCTCCAGGAATCCCTCCGGAAGTTCCTCCAGGAATTCCTCCGGAATCGAAATTAATTTATTGTAATTTAAAGTAATGAAGATACAGATTCGATTGACACCACAAGCGAGCGGCAAGTGTGAAATGAATAGAAACTGAAGATTAGCAGAGGGCCATATGAGAGAACAAGCATTGTTGAAATCGCTGTTATTCTGCCTAACGTCCACCCAGGAACGGCTTGGGTAGTGACGTGGTGATCACTGTACCAAGACAGGCAAAATAACAGTGATTTCAACCTGTGAATAATAACTTAACGATGCGAACCTTGCCTGTCTGGTCAATCGATGTCCAACACGGTCGTTGGAAAATAACGCTGGAGGAGGTGTGGACCAAAAGAAACCAATCTTTCGGCATCTGAAGGTTTTCAGGTCCAGTGTGATGATGCACTTTCCAAAAATAAAGTGGAGGAAGTTTGATCCAGAGTCAAAGAAAGGCATTTTGGATACTGCAAGAACACCATAGGATACCGTATCTACACGGATAGAAATTTCATTCATTTGATTCAAAAATATTCATGTTTGTTCACAAACTGATAATATGTTTGAATCAAACATATTTATTTTGAAAATTAAATTTAATTCCTGTTTGTTTCATGCGTGCACTAGTGGATAGCCCCTCGCTCGCTCTTGCAAAAGTAAACAAAAACTTCAGTTCGGGTCCGGTCCGATTGGATATTCCAGCAAAGAAATGGAAGCAAGTTTTTTCTTGCTTCCAAATTGCTGATGAGGATGTTTTTCAGGTACAATAAGGTAAGTAAATGAAATATGAACGTTAGCAATTGTGGAATCTGGTAGTCAAATGCTACCAGAATATAAATATTGCAATAATTGATAGGAAAATATTTTTGCGGCCAAACCAAAACAATAATATCCATGTTTGATTCAATAATTTCGGTGGTTGAAACAACGTAAAATGCATATTTGATTTGAAAATATTTTTCGTTTGCTTCAAATGTAACATTATGTTTGTTTCAAACGTATTTATGTTTGGTGCTAGAACAAACTGAACTTTTGTTAGAATTTACCTCAAATATGTTTGTTTGAACCATACTTTTTTCTGCGTGTACGAACCGGCAAGCAACAGTTTTCAAGCACCGTCATGAGTGAATAATAAGTTGTTCCAAATAGGACTGGTTGTTGAAACTAATTAGGCTGATTTATCACGCTGAATCTACAGTCCGTCTACGCCAAATCGCTAGACTGCTTCCGGTTCATAAATAACTCTCTCGGTTACGCGAACACTTACAGCTCCGATGGATTTTAATTACCATCGATGTTTAATAATTTACGAGCACATCGGTGCATACCACCCGAGTCGTTAAAAGACGAAAGCTTTGCATTCAAACGTAAGTACGAGCGGTACTTCCTCAATTTTTAAAACTAGCCATTCTTCAGACTTAATAGTTTCCTTCTGCCGGGACAGTTTGCAAGACTAGCAGTAATTCACAGCAATTAGAACAAAAGACAACGATTTCGCCGGGGCTGTTCCGTGGAATTGGCGCTTGCAATTTTCGAAAACAAAAGACGCTGTATCTTCAGTTTTGTAACGACCTTGAAAGCAGTAGACTCAGTGGCAATCCACTGTAAAGTGTTATTTGCCAACTGTTATTTTTAATTGTTACGTATAATATGGCTTTGTCATTCAAATATCCAAAAATAATTAATAAAACAATATGACAAAAAGTTGAATAATTCAAACACTCAACAAAAAAGAATCAACCACGAGTGTTTGAAGAAGTGGTCACTGTTTACGCGCTGAAACTACAGCAATAGCACACTGCAGTAGGTTCGCAGATTTGAGCTGGCTAACACAAAAAAAAAATTATAGTTCGCCCTCTTTTCTACTGTAGGAAAGTTTCCATTTAGGAACAGAGCAAACAGAGGACCGGAGGCGGCGAAAGAAGGCCAGAAGTTTCCGCTTCTACGGCCGAATGCCGGAACTGACTTTCTCAACTCACTCTCCGCTTCCCGGCATTCTTTTGTTTCAAATTATTCGGCCGAACCGGTAGAAGTACTAATGGTGCCGGAATGGTTAAGTTTCGCAACCCAAACGTATGGAGTTTTTGTTGATATTTTAGAGAGTTTTTTGTTGTATGAAATTGGGGATCAGCTGATACTGGAAGGCGAAGACATTGCAAAGGAATGGAAAAGAAATTTCTGTTCAAGCAGTTTTTGAGTTGTCATTCCTTGTTTTGAACGAGTGGACGGCAAGCGTAGTTGTATTTTTACTGTTCTTAGCACTATAATAAGCAAGCAATAGTGTTTTCTTCCACATATCTATCATGGAATACCAGGCATGGATATCATAAGGTTACCGCTTCTACATTTTTCGCAAGAAATTGTGAGTTCAATCCCTCACTGAAATACCCCTATGATCGCCATAAATTTTGTTTATGAAATGAAGACAGAAGAAATACTTATGACAGGGCGTCTTATGATTTGCCGTCTTATGAGCATCGTATTATTTCTATGATTTTTGAGAAAACTTGTATTCCAAAAATGCGTTAAGGTGAAGGTGGATTGAGTACCAAAACAAAGCTTTGAAAGTATTGGTACAATATAAACTGTCATATACTGTAATAGTATTGGTGTCGTATTTATAAAAAAATAAAGAATATTAGTAGGGTGTTCCAAAAAACGACTCAGTTCCACCACGCTCCACCAGTTTCCCACGACTCCGTCTCATACTCCGAGTGTCCTCCAAACGCCGATTTGAACAAAAATTTGTTGAGCATAAGCCGGTTCAAGTTTTATTGAAAACTAGTATTGCCGATTTCACCAATTTGAAGAGTTATGTGTAGATTGTGATTTGCCCGCTTCATTTTCTCACACCCACTCTCATTTCGGGTTGATCGATTTTTGTTACTGAAATTTACCCAATTATAACCCATTACTCGTTAGTCCTATGTAAGCGTGTACACTAAATCGATTCCCGCCATGATTTGACGTCTATTTGTTTTCAGATTGAGCACTCACACACAAATATTATACACGGAAAATCAAACTTTTTTGAGTGTATTGAGTGTGAGAAAAAGATGACTGTGAGAAAAAAAATCTCGCAGAACTCTTATAAAGTGCAAAAAGCGCAATATGGGAAATAAACTTTTCATTACACTGGCTACAGCGCCTCCCCTCAAAATGCTAGCGAAAAGAAAACCTACATAGCTGAAAGCAACATTCCAGAGACTTCACTGAAAACCGCACCGCAGGAAAGATCCATTGATTACGTAACGCAAAATAGCATTTTCACCCCAATGTCACACTTTGTGTATGAAGTATCTGCTCCTGGTGCGATAGATATCACAGACAAATTCAGGCTATATTGTTGAATTACACGTTTCGATGATTCCTTCTAAGAAGCCTAATTATCTGGGACGGGACTTGCAAAGAGGAAAAAATGTAACTTCATCTGCAACCAGCAAAGCGCTGTCACGAATTGTCAGATGCAACCAGCACCTTTTTGTGTGAAAGTACTGGTATCAAGTATTCTGGATGATTTTTTTACGAGTACTTTTTTACTTTGAAAAGTATTCTAGAATAGCCGGACAGCTTAATATTGCACAGTTATGAATACGTGTTTTATTCCCGATAGGAAATTCTCTTTAAAAATAAGATTATAAATCCGTAAATTGCAAACACTTTTATTGCGCTCAGAAGATTCTACCTGGGATTTAGGTGAAACACTCAAGGAAACAGTTGAGAATCGATGATCAACTGTGATGAAAAGAAGAACAAGTGTCAAAACAAGGAAAAAGAAGTCGTCTTTGCAGGTCTCGTCTCAGCTAATTATCATACTAAAGATTCGCAACCTCGATCAAAATCGACTCCTAACTGATGGAACGACCATTCAATATGCATTGTCTGTTGAGTTAAGCTCTTGAATATTTCTTCCAGTCATATGGTCTCCCCCCTCGCCAGCGCCCAATGACGGAGTGCCACAATCAGAATAATGTAAAATTTAACCTCGCCATATCAACTGTCATACAAACCTGAGACGACCTCCTGTGCACAGTAAGCCCCTATTCAAAACAGCCCAAACCATCGAACAACACCCAAAATATGAAACATAAAAGACTGAGCCTGGCGGAGCAAAATCAGTTTTGAGCCACCCTGTTTATTTGTTTGCTGCTATTGGTGCCGGTGTTGGCATTCGCTTCGCAATCAGTTTTTAGTCGTTTTTTTCGAACAAAAATAGCAGTTTATATTAAGTTTTCTGAGTGTGACTGATTTCATAAAGTGATGTTTCATTTGCATTCTATCAACATTTCGGGCTACTCATGTGCGGAGAAGTGAGTAAAAAATGAATTTTTGCAATGCCCTTTGCGAAGAAGTGAAGTGCAGTGAAAAACCCACCAAAACGCAAACGGCTATTAAATTGGCACGAAACTGCCGATTTATGATATACAGTCACTCTCAAAATTGAGCGTACAGTATGGATTAGTTAACTACATTCGAAAATTTCAAAGGAAATTCAATAGTTAGCTCTGTTGTTTTTAATGCATTTCAATATTCATCCCTTCCTTCAATGTATGCGTACATAAAATTGTTGAAATTGTTTCTCTAAAGTTCATTTATTTGAAAATAATCTCAAAATACGCCTATTAGATGTGACAAAATTGAGCGTACAGCTAATGTTTTTCTATAAAATTTCTTATTATAAACACGATTAATGTATTTTAATATTGTTTTTCATGATTATATTTATAATAATAAACATCCGCTACTTAAACATTCAATGTTTTGAAATTTAACCATGTTTTGGTCAAAATGGCGAACAAGTGAGAAGTAAGAACATTGCTTTTTAACAATTCAATGCCTGTGGGTAAAATAAATGCTTTAATTTGTATGTTTCACCGGCATAGTATCCTATATATGATAGATAATCGAAATCGAGTGAGACATACGATAAATTTGTCAAAATTCAGTCGGTAAATGATGAAAACAGATGTAAACATACAGAGAAAACGACAAATGTTAGGAATGACATAATTCAAATTTAGAATTTCTTTAACTTAAATTTGTTTTAAAGCTCGATTATTGTCTCAGGTATTTCATTAAGAGTAATATTATTGAATCCAATCATTCACAGTCAAATTCTAAAAGTACAAAGTGCATGTTAAGGTACCGAACATAAACACAGCTTCTCAACCCCGTAGAGCACTTCTGATTAAATATTGTAAATATAGCCTCAAATCGTAATTTCATAATTAAATTTGGATTAAACTCCACGATCTGTTACCATAAGGGATGCAATTGGATGATTTCCATGTGGCGAGTAAAAATAAACTTTTTTAAGAGTTTGGCAGCTTATTTAATGATATCTTGGTGAATTTAAATGATTCAACCAAATTTGTTCCTACGGTGACTGCACACCTAAATCGATAATTTTACCTCGGTAATTTTTTACTGGTTTTATCCGGTAAACATGAAAATGAACCGAGAGGTCGGTTAATTTTAAAAAGTTTACTGATTTTTTTAATAAATTATACCAATCTCTCAGCAATGTAATGCAATTTACAGAACATCGGTAAAATTATCTATAGATAACCGAGTTGCTCAGTTCAACAAACTCTGTTTGTAGTTGTCAATACAAAATACCGAGCAAACAGAAAAAAATAGGCTTTGCTGACCTTTCGGTTATACTTTTACCGAGGTCCGTTCAGGACTCAAATGACACTTTGATGTGACGCCATATTGTATATTGAAACTTTTCTGGGTTTTAAACTGTTACTTTGTGCACGATGTTTAATGTGGTTTAAATCAAACAAATACTTTTTTTTTGAGAATAATTCGGTAAGTAGAACCGATCTAACTAACAGCCCACATAAAATATAATATAAATATACTTAAATTTTCAGGAAGCTTGCTGTATCCGTTAAGCGCCAGACCGGGGATCAAAAACAGAATGTTGTATATTGTTGCCGTCAGTATATTGTTTGGTCCAAAGCGGCAAATCAAGCAGTCAACAGAAGTTCTGCAGATGATCTTCCTTTTGATCTATCCACTTGCTTTGATGCTCACCGTTAGTATCTGCTGGACCACCCACACCGAACGTAATGGAACGGAACGGCATTGGTAGCGGCAGGATTTGGCATGAACTCTATGGCCCAAATCTCAAATCCTGTATACATTGAAGATGTTTTTGTAACCGGCTCGGTCGAATTTGTTTCTATACGATGTATATCTACATTTACCATTCTTGAAAATAAATAAACACATTTCGATCAAAAACGTTTTTTTTACTTCTTTTTTACTTCTTTTTATCAAAGAGGAAAACAAATATTAAAATACATTTTTCTCGGTAATATTTATAACCGAGGTCTGTATTCTTTTTACAGATTCTTCAGTATATTTTTACTGAGCGCTCAGTAGTTTTTACAGATCTTATCAGTATTGTTTGACATTTCACCATCTGAAAAGCAAACCGAGGACTCGGTAAAATATTGAACTTTTTTACAGAGCGGACTACCGAGTGCTCAGCTGTTGAGAAATCGGTAATTCGTCTACCGAGCCCGTTAAAATAAATTAAGTGTGTGAGTCTTCAAATATGATATGACATCTTATAATGTATCCGTGTGCTGCTCTTTTAGTAATATTATTATTAATGAGTGTCCTGAGCTTATAAGCTACCTACACATCGACTTTTAAATAAAGTTATACTTAATTTGAAATATGCCGTTCCCAACATTTGTCGTTTTCTTTGTATGTTTACATCTGTTTTCATCATTTACCGACTGAATTTTCCCAAATTTATCGTATGTCTCGCTCGATTTCGATTGTCTATCATATATAAGACACGATACCGGTGAAATCCATATCTTAAAGCATCTATTTTGCCCAGCAGCATTGAATTGTTAAATAACATTGTTTATACATCTTACTTGTTCGCCATTTTGATTAAAACATGGTTTAATTTCAAAACATTGAATGTTTAAGTAGCGGATGTTTATTATTATAAATATAATCATGAAAAAACAATTTTAAAATACATTAATCGTGTTTATAATAAGAAATTCTATAGAAAAACATTAGCTGTACGCTCAATTTTGTCACATCTGATAGGCGTATTTTGAGATTATTTTCAAATAAATGAACTTTTGAAAAAAAATTTCAACCATTTTATGTACGCATACATTGAAGGAAGGGATGAATATTGAAATGCATTAAAACCACCGAGCCAACAATTAAATTTCCTTTGGAATTTTCGAATATATTCATCTAATCTATGGTGTACGCTCAATTTTGAGAGTGACTGTATTGTGATTCTCGAGATATTATAGCATTTTGCTCATACACCAATGTAAATAAATACTAAGGTATGGAAATCTATATATTGTGTGCGTGCCTTTTGTGTATGGCGAAAAAGCTTTCACTACTACATTCGAACGAGCTCCCATAAGAAGCCGTGCAAATATGTACGTCACTATTTGCTGTTTACATTTTTCATCATCCACTAGTACACTTGCATTTCGTCTTCTTCCTCACCTTCTATCTATTCTCATTGCTCATACACCTCTGCCTCGCTTAGTTGTGCGCCGTTAAGGTATTTTGTCATATCATATTACTTACTCAATTTAAGTGTAGAATATTACATAACAAATTAAACACAATTGCACTACTAAGGGCCGATTTCTTCACCTCCGCTTAGGCTTTAAACCAGGTTTAAACGTATGGGTAAGCACCGCTTAAGAGTTAAGCGAAGGTGAAGAAATTGGCCCTAAGTGCTACTAATATCCACTTAAACAATATCCCGAACGCAACACAGGCGAAAGAAAGCAAAAAACTACTAAACCTCGAACAATTTCACAAAAAAAATATCTTTTCGTAAAGGGACGACAATATGCTGCATACTTTAGGAGCGAATGTGTAAAGCTTACCGAAAGCTCACACTGTTTGACATTGGTTTATTTACTTTTGCATGGCGCACAATAGACCAGTGCATGATGACGTAGGTTGACAGTTCACAGAGCTTTTTCTCCGGGACTTAGCCTCCGGCGCAGCGTCCAATAAAATTGTTTCGTCATATTATTCGCATGTAGATGTCCTTTGCGATTGATTTCATGCTGAATGCAAAGAATAATACATGAATATTCGGATCACAGCAAATTCAAACTAAGAATATGAATTTTAATTTTCCTTCATCGATTTTCTTCTAACACCTTGTAAACAAGCTCTGTGAACTGTCAAAATAAGTGAGGTTAAGTTAGAGTTTGCATTGGTCTATTCGGCGCATGGGACCCGGCGCGTAACTGGTGAGCCAGTATGCTAATTTTAGAAAAGAATCGCGATAATTCGAGCCGAAATACACAGGACTCTGTGAAGAAACATGTTCATTATCAAGGGAATAAAGAAAATATGCTGTGAACAGGTTAGTAATTTGAATATTAAACTTGTCTTCGATGCTGTTCGATGCATTCGAATGTTGGTGGGAGAGGAGTGCGGGAGGTGTGGGTTGACCCGTGGAAGGTACGGTGCCATATTGACTGCCATCGTGGTACTCTTCCAACTATGTCCTTAAGGACACAAATCTATAGGTACATTACACATGCTGCGAAACCGCAAAGCAAAAACAATTAAAATTACAGTTTTGCTTTGTTTCCGTATTGAGTGATGTGCCCTTAAAAACGCGATTACTTTTAAATTTGAATTCCGTGAGGCTTTTTGAACCATTTCGTCCTCTGCAGGGTGCAAATGGTAGAAAACTCGTTCAAGGCTTTCGTCCTCCAATCGTCAGCATGGTCACCAACTTATATTGATGAGAGTCGATGTGTCGCATGGGTCGCATGTAAAGTGTCAGCTCAAAGGGCCGATGTCACTATTCCCATTCATGACGTAAGTCTAGTGCATCCACCTTATCGTGGAATGCTCTCAATGACCATCGAATCTTCCACCGTCATTCATCTGAAATAAAAATCCAACGCATTCTGTCGAACGTTATGCAGCGTACACACCAATCAAGCAGTTTGATGAACATTGACTCCGCCCCCGACAACTCAAACCAAAATCAAACCGTTTTATTTTTTTCCAACCTAGCCGCCAAGTGTCAAATGGTTGTTCGAACAACTTCACACACATATATATGGAACAACAGGTCTGTGCCACAAAAAGGGAACTTCACACACGTTCAAACAAAGCAGCAACCAAAGTGTTTTCTTGGGGGCGGAGTCAATGTTCGTCAAACTGCTTGACTGGTGTGTAGTGTGTACGCTGCATAAGGGGCCTCACACACGCTCCGATATGTTGTACAAGTTTGACTTCACCCCCAACACATTTGGTTCGGTCGGAGTAATATCGGACCGTCTGTGGACAAGTTGTACGACTGTTGGATAGACAGTTTCAAAGTTGTAAAGTTCGTCGGATGAAATCAAAACCGTTTGATTTTGCTCAGACTTCGGGTGGGCGGAGTCAAATGTTGTACAACCAAGTTGCATTGTGTGTAGTGTTGTTGTACAACACTGTAGTTTTCTTCTCTTCTGGTCTCCGAACATTTCACCGCAGAGCACCGGGATTTTTTTTTAATTATTTGTTGTCGAACCTTGAGTACGGAATTGATGTTTTGACACACACGGACCATTGTGGCCACCGGGTGGTCCCCTGAAAGATCCTGAAGATCCGTAAAAATAGTCTTTATGAATGTAAAAATGAACAATTCGTAAATTTCATCGTGGAACGCCAGGATTTTTTAGAATCATATCTTGTTGAATCCTGAGTGTGGAATCAGCCCTGCTGTCCTGTTTAGTTACGCTTAGTCGACAACTAAGAAGCTTTCCCCTAAAGCAAAAAATTTTTGTTTGTCTATTTTAGCTAATTAAAACTCAGATTCGCCAATATGGGTCTCAGTATGAAAGTTACTATCAACTGTGTGTACAAAAAATAGTAAACCAATCGGTTGTTGTGCATCCGCGAGTACGGCTTCGCAATGCCGGCGCCCATATGAGTCACAGTTGAGCGCTGATAGTTACTATCAACTCCCCCAAAGCTAACATGTTGTGCATCCGCGAATACGGCTTCGCACTGCCGGCGCCCATATATTTTATTCCAGTAGGGTGGGAATCTGCATCCAGATACCGGTGGGCTATCGGCGAACGGGGTTGGCTGCCGCCGATCCGCTAAAACCACCCTGTTCACAGACCCTGAGTCTCCCCGGAACAGTCTTGCGGCATTACTTCTGGGAGTGGTCCGTGCGACTACGCACGCCTACTTACTAGCTACCCACTAGCTTCAAATCTCAACACTAGCTACCCACACATCCACTGGATAAGATTATCCGGGGTAGTGTCCCTCCCGCACACCTCAAACATTCCGTTTCTCACATCGACGAAACGAGGACATACGAATAGTACGTGCTCGGCAGTTTCGTCGACCCCTGGGTAGTCTGGGCAGACGGGAGAGTCCGTATGCCCAAACCTGTGTAGGTACCACCTAAAGCAGCCATGGCCTGGCAGGAACTGTGTCAGATGGAAGTGAACTTCCCCATGCCTCCTATTAACCCATCTTGATACGCTAGGTATCAGCCGATGGCTCCACCTACCCTTAGAAGAGTTATCCCAGTCCCGTTGCCACTTGATAGTCGAGGTGACTCTAATGGCTTTACGGGCTCCTCTGGTTCCGCGCATTTCAAAACTCTCCTCATCTTCCCGTATGACTAGCTCCAGTGGCGTAGCCAGAAAATTGGTCTAGTTTTCTGAACAAATTTTTTTTTTTCGAAAAAAAATAAATTTCTTGTAAAAATTTTGTCTCGGACGGTGGTGGGTGAGGGGGGTTGGAGGGTTTTATGTCCAAAACCACCCCCGTAGCTACGCCACTGACTGATACCGTGCGGTAGGCACTTATCACTCTGAGACACGCTAGCCTGTGTATACTCTCCAGCTTCTGTAGGTTACGTTCGACGCTAAGCGCCGAGGCCCAAGCTGGGCCGCCGTATCTAAGGATAGATACGGCAACCCCAGTTAATAACCTACGTCTGCTGGAGCGCACCCCGAGCTATTGGACAACATCCTGGATAATGCCGCAATAGTTGTCGAAGCTCTCATGCAGGCGTAGTCGACGTGACTGCCGAACTTCAGTCTGTAATCGATCAACACCCTGAGGAGCTTCACCTGTCGCTTGGAAATGATCTCATAGTCGCCCAAGCGAACCACTGCCTCCTGTTCCGACTTACGGTTGTTAACAACAACTAACTCCGTTTTATATGATGAGCTAGCCCCAGCTGCCTTGAGCTCATCCATTCCTCTACTATAGCGATCGCGTGGGCCGCCGTCAGTTCCACCTCAACAGTCGACTCTCCGTAAACCTCCATCGTTATGTCGTCAGCGAAGCCAACGATCTTAACACCTGGGGGGAACTTCAGCCTTAAGACACTGTAGTACATAGTGTTCCATAGCACCGGGCCTAGGATAGATCCCTGAGGGACTCCTGCGGTGATAGAAGCACTACCCTCCCCTTCATCGGTCTCGTATAAGAGTACGCGATTCTGGAAATAGCTTTCCAAAATGTTGGTCAGGCCCACCGGAATGCCCAACCGGAGTAACGAGAGCGCGATGGCATCCCAGCTTGTGCTGTTGAATGCATTCTTGACGTTGAGCGTCAAAATCGCACAGAATCGAGTTCCCCTCCGCTTGCGTTGTATCGCTACTTCCGCAGTTTTCACCACCGTGGAGCTACCCTTACGAAACCCAAACTGATTGCTTGACAGGCCGTTCGTACCTTCGGTGTACGGGGTCAGCCTGTTGAGGTTGATCCTCTCTAGCAACTTCCCCGTGGTGTCCAGTAGGCAGATTGGTCTGTACGCCGATGCGTCACCTGGCGGTTTCCCGGGCTTCGGCAACATCACCAGCTTCTGTCTCTTCCACCTGTCGGGGAAACCGCGCTCGTCGAGGCATCTCTGCATGGCTGTCCTGAACATGTCAGGGTTAGCCATGATCGCTGCCTTCAGAGCGAGGTTTGGCACTCCGTCGGGCCCCGGAGCTTTGTTCGTGTCAAGGGTTCGGGCCATCGCAAGCAACTCTTCGTTCGTCACCGCTGCCACTTCAGCCGCACTCGCGTTCTGCGTTGCTGGAGGTGGCCAAGGACTTGTGGCATGGGACGGAAAAAGAACCTCGATAATGCGATTCAACCTTTCCGGCGACCGTTCGGGAGGCGCCAGCCCCCCTCTGGTCTTCGCCATTACTATTCTGTAGGCATCGCCCCAAGGATTAACATAGTTACTATCAACTCCCCCAAAGCTAACATGTTGTGCATCCGCGAATCCGCACTGCTAGCGCTCATATGGGTCTTGATTCTGTATTGAAAGTATTCTATTGTTCACCTAAAATCGCATTCCAACATCCCCTGAAAACATATTTTATTTAGGGATACTTGGGTCATTGTGGAATTAATGTTGTGATCCATACACAGACCATTGTGGGCTGCAGGAAGATCCGGAACATGCATAAACATGGTCAATTCTTTAATGACAGACCATTGTAGCCACCAGGTGAACCCATGGAAGATCTGGAACATTCGCAAAAATGGTCGATTCGTAAATTTCTTTTTATTTGTCCCCCAAGAGCCGGAAACGCAATGGAGTGCAACAACGGAACGACAACGGCAAGCGGTTTGTCGACCGTTTATACTAAAAAAATCCGCATCATTCCAACTGTTGCAAAACGCAATGCATGCAGATATGCCGGACAGGTTTCATTTGACGTCAGAAGGTTTACAGGAGATCGTAATTATTTCTAGTGACGATTTAATTTAATGTCAATAATATTTAAATAAACGTTTAATTAAATACTATTTGATGGATTGGCTGCTTTAAATATATCAGAAGAGTAGAGATCATGTAAGTGGATGCCATGAATCGTCCAGAAATTCCTCCGGAAACTCCGTAGTGTTAAACATAATTCCGATAAAAAACATAAATAAGAGTCCTCCGAAACACCTCAAGAAATTCTTTAGGCAGTTTCTCCAGATTCCTTCGGAAGTTACTCCAGGAAATCTTTCGGAAGTTCCTCCGGAAGCTGCTCTGAAAATTCCCCCAGAAGTTCTTCCTAGCATTCCTCTGTAGATTTCTCCATGAATTCCTTCAGAATTTTTTCCAGGATTCTTCCGGAAGTTCCTATTGAAAATTCATCGGAAGTTCCTCCAGAAACTCTTGCGCAAGTTCATCCAGGATTTTTTTATTGTCTTTGTTAGGGAGACTTTCAGCCCGAGGCTGGCTCGTCTCCGTCCTCCAAGAATTCCTTCAGTAATTCCTTCAGAAATTCTTTCGTAAATTCCACCAGGATTTTTTTCGGATATTCCTCCAGAATATCATTCGAAAGTTCCTACAGGAGTTCTTTCGGAAGCTCAGCCAGGAAATCCTACAGAAGTTCCTGCAGGAATTCCTCCGTATGTTCCTCCAAGAAATTCCTTCGAAAGTTCCTCCAGAAATTCCTCCGGAAGCTCCTTCAGGAATTGCTCCGGAAGCTCCTCCAGGAATTCTTCTGGAAGTTCCTCCGGAAGTTCCTCCAGGAATTCCTCCAAAAGTTCCTCCAGGAATTCCTCCGGAAGCTCCTCCAGGAATTGCTCCGGAAGTTCCTCCAGGAATTCTTCTGGAAGTTCCTCCGGAAGTTCCTCCAGGAATTCCTCCAAAAGTTCCTCCAGGAATTCCTCCGGAAGTTACTCCAGACATTCCTCCGGAAGTTCCTCCAGGAATTCCCCCTCCAGGAATTCATCCGGAAGTTCCTCCAGATATTCCTCCGGAAGTTCCTCCAGGTATCCCTCCGGAAGTTTCTCCAGGAATTCCTCCGGAATCGAAAATAATTTATTGTAATTTAAAGCAATGAAGATACAGATTCGATTGACACCACAAGCGAGCGGCAAGTGTGAAATGAATAAAAACTGAAGATTAGCAGAGGGCCATATGAGAGAACAATCATTGTTGAAATCGCTGTTATTCTGCCTAACGTCCACCCAGGAACGGCTTGGGTAGTGACGTGGTGATCACTGTACCAAGACAGGCAAAATAACAGTGATTTCAACCTGTGAATGTGCTTAACGATGCGAACCTTGCCTGTCTGGTCAATCGATGTCCAACACGGTCGTTGGAAAATAACGCTGGAGGAGGTGTGGACCAAAAAGAAACCAATCTTTCGGCATCTGAAGGTTTTCGGGTCCAGTGTGATGATGCACTTTCCAAAAATAAAGTGGAGGAAGTTTGATCCAGAGTCAAAGAAAGGCATTTTGGATACTGCAAGAACACCAAAGGATACCGTATCTACACGGATAGAAATTTCATTCATTTGATTCAAAAATATTCATGTTTGTTCACAAACTGATAATATGTTTGAATCAAACATATTTATTTTGAAAATTAAATTTAATTCCTGTTTGTTTCATGCGTGCACTAGTGGATAGCCCCTCGCTCGCTCTTGCAAAAGTAAACAAAAACTTCAGTTCGGGTCCGGTCCGATTGGATATTCCAGCAAAGAAATGGAAGCAAGTTTTTTCTTGCTTCCAAATTGCTGATGAGGATGTTTTTCAGGTACAATAAGGTAAGTAAATGAAATATGAACGTTAGCAATTGTGGAATCTGGTAGTCAAATGCTACCAGAATATAAATATTGCAATAATTGATAGGAAAATATTTTTGCGGCCAAACCAAAACAATAATATCCATGTTTGATTCAATAATTTCGGTGGTTGAAACAACGTAAAATGCATATTTGATTTGAAAATATTTTTCGTTTGCTTCAAATGTAACATTATGTTTGTTTCAAACGTATTTATGTTTGGTGCTAGAACAAACTGAACTTTTGTTAGAATTTACCTCAAATATGTTTGTTTGAACCATACTTTTTTCTGCGTGTACGAACCGGCAAGCGGTGAATTCCGAATTAGTCGAGATATGGTTGTTCTCGCAGATGGTGTGACAAGTTCAAGCGTAAGTGATCATAATGTCAAGCCATCGGAATTAATCGAGCTGCATTTCGAGGAAATAGTGGTACCTGCTAGTCTAGCTGATGAAGGCCATACTGGTGCTACATGGTGTCAAGATGAGACCACCGCTTTTCCTTCCGATGATGACAACAATCACAGTAATGAAGATGACGATTTCGAAGACGCTACCCAGGGTGGTTCAGTGGCGCCGGGAGTGGGTGGGACAGGTAGGACATGTCCTACGCATGAATTTTCCTGGGTGGGACAGTCAAAGTATTGTCCTACCCATGATTCTGGTAAGAACATATAAAGTCATTGGATGGCAAGAATTTGTGTGTTAGCAGAAGATGATTTTAAAGTTAATCAGAGTCCAAATAAAAATCATAGATGTTTTTGGTATCCTAAAGCAATAGACTACTGATTGATTGTTGTGTAGGACTTCAGGCACTTTAAAATCCCTAAAGTGCTATAGATGTCTATATTTTACAGATGTGAAATAGAAGTTGCTGAAATCTGCAAATGCGATTAATTAAATATTTTAGACATTATGATTAAGCACGATTGAATGGATTATTCAAAGCCCACGGAAAAAGTCTTCTTCAAACCTCAGAAGGTCTATTGAAATTTGAGGAACCAGAAACATACCGAAGACCGCTCTTAAAGGGTTCTGAGCAGATTCTTCGAGACGAGCCAGCCTCGGGCTGAAAGTCTCGGTAATCTATATCAGCGGTTCTCAACCTGGGGTACATGTACCCCTGGGGGTACCTTCGCTGGCCCCAGGGGGTACCTCGGACAAGAATGAGTAGTGGCGGCTCTACAGTCGCATCTCCACATCTCGATAATGAAAGGACCATCGACATAAGGAGAGGAAGGAAAATTGAAAGAAGTACTAGATCGATAAAAGCTCGTTGCAATGAAAAACGATAACAAAACAAATGTCATCTCTTGTTTTCGTTGTGTTTGTTATTGTCAAAAACTGGTCTAGTAGTCTAGAAATTCAAATATATCGACATAGGAGGTGACCAGAAGATATCGAGATAGAGAAGTTAGCGAGATGTAGAAAGCCCAAATGTATGTAGATTGAAGGGACCGATAAAACCTGAGAGATAAAACCATCGACATAGGTAGAGACATCGAGAAATAGAACATCGTGATGTAGAGAGTCGACTGTATTACAATTCCAATCAAACTTATTGATAAAGTTTGATAATTGTGAATTTTTTTATTTCAAATCTTATACATAATATGCATGACGATTAGTAAATCAAAGCCTATTGAATCCCACCCTCCAAAACAAGCACAGTGTATAAAGGGCGATAAAAATATCAAAAAGACAAAACGTTGAATGAACAATTTAAAAAAAACTTCAATGCAATCAATCTATTCGCTTCTGAACTAAAATCTAGAGTCTGATGGTACGAAAGCCTCCATTTGAGAGACATGGATGTTTTTTTTTCAAGAAGTTCAGTTGCTTCGTTGCAAGAGAATTAGAAGAATCGTTCTACGCTTCTCGGAAGCCTCCTTTCAAGAGACTGGGAAGCCCTCTTCAAAAGGCTCCGGAGCCTTTTTCAAGAGGCTTGGAGACTACTTTCAAGAGGTTCAGTAGCTTAGAAACGTACTTTCAAGATACTTAGAAGCCTTTAAAGAGGCTCGAAATCCGCTTTCAAGAGACTCTGATGCCTCCCTTCAAGAGGCTCGGAAGCCTTTTCTCAAGAGGATCAGAAGCCTCCTATTAAGAGGCTCTGAAGTCCCCTTTTCAGGGCTCGAAAGCCGGCTTCAAAGAGGCTCAGAGGCCTCCCTTTAACAGGCTTGGAAGCCTTCCTTTAAGAGGCTCGGAAGCCTCCATTCAAGAGGCTCGGAAGCTTATCTTGAAGAGGCTAGGAATTCTTTTTCCAGAACTGTTTCCCAAATTGGCATTTCCTATTTGTCCTACCCACGGCTCGGAACATGGATGCGCCTCTGGGTGGTATATATAGTAATGTAGAGTCCTGGACGCTACCGATTTAACAGAAACCGCGCTCCCACCACATATAAGTAAACCAGCTGATGTGTAGCAAGGGTTAAGGCGCAGTGGCAGGGGGCGGTCTTGCCCAGGCAAGTATACCGATTACATTAGCTATAGCACATTTTTTGGTGAAAGCGTTTCCATACAGTTACCTCCTGTCACGACTGTGTACGAGTTTGATGATCCGGCTACCTACGAAGAGCTTCTGCGCCTACCAGATCGAGACCTTTGGATACAAGCGGTGAACGATGAACTGCAGTCACAAAGTAAGAGCCAATCATGGGTCCTTGACGATCTACCTTGATGGGTCCTTGACGAACAAATGGCTGTTCCAAACGAATCGTGGTTCTGTCGGAACCATTGAACGGTACAAAGCTCGTCTTGTCGTTAAAGGATGGTTGTGCGTTATGCTACGATCCGATATCGACTGAGGAATAATTAACCGATGAATTCGCGAAGCTACTAGTGATTCAGAAACAACGCTGGTTTTGTGAATTACTACAAAAGATATTTTAGTTACTAGATAAAGATTGTCGCTTCGGTTCCCTTTGTTCTGCTGTCCGGAACATGTTGGGTACCAAGCTGTCAAATCGTATGGATTTTTCTTCTTTGACATTTAGCTCCCCTATCCTCGCCAGCAAAAGATGTTCCGGACAGCGACGACAGCGACAATGTTTATCTGGTAACTAAAATATCTTTTATTACCGTCGTGCGGGGCTTCTTTTGACAAATCGGGGGCTACTTTGGACATTTTGAAACAAGAATTACAACGTTAACTACTCTCAAATTGCCATTATCACCATTCGGGTGCCTTGTTGATAGTTGGATGGCAACTTTTTGTTTCAAATTTAGTATTTTTTTATTTAGTTTTTTTAGAAAATCAAAAATCCAAAGTAGCCCCCGGAGTCAAAAGAAACCCCGCACGAGGTACTACGCGTCTTGGATTAGGGAGGAGTATTGTAAATCATAGTAATCCCGATAATTCGTGTCACAAGAATGTTATGGAAATAGAAATAAATATTCATTCTCTTGTTAAACGTTACCCAAACCTAGGAACTTTTTTCAAATGGGCGTACATGATTCTGAGCTTGATTTTTGGAACGGCGACTGTACTCATTAATTAAACTGTTTTGGTGAACTTATGTGCCTAACAGAAGGAATAGATTCCGATCTATCTGGTAGAACCGTTAGCTGAACGAAATATGCTGAATTGAGAGAGTATTAGCCATTTCAAATTTCAAGGTCAAACACAGTTACGCCTATTTGAAAAAAGTCCCTAGAAACCAGACGAACTTTACAATATGTTTGGAACCATAAATCCGGATATTGGTGTCACAAAACTCTTCAAGACATTTCGACGCACCGCAAATCTGAGGTACTCATCTACAGCATTGAATCAGCTAGCTTAAAAACACAAGTTAATAAAAAACACTGCAATGATATTTAACAAAAAAAGTTAACAAAAGTTTAAAAAATGCTCTGATTGCAGAAACAGTGCTACGGATTTCTCGCTCTGTACTCGCTTTCAGTGACAGCGTTATGGAATGCTCCGAACTCCGCTTTTGATGACGGGGCTACGGAATCCTGTTGATCGTTGATCGTTGCAAGTTACCCCATTTGAGGGTGTCTGTTTTATCGAGAGCAAAACCACACGTTGCATGCAGTGACAACAAAAGATGCGGTCGATACGGTTTCCTTTTGATACTAATCAATGAAAGCTCCAATGAATGGGTCACAATTTAAAATATTTGTCTTTGAATTAAAATTTTTGTCTTTAAATTAAAAGTAACATGACTGTTAAGTAAATTAGTCAAAGTTCTTGCTTTTCTTTAATTGTTGATACTGTTTAAGAATTCATAACAGTCTGTAATCTGTGTTAAGGCGTTTTCTTCTTTTTCTGCAAAGCCGGGCCTTCCACTATCAAAGAAGAGGATTGTGTGGCCCCAAATTGCTGGAGCGAATTGTTATGACAGCAGCTCTCCGTGGGTGCGTGTGCACGCCACGGAGGTCTGACCAGAAGAGAGGACGAGTCATGGCTTGCTGCGCTCTGATCGACACGCTAAGGTGTTAATGTATAATCACACGCTGATGGTAATATACTCAAACCCCACATTTCCCTTCTTCTCTCATAAAAAAGGCAAAAAATCCACTAGCATAGAACGCATCGATTTTTTTAAGTTACTTGCGCGAAACGAAGATGAACATATTGCTTTTGAGAAACCGATGATTTCCTTTGAAAACTGAACACTAAAATAAACTTGTATGGTCATCGTGGTTATCAATCGCAAAACAACGAAATGCAAGTCAATAGGCTGTATCTTTCAAATGTTAAACTAAATTGGTAATTGATCTCACAAAAACATTTTATATTGTAACAATAATCTAAATATCTTATACCGTCCATTAAATCCAACTATCAACTTCATATATAGTAATACCATGCTGAACTTGCTAACAACCGCTTAGAACATGTGTTCCCAAGCTGTGGGTCATGACTGCCAGGGAGGTCGTGGGCTGATCAATGATGGGTTGCGAAAGACGAATCTCGATTCATTATTTTGTCCCACAAATCTATCACAGCCATTAGATTTGGATCTATTTAGTGAATGGAGAACAATAAATTTTGAGATTTTGTCAAATACAATGAAATCCAAACAATTCAAATCCAATCCAAATGTAATCCAATTCTAATAAAAATCCAAGCCACTTCAATCCAATTCCAATCAACATCCAATCCTAATCCAATCTAAATCCGTTCCAAATCCAAACAAATGCAATTCTAATCCAAATCTAAATCAAATAAAATTCTAATCCAAATCTAAATCAAATCTAATCTAAATCTAACCAAAATCTAATCCAAATCCAATCCATATGCATTTGAAATCCATTCCTATCAAATCCAACCAAAATCTAATCCAAATCCGTTCGAATTCCAAATCATTTCAATGAAGCAATTCTAAAAGCCAATGTGGGAGGGTCGAAAGCAATATGCGATTCTGCTAGGTGGGTCGCATGTACAAGTAGTTTGGGAATATCTGGCCTAGGATATGATATTTATCTAAAGTATGTACCTAAATTTCAGATTTATGTTAACCAGTACTATAAGCCAATAACTCAAAACTCATGACTTTGTGAATGCTGGTATCGTTTTTTGAGCTTCATGAATGTTGGATATCTCATCCAACGGGTAATTTCGCTACGACTACTAAGTCAGTAAATTCCAAAATAAACTTCAAGATAATATATTAAGCCTTCCAAACATCTTTG
The DNA here is from genome assembly GCF_024139115.2 of Armigeres subalbatus. NCBI lineage: Eukaryota > Metazoa > Arthropoda > Insecta > Diptera > Culicidae > Armigeres > Armigeres subalbatus. Next base: position 79,078,652 of record NC_085140.1, read on the forward strand.
TAGCATACGATGGATCTCCATATCTCTCAGATTTCGATAGAACTAGTTTAACTGGTAGTCTCATGTACACTAAAATCGCTAAGTTATACATTTCAAACTAAATTTATTTTCATCAAAATAAATGCTTCCATGACCCACCTTGGGATTTTATAGATTGTCAATTTTTTTGGCAGTCTCCATTTTCCAAACCACAATCCATTTCCCAGCGGTCTTCCAGCCGCGCTTTGTGGTTTTCCAAACCACAATCCATTTCCAGCGGTCTTCCAGACGCGCTTTGTGATTTTCCAAACCACAATCCATTTTCCAGCGGTCTTCCAGACGCGCTTTGTGATTTTCCAAACCACAATCCATTTTCCAGCGGTCTTTCAGACACGCTTTGTGATTTTTCAAACCACAATCCATTTTCCAGCGGTCTTCCAGACGCGCTTTGTGATTTTCCAAACCACAATCCATTTTCCAGCGGTCTTCCAGACGCGCTTTGTGATTTTCCAAACCACAATCCATTTTCCAGCGATCATCTCGACGCGCTTTGCGGTTTTCTAAACCACAATCCGATTTCCAGCGGTCTTCCAGACGCGCTTTGTGGTTTTCCAAACCACAATCCATTTTCCAGCGATCATCCCGACGCGCTTTGTGGTTTTCTAAACCACAATCCGATTTCCAGCGGTCTTCCAGACGCGCTTTGTGGTTTTCCAAACCACAATCCATTTTCCAGCGGTCTTCCAGACGCGCTTTGTGATTTTCCAAACCACAATCCATTTCCAGCGGTCTTCCAGACGCGCTTTGTGATTTTTCAAACCACAATCCATTTTCCAGCGGTCTTCCAGACGCGCTTTGTGATTTTACAAACCACAATCCATTTTGCAGCGTTCTTCCAGACGCGCTTTGTAGCAATACAAACCCATTGCCTTGTGTTTTTTATCATCAGATATTTTAACACATTACCAATTGAATTCAACTCACCTTTTGAAATCAGCGTCAGGATTCAACAAATCTCCTGGCAGGATCGCCAAAATGTGTGGCCCCAAATTGCTGGAGCGAATTGTTATGACAGCAGCTCTCCGTGGGTGCGTGTGCACGCCACGGAGGTCTGACCAGAAGAGAGGACGAGTCATGGCTTGCTGCGCTCTGATCGACACGCTGAGGTGTTAATGTATAATCACACGCTGATGGTAATATACTCAAACCCCAAAAGGATGGAAAGGAAAAGGAAAAGGAAGAGGAAAAACTAGTCGATGAGCGAAAAAGACACTTGAAAGTGTCATAATCACGGTTCTATGAATTTAAATACACACAGTCTATGGGTGGCGTTTTTCTTATGGACTGCACCACTACTGTCAGCTGAAGCCATTTGGACGTAGGAGGAAGAGCGACGATGAGGTCGGTGTGGAATATCACTGGGAGGAGTTGAATGATTGCTGCTAATTTTGCTTCGGAAGAATGAGAAGCGGTTTCTAAAGAGTTGTTGAAAAAGTTTTATTGGTACCCATTCATGGGGCTATTGAATGAAGTTTTTAGGACACTTTGTGAGGATTTGTATGACAATTGCTTGCGTTTCATATGAATGCATTCCGGAGGAATGCATTGAGAACATGTATCCCGGAATCCAAAACTAATTTCACTTGCGTTTTCGAGGGCACCCCACTCGATATGGTGCGTTGCTTCCGTACTGAAAGGGGGCCCTTAAAAACGTGAGTAAAACTAGCTTTGGATTCCGGGAGGCTTTTCCTTAAGGAGATATAAAAATAACGTAGCAGTATGTGCAACTGTTACATTTTCTACCTCATGGTCACATGCATATATTAAGTCACTTAACTTTATTATGTTCTTTAGCGGTTTCTGGTATTCTAAATGAACTCCAGCACCCAACCAGCGGATAATAGATTTTCATACAATCCTGTATTCGAATGTAACAAAATCTGTATAAAAACTGGACATACGCAAAACCGATAGATGCTTGTACACAATTTTATACAAAATATTTTGCAAGGTGTGGCATCCTCTTCTGCTAATACCATATACATATATGAATGTCCTATAAAATTGTGTCCTTCTGGTGTCGAACTCGGCGAATATGGTCACGTGTGTTCATATTCAAGGCTCGGTTATTGAAAAAGATATATGCATGCGTTCATCCGTTTGGTGCAATCACATGGCCACTGACCAGTGCTCTAAACCAATGCGAGCCTATTCGGCTAATAATTCACCTCTAACAACCTGATGCCACTTCTCTTCACACATCACTCATCTGTCACCTATATTTCATAACAACTCACAATCATATGACGACCATAAGAAGGGTAGAAAAAAGTATGAAATTTTACTGCTGCAGGAATTGAAACGAAATCAGGTCACAGATGGGAGCACCCAACTCCAACGGCGGCGGGTGTTAATTTCAACGCTGTGCCACTTTATGCAGAAGGGTTCTGTTTGCTTACGGAATGGTTATCGCGCATTTAAACTAGAGTTGACTCTCATCCATTACGCTGCTTTGGATGCACGGCGCGAGTTCTGTATGGTGCCCTCGATCAACAGCACCAATAACCAACAGCTTCATGGCGGTGGTCGCTCATGGTGCAAATATTAATGTACAGACATATGTACGTGTGAACCCACCCACTTGGCGGGGGCGTAGGGTTAACAGAACTGGCTTAAAATGGGATGTCTTTTGAACCAAGCAAGCAAGACGGACTTCAATCAGATCAATCAAAAGAAGGAAGACACCAAACATGGAATCGAATGAAAAGCAATACATTGTTGACCGAATATCCTTTTCGTTAACCCTATCAATTCTCCCAACTGGAGGTTATCTCCACAATGAAAGCAAAACCATTCGCATATTGACTACCGCTCCTGTTGACCACGCGGATAGTTGGTCTGACAAACAAATAAACCCCGCAAATTTTCTGCGCCCAGTGCGAAATAATTGCGCGAGTGACTCTTCCTCACTTTGCGTCATCAGGGCCAGCAGAGGCAATGTAGCAAACTATAACAAACAGCGCAATTGTGCAAACAACAGACAAACCGAACAAATAGTGAATAGGGTGTAGGATAAAAAATTGAACACTTTGCAGCCATATTTAAGTCTAACCTTTGGCACATCAAAAAAATGATTTGAATAATTATATTTGTTAGGATTAGCAAATCACCCCTTGTAGAAAAAAATGTTGCTTAACCCTATGAATGAACGTTAAAAAACTTCGTCATGGCGCATTATTAAACTTTCATCATGATCATGTGTTGAAAATATTTATTACTATTTATGATTATTTCTGCCCTGGCCGAATAAATAACGAGCAAAAATTGGTCATGTTATATCGCGTTATTATGCAACATTTGAAGTGAGGTATGGGGCCGCGTTGAGGCGTAGAGGACGCGCGCGGAAGCTACCAACCATCAAACCAACCGACCAACTGTGTATTATTGCATATTGGTCCCGCGGGGAATTTGTTTGTCATTCGTGTGTGCGCGGTGCGGTGTCAAAGGGTGTTCGAAATCTCCTGCTCCGGAACAAAAAGCCCATTGGCGACGATGATATAAAGCAGGCAGATTTATGCGATTTTTCCGCCACATGTGACCATTTGCAAAGCAGCTGTTTCTGCTGATTTCGAGTCTCCCGGGTTATACTTTCGGCCTATATATTTTCGGTGTTTTTCAATGGCGACATTTCAATGAGTAAGCATTCCGTTGCAAACTGATTTCCAGAGCCATGCATGGTTAGGATACGTTCAAATATAATGTAGCATTTCGGAGGGGAGGCGGAAACGATGTGATTGACCATTTATTAAGTACCGTGGGGCATCAAAATCCTTACACCTTAAAACTTTAGAATATGCTGTTGTTGTCTCTATAAAATACGAATCAAATGCAATGTTCATCGTTGTTATTTGTACACAAGGACCTCTTTGTTCCACTCTTACGCATCAAAAACTACGAAAACCTTGATAAAATAAAATAATGAACAAAACTAACACCTCCTGAATCAAGATCCATCAACTGTGGACGGATTTCGTTCAAAGGATCAAAGTCCGGACGGCTATTTTCTAACTAATTATTTAAATTAAAGTAGACCGATTGACTAAACTATCACTGTAAATAATTTAATACGCACTTTGAGAAGCAATCCTTTCGATTTATATTCCACTGATCTAACTGTTTTTATTGCAATTTGCATCTAAACACAGTCACTTCCCAAGAAACATTTTAAGTTTTATTCCGCTCTAAAAATGGTTTTCAAGATCAATTTATAAGATCTAACAATAAAACCGAGTAATAAACGGCAACCTTCTGATGACCACTATAAGAGTAATGCAACGTACACACCAGTCAAGCAGTTTGACGAACATTGACTCCGCCCCCAAGAAAACGCTTCGGTTGCTGCTTTGTTTGAACGTGTGTGAAGTTGTTCGAACAACCTTTTGACAGTTGTCGGCTCGGTTGGAAAAAATTAAAACGGTTTGATTTTGGTTTGAGTTGTCGGGGGTGGAGTCAAAGTTCGCCGAACATGTTTGAGCATTTGTAGTGAAGTTGCACAAACCCCCATATATTTTGTGATGGTTGGTGCTCAAGTTGGCGCTTCGGTCGTTCGTGTGTGATATTGTTGGTCGAATAAATTGATTGTTCGTGTCGCTGTTGGTGAAACTTGATGGATGTTTGAATAAACGAGAGGTGGAGTCAATGTTGGTCAAACTGCTTGACCGTGTGTACGTTCCATAAGATATTGCCAAGTGGCCCTCTCCAGATAACCACTATAAACCTATTATAAGAGCATTTAGAAACCCTTTTTAAACCACCCGCAAAAAAGGGAATTTGGCTGCGGCAGCTGTCAAAATGTTGCATTAAAAAAGAGAAACAAATCTTTGCAGAAAAATAATAACAAAATGGATTGTTGATGAAAATTATGATGATGACAACAAAATAATATTTTATTTCAGGTTGTTTTTTTCGATTCAGTACCATTGAAAAGAAGTGCGCTTCCGATTTTATGGTCAAATGTTGTGAAAAAAAAAAAAAGTTGAACACGACGCGCCGGCCATATAACGTAGTTCAGGGAAATAAATCGGAAATATTGATTACCACAACATCTAGGATGTCCACTAAATCGATTAGTATTTTTGCCCAAACTATTAATTAATAAAATTATTCATCGGAAAAAGTATGATAAGCGGTGAAAATTTCGTTAAATCACGCATTTCAGTGATATATTTCACTGACTGCGAAATGCTTTTCCGTTTTCAATATGGCCATCATGGAATTTGATCAGAAAAATTTTGCTTTTAAAAACACCGTCATAAACTCTTCGCAATACAAACATTTTTATGGGGTAATTTATTTGACCACATTATGACCAAAAATTGTAGCTTTATTCGAGCGTTGAAAATTGGATTTATTACGCTCTTCATCACTACCATAGATCTGTTCATAATAGGCATTTGACGTTTGAAACATTTTTCAGCATATTTATGGGAGGTTTTATTGATAGCAATAAGAGCGCCAATAAAACTGAGCAATCAGCTCGGTGATTGCTGTCATAAGTCCGCAATAAGAATTTAGATAAATCCAAGAAGCATGGAAATTGTTACTTGGGTTTTGATACTTTTTGACCAAAACACGCGAACAAATGTCAGCTGAAAATCTAAGTTTACAGGAAAGCAATTCGGTTTTGATTTGTGTTGTTTAAATTCCAAAGCCTACTTTCTATTTCAATGATCGAAAGAATTACTGTCAAGTATAAGGACAGGATGCGATGTGGCGAATCGAACCGTGCATAAATCATACTATTCGGTCCATATCCGTTCTTTAGTTATATTGCCTCAAAGGAAATGAAAACTCATTTTAATATGTAGAGATGTGTCACAAAGTGGGGAGGGGATGTCGAAAATCGTCATTCATGGATAGCCTTTATGACAGATAGGCGCTTCTCAACAAGCCATGTTATCAACGCTGAAGAAAGGCGATAAGAGTTTCTTTGGATTATTTGTGATCCGTATGTACTCAGTTATTGAAAAATGCTCATGGAAACCCCCTGTACTCTAGGAAATAAAAGGCCGAGCAATTGGCTTAGTTGAAAATTGATTCATTCTTGAATAAATTCACCCACTTCATCTTGAAGTATTGATAACATGAAAAGCCATATAAATACTTGTTTGCTGTATCACAAATCAGTTTGCAGTTTGCAATTGAAATAATCACGCTGGGCAATCGAAATAATTTACAATGAAGATAATTCTGTTAATATGTGTTGTCTGCTTGATCAGCTACGTAACTTCTGAACCTACTTGTCCCCCATCAAGCGGTACTGATTCACCGGTTTATTTTGCCCATCCGTCGGATTGCAGCAAGTTTCTAACATGCCATCAGGGGAATTTGTTAGAGTTCAGCTGTCCAACTGGAACGCTCTGGAATGACAACGTTAAGGCGTGTGATCTACCTGGAAACGTGTTTTGCTCGTCACAATCAACGACTACAACGGAGTCTACAACCACTACCACTACCACGGAGCAAACTACCACTACAACCAGCGTGTTTCAAACTACAACCTCCACAGTAGCTGCTCCTACAACCACATCTTCTGCTCCTACTGGAAAATGTCCGGATAAGCCCGATCCGGATCATGACGTATTCCTTCCTCATGAAGATTGTACCAAGTATTACATCTGCACATGGGGAGGAGTTCCCGTTGAACAGAGCTGTCCTCCACATTTGCACTGGAACCAACAGCAGTCATACTGTGACTACCCACCTCAAGCAGGCTGCCCAGTTGAGAGTGGTTCAAAATAGGATTTTTTCAATTCCCCTATGTCTAATCGACGCTCTTTTTAATGCTCTAAAGGGCCCCTTTTGACAGTGCACATTACTTATTCATTTTGTTTAGAAATTGTTATAACAAATGGAAACCTTTCTCTCTATTCTTCTAAAATTGTTGAGTTCTAAAACTAAAACTAATGTGAATACAAATAGTATAAGTAATACGCTTTCAAAGCTCAGTGCTATAGAAAAAATTCCAATAAAAGTAAAAATATATCCTTGTGATAGATTTTTCACTTTCTTCCCTGGGAGCACTGATCCTGGTACACCGTAGGTAGCACAGCAACTCCTCCACTAATGTAGAGAATGCGCCTTCACCCTGAAAGGTTATCGCTGTCTCTCCAATATATTGTGATAGGGACGAGGCGATGTATCACCGATCGAAAACATTACAAATGACCATTGTTCTTAACGTACTTAGTTCTGGTTCTAACAGCCCAGCATCGACTGTTTCTTGTTCGAGCTCATTACAGCACGTCGTGAGCACAGGTTTATCTCAGTACGCTCAACGTCATCGGAATGTACGCATGCTAGCCTCGTGGAAGCCCCTAATCCTCTCGTAAACGTCGACCAACTCCAGCCAGCGTTCAGCAGCCACTTCGATCGTGTATACGAGTTCGGTGGAGAGGTCTTCTAACCACCCATCGCAGGCAAGTACGCTTGCAATGAGAGAATTTTGCTTCCGGTTGTGTGGTATAGAATCTGTGCGTTATGAATGCTCTTATAATAGAGATGATAGTAGCAGCACATCTAACCAACGGAGCCATCCACCGCTAGGCAACATTCATCTCAACGAGTTCATCACCCAGGTCATAGCATGCCATGCATCTTCCTCTTTCCCAGCATGACCGTCACCGTGAGCATACGCAGTTTCCCAACCAATCTTGCGCTCCAATACTCCATTGCGCAGTGACGTCACGCATGACTTTTGACAGGTACTGGTCCTGTTGTTTACAGTCGATTCAATTTTAATTTCAAGATTCTTCTGTTATTCTTTGGATTACCTGGTTGATTATTATCTATAAATTTATAAACGTTGTTGTATTTCAATGCAGAATGTTCAAAATGTCTTTAACAACGTGAAATATTCATATTTCATTTGGAACAAAAAAAAATCTTAGTCCGAAACGTAAACAACAGGACCAGTACCTGTCAAAATTGTGAGGTTAGGTTTGCCGCGCGCAAAGACCTATACCAGTGACCAGCCGAATACGGACCGGCGGAATAGCATAAACCCCACATTGGTGATCCTCCCAGGTAATCGCAAGGTTTTTTGAAGTAGGACTACGTCCTTCGGTACGATATGGGGGGGGGGTCATTCTGCAGATTCAACTTTAAGGCTCTATAAACCGCAATCAAGACGACAATGATAAGAAAATTATTTTGAGCTTTTTAGTGGAATGTTTTCACCTGTCATAAGACGAGTTTGAACAATCCCATTGAATTCCACCACTTAATTGTAAGTTAAACTTTTTGCATGCGCAAAAGAGTTTTTAAAAACTAAAACTAAAACTACAATTAAAATTAAAACGACTACATGCTATGATGGTTATAATCGAACTGCTTGCGATTTATTGTTGATTTCTCTATTTATAATTGACAATTTTGTTTGTTTTAAATTGAAATAAGAACTGTGTGCGATACCGGTCAAAGGAATGCGGGCATCGGCTGGATGTTTTGACTAGCTGATGTGCAGCAGAAACGGCTGATGTGTAGCAGGAACGGCGCATGATAACTCCTCCCTTCCTAAAATGACTTTGCCCTCAAAGTCTTATCGGACGATTGGCTGTTGGCATGTTAAGATAATTATTGATAACTTGAAGTCTTTCATTGGTGATATCCGAATATGGGGATTTCGTTGGGTTTTCTTCTGGTGCAGATGCTTTCATTTGATCCTGTAGGTTGATTTCTATTTTGGAATCCTAGATTGTTTCTTGGTGATGATGAAGTAGATTGTAAAAGCGGCTGTTATTAGGAATAGAGTTGAAAACTTATTGCTCCAAAAACGTGAAGTTTCCACTGTAAAGAATTATTAGTCAAGTACATGTGCTTGAGCACTGATCTGTGCTTTAATGTAAGATTTGCCAAATATTCGTGTGGTGGAATATCCATTAGGTTTTCGGCATGGGCTAGTATTCCGGTTGTAGGTCTGAAGGATAATTTTGGGGTTTGTATGATGAGATTCGTATAGCTGTCGTTATCAATGCTTACTTCACATTTTCAAAATGGATTAAGTATGATCCTTCTAAGCGTTGATTCAATTTACTACAGTTGGATTGTTATGTTGTGTTTACGTTGTTTAAAAGGATAGTAGCGTCATTTATTCGCTTGATGATTCCAGTTGAATAGACCTTTTCGTATGTGCAATTTGCATGATGTAATTGGACCAAATTAAAAATACAAGGAGTTGTTGGTTGTGGCATTTCGGATTCACATATAAAATTTTCTGAGTCCTCTTGGCATGGTTGTGAGGATTCGAAGATGTGTGAATTATTGTTGATAAGATAGTTCGACTTGATGTGGATTCGACTTCCATTTAAAATGAGTGGACTAACATACTCATAACTGTAGATTTCACTTGAGAACTGTGGAACTTTTAACATGTACATAACGTGTGTATTATTCATTGCGACCTGTGTACTTGATTTACTTAATAAGTCTTCAAAGGATTTTACGTGGATATTTTGGTGTTCGAGGAACTGTTTAATTCTTAAGTAGTCCTTCATAGTTAAGAGTTGACTACTAGGGATTCCATTTTTTGCAAGTAAAATAGCATCTTCTAGCACTTCTAGTTGATGTTGAGCGGCGTTAAGATTTAGCAAAATTGTGAGGAGGTTGATTTCAATTGCATGTTGTTGTGTTGATTTGAAATCCAAGTCTACTAATTCGTTGACGGCTTGATTTAGATGTTTAATTCGGTAGTTGATATTTTCATTGATGTAGGTTTGCTGATTGTTATTGTCAATTAGGGCATTCATGGTTTTGTTGATGATGTGGAGATCCTCGGCATCGGGTGTTCCAGCAATCCATTTTAAAATCGTTCCAATTGTGTCCCAACGTTTCACTCGACTGAACGATGGTATAATTTTCAAAAAGGTTTGATACAACAGATTGTTTCTATTTTCCAATAATTTGTAAAGCTGATTATTGTATACATTATTTTTATCAATTCGTCAAATTTACAATTATGTCATGTAGTTGTGATAAATTAATGGGTTGTATTATTCTCACGTATCCATTTTTAATTTTGCTTTCCTAGAGGTATTATGGCTATTGGGTTTTTATTTAAATCATGTATTTGTATTTGTCCTTGCATAGGAATTGCAGTACACATCAAAATTCTGAAACAATAAAGTATTGAACAAACATTAGTTTTTTCTTAAATTCATTTTGTGAATTTTGCGATTATTGATGTCAATAATATAAGTACTATAATCCTCTTTAACTTTGATCTTTTTATATTTACTTTTTCGCTTTGAGATATCATGTGTTTTTCAAATGCATCAGATCCTGGTTCAAAAGTTGGATAAGTTTCTTCGGGAATTTTTCGTTCTTTTGTCGTACATCTGAATAACTTTTCATGGCTTTTTGTTTTTCTTTTATTAATTTCATTTGCATCTAAATTTTTATTAATTTCTCCAATGTAAATATTATTAGGAGTGTTTTTTACAAAACTATGGATTGAATGATTATATTTATACACAGTTGATCTCATTAATTCAGCAACATCCATGTCTGGAAAATCTTTTTTTATGCATCTTGAAATTTCTCTTAAAGTTGAATGGCATCTTTCGATTTGACCATTTGTCTCTGATCTGTGAACAGGGTTTTAAAAATTTGAATATTCAAGTTTCGTAATCTTTGCTCTATAACATTTGAATTAAAAGTACTTTCATTATCCATTATTACAATTTTTGGTATACTCCATTCATAAATTAGGTCAAATAAGGCATCTTCTACATCTAGAAGGGATTTAGAGTCGATTGCTCTATATTTTAAGAACTTGGAAAATTTATCAATGGTTGTTAGAAATAAATTATCTATATTGTAAACAAATATATCAACATGAATTATTTCTCCAGGTTGCTGGGGTATTGGGGTTTTAAATGGTACAAACTTCTGGGGGTTACGTTGGTATTTTTCTGTTTTGCAAACCTCACAAGTTTTTACAAATTCTTTTACTTTCTTTGCCATTTTAGGGAAATAAAAATCTTTTAGAAGTTGCTCTGTATTTTCTACGTCATTTCTGTGGGCGAACTGATGATTTTTTTTGATTTCTTCAAGTTGTCTTTCTTCAGTATTGATATCTTGAACCTTTTTTTGCGAAAATCTAACTTTAATAGTTCTTGGATTAAAATTTTGCCTATAAATTTCTTGAATAGTTGCCATTATTGGTTCAGTAGTAAAAATTCCATTAAGGACGTTCGGATTTAGAAATTTTTTCAATGTATTTATTAGAAATTCGTTTGTGAATCGGGTTTCGATAAAAATGTGTCTTTTATAATTTTCGAAAGGAACTACTAAGCCATAACTCGACCGATTCCCAATTTTGAACAGTAGTTGATTTTTGAAAACATTAATAGGGGCTTCCGTTGAAGGAATGAAAGAGCTATCATCTTCATCAGATGAATGCTGGGTTGCAGTTAAAGAATTTATTTGTACCCGAGACAAAGCATCAGCTACAACGTTAGCTTTGCTTTGTCATGCTCTTCAATAAAAGCTTTCCATCTTTTTAATTTTGCATTATTATTTTTTGGCGAAATTGTGAAAGTTAACGGTTGATGGTCTGTGTAAATTAAAATTTTGTGACCATATATAAAATTTCTGAGAGTATGCAGTGCCCAAACTATTCGCGAATACGAAAGTAATGCCTCTACTCACTCTTATGGCAAAATCTCATTGCTATCTGTCAGACTGTGCGTGAAACATGGCCGCCAATCACCCATTCTTGTTCCTCCACAGTAAAATCCCATAAGGAACTGTCAGACTGTGCGTGAAGCATTTACCTTCGTAGTCGCGAATAGCAAGCATCTCTTTTTCGTTAGTTGCATAATTCTCTTCGGTACTTGAAAGAGTTTTTGAAATGAAAGTGATGGGTCTTTCTCCATCATGAAAATTTTGTGACAATACGGCACCAATTGCTTTATTAGAAGCATCAGTGGTTAGTAAAAATGGTTTTTGGAAATCAGGAAATGCTAATACATCTTCTGAGGATAAAATATCTTTTAATAATTTAAAAGCTTTTTCCATCCTGATCTAATTCAATTTTAAAATTTCTGGATTCATTCTTCGAAACTTGCTTATGACCGTTTTCTCCTTTTAGAAATTTTGTTAAAGGTTTTGCAATTTTGGCATAGTTTTTAACAAATCTTCTATAATATCCAGATAGTCCAAGGAACGCAACGTAATTCTTTTAAATTAGTGGGTTCTGGATATCTTTGAATACTTTCAATTTTCTTTGGATTTGGTTTTAATCCTTTTGGGATACAATAAATCCAAGAAATTCAACTTCAGATTTTAACCATTCAGATTTATCTGGTTGAATTTTAAAATTAGCTTTGCGTAATGTTTCCAATATTATTTTTAAGTTTTTATTTGCTCATCTAAAGTTTCACCAAATATGATAATGTCATCTATATAGACATAACATATTTTTCCAATATGCTCATGGAGAACATCATCCATAACTCGTTGAAAGATGGCAGGAGCATTTTTAAACCAAAGGGTAAACGAACGAATTCATACTTTCCATTGTTTACCGAAAAAGCTGTTTTCTCTATATCATTATTATTCAAAGGAATCTGGTGAAAACCAGATGCAAGGTCAATGGTTGTGAAATATTTCATCTTTCCCAAATTTGCTAGAATTGTAGAGGTATGAGGTATCGGATACCTGTCACTTATTGTTTTTGATTCAATTTTCGGTAATCAATAACAAGTCGGTATTTTTCTGACATGAGGCATCTTGTTTTTTGGAACAATCCACACGGGAGAATTATACGGAGATCTAGATGGTCGTATAATTCCATCGTGTAGCATTTTTTCAATTTGATTGTTTACTTCATTTTTAAAGGCTTGCGGGTAAGGATATGATTTTGAATAAATAGGTTCATTATCAGTGGTACGTATATCTGCACGTATTTTTGTGGTAAAAGTTAACTTCTCATCAGGTGGTTGAAATAAATCTTGGTATTGGTTTAACAAATTATGTACCTTGTCCTTTTCGTCTTGTTGCAAATGTTCATCTCGGATGCGAATTTGATTTACCTCCTGTAATCGATGCGCTAATAAAGGTATAACATTTTATTGATTATCAACACATTTTCCTTGGTATCAATAATTGCTTCCATTTCTTTTAATGTATCATGGCCGATAATTGCGTCGAATGATCGCAACTTGTCCATGTGATACAATTTCACATTTACGTCAGAATATGGCCTAAAAAGTTTTGCTTGGGAATAAGTTTGAATTTGAATATTTCCTCCAACTGAAGAAACATTGAAAGGTTTATTTACTGGATGTGAAATTCTTGCGAATTTCGGATGAATAAAATTTTTATTCGATCCAGTGTCGACTAATATTTTAAAGGATCACTTCGATTACCATAGAATAGAAAATATGGTAATGCAGACTTTATTCTAAAAATTTAATTCTGGTTCTTCGTTATGTTCTTCTAATTCTTGAGGATACTGGTACTCCAAATTTGCCGCATATCTTTCGAATGAAGGTCCTGCTGGACATTCTTCGTGCGATGTATAAGGTAAATTTTCAAAGTATTGTTGCGTATCAATATCATCGCATTCTGTTTCAATATGGAATTGTTTCGGATTCCTATTATGTATTAAAGGCCGGTTTATATAGTTAACCGTTCTCATAGATACATCAGTATCAATTGGCTCAGGCTTAATATTTTTGGGAACGAATGGTTGCGCGGAAGGATTTACAACTTGTCTGTTATAAACATATGGATTATATTGTGGATTTTTGGGGACAACTGGTTGTCCCGCTGCATTTACCACATGTCGATTATGAATATATGGATTATATTGTGGGTTTTTAGGAATGAATGGTTGCCTTGGAATGAATGGATTATATTGTGGTCTCGAAATTTGTCTAATCAAGTGTTGTGAAGGTAGTGGTTGAAAATATTGTGGTGTGAATGTAGTTGGTATTCTGGGTGGTATTTTTGGTGGTATTTTTTGTTGCTGATACTGTGGGTGTTGTGAAAAGATGGGAGTGTCCGTTTTTAATTTTGTGTAGTTTTTCCTGAATTCCGCATTAATAAATGCGTTACAATAATTGTAAGCTTGGGCTAATGATTCTGCCCTGTAATTTTTTAGGAATTTACCCATATCTCCGTCTAAACCTCGTATGAAAGCATCCATCGCCTTTTCATTGTACATTTCAATAATGGATTTCGAGGCTTCGGGGTGATTATAACGACTATCACTCTTGACGTGATTAGCTATATGGGATAGTATAGCACTCACTTCGTTGTAGTATTTCTCAAGATCCTTGCCTCTCTGTTGTACACTCATTAATTGACAGTCCAAAGTTGCCAAATCTCGCTTTTCTCCATAATAAGTTAATAAGGTATTTTTTATCATAAGCCAATTTAAGTTAACATTCGAGGAGACCAAGGCGTTATTCGCCTCTCCTCTTACTTTCCTTCTTATGGTTCTGCACACTATGTGAAACTTATTAAATTGGTTGATAGAACCATTTGTTTTAGGTCGATATAAGTTCACTAATTTTTCCGCATCGTCAAGCCAAACATGTAATTCACTTGGCTCGCCGTTAAAAGTTGGAAGAGCTTTGACCAGATCGGGTATGTCTTCTATGGCTTCGGGATCAACTGGTTGATTATTTTGATCCACCAAATATAGTGGGGATCAGAATAGTCAGGGAGTGATTGGTGTTGCAGTAGTTATTGCAGTTTCAATAGCCGAAAGTCTGGTTAATATTGAATTTATTTGTTCCTCAGCCATTTGGAATTTATTATGTTATTTAAAAATAATTTGGGGCTTTTAGATAAAAGATAACGCAAACACTTCAATAAAACTTTGATTGATTTAATTTATTTGATAATACACTTCAAGTAATTGATGAAACACTTTTCACTTTTATTTTCTTTCCTTGCTGAAATTAGAATTTTTATTAGTAATACTTACAAAACAAACTTAAGCATAGCTCTCTATGCTGTTTCGCCGAGAGCGCAAATATTCTATCCTTTTTCAGAGAATATTTTGACTTTCCTTCGGATCCTTATCCTGTATCGGTTGGATTCCTTTCAGGTAGAGACCAGACACGAGTCTCCAACTCTCCCAGTGTAGGCGGCAAAATCCCGTTTTTCCTGCTGGTGACTAGGGGGCCTTTCCTCACGGCTGCTGCTGATGCGGCGGTCAAGTCGAAGTTTAAATTGTTCCCGATGTTTTATCACTCGCGACACAATAAATTACTCGCGCTGGTCCCTATTCGGGCGCCAGTTAAACTTTTTGCATGCGCAAAAGAGTTTTTAAAAACTAAAACTACAATTAAAATTAAAACGACTACATGCTATGATGGTTATAATCGAACTGCTTGCGATTTATTGTTGATTTCTCTATTTATAATTGACAATTTTGTTTGTTTTAAATTGAAATAAGAACTGTGTGCGATACCGGTCAAAGGAATGCGGGCATCGGCTGGATGTTTTGACTAGCTGATGTGCAGCAGAAACGGCTGATGTGTAGCAGGAACGGCGCATGATAACTTGTATCCTGACAGATACGTATTTCGACCTCAACAGTAAGGCCGTCTTCAGTGTCTATTACTTGACTCGACTTGAAGAAAATGATCGCAGCTTACACTATTTATACTATGCGTAGGTATAATAATTTATCTAGGTACTTATCT
Organism: Armigeres subalbatus; assembly: GCF_024139115.2. NCBI lineage: Eukaryota > Metazoa > Arthropoda > Insecta > Diptera > Culicidae > Armigeres > Armigeres subalbatus. Next base: position 79,094,353 of record NC_085140.1, read on the forward strand.
TACTACGGTGCTTATTTCTACTCGCTTGATGCGCTTAATGCTTAGGTATAAACTTGAAGAGCCAGGAGCTACCATTTCCTTGATCTTTATTCAACAACCGCGTTTGTACCTGTCGGTAGATTTCCAAGCTCTCAGCAACATCAAGTTTCCACGGAGAAGAGACATTTCTTAAAATTTTAATGTTTGATGTCGTAATTGAATGATTTTCCTGATATACATGTTCAGCTACCTTAGACCTAAACTCATAATTTAATCCCTTATCAGTTTCCCTCTTAGCCTTACTTACTTCTGCAATATGTTCTTTGAACCTTACATCTAACGATCTTTTGTTTGACCTACATATACTTGATCACACTGTGAACAATTAATTTGATAAACCCTGGCCTTATTTAACATTTCTACTCTATCCTTTGTGGAGCCCAACAGTGTCTTCAGTTGATTGCTTCTGCTGGAGAATACTAAATCGATGCCGAATTTCCTCAGTCGATGGCGTAGCTGGTGGGTGATGTGTCGATCATAGGGGACCGATACCCTCTTCAGCGGTTCATCGATCGGTGTTAGTGTTGTCAGTTCGTTTTCCGTAGGTTCCTCTGCTTCTTGTTGATGATTGCTTGTATTGTTCTTTCCTTGTATCCATTGATCCTCGCTGTTTCCAAGATGTGTTGTAGCTCCTTCGTTTTTCCTTCTTCGCTCAGGAATCGTCTGCATCCTGTGGATCATGTGATGAAAAAGCTGCCATTTTGTGCTGATACGAATGATTTGATGTGTATGGGATGACTCTCATGGTGTTGGTGGGCTTCCTGTAGATTTCGAAGTCTAATGTTGCATTTGTTCCCTTGATAACCAGTAGATCCAAGAAAGGTAATTTACCTTCCTTTTCCTCCTCGTGGGTGAATTTGATGTCTTTATGCACGTTGTTTATCGCTTCCAAAATCCTGGGTAGATCTTTCCGGTTGATGATGCTGAAAATGTCGTCCACGTATCTCCACCACTTCTCGGGTAGTACTCCTTGTTCCTCTAGATTGTCCTCCAAATTCGCCATGAATAATTCGCACAAAAACGGTGATGGCGGATTTCCCATAGGTGCACCCTTCGTTTGTTTGTAGAAGCTTCCACGGAATGTAAAGTAGTTCTCATTCATGCATAATCTTGCAAGCTTGAGATACATCTTTACCTTTCCTCGCCATGTTGTATACGTCCGTTGTCCTAGTAGCCAATCCTCCAAAAGGTTCAGAGCATCCTTCACTGGAACGCTTGGGAACAATGCCGCTACGTCGAAAGATACCATGATGTCCTCTTCTCCGATGTTTCCTGATTCCAATATCCTCTTGGTGAACTCCTGGGTGTTTACAACTGATCTGCTGGGGAACGGCTTCGGCATACTCTGGAACTCCTTGACTAACCACTTGGCCAAGTTTTGTGTAGGGGATCCCACTGATGAAACTATTTCTCGCATCTCTGTACCTGGCTTATGTATCTTTGGTAGTCCTTTGATCCTTGGTAAAACAGGGTTCGTCATTTTAACGCGGGCTTCTCCGATGATCGTCTTGCATTCCTTTATCGTTTTATCCGTAAGTCGGATTAGTCCGGGTAGTGGGTCCACTCTCCTGGCTCCTGGCTCTTCAAGTTTATACCTAAGCATTAAGCGCATCAAGCGAGTAGAAATAAGCACCGTAGTAAGATAAGTACCTAGATAAATTATTATACCTACGCATAGTATAAATAGTGTTAGCTGCGATCATTTTCTTCAAGTCGAGTCAAGTACAAGACACTGAAGACGGCCTTACTGTTGAGGTCGAAATACGTATCTGTCAGGATACAATTAAGTGGTGGAATTCAATGGGATTGTTCAAACTCGTCTTATGACAGGTGAAAACATTCCACTAAAAAGCTCAAAATAATTTTCTTATCAAAATGGCATCCAAGCGGAACGAGCGTAGTACTTTATAGATTTGAAGAGGAGGATCGCAGGTATTCTTAAGGACGTGGCCTTCCTTAAGAAGTGCCAAAGTGTTAAGAAGTGATGACTCATGTCAGCCATAGGATTAAGATGGGAGCTCACATCCCAAAATCTATCAGTAAGAGGGCGGAATCGGATTTGTTGAAGTTGTCAATCAAGGGACACTATGCCAAGCTAGAGAGGTTGAACTTAGAGTGCTACAACCTGCACCTCAAGCTGGCAAAGGAGAACCAAGATTCTTTCGACATATTCCTAAAGAAGGTACAGCGGGCCGAAGAGTGTGAAGCGGACAGGAAGAGGAGACTGCACAAGAAGAAATTGACCATTCTACGAGGGAAATCAGCGACGGAAGGTAGAACGACTAACCCCACAGTACAAATGATCGAGGGATTCGTTGTTAACCGTTCGACACAGCAGTTTACGGAGGAACAATTAGCACACCTCAACAAGGGGTAAGGGGATGCGACAACCCAGAAAGCGGATCTAGAGCAGATAATCGTGGATACTGAGACAGCGATTTCACGAAATGTTGATCAACGGGACCAGAATAGCGTGAGAAACATCGTAGCAGACGCCATCAAAGCAGGACATCATGGGACATCGAACAAAGACGAGAGGAGGATTTTAAAGGAGTTAAAGGAGAAACCAGTTTACTACATGAAGGCGGACAAAGGAAACGCAGTGGTGATAATGGACAAAGAGGACTACGATGAACAGATGACGACAAAAATCAACGGAGGACCATACAGGCATTTGAGAGTGGACCCACTACCCGGACTAATCCGACTTACGGATAAAACGATAAAGGAATGCAAGACGATCATCGGAGAAGCCCGCGTTAAAATGACGAACCCTGTTTTACCAAGGATCAAAGGACTACCAAAGATACATAAGCCAGGTACAGAGATGCGAGAAATAGTTTCATCAGTGGGATCCCCTACACAAAACTTGGCCAAGTGGTTAGTCAAGGAGTTCCAGAGTATGCCGAAGCCGTTCCCCAGCAGATCAGTTGTAAACACCCAGGAGTTCACCAAGAGGATATTGGAATCAGGAAACATCGGAGAAGAGGACATCATGGTATCTTTCGACGTAGCGGCATTGTTCCCAAGCGTTCCAGTGAAGGATGCTCTGAACCTTTTGGAGGATTGGCTACTAGGACAACGGACGGATACAACATGGCGAGGAAAGGTAAAGATGTATCTCAAGCTTGCAAGATTATGCATGAATGAGAACTACTTTACATTCCGTGGAAGCTTCTACAAACAAACGAAGGGTGCACCTATGGGAAATCCGCTATCACCGTTTTTGTGCGAATTATTCATGGCGAATTTGGAAGACAATCTAGAGGAACAAGGAGTACTACCCGAGAAGTGGTGGAGATACGTGGACGACATTTTCAGCATCATCAACCGGAAAGATCTACCCAGGATTTTGGAAGCGATAAACAACGTGCATAAAGACATCAAATTCACCCACGAGGAGGAAAAGGAAGGTAAATTACCTTTCTTGGATCTACTGGTTATCAAGGGAACAAATGCAACATTAGACTTCGAAATCTACAGGAAGCCCACCAACACCATGAGAGTCATCCCATACACATCAAATCATTCGTATCAGCACAAAATGGCAGCTTTTCATCACATGATCCACAGGATGCAGACGATTCCCTGAGCGAAGAAGGAAAAACGAAGGAGCTACAACACATCTTGGAAACAGCGAGGATCAATGGATACAAGGAAAGAACAATACAAGCAATCATCAACAAGAAGCAGAGGAACCTACGGAAAAACGAACTGACAACACTAACACCGATCGATGAACCGCTGAAGAGGGTATCGGTCCCCTATGATCGACACATCACCCACCAGCTACGCCATCGACTGAGGAAATTCGGCATCGATTTAGTATTCTCCAGCAGAAGCAATCAACTGAAGACACTGTTGGGCTCCACAAAGGATAGAGTAGAAATGTTAAATAAGGCCGGGGTTTATCAAATTAATTGTTCACAGTGTGATAAAGTATATGTAGGTCAAACAAAAAGATCGTTAGATGTAAGGTTCAAAGAACATATTGCAGAAGTAAGTAAGGCTAAGAGGGAAACTGATAAGGGATTAAATTATGAGTTTACGTCTAAGGTAGCTGAACATGTATATCAGGAAAATCATTCAATTACGACATCAAACATTAAAATTTTAAGAAATGTCTCTTCTCCGTGGAAACTTGATGTTGCTGAGAGCTTGGAAATCTACCGACAGGTACAAACGCGGTTGTTGAATAAAGATCAAGGAAATGGTAGCTCCTGGCTCTTCAAGTTTATACCTAAGCATTAAGCGCATCAAGCGAGTAGAAATAAGCACCGTAGTAAGATAAGTACCTAGATAAATTATTATACCTACGCATAGTATAAATAGTGTAAGCTGCGATCATTTTCTTCAAGTCGAGCCAAGTACAAGACACTGAAGACGGCCTTACTGTTGAGGTCGAAATACGTATCTGTCAGGATACAATTAAGTGGTGGAATTCAATGGGATTGTTCAAACTCGTCTTATGAAAGACGACAATGACGATGATTTTACTCGAAACCGCACTAATACTAATAAAGTTTTGAACTAAATTCAATATTTTGGGGCTATTTACGGACTTACCCTCCATCATAATATATTCACGGCATTTCCATATTAATTTTTCACTTATCAAAACTAGAAATTACTGAGGAATTGCTGGAAAAACGCTGAAAACTGCGTTTTTCCTAGGCCGATATACGTATGTTCATCGAACGCATACTAACGTTCGGATCAAACACATACATACTCACTTGATTTTTCTCATCGTTTCCTTGATTTTATCACTACTAAAACATATTCACTAACTTAGTTTCACATTTTTCTTCAATCTTGACTATCAATTAATTTACTTCACGCCCGTAAACTGTCGAAAACTTCTTTCCAAAAATCGAAGTTAGAGACAAATTTGACAACCGTATTGTGAATGCAATAAAATGCGGAAAACTCAGATTCACTAGCGCAATAAGTGAAATGGTGAGTACAAATTCTACGCGATGCAACTTCATCCAATCCGAACAATACAACGTATACGCCAGCCAACACGCAAACAAAGATGTGCATAAATCTCGCTTAACTTTTCAAAAGGACTTAAGTAACATTTTTTTCATGAATTAATTTGAATACTGCAATCAGAAGCTTTCATGTTGTTCTGTTGATTGCGCTATTCAAATTAATTCACGAAAAAAATGTTACTTAGGACGTTTTGAAAAGTTAAGCGAGAAATAATCATCTCTTCACCGTTGCCAGATTTATTTATTGGAAAAAATCATTGGTGTTTGTCGGATTGAACAAATAAACCAGACATAAATATTTAAACATGTTATGTAAGCTTCTATTACATTCCAAGTGGTGTATAAAAAAATTTAATCCGATAAATACCCTATATTTGATACACCATGAACATGTCTTATGATATAAAATAAACAATTCGTCAAGTCTGGCAACATTATGCATCAGCTGGTATATGTTTACCACCCCATTTCCACCCACCCCAGTTGCAAACAACATTTATTTATCGCTGCTGCACTTTTCCGTACCAATTGCATCACTATTACAAACAAGTGATACCGTAGTGCGGGGCTTCTTTTCACTCCGGGGGCTACTTTGGATTTTTGATTTTTTGAAAAAATTAAACGGAAAAAAATACCAAAATTGAAACAGAAAGTTGCCATCCAACTATCAACAAGACACCCAATTGGTGATAATGACAATTTTATAGTAATTTTCGTTATAATTATTGTTTTAAAATGTCTAAAGTAGCCTCTGATTTGTCAAAAGAAGCCCCGCACGACGGTACAGTAATTAATTTTCAAAACATTTTGATGGAGTCTTGAGCCTTAAGACCGTCACGAAAAGTGGTCAGGAAGTATTGGCAAATATCTCAGCCGTCTTTCAACCGATTTCGAAGATTTTTGTATCAATCGATCAACGAAGATTTTGATAAGATAAGATTTTGCCGAACTATTAAAAACAATGGGTTCAAAGCGCTAATCTATTACAAAATTGAAATTCGCCTGGTGCTATTTAAAATCGGTAAGCCAACCAATCTCGTATATGCATCGCAAGCATAGGCATCAAAATCGTACGACATACGGGCTGAGCCCTAATCCTCAGTTCAATCAAGATTTCTCGGAGAGCGAACACGAATACCGAACAGTACTGTCACAACGATGACGTTGGTAACAGCACTCCCATCGTTAAATTGCGGTTAGTGACTAGGATGGCACATTGTGAAAAGAAATTAGGTTCTTTCCAGGACCATCTTTTTTTGAGAAGAAAGGGTTAATTGCAAAATTGGCGTCTATTCTGGCAGCACTGGCATCCCGAAGAAAGAGAAAGAAAAGTGATAGATGTGGTAGGACTGTCATCGATTAGATAAGAGATTAATAAAAACATTAGTATGAAATAGATAGTCAAGGAAGTTTGAAGAAAAAAGTTTGCGAAGTATTGAGCGGGATATTAATATTACGGATAGTTTTACGATAGCTTGGGAGAAGAAAAGAGGTGAATGATCATCGATGCAATACGAGTCAGCAACACACGTAGATTCCCCGGACATTTAATTGAAAGGAAAACGAGACGAGACAGACATTACACAGACTATTTGAGGGGCAGACAACAGACGCTCAAAATCAATTAACGGCATACGAAACTTAAAAGAACAAAAGCTGTTGGACGCTCAACTAGATGCGGAGAAGGATTATTTTGAAGAGGCGAGAAGCGATCCGGAAGAAATTCGACAATAGCGTCTAGAGAGTGAATGCGTCCAAGGACGAAGAAGGCGCTGTTGGTGGCAGGTTGAACAGTGAACCTGACCGGAAGGTGGAGGAATGGTTGCAGCAGTCAACGAATGCTGACAAGTAGCTTTCGGCCATGGATTTCAGAGAAGCGAGGGGGCCCTCCTTAGCCGTGCGGTAAGACGCGCGGCTACAAAGCAAGACCATGCTGAGGGTGGCTGGGTTCGATTCCCGGTGCCAGTCTAGACAATTTTCGGAATGGAAATTGTCTCGACTTCCCTGTGCATAAAAGTATCATCGTGTTAGCCTCATGATATACGAATGCAAAAATGGTAACTTGGCTTAGAAACCTCGCAGTTAATAACTGTGGAAGTGCTTAATGAACACTAAGCTGCGAGGTGGCTCTGTCCCAGTGTGGGGATGTAATGCCAATAAGAGAGTCTCTGAAGAGAGAGATGGAGTCTCGCGGGGAGTAGGAGTGGTAACGAAAACAAACAAGGCGAAGTCGATGAACCCGGTGAAAGAAGTGCCGGATATCGTCGACAACGAAAAAAGTGAAGGAAACAAACTAAAATTGTAAGTTATGTTGTATTTCTTTAAAGGTGTTACACACTAAATTTGCATATCAAAATATTGCAATTACAGTTTGATCTGCCGAAAATTAAAGGGCTGATTCACAAAAATGTTTGAACCGACTTAATCCGAACAGCGTCAGTTGCGGTTGAAGGTGTAATAGCGGCTAGCTCAGGGCTACTCTTACCTCTGGTCGACATCACACGTTCTCGGGAAAACTCACAACTAGACCAGCGGACATAAGCAACCAACAGAAGAGGACGGAACAAGCATGCACCTAAGGCTTAGTGTAAAAAGAACAATAGAATTACAAATTCAGTTCATAGCTTTTTGCCTTTCTCGTATACTAAGTATACGTAAAGGCTATAATTTCACTCCAAAACCAAACTTTTGATAGAAGGCTCGGAGACCCATAGTGTTATATACCAATCGACTCAGCTCGACGAATTGAGGTGATGTCTGTTTGTGTGTATGTATGTATGTGTGTGTGTGTGTGTATGTGTACAAATTTTGTAGACACACTTTTTGGAACTTAGCATTACCCGATTTACTCGCAACAAGTTGCATTCGACGGGGAATGCGGTCCCATTGTTTGCTATTGAAAATTGGCCTGATCGGACATTGCATTTCGGAATTATTGAAAAATCATTGTTTTTTCCCAAGGGTCCCCCTTGGAAAAAAAAATTCAAAATCGAAAAAAAATTTTTCAAGAATGGTGGAAATGCATAGTAATTAATGCAAAAACATGCAAAATGATAGAAAATATGCGATCTATCCCCCTAAAGTGCTTTTTTGACCTTTCCTATGTGATTTTTTCAGTACATTTTACGATGCACGAGAAAGGCATCATCACCGCTAGGTGGATTAATCTGGGTTTTTTTATTTGTTTTTGCCTTTCTCGTACAACTAAGTTGTACCGAAAGGCTATCATTTCACTCCAAATTCGAACTTTTGATAGAAGTCCCGGAGACCCATAGTGTTATATACCATTCGACTCAGCTCGATGAGCTGAACAAATGTCTGTCTGTCCGTGTGTGCGTGTGTGTGTGTGTGTATGTGTGTGTGTGTGTGTGTGCACAAATGCCATAAAAAACATTAGCCAAATTTTCACATAGAAACTCTTAACTGATTTTCTTGCAAACAAGTTGCATCCGACAGAGACTAAAACGCTGTTGATCACTATTGAATTTCATAATAATTGCAAATTGCAAAAAATAGATAATATTAAAATTGTGAGAGACATAGTCACATAGAACAATAATGTGTTATGGAAAATGCCTTGCATCTATGAATATTTTTAAAGTTTATCTGCGGCTTGCTCCCATTAAGAGTTTCATCGTACTATAAAGATGCTCGTGTTGCACGCATTTAGGCGTAAGTATGCTCTTCGTTCAGTTTCATAGTACTATGAAATTGTCCGAAAGTCAAAATTCGAACATAGGAAATTCGAGAAACTTTTGGCAGCGCCATCTGTCGTCTACTAGTGTAAATTTTCTATCATAACATTAGACGGCGTAACTGTTTTGCCTTTCTTGTACATCATCGAGGTGTAAGCGTAAAGGCTACATTTATTACCTTTTTGCGCGAGAAAGGCGCCATCACCGCTAGGTGGATTAATCTGGTTTTTTTTTTATTATGGAAGGAATTGGCATGGGGTGGGTAGGTTGGGAGTAAAAGGGGAACGTTGCGGCCGTGCTGCATACGGTGGGGCACTTCACATTCATGGGAGAGAGAGCTTTCACCGAAACATACCTTACGTGCTGTTGGAGAGGGGGTGGGCGTAGTCGATACCGGTCGTGGTTGAGGATGATGTGGAGGTTGTCTCGTCGATCTCAGGATGGGCCGACCGCCGTCGTAGCGATTTCCCAGGGTAACCCTCGGTAAGGCTGGCTTTCCTAGCTTCCTTGCGAGTCGCTCGGTCGTCGAAATGTGGCCCTTCGGAGTCCGTAGCTTCGCGGGGTGGGTATAGCGCCTTTTCCGATGACGTTCCTTGGCTCGTGAGCGGGGTGGCAGCGCATCGGATTTTGGGCCAGCCTGTGAGCGGGGGTAGTCCCGCCGGACCTCACAGGAGCCCTCACCTCCAAAACTGTGGCTGCCACTCTCTCGCCACGTGTGGCGCGGTAATGACTTGGGGGCTCACCGGCCACCAGCACAAGGACTCGCCACCACCCACGTGTTCGTGTCCCTTTTCGATAAGCGGCTTTCCTTTTCGGCGTGGATCGTCGTAGGCACTGCTCAAAGTGGCGGTTCACGAGAGTTCACTTGGTGAGGGGCAACACTTCCGAGACACACGAGGGGATAACACAGTCCCTTGGCCTGAAGGAACCAAACCTGTGCCAAGGTTGGCACAATATGCACTCGCTCACTCGCCCGAATAAATAACTCCGATGCACGGGGAAAAACGTCCGGCGATTGGGTTTGGGACTTCGATATCGGTCCCCGTTTTAGGCTTAGCACTTAAACCGGCGTGTTACACTCTATCGCGTGGAGAATTTGGTCGTCCTGTTTAACGAGCTGCGTGGATACGTGCGTTCTCGTCGATCGTTCAATCCTCACTACTCGATCCCGTCTTCCCTATTTTGGTCGGGCTCCCCTGTTGCCGGTTCTTACTCTCTCTCTACTCTCCCATGCCCGGAACTAGGTAGACGCACAGGTGGTCATCGATGTCGAGATGTGAACAGTTTTGATTTGGTTAGTATAATTAGTTTAAGTTGTACAAAAATTTGTTGACTGCTTTTGCAATCTCTTAAGAAATTGATATTTATTTTTGGTCCTAATCATTAGTAGGGTTAGTGGTAATTTATACAATTAAAAAAATATAAGTTAAGCAATTATGATCATGAGCCAACCTACCGTTCCAAAGTTTTAATTCTAGCTGATCCTATAAAAAGTTCATGGCTAATTCTACGCATAGAATGAAACCGCCTTCATTGTAGCATTAACATTTGTTTGCTGTGAGTGATTAGAAAGGTATGTTGTGGATTGAAAATAGCTTTTTTCAGATACACCATTTTATACAAGTGGGACAAATTTTCTTCAAAGTACAAAACAGTAACAGTAAAAGCGCTCATCAGAGGGAGACGCAGCAAAAATTTATTCGCATGGAAGCCGTTTATCATGTTTTAGCGTTAAATATCGAGTGATCGATGCGACGTTGGCGTCTGTAGCAGTGAATTAGAATTTTCTTTCAAAAATCTGATTTTCTGTGTGCGTAGTACGAAAATCCTTCTCTTCTGTAAGCGAGGCCGTCCCGTTTTAGGTGAACCTACGTCCTCGTTCTCGTTCACTTGGAGCTGGTGACCAAGTAGTTTTGCTTTGATTCCCTCCGAGACTGCGTGCTTGGTTAGATTTCCCGGCAGCAGTAGGCGAAAGGGGGTATGAATCTCGCGGCTGATGATCGCTGAGCGTTTGTTGTAGTATGCCAGACTGGAGGCCTCAGCCGCGATGCGCTCGGTGCTCCACGATGCTTATCGCCTTTCACGAGAGGCCAGTTCCCAGGTGGACCTGCTTCAACACCTTGTAAATGTAGATGGCATAGTTTTCTCGCTTAACTTTTCAAAAGGACCTAAGTAACAATTTTTTCATGAATTATTTTGAACAGCGCAATCAACAGAACAACATGAAAGCTTTTGATTGCAGTACTCAAATTAATTCATGAAAAAATGTTACTTAGGTCTTTTTGAAAAGTTAAGCGAGTTTTCTTTCCTCCGTGGCTTCCGATTCGGTTACTTGTCGCCCTTGACGATGTTTTTCTGAGCCTTTGCTTTCGCTTTCCGTTACAGTTGCCGTAGCAACCATCATCGCTGCAACCTTTTTTGCTACTTATCCGCTGCCGACTTTCGGTGCCATGATGTTTGGTTGTTCGGTGCTTCATTCCGGTTGTTTTGCCGATTGGTCGCGAAAACCGGACCTCGGCTTCCCAGTATCTGTGAGATCGGCCATTTGCTGTACAGAAATGTTGAGGAATTACTTACCCAAGCGTGTGCTTCCATTAGGGTGACCATATGGTATCCTAAAGGAGCACATGTCCTCCTTTTTCATTGAAAACCAAATGTCCTCCTTTTGCGCTAAAATGTCCTCCTTTTTGGAAATTTGAATCAATTTCTGAAGAAATTTTAGCTTAAAAAGCAATAATACATCATAACTCCATTCTGTAACAAACCGTTGCACACTTTTGAATTTCTGGTTTCAATTCCGAAACATTTTACTTGAAGTTTTGGAATTAAATCAATGTAAATATCGAGAATAAAATGCGTGTACCTATTTCAGTTATACAAGTGTCAAAAGTGTCAGAAAAATCGGAATTTTGAGAAATTGATCAGGAAAAAAGAATGCAAATGCTTCTCAAACATTTTCTACGGGTAAACACAATAGAGGTAATAAACTATAGAGGACGGTTGTCGCTGCTGTTCCCTTTGTTATCGTTCCCAAACATGTTGGGTACCTATCTGTCAAAACGTACTGATTTTTCCTTCGTTGACATTTAGTGCCCTATCCTCGCCAGCAAAAGATGTTTCGACAGTGACGACAGCGACAATGTTCCTCTATAGTTTATTACCTCTATTGTAAACACTCATCGAAATTTCTTTTAAACGCATTGCATTGTATTGCGCGGGTTGCTTTGTGTCTTTCTCACTGCAAAGAAATTAGAAAATTGACATTTACTGGCCTTGTCGTTTTCTAACTTTCATAAAGAACGAAAGAGAAAAAGATCCATCCATGCAGTGCCCTATATGTGAGGCAAAGAATAGCCGCCATACCATGCCCAAGAATGGAATAGAAATACCTAAAACTAATCTGAACAGTTTTGAGTTACTTCAGTTCAATTCTAATCAGTTTAGATTTTTTTTTCAATCAAGAACTTTGTGATCATACAGTTAACGGTATCATTCTTATTCACATGCCTTAAATTGTGAAAATCTTTTCATTATAAAGGTGCTGGTAGTTTATAATTAGAAAGTGCTTCATGTAGACTATAATGAGAGTCGGAAACGTTTCATCTTTAGTTAATAAAATAATCTGATATGTTAATAAAGTAGAAGAAGATGTCGTATTTGCCTCGACTTTTTCCCATAGACTTTAGTGTGAAAAATCTAACAAATATATAATATTCTCATATTAAAAACGAAAAATTGATCGATGTTTTTGTCCTCCTTTTTCATCCAAATGTCCTCCTTTTTCGCTACGATTCTGGTGAATGTCCTCCTTTGGAAAAATTGTCTCACGCATGGCCTATTTCGATGTCAACCGTCGTCGTCCCATGAGAGTGTGCTTTGTGAGTGCTCGTCGTGAGTGGAGCCAACACGTGGTCGGATGCTATAGGGCACTGTACGGAACTAGAGTCCTATAAGAAGAGTAACGTCATGTGCCACGTTTGACAGGTCTCCTGCTCGTTTGGAACGGGCATTTGTATGGAACTGACAGACGATTCTGTTCCAATTCTGACACTTGACGACACTGTTATTATAGTCACTGTACACGGAACCATCTCTTTCTCTTTCGTTCCTCATAAATTTTGACGTTTACTGGCCTTGTTGTTTTCTAATTTCTTTGCAGCGAGAAAGAGACAAAGCAGTCCGTGCAGTCCAGTAAACGTCAAAATGTATGCAGAACGAAAGAAAAAGAGCTTTTTCCGTGCAGTGCCCTATAAGCGATAAATATCTCTTTTTAAGGTGAATGTCTACCACACAGTATCCGATTTCAATGACAATGAATCAACGACAGTGATGCCACTCCATACAAAACATGGGAAAAAGTCTTTTCAATCAATTTTTGTCAGCCGATTAATTCGATGCGGAACATTGTTACATTGTTTGCTGTAGAAAATGAACCAAATCGTGCGACGCATTCCAAAAAGAGCTTTTTAAGAGCTTTCAAAAATTAAAACTGCTGTTATTGACCGATTCCTTCGCAACAAGTTGCATTCGATCCGGATGGATTCCAATTTTTGATTCATACTAGATTTGGATCAATCCTCAGTACGGTTCCAGAATAATTTCAGAATCCGTTGGGTCAGTTGTCCCCTGAAAAAGTGGCCATTAACAAATTCAAGTCAAAACAGGTCGTATGACACCACAAACTTAATGATTTAACAAAGCAATGATCTGAATGATATTTTCAGGGTTTTTCCTGGGCCACTCGAGTTCATTCCGGCTACAATCCGGGAGATCTCTGGAATGGCTATTTCCTAAATTGAGCCAAAATAGGTCGTGCGACACCTTAAACTTCATTATCTCACAAAACAATGATGATAATGATATTTTCAGGGTTCCTGGGTTACTCGGGTTCAATGTGCCACATTGGCCATAATCTGGGGGACCTCCGGAATGAGCCAAAATAACAATACAATGATAAGAATAATATTTTTAGGGGTTTCTCACACCACAAGCTGCATGATTTTACAGAGCAATGATGGAAATGACATTTTTTAGAAATCCTTGGTGACTTGGGTTCAATCCGACTAGACTAGGCTTGATTTTGATAACCTGTTTTGATCCAATTGAACAAGTTTTCCTTTAATAGGCTTCACGGATCGCAGCCGATGTGACGAAATGGGCTAAGAGCCACAAAACAGAATTTATTTCATGTTTTGTAAAATCATCAAGTATAAGTGGGGTGGGCGCATGTCCTATTTCAGTTGAATTTAAAAAAAAAGTCCATTTCGTAGGTCTTTGCGTTGTGGCCGATGTTACCGGAACCAAAGTAGCACAGGAACTCTTAGAATATGATTTCCATTATTGTTTTGTAAAATCATGATGTTTAAGGTGCGACATCGTCTGTTTTGAACCAATTTAGGAAATAGCCATTCCGCAAGTCCTCCGTATTGTGCCGCTTTTATACCGGACTGAACCCATGAAGCCCAGGAACCCTATGAATATCTTTCTCAACATTGCAACATTGCAAATCATGAACTTTGTGGTGTCACACAACCTTTTTGCCTTTCTCGTACAACAAAGTTGTACCGAAAGGCTATCATTTCACTCCGAAAACGAACTTTTTATATAAGTCACGGAGACCCATATTGTTATATACCAATCGACTTAGCTCGATGAGCTGATCAAATGTCTGTCTGTCAGTGTGTATGTGTGTGCTCAAAAGATAGGAAAAACATTAGACAACTTTTCATATAGTAATCCTGAACCGATTTTCTCGCAACAAGTTGCACTCGAAAGGTGGTAAAGCCTAGTTGATCACTATTGAATTTGATAACGATCGACCGTTTCGTTAAAAAGTTATTAATAAAATGGTACTGTTCGGATGTATCCCAAATTTCTTGCAGCAGTACTTTTTCGTAGCAGCTCAAAACTGAAATGTATTTTATTTTATTACTTCTTCCATTATTAATATTCCTGACAACTTACAATAATTGTTCTGAATTCCTCAATGACTGGATTAGTTCACATTTATATCTGTGCTATTGATGCTGTGGTTTCAACTTCATTTCACATTAGAATACCACTATCAAATAGTATGAAATTATTCTAATTTTAGAATGTAGGTTTTACTAATTGAGCCGTTCAATAACGTTCATCGGCCTTACTTGTTTTGTTATGCTACTCCCTTTTCTACACAAACCCTGACCAGCAACGACACAAGCCGATAACAACGATAAGGTACGTCAACTGCATCTCGTCTGTATGTTGTAGTAGATAAAGGCAATTTCGCTGTGTCAACAAGCCCCGGCCCGTAACATCTTGAAAACCAGATTTCAACGATTTACATTCAACCCTTCAACACAGCTAAATTGTTTACGACGTTTGTAATACATCCTTGGCATTGTATCCCCATAAATAATGATACGTTTTCCTGGAACATCTCTCCGGATTATTTGAATCTCCAATGGCTGGAAGTTCTTTTTTTCTGCACCAATGATTTCTCAGAAGCATTGAAGGCCCCTAGCGGATCTACGTTATTTCTGTTCGTTCTATCTTGGTGCACATTTACGTAAGTCGAAAAGACTCGAGCAGTTGCCATTTTCTTCATTCCATAAACCGTCCACCCCAATTTACATCGTACAGCTATTGGTTCCATCGCTGCGCCAATACGTGACTCGCATGGCGCGAATAAATGAAGGTTGTCCAAACCGATAAGTATTTCCGGTCGCCCACTGTAAGACGAAATCGGCAAGTCTTTTAAATAACTGTATCTACGACGCAATTCATCGGCATTCACTGACTGTGTTGGCAGCTTTAGTTCATTCACGGTATGCACAGTTGCCAACACCCACTGCTCTGGTTTCATTCCTGACGCACATATAGTCGATCGCATTGAGTCTTTCTCGACTCGCTCTATGTCAGCTGTCCAGTGAATAGTCAGTCTCTCTGAAACACCGACTATCCCCAATTGATCTGCCAACTTCCGCTCAACGAGTGTCACCGAAGCTCCTTCATCCAAGTATGCCAGCGTCGTAATACATCTTCCATTATAGTGCAACCGTACCGGAATCATTCGGAACATTGTTTCATTGCCTGTATCAATGTGAACGCTGCTACCAATCTCTTCATTCCTACATTGCCTACACTGTCCGACTCCACATCGAAATCTAAACTTGCACGGAGCCATCCCGTGGTCGTTCAAGCACTTACGACACAGTTTCCATTGTTCTACGAATTTGGTTCGCTCTGAGAACGTAAGATCTTTGAATTGTTGGCAATAGCGTAATCGATGATTCGTTTGCTTGCACATTTGGCATGATTTCGAACTACTTCTAGTCGATAAATTGTTTGACAGATGGGATCTATCCCTGTCACTAGACGATTCACTTTCTGATTCATCACTTACAACGGAATTATAGTTTTTTTTCGAAGATCGGTTTATGTGCTAGAATGCCAACTGTATCTACATTTGCCTCACATGCTTCCGACACAATTTCGGATAGGAAGTCTGTGAATGTTCGTAATGTAACTTTCCTTTTACATTTTTTGAAACGAACCCATTCGCGTTTGTTGTTGTCTGGTAGTTTGTCTACCAGCTCTTGGAGTAGCAGAGGGTTTACTAAGTGCTGATGGAGTTCCGCCGCCTCTATGTGCTCACAAAGTTGTTCGACTATTGTGCCAAATGGTATAAAGCTGACGAGTTTGTTGGCATTTGGTGGCTCAAGTTGACGAACCTTTTCCAAATGATTCTGCAGCAATTGTTCCGGTCGACCATATAGGGTTAAGGCAGGCATTTTCGTCTTTTCGTCATAGTCTCGAAAACCAATAAAAGAGACCCTTTTTTGACAAACTCATCCGTATCAAATTTTAAACTCAGGAGATACGTTCTGCTATAGTGGAGTTCTAGTGAATGGGTGTTGTTTTCGATGGTTTTAGCCCCTATGACGATGGACGGAAATACCTGCCGTGTCCCTAGCTGTCGCAATTTATGTATCACCTTTGGCACCGACTTTGGAAGAAGTAACTGCCCACGAACCATCTCGAGAGCAGAGCCTTTGAGACACCTTTGCAGTCGTACCAAATTCTCTACATCAGTGTAGCCACATGCTTCATTAGAAGCGAGATACGCTCCATAAAACAGAGGCCATTCCTCAGATTTACCGGTGAATGTTGGTAATTTACTGCCCATGCCACTCCGTGCGGCCAACTGAGCTTTGGTTGGAATTTGTCCGAACTGCCCAGACGTAACAATTAGCTTCCTCGTTCGTTTCATACTCGATGTGCTTTCAGGTTTCCGACCACCATCTTTATAGGTGCCTTCAGTTTCAAAACTCTTGGCATCTTTAATTGTATCATATTTCATCTTCAAAAATTCATCATCCATGATTTTCATGTTGTTCGCATAAACCTGCTGCCTTTCCAACATGCGTTTCAATTGCAATTTACGCTCTCTCAGAATCTCCTCCTGCAGCAGCTTCTCTTCAACTTCTTCTTCTGCTTGCAGCTGCTTCTCCAGCATAAAACGTTTTCTCGCGATATTCTGCCTAATCTCAATTTCCTTCAAACTAGAACTGGAACCATTCGTGTTAACCTTTTTCGGCAGCCCCGATTTCTCTCGAATTAGATCCAACAGCTCATCTTCCGAAATTTGTGGAATGCCAAGCTCTTCAGCCTTGGCTAGCTTCGAAGGCCCTGCATCATCCCCGACCACCATGTGCGTCAGCTTCTTCGAGACAGAACTGACCACTTTTCCACCAAAATCTTTAATAACCTGAGCGCACTCGTCACGTTCCATAGATTCCAATACTCCAGTTACAACAAACTGCAGTCCTGCTGCTCATCAGCCCAGTAAAAATTTAAATATTTTTTTATAAGTTTTATTCTAGTTTCGCTAATCCAAATATTTCATGCTGATTCTACAGTGTATTATTCGTTCGTGTATTTAGTTATTAGTTTATATCGCAAAATTGAATTTAAAAATTTATACTCAAATTACGCCGTATTTTCATCGAATTGATCATCAATATGTCCAAGGACATTGAACTGTTTTAGCGCCATATAAGGTTGGTGTCTTGGCTAAATGCGAGAAAGGCAGCATCACTACTCGGTGAATTAAGTTGGGTTTTTGACTTAAAAGCAGCCACTTTTTTGGGGACAAGTGACTACTGACTCTTTCTGCTTCCTCTTTCTTCCTTCTCATTTCTTACTCCCCCCATTTCCGCTTCCCACTTCTCAATACACACTTTGTGCTTCTCATTTTTCATTGTGAAAAGTGCTAAGTGCTAAGTAAAAAGTTGAAATGAGGAGTGAGCGAAGAGAAGTGTGGAGTATGAAGTTCAACGTTTCACTTCCCACTCTGCACTCCTTATCGCACCTTTCTACTTCACTTCCAACTGTGAAAAAGAAGAAGTTTACTCATCATTACCCATTTCTTGTTCCTCATGTCTCATTATTTATTTATCACTTCTCAATAATCATTAATCACTTCACACTTCATCACCTCGGCCAAATGGTCTGTTCAGCCAAACGACAATTTCAATCGTATGACCGACCCATTAGGTCAAATCACATTTTCGGTTAAATAACTATGGCTCTTTCTGCTAACAAATGTTTTGGCCAAAATAAATTTTCGACCAAACGATGTTTTCATGAAGTTTGACATGACGGGGTTGCCGTCGCTCATGGGAAATCAAACTGAATCCAAGGGAAGGGAATTATCAACCGGAGTCAAAATGTTCCCATCATCCTGGAAACCTGGAGTTAAATCGATTGTATCATTATAATACCCAAATTCACCCACAGGGTTGAACCGTTCCGCAGCTCATCGCATATTTTTCATCACAAACGTGGCTAACGGCAGGAAGGTAGGTAGTCCTCCGTGAACTCAGTTCAGATCCAGTTTACGCCGAAATTGAGCTGCTATAAGTGGTTCGCAGAATTCTTTTTCGATTCAGTTAAATATTAACTGCTTCGGGTCTCCAGCTAGTGTTGTGAGCAAAGGCGTGAAATTGACCAATCCGGAGTTAACGAGTTCGATTCTCAGTCCGGTCTAGGATGATTTTGGGTGATTTGGGGATTATCGACTTCCTGGACGTAGCGTACTTATTGTGCTGATGCCATGCCACGCAAGATACATATTCATGCAATGGCAGTCAAAGAAAACTTTCAATTATTAACTGTGGAAATGGTAGTAGAACACAAAGTTGAAAAGCAGGCCAAATTCCAGCTGGAATGTAGTGCTATTGAAGAAGCAGAATAGGAAGAATAATTAATTGCTTCAGGTGATTATTTTGAGTTTCACAGTAACAATCATTTCATTATTATTGGATTTCGTGGAATTCTTTCGTAGATTAGCGGTAAAACGTACAGTTACTAAGAAGACTATCTCTGAATTAAATCCAAATAACTTTAGATATTACAGCTCTAGTCTGATGGCTTGGATTATACAAATATAAAAAAGAGCTCTAATTCTGCTTCGTATTTTAAATCAATTCACATCAGGTGATGACAATCTGCCTATGTGCTTTCTGCCTCAACGTGAAATGATAGGCTCTGGAGCTTCGATTCGTGCCATTATCATTATTCCCACACGCCACCACATCAGTACTCCATATTCCGGCGCAAGAATCCACCCGAAGCAAGTAAGTAATTATCGTTGCGGTTCGTTAGACAGAGCCAACAAGTGCGGTGGTGGTGGCCTGATATGACGAGGGGGAGAAGAATAGCCGCCGCGGGCGAACCCGACCGGAGCGGAAGCATTGATTATGCGCCACTGATAATGGAGATTGGATTCACTTTCGCTGCGGAGCTCGGATTTTAACATGCCGTGAAGCTCGCGCACAAAAACACATCCGCGGCGGAACGCGCGCGTGCCGGTCGGTTCCGTCACAACTGATGCGTGAGATTATGTTCACATTCGCGATGGCGTGCGAATGGGGCAGCTTGTGCGCTCGATCGATTTTAGGAATTTGGGCTGAATATTGGATGCTGGCTGTGCTAATATTGGTGGCCGTTTTTCTATCACGCCCGGATCCGGATGATATTAAATTTTGAGCCGCCTGGAATAAAAAAATGGGAATGGAGTGAAATATTCCGTTATGCTGCTGCTGTATTGCTCTATTCCGACGCTCGAAAAACCGGAAATCAATGACCCTTATCTGACTTTTGGCGGATATCCGGGTGTAGGCGAACAAACACTATTGATCCGAAATTTTATTGAATAGTCTTGTTTGCATTTATTGGTAGTGTCGTGTTGGTAGGAAATGCGTTAAATGTAATCGATTAGATGAAATTCATTCTCTTTCATATGTGTTTTATATTGAATTATCTATTAAAATGAATGGTGTCTTCGGCCAGAAAACCTTATATAAAAATCATTTTTTGCGGAAGTTCGGCTATACCTCTTATTTTAAATTAGTTTTATTGGGGTACAACTTTCTTCATAAATTTTTGGGTGTACCTCTGGTTGTGAAATAGCAATTAATCAAACTCAAACCATCCAAGGATTCTGAAGATGCTACTTAAGTTTGACCATGCCAACATATTTAATATAACTCGGATAATCGAAATGCCATATCCACAATCCGATTATCCTCATTTGTGCATGTTTAAGATTGAAATGATAGCCAATATCAGTACGACTTGCAAGAAACGCAAAACGTTGTCTCATTCTGAAGCTATTTTCAAGTAAATATACCCCAAAGTAATTGGCAGGTTTTGCATAAAATTGATTTAGTGCCGTGTTCGACAAGGCGAGAACCAGCTTCGTTTCCGAGAAGTCAACCACCAAGCGAGAGTGAGTTGGTACGTGTGCATCTTTGTACCGACTTGTCATCGCCGAGTGCCAGCCAGAAGCCATAAACAGCATTTGAACCATAAATTGATAAAACCCAAACAATCACCGGCGTCATTAGAAACCGGTGGTTGGTAGATATTGGCTGGCCGGTTCGGCTGTCGTTGGGTAGAGCTCTCTTGGTAGCAATATAAATTGCTCCATTGGCAATCTGTTTCAGCGCTGAAGACCTATTGAGCGAAGTCGACAGGAGGACTCGAAGTACAACAGGAGCCATTCGCTACATATTTAGATGTAGAGTGCTGCCGTTATTGCTGCCAGAGGGGCCGGATATTATACGAAGTGGATATTGCGGTAATGACGTATGGCCTCATTTTAGCACCCCTTCAACGGAAGAGTGTGACTTATTTTCGATGGAACATTTTAGCATTGCCATCATCATGAAAGCATTATACATTATTTAGTGGTATTGATGGTCTTTCGTTTGCTTTGGTACATCAGTGAGCATGATTATTATGGGGTAGATTACGGCATCTTGATCGTCGCCGAATGAGTGATGTGAAACAGGAGCGATAGTTCAGTATGAGAAAGTTTCGAAAGTCCGCTAGTTCGAAACGTGTGGTACACTATAAAACCAAATAAATTCTCATGTTGTCGTGGGCGCGTGACTTTCGTTTTAAAGCAGACCATGCTAATGGTGGCTTGGCGCAGATATCGGTTCGGTCTAAGTTTTTTTCCCCGGACATAACAGTAATCATGTTGGTCATACAGCAAACTATTTGAAAAGATTATTTTAAATAGAGTGATGGTTCATATTAATAACAATTCTATTTTTGCTGATGAGCAAAAATTGGTTTTCGCCATGGACATTCAACCACTCATCAGTTATTACTATTTACGAATTTAATTCGACTCAACAAATCTGAAGGATATTCGACTGGAGTTGCTCTTCTTGATATAGAGAAAGGATTTGACAGTGTTTGGCATGAAGATTTGATTGTAAAATTGATGAATTTTAATTTTCCTTGTACATTATTAAACTAATCCAAAATTTTTTATCAGATCGCTCACTGCAGGTAAAGTATCAGAACTCTAAATCTGATAGATTACCTGTAAGAGCTGGTGTTCCCCAAGGCTGCCTCCGAAGTGGGATTTGAGAAAATTTCGTTTCTTTTACATTTGAAAAGAAATAAATTCACCCCTACAACACTCCAGTAAAATGCTAATATCCTTGCCTAATAAACTCCAATATTCTCACGGTTTTCAGCATAACATTCTGTATTTAATTTTACAAGAACTGAATGAGTATCACGGTTATTGATAGTAAATTGTGCCGTCCAACTGCAAATCACTTTTTTTTGGATGTTTCTGCATACATTTTTCCTTATAAACATCCAACGAGTTTAGCAACGCCCAAACGTTGACCGATTTGGCTGAAATTTTGTCCAGAGCATCAGGGCATCAAATAGAACCGAATAAGAGGGCGGCCCATCCAAAAATTTGAAAAAGTGTTTTTTGAGCCACCCTAGTGTATATATACTACTACAAACGTTGTAGAATTTCCAAAGGAGTTCCGAACAGTAAATTTCGTAGAACTTTTTGAGGAATTTTAGAAGAAAAAAATCCTTATGATTTCCGAATAATTTTTCGAGCTAATTGCGAAGAATGTTTATTTGTTTATTTGTTTATTTATAATTCATGTGGCTGGTTGGGCTGCAAAATGGTGGGTTGACATCAAGGAAGGAGCGCCCAATAGAGCTCTGGTCCCCACAAGTTCCCAAGCTGCACAAATTGTTTCACTACTGAACATTTCACTGTGTTGCAACTATTCGGAAAGTAACAATCTTTGCGTATGTGCCATCAAATATAACTCTCTTGCAATCTAAAAAGCGCAAGAGGTGGAGCCTACGGAAACATCCTTCGATTGCAGTAAAATTGCAATAATGTTGCAAAATACTACAGCGGAAAAAAATAAAATAAAAATATAAAACTGGATTCGATTTATGGATCTTGTGATTGATAGTCCTTCACTCTACCACGGCACCATTCAACACTTCGAAGGGACTGCATGCTGACTCACCATATAAACCATACAATTATGAAGTTTTGTACTCGGGTTTCCTGTTACTTGATTGCATTATTAAGCTTATTCAACACGGCAGACTACGGTGGGCTGGTCACGTTGTTCGTATGCCGGAAGAACGTCAAGCGAAGATAATATTTAGTAGAGAACCCGGAAGAGGCCGCAGGCTTCGTGGAAGGCCGCGTACACGATGGCTTTTTGCAGTTGAAGAGGACCTGGAGGCGCTCGATGTTCAGGGCGACTGGAAGCGATTGGCCTAGGACCGAGTCCAGTGGAGAAGGATACTCCATTCAGCGTAGGTTCATCGAAGAGCTGTAGCCCATCAATCAATCAATTCATCTGGCATTCAACAGTCTTAATGAATAACATGATTATTAGCTTAAATTAGGATCTGTCGTTTTAATCGATTCCCAAACTGAGATGTGGAAACTCCAAAATCGAATGCAGCTTCGATCGATGAAAACAAACGAATCATGGTTCATATTAGCTGGTTATAACCAAATAGAGTGCGATGAATTCCAGTGTGCAGCAATAGGCATCGTTCGGGATAGGCATGGAGATTCGCGGGATCCCGCCACGGAAGATGTCTAAATGCGAGCCTGATGAACCGTTTTTGGATACGCTCGATTCTCAGATTCCATGTTACGTCGTTTGGTGCCCATACAATGGATGAGTTTTCTAGAATTGGCCTTACAAGGAAGCAATACAGTGCCTTTAGACAATGTGGATCAGTGAATACTTTTGCAATTTTAGTCACAAAGCCAAGTTGACGATTAGCTTTGGAAATCATCGACGCATAATGGGAGTGAAAACTGAGCTTTGAATCCAATACAATGCCAACATCTCTTATGTGGTCACTAGAATGATTCAAATTTTGACTTTTTTTTGCTCCCCTATGCTTAAACAGTGACATTTGTTATTTTAACAATCGTCCTAAATTTTTAACTGCCGCATTTGGAACTGCCGCATAAAGCCGCGCTGCAACAAGTGTGGCGAACCCCATCCGACTGACGAGTGCGACAAAATGGAGGTGGCCGATCCCAAGTGCGCCAACTGTGGCAACAAACATAGGGCCACCACAAAGGGCTGCCCAAAGAGAGCCGAGTTCCTGGAAATCCGAAAGAAGGCTCCTACCAGGACCATTCCGAAGAAGAACCGTGTTACTGTAATCAATGAGGTGAACTTTCCAGCCATCCGGGCTCCCCGTCGTGTGATTCCAATACTTCACCCGGTACAGCCGCACAAGCGACTGGCAGCGGCAGCTGCATCGGTCCAAGCTCCAGCATCGTCGGCACCATCCACTAGCGAATGGCCCCCGCTCCCTCCTCCTGGGTTCCGTCAGCAGTTGGAGAACGAAGCCGTCCCACCGGAAGAATTCGCCCCGCTGTACACTCCGGAGCAACTGATGCCGATCTTCGCACAGCTCGCCACTCGGCTGCAAAACCCGCTTCGACCAGGTGTTCACTCTTGGCATGTTCATCATTGAAAATGGCTGCTAGGGTGGGCCTGGTCAACGCAAGCCAAAGCCGGCGATGGGTCATCGGCTGCCCTTCGGAGGGACATCGTCAAGCTGACGCGGAGGCAAGGCCAGTATATCATTGCCGGTGACTTGAATGCCAAACATCAAGCCTGGGGCAACAGTCGCGGCAATCGAAACGGCACCATCTGGAGCAACGATATTGAGGAAGGCCACTACACGATCTTGAGCCCAGATTCCCCCACTCGGCTGAGTCGGTCCGGTATCCACGCAACCCTCGACCTATACATAACGAACATGAATGATCACGTCTCGCAGCCGGTCGTCTACTAGGAGCTCAGTTCGGATCACTATCCGGTGGTGGCGGAAGTGGGCTCCTCGGTCAATCGACACCAGCAGTTACGGCGAAACTATAATCGAGTGAACTGGCAGTGGTTCCAGCAGTGCGTCGAAAACACCATCGTTTACGAGGTGCGTCCGGAGACGCCGGAAAGTATCGACCACCAGCTGTGCGCCATCGAAGAGGCAATCTCGGTGGCCAGAGAGCAGCATTTTCCGACGGCTCGGCAGGTAAGCAACTCCTTAAACATCGATACACTCACCAAAGATTTGATTCGATTGCGGAATGTCACACGCAGGCAGTTTCAGCGTACTGGACTGCCTGAGCTTAAGGCACGCTGCAATCGAATCACAAAAATTATCAAGGCCAGAATGGTGGACCTCAAAAATAACAATTTCTCGAATAAGATCCGCACTCTCCCAGATTATGCTAAGTCGTTCTGGAAAATGACCAAAATACTAAAATTCAAGCCTTGGCCCATTCCACCTTTGATCTCACTAGACAATAATGGCTCTAAGGATCGCTTGATAACTCCTGCAGAGAAAGTCGCTGATATAGGTCGTCACTTCGTCAGCTCACACAATCTTGGGCAGAACATCGTCAGTCCACACGAAGCAGCCGTCAACGAGCATGCTAACAACATCCATTTGATTCCCAACGACTTCTCGGAGGAGTTAGAGATCTCAGCTGGTGAATTGACGGCCTATATCAAATCAGCGAAGAACATGAAGGCCCCAGGCTTCGACAGCATCCTGAATCTCGAGCTCGAACACATGAGTGCTCCGTTCTTTGAGCACCTCTCGCTGATCTTTAATCAGTGTCTCCGGCTCTGCTCCTACGCATCGTCCTGGAAGTCAGCGAAAGTCATCCCTACCCGGAAGCCTGGGAATGATCCTACCTCCCCCAAAAGTTATCGACCCATCAGCCTTCTCTCAGGGTTATCCAAGCTCTTCGAAAAAGCTATCCATCACCGGTTACTTGAGTCTGCCGAAAATCTCAACATCTTGCTCGAGGAACAGTTTGGTTTCCGACGCGGTCGGTCAACTGTTACCAACGTCCTCAGACGGAACAAGTTTGTCTCAAAAACATCCGCCATGGCCTTACTCGATGTCGAGAAGGCATTTGACAATGTATGGCATGATGGCCTGGTGTACAAACTACAACGCTACAATCTTCCCAGCTACCTGGTGAAAATCATCAACAATTACCTGTCGGCAAGGACATTCCGGGTCTCAATCAGCGGAACGAGTTCCAATGCGCACAACATCGTCGCAGGCGTCCCCCAGGGCAGTATCCTCGGGTCCCTGCTTTTCAATCTGTTCACCACCGACATGCCAGAACCTCCAGAAGGCGGCATTGTGTCTCTGTTCGCAGATGATACCTCTATCGTCTACAACGGAAGAGTGATCAGATCGCTAGTGGCAAAACTCCAACGAGGCCTGGATGCCCTGACAGAGTACCTCACCAGCTGGAAGATCTGAATCAACGCAGCGAAGACCCACACACTTAATTTTTTTTACCGGGATCTCAGCAAAATGTTGAACTTTTACCGAGATTCGCACAGCCGTGCCCCAGCAAACATGTTTTTTGCCGAGATTTCTGTCAAAGTTGCTGAAAATCAGCAAATAATTTGCCGAAACCCAGCTAACAAACCACATTTTTGACGGGATATCAGTTTTTTATTTGCTGGGCACACGGCTGTGCGGATTTTGCCGAGCTACAGAAATAAAAACTGAGTGTGCAGGTCATCATTTTCTCCCACTCTAAATCCCCTAAACATGTTTCGCCTGGGGACTGTAAAATCATCCTCAATGGCACGACTGTGGAATGGACAGTAAGCTTATTTTCAGGCAACAGGTTGACAAAACGGTGACAAAGTGTAACGTTTTGTTGAAACCTGGGAGGGAGAAACAGATTCGAAAATTGTGTGTGTCAAGATGAGCCGAAATCTAGCCGTCAGTGTGAGCCGAAAACGAAAATCCAGACAAGAAAATTTTTGAAGGCAATATTACAACAATAACACGCAAAACAAAATTTAGTCTTTTCAGGTGGCGCCTATATTGACTGTTTTTTTTTGTTAAAAATTTACTTGTTGCATGACGACAGTATATATTTAATTTGATGTGTACTATCGAGAGCTCCCTCCCAGATTGAAACTACTGTACCCTTTGATCAACCGCCGGTCGTCATTGTCCCTGAAAAATAAGCTTGCTGTCTACAAGCAAATCATCCTCCCTGTGATCGAATACGGCATGCCGGTCTGGGAGAGCTGCGCTAAAACCCACCATCTCAAACTTCAACGGGTCCAAAACAAATTCCTGAGGATGATCCTCAACACCCCTCCCAGGACAAGAACATCCGAGGTCCACCGTCTGGCCGGGATAAAAACCTTACATGAACGCTTTGGTGAGTGTAAAGAAAAGTTTAGGGTCCGTTGCTTGCATTCGCATCAGGCTCCAATTAGGGCGCTAGTTCCAATCTAGGTTATCAAATTTTTATTGTAAATATTAGTGTACATAGTAGTTAGGTTATCAAATTTTAAAAACACACTAGCGCCTCCTAAAGGCCGTCATGATATATCATATTTTAAAACTCAAATAACAATATAAACAAAAAATTCAAATCGAAGTTGGAGGGCCAAGCACTGTACATGTAAAAAATAATTGTAGAACTAAAAATGATTAAATAAAGAATAATTTCACTACTACTACTAGTCAGATGATTCCGACCGGAAAACAGATGCGAAGTGTCTGGCGAATAGATCACACGCTTCAGATTCACTTGTCGACTCTCTATCCTCATAAACCACTTTAGGAGTGACAGACGTATTCTTCCTCTTACTATTCACGAAGCTCCAGAAAGATTTAGGTTTACGACGTAAATTATTCTACACTCTTAGAACATGACTTTTATACAGTGCAGCATTTCACCCTCTGTATTCGTCACTAGTGCGTTTGAAATTCAATCTTGCAATGGTCGAATGATGAATTCTCAAGTAACGATGCCAACGTCTTCGACTGCGCCTTAGTTTTTTCAGTAGAAGCGTATTCCAGGGAGGGAGCGCCGGTTTCCTTTTCATAGAGACATTTGCATTTACCCAATCACAGATTGCATCGCTGAATTTGGCAGCCATGTCATTCACATCCTCACTGTCGTAAATAAAACTCCATTCCAGACCAAACAAGTGAGCAAGGAGGAGGTCAAAGTCAATTTTGCGATAATATAGTTGTTGATCGAATCTATTTGCTTCTTGAAGAGGCAGATGTCTGTTGCCAGAAACATCACAGCGGACGCTAAGTGGTGGATGGTGAAGATCAACTGGCAGCAAGGGATCTTCTGCAGCATGTACCAATATACGACTGTGTATAGGAGCGAAAATCAAGTCCTAAACTGTTGAGTTGAACATTTTCTTGGAATAGGTTCAAGAAGTCCATTCCATCTAGCAAAGCGGTTCCACCAAAACAACGCTTATCACTATTCAGTGGGCTCCGATCACACCGATAGACGTTGAAAGAGGTACTAAACACCTGCAGCGAGTTGATGCTGTCGTCTAAACCAGTTAAAATAATAACGTCGTAATTACAGTCGATCGAAGCAAGGAAAATGTCGTCTAATTTAGTCATCCTTACGGCCTGTAGACGCGAAGGTAGGCAATGAAAATCTGCGATCGGTCGAAAGTTGAGGAAGCGAATAATTCGGAACGGATGAGTATTGTATACGCTCGGAGAGCGGAAGCCCCTTCCTCCGATCTCAAACACAGGACCGGGAGAACTGCTGGACGCTGACTGGCAAGGCTCGACTGTGTTGAGAGAAATTAGGGCCTCCTTACGACTAGCAGGCGTGCATCCCAATGACGATTCCAATGTTGGAGGCGATTGACATGCTTTAGTATGCGTTGACGTAGAAAATCTGCGATCGGTCGAAAGTTGAGGAAGCGAATAATTCGAAACGGATGAGTACTTGCCTGCGCTCGGAGAGCGGAAGCCCCTTCCTCCGATCTCAAATACAGGACCGGGATGACTGTTGGTCGCTGGCAGGAGGGGCTCGACTGTGTTGAGGGGATCTGGGGCCTCCTTACGACTAGCAGGCGCGCATCCTAGCGATAATCCATTGTCGTCAGAAAAAATACACGGAGTAGGTTGACTAGAAGTGTTGGTTTTGTCAGGTAGAGAAAGTTGTGAAATGGCAAGCTGGAAGCCTCTTTCTCATGATCCATATACAGGACCGGGACGACTGATGAGCGCTGGTAGCATTGGCTCGACTGTAATGGGGGGATATGAGGCTTCCAACATGCAAATATCGGTGCGTCACGGGATGAAGCTATTTAATTTAGGTCCATCACAGGAGTCACAGAAAGCGAGAGCGATGTGTCCTGTGGCGTCAACGGTTTTCTTGATTTTAGCGAAATCCGAAATTTTTGAGACCCGTAGTTCTCGAACTAACGGAAAACTAGTCCTTCAGGCCAAGTTGCTGGATCTAGTGCCATTTCTTTCAGCGAAGGGTCAAGCCCAATCTTGAAGGAAACGAAACTTAGAGTGCTGATATCCTTTTCTTTTGCAACAAGCTTCACTACATCTGGATCGGTGTCTAGGGCTAGATTAGATCTAACCATAGCACCGACCACCTCGTTGGTTACATCCGGTCTAATTTTAGAAAAGCACAGCCAAAACTTCTTCTCATTAGCTTCGTTGAATATTCGGTTGGTTGTTTGCTTTCGATTTTTTTCAGAAGCCATCACAGCAACATCAAGATCGCGTGGTCGCTTATTCCGTATGCGCAGATCTAATGTTGGCCAACGGTGTGTAGCAGGTGTCAATGGCAGAACTGATGGTTTTGAATTTAATTCCTTTATTTCGGTACGGAGCTCGCTTATTGCAGTAGTGAGCGAAGAAAGTAGAGAACAGATGTTAAAAATTTTCTCGAAAAAATTGCGTAGAATCATCAGAGGAAAATCTAAAGAAGTTTTTTTTTTAAATTTCATAAGAAAATTGAAGAGAACTTTTCTTAGAAATTCCGGAAAGTTTTTCTCAAAAGCTTCAGGAATTTTTTAAAGAAATACTGTAGAATTTTTCGAGAAAATTTCGAAAAAAAGTGAGGTATGGAGCCTTCTTGTCCCGCTTAGGCCGCTTATTCGTACTTGTGTTCTCATGACCAACAGTACTTTTGCTTAACGTTCTTTTGCGGGTTTCAGACCATATTTGTATACCTTTTTGGTTTGTAAAAAAGACTAAATATTATTCAGAATTGCAAGAACATCTTTACAATGTATTTTGTTAAGAAAATTATTTTGAGCTTTTTAGTGGAATGTCTTCACTTGTCATAAGACGAGTTTGTACAATCCCATTTAATTCCACCACTTTATTGTACCTTGGCAGATACGTATTTCGACCTCAACAGTAAGGTCGTCTTCAGTGTCTCGTACTTGACTCGTCTTATGACAAGTGAATGTATTTTGCCTTATTACAATTTTAAACGATGAGATAGCGATGGAAAATAAACATTAACTTCCATTCCACCCTGACAGTCTACAGAATTTATCCATCACTTCTCGGACAAACTAAAGCAATCGCCGAACTTCCGTCTTCGATAGAAAAAAAAAGTTTAATCGAACTCTGCGGTTAACAATAACGCCAAAGTTTTGATCGAGAATCACACCGATGCTATCCGAACGTCAAACAAAAAGTAACGATTTCCTTCTCGCTGGTCTACGGTTCCCACAGGAAGCATAACTGCTTGGTGAACCGTTTGTATAGGTAGGTACGTTATCTGTGTGTGTATTTGTTAGGATTCGAAAATGAGCAAAAAGAAAAACTTTTCCTCCCCCGAATTACACATTTTCCAATCGCTCGCGCACACAAAACCTTCAAAACTCATTTTTCCTCCGGGGTGCAGTTTTTCGTGTTTTCCGTGTACCGGTTGTTCCTGCTTCCCGTTCTGAAACTGCACCGAGCCCAGCCCAGCTCCAGCAGTCGGTGACGATGTTGATGCTGCAAAACCAGCAGCGATGACGACGGAGCCGGCGCAAAACGCAGCAACACTTGGACAACTTTCGCAATTACTTGCCCGGAAGCGAACAACTGTATTTTCGGAGATGAGAATGGAAACACAGTTCCAGCAGCTCCGTCCGGAATGACGAAATGTGTGTAGTTCTGCTCTGATATGCCTCCACCCTTGCTACGGCGCGGCATCAATTGCAATACTGCATCCGACAGCGGAGTATACAGAGATTTCCGTTGGGTTTAATAACATGAAAATTTTCGCATATGAGTTTTCGTCTAGTCTATTTTAAAGTTTGAGTCTTAGTTTCAATTTGCATGCATTTCAGATCAATAAATATGAGAGTTGTTACTATTTTCCAAGCTAGGGTATTAAAACCCTCTAAAAAGTCAATTAACCGTCTACAGTCCATTGATAATTATAATAATAACATCTTGAAACACATCCAACAAGACAAGATCGGGGCTCATGCCCTCGCCCATGTCCTTCCCTGATAACTGCACAGAAAAAGTCCACTAACCAGGAAGTGGAAAACGTGGAGTTACAACTTTTTAATTCGCCAACAGTCGCCCCATCTGCCCTCCCCTCATGACGGTAGCAACTATTCAGGACATTTGCTCCAAGTACATCATCAGGGTAGGAATTTAAAGAGGTAACTTGCGATTGCAAGCGATTCTCGCCGTGACCGGAGGCCTTTGACGATAGTGGCCACTGTGTGTGGCACACAAAAAAACCCAAACCAAAGCTCGCAGTTAAGAGGAAAGTTTTTACCCGCACTGCAATTGCATTTCGGACTTTGTCAGTGTAGAAAAGTTTTATTTTTTCACCCGGCGCTACCGCAAATGGCAACCGTCATCAAAAGTTGACCGCACCACTATAGGAAGCAGCAGCAGCAAGGTACCTATAAATGGTGGCAGCCAGCAGCGACCGGTTGGTGTCGAGCTCAAAATGGCAATCATCGACGGTTTTTGCTTAATTTTGACGGTGCTCGCGGTAGTTAAGGAAAAAGTTGGATTGATTTATTTGATGATGGAAAGTTACGAGCGAGTTTTGGTTTTTGAATCAACAGCCAAATTTAATTTCCCATGGTATTCACAAATGAAGTGGTTTGTTTTTGATAAGAAAATTATTTTGAGCGTTTAGTCGAATGTCTTCACTTGTCATAAGACGAGTTTGTACTATCCCAATCCCATTTAATTCCACTTAATTCATAAAATAATTAATATTAAAACGTGATATTGATAACAAAACATAAAACATGATATGAACTTGTTTAAAATAAGAGTAAAAATAACAAGCGTTTAGAGGCGAGCCAGCCTTGTTTGAAATAAGAATAAAAATAACAAGCGATTAGAGGTGAGTCTGCCTATAGGGCTAAAAACCTCTCAAATGAAGACAAAAAAAAACAAGCGAAAATAACAAAATGCACCGAAATATCATAAATATATCATGTTTTGCCATCAACAAGAACTTATCAATATCTTGAGCTATTAGTTTGTTCTTGTTAATAGCAAAACATGATATTTTTTCTCATATTTCAAACAAGTTAACAAAACATGATTTGTTATCAATATCACGGCTTCTACCAGGGTATGTGCCACTTGTGGTACGTTGCATAGAATTTATGTATTAGAAGATGTTTTTTGTCATCCACGAAATTCCAGAGGTGAAGGGATTCAGACCAAGGATGACCAAGATCGTATACTGTGAACACAATTTATTCTTTGTACTACAGAGATACTTTAGATACGCGTGTAGACCGAAAGGCCTTACTCTAGGGATTACTTGGATGGTCAAAACCTATACAGTCTACAATATCTTTTCTCTATACCACAAGGGTTGGTTCGGTATGCCCGATTCAGCTCAAAATTGCAACAAAAGCAGTTGATAGGTTAAAGATCAATTCCACAGAGCAACATTATATAGAACTTTTATACAGATATCGGCTGATTTATTAGGAGTTGGTTAGTGTACTATGAAAATCATTGATTGCCATGAAGAGCGTGCGCCAGTGGCGTAGCCACGGGGGTGGTTTTGGACATAACCCCCCCCCCCAGAGACAAAATTTTCAGAAGAATTTTTTTTTTCGAATTTTTTTTTCAGAAAGCCTGCCTTCCCCTTGAACCAATTTTCTGGCTACGCCACTGGCGTGCGCATATCATCACCACATTCAGCTTGATTGCCACACCACATGCGAGGGTTTGTTGGTCACTATTTTTGTAGTCACATCCTGTCATTTTCTCCGATTCAGTTTTTCTGATGTCAACAAACTTTTCCCCCTACTCCGATAACCGATTTTCGATGTTCTTGAGCTATTCAGCTCCCACTTTATTATTTGAACCATTTACATAGCTCCCGCCTCGGTCACAATCCCGAACAACACGGATAGTCCCTGACGGCGGATCTACCCTACTCCGGCGATAAGTGCCACGTTCTGTGACTACGTGCTCGCCGCAAGTTGACAACAGTTGCGTCATTGGTAGCTGGCGCTGGCATTCCCATTCATTATCGACATATATTGCGGATCTTTTCAAAATTTTCCACTTTGAGGCTTTTGCAAAGTTTTTTTTGCAGCTGTCGAAGTTCTACCTTACGCCTGAAAATATTTGAAACACTGAAACAAAAACCTGATGTTTGGCGTTGTCATCGTAGAATGCCATGCAAAACAGCAAAGAAAAAGTATTTAGTGACATTTTCGGTAGTTTATAAATTGAGCCAGAAAGAGGAAAGTTTCCTCTGGAAGAGCAATATCTTCCGCGGCGGTGTACGCATGGTCCACTATCCGCAATGGAGGCCTGCAGCTGCTGGTCCGTGCGCCAACTTAGTTGTAGGATGTCGGCTATTCTGGTCGTCACTCTTGTGACCGCACGCCATTCTTCTGACGATATTATCGGTGGTATCCATTTTGCATGCCTCCAACATCGCACTTCTCTCCGTTTCGAACCGGGGCAGGGGAAGCTACATGTACAAGCCTGTACAGGTACTACCTGAAGCATCCGTGGCCTGTTAAGAACTGGATCAAACCAAAGTTTAGCTCTACATGAGGTCTGCTAATCTATGCCGATACACTTGGGACTAGGCGATGGGCCCACCTACCCTTAGTCGTGTTGTCCCACTCCCTCTACCAATTGGCTACCGTTGATGTCTCGATATTCCTTCGGCATCACTGGTGAACTCCTCGTCTTTTTTCACCATCAGTTTAGTAGGCATCGTGCTCGTGAGTACACATGCCGCTTCGCGAGATACGATGCGATACGCGCTGATGGCTTTCATTGCAGTTTGTGCCCAACGCCGACACCCAGACAGGACTTGGTGAAGCATACCCTAGAGCTGTGCTTGCTGGCGTAGTCGACATATCTTTTGAAGTTCAACTTATCGTCGAGCATAACTCCCAATTGATTAAGAGACCTCTTGGAGGTGATGACGCAGCCGCTGTCTCTAATTGTCGCCTACTGCACTGATTTCCGATTAGTGACGACTGTTATCTCCGTTTTATGATGCTTCAACTGTAGCTTCTTGCTGCGCAACCATTCCTCAACTAGACTGATCGATTAGGGTGTAGTCAATACGACCTCCTCGATGGATTCTTCGTACACGATCATGTTTGCGTCAGTGGCGAACCCCACTAGCTTAACTCCTAGCGGGAGCTTCAACTTCAGCACGGTATCTTACATCACGTTCCACAGCAATGAACCCAGAATTGATCCCTGTGGGACAACTGCCGTGATGGGGGTGCTAGCCAAGCCCTCGCCTGTCACGTAGATCAATACTCGATTCTGAAATTAGCTTCCCAGAATCTTGTACAGCCCTACCGGTACTCCCAGTCGAAGCAAAGAGTTCATGATCTCCATCCAGTACGCCCTGTTGAATGCATTCCGCATGTGGAGTGTTATTACTGTGCAGTAATATATACCGCGCCGCTTGCATTCGATAGCGACCTCTGCAGTGTCAACCACCGATTCAATGGCATCCAGAGTTGACCGTCCTCTCCGAAAACCGAATTCGCTCGATAATCCTCCCGTCTCCTCCACATACGGCGACAGTCTGTTTCGGATCAACTTCTCCGGTAGTTTCCTTACTTTGTCTATTAGACAGATTGTTCTGTACGCTGAGGGGTCTTCTGGTGGCTTGCCAGGTTTCGGTAACAGGACCAAACGCTGTTTTTTTCATAGATCCTGGAATGTCCGCTCGTCCAGGCACCTCTGCATGGCTGACCTGAACATCCCGAGCAACACAAATCGAACGAAAGTGGTTGCAGCAACTTGATTGTGACTGAATCTGGTCATATATAAGTTGAAGTAACTTTTTTTGGAACAAGTGTGGTGCTAGGGATGTCCGGATTGATCATTATGGCTGCCTTCAACGCTATGTTCGGGATCCCGTCTGGACCAGATGCTTTATTCGTCTTCCCACATGTTCGAGTTGGCACTCTGGCACAGTCTGTAGAAGCAGTCTTTCTTGCTCTCTTTGATGGCCTTGATTAGGGTCGCCAATTTGAAAATCTCGATGCGTTCTTTCTTCACTTCCGCCCAGCGTGACTCTTGTAGTTTTCTTCTTGCCCTGAGGCAGATGGCTCGAAGGGTTACAATTTGCTCGCTTCGCCAGTATACCTGCAGTTCCGTGGTCGCGCCTCCCTCGGCATAGTAGCGTCACACGCTCGAGACAGAATCGCAACCAGTTAATCGCCGCTTAAACTTTCTGTGTTTTCTTCTAGACCCATAGCTTCGCTGAAGGTCCAACCGTCGAAGTGGGCGACCTTCCGCGCCTGAGTTGTAGACGTAACTCTCCGGTTTTCTCTCATTGTTGCGCTGCTGATCCTGTATCGGATAGTCAAATGGTGTAATGAGTGTAACCGTCGTCGACCCTCCACAGCAGATCACCGACCAAACTTGAACTGCAGAATGTTACGTCTATTATCGATTCCACTCCGTTTCGCTGGAAGGTACTTCTCGAGCCTTCGTTGCACAGCACGACATCCAGCTTGGCTAAAGCCTTTAGCGGCGTTTAACCCTCTCCTGTTAGTACAGCGACTTCAGCACTCTATCGCCCACGCATTGAAGGCTCCTGCAATGACTACTGGCTTATTACCCACTAGGTCTGATGTCAGCCGATCGACCATCTGGGTGAATTGTTCTATCCGCCAGTTTGGTGGGGCATAGCAGTCGCAGAAGTACACTCCATTTATTTTTGCTATAACTGTACCCTCCGCTCTTGTGTTCAGCACCTCTTGTATCGATTATCTTCCGTCGTACGAATCGTCGCTGATATGGATCCAGTCGCTACCCAGTTCCCGTTATCCGCGGGGATGCGGTACGGGTCTGCCAGAATAGGTACGTCCGTGCTCGCTTCTGGTACCGACTGCCACAGCAACTGCTTGGCGGCCGCACAATGATTGAGGTTGAGCTGCGTTACTTGCACAGCTTCTTCGTATAACCACTCAACGGGCACGCAGGTCTACCCATTTCGTGGTTGTGTTCCTGCTTCCTGCTCGCACATAGCATACACGATGGTGCTTTATCGTGCTTTAGGTTACTCCTGTTCGGCCCTTTGCAAATCCACGATTTGTGTTCCGCTTCGAGGCAGCGGCAGCACTTATCAAATACCCGCGGTGGTTGGTACAGGCTGGACATTCTGACTAGCCAACTTTCAGCTTACCAACTTTTATCACCTTGTGGGCGTCGGTGGCCGGTAACTTCACCGAGACAATCGGCGTCCTCTGCGGTCCTCTTCGCAGGAGGATGGAACTTGGATGGAAGTCTTTGC
This sequence comes from Armigeres subalbatus, assembly GCF_024139115.2. NCBI lineage: Eukaryota > Metazoa > Arthropoda > Insecta > Diptera > Culicidae > Armigeres > Armigeres subalbatus. The sequence goes on from NC_085140.1 coordinate 79,130,514, forward strand.
CACCACCACTCCACCTTGTTCTTTGATGGCCGAGGCGATCTCCTGCGATGTCGTGGCCTCATCCAGCTGCTTACATTGGAGGGTCACTTCGTCATGTAGTGCTCTTACTACTACAAGGTCCCTTAGGACTTCTTGGGCTCGCGCTACATATGATGTCTGTATGGGTACACATTTTGTAGACACACTTTTGGAAACTTAGCATTATCCGAATTACTCACAGGTTCCATTCGACGGGGAATTATGTCCCATTGGTTGATCTTGAAAAGTAGCCAGATCGGACTATGGGATCAAAAGTTATGGTCAAAACACTATTTTTTATGCGCAAAACACGCTGAAACACTCATTCACAGGGTTTGAATCTAAAAGAGAATGAGAAAATCTCTCACTTATCATGTCTGTATACACTCTCGATAGGTAGCATACCGTGAGAGACGTTTTTCGGTAGCTGTTACGATGATGAACTGATTCGAAGGGCTACAGCCCAAGATAAATTTCTTCTAATAAGCCCTAATTGCGGGGGGCACTGGTTCTGATGATGCATTTCAACTTGTTTTACCCAGCTGTGCGAAAAAAATATGGTCCCACTATGAGAACAGCGAGAGCGTTTTATCAAACCCCCTTGGTTCGAGGCCGCATCTCTCCATCCTAGAAGGCGCCCCACGCTCGCCAAATCGTTTTGCACCTGGTCTGCTTACCTCGCTTACAGCGCTCCACGCCGTCTCGTACCTGCCAGATCAGAAGCGAACACCATTTTTGCAGGGTTACTGTTCGGCATTCTTGCAACATGTCTGCCCATCATACCCTTCCAGCGTTAGCTATCTTCTGGATACTGGGTTCACCGTAGAGCTGGGCGAGCGCGTGGTTCATTCTTCGCCGCCACACACCGTCTTCTTGTACACCGCCAAAGATGGTCCTAAGCACTCGTCTCTCGAATACTCCGAGTGCTTGCAAGTCCTCCTCGAGCATTGTCCATGTTTCATGTCCGTAGAGGACTACCGGTCTTATCAGCGTCTTGTACATGACACATTTGGTGCGGTGGCGAAACTTTTTTGACCGCAGTTTCTTCTGGAGCCCGTAGTAGGCCCGACTTTCACAGATGATGCGCCTTCGTATTTCACGACTAACGTTGTTGTCAGCCGTTAGTAAGGATCCGAGGTAGACGAATTCCTCGACCACCTCGAAGGAATCCCCGTCTATCGTAACACTGCTTCCCAGGCGGGCCCTGTCGCGCTCGGTTCCGCCCACAAGCATGTACTTTGTCTTTGACGCATTCACCACCAGTCCAACTTTTGTTGCTTCACGTTTCAGGCGGGTGTACAGTTCTGCCACCTTTGCAAATGTTCGGCCGACAATGTCCATGTCATCCGCGAAACAAATAAATTGACTGGATCTGTTGAAAATCGTACTCCAGCTGTTACACCCGGCTCTCCGCATGACACCTTCTAGCGCAATGTTGAACAACAGGCATGAAAGTCCATCACCTTGTCTTAGTCTCCGGCACGATTCGAACGAACTGGAGTGTTCGCCCGAAATCTTCAACCATCCACCGTTGCTTTGATCAGTCTGGTAAGCTTCCCAGGGAAGCTGTTCTCGTCCATAATTTTCCATACCTCTACGCGATCTATACGGTCGTATGCCGCCTTGAAATCAATAAACATATGGTGCGTTGGGACCTGGTATTCACGGCATTTTTGAAGGATTTGCCGGACAGTAAAGATCTGGTCCGTTGTCTAGCGGCCGTCAACGAAGCCGGCTTGATAACTTCCCACGAACTCATTCACTAATGGTGACATACGTCGGAAGATGATCTGGGATATCACTTTGTAGGCAGCATTAAGGATGGTGATCGCTCGAAAGTTCGCACACTTCAGCTTGTCGCCTTTCTTGTAGATGGGGCATATAATCCCTTCTTTCCACTCCTCCGGAAGCTGTTCAGTTTCCCAGATTCTGACTATTAGTTTATGCAGGCCGGGCCCATCTTGATGAGCTCAGCTCCGATACTATCCCTTACCAGTTGCTTTCTTGGTATTTGGGTGTTAGATGGCATCCTCAACTTCCCTCAAGATGGGGGCTGGTTGGTTTCCATCGTCCGCTGAACTGACGTAGTCATCTCCTCCGCTGCCTTGCCTTTCACTGCCTGTACTCTCAGCGCCATTCAAATGTTTCTCGTAGTGCTGCTTCCACCACCTTGTTCGTTTTCTATTGAGAGCGATTTCTGCAATCCCTGCTCATTCATATTTTTTAGTATTTTTTTTTGCACGAGAAAAGCACACTGCTAGGTGGTTTGCTCAGTTTTTTTTTTTGTATTTTCCATTTAAAAAAACAGTGAATTATTGTTTTTCGCTGAGAACAACGGATATTCTTGAGTGTGTAAAAAATAATTTGCAACAAAATTGATTTTAAATGCTTTTTTTTAGTGCGAAATGAATTTTTGGCAAATGAGTGAAACGTTGTGGGTTTCAAAAGAAAAAACTCAGGCGTCATGCTGTAGGGAACCATGGTTAGTCGTCCCATCTATTTCTATTTAATCGTTCTTTAAACATCAGTTGATCTATGAATCTGTGGCAAACATGTTTAAATAAATGTACCTAATATTCCAAACTCTCCCCCCTTGCACACAAATGTTAATGCACATCTCTTAAATATGTGGTTTTACAACTAATTTTCTGGGTTCAAATAGGCAAACAAACTGCTACAAAACTAAGGCAACTAAACACAATATCTGAAATGACCCAAGCCATGACAAGGAAAATCCTCCATTACTTGTGTTTAATGGGAGCAGTGTAGATGCCGAGGAAGGCACGTTTCCATCACCAGTCAACGCCACTACTGGTGACCATAAATCTCGCCAGCTACCTGATTCCGCCCTCCTCCCGCCTTGCACTCGAACACTCAATCAAACTTACCAAAAGGAAATGATTGCGGTTGTAAAAATCATCATAGGTATCCTTCTCCCTGTGCGGCATCGCGCTAATGAAAATCACGTCGGCCGACATCGACACCGGATGACTGGCGTGCGAACAAGTGACACTTTCCTTCAGGAGCGGTTACTAAAGATTGACACCGGACGGTCGGTCGGTCGTCGTCGGTGGTGGCCAGATTACAAGGTTTACGACAACCGAGGCTTTCGTCCGGCAACAGCTTCGGCAATCTTTTGTGTGTCTTCTCCCTTCAGGTCTCCGCGTTGGCACTTATTGGGTTGGGAGTGGGGAAATTAGGAGGGTCGGTCCGTGTCGCGTAGCGCAATGTAGTGTTCATCAAATTTTCCAGGGAAATAAAATTAATTAATGCGTAGTCGTTTCCCCGGTTTTGCTCTGTGGAGCCATTGCCGAGTTCGTTGCGAAGGACCTTCATTACGTTCCTACTTGGGGATTATGATTTGCATTGTCATTTGGAATACCAACGTAATGCCAGATTAGGCCGGTGGGTCATTGCTCAAAGCACCCTGGTAGGGACAACATGGACATCGTAAAATGCGAAGGTAAGTTCGCCTAATGAATCCTGTAAGAGAAATTCTGGCAAGCTTGTAATGATCCGGAAGACGAGGAGGTTATCATTGGAGCAGCTTTAGTTCCACATAGAGGCCAAAGAAGTGTGTTATTTTTTTTAAAAATATGTTGCCTAATATGTTGTTTTACTCCAATCCGGGTTATCCCGGATTTTAAAGAAATTATCATTTATTTTCTGATAATGTGAAATGGCATTGTGCAAAATGATCAAACACAAAGAGGCATGGATTTGAGTCCTAACATATTCCGAATACTAGTTTTTATGATTCGTATAATTTTTCCAAAACTTTATAACAACTTCAAAGGGTTGAAAATGCGCAGCAATTGAATTAAAATCCAAAGAAAAAACAGGTCTTTCATCGATTTTTTAAAATAATTCTTGAATGATTACCTACCATGGAAATTTGATGAAAAACACTTCTAAACAATATTTTGAGACCTACTTATTTCAATGGCACGCCAATATATTGGTTTGGCTTCTGCAAATGGCAAAGTGTAAACAATGGCAGAGAGTTCTTTGAGAAGCTACAATCTTCCAGAAATTACAGTCAGCAGGTGCGTTTAGATGAGTAGTTTGCTATACCAGAAATAACCAGAGCATTCGATCATTTCCGGTGTAAATTACAGCTTCCGTTTCAACTTATCCCGCATTTCCACTTGACCCGGTGTACCTTAATCATTTTTTTAAATGTGCTTCGTTTGAAAACTGTTTTTGTGATTCTTTTGAAAAACTTATCCTGAGAAGGAACAAACTTACTAGAAATTACAAAATTTTGAAACAACTTTTTTTTGTTATCGTAGAATAAAGTTACCACCCAACTAGCGACATTCCAAAAAAGACCACTCTCCTCGTAAAAACTAATAGGATCGTAAAAACTGTGACTCCTAGAAATAATAAAACCATTTCCCGTTAGTGTAGCGCGTGTCGCAGGACCTTGCTTCACCTCCACTAAGCTTCGGATATCGCGCGAGAAAGAGCAAAATCATCTTGGCGACACGCACACCTTCGCCATCAAGAAGGTCCCGTACCTCGTGGGGATGACCGGCCACCACCCGCCACCGTATCACCGTGGTAAATCCGCAATAATGTGCCCTTTATAACCTGCATTCAACATTTGGAGATTGAGGATTGGAAGGAAAAAGGTGGCTGTGTACAAAGTGGATGAAAGGAAATGACACGAAGCACTCAGAAGGTTATGACCGTAATATCCGTCGTGTCACAGCAGGTGCGGAAAATGTAGCTGTGTCAACTGACCGGCACGGTATCGGTCGGTGCGGTTCGGAGGATTGGGGGGCATTGGGGTGAACGTTCCCTGCGGACCGATTTGAAAGCGTCTCTTTCAAAAGAGATCTATTAATTTGGAGGGAAATTGAACAGCACTTCGATGCGATTCAATAGATCCGCCATAATGCTACTGAATGAGCTGTAGTGCCCCATTTGAATGGCAAAATCTGACTGACTGAAGCTACAAAGAAAATCCGCTTTAATCATTGTCCACCTTCCTGGGTGATGAAGCATAAGAGCGTGTAGTTTGGACGCGTGATGCTTCCAACGAAGAATGATGAATCAGCATTGTCAACAGGGACGTAATGTTCCGTTGCAGTGACAGCTAGGGTTTATGGTGATAAGGATAATTTCTGCGGAATTAGTTTGTGTTAGGCCTCGACAAATATTTTCGTCCAACAAGACGAAGGTTATATAAGTAGATATAGGGAGGAGAAGTATATTCTTTTGCGTAATTTGTTGTTTTGTGAGCACTAGGTATCTCGTGATGCATACCAAATGGAGATGTTGATTTAGATGCATTAACCCAACTTTTAAAGGACATTGGATATTTTTGTGTGCCATCATCAATCGCAAAGGATGAAACTCTGTTGGAGCAGTGTCCTTATTTTCCGGTATTTGATCTTTGTTACTCAGCTGCATTTCATCTTGCTATCTGATTCCAAGTTTCCAGATTGGAACAGACGAACATAAATGACAGTGATGGAGACGTATGACCATTCCATGCGTATAAAGCAAAAAAAAAGGTAATTTTCAAAAAACGTAGTTAAAAAAAGGCTTGGCGAACCATTCCTATTTTTTTTACTGTATGTGTAGAATAATATAACTAAAAATCTTTTCATTCGCGCAAACTATTGCAAACTGGTCATTGGTTCAAAAGTTATAACGGTTTGAATATTTTTTGAAAGCTCCGTTTTTTTAACGTCCCTATTCTGAAAGTAGCCACCTAAGAGCGAAACAAAAAGAAACGGGTCCAATTATTTCCTTAGAGATCATTCATACACATTTTGAGTAAAACCGGAGAACTTTTTTTTCATATATATGATAGATAGGTAGATAGGGTAAATGATGTAATTTGGACTTTTGTCTTTATTTTGCGTGTTTTTCTACGTAGCTTCCTATTCGTGAATAGGAATCATATGTCGCTTCTAGATCGTTTATGAAAATTTGTAAAAAAATGAACTTATTAACTGACATTTTTGCATCTGTATTTTTCTATGTTTCTATATTTCGCTGATCTATATTTTTCCACGCCGATTCAAATTTGAAGAAGTCCGCAGAATTTTCCAGGAAATTTCGAAGATCCAGTGGAATTTCCTGATTGATCCCCACATCAGTACATTGGAGCTCCAGAGAATTTCGTGAAAACTCCAATGATTTACTTGAAAATAACTCTTGAAATTTCAAAAATCACTGCGTAAAAAATAAGAAAAACATTGAGTGGAAATTCCGAAGAATTTCTTATTCAAAAAGAATTTTTGAATCAAGAAGGGTCGTTCGGCCCAACGCTACAAGGTCGAATATGTAGTTTGACCGAGCACACCATTTGACCGAAGTCCATCCATTCCAACGTTTTTTGGACTAAAATGCCATTTGGTCGACGACACTTCTTTTTTTTATATTTTCCCATGGAACTTTCAAAGAAATTTATATGGACAATTCGAAGAATCTCCCGTAGTAAAAAAAAAATTTCCGTTGAAATACCGAACAGATTTCCGTCTAATTTCACGTAAAAACAAACGTACCGAATACAGACTTTTGCGGCAAGATAACCAATTCAAACAAGTAAATATTGCGAACAGCGTTTTTTTTAAATATTGAACCGTCTAAGACGGTTGAATACATTCCACTAAAAGAGCTTTATATATTTTTCTGAAAAAATATTAGATTTCTCAAAATATTCGTCTCGTCTTCTGCTTATTAGCAGCATTACCTTCACATTGCCGACACTCGCAGCTTATAATCCGTTAAGCACTTACTCACTTACTCAGTTGTTAACTGCGGTTTTTCAAAGCCGAGTTACCATTTTTGCATTCGTGTATCATGAGGCTAACACGATGATACATTTATGCCCAGGGAAGCCGAAAAAATTACAACCTGGAAATTTATACCGGACGGGGAATCGAACCCAGCCACATTGCGCATTGTCTTGTGTTAAAGCCCAAACTCGTAAATTACTTTTTTGCAATTCCTGATCATAATATCTGGTTTACAGTTCGTCTTTGATTGATAAAACGGCCTACTTTTCCATACCAACGCAATGGGTGCTTTAATGGACATTATGCAACTCAAATGGGTTGCATAATATTCATTATAACACTCATTTGGGTGCTATAATGAAAAACCAACATCAGAACAGTAGTTACATGACTACGTTTTGCTAAATTAGCTTGGGTAAGTGTTCAAATAGTAAGGGTATGCGATAACACACTTTTTCCTAACGAAACGAAACGAAACGAAATTTAAAATGTCTATGTTGATTCGGATCGAAACGAAACGAAATATAGATTTCTTTCGAGACTTCGAAACGATACGAAATCAAGGTTCATTTTATTCGAAATTTTTCGAAACGAAACGAAATTTTGATTTTTTTCCGCGGAATTTTTATTGAATTGGTTTTACATTATGTACGCAATTCTGATTCCACTTTTTCGAAGTCGAATAACTGTTTTGCGACCAAAAGAGTTATAATAACTGAAGAGGCAATCTAAGATAGGTCGAGACGAGCCAGCCCAGGGCTGAAAGTATCGCTAATAAAGACAAAAAAAAACTATGATAAATCGACACATTCTCGCCGCATATACAATTGGCGATAAGGCAATATCCCAGCCAGTGGTGCAATTTATCAACAATGACTACTGAGTGTGATTCTTTTGTTTTGTATTTTTCTTTGCTCCTCTTTGCCTATGACGGTGCGTTTCAGTTAGAACGACAAAGCAGGAGTAGCGTAGCAAACTCGGTTTACCAACAGCGGGCTGAAGCTGATGATCAGTCGGCACAAATTTCCTGTCACTGTCTTTCAAGTGATAGTATTCACCCATGCATTTATATAGGGCCGTCGCATTCACACAGCAGCGAGTGAAGTGAATAGACTGTCAGTGCGGGCTGCGTGTGCAATGAGAAGAGAGGTCTTTTGTTTACTCTATCTTTGATTGTTGCTGCTAATCATTTTCAGTTTTCACTGCTAGGAAGTGAGTGTGAAGAGGAAATGGTATCAATATCCAACAAATTTCAGTCACTGAGATTGAGAATTCGCACCACTGATCCCAGCATTTGTCCCGCTTTCAAAGGAATTCATCGTGGAGCGTGTGCTTCCGAATCTGATCAATTTTATATCAGTTTAATATCAGTAAGTATATAAAAATAAAGAAATTGTGGGATTTTTCATACACGGATTCAAATTTCGTTTAAAACCTTAGTTCACCTAAGAATTATGTAATTATGCTGAACCTTACTTCATATTGTCTTGTCAGCGTGGTTTTACAGTATTGACTAAGTCAAAATTTGAAGAAGAAAGCTTAGATTTATTTTTTATTTAGTGGGATACTTAGTTATGTATCCACATCTGCCAGGCGTATACGCAGTAGAGTGGGGCGTCATGGTCATTTTTTCAAATCAATGGTTTTTCGAAGCCATTCTGGGTCCTGAACAACTGTGCAGAATTTGGGACTGATTGGTTGCTTCCCCGCTTTCCGCATCGCGTTTGAAGTTAGTATGGGAATTAGTATGGGAGAACGTATATTTTTGCATTTCTACTACTAGAGGTTTCAGTGCATCGTAAATCAAGTGGCACATTACGTTAAAGTATAACCCAAAGGATGCCGAAAAACTTTGCTGAAGAAGGCACGTTGCTGGAACGTCCACGAAAAAAGTTATAACGCTTCGAAGATTGAGTGTTCAAACCATATGCAAAAAATCATTTATTCTGCCAGCACTGCCGAACTACGTGGAGCAATAATTTAACTGAGTGTTATTTCAAAATTAATGATTTTATAGGACTTTGGAGCTAATGGGAGATATTCGGAATGATTTCACAAAGTAAAAATTCCGACTAGAAGGAAAATGGGTTTTGCCCTCTGACAATTACAGGTTGTCCGGTAGTGCTGGCAGAAACATTGATTTCTTGCATATGGTTTAAACAATCAATTTTCGAAACGTAATAACATTTTTTGTAGACCATCCAGCTGCGTACCTTCTTCGGCAAAGTCTTTCGGCATCTTCCAGGCCATATGCTAATGTATTGAGTCACGTGATTGATGATAAATTGAAGCCGCTAAGAGCAAAAATTGTTAAAAAGTACGTTTTCCCATACTAATCTCCATGTAAATTTAAAACGCGATGCGGCATGCGAGGTCGCAACCAATCGAGCCCATATTTTGCACAGTTGATTGGGGTCCCAAAACGATTCAGAAAAACCTTGATCTCACTTGATCGGACGAAATTTGCGTTTTTCCATACAACTGCGCCCCACTCTAATACGCAGTTATAGAATTGATATTACTAGATCAACATTTGAAAAGGGCGTATCTGCCAAAATTTATTCCTTCTTATTCTTCGTCTACACTGCCGCTAACCGCAAGTCGAGCACATCTGTATATGGACGCGGTTAACGGCAGTACATATATAGCATACATTTGCTCACTAGAAGAATCCTGTGCACCTTTCTAAAATGCACAAACAGGGTGTCTACTCATCTGTAAAAACGAAATTCCCTGATTTTTCCAGGTGTTTTACATTAATTTCCAGGTAAAAACAAACGTACCATATATAGATTTTAGCAGCAAAATAATCAATTCAAAAAAGTAAATATCGCGAAAAATATTTTTTGAAGAATTTTTTGGTAGCCTCACATAAAAAATGTTATAAATTACTTAAGAAATTCCTCCAGGAATTTCTTCGCAAGTTCACCCAGAAATTGCTTCAGCCATTCAATCAAAATTCCTTCAGGAATAACATAAGAAATTCTTCCAGGTATTCCTTTGAAAATTTCTCCATAGGTTCCATTGGAAAATTCTCCGGATTTTAAGAATTGTTTAAGAACTTCATCCAGGATTTAATTTGAGAATTTCTTTGCTAAAACTTTAGAAAACATCTCAAGGAATTGTTCCAGAGATTCCCTTAGAGATGCATTTGGCGATTACTTTACGATTTTTTAAATTCCTTTAGGTGTTTGTTCAGAAATGTCTTGCGAAAATCCCTCGGAAATACCCTTAAAACATACTTTGCAGATTTCTTCAGATATTCTTCTAAATTTTTTTTTAGGAATTTATTTGGAAATTTGATTAAGAATTCTTTCGGAAATTTCTTTGAATTTTATTTTAGCTTTTTTCTTCTTTTAAGAAACTTAAGAAAACTTCTCAATGAAATGTTCCGGAAATATGTTTGGGAATTTCTTCAGGAAATCCTTCAGAACTTTTTACAAAAACTCCTTCAGGAAATGTGTTGATGCAAAAATATGAGATTACTGGGTCCATGACGTTAGGCATAATACCTTCTTAATGTCATGGGCTGTTTTTGGGGCATTTTATTCTTAACATCCTTTATGCCTAACAAATCACTTTACACTTTTTGCCTTTCTCGCACAACAAAGTTGTACCGTAAGGGTATCATTTCACTCCATAACCGAACTTTTTATGGAAGTCTCTGAGACCCATGATGCTATACACCAATCGACTCAGCTCGTCGAACTGAACAAATGTCTGTGTGTGTGTACACAAAAACCGAAAAACATTAGCCACTTTTTCATATAGTAATTCTTAACCGATTTTCTCCCAACAAGTTGCATTCGACAGGAGACAAAGCCTTGTTGATCACTATTGAATTTGATAACGATCGATCATTGCGTTTAAAAGTTATTAAGAAAATGGAATCGAACTATATAAGCGCCATATAAGGTTGGTGTCTTGGCGAAATACGAGAAAGGCAGTGTCACCACTCGGTGAATTAGGTCGGTTTTTTGAAAATCCCTTCAGGTTCCCTTTCGGGAATTTCTTAAAGAAACCATACACAAAATCTTCCGGAAATTCGTTTTGAAATTCCTCCGGGAATTCTTTTCGGTCTTCATTTTGGAAATTCCTCCAGAAATAATTGAGAAAATAGCTAATCATTCTTATAGACACTATTTTAGTGATTTCTTTGAAAAATTCCTTGGAAAACTGGTCCCGAAATTCCTTCGGAAGTTCCTCCAGGAATTGCTTTGAAAAATCCTAACTAATTTAGTATTTTTTAATATATTCATTCATGAAGAATTTCTGAGGGAATACTAAAAAAAAATACAAAGTAATCCCTTATTGATGTCCCGAATAAATTCCTAGATTTCACTAAGAATAGCTTCGGAAGTTCTCCAGGAATTCTTTTGAAGATGGCAAAACGTTTTTTTGCGGACAACGATCCATCAACGTTCACTACATTTTCAATAGATTTGATTGGTATATTTATTCAAACAGTTTTAATGGTTTTTTCATCTTTTGAAAGAATTTCACTCATGATCACCGGGTATTTAAATTTCCCTGATTATGTCAAAAATTCCCTGATAATTCCAGGTTTTTTTTCCAGGTGGGGAGAAATTCCCTGATATTTCCAGGTTTTCCAGGTTTTTCCAGGTAGTAGACACCCTGAAAGATATGTATTTCAGATTGAATTTCACAGACCCATACTGCCGCAAACCGCAAGTCGAGTACATCTGTATATGGGCGTCCATATACAGATGTGCTCGACTACCGGTTAGCGGCAGCATAGTCTTATATAGCAACCCTATAACCAGAGACCGGCGGAGTGAAAAACTGTCGAAATGGCAACGTATGAAAATGCATGAAATCGTAACAATGATTCTGGCATCACTTGAACTTTTTGCTTGCTTCTTATGGATGCAAAAAGTAAACAAGTCGAAATGGAACCGCTATTGACGGTTCGATTGGAAACAAGATGGCGTCTTCGCCGATCTCTTATTCTAGTATTTCTAGTCTTATATACAATCAGCTCGACAAACTGAGTTATTGTGTGTGTCCTTGGCATATGACAACAGCTGTTATAGTCGGTATGTGCTGAAAGCAATCATAAGTAAAGAATTCTCAGCAATTTTAATGATCTTTCAACCCGCTCTGAATTTTCTTCGCAAATTTAATGCGAAGATCTAGAAATGCCCACAAATCTACAATGTTTCTCACATATTGTGCAAATAGTCAAAGAAGAGATTATTAGCTTAATTAACTGTACACATCATAGTTGCTAATTAAGATTGCCAGAGAAACAGCAAATATGCCAATTAAATAATATTCTTGTGATACAAAAATTTATTCTTATTGTATACTTGCTTCGGAGTTTCCAATTCATGGCCAATAACGATGTTGGTCACGTGATTATAGTCAATTCAGGATTAGGAGAGGAAAATTAGTTTAACACTCATTGTTTTAAGAGACCGAGGAATGCTCTGCATCTCCGTGAGCGCTACGGAAAAGGAATCGTTGGTTGAGAAGGTAATTCATGTGAAACCCCTTGGTAAGCGACAAAATATTTATTGTAAACGAAATTATTTTGAAAACAAGAAGACGAAAACTGTGTTTAAAATCAATCCAACGCAAGATCAATGTGCTTCTTTAATAATCTTCTACAACACGATCGCACTGCACTAAATAATGTTGTGCTCTTCGATGCAGCCATTAGTTTTATCACTTCGCGTTCTCCCACACTAGCTGGCGTGATCAGCATCAACACGGTCGATTGCACACTGGTTAAACAAATTTCTGCTACGCGAGGTAGTTTTTTTTTATTTCGCGTTCTCCCGGATTAGCTGCCGTCCCATGGCCAGCAGCAACACAATCGCAATCGATTCCGTATTCATATTGTGCAAATAGTAAAAAAAATATCACAAAATTTAATTCATGGAAACACTGAAGACGTTTTATACAAGAAAACTACTTACATATTTGTCGACTAAAGCTTAGTACGCAGATCTCAAGGAAAATGGTCAAGGAAAATTTGATCAAATTACCAAAGTAATTTTGACAATCGATAAAGTAGGCGAAGAAAATCATTATTTGTGCTGTCATCAAGCATGTAAGTAATTGGAAATAATTACTGCAACTTTGTTTTTCTAAAAAAACATCTTTTTCAGCTATGTTGGATCGCAATTAATGCATGGACAGCTTTAAAAAAAACCAGCGCTGCGCGCTCGAACCGACGTAGCTAGGTGTGCATCTGAAGATGTTCGCTGAATGAAGCGGAAAACAACGTGAACGCCTGTCATATTCGGGGGTGTCTTGACTTTATCGCCAAAGATGTGAAGAATGTGAAGTCTTCGATTGGCTTCCAATGCAATTCAAGCACGCGTTCGCTAAATCTGTTCTCGTCTAGCTGAAGCCATATATATGAAGCTTGTTTGCTTTCCCCGGTACATGCGAGAACTTGCTTGGAATTAGAAAGCCAGTTCCGTAAATGGAGAGAGTGGACATGACTGACCTCGAGCGCCAACTTCACTGGTTAATGAATGCTTCGCCGAGCTGTGCATCCGGTGGTTTCTAGCATGACACCTAGTGCATCAGTTCTCTTTCAGTTCCACTGAAGGCACAATGGTTGAGTCTCACCGACCACCTCGAACATAAGCCAGTATCTTCTCAGACCTATCGTCCAAGAATGCGTACACAGAACTAGGATGTCACTTCCTTCAGAAAAAAACCTCGACCAGCGAAAAAGGTCTTAAATTCTGAAGAATACGAGACAATTGGATTTATACCCGGGAACACTTTTTTAAGGCAAAAAACATGATATTCATAATTAATCACGTTTTTCTTGTAACCGTATTTTTGAAGTCGGCCAGAAATAGAAGAAATATATTTTTGATTATTTAATCTACTGGATCTTTCTAAAACATGTTCTACATACTTTTTTCCTAGGATCTTTTTTATAGAGAAGAACTAAGCCTCTGCGATTACTGAAAGCTAATCGACGCGTAATGAATAATTATCAGCCAGCGGACGAAGCTTGGCGGAGTCATCCCGTTGATAATTGGCGGCGCAGATCGGCGTGAACTTATTTAATCCTCCAGAAGGCCTTCTAAAAATTCCTCCGGAAGTTTCTTCATGAATTCCTTCCTTCCATCAAGAATGTATCCAGCAATCTTTCTCGATTATTCCAGAAATTTCTTCCAGATATCTTCAGGAATTGCTTAATGAAATCGCCCAGGAGCTTCTTCGTATATTACAATGAAAAAATCATCGTGAATTTTCCTGAAAGAGCAGTTTGCAGAAACAGTTTCTGGATAAACCTTGAGGAATTTCTGAAGAATTTAAATACAAATGTTTGGAGGAATTAAAAAAGAAATCTAAGGGAATTTGTAGAGAGATTCTAAGTGATTTCAATGGAAATTGCTGGAGGTTTTTGGAAGAAATTCTGTAGATATTTCTAGTTCGTGAAAGAAAAAACGAGAGAATTTCAGGAAGACTTCCAGAAATAAAACGTGAAGCGGATCCTGCAGAAATTTTCGTGACGTAAGTGACGTTGAGTTTTTGTGTAAATTTCCTAAACAATTTCCAGATACGTTTTCGGGGGGATTCTTGGAGAAATTTTCGATGGAGTTGATGAAGAAATTTTCGAAAGAGTTCCTGGAGAAATTTGTGGGTATCAGATAATCAGATGAATTTCTTTAGGAATTTTCAGTAGAATTCTTGAAGAAACTTTGAAGTTCTGAGAGTTCTGAGAAAATACTTGAAAAATGGAATCTGGGAAAGATGTCCTGGTTGAATTCGCAATTGAATTTCCATAGGAGTATATTGAGAAATTCCTGAAAAAAAATCCGGAAGAATTCCCGGAATGTGGGTTGAAGATTTCTTAGAAAAAAATTTGGAGCAACTTCCGGAGGAACTCTTGAAGGAGCTTTCCGAGCAGTCCCTGGAGAAACTATCCGAGGAGTTCCGTGAAAATCTTCCGGAGGAATTTCTAGGAAATATTGGAGGAACTTGCTGGAAGAAGTTCTGGAGAAATTCCTGCAGGAAATTTTGAAGAAATTCCTGGAGGAATTCTTGAAAGAACATCTGAAAGAAGAGATTCCTGAAGGAACATCCCGATCAAACCCTATAGGAACTTTCCGAAGTGTTTCTGGAAGATTCATCGCAAAATTTCTGAAGTAATTCCAGGAGAAATTTTCCCGGAAGAAATCCTGCTTTTTAGGAGAATTTATCCGGAATTTTTTTCCAGGAATTCCTCTGTAAGTTCCTTCAGGAATTCCTCCGGATGTTCCTTCAGGAATTCCTCCGGATGTTCTTTCAGGAATTCCTCTGGATGATCTTACAGGGATTCCTCCCGAAGTTCCTTAAAGAATTCCTCCGGAACTTCCTTCAGCGATTACTCCGGAAGTTCTTTCAGGAATTCCAACAGAAGTTCTTTCAGGAAATCCTCCGGAAGTCCCTTAAAGGATTCTGCCGGAAATTCCTTTAGGAATTCTTCCGGAAGTTCATTTAGGAGTTCTTGTGAAAGTTCCTTCAGGAAATCCTCAGGATGTTTTTTTCAGGAATTTCTCTGGAAGTTCTTTCAGGAATTCCTCTGAAAGTTCGTCCAGGAATTCCTCTGAAAGTTCGTCCAGGAATTCCTCCGGAAGTTCCTCCAGGAATTCCTCCGGAAGTTCCTCCAGGAATTCCTCCGGAAGTTCCTCCAGGAATTCCTCCGGAAGTTCCTCCAGGAATTCCTCCGAAAGTTCCTTCAGGAATTCCTCCGGAAGTTCCTCCAAGAATTCCTCCGGAAGTTCCTCCAGGAGTTCCTCCGGAAGTTCCTCCAGGAATTCCTCCGGAAGTTCCTCCAGGAATTCCTGCGGAAGTTCCTCCAGGAATTCCTGCGGAAGTTCCTCCAGGAATTCCTCCGGAAGTTCCTCCAGGAATTCCTCCGGAAGTTCCTCCAGGAATTCCTCCGGAAGTTCCTCCAGGAATTCCTCCGGAAGTTCCTCCAGGAATTCCTCCGGAAGTTCCTCAGGAATTCCTCCGGAAGTTCCTCCAGGAATTCCTCCGGAAGTTCCTCCAGGAATTCCTCCGGAAGTTCCTCCAGGAATTCCTCCGGAAGTTCCTCCAGGAATTCCTCCGGAAGTTCCTCCAGGAATTCCTCCGGAAGTTCCTCCAGGAATTCCTCCGGAAGTTCCTCCAGGAATTCCTCCACGAGGTCCTCCAGGAATTCCTCCGGAAGTTCCTCCAGGAATTCCTCCGGAAGTTCCTCCAGGAATTCCTCCGGAAGTTCCTCCAGGAATTCCTCCGGAAGTTCCTCCAGGAATTCCTCCGAAAGTTCCTCCAGGAATTCCTCCGAAAGTTCCTCTAGAAATTCCTCTGGAAGTTTTAACTCCTTTAAAGATTGTAAGAACAATAAGTGTTTTGTCTTATTTCCTGGAGGAACTTCCAAGGAATTCCTGGAGGAACTTCCAAGGAATTCCTGGAAGAATTCCTGGAGGAACTTCCGGAATAATTCCTGGAGGAAGTTCCAGAGCAATTCCTGGAGGAACTTCCGGAGCAATTCCTGGAGGAACTTCCGTAACAATTCCTGTAGGAACTTCCGGAGCAATTCATGGAGGAACTTCCGGAGGAATTCCTGGAGGAACTTCCGGAGGAATTCCTGGAGGAACTTCCGGACGAACTCTTGGAGAAACTTCCGGAGGAATTCCTGGAGGAACTTCCGGAGGAACCCCTGGAGGAACTTCCGGAGGAATTTCTTGAGGAACTTCCGGAGGATTTCCTGGAGGAACTTCCAGAAGAACTTCCGGGGGAATTCCTGGAGGAACTTCCGGGGAAAATCCTGGAGGAACTTTAGGGGGAACTCCTGGAAGAACTTCCGCAGGAATTCCTGGAGGAACTTCCGGAGGAATTCCTGGAGGAACTTTCGGAGGAATTCCTGGAGGAACTTCCGGAGGAATTCCTGGAGAAACTTCCGGAGGAATTCCTGGAGGAACTTCCGGAGGAATTCCTGGAGAAACTTCCGGAGGAATTCCTGGAGAAACTTCCGGAGGAATTCCTGGAGGACCTTCCGGAGGAATTCCTGGAGGAACTTCCGGAGGAATTCCTGGAGGAACTTCCGGAGGAATTCCTGGAGGAACTTCCGGACGAACTCTTGGAGAAACTTCCGGAGGAATTCCTGGAGGAACTTCCGGAGGAACCCCTGGAGGAACTTCCGGAGGAATTTCTTGAGGAACTTCCGGAGGATTTCCTGGAGGAACTTCCAGAAGAACTTCCGGGGGAATTCCTGGAGGAACTTCCGGGGAAAATCCTGGAGGAACTTTAGGGGGAACTCCTGGAAGAACTTCCGCAGGAATTCCTGGAGGAACTTCCGGAGGAATTCCTGGAGGAACTTCCGGAGGAATTCCTGGAGAAACTTCCGGAGGAATTCCTGGAGGAACTTCCGGAGGAACCCCTGGAGGAACTTCCGGAGGAATTCCTGGAGGAACTTCCGGAGGAACCCCTGGAGGAACTTCCGGAGGAATTTCTTGAGGAACTTCCGGAGGATTTCCTGGAGGAACTTCCAGAAGAACTTCCGGGGGAATTCCTGGAGGAACTTCCGGGGAAAATCCTGGAGGAACTTTAGGGGGAACTCCTGGAAGAACTTCCGCAGGAATTCCTGGAGGAACTTCCGGAATAATTCCTGGAGGAAGTTCCAGAGCAATTCCTGGAGGAACTTCCGGAGGAATTCCTGGAGGAACTTCCAGAGGAATACCTGGAGGAACTTCTGGAGGAATTCCCAGAGGAATTTCTGGAGGAACTTCCGGAGGAATTCCAGGAGAAACTTTCGGAGGAATTCCACCGTAAGTTCCTTCTGGAATTTATTCGAATGTTCTTTCAGCAATTACTTCGAAGATCCCTTCAGAAATTCGTCCGGAAGATCGTCTCAGAATTCTTTCGGAAGTACTTTCAGTAGTTCTTAGGAAAATTTCTTCAGGAACTCTACAGGAATTCCTTGGGAAGCTTCTTCTGGCATTTCTCGAGAAAGTTACTTCAGAACTTAATCCAGGAACTCCTAGGGAAGAAAATGGATTCCTTTAGGAATTCTTCCAGGAGATCAACCAAAAATTCTTTCGGAGGTTCTATAAGGAATTCCTCGGAAAGTTAATCTAAGAATTCACCCAGAAATTCCTGTAGGAATCCCTCTAGAAGTGTTTTCAATAATTCCTCGGGATGTTTCTCCAGGAATTCCTTCCGAAATTTCAAAATCAATTCTTCGGAAAAATCTTCCAGAAACTCCTCGGAAAGTTCAGGAACTACTTAGGAAGCTCCTTTAGTAGTTTTTCCTGAAGACCGACCAGAAATTCTTTCGTGAGTTTCTTCGGGAACTGCTAGGGTAGTTCCTTCAATAATTTCTAGCAGTAAAATACGAACCGATTTTGTTGCTATTACTCAAATGTGAACGATTTCAGGTATATGTAGAGGTAACAGAAACCTACATGCCACATGTGTGCTGCTCAGGTAAGGAAGTTCTTCCAGAAAATCCTTAAAGTATTCCTCAACCCAACTTCCGGAAATTCTGCCGGAAATTTCTATAGATATTCTATTGCGTTTTCAACTGGGAATTCTTACACAGAAGTTGACCAAAAATTCCTTCAAGCACTTCTCAAGAATTCAATTCTTCAATTCTTCAAGAAACAATTCTCCCTTAAAATTGGTTCTGAGATTTTTTGGTAGAAAACCCTAAGGAAATTTCTCTGGAAATTCATCCGGTTATTCCTCCAAAAATTCTTCAGGAACTTCAGAAAATTTGCGTTGCGCAAGCGTTCAGGATCCTCGGAAATTCAAAAATTCTTCAGGTACTTCAAAAAATTTCCTCGAAAACTCCTTCGGAAATCGGAAATGCCACCAGAAATTGTTTAAGAAATTCCCACGAAAACTGTTTTGTATCAAAAATTCCTACTAGACATTTTTTGAAAATTTCCTATGCTGTTTCCCCAAGAAATCCTCCAAAAAATACTTAAGGATTTATCCCTGGGAAAAGTATTCAGGAATTTCCTGGAATATCCTAAAAAAGTACCTCCGGAAATTCTTCCTGGAGTTCTGTGTTTTTTCTACCACGAACTCTTCTAGGAATTCTTCCACAAAATTATCTCAGAAAACCATCATACCTCTGAAATCAATTCTACATATTCTCTTGGGAATTTCTTCAGAAATTCATCTGAACATTCGTTTTGAAATTCTATAGAAATGCTTCTAGGTTTTCTCCAGAAACAGTTGCTTTGTCTCCGACAAATTGCTTTTTCGAGTAGAATTCACGATGGAATTTTTGTTGGAAAATCCGAAGGAATTCCTGAATTATGCCAATCAACTTTCAGGAAATAATCTCGAAAAATCCTGGAAGAGTATTGAAAATCAGGGAAAATTCGCAAAGGAATTCCAAAGACAATTGAAACTAAGCTCAGCTCGTCGCGTGGTAACGATCAAGTAAAGATTGCACAGGGTGCGAGTCTGCACTGTTAAATTTAATAAGCCACCAAATGGGGTTGCTGTAGCTGAATAGCCGTCGTGTGTAAATAGGCGCGCTCCGGAGCAATTCAACGGTGTCTGATTTAGATGATAACGATCTGAGTGTTTATAACTTTGCGATAATAGTTGGCATATTTGACAAGGCGAATGCTGGACATGGCGTACAATGCGTATATTGTGTACTTGAAAAACAAGAATAAACCTATATCAAGTTGCCCTTAGCTTCTGGCCTTCATTGGCCGTGTGGTAAGATATGTGCTTCGCATGTGCTAATCAGATCAAGCATAAGTTCACCCAGCAAGTGCGGCATGTTCGCCAGATCATCGTCCGAATTCTAGCGAAAATTGTGAACTATAGTTCTTCGAGAATTCAGCAGGTCAGCGGCGCCCGCCTTGCTAGCCAGCATTTAAATATATAAAGCAACGAAAAATTAATCAACCAGATAATACGGACCGGAACAATCACAGAAACCACAGTGACGATTAGGGACCAGTTATTAGAAGATCGGTGCGTACTACTGCAAATCGCTTAATTTCATAATGTGGAAAGCACATTTGCATTGTCATCGTACCACTGCAGGAAGTGTGTTGGAAGGGTGTGAATGTTTGAAGTAATCATATCAGAGACTACGACAACACATGCGAGCTGGGCTGGGAACAGCTTCCATTATTGATATACAGGTACATTGTGGAAGCACTGATGATGATAGAGCATTATACAACGCGAGTACGAGAGTGGCTCAAGCTACGCCATCAAAATTTTCATGGGGTATTCGAACGTTCAAGTTTGCCAGGTGGAGTCAGTGCTTTTTAGTTGAGAACTCCGCTGCATCCATGAACTTGCCCATTCGCAGCACCGACTTCCAACATTGCTTCCCGTATCACTAACTTGAAGATCACCACGGACAAAGATATGGTAGACCTGAAATAAATAGCAAACAAAATAAACAGAATGGAGAAAAGTAATCAAAACGTCATTTTACTTGCGGAATAATGCATCAGTGCATTATTCCGCAAGGGAAGACGTCAGTCTGTGTTTTCTTCACTGAAATACGCCTGCTATTGCCTAGTTATTCGATTTCCTTGTGAGCTCCGTACTGTTTAAAGAATTTCAGTAGCGGAATCATTCCTTGACCACTACTTGTCCTATCTATTTGCACAGTACTTTAGAAGTCCATACCACCCTTAAGAATGGGATTATGTAGTAAGCGTTAATATAAAAAATTGTATAACCTAAAGTTTTGAAAACAACTTAACGATTTTGTTCAGCGGCGCAGCCAAAAATTTTTATAATATAAAGTATGAATTAGTTTAAAATTGATTCGAAATTCCGCGGAATTCCGTTAAATTTCGTTAGAACCTAGTTTTTTCTAGCGAAATTTTTGTAATTTGACGAAACGAAACGAAATCAAGAAATCAGATTTCGCCATGCTTAAATTCCGCGAAATTCCGCGGAATTTCGTTTCGAACCACCTGAAACGAAATTTTGCGAAATACCGCATATGCTTATCAAATAGTGTATTCTTTGCCAGAGCATAAAATATTCACCTTCATGAAGCAACTTCGGTCCGAATTTTGACAAATATCGCAAGATTATTAGGCATGTTGGGTTGATTTCGGTTGGATACCGGAAGTATTTGACCTTGTAGACTAATTGATATAAATTTCAGACCGTTTTGGAGAGCCTAGATCATCTGCATGAATCTAATTTAGTTTGCAGATAAAAAGAAAGGGCTCTAGAGACTTTTATGGACAAGATGGGTTTGTTTTCGACTGCATCTCAGCGAAGTTTATCTTGTAGACCAATTTATCTGAATTCCATAACAATTTGTAGAACATCTAGAGCATCTGCATCAAACTAATTTGAACTGCACAAAACGCAAAGGCTCTAGGGGCTTGTATGAATATGATGGGTTGATTTTTGTTTGATACCGGGCGGATTTGAATAGGTAGAACAACCGCATCAAATAAATTGTACTGTACGTAATACGCAAGGGCTCAGGGGGATTGTATGAGCATACTGGGTTGATTTCGATTGAATATCAAGCGTAGTTTGTCGACTTTGTAGACCAATTGATCTGAATGGCAGAATAGTTTGGAGAACCTAGAACATCTGTGTGCGGCCTCAAATGGCCGGAACGTATTGTTATGACAGCAGCTCTCCGTGGGTGCGTGTGCACGCCACGGAGGTCTGACCAGAAGAGGCCGAGTCATGGCTTGCTGCGCACTGATCGACACGCTGAGGTGTTAATGTATAATCACATGCTGATGGTAACTTACTCAAACCCCACATTTCCCTTCTTCTCTCATTAAAAAAGGCAAAAAAATCCTCTAGCGTAGATTGCAATGATTTTTTTTTGCGTATAGCTACGTCTGACTTTTCTATATGTGGGTACACTTTTCGATTGCAAAAACTCGAAAAACGTTATGAAAATATGATGGACTTTGATCGTTAATATCTTAGCTGTTTCTCGATGAATTTCCAATTTTCTTGGACCATTCGATTCCATCATGGAAGAATCTAGGCTTCATACCCGATGTACACTGAAGTCGTTTTTAACGCGGTTTTTTTCTTCGTTGGTTTAATTTACGTGGCTTATATACCCTCCGCGTGAAAACCGACTCCAGTGTTACAATATTTACATGTATGATTATTTACTTTTGGAAAGTGGCTAACAGTTTAGCAATCGGTTTCGGTGAATCAGTCAATCTCGTAAGTGCATCGCAAGCTTCTTGTTCCATAGCACTACATTCCAACTGAAACTTGGCCTGCTTTTCAACTTAACAATCTATTACCTTAGCATTTGTTTAGCTATTTATTGAAAGCTTTCCATGCCTGCTTTTGCATCTTTGCCATCTTGTGTCGCAAAGTCAATGGATATACTATGTCGAGAATGTTTCCCACCCGAAAGCATTCTAGATCGGATCAGGAATCGGTCTCGCCATCTCTGGATTCTGCACCTTTGTTCGCAAGGCTAACTGGAGACCTCAAGCCAGCATAGACGTCAAGTTATTACAACTTAGAGGGCTTTTAGCTGATGCAGTTCATTTCTGCTAAGTTGCAAGCTCGTTTTCTCTTGAAAGCTTGGGGGCGTTCGACGACAGCTTCTCGCTTACGTCTCTTGATGCCTGGTAAACTTTCTTGAGTTCTGGTAAACTTTCTTCGCCTCGTTTTTGCTGATTCCTAGGTGTCTGCCGTAGTTAACGCAAAGTCCGACGCCACTCACTTGGAGGAATAATAATTATTATAATTATTATCAATAAACTGTCAAACTTCTTTGTCGCATCGTGTTGCATCGCGTCAACTCTGACTTCCTCGATAGGATGACCTAACCACCAAACGCCGTTGAAAGCCCAGCTTTTACGATGGGCTTATCTGTAATGAGGCACCGAGGTTTAAGACTGACTTAGTGGCAGGTGCTTAGTCTCTGTTCCAGTTTGCGTCGGTTGCAGCGGTACTCTATCAGCCAGGGTGATCAGGGATTGCATCATTGCCATATGATAATTATTGGAATTATCATAAGATAATCTTTCAGGTGTGAAAAGTAACTGATTTGTTATCGACGATAACTTTTCAAATTTTGGAATCGATTATCATTCAGATGTAAACCTAACTAATACCAATTTAATGTCAACAATGAAGTTCATTCGGATGTTTGACATTATGTTTTGGTGTTCTGTAAGAAAATAAGTTCAAAAAGTAGCATTTACCAATGCTTCGAATCGAGATACAATTATCGAAGAAAACTTACTTTCTAACGAGTTTTTATCAATTGATAATTTGGATATGTGATCGCATGAGAGTGTTGTTCATCCTCGATTATTTGAATATTTTATTTTCATCACCCTTTTCAAATGTTGTTCTAAAAACTCTATACATCACCATGGTTCGTAATGCTCACTTGATGTCAGGATCACAGGATAAACAAGAAAATAGATTCACCCTGGGCTTGAAAAACGTTTGCTATGGGCTCATCGAACAGAAATGTCGAAAACCTGTACATTATATACAGGGCCGGATTTAGCCGGAAGGGGGCCCCAAAATGTACAAAAAGGTTGGTTTTGGTACACAAGATTTGTGGGGGCCCAAGGCCACGGACCCACCGCCCCCATCCCATAAATCCCGCCCTGATTATATACAGCTACGAAGTTCAACGTCATCATTGCGCACAACCCGATTGGGCTGCGCATTGGGCTGAGTTTTTAAGTTATTTACGCGAGACGAAGATGAACATGTTGCTTTTGAGAAACCGATAATTTCCTTTGAAAACTGAATACCAAAATAAACTTGTCTGATCATCGTGATTTTCAATCGTAGAACAACGAAATGCAAGTCAATAGGTTGTATCGTTTAAATGTTAAACTAAATTGGTACCTAGCGTTATGGTATTGACCTCACAGGAAACATTTTATCTTGTAGCAATAATCTGAATATCTAATACCGTCCATTAAATCCAACTATCAGCTTCATATATAGTAATACCAGTAAGCTGACCCTCAACATATCGATGTTGAACTTGCTAACAACCGCTTAGAACATGTGTTCCCAAACTGTGGGCCGCGACTCCCAGGGTGGTCGTGGGCTGATCAATGATGGGTTGTGAAAGACGAATCTTGATTCATTATTTTGTCCCTATTTTGTCCCACAAATCTATCACAGCCATTAGATTTGGATCTTTGTAGTAAATGGAGAACAATTAATTTTGAGATTTTGTAAAATACAATGAAATCCAAACAATTCAAATCCAATCCAATTTCAATCAAATTCCAATAAAAATCCAAGTCACATTCAATCTAATTCCAATCAACATCCAATCCTAATACAATCTAAATCCGTTTCAAATCCAAATCCAATCAAATGCAATTCTAATCCAAATCTAAATCAAATCCAATTCAAATCCAGTTCAAATCCAATGCATATTCAATTCAAATCTATTCCATTCAAATCCAAATCCAGCAAAAGTCTAATCCAAATCCTATCTAAATCCAATCCAAATCCATTCCACATTCAATCCAAATCCGTTCCAAATCCATTCCAAATCCACTGCAATCAAAATCTAATCCAAATCCGATCCAAATCCAATCTAAATCCGTTCCAAATCCAAATCCAATCAAATGCAATGCTAATCCAAATTCAATCAAATGCAATTCTAATCCAAATATAAATAAAATCCAATCCAAATCTAACCAAAATCTAATCCAAATCCAATCCATATCCAATTCAAATCCATTCCAATCAAACCCAACCAAAATCTAATCCAAATCCGTTCGAATTCCAAATCATTTCCAATCCATTCAAAGTAATATAATGATGGGATATGAAGCAATTCATAATGGTTTGTTCAATCTAACGCAAACTTATTTTTATCTAAATTCTAAAAGCCAATGTGGGAGGGTCGCAAGCAATATGCGATTCTGCTAGGTGGGTCGCATGTACAAGTAGTTTGGGAACAATTATCGAAGAAAACTTACTTTCTAACGAGTTTTTATCAATTGATAATTTGGATATGTGATCGCATGAGAGTGTTGTTCATCCTCGATTATTTGAATATTTTATTTTCATCACCCTTTTCAAATGTTGGTCTAAAAAATATACATCACTATCGATCGTAATGCTCACTCAATTTCAGGAGCACAGGATAAACAACGAAAACAGATTCACCCTGGGCTTGAAAAACGTTTGCTTTGGTCTCATCGAACAGAAAAGTGGAAAACCTGTACATTATATACAGGGCCGGATTTAGCCGGAAGGGGGCCCCAAAATGTACAAAAAAGGTTGGTTTTGGTACACAAGATTTGTGGGGGCCCAAGGCCACGGACCCACCGCCCCCATCCCATAAATCCCGCCCTGATTATATACAGCTACGAAGTTCAACGTCATCATTGCGCACAACCCGATTGGGCTGCGCATTGGGCTGAGTTTTTAAGTTATTTACGCGAGACGAAGATGAACATGTTGCTTTTGAGAAACCGATAATTTCCTTTGAAAACTGAATTCCAAAATAAACTTGTCTGATCATCGTGATTTTCAATCGTAGAACAACGAAATGCAAGTCAATAGGTTGTATCGTTTAAATGTTAAACTAAATTGGAAACCTAGCGTTATGGTATTGACCTCACAGGAAATATGTTATCTTGTAGCAATAATCTGAATATCTAATACCGTCCATTAAATCCAACTATCAGCTTCATATATAGTAATACCAGTAAGCTGACCCTCAACATATCGATGTTGAACTTGCTAACAACCGCTTAGAACATGTGTTCCCAAACTGTGGGCCGCGACTCCCAGGGTGGTCGTGGGCTGATCAATGATGGGTTGTGAAAGACGAATCTTGATTCATTATTTTGTCCCTATTTTGTCCCACAAATCTATCACAGCCATTAGATTTGGATCTTTGTAGTAAATGGAGAACAATTAATTTTGAGATTTTGTAAAATACAATGAAATCCAAACAATTCAAATCCAATCCAATTTCAATCAAATTCCAATAAAAATCCAAGTCACATTCAATCTAATTCCAATCAACATCCAATCCTAATACAATCTAAATCCGTTTCAAATCCAAATCCAATCAAATGCAATTCTAATCCAAATCTAAATCAAATCCAATTCAAATCCAGTTCAAATCCAATGCATATTCAATTCAAATCTATTCCATTCAAATCCAAATCCAACCAAAGTCTAATCCAAATCCTATCTAAATCCAATCCAAATCCATTCCACATTCAATCCAAATCCGTTCCAAATCCATTCCAAATCCACTGCAATCAAAATCTAATCCAAATCCGATCCAAATCCAATCTAAATCCGTTCCAAATCCAAATCCAATCAAATGCAATGCTAATCCAAATCCAATCAAATGCAATTCTAATCCAAATCTAAATCAAATCCAATCCAAATCTAACCAAAATCTAATCCAAATCCAATCCATATCCAATTCAAATCCATTCCAATCAAATCCAACCAAAATCTAATCCAAATCCGTTCGAATTCCAAATCATTTCCAATCCATTCAAAGTAATATAATGATGGGATATGAAGCAATTCATAATGGTTTGTTCAATCTAACGCAAACTTATTTTTATCTAAATTCTAAAAGCCAATGTGGGAGGGTCGCAAGCAATATGCGATTCTGCTAGGTGGGTCGCATGTACAAGTAGTTTGGGAACATCTGGCCTAGGATATGATATTTATCCAAAATTTCGCAGAGATATCAAACTTAAATATCATAATTAAATAGCATAAGTATATACCTAAATTTTAGACTTATGTTAATTGGCCAATAACTCCAAACTTCCAAACAACTTCCAAACAACTTTGTAGCATACGATAGATCTCCATATCTCTCAGATTTCGATAGAACTAGCTTAACTGATAGTCTCATGTACACTAAAGTCACTAAGTTAAACATTCCAAACTAAATCTATTTTAACCAAAATACATGCTTCCATGACCCACCTTGGGATTTTCTAGATTGTCAATTTTTTTCTCGGCAGTCTCCCAGACACGCCTTGTGGTATTGCAAACCACAAAACAGCGGTTTCCCATGCTTTGTGATTTTTTAAATCACAATCCATTTTCCTGCGGTCTTCTAGACGCGCTTTGTGATTTTCCAAACCACAATCCATTTTGCAGCGTTCTTCCAGACGCGCTTTGTAGCAATACAAACCCATTGCCTTGTGTTTTTTTAAATCATCAAATATTTTAATACATTAGCACATTACCAATTGAGCTCAACTCACCTTTTGAAATCAGCGTCAGGATCCAACAAATAACCTGGCAGGATCGCCAAAATGTGTGGCCCCAAATGGCCAGAGCGAATTGTTATGACAGCAGCTCTCCGTGGGTGCGTGTGTACGCCACGGAGGTCTGACCAGAAGAGGACGAGTCATGGCTTGCTGCGCACTGATCAATTGATCATATGTCGACCGATTCTGTAATTTAGATTTTATATTTTTCATGTTCGACGTTTATTGTTGTCTATAACTTGTCGTAGTAAATAACGAAGGGATTCTGAGCAGCATCTCGAGATTCTAAACAAAATCCATCTGGAATTATGAACGGAATCCGTTCGGGATTCTAAACAGAAACTACTTAACATTCTCAAAAGAATCCGTCCAGGACTCTGGACGGAATCCGTTCTGAATTTTGAACAGAATACGTTTGGAATTCTAAAAAGAATCCGTTCATGATTCTGAACAGAATTCCGGTCGAGATTCGAATCAGAATCTTTTCGGAATTCGTTGAAATTCTGTATAGAGAACGTTTAGGATTATGTTTGCGATTCTGAAAAGAATTCCATTGGTGTTCTTAACAGAATCCATTGTTAATGGTCAACGTATTTTCTGTTGGTTTTTTTTTATCATTATTAGCCAGGTTTTCAGCCCGAGATTGATTCATCTCTTTTTTTCTGGAATCCAGCAAATCAAGATTTTTTTTATGTACAGGTTATCCGACTTCGTCAGTAGATGGGAATAACCAGCGCGGGGGGGAGACATAAATTTTCAGTGCAAAACGTAAACAAACGAGCATAAATTCCATACAAAAATCCAAGATGGCTGAGTTGGGGATATTGACAAGTCGGATAACCTGTATACATAAAAAAATCTTGCAGCAAATTTTCAGTTTAATTTCGACAAAACCCAACTTATTTTGAAAAACAGAAGTATTCTTATTACAGTGCAGTATATGATAACATTATTTCTACCTGTAGTTCAACCTTTAGTTCCATTGAATCTGGGAATAAATCTATTCTAGACTAACATTTGAAAAGGGCGTAACAGCCAAAATTTATTCCTTCTGATTCCTCGTCTACATATATAGCTATATATGTAGACAATGAATCAGAAGGAATAAATTTTGGCTATTAAGCCCTTTTCAAATGTTGATCTAGTATTATCATAATCCGGGGCGATAGCATCGAAGTATATTAAATTTTGCTGTCGGCTTATATAGCATCTATGTATGAAGTTATGAATTTCTTTTTCTTGATTGATGACTTGTGAGGGAAGTCAGATTTTTTCTTTTTTTTGGAAAAGATGTTTAATTTTGATACACATAGACGTGCTCGGTGGTCTAGTGGCTACCGCTTCTGCCTTATAAGCAGGAGGTCGTGGGTTCAATTCCAGGCTCGTCCCTTTCCTACTTTGTATTTCTATCATAGTTCTTTCTGTGTTTCACGTTCTACCAACACGGTTCCTACTGTTATAACCTTCCACACTAACAATTCCAAAACCTCCCGTGGCACCTATGAGAGGTCGTAGAGTTCTCTGCATCTTTCTTAAGTAGGTGTCCGACTAACCATCTTCCCCTTCCCCAGCATTCGCAAGGACGTGGCCAGGACAGATCTGGACCATTGGAGAGTGCATTGCTTCCATCTAAGAGATAGTGATTAGTCCCAAATCAATATCTGTGGTAACGGATAAAAGTGACGCTACTCTCATACAATAATCAAGGCTTGTACCACCTACGAATTTGTGCGAATTGCTCAATGCTAATGCTAATGCTAATGCTAAGATGTTTAATTTTGATACACATAGTTAAGTTTGCCATCTTAGGGTGTTTTTAAGAGATATTGCGAAAAAAGATTCGGCTGCCGGTGGGACTTGAACCCACACTATTCCATTTAGTACACGGACGTATTACCAATTATACAACAGCTGCCCTTGCGAGAAGTTGTTCCATAACCAGCTAATAACGATGGGATATCAGTCAATTCCCCATATCTATCGAATCTGCTTTGGCAACACTTCACACCTTTTTCTCTACCCAACTATGTGTATCAGAATTGAACAACAGTCGGTTGCGTTTGAATCACAAACATGTGCTTCTATTTGTCGTATTGGGTAGAGAGGGTAGAGAGAACAGGGTGTGAAATGTTGCCAAAGCAGATTCGATAGATACGGGGAATTGACTGATATCCCATCGTTATTAGCTGGTTATGGAACAACTTCTCGCAAGGGCAGCTGTTGTATAATTGGTAATACGTCCGTGTACTAAATGGAATAGTGTGGGTTCAAGTCCCACCGGCAGCCGAATCTTTTTTCGCAATATCTCTTAAAAACACCCTAAGATGACAAACTTAACTATGTGTATCAAAATTAAACATCTTTTCCAAAAAAAAGTTATGAATTTCATGAATCATAATAATAAAACTTTTCACGATATATAAATAGTGAGGCGGCTTACCTCCTTAGCCGTGCGGTAAGACGCGCGGCTACAAAGCAAGACCATGCTGAGGGTGGCTGGGTTCGATTCCCGGTGCCGGTCTAGGCAATTTTCGGATTGGAAATTGTCTCGACTTCCCTGGGCATAAAAGTATCATCGTGTTAGCCTCATGATATACGAATGCAAAAATGGTAACTTGGGTTAAAAACTTCGCCGTTAATAACTGTGGAAGTGCTGAATGAGCACTAAGCTGCGAGGCGGCTCTGTCCCACTGTGGGGATGTAATGCCAATAAGCAGAAGAAATAGTGAGGTGAACTTGACAGGTTCCCGAGTACACCAAGATATTGGGAATGATGAAAAGCTTTTCCTTTAATTTAATCCTTATTAATGGGCCACATGTAGCATACTCTCAGAAAATTTTAGCGGGACGCATGAAAAAACTTTGAGGATCGCATCATTAACTTCAACATTCCACCAAAAATTTAAAAAACAAGCTACAATCATCAAATTTTGGAATCAGTTCATTAAATATATGTGTGAAATTAAAAAAACTTCGCGAAACGAACGGAAAAAAATGAAGTTTGGTCCGGGTTTCCGTCTTTGTGCGCCTCGGTGGCAAAACGCTTTTCCGGTTTCATTCATACATGTTATAGTTGCCATGCTCGATCTAAATACAAATATCTAAACTTCCTGTCGACTTCTCTATTAAATAAAAATTAACGTTTAATATCGTGATAACATATTCTTGTAAACTCCAGATTTCCTGATGCCCAAAAAAAAGCATAACGATGAAATCAAGGAAATAAAATATGTAGAAATTTAATTAATTTTCTGTCTCAGAACGGCGCGGCGATCATTGACCATTAGACTGGCCCAGCTTAGTATGGGGAGAAAAAAATGTTGTCGAATTCCACGGGGCACCCCCCAGAATTATGTCTTTGGGTGAGAAAATCAATCTCTGAAAATTTCAGCTCAATCGCTTGTTGCATAAGCTGGCGCATTTGATTTGAAGTTTGTATGGGGATTTCATCCAAAATGTATAGGAAAATACACCTCCGTCACTCATTCGATTTGGAAATTGGTTCTGATTGCTCGATTGACCTCAGAATTGCAAAAACGGCAGTTGGTATGCTACAGAACGATTTCACAGAACATTGTATGATGATTAAATGAACTTTTATATAGTTTTCGGCTGATTTATTTGGAGCGGAATTGCGTATTTTTGGATTTATTGATCGAATCGTATCAGCCAAAACCTATATAAAAGTTCATTCAATCATCATACAATGTTCTGTGAAATCGTTCTGTAGCATACCAACTGCCGTTTTTGCAATTCTGAGGTCAATCGAGCAATCAGAACCAATTTCCAGATCGAATGAGTGACGGGGGTGTGTTTTCCAATACATTTTGGATGAAATCCCCATACAAACTTCAAATCAAATGCGCCAGCTTATGCAACAAGCGATTGAGCTGAAATTTTCAGAGATTGATTTTCTCACCCAAAGGCATAATTCTGGGGGGTGCCCCGTGGAATTAGACAACTTTTTGTTTCCTGGGCCAGTCTATTGACCATTCGAAGCTAGCGAGGACTCTCGCTACCAAAGATGGTGGCTCTTGGCTTCATTGTATATGCTGCTGGCGATGCTGTCCAGTGTCCACGATAGTTGTGGTTCCGAGTGAAACAGCGATGGAATGGGAATTTCATTACTACTTTTGGATTTTTTGTTTTATATTCGTGTTGTTTTCTTTTTCAGACATTAAAGTATTCTGAAAGGCTGTATGTTCACTTCAAAACTGAAATTTTGAATAATCCCACAGGTAAATTTTTCTAAGACAACTGCTCATAAATTTTGCAACTTGATTTCCATTAGAGACATTATAAACCGTTCTTTAGTGGAATGAAGTTTTCTTCAACCGTACAACTAAGAGAAAGCTTTTCATGTTTTTGCTTCCGTTGTTTTACATGTCAGCTAGAACCCGCGCGCCGGAATTTAGTTTTTAACTTCACCGACAGCTCGCTGGATCGTGGCATACTCTTTTGCCATTGCTGGCGGTGACAACTTAATTAAAGATTTTTTCGCAGTTTGTGACCTTTGTTTGAATTTTAATTGTTTCACTTCCGTCATAGCAAAAAGTGGTCAAATGATGGTGAGAATGGGTGAAATAAAGCTTTGAATAGCTAGGGAACAGATGGGAGACTTATCAGTAAGAACACGGTACTATCAATCCGGAGGTGGCAGGTTCGATATCCGGTGGTGGATATGTTGGTATTTTTGTGAATTGTTGTAATTTTTTGAATTTTTGAATTTCGCCATTTTTTTGTGGTTTGAATCTAACAGTCAATGTAAAACTGAAACATTTCCAATGACAACAACACAGCTCTTTCTCTTTCTTGTAGCTGTAAGTCATTTCAATATTTTCTTTTCTGAATACCTACTTAAATTTTGCATTCTCTTTATAATTCTGAAAGCTCTGAAGATATTAGGATAGGGAAGATGCTGAAAAGAAGAAAACAGTTGTTTTGTAATATAATCATTCAAGCTGCATAGGGCTCAGCATTATGAACCCGGGGAAAGCGACTGAATGGCATTTTCGTGTGAAATTTGAAATGTAATTAACGTACAGAAAACTCAATAAATTTATTCCATGATTGGAACGCACTTCACACAGATTGAGTTTGCGGTGAACATAAATTATCACCGCCCAATCGGAGCTTCAAACAGCAATCAAACCCTAGATATTCGTTTATGGTTGCTTTTTTTCTTCTGCAGAACAAATGCATCCATTTTTAATAAATTGCTCGTTAATTAGTCTGCATTATTAAATTGGCATTACGATCGTTACATGGCGCTGACGCACCAGCAGCATGTACCAGCAGCGTTAGGTCGATGACAAAATAATTCCACGGCAATCCGATCGTGTTGGGAGCTGCAGCAGCCATTTTCAGTGGCGAAGAAAATGTTGATTTATGATTTATAATTTATCGGTGCTAATTTATTATGCCGCGTTCCCTAGTTGTTTTGTAAAGTCTCGAAATAAGGGCCATCGAAATGAACACAATGCATCACA
Organism: Armigeres subalbatus; assembly: GCF_024139115.2. Lineage (NCBI taxonomy): Eukaryota > Metazoa > Arthropoda > Insecta > Diptera > Culicidae > Armigeres > Armigeres subalbatus. The sequence continues at coordinate 79,162,980 of NC_085140.1, forward strand.
TTGTTGCACCATGGACCATGGATTGGAGCCAGCCGCTTTTCAGAATATTTCGTCACACAAAGTAATGCTCGATGGAATTTCTATCCGTTTCAACTACGGTGCTCTTTTCCGAACTTCGGGTAAAAAAGAATCAGCCTTTTCAGCCATGTGATCATAATTAACGCCCAGTGCCACATGCCTCAGTGCTTTTGTCCGGCTAGTCCGTCCTCTTATGTGGTTGCCGTCACGCATGAAATGCTGTGAAAATTTATTCATAATAAATCTGAAATTGACCCATATTTCTCGATGTACTTTTTTTTATCGGTTTTTTGCTTCACAAACCGAGTTTCGGTTCCAATGAAATTGAATTTTATCACCCGGACTCAATGTTTGCCAATGAGCTCCATGCGGGCGTTTTCCGAACCCACAAACAGGGACATTCATATGCGTGTCGAATAGAAACCTAGGATGTGTTGCGTCCTTCCCCTTCTTGTGTCGGCCGCATTTCCTTGCGTAGATTCCATTTATTGTGTTCCAGCCTTGTGGGTCAATTTTATTTGCTGTATTTATTAGTAAAATTAATACATTCGGGAAAGTTTATCGCGGATTTTCCAATGGTTTTTTTTTGAGGTGGTAATCCGGAGGGAGTTTGTACATTTGGTTTTCTGAATATATGGGCGGTTGCACTTTGTGGGAAGTACTCGACGGATGCACACAGCATATCGATAACATGAGCCACTGATTGAATTACACGAACTGTCCAACTGTTCCAAAAAAGCATCAATAATAAATGCATGGCAAAATTAGCAATTTAGAATTTGGTTCAACCATGTGATTATGTGAGCGATGTTTTTGTCTCTTGCTTCCTTGAATTGGAAGATGTTACATTTGCTTTGCAAGAGCAGTTTTAATCAAACTAACAGTTCTTATACCAGATCTATTTAAGATACAGTGTATCAGGATTTGTTTGATTTGTTCTCAACTGCCTTGTTTTCTAAAATGGATTTGAATTATTTTCAATTTTTTCTTTATATTCTGGAATTGAGCGGCAAATTGAGGCTTGCCAGAAATATGAAGAGATATGGAAATTTTAGTGATATAGTAACGTAATTGCGTTGTTGTAGATATCGACTCCCCATTCCAAATTGCTCTATCAGTGCGTCGTCCCCTGAACAAAAAACTCAATCTAAACTCCACTCCAGTTAATGGTAAGCGCTTGTCCATAAACTGTCGACGGCGACGTTTTCGACATAACGCCAAAAGCCATCTTAGCCGAAAAAGGCGTAGAAACTTTTTTTTTACATTTGTTCATGATTTTTTAATAAATTTCTTCGATCACAAAAAGAATCCCAAGAAAATGTTTATGCGTTCTTCCAGAACATTTTTTGATGTTGTTGGTAATTTAATTTTCTTGAACACTCTTCAAATCTTCAAATATTCAAATATTCAAATATTCAAATATTCAAATATTCAAATATTCAAATATTCAAATTTTCAAATACTCAAATACTCAAATATTCAAATTTTCAAATTTTCGAATATTCAAATATTCAAATATTCAAAATATTTATAAAAAATAATCTTAAAATCGTCAAATCATCAAAGCTTCAAGTCTTCAAATATTCAAATCTTCCAATCCTTAAATCCTTAAATCTTCAAATTTTCAAATTTTCAAATCCTCAAATCGTCAAATCCTCAAATCCTCAAATCTTCAAATTTTCAAATTTTCAAATCTTCAAATCTTCAAATTTTCAAATCTTCAAATCTTCAAATCTTTAAATGTTTAATCTTTAAATTTTCAAATCTTCAAAACTTCAAAACTTCAAATCTTCAAATATTCAAATCTTCAAATAATCAAATCCTCAAATCTTCAAATCCTCAAACTTTCAAATCTTGAAATTCTGAAATCCTCATATCTTTAAATTTTCAAATGTTCAAAGCTTCAAGTCTACAAATATTCAAATGTTCAAATCCATAAATCCTCGAATCTTCAAATTTTCAAATTTTCAAATCCTCAAATCGTCAAATCCTCAAATCCTCAAAACCTCAAATCCTCAAATCCTCAAATCCTCAAATCTTCAAAACTTCCAAATTTCAAATCTTTAAATCTTTTATCTTCAAGTTTTAAAATCCTCAAATCTTAAATCTTCAAATCTTCAAATCTTCAAATAATCAAATCTTCAAATCTTCAAATCTTCAAATCTTCAAATCATCAAATCTTCAAATTTTCAAATCCTCATATCCTCAAATCCTCAAATCCTCAAATTTTCAAACCTTCAAATTTTCAAATTTCAAATCTTCAAATTTTCGAATCTTCAAATCTTCAAATTTTCAAATTTTCAAATCTTCAAATCTTCAAATCTTCAAATCTTCAGGTCTTCAAATCTTCAAATCTTCAAATCTTCAAATCTTCAAATCCTCAAATCTTCAAATTTTCAAATCTTCAAGTCTTCAAATCTTCAATTCTTCAAATCTTGAAATCTTGAAATCTTGAAATCTCGAAATCTTGAAATATCGAAATCTTGAAATCTTCAAATCTTCAAATTTTCAAATCTTCAAATCTTCAAATCTTCAAATCTTCAAATCTTCAAATCTTCAAATCTTCAAATCTTCAAATCTTCAAATCTTCAAATCTTATATCTTCCAATCCTCAGATTATAAATTTTCAAATCTTAAAATCTTCAGATCATCAAATCTTGAAATCTTGAAATCTTCGAATCTTAAAAATTTCAATTCTTCAAATCTTCAAATTTTCAAATCTTCAAATCTTCATATCTTCAAATCTTCAAATCTTCAAATCTTCAAATCTTCAAATCTTCAAATCTTCAAATCCTCAAATCCTCAAATCCTCAAATCCTCAAATCCTCAAATCTTCAAATCTTCAAATCTTCAAATCCTCAAATTTTCAAATCTTCAAATCTCCAGAACTTCAAATCTTCAAATATTCAAATCTTCAAATCTTCAAATTATCAAATCTTAAAATCTTCAAATATTCAAATCTTCAAATCTTCAAATCTTCAAATTTTAAATCCTGAAATCCTCAAATCCACAAATCCTCAAATCCACAAATCCTCAAATCTTCAAAGCTTCAAGTCTTCAAATATCCAAATCTTCAAATCCATAAAACCTTAAATCTTCAAATTTTCAAATTTTCAAATCCTCAAATCGTCAAATCCTTAAATCCTCAAATCTTCAAATTTCCAAATTTTCAAATCTACAAATTTTCAAATCTTCAAATCTTCAAATATTTAATCTTTTAATCTTCAAATATTCAAATCCTCAAATTTTCTAATTTTCAAATTTTCAAATCTTTAAATCTTCAAATCTTTAAATTTTCAAATCTTCAAATTTTCAAGTTTTTAAATCTTTAAATTTTCAAGTCTTCAAATCTTCAAATCTTAAATTTTCAAATCTTGAAATCTTTAAATCATCAAATCTTGAAATCTTGAAATCTTCGAATCTTAAAAATTTCAAATTTCAAATCTTCAAATTTTCAAATCTTCAAATTTTCAAATCTTCAAATCTTCAAATCTTCAAATCTTCAAATCTTCAAATCTTCAAATCTTCAAATCTTCAAATCTTCAAATCTTCAAATCTTCAAATCTTCAAATCTTCAAATCTTCAAATCTTCAAATCTTCAAATCTTCAAATCTTCAAATCTTCAAATCTTCAAATCTTCAAATCTTCAAATCTTCAAATCTTCAAATCTTCAAATCTTCAAATCTTCAAATCTTCAAATCTTCAAATCTTCAAATCTTCAAATCTTCAAATCTTCAAATCTTCAAATCTTCAAATCTTCAAATCTTCAAATCTTCAAATCTTCAAATCTTCAAATCTTCAAATCTTCAAATCTTCAAATCTTCAAATCTTCAAATCATCAAATCATCAAATCTTCAAATCTTCAAATCTTCAAATCTGCAAATCTGCAAATCTGCAAATCTGCAAATCTGCAAATCGTCAAATCGTCAAATCTTCAAATTTTCAAATTTTCAAATCTTCAAATCTTGAAATCTTCAAATCTTCAAATCGCCAAATCTTCGAATCCTCAAATCCTCAAATCAAATTTTCAAATCCTCAAATCGTCAAATTCTCAAATCTTCAAATCTTCAAATATTCAAATATGCAAATATTCGAATAGTTCAATATTCGAATATTCAAATATTCAAATATTCAAATATTCAGATATTCAAATATTCAAATATTCAAATATTCAAATATTCAAATATTCAAATATTCAAATATTCAAATTTTCAAATCTTCAAATCTTCAAATCTTCAAATCTTCAAATCTTCAAATATTCAAATCTTCAAATAATCAAATCCTCAAATCTTCAAATCCTCAAACTTTCAAATCTTGAAATTCTGAAATCCTCAAATCCTCATATCTTTAAATTTTCAAATGTTCAAAGCTTCAAGTCTACAAATATTCAAATGTTCAAATCCATAAATCCTCGAATCTTCAAATTTTCAAATTTTCAAATCCTCAAATACTCAAATCGTCAAATCCTCAAATCCTCAAAACCTCAAATCCTCAAATCCTCAAATCCTCAAATCTTCAAAACTTCCAAATTTCAAATCTTTAAATCTTTTATCTTCAAGTTTTAAAATCCTCAAATCTTAAATCTTCAAATCTTCAAATCTTCAAATAATCAAATCTTCAAATCTTCAAATCTTCAAATCTTCAAATCTTCAAATCATCAAATCTTCAAATTTTTAAATCCTCATATCCTCAAATCCTCAAATTTTCAAACCTTCAAATTTTCAAATTTCAAATCTTCATATTTTCAAATCTTCAAATCTTCAAATTTTCAAATTTTCAAATCTTCAAATCTTCAAATCTTCAAATCTTCAAATCTTCAAGTCTTCAAATCTTCAAATCTTCAAATCTTCAAATCCTCAAATCTTCAAATTTTCAAATCTTCAAGTCTTCAAATCTTCAATTCTTCAAATCTTGAAATCTTGAAATCTTGAAATCTCGAAATCTTGAAATATCGAAATCTTGAAATCTTCAAATCTTCAAATCTTCAAATCTTCAAATCTCCAAATCTTCAAATCTTCAAATCTTCAAATCTCCAAATCCTCAAATCTTCAAATCTTCAAATCTTAAATCTTCAAATCTTCAGATCTTAAATTTTCAAATCTTCAAATCTTTAAATCATCAAATCTTGAAATCTTGAAATCTTCGAATCTTAAAAATTTCAAATCTTCAAATCTTCAAATCTTCAAATCTTCAAATCTTCAAATCTTCAAATCTTCAAATCTTCAAATCTTCAAATCTTCAAATCTTCAAATCTTCAAATCCTCAAATCCTCAAATCCTCAAATCCTCAAATCTTCAAATCTTCAAATCTTCAAATCTTCAAATCCTCAAATTTTCAAATCTTCAAATCTCCAAAACTTCAAATCTTCAAATATTCAAATCTTCAAATCTTCAAATCTTCAAATCATCAAATCTTCAAATCTTCAAATATTCAAATCTTCAAATCTTCGAATCTTCAAATTTTCAAATCCTGAAATCCTCAAATCCACAAATCCTCAAATCTTCAAAGCTTCAAGTCTTCAAATATCCAAATCTTCAATTCCTTAAAACCTCAAATTATCAAATTTTCAAATTTTCAAATCCTCAAATCGTCAAATCCCTAAATCCTCAAATCTTTAAATTTCCAAATTTTCAAATCTACAAATTTTCAAATCTTCAAATATTTAATCTTCTAATCTTCAAATATTCAAATCCTCAAATTTTCTAATTTTCAAATTTTCAAATCTTTAAATCTTCAAATCTTTAAATTTTCAAATCTTCAAATTTTCAAGTTTTTAAATCTTTAAATTTTCAAGTCTTCAAATCTTCAAATCTTAAATTTTCGAATCTTGAAATCTTTAAATCATCAAATCTTGAAATCTTGAAATCTTCGAATCTTCAAATCTTCAAATCTTCGAATCTTCAAATCTTCAAATCTTCAAATCTTCAAATCTTCAAATCTTCAAATCTTCAAATCTTCAAATCTTCAAATCTTCAAATCTTCAAATCTTAAAATCTTCAAATCTTCAAATCTTCAAATCTTCAAATCTTCAAATCTTCAAATCTTCAAATATTCAAATCTTCAAATCTTCAAATCTTCAAATCTTCAAATCTTCAAATCTTCAAATCTTCAAATCTTCAAATCTTCAAATCTTCAAATCTTCAAATCTTCAAATCTTCAAATCTTCAAATCTTAAAATCTTCAAATCTTCAAATCTTCAAATCTTCAAATCTTCAAATCTTCAAATCTTCAAATCATCAAATCTTCAAATCTTCAAATCTTCAAATCTGCAAATCGTCAAATCTTCAAATTTTCAAATTTTCAAATCTTCAAATCTTGAAATCTTCAAATCGCCAAATCTTCGAATCCTCAAATCCTCAAATCAAATTTTCAAATCCTCAAATCGTCAAATTCTCAAATCTTCAAATCTTCAAATATTCAAATATTCAAATAAGCAAATATTCGAATAGTTCAATATTCGAATATTCAAATATTCAAATATTCAAATATTCAGATATTCAAATATTCAAATATTCAAATATTCAAATATTCAAATCTTCAAATATTCAAATCTTCAAATCTTCAAATCTTCAAATCTTCAAATCTTCAAATCTTCAAATCTTCAAATCTTCAAACCTTCAAATCTTCAAATCTTCAAATCTTCAAATCTCCAAATCTTCAAATCTTCAAATCTTCAAATCTTCAAATCTTCAAATCTTCAAATCTTCAAATCTTCAAATCTTTAAATCTTCAAATCTTCAAATCTTCAAATCTTCAAATCTTCAAATCTTCAAATCTTCAAATCTTCAAATCTTCAAATCTTCAAATATTCAAATCTTCAAATCTTCAAATCTTCAAATCTTCAAATTTTCAAATCCTGAAATCCTCAAATCCTCAAATCCTCAATCCTCAAATCTTCAAATTTTCAAATCTTCAAAGCTTCAAGTCTTCAAATATCCAAATCTTCAAATCCTTAAATCCTCAAATCTTCAAATTTTCAAATTTTCAAATCCTCAAATCGTCAAATCCTCAAATCCTCAAATCCTCAAATCTTCAAATTTCCAAATTTTCAAATCTACAAATTTTCAAATCTACAAATTTTCAAATCTTTAAATCTTTAATCTTCAAATCTTCAAATATTCAAATCTTCAAATTCTCAAATTTTCAAATTTTCAAATCTTTAAATCTTCAAATCTTCAAATCTTCAAATCTTCAAATCTTCAAATTTTCAAATCTTCAAATCTTCAAATTTTCAAGTTTTCAAATCTTCAGATCTTCAAATTTTCAAGTCTTCAAATCTTCAAATCTTCAAATCTTCAAATCCTCAAATCTTCAAATTTCCAAATTTTCAAATCTACAAATTTTCAAATCTTCAAATCTTTAAATCTTTAATCTTCAAATCTTCAAATATTCAAATCTTCAAATTCTCAAATTTTCAAATTTTCAAATCTTTAAATCTTCAAATCTTCAAATCATCAAATCTTCAAATCTTCAAATATTCAAATCTTCAAATCTTCAAGTCTTCAAATTTTCAAATCCTGAAATCCTGAAATCCTCAAATCCTCAAATCCTCAAATCTTCAAATTTTCAAATCTTCAAAGCTTCAAGTCTTCAAAAATCCAAATCTTCAAATCTTGAAATCTTGAAATCTTCGAATCTTAAAAATTTCAAATCTTCAAATCTTCAAATTTTCAAATCTTCAAATCTTCAAATCTTCAAATCTTTAAATCCTCAAATCCTCAAATCTTCAAATCTTCATATCTTCAAATCTTAAAATTTTCAAATCTTTAAATCTCCAAAACTTCAAATCTTAAAATATTCAAATCTTCAAATCTTCAAATCTTCAAATCTTCAAATCTTCAAATCCTGAAATACTCAAATCCACAAATCTTCAAATCTTCAAATCTTCAAATCTTCAAATTTTCAAATCCTGAAATACTCAAATCCACAAATCTTCAAATCTTCAAATTTTCGAATTTTCAAATCTTCAAGTCTTCAAATATCCAAATCTTCAAATCCTTAAATCCTCAAATCTTCAAATTTTCAAATCCTCAAATCGTCAAATCCTCAAATCCTCAAATCCTCAAATCTTCAAATTTTCAAATTTTCAAATCTACAAATTTTCAAATCTTCAAATCTTCAAATCTTTAATCTTCAAATCTTCAAATATTCAAATCTTCAAATATTCAAATCTTCAAATTTTCAAATTTTCATATCTTTAATTCCTCAAATCTTCAAATCTTCAAATTTTCAAATTTTCAAATTTTCAAATCTTCAAATCTTCAAATTTTCAAGTCTTCAAATCTTCAAATCTTCAAATCCTCAAATCTTAAATTTTTCAAATCTTCAAATCTTATATTCTTCAAATCTTGCAATCTTGAAATCTTGAAATCTTGAAATCTTGAAATCTTGAAATCTTCAAATCTTCAAATCTTCAAATCTTCAAAACTTCAAATCCTCAAATCTTCAAATCTTCAAATCTTCAAATCTTCAAATCTTCAATTCTTCAAAATTTCAAATCTTCAAATCTTCAAATCTTCAAATTTTCATATTTCTTCAAATCTTCAAATTTTCAAATCTTCAAATCTTTAAATCTTTAAATCTTCAAATTTTCAAATCTCAAATGTTCAAATGTTCAAATCTTCAAATCTTCAAATTTTCAAATCTTCAAATTTTCAAATCCTCAAATCTTCAAATCCTCAAATCCTCAAATCCTCAAATCCTCAAATCCTCAAATTCTCAAATCCTCAAATCCTCAAATCCGCAAATCTTCAAATTTTTATATCTTCAAAGCTTCAAGTCTTCAAATATTCAAATCTTCAAATCCTTAAATCTTCAAATCTTCAAATTTTCAAATCTTCAAATCTTCAAATCTTCAAATCTTCAAATCTACAAATCTTTAAATCTTTAAATCTTCAAATCTTCAAATCCAAATCTTCAAATCTTCAAACCTTCAGATTTAAAATCTTCAAATCTTCAAATCTTCAAATCTTCTTATCTTCTAATCTTCAAATCTTCAAATATTCAAATCTTCAAATCTTCAAATATTCAAATCTTCAAATCCAAATCTTCAAATCTTCAGATTTTTAAATCTTCAAATCTTCAAATCTTCAAATCTTCAAATCTTCAAATCTTCAAATCTTCAAATCTTCAAATCTTTAAATCTTCAAATCTTTAAATCTTCAAATCTTCAAATCTTCAAATCTTCAAATCTTCAAATCTTCAAATCTTCAAATCTTCAAATCTTCAAATCTTCAAATCTTCAAATCTACAAATCTTCAAATCCAAATCTTCAAATCTTCAAACCTTCAGATTTTAAAATCTTCAAATCTTCAAATCTTCTAATCTTCAAATCTTCAAATCTTTAAATCTTCAAATCTTCAAATCTTCAAAACTTCAAATCTTCAAATCTTCAAATCTTCAAATCTTCAAATCTTCAAATCTTCAAATCTTCAATTCTTCAAATCTTCAAATCTTCAAATCTTCAAATCTTCAAATTCTTAAATCTTCAAATCTTCAAATCTTCAAATCTTCAAATCTTCAAATCATCAAATCTTCAAATCTTCAAATCTTCAAATCTTCAAATCTTCAAATCTTCAAATCTTCAAATCTTCAAATCTTCAAATCTTCAAATCTTCAAATCTTCAAATCTTCAAATCTTCAAATCTTCAAATCTTCAAATTTTCAAATCTTCAAATGTTCAAATCTTCAAATTTTCAAATCTTCAAATGTTCAAATCTTCAAATCTTCGAATTTTCCAATCTTTAGATCTTAAATTATCAAATCTTGAATTCTTCAAATCTTAAAAATTTCAAATCTTCAAATCTTCAAATCTTCAAATCTTCAAATCTTCAAATATTCAAATCTTCAAATCCAAATCATCAAATCTTCAAATCTTCAAATCTTCAATACTTCAAATTTTCAAATCTTCAAATCTTCAAATCTTCAAATCTTCAAATCTTCAAATCTTCAAATCTTCAAATCTTCAAATCTTCAAATCTTCAAATCTTCAAATCTTCAAATCTTCAAATCTTCAAATCTTCAAATCTTCAAATTTTCAAATCTTCAAATCTTTAAATCATCGAATCTTCAAATCTTCAAATCTTCAAATTTTCAAATTTCGAATGTCCTAATCTTCAAAATTTCAAATCTTCAAATCTTCAAAATTTTAAACTTTCAAATTTTTTATTTTTCAAATTTTTAAATTTTCAAGTTTTCAATTCTTCAAATCTTCAAATCTCCAAATCTTCAAAGTTTCAGATCTTCAAATCTTCAAATATTAATCTTCAAATCTTCAAATCTTCAAATCTTCAAATCTTCAAATCTTCAAATTTTCATATCTCCAAATTTTCAAATCTTCAAATCTTCAAATTTTCTAATCTTCAAATCTTATTTTTTTGTAATCTTCAAATCTTCAAAGCTTCAAATCTTCAAATCTTCAAATCTTCAAATCTTCAAATCTTCAAATCTTCAAATCTTCAAATCTTCAAATCTTCAAATCTTCAAATCTTCAAATCTTCAAATCTTCAAATCTTCAAATCTTCAAATCTTCAAATCTTCAAATCTTCAAATCTTCAAATCTTCAAATCTTCAAATTTTCAAATTTTCAAATCTTCAAATCTTCAAATATTCAAATCTTCAAATCTTCAAATATTCAAATCTTCAAATCTTCAAATCTTCAAAACTTCAGATTTTCAAATCTTGAAATCTTCAAATCTTGAGATTGATAAAACAACCGTGAAAGAATTATGAGAATTGTTTAAAAGACACATAAGAACCAGTTGTTTGATCTTTGTAGTTCGCAAGACATCCTGATCACGGTATTCGTCTTGTCAAACGAAAATTCATGCTTCCAAACATTTAATTAGGTAGATAATTTGCTATATGAAAAAATTCACGAAAAATCAAAGAAATTTCAGGTGGTATTCAAAAAGCTGTGAAAGTTCGGGTTAACCGAGCAATTAATAAATTCCAACCGCGCTTAAAAAAAACCTGGGTGTACAAAGTAGAGGTGTCTAATTGGTTCAGTATTAAGCACTAGTTTATTTGTGGACGCAGTAGCGCCCATGGCAAGTGTTTTTTTTTTTCAATATAAATGGTTCATTATTTCATGCATTTATCTCGCTAATAAAGACAAAAAAAATCGTGCATTCAAAAAAATCATAATTTTCAACGTCTGTTGTCTGTGATTTCTTTCATCAAATGATGTGTCTGGTTGTCCAAGGTGTCACTGATTTGGTTTCTGCATCTGATTGAATTGAAGTGTCAAATATTCTATTTTTTGTGAGAAATTCCCCGCGTGCTGCGTCTGGTTGGCTAGTCACCGGACAGACAAACAGGGCTATTATATGTATGATAAAATATAATATTGCTTCAACCAACATATGAGAGCTGTCAGGAAAACATCATTGACAGGAAGCATCTGCTTCCTTTCAATATAAACGTAAGGGCAGAGTTTAAAATAATGGAAATTTTTCTTCACTCACTTCCAGTGAATAAGGGTCATTGAACATTTACGCACATTCTACAAATTAATAAATTATTTCAAATCTCAGCACATTTCGAATAAAGTAATGCACCATATAGAACTGAGTTCGATTTTCAACGAGGAGACACTTCCAGCGGTAAACGTCAATTCAATTATTTTAAACTCTACCTAAGGGGTCGTACACATATTACGTAAGCAAATTTTCTAGATTTTTCGACCCCCCCTCCCCCCATGTAAGATTTTTTTCATACAAATGATTTTTTATTTATATGGAGCGTAAGATATTGACCGACCCCCCCTCCCCCAAAAGTGCTAGCGTAATATGTGTACGGCCCCTAAGGTTGCCCATAACCGAACGTTGCTTAAAACCGAGCCACTTCGCCTAATGATCAAAATAAATAGTCGACTTCATAAATAACACCAATATCAAACGTATATGCTTTATTCAGGACTTTCTTCACAAAGAGTAACTTCAAACTCAATCGGAAACTGTGCTCTCGGTATTAAAATAATCTTCAGCATCCCAGATATCACGTAACGATGTGGATATTACGCGAGATGTAGTGAGCTGAACAAAAGGTTTACTTGTTACAATAGGTTCTAAAGGTTTGCTAGTTACACTAGTAGAAGGTAACGATGCTACATTCAAGCTGTTTCCTCTTGGACACGTATAGACGCAGGTGTTCACCACCGGACTCCAATACATGAGGTCGGGACATTGACGTTCTTTTGCCATACCCCACTCGCACACGTAATACTTCCTGCAATCACTCTCGTGGGGGATGAAATGAGTTCCAGGTGTGTTGTGCTGTGATGGACAACCATGCAGTACACAGCAGGCAACTTTGAGAAACAGCGCGAAGATACACGTCTTGACTGGAAAGTAAAGATGACTGAGAATTGTATGATCGATTGAAATTACGCCCATACTAACCGAACATCGCGTATGAAGTATCACTGAATCAACTGTCTTTGAGAATATGTTCTGCTATGGAGCTAAGCCGTTCGCACTTTATTCGATTGACGCTTCACATATGCAGTGCAAAGCGATTTTTCTAATTCTATTTATGTGGAACTTATTGCTTGAGAGATGATAGTCTGTTGCCGACTCTCAGCTTGATGATACTCGGGGAATCGAACCCCAGGTGTCTAAACTGTATGGGTTTTTATTACTTATAACATTTATGATCCATTACGGAGACAGTTATTTCCCTACAGCAGTGATTATCATGGTGGAGCACGAGTTTTTGTTTTATATAGACATGGTTGTTATTATTTGAAATTCCTGTTTCGTCTAAAAATTGATAAAGTAATATGTATAAGCATGTATACCCAGGGAAGCAATTTTTCTTGGATGCGCATGCGAAACAAGCTACAAAAAAGAAACAACGACAAAGCTTTGTTTTTGTCGGAGATAATAATGACAAAGATCCGGAAATTTTTGTCAGCAACAAAAAAGAAGATAATTTTGTTGCTAACTTTTCATCCCGTTATTTTGCACTATCTCGACAGCAAATTTCGGTTTCATGCTATCATAGTTTCTGATTTTATGGAAACATTCGAGAATCTAACTATGATTACAAAATTAGCATCGTATTCTCGGAAATATCAGAGCATGCAAGGCAAGTGATTCTTGTCATATTGTGTTTGGGTTCTGTTAAAGGCTTGTTGCGAGGTGCGTTTGTTACTACAAACCCTGTTGGCGACAAAGGGTATATTGTTAGGCGTTGCTCGTCTTCTGAGAAGTTGAAGTTGGATTTTTTTTTACATTTTAATGAATAAATGACGAACCAATAACATGACATTATGCAAATTCAGAATCAGTGTTATCAGCTTCATATTTGGTTTCTATCTCCAAAGGATGAGTAGTCGCAGATTACATGATTCAGTCGATCCTACTCTAATCAAACACATAATCTATGGGTGAACCCTTCATTAGAAAAATTGCATTAGTTTGCTTCACTCTATAATCAGAGCAAACGTGCTCGAACAAATTTTAGTTCGAATTATCACTTATCAGGAAGAATTGTAAACAGCTAGTGAAGTCGGTGATTTCCTCCGTCATCGGTTTTTTTTTCTTCCATGAAGGGTATTTCTTAATCTATATACTTATTCGCATAGATTATGCTATTTACTTTTATATTTTCAGCACTGCTGATTCTGCTCCTTGCGTTAATCGAAGACAGTTGGTCAGTTCATCCGATTTGCCAAAATGCGGGTGCATCTACACACATCGCTCATCCAACCGATTGCGCCAAATTTATCATCTGCAATTGGGGTCATCCAATGACAAAAGACTGTCCGGTTGGCACTTTGTGGAACGATTTCGTGAAAACTTGCGATTTTCCTCGGAATGTACGGTGCAATGTGGGATTGCAGAAAACTACGACGGTTGCGCCCAGGACCTCGCGAGTCGAAAACTGTCCGCAGGTAACTAACCAACTCGAGCCATTTAATGTGCCTCATCATGATTGCAGCAAGTACTGTACGATAAACGGGTCACAGAAAATGACTTGCAATCCGGGATCTACATGGAACGCCAGTACTCATCGTTGCGAGGTATCTGACCGGATGAATAATGCGCCTAGTAGTCCCACTCGCACTCCATCACCACCACTTCCTACAACAGTGAAACCATCCACAACCACGTCACTTAGTGCTGAACCAAGCCGCTGCCCGAAATTGATTGATCCCGCCAACCCAGTTTTTATACCGCACCTAAACGATTGCGGCAAGTTTTACGTTTGCACACTCAAGGGTCCGATAGAGTTTTCTTGCAAAAATGGCAACCACTGGAGTGCTAGTGAAAATCGTTGCGTTGTACCCTGGGATGCTGGATGTGATGTCATCAGCTCGGATACTTCTTCGACAACGGAACCGGAATCAACTTCAACAAGCGAGACTACAACGGAACTTTCGAATGACACCTGTCCAGATTTGGTTGATCCAAGCAAACCGGTTTATTTACCGCATCCTGATAGCACTAAGACGTACGTCTGCATAACTGGAATTGGTCGCCTGGAGCTAAGATGTCCCTCCGGTTTACGCTGGGATCAAAAGGTTGGCTGTGTTCCAGAGGAGATCACCAGTTTATCAGCGGCAAAATCGACGACTACCGTTGCCAATGGTGCCAATAATGCTACAGATTCCCTCGCGGAACCAGATCTTGCATTCAGCACAGATGTGCCAATATTTGGATGATGATTAACGACTCAATTTTCTCTAACATATCTTCATTATTTCATCTACAGTCTATTATAAGTTATACTATTAAAAACTTTAATTGTGCCATTAAATATTACACACAGCACATTTATCACTTTCGTAGTTTGTTTCTCTTTAATCCTTATTTCTCACTTTTCACTTTTATTAATTTGTTTATATTTAGAGATGAGCCAGCCTAGGGCTGAAAATCTCTTTAATAAAGATATAAAAAAAATTGTTTATATCTTTTATCTCTTTGTTAGAATTTCGTCCCCCATTTGGACATTGCCATGTCGTACCTCAGTGGTCAATATGGTTTAGGCGAATAGTTTTTCATTAAATTTTATTAATAATTCAGTGATTTTTGGGGGCAGCAGGGACTATGTCCAAGGACTTGAGGATCTCTCCACCGGACATATGCGTTGTAGTCAGTTGTAGTCCCTGCCTAGGATGTGGTGGGGTTTGACAGTGGGCTCTGTTGAACTTCTATAAAAAGCTGCAAGTATTTGCAAGAAAGCTCCGCCAAAGCGACCGTGTGCCGCTCAAAGCGCACTAGCCCAAGTCCTGGTGTTAGGCGGGACGCTAAACAGACCTGACACGACGGCCCTCCGACGAGACAGGAGGTTTGCGCAGGCCCAATAAGCCGCATTTGGAAACAACCATTACGAACGACATAGAAGATATTACGACTCGATACAATCGGTAACGACTTCGGCGACGATTAAAGGATCACGATTGGAAGTTTGGAACATGGAACTGCAAGTCGCTAGGCTTCGCAGGTTGCGACAGAATAATCTACGATGAATAACATCTCCGCAACTTCGACAGAAATTGTGGAAAAGCGGGCATCGAGCGGCTACCTTCTACCAAAGCTGTGGCACTAAAAAACGAGCTGGGAATCAGCTCCATAGTGCTGGGTAAGATGCGCCAACGTGTGTGATTGGGTGGCAGCCAATCCACGCAAGGATGTGCAAGTTGAGGATAGAAGGCCGATTCTTCAACTATAGCATCATCAACCTGCACTGCCCACACGAAGGGAGACCCGATGACGAGAAACAAGCATTCTATGCAGAGTTGGAGCAGACGTACGTCAAAATCGTCATCGGCGACATGTCGGCTCAGGTAGGCGGGGAGGAAATGTTACCACATCGGAGTAGTCTGCACACCGTACCGAATGACAACGGCTAACAATGCATCAACTTTGCAGCCTCTCGTGGAATGGTAGTCCGAAGCACTTTCTCCCCCGCAAGAATATCCACAAGGCCACATGGAAATCACCCAATCAAGAAACGGAAAACCAAATCGACCCCGTTCTAATCGACGGCAAATTTTTCTCCGACATCATGAACGCTTGCACTTACCGCAATGCGAATATTGAATCTAACCACTACCTCGTTGCAGTATGCCGTCGCTCAAAACTCTCGACGGTTTACAACACGCGTCATAGTCGTCCGCCGCGGCTAAACATTGGGCGGCTACAAGACGGTAGACTGGAAGTGGCACTCCTTACGGAAGAGCAGCTTCTCTTGAAGATGGCTGGAGAGATATTCGATCCGCCATTGGGTGCAATAAGCACGGCGCCATGGATCGGAGAAACGGCTGGTATGAAGGCGAATGTATGACGGAAAAAGCTGTACCACAATAATAACGCATGAAAGTACTATGAGAAGTTAAACCGCCCAAGTAACATTTTTGGTTTTATAAGGGTCTTGAAAGCCATTTTCTGCTCTACATGACTTCTATAAAACAGGCATAAAACCAAAATGTTACTGGGGCGTTCACGTAAAAGCCACAGCCCGATATGTGTAAGAACATAAGCGGGAACTTTCTTATGAACGAGCGTGAGGTGATGCAAAGGTGGCAGAAGCACTACGAAGAGCACTTGAATGGCGATGTGGCAGACAACGGTGGTGGTATGGTAATGAACCTGGGAGCACACGCGCAGGGCATACGACCTCTGGCTCCGAATCTCCAGAAAATCCAGGAGGAGATCGGCCCACTGAAAACAACAAAGCCCCTGGAGTTGACACTGGCTAGAGCACTGCACTTGGTAATTTCCATAGTTTCGGAGGATGGAAAGTATCGTTTAGACAAATTTTAAACGTCATGCCACACATTCAATTATCCAGAGCCACCGTGAGTAGTTCGTGAGCTCCCTCTTCCTAACTAACATGATCCAGTCATCATCCCGGCAGGTTTTATCAAATGTGTTTGCTGAGGAATCGGTTTCATATGCGAACATTTGACACTATCGAATATGAAAATGCCCGTAATAATGGCCCAGTGCACCCAATAAACTCAATAACGTTTGAGCGGTGCCGTAGTTACTAAAAATGAAAACTTTTTCATACATCGAGTTGATTTCAAATGAATTTCGGCACCGCCGAAACGTCAAATCTTCTTCTTCTTCTTCTTATTGGCATTACATCCCCACACTGGGACAGAGCCGCCTCGCAGCTTAGTATTCATTAAGCACTTCCACAGTTATTAACTGCGAGGTTCCTAGCCAGGTTACCATTTTTGCATTCGTAATATCATGAGGCTAACACGATGATACTTTTATGCCCAGGGAAGTCGAGACAATTTCCAATCCGAAAATTGCCTAGACCGGCACCGGGAATCGAACCCAGCCACCCTCAGCATGGTCTTGCTTTGTAGCCGCGCGTCTTACCGCACGGCTAAGGAGGACCTCCGATAACGATACCAGCAGAGAAATTCGGGGACGCATCATGGCAGGAAATCGTATGTACTTTGGACTCCGCAAAAACTACGAATGAAATATGAGTTAGATCAGCTGTTGGGAGAACCATCCATCGTTCACACCGTGAACATCGGAAGACTGGGGTGGGCAGTGTAGGTAGCCAGAATGTTGGATAGTAATCCGGTGAATATAGTTCTCGACAACGATCCGACGGGAACAAGGTGTGCGAGGTGCACATCGATCAAGTGGAGCACGATTTGCGGGACCCTTCGCCGACTGTGTGGTTGGCGACGTGCAGCCATGGACCGAGCTAAATGGAGAAGACTTTTATGTGCTTTTATGCACTGCAAATAAATAAATAAAAAATTATTTAGTGAGGCTTGTATGCCCGGGAAAATTGAAACATTTTGTAACACGGAAATTTCTTTGACCGGTAATTGATCTTAGCTACTTTTTGTCGTATAGTCTTGCTTTGTGGCTTAGGAAGATTAATTTCTTTATTTCTCACACTTTAATTCGGACTTCTTATTTCTCACTTCTCAAATATCACTCTCATAGTTTACTTCTCACTTTGCATTACGTACTTCTGGCTTTTAATTTTGTTTTTACAACTTCTTATTTATCATCTTCTACTTTCAGTTTTTTTACTTCTCATTTATCATTGTTTATTTTTGATATATAATTTTCACTTCTCATCCTCCTCCTCCTAACAACTGATATCACTTTTCATTCCTCACTTCTTACTGTTCACAGCTCATTGTACTCTTCGCACTGCATATCGTTCTTCTTTTTCTTTTGTTATGGATCTACATTTTGTATTTCCAGTTTTTACTTTTTAATTCTAAATAACTGATTAGCTTACTTATTGCTATATAACTTATTAAGCTTACTTATTATAAGGTATAATTTTATCGTCTTGAGTTTTCGCTTGATTTTCATCGATTTTGTTTCTTTTTCTTTGTCTCGTTCATCATTGTGGTATGTCCTAAAGATGCGGTAGTGTTTAAAACAATTGTGGATCCGCTAAAACTCTTCAAATCAATCACAAGAATACCTTTTGATTGACAAACTTCTGTTGAAAATAATGTAAAATCAACATTTTTCATTAATAAATTGCATCCTTTGAGCCTATTATTGCGGTAGTGCTAAGGTCCTATTGTTGTTTGTGTAATTTCTCAGAAGATGTTTTCGGGAAAATGTCATTTGCGGGGAAATTATATTTTTGGGAGAAATTTTCTATTCGAGCAGTTGTACATTATAGACTGGTTCAAGAAACAAGCACCCTCGAAGGATTGTGGCTTCAGATGGGGAAATCATTCTCTGGAACATAAATCACTTGTTGCGGGATCTTAAATTCGTAGGAAATACACCTCCGTAACTCTTTAATTTTAGTAGATAGGTTCGATACGCCCGATGGAGCTCAGTACAGATTTTTATTTACTAATTAATGATTTTGAGTGTATTATTTCTACGTGAAGTTAAACGATTTACAATGATATGGAAATGCTAAAATCATCTTAGAAACTTAGACGTACATATTCATGATAGAATTAGAGGCGAAAGTATGACCTCACTGGATCTCTCAAAAGCGTACAATCGTACATGGACACCGGGTGTACTAAAAAAACTGAAGTCGTGGGGAATCACCGGCAATATGTTGCAATTCCTCAAGAACTTCCTATCGGACCGAACCTCTAGGGTCCTGGTAGAAAACCAAACATCAAGAGCAACGAAGGAAGAAACCGAGGTCCCCCAGGGCTCAGTCATTGCCCTCACCGTTTTCCTCATCGCGATGGAAGGCGTCTTCGACCGACTATCAAAAGGGATTTACATCCTAGTGTACGTCAACGACGTCCTGCTGTTGGCAACGGGGAAGCGCCCCAAGGCTACTCGGCGAAAACTACAAGCGGCCGTCAACGACGTGGCCAAATGGGCCAAATCAGCCGGCTACATCATGTCAGCGGGTAAGTGTTCCAAAACCCATATCTGTAACCTCAGCCATAGACCTCCAACCCAACCCATCGCCATCGATAAAGTCCATACCAAAAAAACTGCAAGATTCTCGGTGTCACAGTGGACAGAAACCTCAATTTCCGTGACCACTGCAACCGAGTACGGGGTGAATGTGCATCCAGAATTAACATCGTCAAGAGCATTTCGAAAAGAAGATCCAGAAGCGCGGAGACGAGCCAGCCTCGGGCTGAAAGTCTCCTTAATAAAGACAAAAAAAAAAGATTCAGAAGCGACCGCCCAACGCGGCTTAGAGTTGCAAACGCAATCATCAGCAGCCGACTCGTTTACGGCATCGAATTGTGCAGCCTCAATCTCGATAACCTCATCGCCCTGATAGGGCCAACCTATAACAGAGCTATCCGGATAGTCTCTGCGCTACTCCCGTCGACACCGGCGGACATAGCCTGCGCCGAGGCCGATGTGCTACCCTTCCGTTTCCAAGCCACCGCCGCCCTCTGCAGCAGAGCAAAAACCACATCCGGGAAAAGTACCAGAAATACGACATCCGAGTCATGGACGCTTCCTAGTGTGCACACTGTGCTCGCTGTGCACTTCGTCTTCCTGTTTCCGTCGGATCGTTGTCGGGAACCATTTTTATCGGATTACTGTCCGACATTCTGGCTGCGTGCCCGGTCCACCGCAGTCTTCTGATTTTTGCGGTGTGGACGATGGATGGTTCTCCCAACAGCTTAAGCTACACGAGCATCGTCCAGGTCTTGTGCCCGTAGAGAACTACTGGTTTAATGAACGTTTTGTATCAGTTTGGTACGGCTGCGAACTATATTCGATCGGACGGTTTCCAGCCACGATGCGTCCCCAAATTTCTCTGCTGGTATCGTTATCGTAGGTCACTAGTTAGCCCATGCTCACGAATTCTTCAACCGCCTCGATTTCGTCACCGATACAAATTCGTGGTGGGTGGAATTGAAATTAGAATGATAACTGGACCTTTCTCAAAATTTCGAATTGGTCGGTACAAAGCGAACACAGTTATGATTTTTTTTTTCAATTGCAAAATTTTTCATTCTGAAGATTTTTGGGTGTTAGAAAACCATTTCGGGTTATTTAATGCATATTCAGGTATTGTATAACATTTCACCGAAAACTATTTCGCGGAATTCATTTTCGCGGTTGAACATTTCGCGGAATAACATTTAGCGGTTTGTAACTTTTCCCCGAATGACTTTTGGCGGAATGTACCATTTCGCGGAATATTAATAATAATAGCTCAGTGTTCATTCAGCAATTCCACCAGCAATCACCTGCCAAGTTTCTAAGCCAAGCTACCATTTTTTTTGCATTCGTATAACACGTAAAATCTTTTATACCTAAAAAAGTCGAAAAAAAATTTCTTTCAATTTCCTAGACCGGGCCAGAAGTTGAACCCAGATTGCTTCAGCATAGCCTTGCTTGGCAGCCACGCATCTTCCCGCACGGCTATGGGAGCTTTTCAATTGTCCCTTACAAATCCTTTATAATATCTGGCAGATGGGCCAGATGTAATGAAGGGATTATCTCCTCTCTTTACTTTGTTACGTTTTTATGAATAATCCTTTATTTCTTCCTTTCGCCTTATACCGAAAAAACGTATTCATTTAAATATGGCATTACATCCTCTCTTCGCTTTGTACCGGGCAGACGCTACCATTTAAAGAAGGCATTACCCCTTCCTTCGCCTTATACCGGGCAGATTCGTTCTTTTAAAGAAGGTTTTATTAACTACTTTCGCCTTATACCGGGCATCCACATCCATACAAAGAAGGCATTACCAACTCCTTTCACCTTATACCGGGCAGATGCATCCATTTAAAGAATGCGTTACTCCTCGCTTCGCCTTACACCGGGCAGACATGTTCTTTTAAAGAAGGTATTATCAATTCCATTCGCCTTTTACCGGGCAGATGCATTCATTCAAAGAAGACGTTACCCCTCCCTTCGCCTTATACCGGACAGATGCGTTCTTTTAAAGAAGCCATTATCCACTCCTTTCGTCTTTTACTGGGCAGATGCATTCATTTAAAGAAGGCGTTACCGTCGCTTTCGCCTTATACCGGGCTGACGCGTTCTTTTGAAGAAGGTATTACCAACTCCTTTCGCCTTATACCGGGCAGATGCATTCATTCAAAGGAGGTATTACCCCGCCTTTCGCCTTATACCAAGAAGACGCGTTTTTTTTAAAGAAGGTATTATTAACTCCATTCGACTTATACAGGGCAGATGCATCCATTCAAAGAAGACGTTATTCCTCCCTCCGCCTTATACCGGGCAGATGCGTTCTTTTTAAAAAGACATTATCAACCCCTGTTGCCTTATACCGGGCAGACCAGGGTTCGGGTTTGAGAAATTAGTACAAAATCGGGTTCGGATCGGGTTTGTGAGATAAAAAAAATCGGGTCCGGGTTTAAGAAATAAAACACTGAATATTATTTTATTCAGTTTTATTAATTGTGAGGCTAGTTCGTTGTTTAGGATTAATTTTTTTTCGATTTAAAAAAAAAACAGAAAATATCTAGTTTGAATTTTTGGGAAAATCTTTAGTGCGGGCTTAAATAATTAAATTATGTCGGGTTTGAGTCGAGTGCGGGTTTACAAATGTAAAAATTCTTGGGTACGGCTTCGAGTACGATAAAAAAAATATTCCGGGTTCGGGTCGGGTCCGCGTTTGAAGGAAATTTACAAATCGGATTCGAGTCGGGTTTGGGTTTGCAAAACGTGTTTTCCCTTTACCGGGCAGATGCGTTATTTCATAGAAGGGACTAGGGTAACCAACTTGATTTGGACCCCTACACATTTTGGACCCTCCTGGCGACATTTTTCTGATTTCTGAGCTAAAAACAATGCCGCTGCAATTTCTCCCATTGGCTTCAGGAAATTAACATTGCACAGCATCTATTTCACTGGTTTCCCGTGCGAAAAAGCGATATTTAGATGAAATTTTGAGGAAATTAGTTTGTTCAAGAAGGCGAGCGTTACAATGCGTTACGCTTAAAAGTATACATCACTGAAAATCTCAGAACGTACACAATAAGTTTTTGTCGAAATTGTGAATTTAAAACGCAGGAATCTTCTCATGGATGCATGCCAATCGAAAGATAAGACTTGGCTTCGACTCAATTGACCAAGGTAAATTAAAAATTCGACTTTGGAGAGACTAAATTGGGGGTGTCCAAAATGTGTACATTTGGGGGTCCAAAATATGTTGCACTGTCCAAAACGAAGAATATTTTCATTTCAGAAAATGGCAAATTTCACTGATTTATCAATAACTAAAGCTCATTTCGAATTTCTATTTCATAAATAAGACTTTCATCTTTGAAATGGTGTCATTTCCGCCCATATCGAACCTGTGTTTCAATAGATATAAGCATACATTGGGATGCACTTCCTCTAGGGGTCCAAAATAGGACAGTTACCCTATCTCCTTTCTTTCCTTTATACCGAGCAAACGTATGCATTTCAAGAAGGCATTGTTTACACACTTTGCGTTATAGGGGAAGAGGCCCCAAAACGCCCCCCAAGGCAAAACGCCTTTTGTGGTTTCCCTCATATTTACCGTCATTAAGATGTCCGTAACAAAACTAGATCTAATTTTTTTTTTCCAGGTTCGTTTATTTGGTAGGCTCAGGCGTGTATAACACTTTACGGAGCCATGGTTCTTTGCGATATATACAATCAATATCATTTATTTTTTCAGTTAGTAAGAGAGGGGTAGAAGCCAGCGTACTCGTGGTGACTCGAGGTTAGTTTACAATGTTTAAGGATGGACGGGGCTAAGGATTTTGGATCAGGGAATTTCAGCTTCTCATCCGGGTATTTGGCGTCAGGGACGATGTGGCGTGTCGTCGTGCTCGAGGAATGGTTCGACTGGGAGCATCTTCCGGATGGCAAGAGCTATGGTGCTCTATGGAACAGAAAGCAGAGACTAAGCACAAAAAAAACTTTGAAGAAAGAAAAAAAATAGTGTACGAGAAAGGCAAAAACAAACTATTAGATGTTGATATCAGAAGCACAAAGAAAACTATAAATGGCCTGCATATAGACCACATCACGATCTCCCAAAACACCTTGAACTTCCCTGAAGGGTTGTTTACCTCGGGCCACTAGGGTATCCAATAATTGCTCTCTGGAGGCGTCATTTTCCGAGCAGGACCAAACTACGTGATCGATGTCATCATAACCGGCTCCGCACCTACAGATCTAAAATTATGTAGGATAGGAGAAAAAAGTTTCAAAATAGTGTATGGGTCATGGGAAGGTCGGAAAACCGAAAATTTCCACATTTTGAAGAAACATCTAACATTTTGGCGAGGCAAAATACCCTAGTGGCACTAACCTACAATGTACTTGCGTCTCCACGCACTATCCATACCAGAATGCTGATTTGCCGACGCATGGTACTTTGTTCCCTAGGAGCTGCCAGCTAAAAGGCGTTTTGCCTCATGAGTTTTCCGGCAACAGAATATCACCACTTTTTTGAAATGTGAATATTATCAATATGATTAAGATTTTTGACAATTTTTGAACGGCATCGATTAGCTATCTGGTTTAACTGATGCATAATGTTAAAATACCCATAAATAGCGTTACAAATAACACAATAAAGCAGTGTTTGCTTAGCTAGGGCATATTGCCCCCCCTTCCCCTACCGGCTGGACGCGGCCATTAAAAAAAAGCATTACCATCATTTATTATTTAAAGCGCAATCCAAAAGAATTTAGCCTCGATTGTATGTAATTAAGCAGAAATTGGTAAATATTTCAATGATAATTATTCTAACTGGATTCCGCCAAATGGCATTCCGCGGAATGATTTTCGGTAAAAAGGTACATTCCGCGAAATGTCTTTTGGAAATCCGGCGAAATAGTAGGGGGAGATCCCCCAGTGCCGGATACGTAAGCCATATAACGAAAAACTCTCTATTTATCCGGTTTATGTTTGCGTGTATACCATGTACACAAAACATGATCATTAATTATTCATACAAACGATGTTTGATCCTTTGAACTCGTTTTTCGACGATGTATTTTGATAATGCTTTTTTTTTTTTTAATTTCTTTATTATAGTGATTTTTTCGATGGAAAAAGAAGTTCATCACTTATATTTTGATGATGAATTTTGGTGAAAATTTTCACGGTTCAAAAAAGTGACCCCGAGTACCGGACACTATTGCATCATGTTCAAATATGAACAAGTTCCAATGACATGAGTAAAGACATCATTTAGAATAGTCATATTTGTCACTTGCGTCAAGTTGTAGATATTAAAACGTGTTAGTAGAGCTTATTTGATTCTCCAGCTCAATTTCTTACATCCTACTCAAAATTCCCTCCATTTTCAATGACATCTTCAATTTTTGTTTCTACTTATTTCTGTGGCTTCCTGATATCTCAGCATGGAAAAACAATTGAATTGAAGTAAGTTTAACAAAACAGGTGCAAACAATGGCTATTAGATCACATGAAACTACTAACTGTCCGGACCCGGGGGACAGCTACCGGATACAGAAATTGATTTTGCAGCATACATACATTATATATCTAACAAATCGTGATCGCTATTTGATATATGTCTAATATTGACCATCTCGACATCATCAGAATGCATTCGATTGATTTTAATATTGTTGATTCAAACCTCCTAAAATTAGGCGAAATATGAAATTTTTGAACATTTTTGTTCAATTTCAAATTGTGTACCAAGTTTAGAACATGAGGATCTGATATTCCATGCAGGTAAAAGACTTTGCAATAGCTTTCTTTTGTACTACATGAAATGATGGAGGGGTCTCTGCAAGTGTTGTTTTTAGAAGTGTCCGGTATTGGGAGGTGTCCGGCGCTGGGGGATCTCCCCCTATACAACCATATTTATGATCTTGAAATCCTTTTGCATATCCAGTGGGGACTAAAATTAGTTTACATCATATCTGTTAATTTAAAGTGTTTTTTAACTTTTCATTAATTTATAATTAATTTATGTCATCTTGTTTATGTACTGGTTTATTACTATGTTCATTGCAAAATTTCGCAAAACAATAAAATTGACACGATTCTGTTCTAGTGCTTTATATTATCGGAGTACAAACATCAATGCGGGCCATGACTAAAAATCTTTTCTCTTTCGACATTGAAAACAGAATTTCCAAGCCCAGGTTCTGCATAGATCACCGTCATAATTACATTGAACAATATTAGGAGCTTTCCTCTTTTTGATTAGTTTTATGTGGAATTCTCAAGTAACATTGGATCCGTGCTGCCGTCCCCATTATCCCAGTCCGGTAACACAGTTGGTTTGTTCGATCTCGCTGTAGTAGTAATGGGAAGCGACTCTACATGGTTCGAAGATGTGTCCCCTCGTGGATCGATAATATTTGATCCAGAATTATCCTCTATAGCGTCTGGCCACACAACGGTACACTTGTTTGTCATTTTGCTGAATATCATGTTGTCTCCGCAGGTATCTTCCGTTGCAATACCTCTTGTACAGTTGTAATATTTGGTGATATCTGTGGCATGTGGATGGAACTGGTTCGCAACATTGGATGAGGGGCAAAAGAAAACGGACGCCGATTGACTGTAGGTAATTAATAGTAGGACGAAAATGATGCTGAATTTGCCTAAAAAAGAACACAAAATGCTCAGAAATTTCGTTTTATATACATTATAGTATTATTTATACCAATCATGGTTATTTTAAAGATCATTACTCGTTGCAATTGATACACGCACGGTTCGAACTGTATGATGCAGACTTGAAAGTAAACTGACTCAAGTTTCAGCCTGTTTTGTTGCGATAAGAGATGAAATTGCGTGCATAGGGGATTCTCTCATATATGTATAATCAATGGGGAATACCAAAAAGCATCGAGCTGTAAACTGACTTATGAATTGACTTTTCACGAATGTATTGCCCTTTTCATACCTAATGCTTTCTGCGTTTCGAAAGTACAGCGACTTCATTAATGCGAATGACTTGTCTTGGTGGTGTATTCAAAAAACGATGAAAAAGAACTATAAGCGCTAGCTTTTTGATAGATACAAGATTAAGAATGCCGTTTAAGCCAGACGGATAGTACGAACAGGACACGCTGTGTCACCCAATTTATTTCAACTTCATCAAATCAGTTCTAAAACTGCTTTCGATGTAGATGAAATGCGAAATTATTCTTCAATTTCTTCGCTACCACTGAAAAAAATAATAATAAATAAATGCACAAACATCGACAAGAACTCAATCATTTGACCATTGGACGATTTATTTCATACTATTTTTGTATTACGAAACACTTCATCTGAATTTATTGGAAGCCGTTGTGTTAATTTCCTCATTCTCCGTTGGGTTTTCCGAATTAACTTCACTGATATCTTCGTATTCTGATGAGTTCATTGAAGTAATTTCTTCCTCTTTTGTAGTTTTCATCGATGCCGTAGTAGGGCTTTGTGTTGTAACAGTGGTAGTAGAAATTGTATTAATTTCAATGCACCCGGCATCCCATGGTCGCTCGCAGCGATTCGTCACCACACTCCAGTGGAACCCATCGTTGCAGTTTGTTACCATCGGTCCTTTGGCAGTGCACACGATAAATTTGGTGCAATTTTCATGAGGCATAAATATTGGATTGTTCGGGTCGATGGTTGCTGGACATTCCTTAAAGATCGATGAGCCTTGAACTGGTCGATTTTGTATGATTGGATAGTTTTCCGCATTTTTCAAACATTCACATCTTTTCGTGCGAGTATTGAAGCTACATCTGGATTCGCAGCTGAACTCCAATAGTTCCGAAGGAGTACACATGTAATACTTGGATATATCTGCGTGCACCAAATAAACCGGGTACGCACTGTCTATCAGGATGGGGCATTTTATGAAATAGAGATTTGATGGAACAACCAGCGCTTCGGATTGAGTTGTGCAACCCGATCTCCAAGGGTAATCGCAGGTCTTCTTGGCATCATTCCAAAATAATCCTGTCTGGCAATCGAATATCACTTCTACCGACCAGTCTCGCAGCACATATTTGCTACAGTTGGTTGGATGGGGATGGTATGGTATAACTAAGTCATTGAATTTTGCCAAACTGATGGATGACAGTGCCAATAAAGGTAACAACCAAGCTGGAAATAATAATAAAAGATCAATTACATTCACTCATTCCGAAATATAAAATTACCAAACCTATCATTGAGAAATAATTTCAACGTCCTTAAGCCTGACATGAACTGAAAACTGATTATCGTCGCATTCGCATTTCCAATTAACGTCCCCGTGTGTCTTATCATGGCAATTATATGATTACTTGCATTGCGTTGTGAATCGTTGACTGTTATAATGAAGCTTATTTTGTTTACGTGCTCTTCCAACTTCAAAAATCAAATTACGCTCCGATTGTGTTTTGCTGACATAGAAGATAGCGATGATTTTTTTTTTCATGATGAAACGAACTCTTTTTATAATCTATCTATGTGGAACCCAAATGTAAGTAGACTGATCGATGCGCTGCTATAAAGCAGCTATTATACTTTGGCTGGACTGTGGCTAGGTTTGAATCTCGGATAGGTATTGACTTTGAGGTTCTTCGAAAACCAACTGGTGCAATGTGTCTTGAAACACTTTCATTCAGAGTGATTGCTGGCTATTGCCTAAACTTTTTTCCCGGTTAGATTATGTTCCACTCGTTTATTTCTTTATGGAGGCTACGCCACTATGAGCCTCTAAGGGGTCTAAAGAAGGAAAATCCCTATTCTCATTTCCATGCATCACAGTCAAAAATTAATAAACCTACAGTCACTCTCAAAATTGAGCGTACAGTAGGGATTAGTTGACTACATTCGAAAATTTCGAAGGAAATTAAATGGTTAGCTCGGTTATTTTTAATGCATTTCAATATTCATCCCTTCCTTCAATGTATGCGTACATAAAATTGTTGATTTTTTTTCTCTAAAGTTCATTTATTTGAAAATAATCTCAAAATACGCCTATTAGATGTGACAAAATTGAGCGTACAGCTAATGTTTTTCTATAAAATTTCTTATTATAAACACGATTAATGTATTTTAATATTGTTTTTTCATGATTATATTTATAATAATAAACATCCGCTACTTAAACATTCAATGTTTTGAAATTAAACCATGTTTTGGTCAAAATGGCGAACAAGTGAGAGGTAAGAACATTGCTATTTAACAATTCAATGCCTGTGGGCAAATTAAATGCTTTAATTTGTATGTTTCATCGGCATCGTATCTTATATATGATAGATAATCGAAATCGAGCGAGACATACGATTAATTTGTCAAAATTCAGTCGGTAAATGATGAAAACAGCTGTAAACATACAGAGAAAACGACAAAAACTTAAAATTGTTTTAAAGCTCGATTATTGTCTCAGGTCTATCATTAAGAGTAATATTATTGAATCCAATCATTCAAAGTTAAATTCTAAAAGTACAAGGTGCATGTTAAGGTACCGAACATAAAAACAGCTTTTCAATCCCGTAGAGCACTTCTGATTGAATATTGGAAAAAAAGCTTAAAATCGTAATTTCATAATTAAATTTGGATTGAACCCCACGGTCTGTTACCATAAGGGATACAATTGAATGATTTTCATGTGGCGAGTAAAAATAAACTTTTTTAAGAGCTCGGCAGCTTATTCAATGATATTTTGGTGAATTTAAATGATTCAACCAAATTTTGTTCCTACGGTGACTGAGTCTTCAAATATAAAATGACATCTTATAATGTATCCGTGTGCTGCTCTTTTATTAATATTATTATTAATGAGTGTCCTGAGCTTATAAGCTACCTATACATCGAGTTTTAAATAAAGTTATACTTAATTTGAAATATGCCGTTCCCAACATTTGTCGTTTTCTTTGTATGTTTACATCTGTTTTCATCATTTACCGAGTGAATTTTCCCAAATTTATCGTATGTCTCGCTCGATTTCGATTATCTATCATATATAAGACACGATGCCGGTGAAATCCATATCTTAAAGCATCTATTTTGCCCAACAGCATTGAATTGTTAAATAGCATTGTTTATACATCTTACTTGTTCGCCATTTTGATTAAAACATGGTTTAATTTCAAAACATTGAATGTTTAAGTAGCGGATGTTTATTATTATAAACTAGTTTATTTGTGGACGCAGTAGCGCCCGTGGCAAATGTTTTTTTTAATATAAACTGTTCATTAATTCTTGCATTTAAGAAAATCAAAATTTTTAACGTCTGTTGTCTGTGATTTTTTCATCAAATGCTGTATCTGGTTGTCACTGGTTTTGTTTTCTGCATCTGATAGTCAAAAAGAATTGAAGTGTCAAATATTTTATTTTTTGTGAGAGTTTCCCCGCGTGCTGCGTCTGGTTGGCTAGTCACCGGACAGACAAACAGGGCTATTATATATAGTATAATTTAATCATGAAAAAAAAAAACAATATGAAAATACATTAATCGTGTTCATAATAAGAAATTTGATAGAAAAACATTAGCTGTACGCTCAATTTTGTCAAGATTATTTTCAAATAAATGAACTTTAGAGAAAAAATTTCAACAATTTTATGTACGCATACATTGAAGGAAGGGATGAATATTGAAATGCATTAAAAACAACCAAGCCAACAATTAAATTTTCTTTGGAATTTTCGAATATATTCATCTAATCCATGGTGTACGCTCAATTTTGAGAGTGACTGTACGTGGTTTTCGTATTATTTTAAGTTCTTGTGTAAAGCCCCAGAGATTTTAAAAGTTCTCAAATTTTGTAGCTTGCTGCGCATGGTCGTCACCGGCGCGACTTCTAAAAAGGCTCTGCAGGTTACTGACCCAAAAACGTCAAGTGGACAATCAGGACCACCGTCCCTGGAGGTAGGCTTTCAATCCCGAAATGGCGAAAAGACAGATTGCTGTGAATCAGACAGCGATTGCAGTGAAAAAGAGATGTCCTTAGAAGAAAAGTTCATCTTCTAAAGACTGCGATAAGCCCTGGAATTGAGGGGACGTGCTTAGCTTCAAAGCTGAAGAAAAGGGCTACGCGAATGTCCTGGAGACCATGAGCACAAACTATCTGATCTATTAGATGACGTCAACTAAGTAAATCCCTAGGATGTAGAAGGACGAGATGGTTATCGTCTTGAAGTGGGATGCTGCGCTGAAGAACTACAAGTACCTATAAAAAGTTGTTGATACCGATGCTGAGTGATGGGGTTCAGGTCAGAACCCTTTGCTCAGTTGCGGTTTGTATAAGGTAACCGAAACTACACCCAACCAGCGGATGACAGATTTTAATACAGTTCGGCACTAGAACCTTTCAGAAACTGTATAATAATTTGGCATATACAATTTCGGAAGATTTTAATACAGTCGTTGTATTGAAATCTTACAGATTTGTATTACTGTCACCTCACCACATTTCGACCATCGAGATAGGTAGAAATCGAGGAATGGAAGGAAAATTAAAATGGGTACTAGATCGAAAAAAGCGTTGCTATGAAAAACGACAACAACAAAAAAGGCATCTTTTGTTTATGATGTGTTTGTTATTGTCCAAAGAAGGTCTAGTAGCCTAGAAATTTGAATATATCGACGAAAGGAGAGAGAATCCTGAACAAAATATGAGCAGAAGACATCGAGATAAAGAGATTTCGAGATAGGGAGGTTATCGAGATGCAGATAGTCCAAATGTGTGTAGATTGATAGATCGAAGAGCCATCGACATAGGGAGAGACATCGAGATTTAGAACATCGAGATGTAGATAGTTGACTGTAGTAAAATTTTGGTATATTCATTTCATTCAACTTCAATACCAAAACCGTACACACGCACCTTACGCTTAACTTAACATTAAGTTCTGTACAACATCTGGCTGCAGCTTCTTCTGTCCGAAAACTTACTTTTGCTTCATATCTTCTTAATAGTCCAGTATTAATCGATTGGCCTTAGTTCCTTCATATCTATGGGTACGAAGGTGACCCCGTTGGTTTCGTACCATTCCAGGACAACATTTGAATAGTGGCACGAAGTGTCCAGAAGATCGTAGGGCTCTCGTTTTGCTTCAACAGAGGAAGCAGATGCGTCTCTCCGTTTACAGTCCCGGTAGTCACGAACGGCAGCTACGGTTTCGGAAGATTTTAATAATTTTTTTTTCTTCCTAAGAAATGGAGAGGGAATCTGCTCAACAGACATTCTGGGTTGGACGTCCAGGAAGTGCGGGGTTAGGGACCACCTCCATCAGCAAACGAGGGAGGCAGGACTACATCCCCGATCCGCTAAACCGTTTCCATTGCCGCCAAGCCCATCATCCCTTCGGTACAACCAGAAAGTAATGCTTCAAAGGGGGGCCGTGCACAACGCACCCTCAAGGTTAGTTGCGTGTCCTTGCAGCATCGAACATCGTGACTCGTTTTTTTAGAAGAACACCATGGTATCGTGCCAGCGCATTGCCGGCTTTCCAGGTGGCCTTACCACGGCCTATGTCCTCGGAATGTGGAAAGGGTCGACTTCGCGCCTGCTTCTCTCTGCACGACTGGTATCAGGAATGATGATGCCGCTTGCACCCCAAATTGGCCTCTCTGCGATAGGGTCTATTCGCCAGCACACAGAGTGACTTGCCGACGCCCGGTTGACCGACGCCGCGAAAGCGACGATACCATGTTGCTCTTTGCGCGGCCACTTGTTCGATAAAAGGATCGAGTTCGACCACAGGGCATGACCACCGGTATGACCTATGAAGCCGACTCCGATCCCTTGGACCACGTCTTATTTGCGCCTGAACTAGCCATCCTTGAGTCCACGCGCCACCTTCTGTGAAGCTCCGAGATGATTTGGACGATAGCCGATAAAACGGCGTTCCAGCCAACTTCATCTTTACACATCCTCCGAACTAGGTTCTCCGGGGTAGTGTCCAGACCACATGTGGCAAGCATGTGGCCACGCATTGCGCGAAAACGTGAGACACGAACAACACGTGTTCCGCCATTTCCTCTGAACCTGCGCAACCCAAACACTCGGGCGAGGCCAAGCAAGCCAGCTGCGTTACCTGCACTGTGATTTTGCAGCACGCTTAAACGCCGGGCACTTCGAACCCCCCAAGGGGTGCTTGCTGTTTACAGCTTTCAACAACAAAACAAATCAAACAATTGGGAGGGTTTGTGCAGCATTGTGCCTTATGTCCCTCCAATCCGCAGCGTCGGCAGAGATTGCTTCTGTCAGGGCCTTTGCAGTCCCATTGCTTGTGCCTCGGTTCCAGGCACTTGAAGCAAACTTCGGGTTGCTCTTATCTGCCCACAGGGCTCTTCGACTTCAGTGATCTCGTCCAGGTCCTTAACCCTTAGATTCTCCTCCGTCGTAAGTGCCCTCACCTTGACCGTCTCGCCTAGGACTTCCTCCGCCAACTTCTTGTAGGCGGCGCCTTCTAGAATCGTTGTATAGAAATCTTACAGATTTGTATTACAGTCACCTCACCACATCTTGACATTGCAATGTGAATGCATTGAAGGGATAACCGAGATAGGGAGAGATCGAGCAATGGAAGGAAAATTGAAATGGGTACCGTCATATGGGGGAAGATGTTCACTTATAAGGGCTGCAGGAGATTTGCTGGACTGGACAGAAAATGTGGAAAAGCGGGCATCGAGCGGCTACCTTCTACAAAAGCTGTGGCACCACCAACGAGCTGGGAACCGGCTTCATAGTTCTGGGTAAGATGCGCCAACGTGTGATTGGGTGGCAGCAAGGATGTGCAAGCTAAGGATGAAAGGCCGTTTCTTCAACTATAGCATCGTCAACGTGCACTGCCGACACGAAGGGAGACCCGACAACGAGAAAGAAGCGTTCTACGCACAGCTGGAGCAGACATACGATGGATGCCCACTGCAGGACGTCAAAATCGTCATCGGTGACATGAACGCACAGATAGGAAGGGAGGAAATGTATAGACCGGTCATCGGACCGGATGGTCTGCACACCGTATCGAATGATAACGGCCAACGATACATAAACTTCGCAGCCTCCCGAGGAATGGTAGTCCGAAGCACCTTCTTTCCCCGCAAAAATATCCACAAGGCCACATGGAGATCACCTAACCAAGAAACGGAAAACCAAATCGACCACGTTCTAATCGACGGTAAATTCTTCTCCAACATCACGATCGTCCGCACTTACCGCAGTGCAAATATTGAATCCGACCAGTACCTCGTTGCAGTATGCCTGCGCTCAAAGCTCTCGACGGTGTACAACAAGCGTCTAAGTCGGACGCCGCGGCTTAACACTGGGCGACTACAAGACGGTAGACTATTCCAAGACTACGCGCAGCAGCTGGAAATGGCACTCCCAACGGAAAAGCAGCTAGGCGCCTGATATGTGTAAGGACATAAACGGGAACCTTCTTACGAACGAGCGTGAGGTGATCCAAAGGTGGCGGCAGCACTACGAAGAGCACCTGAATGGCGATGTGGCAGACGAAGATGGCGGTATGGTGATGGACCTGGGAGAACGCGCGCAGGATATAATTTTACCGGCTCCAGATCTTCAGGCTCCGGATCAAGTCCAGGAAGAGATTGGCCGGCTGAAGAACAACAAAGCCCCTGGGGTTGATCAACTACCAGGAGAGCTATTTAAACACGGTGGTGAGGCACTGGCTAGAGTGCTGCACTGGGTCATTACCAAGATTTGGGAGGAGGAAGTTTTGCCGCAGGAGTGGATGGAAGGTGTCGTGTGTCCCATCTACAAAAAGGGCGATAAGCAGGATTGTAGCAACTACCGTGCAATCACATTGCTGAACTGTACTCCCCCAAATTTAATGCCATCGACTAACACCATTTGCAAGAGAGTTCGTGGGGCAGTACCAGGCGGGTTTTATGGGCGAACGTTCCACCACGGACCAGATGTTCGCCATTCGCCAAGTGCTGCAGAAATGCCGCGAAAACAACGTGCCCACACATCATCTATCCGTCGACTTCAAAGCCACATATGATACAATTGATCGGGACCAGCTATGGCAGCTAATGCACGAACACGGAATTCTGGATAAACTGACACGGTTGATCAAAGCGACGATGGATCGGGTGATGTGCGTAGTTTGAGTTTCAGGGGCATTCTCGAGTCCCTTCGAAACGCGCAGAGGGTTACGGCAAGGTGATGATCTTTCGTGTTTGCTATTCAACATCGC
Source organism: Armigeres subalbatus (assembly GCF_024139115.2). Taxonomy (NCBI): domain Eukaryota; kingdom Metazoa; phylum Arthropoda; class Insecta; order Diptera; family Culicidae; genus Armigeres; species Armigeres subalbatus. The sequence continues at coordinate 79,197,551 of NC_085140.1, forward strand.
TTTGGAAGGAGTAATACGAAGAGCAGGGATTAACACGAGTGGTACAATTTTCAATAACTCCGTCCATTTATTTGGCTTCGCCGAGGATATAGATATTATGGCACGTAACTTTGAGAAGATGGAGGAAGCTCACACCAGACTGAAGAGGGAAGCTAAGCGGATCGGACTAGTCATCACTCATCAACACGTCGAAGACGAAGTGCATGATAGGAAGAGGTTCAAGAGAAGACAATGTGAGCCACCCACCTCGAGTTTGCATCGGTGGTGACGAAATCGAGGTAGTTGAAGAATTTGTGTACTTCGGCTCACTGGTGACTGCCGAAAATGATACCATTAAAGAAATTTGGAGGCGCATAGTGGCTGGAAATCGTACGTATTTTGGACTCCGCAAGACGCTCCGATCGAATAGAGTTCGCCGCCGTACCAAACTGATAATCTACAAAACGCTCATTAGACCGGTAGTCCTCTACGGACACGAGACCTGGGCGATGCTCGAGGAGGACCAACGCGCACTTGGAGTTTTCAAAAAGAAAGTGCTGCGTACCATCTATGGTGGGGTGCAGATGGCGAACGGTACGTTGAGGAGGCGAATGAACCACGAGTTGCATGAGCTGCTGGGAGAATATATACCGCACAGGCAACTTCGGCCTTAGTCTGAATAAATAAATAAATAATCAATATTTCAATTCATTGTCCATGAAGCGTTGACTCTTCCTTGATCGAAAGGTCCAAGAAAATTGAAAATCCTTCGAGAAACAGCTGAGCGATTAATGTTCAAAGTCTATCATATTTTCGTGGCGTTTTTCGGTTTTTCGCAATCGCAAAGTGTACCCCGATACATATAGAAATCCTGGGCGTTGTCCTACTTCAAACAACTTTTGCACGGCCTGTCTACTTAGGTGACTCCTAAAAACCGTCTGTATCTATCAAATATCTGTATCTCTAAAACATGAACTTACTTACACTGGAATGAGCAGCGGGCAGGTTTTTCATTTTTAAGTCGTGCTTGGGAATTTTTCTATGTTTACGCGATACCAGAGGCAGCTCTTACTTTGTACCGTTACATGTGCAAAAACGATCCATAAAAAACGAAAAATTTTCTACTAACCATAAATAACATCTGGAGGTTCCAATGAACACTACCATAAAGCCATAAAATAGTTCAGGAGTATTCATAAAGAATAATTTTAAAATCCATAACTAAGCTTCCAACAGAGAGCAGTACAGTGTAGCAAGGACAGAAGAGGAACGAATCCACCGTAGAAAAAAGGCAACACGAAGATTTTCGTGAGGGCCGATCAACGACGTATCAGATGTTTAGCCTGCGGATAATCCTTGACAAATTATGGGAGTACAACTTGCAGACTCACCATCTGTTTATTGATTTCAAAGCAGCGTTCGATTCAGTGGAAAGAAATGAGTTGTGGCAGATAATGTTCGAACATGGTTTTCCGGCGAAACTGATTAGACTGATACGTGTTAAGCTGCCGGATGGCTCGAAATCAAGTATTCGGATTGCAGACGAAGTGTCAACCTCGTTTGTGACCTTAGACGGATTGAGCAGGGTGATGCACTTTTGAATTCATTGTTCAACATTGTACTCGAGGGCGCTATTAGAAGATTTGGCGTGCAGAGGAACGTGCCGTTCCTTGATGCCTGTTCTTACATGATAGTGCCTATCATCACACGGTCACATATGCTCCTGGGCTTTGTGGACGACATCGACCTTATTGGAATCGATCGCAGAGCAGTAGTGGAGGCTTTTGTCCCACTGAAGAGGGAGACGGCGAGGATAGGCTTAACCATTAACTCTACCAAGACAAAGTACATGGTGGCAGGTAGATATAGAGGAAGACCTAGTGGGGTTGGTGATGAGGTAGTGCTTAATGGGGACGTATTTGAAGTTGTTGAAAAATTTGTTTATCTTGGAACGCCTGTAACATGTGACAATGACGTTTTTCGTGAAGTGAAAAGACGTACTGCTGCTGCGAATAGAGCTTTTTATGGATTACGTAACCAGCTCAGGTTCCGCAACATGTAGACGGAAACGATATTTGCTCTATATAAAACTAGCAGTGGCCATTTATAAACATGAAGCACGCTGGCTGCACTCGGTGGAATCGGACCTGAGGACCCTAAACGTTCGGTGAAACTGGAAGAACATCGCCCAAGACCGACGATTATTGAGCTCTCCAATACGCCAGGCATAGGTGTATTGACGCTATAGCCAACCAGGTACCAGGTAGGTACTGTCCATAAATTTATAACAGTCTTTGTCTGCTTGATTTCCTATCTACATGGGACTGTTATGCATTTATGGGCAGTGTAGCACCTCGAATCAGTTTAGCTATGTTAAGTTATGCTTAGAATTCAGATTGAAAACCTGAGAAGCAATTTGCAGCGAGAAAAGTGATATCACCGACCGCCATGTGGTTTGAACTGACGAATTCCCACGTCTAATTGATCGAAAGTTTGACTGTCTGGTTAAACCAAACAATTGGTACAGAGAATAAGTTTACTTTTCCGAGTCTCTTTCTGAATTCAATTAAAAGCCTTTTCTCAGCATTGCCAATTATCTCGCACTACCCCACCCAACGTTTTTTTTCAAACGAGCAGCCAGTGTCATAAATATCATTTATTATCACCGCTCGCTGGTTGTTGCTATACTTTTGCGCTTGAATTCGATTCAATTTAATTTAATCTGGATCCCCCAGGAATTGCTGCAGGCTGAGAGTGTTGTTGGAAGTAGGGAAAAACTGTGCGCCAAGATTTTTGGTCGCTGTTGGAATAGCATAGAACGAAAATCAACAATGTTTCGAATCGTTTTCAATCTTACACTCTCTGTCTCCCCTTTGTTTTCTCGAGGTATTCTTATATGAAGCTGTTAAAATGAAAGATTACTCCGGAGATGGTGGTGCTGGGCGCTCAGAGGATGTACGACTGTGCTCATAGACGTAAACGGTATGTCAGGAACGGTTCTATAAATCCGGTTAGGGGGGATTTCCCTCAGCTTACCAATGATGTTTTTATTAATTTTTGAATATATTAATACAAAAATATTTGTCAGTTTTGTAGCTCAGCCAATACTGTGAAACGTTAAAATGTCAGAATTTGAGTTGAAGTCCCTAAGTCTTTCTACATCACTGATGGCGTGTGTGTCTGTGAAGCTGGAGCTGTGGATTTCATAGAAATCCTTTATCCTGCGGTTCCTCGAAGGAATGCCAATAGGAGAAAAATGTGTATTAGGGCAGGAGAACGCCTTTCGGTAATTGTTTTCGCTGATGCTTGAGATGTGCGAAAATAAAAACACACCCAGCAGATCTACAAACACGTGGCGGAAAAGGAATGGCGACGGGGAAAAATTTCATTTAATTTTCCACATAATTTGTGTTCGGTGGATAAATAATCTTTATTGATGGTTGCTGGCGAAAGGCGACAGCGGGCGTTAAAAACGAATTTAGATGCCTGAGTGACAGGCATTTCATTTGCTTTGTAGCATTTTGTATTTTTTCAGGCGGATTAATATTCAAAAGAATATTGAATTACTTTTCATGGGATTAAGGATGATTGACACCCATAGAGTAAACTGCGTTATGCGCAGATAAGTTCTCCACACCGTACAGTTAAAATTAGATTTTATTGTTGATTTGTTCTCTTTTTTATTTAGAACAGACAAAGTACATATATACAGCAATGGCTAGAATCATATTTCAACTAACGGATGTATTTTAAAAAAAACAGATTTTTGCAAATCCTCATGCGATCAACTTGTCACCAGGTGATGAATCCATTTATGCATCGTCAATCGTTGTGTACAGAAAATAAATGACAATGTCATCAGTTAATTTACAACAAAAACAGTCATGCAAGTATGCACGGTTTGTTCGAACTGCCAGTCCTACCCTGCCTGGAGTGAAGACGTTGAACATCGTGTGGCAATTCGTATCCACCGAATATAGTCGATCCGGTACTTATAACATGTTTGCCTTACGGAAGAAAGGTGAGTCAAACGGAAGCATGGTTCTGATCGTCGGAAGCGGTGTGGCAGTAAAATGCAGCAGAATCTGGAAACGAAAACCAAGGGCAAGATGCTCCATCGTTCCTCGCCATAGACTATAGGAGATCGTAGCAACCGACCAAAAGGCGTGGAAGTACCTGAGACATTTATATGCAAATCTATTGGTGACTAGCAGATATAGACGAACAAACAACTAAAAAAACGGTTGAAAATATACCTACATTATACTGAAGACCACCAATCTAACCGACTTTTGGGTGAAACTCAAACGGAAGGGCTTCTCCAATAATTTCGTGGCCATTAGGCAGAAACATCCTACGGACTGGGGCGTCAAATGATTCTTGCAGGATGTCCATAAACATAGAATTTAAGGAATAATGTTAGAATTTATTAGGTAAGCCATGACTCTGAAATCTAAAAATTTAAATATTCTTTAATATAACTCAGGTTATGAGACTATTCATCGTTTTCAAGGCGAAACTCTGAAGAATCAAGATGGCTACTGGAAGTTAAGCAGGATTGAGCGGAAGTTGTGTTTAAGCAATTTCAATCTGCCGGGAATTGCTGTGCTGGTAGGTGAAAGTTTGCTGTGCAAACGTACCTTGAGCTGGAAGATCTCTTGGGAGTCGTCAAGCTGAAGCAAAATGTGGAGGGGACGTACGAAGCTGTGAACCCTTCAATCTGGACCGAAACACAGGAGCTAAAGTGACTCTTCTTGAACCAATTAATTAGGTTCACGTTAAAGAAGCGAAAACGTAAGTGTAGGAGAACCTGGAAAAAGCATTTGAGCATTCTGGTTTGACAAGGCAAATCGAAAGCTGCTCATCGATGTCCGAATATATGAATCGGGTGAGATCCACACCATACCAGCTTAATGGAACCGGCTTCAAACTTTCAGAATGGGTTTGTGCCCTGTCGCTTTGCGGTCTTCCATGACATGGCATTGATCATGGCACTGGAAAATTCAGAAAAGAGTTTCCCCGGTGAAACATACAAACTAAGCTGTTGTAGGAAATGCAAATTTCAACGGCAAGAGCGGCATTACTGTCGAAAGCTAAACGTAACCATAGCAACCACAGCCATGCTAACCAAACGCTCGGAAACGATAATCACAGCAACAGATCGAAGGAAGCTAACCCATCGAAGGGAGACGGAGAAAGTGTCTAAACTTTAGACACAAGGACTGCAGAATGTAAAAAAAGGAAAAGTCTTCTGCACAGTCCTGATGGCTTTCGGAGCTGCTAGTGAATGAGCTGCTCCGATTCAGGAGCAACCTATTCGTCAACAAAATCGTAAGTGATGGCTACACGATGGTGTTTAGCAACGATGGCTCAAAGTCGGGGAAGGGTCGTTTGGCCGAAACTCATTCGGCCGAAAGCAAATTGGCCTTGTGCCACTAGGCCGAACAAACCATTTGACCGGAACTAATTTGGCCGAAAGGGTCATTTGGCCGAAAAGGTCTTTGGCTGAAAGAGTCATTTGGCCAAAAGGGTCGTTTGGCCGAAAGGGTCATTAGGCCAAACGGGTCATTTGGCCGAATGGGTCATTTAGCCGAAAGGGTCATTAGGCCGAAAGGGTCGTTTGGCCGAAAGGGTCATTTGAAAAGTGAGACGTCTCACTCATTTGGCTCACTTTTGACAGCGAGTAGTGAGAAATGAGGAGTGAGAAGTGAAGAGCACCTCTTTTTTTCACCGAGAAGTGACAAATGAGGAGTGAGAAGTGAGACGTCTCACTTCTCACTCCTCATTTCTCACTTCTCGCTGTAAAAAGTGAGAAGCGCGAAGTGAGTAGTGAGACGTCTCACAACTCACTTCGCGTTTCTCCTTTTTTACAGTGAGAAGTGATAAATGAGGAATGAGAAGTGAGACGTCTTTCTTCTTACTCCTAATTTCTCACTTTTCATATGACCTGTCTTTTTGTCTTTTTCAGCCAAATGTCCTATTCGGACAAATGACCCTTTTGGCCTAATGACCCTTTCGGCCAAATAACCATTTTGGCCAAATAACCATTTTGGCCAAATGACCTTTTCGGCCAAACGACCCTTTCGGCAAAATGACCCTTTCGGCCAAACGACCCTTTCGGCCAAATGACTCTTTCAGCCAAATGACCCTTTCGGCCATTCACTTTTTCGGCCTAATGGCCTGTTCGGCCAAATAGTATATTCAGCCAAACAACTTTCGACTTAGTGGCATTCGGCTAACTAACTTTCGGCCGAATGAGTTTCGGCCAAACGACCCTTCCCTCGCAACTGTGAGCCACGAGAACAAGTTTTTTAAGCTGGAACAATGCGATCAAAATGGATCCAATAAGGCATGAGGTCTGTCCGTTGAATGATTCTTTGGATGCATGGCTCTGGTGAATGGCAATTAGTTTCCGGAGAATTGTACAATCTCAAAGAACTTCGGATGAACTAAAGAATGGGAAATTTAAATTATGCCTAACGTTCATTATGCCTGATACACATCATATCTAACGTTATTATACTTAACATATTAATGCATAACCACGCACTCTTCGCCACCACCACACCTTCCGCTTTTCCTAATGACTGACCCACCCCATCTATAATCGTCTTCTAAAGTTAGAGAATATGTGTCCAAATATTTGTTGAACAACACCCACCTCCCGTATTCCAAATGACCCTTCCAATCCAAGTCCCAACCGTTCTATAATTGTTTCCTCCTCCCAAGTCCTCCCCCTTTTCCAAATATTATCCTACCCCTTATCATCGTCTCTTTAAGATAAAGAATATGTGTTCCACATTTGGTTAAAGGCTCAGAAATCAACAATATATCACCTCCTCTTTTCCAATGATCATCCTACCCCCCCCCCCTATCGTCGTTTCCTTGAGATGTACATCATTGTTGGTCGATTGGTCGAAGAATGCGTGTTCCATATTTGGTTCAAGTTGGTCAATGGATAGATTCAGCGCCATTAGTTAAAATAATTATTATCGAGTTGAATATTAGAAAGAAAATTGAATGTATGGGGTTTGGCATCAAGTTACTCTTTATCATGATATTTATTATCATAAATCGCGTAATCTGAATAGGCTATTACGTAACGATTGATAAAATGTTAGAATACATTACCCAAACAAGGAATGAATTATATTCTTTTATTTACTTGTTTATTTACTATTTACTTTTATTATCTTAAATAGTGGGCTTCGTGGTCGTGCGGATAGCGGCGTCAGTCGCGTATTTGGAAGGTGTACTTACGAGCCGTGAAGTGTGGGTTCTATTCCCGCCCTAGTAAGAAAATAACTTTTCGTAAATAACTTTGGCCCATTGGGTTTTGTGTGAATGTCCTGTCCGTTGTCTAACGCTAGGTGTGAAGTATTCAGTCTGAGAATGAATCAATTAATAAATGTTTTGTTTTCCAAATTAATTATTCATCTGTTTCTTATCGACCATATCTTTGTTTTTCAGAAGACAATTGTGCCTATTCTGCGTTTCGAATGACTCGATAATTGTGGATTCTGACACGTTTCACGTGAGTCGACCATCTAATTTAAAGGGGAGCTGTCGGCAATTCTCACATCATTCATGAGAGAGGGAGAATGAGCACAAATCTATCAAAAAATTCACGTAGTAGATAAAACACGTGTCTGTAGATCAAATATTCCAACACTGGATCGCGCCTCAAGATGCAACTAAAAATTAACCGAAGTTTGTGGTAAAGAACACCAAAGATCTTGGAACACGGAAGCGTGATCCGGGGAAGAAAAAAAACTTTCGTCTTGGATTGCAAAGCCTTTTCCATAAATTTCTTCATTTGCGATCATAAGGGACCACAAACTTCAATTCATTTTTGGTTGCAACTTGAAGCGCGGTCCGGGGAAGAAAAAAATTAGAATTTTCAAAACTGACTTAATTTCTGGACTAAACAATTCCAGGACTCCATCCAAACTTTGGTCTTGGTTTGCAAAGCCACGCTCCATTGTTGATGTAGGACTACGTCTGTATTTTCACATTGGGGCGATTGCGAAAATTGGAGACCGTCACGAAAATATGATAGACTTTGAACGTTAATATTCCAGCCGTTTCTTGATGGACTTCCAATATTTTTGGACCATTCGATCAACGATGAGTCAATGCTTCTTTGTATTTATCTACAAATACTGATTTTTAACTGTTTATTATCCATAATTTATAAAAAGTTCAGAAATAGGTATATCAACCAATCACGTACATGCAGCGCTAGCACAGACATCAAAATCAAGCAACTTGCGGGTTTGGATCTAGTCCTCAATTCAAACAAGATTTCTCGCAGAACGGACATGGCTGAGCGGACGCAACGGAGCGGACACAACAGCATGAAGGCGCTGATAACATTGTTTACGGAAAACCATAACATTGGTGGTGGTCGTCGGCGTGGTTGCTGTAGACCATTCAACCTCAACGAACCAGCATTTTGATTGAAGACAGGATTGATTACATACTCAATTGTGATCCCAGCATTTTTTGGAAGGCAAGGATTGATTGCAAAATTGATTGTTTTGGTGACATCGGCGTTTGGTGTGGTAGCTTAGTTGCTGTGAGTGATTCCAACCATTTGAACAAATCTATTGCATCATCTCCTTCCGACTAGTGATTCTGATACCGAATGGCAACTTTCTATAGTCGCCAAATGATTGAACAATTTCGTTCAGCTGCTTTAGTGTTTGAAAAGGCGCATTATTGAAATTAAAGGATTTTTTTACGGATCGTCATTGTCGTTTGGCTGGATAAATTCGAAAACTTAAGCCGAATCATCTGTGTAATACATTCTTGAACTTCCTCTCACTTTTTTACCGGCCTCATAGGAAACCATACACATATGCTTTCATTGAGCGGAAACCGAACGTTAGAAATAGCGTCCGCCGCTTCCGAATCTGCTTATTTACCTTTATTTCGGACATTTTTGAGGAGGTGTCTTCAAGGATTCGGATATCCTCCACTGAAAGCCAGACGAGTGACTTCAGCGGTGATGCGGCCGATGAGTCGTGTCAATCCCTTTTCCACGGCTGGAAACTCAAAGTCCATCCAACTGGCAGCTTCTTTTTTGCTTCTTGATTTTGTTGACCTCCGACCAGTTTGCTCAATGTTAATCTCTGAGTTTTTCACAATGATTCTTTCACCAGGGGTCACTAAAGTCTCTATAGAGACCCCAAACCTCATTTAATTTTTTATTCCATCTTGAAGCAAGGATTTTTTTTCATAATTTGTTACGCAGTGTTATCATTGCCAATCAGAATCAGTTCAATTTTTTAAACAGATAAGTTGATAATTCCCCAAAAACTAAAGCTTGCCTGAAATGTCTCATTAATTTATTTGTTTTTTTAGTGTTATTTTATTACCGCTTCAGAAAAAAATACTAATTTTATATTTATCCAGATTCAATGTTGTCTGAAAATTAGGAATATGGCCGACATTATGCTGCTGCTACATCATCAGATTGCGTTTCATTATTGGGAACTGAAATTGTAATCAAATGCTCTCAGATGGCATCACCTACCGAGAAAACATTGTTTCCTCATATACGTTACACAATTACCCATCCCATTACAATCTCTGGCAAAATCTGCTTTTCTGTGCCAACCGAGCATACCCAACATCACCGGAAAGGAAGCCTGCATGCTTCACATGAAAACTGATCTCCCCAGTGATAAGCGATGAAATTCCTCGCAGTCAGCATCCGGAATATCAGAACGAAACGAAGACCTCTAGATTTCCATTCAGCCATATCTATTTACACGCCGAGCAACAGATCTGTAACAAGTTGTTTGAACTTTTCCTCGTGGTGATTGCGGTTAACCGCAACCCACCGAGTGGAACAAGCTGTAAAATAAAACTCACTACCAAACCGGGAGGAATGCTTTGAAATCGTAAATTGAAAATAGATTTATTTTCTCCGGAGCAGAGCAGGGACTGGGTTTTCAGCGGAAGCATTACTCCCCATTCTCGTTCGGTCGCCAGGTCTAATCTGGAAAGCCATTACCTCCACAACAAATTGCATCAAATCGTATAAACGTAATAGGTAGATACAATGTGCTATTTTTTCCCCGGTTCTAGCTCAGAATATTTGAAAACACCCGCGCGCTGCACAGTGGTGGATATTTGAATGCGTTAGATTCAAATTCATGCCTTTGACAGATTTGTATAAAATATCTTGGTACAAAAATGTACGCCCTTGAATATAAAAAAATCGTCCAAGGAATTTCTACTCCGACATTAATTTTGAAGACAAAAAATGCTAATTTTGATGTGAGAAGCATAGACAATGTGAGCTCCAAAACTGGATATTTCCAAAATCTCAAAAAATGTGTCCCTTTTCGCTTTTCAACCACTGTACTCCATCAGTGCAGTTTGCAGAGATGAAAGTGATGCTCTTCACATAACCCACATGTTACCGGATGGTGACCGAAGAGCAGTGCAATGCAACGTTAGGTCGCGTAGAAAAAGTTCAGTGGAAAGTATTTTGTGCTACTCCGCGACGACCCCCTCAGCGCGCTTTGCCGGTTTTACTAATCCCACGAGGCCACACCGGAAAACATGTGAAAAGAATCAAAATAAATTTTCTTTTAGCGTTTGCTGATGCTGGAAATTCAACGAGTTAGATTCGTCCTCTACCACCGGTCGGTTATGGCCTACACCACAATGGGGTTGACACAACGGGTGATAAAAAGTGCCGGTGCATGTTTTTACTCGACATTCGCATCCAACCTCAGGGGCTCCCAAGCTTTATGGTGGACGGAACACGTTGTGTGGCATGGGGTATTTGAATAGGTATTATGGCTATTTTTGATTGGGCTTTTGTAATTATTATTTTGGAACAGTGAGTGGAAATGATTGAATCAATCTTTCATGATAGGAACTGTTTACTCTGGGGAGACACAAGTAGTAGTTTGAGAGCCCATGTTCTAGTCCAATTCATTTCGTTCACGTGAATGGGCAGGTTCACATATCAAGCTGCAGAGCAGCTTTAGATAATACGGATGTGTATAATATACTGCATATGGATGAATGGACAATGTACTGTCGGTTTTTTTTTATACGAAACTGCGGGTGGTGAAATGATGCAGAATCGCACTTTGAGCACGATCCATTGAAATGTTGAATCTGGTAAAGGCTCTTTGTGACACTGTAGGTAGAAGCTGTTTTTTTAAAGATTAAAGCTGACTAGTGGCTACATACACTTACACAGGGTAGAGCCAAAACTACTCATTGAACTATTTCATTTCGGTGGACAAGTACAAAAATAATTATTTTAAATTCAAGTTAATATTACCCCACGGAGTGTCAATGATAATACAAAGGAATTTATTTTGAACTTGTTTGAGCTACAGATGACGAATGGCTACGATTTACGGGTATTATTCAGAAGAATTTTCTGGATAAAAAATTCCAAAAGAAATTCATACAAATTTAAAAATTCAGATGAATATTCGGAAAAAAATAGAGGATTATTTCATGAAATTTCATGAGATTTTGTCGTGGGCAAAATATTTTGACAATCTGAAGAATTCTTGTGAAATTTGGCAGAATTTTCTGAGCGCTGGATTGCGTTGAAGGGCACAAATTAGCTCACCAGCGAAGAGAGAAGCTTTTGTTTACAATAGCAATTTCGCCCCTTCGCAATGTTGGTACTGATTAAGTGGATTTCTTTTGTCAGATGTTTCGGAATCTTTTGAACGGCTCGAATAGTGTTATAAGCCACCCTATTACCAAGATTGGGATACCCAGTCGCTGGTTGACATCAAGGAAGGAACGTTCAATATACTCTGGTCCCCATATAGTTTCTACCTCACGCTTCCAATTAGCCAACAGATCTACGTGTTGAGGATATGGATCAAATTCTTCAGTTACAGCCTGATCAACATCTACTCACCGCAAACGATGAATCTGACAACTTGAAGGTCGCATGAATGTCTTGATAAAGCCTATGGAGAGTGCCCAAAGCATGACGCTAAAATTGTTTTGGAGACTCTAACACGCAGGTCGGTAGAGAGGACTTTTACCGTCCCATAGTCGGCAAGAAAAGGCTTCACTCTGCTAAAGCTAGTAAATTTTGCTGCTGTCAGAGGGATGTCATCAGTAGCACCTACTTTGCACGAAACAATATCCGAAAGCACACCTGGAGACACCCAAATCGTGAAAATAGCAACCAGATAGACCATGTTCTGAACATTGACTCAGATCACTACCAGATCACTGTCAGTAAAATTCGATCGACTAAAACAAAAACTCCTTCTAGAAAATTAGAAATTTTCCATAAAAAATAAGGAAATTGACAATAAATAATTCAGGGTATATAAGTAATAAATAAATACGAAATTTCCATGAATAATCCAAAATTTTCAAAAACTTTCCACGAAACAAAATTTTATTAGCAATTTCCATAAATAAATAAATATTAGCAATGAACAATCATTATAAGTCAAGAAATATCCACAAAAAAATCAATAAATGATATGAAGATATGAAAATTTCTTTGGAAAAACATAAAAAGACAATAAGCATTTTTTCCATAGATGATCTCTTCTTTAGAAGTGTTTATATTATACTTACTTGGCAAAGGGGTTACCGTGATCATATAATCACAGACAAACAGACGTAACAGCTTGAACGTTTTTCTGAAAATCCATCGCTCAACTCCTCTACCACCACCTTGCGAGCATGTTACACGAAACAATGTTTCGTATGACATTGTCACCAGAAGGCGCTGGAGTGAAATGCCAAACTCGAAGGATTACGACGCTAGCGCCTCTAGTTGTGAAACACACAATCAATCAAATTCAAATTTATCGTTGATGCCATGGTCGATGGTAATTTTTCTTGTGTTACGTCTGTTTGTCTGTGATATAATTGTTTATCGTTCATGTAAAATTCAATCAACTTTATTGTTTTTTCTTGTGGAAGTTTTGACGTTGGCAAATGTCTTACCCGAAGGTACTGGGTGTCAAATCAGAATCTAAAATTGGGAACCATAACAAATCATGTAAGATTTTGAACGATAATAGTGTACCGTTTTGCATCGAAATCCGGGCACCTAAGCACCGACGTGGTGTACGATGACCGTTTCGAAGCTATTGTTCCGCATATTTTCAAGGATTGCTACTGTGTCACTTGATAATATTCTTAAGTTTAGCTGTAATGTATTTAAAATGTTAATATAATGTACTTTTGAATTTAAAATTGAGGTATTGCTGAGGTATTGTATGCTTCGAGACCCGGACACTTGTAATGCGATGCTTTGAAATCCGAACATTTTTGCTTCGAATTCCAGACGCGGTCATGTTTAGTATTAGTTATTTTAACTTAAAACGGCTACGCAGTCTTTAAGGATTAAAACAAGATTTATATTTGTCTAACGTTTCGACACGGGGTTGGTGTCTTCATCAGGGGGAAAATATTATGTTTGTTCCTTGTCTAATGTTTAGTCTTACAATAACTGTCAGGTTTGGAAATTTGTGGTACATTATTTTGGAAACACTTATTTTTAACATAGATGACACTGGCAAATAACACAGATTTTCTTTATCAAACCGCCTGATTGCAAACCCCCCTTTTTTTTCTAGCAAAAAAAGATGAAAAAAGGGGGGTTTGCAATCAGGTTTGATAAAGAAAATCTGTTAAAATCTGTTAAAAGTTAAAATAACAATAAACAGTCGATCATTCGAAAGTACAGTATTAGTTATGTTAAAGTATTAAATTTATGCAATTTAATTATCTTCTTCTTCTTATTGGCATTACTTTCCCACACTGGGACAGAGCCGCCTCGCAGCTTAGTGTTCATTAAGCACTTCCACAGTTATTAACTGCGAGGTTTCTAAGCCAGGTTACCATTTTTGCATTCGTATATCATGAGGCTAGCACGATGATACTTTTATGCCCAGGGAAGTCGAGACAATTTTCAATCCAAACATTGTCTGAACCAGCACCGGGAATCGAACCCAGCCACCCTCAGCATGGTCTTGCTTTGTAGCCGTGCGTCTTACCGCACGGCTAAGGAGAGCCCGCAGTTTAATTAGTTAATTAAAAATATGAAAATTGCATAAAAATATGAAAATTGCATAAAAAATAATTGACTTTGTTGATGAAAATCAGTAAATTTCTGTTTGAGCACTCTTTCGCAAGATAAAATTTAATAAGTTCATTTCCATAATCTATAATCCATAATTTAGACCTCTTCATGATTTCAAAAAGTATCAAAAATTCAACCGGTCAGCCCAGAATCACAATTCTTATGCTAAAATAAGCCTCCTGAAAAATTTTCAGCTGAATCGAATAAAATTTCGAGGTGTCTCAATTCGATTCAATGTTTTTGTGCTATTTTCAATTTGGAAAAAAAAAATCTAATAGGAGATATAAACGCCAAAAATCATCGCAAAAACCTCTGAACGGAAGCTATTGGTGTGCTCTACAAGTCTTATGCACATCGCGTTTAGTTAGGATCAAAATCCGTACAGCTATTTTTTAACTAAATATTTAAATTGAAACAGACTTGATGGACAAACTACCACTGTAAATAGTTCAATACGCACCTTGACGAGCGATCCCATCGATTTGTATTCCGCTTATCTTATGTGATGATTCGCAATTAGCAATTAAACACAGTTACTTTTTGTGCAATTATGCTCTACCCGATAAAAATTGCTGCAGTTTGGTGGGTGGAGATTTTTGATTTTTGTTGTTTTAAATTCAAAGCCTACTTTCCATTTCAATGCCCCAAAAGCCAAGTATCTGAAGTATCTTAACAGGATAAGATAAATTATTTCTACATTAATTACCTTTAAATTATTGATATCTTATTAGGTGGATGGATTTCGGTCCCACACGGTACTGTGATATTTAAAAATAATTTAAATATATTTAAAGCATTAAAATAATGGAAAACCTGAAAAGGTGTCTGGATTTCGAAGCAAAACGGCACTTATCTTTCGATGGATTTTGGAGATTTACATGGCAATCCACTCGAAAACTCTCCAATAATTTAATCGAAACATAAAATTATTCTCGATGAACTATTTAGAATTTCAATTTTTGCTATACTCATCCAGTAAAAATTTCAGAACCAACCAATCCCGTTCATGCATTCCCGATACGGACATCAGATGGATGTAAGTTATGTTTTGGTCCACCGCAAGATTTTCTTTGTGTAAATGAAACAAAGCCTGCGGCGCCCAATTCATTCACTACATGCGCGTCGAACCGAACGGACTGCACCTGTCCGGCCCGAAACGAAACGAAACAAGGCATGGCATCCAAGCTGGCGGCAGAATGACAGTGTAAGGAAGACGAGGACTAGGAGAAGGTAGCGGAGGTTACGGCCAGAAGAACATCATCAAGGTTACGACGACGAAAGGTGCATCGAAACATCGGATCATAAAAATTTGGAGAACAACATACGTCAACTATCACGAAAGAAAAAACAGATTTCCATTTGGATATGATTTCAGTTTAAAAATTCATTTGTATTATTATCAAAATGTTTTTTTTTAATTTTCGTGCATTAAAAACTATACAAAAGGGCAACTACTGAAGAATTTTCCGATTTCAGCTTCATTTTCTACATATTCTTTCAATTACTACGTGTATATGAGTCTATGTCATACAAATACATTCAATTGATAATCAACATCATCCAGAAGTCATTAGAGTCAATCATCTAAGGAACGCGGCGGCGTGTCTTGAACTCCACACTATTTTACCATGAATATACATATAATTCATATAAAGTATGTTCTCTTGATAAACTAACAGAAAACAATAAATAATAAAAATCTAATAAAAAAATGTGTTAAAATTTACAAAATTTTATTAACTTATTGAAAACCATATTAAATAAAAATTCATGTTTTCGTTCATAGTAGTTGATGTTTGTTGTTTTACTGAGGGCAAAATACTGGATATTTTTTCTGCTTTTGATTTTGTTGATGTTAGTGTTTGCGGAAGCGCATCATTGAAAATAAATCGGTGCTTCCATCACTTTATAAAAGAGAAGGTTGAGCAGAGAAAAATTATATTCAAAGTGCAAATCATCACCAATAATCGCTTGGCGACGGCAGAAATTATCAGTCGGTAGCAAAATCATGAGCGCGTGTCAGCGAAAGACTCTGCAATAATTAATTCACATAGATGGCACCAGTAAAAAATAATTAAAAAAAAAATCTGACGGGAACATTGCCGATGCCCATCATGCTGGGAAAGCTCTCCATTATTTGCGACACCTCGAACAAAATAGCTCGCGCGCTGAAATTTTCTCGTAGGGTAAGACGGTATAATGCGCCCCACCTGGCCAAAACGCCCCCCTTTGATTTCTAGAAAACTATAAATAAATAAGAGTCAAAATCAGTTGGTACCTATAAAGTATTTGTAAACCCATCATACTATGTGAATGTGAAAGTATTTTTGTATTACACAATGAAAATAATAGCAAAATACAAAAAGTTACAGTTTTGATGTAACTTTTCATGTTTGTTTGCTCAACATTCTGGAGCGACTCTGGCATACTGTCCGCAAAACTTGCACTCGAACACTCAGTTGGGCAACAAAATAACTTTTCTCAGTGGTTAATATGATATATAATTGCTTCCATCTACAAAAATGTAACGATTTTCGAAAACATGTTTCACTGGCCAAAACGCCCCAGTGTAGACAGGACGATATGCCCGTACCAACTGGACACAAGCGCAGCGAGCCTGCAGCAGTTGCTTCCAAATTGTATGGAAAATATTGAAATGTAATTCACACCTGCTTAAATGGACCTATTTTGTTTTTTTAATGTCAAGCGCATAAGGATTTGTAGCCTTTTTACTATGGGATTGGTAAAATACTAATGAAGGGCTATGAAACGTCTTTGGTTAAGGTGGGGCGTATTGCCCTTTCACTATTTGAAATTCATTTTTTCACGACTTTTCAAAAAAGCTTTATTACGTGTTATCTGTAATATTTGTATATGACTACTCACGGGCAATGCATTTGCGTCTTCCTGGACTACCAAATAACACAAAGTTTGCATAAATTGCGTTAAAAAGTAAAAAGTTATCGAGGAGTTGCCTTAAGGGGGCATATTATACCGTCTTACCCTAATCACCGACAGTCAGGGTTTCGACTTTTTGTTTCAATGAGACCAAAGCAAGCGTTTTTCGGACCAAGGGAAAATCTTGTTTCGTTGATTATGTTGAGGATCATCTTTCACCCATCAATCTTTTCTCTAGATTTAGCATTGGAAGATAAACGAAAATCTTGCCTATTAGATGAAAATCCTTTTTCGTTTCATTACTTTTACCTCTCACTCACTTTTCGCGAGAATTATCGCAGAACAATTACAAAAAATTGTACGGCCACGCCGGGATTCGAACCCAGAATAGTAACAATAATAGCTGTTGGGATGCGCTTACTTTAGCCACACCACCACGCTATCTGTATGAAAGCGTTAAGTTGTTTGTTCCACATAAGCTACTACCATTTGCATTGATGATGCCACGAAAAGACTCGAATATGAAAGAAAAAGAGCAAACCAACGTTTAGCGGCAATCGAAGTGAGCGAAAAATTGTTATCACTCTCCAGGCTGTTTTTCTTTCCCGAAAAGCGATTTCTCCCCGAAAACTTTCGTGAGGGAAAATCATGTGCTCCTGAGATTGAGTGAGCATTACGAACCCTGCCGACAGTGAAGTTTGCTCTCAAGATTCTGATTTTTGTTTTGTTGCTGTTAGTGATTCGAATGGTACGTTATGGAAAATATTTCCGTTCTTTTCAATAACCATGCTATGCTATGCAATGCATTTGAAAAAACTTTTTTTTATCAAAGTAGTACAAATCTTAAATACTTGGCGACAGCAGAAAGCAGAATCATAAGATCGCGTTGGAAGGAGACGCTGCTAAAATGTATTCGCACGGATGCACAGTGGCTAAAATCATGTTTTAAGCGCGTTTATTTAATAGTATCTTTATAATGTGATTTAGCGTGATGGTGTCTTCGAGACATTTTATCAGTAAGTAATTTTATCAGACGCGCTTCTTTGGAAGTATTCATCCTTATGATCAATCCCCTTAAGAGTGAGATGAAAAATTTATTTTTTGCAATTCCTGATCATAATATCTGGTTTACAGTTCCTTTTCGAGTGCTAAAACGGCCTACTTTTCCATACCAACGAAATGGGTGCTTTATTGAACATTATGCAACTCAAATGGGTTGCATAATATCCATTATAACACTCATTTGGGTGCTATAATGAAAAACCAACATCAGAACTGTAGTTACATGACTACATTTTGCTGAATTAGCTTGGGCAAGGGCTCAAATAGTGTGTTCTATGCGCCTCGTAATAAATTAAATAGTTTGGTGGACATGACATCAAAAATTTCCAAAGGCAAGTACATCTATCGCTTCACGGCTTATCGAACTATGCAATGTAACACGGTAACATGGATTCTGATTGTTCTCCGCAGCACTATAATTTACTGGCAAGAATGATCATGTAGCGTAAATTAGACTGTACAATTTCAATTTTGGTATACAGATTTATCAAATTAAAGTCCATTTTTCGTCATTGCAAAAAATAGCGTGTGCAACTCGTTGCAAAACTCGATTTTTTCAGCACTCGTAGTATTTATCCAACTCGGCAAGCCTCGTTGGATAAACGTACAACTCGTGCTGAAAAAATCATCTTTTTGCAACTTGTTGCACAAACTACTATTTTGCACTTCACAACATATAAACTTTGATTCTTCATAAAAGTTGTAGAAAAAGTTCTCCGGAAAAACTTTGACGAAAACACCGAGTTCGTAATTTCTTTACTTTTAAAGATTTTTTGATTTTTATGCCAACAAGTTTTGAGCATGTTCGATGAATAAGCAACCAAGCACATGGAGACGCATGGTGCATTAGTTCATCAACTCCTTGAAGGGTGATTGAATTCTACCTTGCATAGTAGGAAATGGTCTTTGATCAAACATTCCTTAGTTCAGTTCAGGTAAGGCTCAGTAGTTCAAGTAATTATTTAAAGTTCATCACTTGTACTTTGTTATGCGTATGAGATTGACTGCCACAATTTTCCCCTTGTCAAATTGCAGTTATATTAAATACTAGCTGTAAACACTCAGCTTTGCCCGGGTGTTGCAAATGTCACAATGAACTATTTGCAGCACCGCACTTTAGATAAATTTCCGTGCGTTTGTTATGTTTTCCTCAACAGCTGACCCAAAACTGTTTTCTAATGATTTTTTTACATTTCCCCGTTAAATTCATCAACCTCCGGCATATACAAGCCTTGCGGATCTCGAAACGAATCGATTAGGGAAAAAATCTTGCAAATCGGTCAACCAGTTCGCGAGTTAAATCGTCAGGAAGGAAATCTCAACTCATTTTTATTATATAGATGACTAAAAAATCCAATAAAACTGTTATAGCTTTTTTATTTTTAAAGTTTTTAAGTCACAATAGTCACCAAACGGCGTATTTTAATATTATCTAAAACTTTCTAGAACATGCACAAAATGTAGAAAATAAAGTGAAAATGATATAGAAAGTCTCCAAAAGTAACGGAATTACGAACTTGGTGTCTTCGGCAGTTTTTCAGGAGAACTTTTGCTACAACTTTTATGAAGAATCAAACCTTATATGTTGTGAAGTGGAAAATAGTAGTTTGTGCAACTAGTTGCAAAAAGATGATTTTTTCAGCACGAGTTGTACGTTTATCCAACGAGGCTTGCCGAGTTGGATAAATACTACGAGTGCTGAAAAAATCGAGTTTTGCAACGAGTTGCACACGCTATTTTTTGCAATGACGAAAAATGGACTTTTTATTTGATAAATCTGTACCAAAATATTATTAATCTAAGATTTTAGCCACTGTGGGATGGCGTCTATAATAGCGTTTCATTGAAAAATCATCTAGTGGATGATATTGGCTTCAATAGCAATTGATTGAAGTTTTCTCGCTAGAGTGTTGATTTAATAATAGGAAAGGCGGAAAAATTCTTCGAAAAGATTAAATCAAACATATACGCTTGAATAATTTATTGGCATGGATGGCGTCAGTAGCAACCAAGTGAAATTTTCTTTCAAGATTCTGATTTTGGTATTGTTGCTGTAAGTGATTGGAAAGGCGCGTTATGGAAAATATTTCAGAAGGTTCTTTTGTCTCTCTCAAGCTTCAAACGCCATTCAGCGAAAACGGCCCGATTTTACAGAAAATGTATGGGTTAACTGTCAAATCCTACTGTTTCCCTCGCTGTTCCGCTGCATTGCGTGTTGGTCTTTAGTGATATGAAATTTAGGAGGATTATTAAAATGGCAAATGAAATATTTTAAGCATCGAGAAGTAAAAAAGTCAAAATTTGAATCACTCTAATGGACACCTTGCTCTTAGTTTCGTACCAAGCGTAATAGACTTGCTTGACCAAGGCTCTGCAATCCAAAATGGTTTGGAGAACGTAGAACACTGGCGAAATATTGCCTACATACATTATTCTTCATCTCTTAAATAGTATTGGGCACATTTTTGATAAAAAGCAGCATTAAAATCGTTCATGAGAGATATTCTTATGAAATTTTTGTCCATATAAAAGTGGTCAACTGACGATTCTTCCTCCGACGATTATAGGATGTAGGTATGACCGATCAATAATCTGAGGTCAGTTTCGGAAAATTTATGAGCTGACGATTATTTTGGGTATATAAACATGTGACTGAGAAATGCCTGAAATACTGCTAAGACAAATCCGGGTCAATATGAAAGGCTATGCATAGAAAGGCTTTCAATTACTAACTGCGGAAATGCTTATATGGAACACTGAATTGAAAAGCAGTTCAAGCTGAAGTTAGGATGTAATGCCATTAAAGAAGAAGAATAATGTAGGTATAACATAACATCTTTTTTAAAAAAATAACAGAAACTTGTAGTTGATATCTCCCACCCATATCGAACATCAAGTCACGTTCCATAATATGGTTCTATCAATATTATGACACGTTTTCCGTTTCAAGAAACGATAGCATCATACCCAGGGCAAGACCAGGTTCGGTTTTACTTGACCTCACATAGCACAGAGTACATACATGACAGATGTCGGTGCGATATGAGGCTGCTACAAATCACTGCAGAATCACATGTTACACACTCTTGTGCGCTCCATAGATGTACTGAGAATCAGCGGGTGCGGCACTGCATCCCCATCAACCATCGTAGATATCTCCTACCAGTCAGGCAGTGGATTCACATTCCCATCAGTTCCATTATTGTCTGTCCGTCGATGTGTCACCACAACTGGAGCCCTCAGCAGGCACAGCGAGACACGCGTCGCGTTGTTTACGCGCACGACTAGGAAAAGCAAAAAATACGTTGGAAATGTAATAAATATTTACCAACTTTTCCATGGTTCTACTTAAGAAACAGGCGACTGACAGGTAAGGGCTATGGGTATTTGCTATTTCGATTTCATGGTGGCCTGATTTGCAAACATGTAGTAAAACGATGACAACAGAACAGGAGCGTATTGACATTTGGGAATCAAATTTCGTTTGATACTGATTGAAAGTCTACACTTCTACGTATTTTAGATGTGCGTAATTCAAATCAAATTAGGTATTAACTTTCGTGATGTGACAAATATGTAGAACAAATTCTTTCCTTTAAAGCTATGTCAGCTATCTGGTTTTTCTTCATTCGCAACAAACGATTTGTCAGTTTAGAAAAATCTTATCAATTCGGTTCCAATTATGTCAAATCCTGGTCAGTTATCATTTTTCATTCACAATCGTGGAGAAGCATTACAGTTGTTGGGCTTACACTTCGTTACGGGGAAATAGAAATCCGCGACAATTTTTACCAATACAAAAAAAAATGCGATTGCGGCACCATTCATCAACCAAATGATTTCCTCAGAACTACTCCAGCTGAACGCCAAGCGATTCGCAACGTACCCATAGATCAGAACCCATGCGACACTCGTTATGTTTAGCATTTTATTTCCGTCGGAGTTTGCTCCGTCGTCGCCGGGAGAATTTGAATTCATCTGAATAATATTACACGCGACGTTCATAATGTGAAATATATTGCTATCATAATTCCTGTGACTAGCAACCACCTTACGCCCCCATCGCCATCGCGCGGTGATCATGTCCCTTCCAATGACGAGGGAGGAAAGCGGAACGTTTGTCACGATTTTTCCCCCATGTTTCGGTTTTGAGTTCTCAACCGTTACAATAAGGTTGTGTGCTTCTGCTTTAGCATACTGGGCTCGACGTGTGTTAAAATATTTTCTAAGAAATATGATAATTTAGAATCTCTGTCTATTAAAATGAGTTTGCTCACCTTGGGGTTGTACCGACAACTATGATCCTGCCGTTCCAAGAAATTGAGTTTTTTTGCTTAATGTGGACCCAGAAGACTTCATTAGAATTCTGACTTCAAGCTTCTGACTTCAATTCTATCAAGCACACGAATCATGAATTTAGCGATTTTCTCAATGACCGTGACATCGAAAAATAGCCGTCATCACAGAGACGTATTTCAAGCCTGAGATGCACGTCTTCATACCAGATTTCGGCCTCATCATACTGCAGTCCGTAACCGAGCCTCCAGTAAGATCAGAGTTTTTCCAGGATACTTCATACTTGATGGGCTACAGCTCCTCCTTGATGAGTCTACACTGAATAGAGTATCCTTCTCCACTGGACCCGATCCTGGGCCACTCGCATCCAGTCGCTCTAAACGTCTGACGCTCTCATGGCCTATTCAACTGCAAAAAGTCATCGTGTATGCGGCCTTCCACGAAGCTATATTTTATAACGCTCTTGAAGACCATAATTAACTCTACAAGAGTGTGCTAAAACAAGTATAAAACCAAAATGTCACTAGGGTAAGTAAATGGATAGTATCTTTGTTCGACGCTCTTCCGGTATACCAACAACGTATCCAGCCCACCGCAGTCTGCCGTGTTGTATGAGCTTACTAATTTCCAGCTCTTTATACTATGTATGGGCACTCCGCTCTCGAACTGTTCAGAAAGGAAGGAAAGTAAAACTTGATTTGTGTTAAGAATTGAATTAGCCCAAAATAGAATTGGACCATCCTTGGAACTTGATTAGGAAAGATAGTTCTCTCACTTCATCACATATGAATAATTTTTATAAGTAATCACCGTACCTAACGATCGCACCAACGATCGTAGCAGCGTGGGTAGAATCCAACCCAATATCGTTAGACCGTGTGCAATGTGCATCTCACATATCAAGTAGATCGTGTCAGTCACAAATAAATATCGAAATCGAACGTATCTACCCGAATCGAACGTATCGTACTCTATACAAAAGAGAGCTTATAAATCGCGTATTTTTCTTACACCAAGACCGGATCAAATTAGTTTTTCGCTACACAATAAATGATCATTCGAGCCGGATAGTTTGGTATCGGTCGAAGTGTCGTTAGTCGGTTCGCGGTTGAGTGGAATTAGTCTCCGGTAGTGATAGTGTCGGACTTTGCGACTATCACCGTGATCAACTGACTGATAGCCCGTACGAGAATTGCTTCAGGCCGCGTGGCAGCAAAGTGCTAGTGTTTTAATTAGAACGTGGATGAAGTGACCGCTAATCGTTAGCAAAGTGGTCCTACATTCGGGCGAGAATCTGATCTGTTCGCTTGGGCGACAGATAAAGTGGACGATTTTCACTTGGAAAGTGCAAAGGCCAAATAATTTGCTGCCTGTCCGGCTTATCAAAAAGGGACTGAAAGAACGATTGTATTATTTACAGCTTGATCGTTCTGAGATCGCTTTGAGAAATTGTAATCATACGATATGGCACCTTCTTCGAAATCGCTTCGCGTTTTTGCTTGAACACAATGCAGAATTTGTTGCTATTCGTGGATTCCTACCAAGAAGATAGGGACAAGTTTTCGGTCGAAGGCTGGAAGAATAGATTGCATGAAACATCCGAGCAATTCCAGTCTATTCGCCAGAAGTTGGAGTTAATTGATGAGGATGCAGATGATGAGGAACGTGAAGCAACGAATCCTAAGATCCGCGATAATTTCGAGACAGGTTACGTGAAGGTTCTTGGCTTTCTGGCAGCTGCTGAGCGAAGGGAGAATCTGCCACCCCATTCGGTTGTTCAAGCTGTGGCTTCTGGTTCCGGACACCCAAACTGTGTCCAATCTAGAATCAAGCTACCTGAGCCTGAGCAAGCCCACCTTTAAAAAATCATTTCAATGAAAAAGGTGTCTGTGTTTAAATAAATAAAAATGATTTGTGCTTCATCATTGAAAGGGTTCAAAAGAAAGGGGCATGAAAGACACTTGGGTAAAATTTGAGTCAAGTATTGTAAAATGTTTGTTTTCACAGCCTTTTTTCTTTACACCTATCAGAATGAATGATAATTCGTAGAAAGTTATTAATATCATGAACCTTCAAACTAATTGCATGAATCAAAGCTCAACATAAAAAAATTAACAGTTTTAAAAATTAAAAAGTAACAAAAATTGTTACTCAGTAGAAGCACATCATGATATGATCACGAAAAGGGCGACGTTTTTTTTTATAACACGCAGACTAGCTATACACCAGAAGACCAATGTCTTCTATTCTATGAAAATTACGATGAGTTAGAGAAAAGTAGAGCAGTTTTCAGTATTAAGTAAAAAAGCAGTATTAAAAAGTAAAGTGAATTGCTCTAAAAATACTTAGAATCTTCAAAAAAATATCCTGTTTGTAGTCCTGCAAATTGAGAACATCCTCTGATACATCTTGCCAACCGTCCAACCAAAAAAATCCAACAGCCGCAAACAGGTTTTTTTTTCAATTGTTTCAGTAGCTTCTTCGGCACATCGGTGCAATAATATCATGAACGCTTGAACTAAAATAAAATACTATACGTTTTCATAAAGTTTTTTTTAATTAGGAAATTTGACGGAACAAATAAATTCCGCTTCCGTCTCCAAACATAGCACACTCTCTTTGAACGGAATCTCAAAATGGTACACAAAATGGGGATGGACACTGAAAGTCGGGGTGTAATATTGACTTAATGGTTTACACTCGCTTGGATTCTGCCACACTCAAACAATGGGAGAACTACCACAAGTCAACTGATGTTCCGGATAAAAATACCTTCTCCAGTTCCTGAGGAGCCATGCTACGGTACTCCAGTCTATCGCACCGTTGAAGTTTCGATCTTGCGACCCCCCTCCAACAACTCGCTTACAGAAACCAAATTTTAGCAACATCCATTCCGTCGAATGGATGGAGAAGAAAGGACTTTGCCTCAACTGCCTCTCGCCTGACCCCAGATAAAAAAAACTGTTCCTCCACTGCATGTCGTGTATGTGGGCAAAGGCACCACACA
This sequence comes from Armigeres subalbatus, assembly GCF_024139115.2. NCBI lineage: Eukaryota > Metazoa > Arthropoda > Insecta > Diptera > Culicidae > Armigeres > Armigeres subalbatus. Next base: position 79,222,900 of record NC_085140.1, read on the forward strand.
ATGCTACACTAACAAGCAAACAATCGCTATCCTAACCAATCGCAAGCTCCGAAACAAATCCACAGTTCACCCAATTCCGAACAAACTCAATCACAGAACGCTAGAAGTCTTCAAAACACTTCAAACTAGCCTCCATCGTTAGCCACTCCAGTAGTCACACTTCCTGCCGCTACCCCGTCGCTCAGCCACCTTCTTGGTCGCCAACATTCGGAAGATCTCGTCAACAGTGCTACTGCATACAGCTCTAGCCAAGGTCGTTGATTCTAGCAGTTACGTATTGTTGGCCAGAGCTCATCTAGACCCGGCCTCAAAGCTGAATGTCATCTCCGAACGGCTGGTTCAGCAATTACATACACGGACGACCAAGGACCACTATAGTATCGGTGGCATAGCAATAGCAAACCATTTCGTCTTCCTCAGAATTCACTCCCACTGCTCTACGATCTACCTCTGAAGGTTTCGTTAAGCTTGGCCAAGGACAGCCTGTGCTCCAGAATACCACTCTGGTTTGGGTTGTTTCCGGTAGAGTTGGTCTACGCCAACCTCCAAATCCAATCACCACCGGTGTCTGTAGTACGCTTTCATTAGAGGATTCCATTTCAAGATTTTGGGAGATTGAGTCGTGTCAATCTTCAAGTACGATGTTCATCGAAGAGTTAGCTCGCGAAGAACATTTTGCTGCAACCACCACCAGAGACGATACTGGTCGTTTTGTAGTAGCGTTGCCGAAGAAGCTAGAAGTCTTCAGTCAGCTTGGAAGGTCCTACGAGGTGGCCAAGCGTCGTCTGTTATCGCTGAGTCACCGTCTCGAATTGAATCCGGCTCTAAAGTCAGCCTACTCAGAATTCATCAGGGAGTATTTGGATCTAGGCTACATGGAGGAAGTTTCTTTTGATATGTCGAGGTCATCAGCAGCCTACATCTTTCTGCATCATTGCGTAGTTCGTTCGGATAGCATTACGACCGAATTCCGGGTCGTTTTTGATGCGTAAAACAACGTGCCCACACCGACGAGGTTAGAGCGGACCGCCGTGAAGTGTTTTGAGCTGCTAAACTAACCCTTAACAAGGCAGAAATAGAGCGTGTTTCGACAACGTATACGAAGGTTCAAACGCTATAGGATTGTGATGGATATGACCAAAGGGGGCTCTTCACCCACCGAACAGTCTCCGGATAGGTTGGCGAGGATTATCGATTAACTCTTCCCGTCCCGAGCCACAAGTTCCTGGCCTTCTGCACTGCACAGCGTTTTGGGTGCGGCCAAAAGGATGGTTCAGGTAACGAATGAAGGGTTACTCGCGGTGGCTAATTCTTTGACAACGATCAAAGTTCCAGGGCTTGATAAAGCTTCGAACAGCGCTCTCAAGGCAGCAATCAGCTAAGCCCAGACAGGTTTGTTATGCAGATATGCCTCGATGAGTGTAGTTTTTCTTATAGATGAAAAAGACAGATGTTGGTTCTGCTGTCGAAGCTGTCGGGCGACCCGTACAGACCAATCAGTCTAATTTACACGACGGTTACTGGAGAAGATCATCCTCAACAGGCTGACACCTTACTCAGAGGGTACGGACGGCCTTTCAAGCATTCAGTTTGGTTTTCGTAAAGGTAAGCCCATGTTGGACGCTATCAACTCAGTGATAAAGACCGCTGAGATACCGATCATACAGAAAAGGGGAGGTTTTCAATACTGTGCGTTAGTGACACCCCGGATAAAAAATACAATTGAGTTGTAATAAAATATCATAAAAATACAATACATTTTATTGATGAACACTAAATTCTATTGTTTTCATATCATACCAATTAAAGTGCCATATTGTTGTTCCAATAGGCGTACTATAAAATCTACTGCCAGTAAAATATTGGCAAAAGAATTACAATAAATTTAATTGTAATGGCAAAAATTTGTTCGAGAAAAAATCGATTTTTTTTATTGTAAAGATACATAACAACCCCTATTTTCTATTGTAAAACTGCCATTTACAATAGGCTTCATGGTGGAAAACAATATTCTCCATTGCTATTCTATTGTGAGCCACAATAGAGTTAACCTTAATTACAATTAATTTCAGCGTACTGTTATAATAATTTTCTATTGTAATTCCATTGGGATTTTTTATTAGAGACTTTATATGAAGAATACATTCAGAAGCGCAAGTTGGGATGCCATCGCGTTCTCGTTACACCGGGTTAGCTTGCCGGTGGGCCTTGGATCAGATTATGGGAAGCTTTTTCCAGCACCGATTACTACTATAAAGCTCGGCCGCACGAAATAAGACATTTCTTTGCCAAAAAAGTACATAAAAAGGTGGTTCAGGTTCAGGGAATTTAGTAAACTTTGATGGAAAAAATATCGAAAAATTATTCATTGGCATTTCGGATGAATTCTCGGACTTTTCTCTCAATACCACTCGTTATTTTTTGCACAGTAGAACGGTCAACTTGATCTGACATTTTTTCACACCACTTCTCCATATGAGATGGTTTTCTAATTGTTTTGCACCATTTCTTAAGTTTCCCTCAGATAATTGCCTAATATTTTTCGTTGGGACGAAAATTTGGGCATTTTGGTGATTTGATAGTTTTTTCAATAACGTCGTTTTCATTCGGTTCATACCATTCCATTACATCCCGTCTGTAATGGCAGCTTGTTAAGTCAGGCCAAAGCAACCCCGGACAGTCGTGTGATTGAGTGGATGGCAAAAATCGCTTCTGAAGACACTCCTCCTTGTATATTTACCCATTTTTGGTCGTTCCATTGATGAAAACTTTAGTTTTCTTCAACAACTGCAGATGCTTTGACATACTATCAATTTGTGGGCAATCTGGCCTGCATAGACATATTTGAATTTTCCTTGGTCATTACCCTTCCGTTTGGCAAGGTAAAACTTGTGTTCCGGCAATTGATAGTCCATTTTAATATTAATGTTCATCAAAATACATCAATTGTATTTCGTCAGAACTTGTTCGACCAGCATTCTTGCGTGATGTTTGACAACCAGGTTCTGTTTCAGGGTCCTGTTGGGATGCTTACTGACACCATACGACTTGAAACCTTCGCGCGTAGACAAACTATTTGAGCTGTGCTGTAAGGCGCAGTGAACCTTTTCGCTAAATCACGAAGGAAATCCCAGAATTGTTCTGAACTGCTCTACAGACTTTCGCTTGTAGTTTCTGGTCGTATGTTCAATTTCTACGGTTGTTTTGTTCTACGCGATCCAGCAATAGTGTTTCCCGATAACGTTTGACAGTTTTTACAGTCAATTTCGGTAATTTTAGATACTTTGAATCATACCTCCTGACGGTGTTGGATTTCCAACGTGAGTCTGCAAAATTTGTTCCCATCTCTTGCGTTCCATTTTCGATAACTTTTGAACGTGAGCATCAATACTAATGAAACTTTCACCATAAATTAAACCTTCCGCAACGATGTGATGTTTTTTACTTCTCGGTACGACCACCAGAGGCGCCGCAGTAATTGGAATGAAACGGCCAAATACTAAGTGGATCAAGCTTTAGTAAACCGATGCCGGTAAGAGAAGTGTTCCTATTACCGCCGGAGTTCCAACATTAATGTTCCACAAGTGTTTAATGTTCCACAAGTGAGCCTGGTATTATGGAACCTTATGTTTTGAGACTCAAGTGCCCTCTTGGTGTCAAAATATCCGATGATGAAACCCTGGACGACTACGGGTAGTCAATTCGCGAGATAGAACTGACCGCAGCACACGCGATCAGCACTATGGCGGATTGGATCAGCTTGAAAAGCTTGAAACTCGCTCAACATAAGACAGAGGTGGATATCGCCAACAAACGCAAGTCGGCACAACGATTATGTCAAAGCGGAACCTGACGGGGTCACGTTACCTACATCGCACTAGTGGGACTTAGGTATAGCTGACGCGATACAGCATTCCGTTAATCATCCGCCATTCGCTATCCGCTATTCCGCTATCCGCTATCCGAACCGTGGACGCCTGAGATAGGAACTTTTGGGGACCATATTGAATGCTCCTACCATGATGTCAACACACTATTTTGCAGCCTCATGAACTATGACGTAAATATTATAGCGGGATGGCAACTTTCTGTTCTTTATATGATTTACTTTTGCTTGTTTTAGAAAATATAAAATCCAAAGTAGCCAAAGTTAGGAGGAGCCTCACTCGACGGTTGTTATTTTTTGCGGTTCATGATTATTTCGTAGCTTTTTGCATTTTCATTTGTTTCGTTCTCAGTGTGCACTTTTACACCGCTTCCTGGTTGTCACACAGGTTCCGCACTTATTAATATAAACATTTTTACCTTTATCGTATGGGCCAAGGTGGAAGCAAGGCTATACGTTCGCTAGAAACTCGTTTAGATGTTTGGAAAGGATCCATTATCGCCAATGAATCGAATTCAGTGATCATTTTTTCCCGTTTCTGTTGAGTATTTAGCTGACTTCGAACCACATTGTCTTCCTTGGTACATGTGCGGCATTTTTATATCAGATAAAAGTGAGACACGGATACAAGGCGTAACTTACTTACAACTTCTCTTAGGCTCTACGATTTTTACAAAGTATAAATCTGTGCGGCGAGACATTCAGCGATATTTTGTGAAATCGAACCCTAAATTTATTTTGCTTTTAAAGAATCGAAGCCAAAAGTTTATAAGATATTAACATATAATTTAAGTGCATATAAAAACAGGAAAGGCGTCGCCGCTAGGTGAACCAATCTGTTTTTTTTTCCTTCGCAATAACTCCAAACGATTCTCAAATGTAAACGCGACTGAAGTTCAAGACGACCGTCCTCCATTTCAGAAACATTATTGCTGTCACAACGCCAAGCGCCATTGCTGCTGACAGGGGGGTGGGTAATGGACGACAAGAAGAAACTTCCAGCACGGAATGAACAGAGGAGAAAAAAAGCGCCAGCAAGTTCAGTCCTGGTGTTGATTCCTGCTGGAGCTTCCCGTGCGACTTGTTTGTTTGATTTCTATTTGTTTTTTCTTCTGTTGCTGCCATCCGTGCCGTTTGCATCTAGGAAATGCCGCTGTTTACTATGGGCTGAAGGAGTTATACGCAACAATGACAGATGGGCTTAATTAAAATATGCTAAAATCTGTGCGTCATCCTAGACCTAGGGGTTGTGCTGCAAAGAAGCGATGAAATACGAGGGAACGTGCTGGTTTGTGTAGCGTTGGCTGTCCTTCCGATACGGAATGGTTGGTAAGGGTTGACGTAGGGATATTGAGTTTCGTGTTTGACAAACAACTGAATAGCTGGTTTAATGACATAGCAATTAGTGTAGAAATATCACAAAGTTATATTTCTTCTATATTGTTGTACATTTTTGAAAGCCATATTAACAAATAGCTAGCTGATTGTAATGTATTCGTTTGAATATTAGACAAACAGTTTTCATTAATCACTATTAGTATTATAATTATTTCGATTGTAAATCAATAGCCGGGTAGGACCCTTTTCTGGGTATGTCAGATTATTCAGGACCCGAAAGGAAGTATTGTCGGTTCCTAATGAAAGAACTCATTATACTATATCTATCCATTCTTGCGTACCGTCACTCAACGCAGATAACGGAACAACGATTTACACTATCAAGTAATACATTCAATCCATCCAAATTACACAGACTGCACTTACCGCTCGCGGCATAATAGTCTACCATATTCAACACCGCGCAGGCCGCAGCAACAATTCGCTAAATCCCAAACCCTAAACCAATCCGGTCCGATCATAACCGAAGCATCGGAACACATTTCAAAGGTAGGCCTGTGACCTGTCGCCGGCTTCGATTGCGGAAACATTGGAGCCCTTGTGTTGTCGGCCCAGCCATTGTGTTTTGAACAGCATAAACAGGATGACAGGACGGATGCAATCTCGACCTGACCGGCTAAATATCGCTCCATTGTCATCATCGTCATTCGCGGGCCCGGCCCACGTGGCATGATGCTTCTACGCGGTTACTGTTGTGCGTACTTACATTTAGCAGAATATGATTACGGGGCCGCATTGTTGCGTGGCAAGCGCAGCGAGCTTCCATCCATCTGTCTGATAATAACACACCCGAGCCGGACGAGACGGGTGACTGACATGAAGCGATAGAGCAGTCGCTCGCAGCCCGTCCGTGGCAGCTGTTCTGAACGATTGTCCTTTTGGGTGCCATAAATGTGCGTGCTGGGGTTTTACTCGCGAGCTTTGTCCCTAGCAGTAATGTAAAATATACGAGACACTGTATTCGCGCGCTTTGTGGAGGCCGTGGGGGAGACCCGTACATGATGAACCAACACAATGTAAAAGTTGAGATTTGATGTCTCAATTTTTACTGTGTCAATGGATCACAAGTTTTTATGCCTATTGTGGAGTATATAGCGAGAATGAGAAAATCAATTGAACTTTGGGTTACATAATCATACTTTGGTTTGTGATTTAGTACAAATTTGTTATTTCCTAATAACAGTGTAAGATACACAAGTTTATGAAAAAGGTAGGGAATTTACCGAACGCAATCTTCTGACACGTAAGTCTTTTATCTCGGCTAAAAGCAGGTCATTTATAATAACTTTATTAGGAAATACCGGACCTTTATCTTCATCATATGTTATTTTATCATTAATTTCAATAACTCAAATTGCTCTATTAGTTTTAGAAAGGATCTTCTTCTTCTAATTGGCATAACATCCCCACACTGGGACAGAGCCGCCTCGCAGCTTAGTGTTCATTAAGCACTTCCATAGTTATTAACTACGAGGTTTCTAAGCCAAGTTACCATTTTTGCATTCGTATATCATGAGGGTAACATGATGATACTTTTATGCCCAGGAAAGTCGAGACAATTTCCAATCTGAAAATTGCCTAGACCGGCACCGGGAATCGAACCCAGCCACCCTCAGCATGGTCTTGCTTTGTAGCCGCGCGTCTTACCGCACGGCTAAGGAGGGCCCCAGGATTAGAAAGGATAGCATAAGCAAATAAAAAATATCATTCAGGTTGAATATGAACTGGAGTAACTAGAGGATTAGCAGGAATAAAATTGAACATTTACCTTATTTTGGCTTCCTACACTGAACCCTTGATTTGAGTGAAAAGTACCTAATATTAGGTACTTTTTTCTAATCGTGTACGTCTTGGTGGACTAAAAAAATAGTTTTGATTAAATATCCTTCCGACCAAATGTCCGTTCGATGGACATGTAGTCGAATGTACATTTGGTTGAAGTGACATTTGGTTCAATGGAAATTTAGTCGGATAGATGGGCATTTAGACGAATGAACATTTAGTCGAAAAGGTATTTGATCGAAATGACATTTGGATCAATGGACATTTACTCGGATAGACATTAAGTCGAACGGGCATATGGTCGAATGAACATTTAGTCGAAAGAGCATTCAATCAAAAGGACATTTAGTCGAATAAAATTTCGAATGAATTTCAGCATATTAAGTCGGTAATAGGTAATTAAGCTAAAAACATAATTAATCAATAGATTTTTAATAAAATTTGATATCGATGATGAAATTCCCTCTATTCTAATTTATGGTACTAGTTCAGAAACCAATGATATCAATGTTATGTTTTTTTGTTAACACGTACGTCCTCAACCCCTATTTTACGACAAAACTCAAAATTCAAAACCACATAGCTCAGCCAATTTCTAACGGATTTTCAAGCAATCTTCTGGAATCGATCACAAAATTCCTATAGTTTTAGGAACCGAGGTAAATTTCCGTGCAATAGCCATGGTTTCGGATATATTCCGGGGAGTACTGGGGTTACCTCCCTCCCGGAAAAAATGGTCACTTGCAGTTCGGCTTCGAAATCCATCTTGCGACATGTCAAACTTCATGATTTTGCAAAACAAGTACACTGGAGTAAATTTCGGCGATTTTCGATCGAATTGACCACCCTCCGGATACTTCCAGGGCCTGGTTCCCTTGGGGAAGTGGCCAATATCCGTTCAATATAGGAACCCATCTTGCGACATTTCAAACTTCATGAATTTGCAAAACAAGTACACTGGAGTACATTTTGGCGATTTTCGATCGAATTGGCCATCCTCCGGATACTTCGAGGGCCTGATTCCCTTGGGGAAGTGGCCAATTTTCGTTCAATCTAGGAATCCATCTTGCGACATGTCAAACTCCATGATTTTGCAAAACAAATACACTGGAGTACATTTGGGCGATTTTCGATCGAATTGGCCACCCTCCGGGTACTTCCAGGGACTGGTTCCCTTGGGAAAGTGGCCAATTTTCATTCAATCCTGGAATCTTTGGAAATACTGGATAAACTTCCGAGATAATTACTGGAGGAACTTCCGGCGGAATTACTGGAAGAACTTCCGGAGGAATTCCTGGAGGATCTTCCGTAGGAATTCCTGGAGCATCTTCCGGAGGAATTCCTGGAGGAACATCCGGAGGAACTTCCGAATGAATTCCTGGAGGATTTTCGAAGGAATTCCTTGAGCAACTCCCAGAAGAATTCCTGGTGAAATTTCCGGAGGAATTCATGGAGAAACTTCCGGAGGAATTCCTGGAGAAACTTAGAATTCCTGGAGGAACTTCCGGAGGAATTCCTGAAGGAACTTCCGGAGAAATTCCTGGAGGAACTTCCGGATGAATTTGTGGTGAAACTTCCGGAGGAACTTCTGGAGGAATTCCTGGAGAAACTTGGAATTTCTGGAGGAACTTTGGGAGGAATTACTGGAGGAACTTCGGGAGGAATTCCTGGAGGAACTTCCGGATGAATTCCTGGAGGAACTTTCGAAGGAATTCCTGGAGGAACATCCGGAGGAACTTCCGAAGGAATTCCTGGAGCAACTTCCGGATAAATTCCTGGAGCAACTTCCGGAGGAATTCCTGGAGCAACTTCCGGAGGAATTCCTGGAGGAACTTCCGGAGGAATTCCTAGAGGAACTACTGAAGGAAATAATGGAGAAACTTCCGGAGGAATTCCGGGAGGAACATCCAAAGGAATTGCTGGAGGAACTTCTGGAGGAGTTCCTGGAGGAACTTTCGGAGGAATTCCGGGAGAAACTTCCGGAGGAATTCCTGGAGGAACTTCCGGAGGAATTCCTGGAGGAACTTCTGAAGAAATTTTGGCGCTTGAAAATGGGTTCCAAGATTGAACGAAAATTGGCCACTTCTCCAAGGGAACCAGGCCCTGGAAGTTCCCGGAGAGTGGTCAGTTCGATCTAAAATCGCCGAAATTTACTCCAGTGTACATGGTTTGCGAAATCATGAAGATTGACATGTCACAAGATGGGTTCCTAGATTGAACGGATATTGGCCACTTCCCCAAGGAAACCAGGCCCTGGAAGTATCCGGAGGGTGGAAAATTCGATCGAAAATCGCCGAAATGTACTCCAGTGCACTTGTTCTACAAAATCATGAAGTTTGACATGTCGCAAGATGGGTTCCTATATTGAACGGATATTGGCTACTTCCCCATAGAAACCAGGCCCTGGAAGTATCCGGAGGGTGGCCAATTCGATTGAAAATCGCCGAAATTTACTCCAGTGTATTTGTTTTGCAAAATCATGGACTTTGACATGTAAATTTTATCCACTTGGTTTGGTTTGCAAAATCATGAAGTTTGACATGTCGCAAGATGGATTTCGAAGCCGATCAGCAAGTGACCATTTTTTCCGGGAGGGAGGTAACCCCAGTACTCCCCGGAATATATCCGAAACCATGGTCATTGCACGAAAATTGACCTCGGTTCCTAAAACTATAGGAATTTTGTGATCGATTCCAGAAGATTGCTTGAAAATCCGTTAGAAATTGGCTGAGCTATGTGGTTTTGAATTTTGAGTTTTGTCGTAAAATGGGGGTTGGGTACGTACGTGTTAAATATCGAGGCGTGATAACCCCTACCCAACAAGACCACTTAAAGGATCCATCAGAACCTCCACCGCGGCTAGCTCTTTTTTTGCAAATTGAATACCTTCGGATGCTTGATTTGCCCAATCGTCACTTGTGCTTTACTTTTGTATATCCACAGTCAAGCGAGCTCACAATGTTTATTATCGAGAACATCATACTTTATGCCCTCAACAACAGGCTGCCTGAGCAACACACATGTTGCAAACCAGTTTAACCAAACTCATATATGACCAAATTTGGTTATATATGAGTTACAGCAAACAAATCAGTTTGAATTGTGCTGCTGGGGTGGGAGGATTTGTAAAGATTTGCAATATGCAATTAATTGTTAATGTTGTGTTGCCTATTCATCATCGTAGTTAGCCTTGGAACAAATCATTTCGTCAAAAGGAGGTTAAGTTGAAGATACATTTGTTCGAATGGGCATTTAATCGACGACGGCCCGTGCAGAAAAAACATACTGGCAAATACCATCCATCCGTCCTTCTTCCGTCCTTAAAAACTTAATTTCGCCCAAACGGCCATATTACCTAATGTCTATTTGATGTAATGTTTATCCATCCAAGTGCCATTCAACGAAACAATCAGAAAGGATCGTAGTGTGCCGCGGGCGACGGATGTCAATTTTTTCGCTTCTCGATTTTTTTTATCGTTTTGGCTGATGTCTAGAAACTATTTAAAAATGAAAGCTAAATTGTTTACCCTTTATGTTTTTTCAATTGTCGTGGTGTGCCTGTTTAAGTGAAAAATCAAATTATTGCCGAGGACCATCCATCCACTTCGACTGATGATTGTTGCATGTTTGTCATAATGCGTCGCATTTGAATTCAAGATTCGCAGGCGCAACACGGATCGAGCGTGCACAGTTCTACGCAAATTTGGTGAGATTGTTTCATAATGGTTTTACTTCTTATTAACATATTAACAAATTGAAAGTGTTATAATTAAATAATTTCGTAACTAAATACGCGCTGGATTAGAGAATCCGGAAGTTTGATTATGGATTTCTTATCCAATTGATAATGGTTGCATAAACAGGCGGGGCTTATTGTGTGCAAAAGTGAAAGAACGGACTCGGACTGGTCATTAAATACCAGGCAGTCTGAAACGGGTCACTGGAGCTGCAAAAGAACTAGCACTTTCTAACTCCCGGATCAAATCTGACTGTTTAAACATGTAATGCAGACTGCTTTCTTCCATAACATCACTGCCAGACAGTGGGGGTTAGATTGGACACACACAAGTGTCATTCAACAAAACAATCATTCGACTAAATATGGTATAGATACATCTGTCGGAAATATTAACCGTTTTCCAACTATTTTTTTATAAACCCATTATTCTTTGCTAAGTATTGGCGCATTAATTATGTGGCTTTTTGAAACCGCAATGAATTATGTAGTTTTTAATTATTATTGACTAACATTTCGTTCTTTCAAATATCCAATCGACGCAACGTCATTCGACGATAATCCGTTTTCGACTAAATGTCCATTCGACCAAATTTCCGTCAGATCAAATGTACGAAGATTCTAAATATGCTTTCAACTAAATGTCCATTCGACGAAGTGTTCTTTCGACCAAACGTCATTCGACCAAATGTCCTACGTCTGTAGTATACTAAAAATTCATTTTCATCTTAATGTCCATTCGTCGTAATGTCCTTTCGATCGAATGTCATTCGACGAAATGTCATTCGATAAAATGGTATAGATTCGTAGAAAATCAGACCTAACATTAATTGTGTGTTTTCAAATTGCTGTTAAGGACAAGCATCACAGAATCCAAAACTAAATCAACTCACGTTTTCAAGGGCAAACCACTCAATACGGAGACAGTGGACAACTTTTTATTATTTCAGTTCGTTCATTTTTTTCTCTCTATTTTCTCATGATTGTATCATGTTGCATTATTGAGTTGTATGGGCGTTTTGCATCATATTCTCCTGTAAAAACGTAAACATTCTAAATTCGCGCACATACTATTGCAAAATAAATCAGTATTGGGGTAGTTTGACAATGGGGGATAAATTTATTCCTAAAAAAATAACGAATAGGCAAACCTGTCTAAATCCATAGTGAAACAAATGGGTGTCGGTGCCGTGTGTTTCACACTGAATTTTCACTCATTGTGAGAGTCGGCCAAGGCATTCCCGTGATGTGTGAAAATCATTCATGCGATGTGTACTTGAACTTAAGCGTGTATCTCGTTATCTCTCTATATCTCGATGTATTCTGTCTGGTCAAATGTTGTTCAAGAATTACTTTCCCTGTGATGATATATTCATTCATATTTCTGGGCTATTAGATATAATCTTTTGGCAATAACTAACACATCAAAAACAAGACACGACATTTGTTCTGTTTTCGTTTTTCACAAAAACAAGCTTTTTTCGATCTAGTACCCATTTCCATATTCCTTCCAGCTCCAGATCGCTCTTTATCTTCAATATTGAGAAGTAGAGAGTCGACTGTAAATATAAACGATCTCGTTCAGTGTTAATTTTCAATTAGTTCATCAGATTATTTCAACTCGAAGAGCAAATATGTCAAAAGCGAAGGTTAGCTGGGGCTATTTTACAGCATTCTCCCCTAACATCAAACCACGCGTCTCAAGGCTCATCCGGTTGGTGCGACGTAGCCATCCAACGAGGCATCAAATATGTCCTGGTGAATGGGATAATAAATTGGTTGCTCAAAGTGATATGTTTTCACTTTAACTATGTATGAAGTAGCATTGGGTTTACATCGAATGATTAGCAGTACATAAATACGATGAAGAAAGGCAAAGATCCAGGGCCAACGGCAACACAACGTCATTACAAAGGAAAAGAAGAACGTTCAAGGACATGTTTCATGGTGGAACATATATGATAGCAGATGGTCGTCGCATGGCGTTATATTGTTGACTTGTTGAGAATAACTTTAAAAATGAGGTCTGAGTTAGTTTGGAAGCAGTTGAGAGTACGTCTTTTCCACGAAGTGATGTTCATTTTTTCGGCATTACCATATTATTAAGTTGCATAGAAAAACGAAAAATCGGCTTTTAAATGCTAAATCGGGACCAGTCTGTATTGTTTTACATGATCGTTCTTTCCAAAAATCGCATTCGATTTTGAGTCACATCCCGAGCAAAGTATGATATCATAAATAAAGCAAATTTAAAGCATATTTTGATGTCAAATTGAAATCATGATTTGTTTTCAAATTCTAATTTTCGTGATTGATTACTTCTTTTGATTCCAATTTTGTTGTAGATTTCTATACTGTATGATGTGGCATCAAATCAAATTGATTACTTATTTTGTTAACGAAAACCAACATCAAAATTGGTTTTCCATTTGCTTTCATCGACAGTAGGAATTGTTTTCGATTTGATGTCTCAGTCAGCCTAAATGTATTTCTACAGCTATATATGTGGACAGAGAATCAAAAGGAATAAATTATGGCTGTTACGCCCTTTTTAAATGTTGGTCCGGGGATGCAAATCGAACAACATTCATTAGTGAAATTGAAATGAAATAATTGGGGGGCTGAAAGATGTATTAGGATTATATTTACATGTCCATACTAGCTGGTTTTATGTTTGACCAAATTGAAAATGTGTAGCCAACAATATTTTGGATAAAATCTAGTGGCTTGTAAACGCACGATTCAGGAGAAGTACTTTTCAAAATGTATGCTGGACATATTCACGAAGATGTTTGCTACGCTGAGAAGGATCTCTTGCCACGGGGTTGGTCCCCACTAATATTTCTGGATCAATATTTTAACCACAGAGAAATAACCATCGAACTGTCAAATTTTAACTAAAAGTTAAACGAATCGCTGGAATCGTTCACAGCCTAAAGCACTCATTTCTTTGGTATGAACAAGTAAGTCGTTTCATCACTTAACCGCCTACTGTCATTCAACGTATTGTGAGCCCAAAATTGCATATCTTTTGATCCGTTTTTAGTTTGAGAGCAGTGGCATAACTTCATTTTAACTCAGCCGTATAAAGAGGCGATTGATTGCTTGATATCAATACATGAATGCAAAATCAATTTAAATAAACATCTATAATATTGTTTTCGATTATTGCATTTCTCGTTGAAAGTTCACAACAATGGGGCTTCCCAAACAGTTAATTGCAATGTTACGCATAAACCAAAAAATATAATCCACTCACATTCACCTCATATTTTCCATTCAATTTTCGTTCCTCATATATCCCCGGAACAACGCACAGTGATATCCTCAAATATAAAAAAATAACTACAAATGGGTAGATTGACTCTCCACTCCTACGTGGCCCACCCGACGATTGGGTGAGGGTTGACGAAACCCGTTAATCAACATTATCGCCGATGCGTGGATCAAAAATCACTTCGTCCCTTTGAAGTATATTTGATTACACTCCATCATTCCATTCCGTATCATCCACTAGGAGCGACCCTTCCCGTTCCTGGGATACTCCTCAGAGGCTTCTGGGCCAAACCCACCTACGGCATGAACTTTCCGGGATGTCTCCCACAATCAGAGCTTATCACAATTAACCAGCGATTAATTATGCAAATCGGACAGACGGATGTCTGGTGGGGGAACGAGATAAAACAGGAAGCGGGACGACCCGGACGCAGGTCATCCAGTCGTTTGCACATGTTTCCACGATGATGGATTTTGATTAAGTTGACCTGTTGTCTGCACCTTTTCGCCCCGGGCCTCTGGTCGGTTGGTTGACCCTTTCGTGCACTGGAAGTGGTTCTCGTGTGGTGAAAGCGGAGGAAAGCTCAATTTAATATTCCGCGACAAATGGTTGTTATTTCTGTCGGTATTTTTTTCTCCCTTCGTTATGGATATTTATTTTACCATTTACATTTTAAACACAATGCTACGTGATTGCAGCGATCGCTGCGCAGAGGATGAAAATTGATTCTCCATTGATTAAGGGTAAAAAGTGCTGATTAATATCGAAGCAAATTATGTAAAATAATATCCCTTTGTTATTTATGAGTACGCCAATTTGCAAAATAGGTGAGATATGAAAAGGGCATTTGATGTTTATGTGCAATGCGATCAAATGTTTTGTGAATGTACGCTTTTTGTTTGTGTGTTTGGGGGCTTACAGACAAAAAACACCCCTAGCAACACGCGTGGTTCACACGGGCTACGACAACTCATATGTGACCAGATTTAGTTCCTATAAAGTTGCTGCAACATTTTTTCCTTAAATGTGCTGCTCGGGACGCCACCGCAAAAGATATTTTAGTTACAAGATACAGATTATTTATTAAATAGAATTAATTGAAAAAATCCATACGATTTGTCAGTTCTGTACCCGACATGTTTCGGACAGCTGAAAAAATAGAACCGAAGCGACAGTATTTATCTAATAATTAAAATATCTTTTATCTAAACAGATAACACTGAATCAATAACTTGACGCCACAATTCAGCGTTCGAGGCCACATCTTTTCATCCTCGTAGTATGGTTTATGTCATATTTAGCTAATCTGTCTAAACAGAATTGCAGTGTCTTAGTCAAGGCCTTGACATGTCACTGCCGACTGACCTATCACATGGCAAATATTCTACGCGTTGAATCATGTGATAGTTGTGAATCCGATTAAGGAACTACAGTCACCTCTCCACGATATTGAAGGGACCATCGAAATAGGGAGAGATTGAGGAATGGGAGAAAAATTGAAATGGGTACTAGATCCAAAAAAGCTCGTTGCTATGAAAAATGACAACAAAACAAATGTCATTTTTGTTGTTGATATGTTTGTTATTGTCCTAATATGGTCTAGTAGCCTAAAAATTTGAACATATCGACATCTTCTTCTGGCACGGCAAATACTGGGTAAAGCGTACCATTGGTACTTCGCGTACCTGAAGGAATAAAATAGACCCCATCTTGCGGTCCTTAGCCTCTTACCCAACAACTCCTATCCCAACCTCCCCGTGGTGCTGGCCGAGATACGAGCAACCTTAGGGAAGATCGGGTAACCAACCCCGGTGGGAACTATGGTCGTATGCTGACAGGGAAGGAGGAGTTTGCTCCTCTCCGGAGGTGCAAATCTTACTGAGCGTCTGTTTTCCGTGTCAGGATCGGCTCACAACAGCGTCTATTCTCCATGTTAGGGGCGGCTGATCATCGTCCGAGTGCCAGCGAGGGACTCTAAGTGAAATAAGGAGGAATGGTCCTCCGGAAATTTAGGGGGGTTGCCCTGCAAGCCAGCCTTTAAAAAAACATACCCGAGCAGCACACATGTGGCATAGAGGTTTCTGCAACATATATATCACTGAATTTGGTTACATTTGAGTTGCAGCAACCAAATCAGTACGTCTTGTGTTGCTAGGGTAAGCAACGAACAATCAACAAGAGAGTACGGACCGGAACCATCGGCGACGAAAAGGGATTAGCGATTGGAAACTCGCTATTGGGAAGTTCAGCGCTCACCGGCTGACGAACGAAAACGGCCAACGACTAATTGATTACGCCGCCTCCAAGAATATGGCGGCCATTCGCAGCACCTACTTCTAACACAGCCTCCCGTATTGGTACACTTGGAGATCACCACTGCAGACAGAATCACCAATCCATCACGTTTTGATTGATGGACAGCACTTCTCCGACATTATCGACGCCAGGACATATCGTGGCGCTAACATCGACTCTGACCACTATCTGGTGATGGTTGAACTGCGCCCAAAGCTATCCGTCATCAATAATGTTCGGTACCGACGACCGCCGCAGTACGACCTAGAGCGACTGACGCAACCTGATGTCGCCACTGCATATGCGCAGTATCTCGAGGCAGCGTTGCCGGAAGAGAGTGAGCTCGGGCCCCTCTTGATGACTGCTGGAACACAGTCAAAGCAGCCATTAACGACGCAGCGGAGAACAACGTCGGGTATATAGGACAAAGTCGACGGAACGACTGGTTCGACGGGGAGTGCAGACAGATTCTGGAGGAGAAGGACGCAGCGCGGGCGGTCGCACTGCAGCAAG
The DNA here is from genome assembly GCF_024139115.2 of Armigeres subalbatus. Classification (NCBI taxonomy): domain Eukaryota; kingdom Metazoa; phylum Arthropoda; class Insecta; order Diptera; family Culicidae; genus Armigeres; species Armigeres subalbatus. The sequence continues at coordinate 79,239,787 of NC_085140.1, forward strand.
GTCGCCTTTTCAGGAGAAGAAACGCCGCATGGAAGAAGCGGAGTGCGAAGATATAGAACAGCTGTGCTGTTCTCAAGAAAGATGCAAGTTCTATCAGAAGCCCGCAAAGGCTTCGTGCCGCGAGCCGAAATATGGCGGGATAAGGATGGGAGCATCTTGACGGACGAACGTGTGGTGATCGAAAGGTGGAAGCAGCACAACGAGGAACATTTGAATGGCGCTGAGAGTACAGGAAGTGAAAGTCAAGGCAGCGGAAGAGATGACTACGTCAGTTCAGCGGACGATGGAAGCCAACCAGCCCCCACCATGAGGAAAATTAAGGATGCCATCCAACAGCTATAAAGCCACCAATAAAGCCGCTGGTAAGGATGCTATCGGAGCTGAGCTCATCAAGATGGGCCCGGAAAAGCTAGCCACTTGTCTGCACAAATTAATAGTCAGAATCTGGAAAACTGAACAGATACCGGAGGAGTGGAAGGAAGGGGTTGTACGAAGTTGTGTACGAACTTTCGAGCGATCACCATCCTTAATGCGGCTTACAAAGTGATATCCCAGATCATCTCCCGTCGTCTGTCACCATTAGTGAATGAGTTCGTGGGAAGTTATCAAGCCGGCTTTGTTGACGGCCGCTCAACAACGGACCAGATCTTTACTGTACGGCAAATCCTTCAAAAACGAGAGAACAGCTTCCCTGGGAAGCTTACCAGACTGATCAAAGCAACGGTGGATGGTGTGCAAAACTGTGTGAAGATTTCGGGCGAACACTCCAGTTCGTTCGAATCGCGTCGAGGGCGAGGACTAAGACAAGGTGATGGACTTTCGTGCCTGATGTTCAACATTGCGCTAGAATGTGTCATGCGGAGAGCCGGGTGTAACAGCCGGGGTACGATTTTCAACAGATCCAGTCAATTTATTTGTTTCGCGGATGACATGGACATTGTCGGCCGAACATTTGCAAAGGTGGGAGAACTATACACCCGCCTAAAACGTGAAGCAACAAAAGTTGGACTGGTGGTAAATGCGTCAAAGACAAAGTACATGTTTGTTGGCGGAACCGAGCGCGACACGGCCCGCCTGGGAAGCAGTGTTACGATAGACGGGGATACCTTCGAGGTGGTCCAGGAATTCGTCTACCTTGGATCCTTGCTAACGTCTGAGAACAATGTTAGTCGTGAAATACGAAGGCACATCATCTGTGGAAGTCGGGCCTACTACGGGCTCCAGAAGAAACTGCGGTCAAAAAAGATTCACCACCGCACCATAGGTGTCATATACAGATAAGTCTGACTTGCGGTTAGCGGCAGTAAACCTCATAAAAATCGTACTTTGCCGGGAAATCCAATTTTATTGACCGCACAATCGACCGAAATCACACAGAACTACGTGTTGAACGCTCCGAGGTATATTTTTAACTGATAAGCTTACTCTATATTTACACCTCGTTTACACACGTTTACCAACGTGCGGAATAGAGTTCAAAATGGACCGGAACAAAAAATAATTAATTCAGTATTCATTAGAAACATTAATAACGTTTGCTGAAGAGTGAAATACGAATACTGAACAAATCCTTCAGTTTTTTCACAATTCCTTCAAAAGTTTACTTACAGGAAATGGTAAACGCATCATCCAGCGTAGTTTAGTTAGTTCATTAAACTTTGCAATTAACCTAAAATACTCTTGAGCTTGAGCTTGAGCTTGAGCTTGATTGACTGCTCGTAGTTGCTACTCCATTATGACCAGATCAACTGTTCTTGCACAGGGAACCAACAGATGTTTGCTTGGGACTAGCACACATCTTCAATGTACAAGTACTGGTGATCTCATTTGTTAGGTCATACTGGCGCCTGCCACGTCAGAATGCAAGTCAATGTAGGGAAGGGGAGGAAATGATGATGCAATCACTCGCCCACTGCAAGCCGAATATACCTCTGCACTTGCCACGAGTTCATGCGGAATTTGTTGGAATTTCTGGGTTAGGTTGGAGAGGCAGAGGTCCGTCTTGGTTAACGAGCTGCCAATGTGAAAGATAGGAGAAGGTAACTGATGGAATTTCTAATTGGATGTAGGAAACGAGCTCTATAGTTCATTTCCAATTCTAGCAGATTACTGTTAGAATACTCAAGTTGAAGGTATAGGAATAAAAATGGAAACGGTATGAAAGTCCATTTCCAGTTCTAGCGATTGTTAGAACATGAGAAATAAAGAGAAAGATACAAAGTAAGAGAATGGAATGAGGCAGAAGCAGTAGCCATATGACTACCAAGCCCGCTTCGAAACAAGAGAGATCACGCACTGAACTGATAAATTTTATTACCGGCCGCGCAATGCAGAACACAATAATTCGTCCGACCGCGCAATCGTTCTGCTGTCCGAAACAAGAGAGATCACGCACTGAACTGATAAATTTTATTACCGGCCGCGTAATGCAGATCACAATAATTCGGCCGACCGCGCGATCGTTCTGCTGTCCGAAACGAAAGAGATCACGCACTGAACTTGCAATTAACCTAAAATTCTCACGTAAAAACACTGCGTGCGATGTTCAAATGAGTAAAACCATAGATATAATAAACTAAAAAAACTTCAATATGTGCATGTTCTAAAAGAGTTACGGGGGGGGAGTTGTAATGTTATGTGAAAATGTGATTGTGAATCCTTTTACAGGTGCCGAACTGTCGGATTACGTTATTGTGTGTGTCTGTCATTCTTTGGTGTTTTTTGAGTGCAAGTTTGTTCGTGTTATGTGTTGGACGTAGAACGATCGCTCGGCTGTTGAAATGTCTGGCTCTGCGGGCGAGCAAATTAATTAAAAAAGTGAAACAACCAGTGCAAGTTTGTTCGTGTTTTGTATCGGATGTAGAACGATCGGAGATCGCTTCCAAACATGGTTTCTTTAGCAAAATGATCGGTCAGTCATCAAAATTTTGTTCTGCTTTGTGCGGTAAGCAGAACGATCAGCCGGTCACCGACATATTGTTCTGCTTTGTGTGGCCTTTAATTAAAATGATTAGTTTTGAAAATTATTTCGGGGTTTTTAGTGGATTGTCTTCACTTGTCATAAGACGAGTTTGTACAATCCCATTTAATTCCACCATTAAATTGTACCTTGACAGATACGTTTTTAACCTCAACAGTAAGGTCGTCTTCAGTGTCCCGTACTTGACTCGACTTCGAGTCAAGTACGAGTGAAATACGAGACACCGAAGACGACCTTACTGTTGAGGTTGAAATACGTATCTGTCAAGGTACAATTAAGTGGATATGCGGTATTTCGAAAAATTTCATTTCAAGTGGTTCGAAAAGAAATTGCGCGGAATTTGAGCATGGCGAAATCTGATTTCTTGATTTCGTTTCGTTTCGTAAAATTACAAAAATTTCGCTAGAAAAAACTAGCTTCTAACGAAATTTAACGGAATTCCGCGGAATTTCGAAACAAAGTTAAACTTAAACCATACTTCAAATTATCAAAAATTTTGGCTGCGCCGCTGAACTATATCGTGAAGTTGTTTTCAAAACTTTTGGTTATACAAATCTTTATATTAACGCTTACTACATAACCCCATTCTTAGTCGACAAATACGTATGTAGTTTTCTTCTATAAAACTTCTGCAGTGTTTCCAAGATTCAAATTTCAAATTTGTGATATTTTTTACTAATTGCACAATACGAATGCGGAATCGATCGTGGGACGGCAAAGGATTGATTGACTATCATTCAATTTCCTGGGAGTGGATCTGTATAATTTTCTGAGGGAGAATGGACAACAGTTCAAATGAACAACATTTAAAAAATCTTTGGTTTTATACACATGATGACTGAAACACAATAGTTTCAGAAACATATTTCTAAAAAAAATATAGTTTTACCAGACTTTCTCCTTCTTTATTTCACGGGCAGTTCTATAAGCAATATACTGAGAATATTCAGCGCCCACCGGGCGAGTAATGTATGGGTTATTTTTTCCCTTGTAACGAGAGAGTAAAGTTTATGGGTCGTGCACTTCTAGAACGCGTCATTTCTGTCGAAAAAAGGGAGCATTAAATTAAAGTTGCGTAAAACACGCGTAACTCTCAAAAACCGCGTAAAAAAAACTTAATCGATTTTCCTCTGTTTCCACGTGTTTCCAGATCCTTTTGATAGACTGCGTTAAAAAACTTGGCCAAAAATCCGCGTAAATCCTGAAATCCGGTTAGAACGTAAAAAGCAACCCAGTGTACGCGATGGAGTGTGCTTTCGTTCATCAAGTGAAACACTTTGACCGCACGCGTTATCGTTTTAAAATACGCATTAATAGCGCGTTTGAATGAAAATTGTTTTCATCTTTGCGTCTTGAAGTAGCGTCGTAAAATGAAATATTTAGTTAATTTCCAAGGCTTATATGTTACCATTCCTCTTGTAGAAAAGATTGGCGAATTAATTTTTATATTTAGAAATATTTATATGTAAAATGGGCATCGATTTCTCAACACCAGGATTGTCATCTAAATCGACATTTCTCCTGTATGTCCTACCCACGTTTTGGAATGTGGGTGCGCCTCTGATCGTGTTGTAGAAGTTTATTAAATGAAGCACATTGATCTTGCGTTAGATATGGGTCTATGAAATTCATTTTGAAATACATATCTTTATGCATTTTAGAAAGGTGCACAGGATTCTTCTAGTGAGCCAATGTTTGCTATATGGACAGGAAAGGTATTCTACCAGGATTTGCGTAACAAATGTTTCATTTGCCGAGCGGAAGGTCACCGGAAGGATGCGTATCCATAAAGGAAAAAATGTACGATCAATCGGAAAGAAAGAGGCGAATGTGGCAACGCAAGGTGGGAAACGAAAATCGTATTCCGGTGTCGTTGTCGGATTTGATGCAGCAACCCGTCAAACATCATCGGATGCAGCGCAGAACGACGTAATTGAAGTGGCTCATAAAGAAGTGATTGGATTGGATACCGATTCAACTGAACGGATGGAGCCATTTGAAATTCCCGATTTAATGGTGGAACGCAAAACACTAGCAGAAACTATGACATTCAAGAATAATACAGATCGGATCTGGTTCGTGAAGAAAGGAATCATGGGCTACATGGACTTCTACAGAAAAATGAGAGAGGAAGAGGATAAAAAGCAACCAGCGCAGTCTACGAGTCAGCGACGGGATCGTTCGGGATTACTGAAGGATCAATGAACCGATCCTCACCAATGAAGACCTCACGCAGAAATGTTTCTGAAACTTCTTTAGAATAATTAGTTCTATTATTTCTAATGTTTTTGGCTCCGTTGAGTTTATTATTAAACATCTGAGCCTTATAAATAAACAGATTGGTAAAAAAAATGTGTGCTATATATGTATGTAGACGAAGAATAAGAAGGAATAAGTTTTGACTGTTACGCTCTTATCAAATGATGGTCTGGTAATATCAATTCTTTATCTGCGTATACACGCTTGGCAGATGTGGATACATAACTGAGTATCCCACTAAAAAAATCTAAGTAAGGTACACCGGGGCAAGTTGAAATGCGGGGTAAGTTGAAACGGAAGCTGTAATTAAGATAGGAAATGACCGAATGCTCTGATTATTTTTTTCAACAAGCTACTCTCCTAAACGCATCTTCTGACTGCCATTCCCGGAAGATTGCAGCTTTCAAAAGCAATCCCTGACATTGTTTATGTTTCGCCCTTTGCAAAATCCAAACCAACTATTTGACGTGCCAATGAAACAGGTCTCAAAACGATATTTGGAAGAGTTTTTCCATCAAATTTTCACGGTGGGTAATCGTTCAATGTTGAATAAGCATAATGATTATGAAAAATCGATGAAAGACCCGTTTTATTTATTGTATTTTGGCTGTTTGATCACATGTTTAACTCATCGGGGCAAATAGAAATGCGTGGTGCGGGGCAAGTTGAAACAACGATTCAAAACGTCACCCTCGCGCAAATAAAAGTAATATTTTTCCACAATTCAACATGGTCCGTAAATACATTCGGAAAACATAAATTTATAAAAACATGCAAACTTCTGGAAATAAATTTAATAAATTTCCGCCTATTCCGTCATAAATGCAACCTTCCATGTTCAAACTGCAGTTTTGAGATTCTTAATCTACTGAGCACTGACTCAGAAAAATAAAACATAGAGTATGTAAACATTTCGTTAACTCCACCTTTCACTTCCCCAGCTGTTCATTTCTCCAATCGAAGAGTTTATGAGAGATATGCTGGCTGGTTAATTAATGGCGAATTAATCAAGTGCACAATATACAAGTGAACCAAATAATGAACCATCCTGAATAGTAATCTGAGTGGTCACCAGTAGGAGGAAATCAATCTTATAAATTTTTAGCGTAGTGCGTTCTCCAGAATTTGGTCTTTGAAAATACGCTTGTGACTTTGTTGTACACTGCTCTTATTCGCATAAGAGTCCCATGTCATTTTCTCCGACTTGAGTAATTTGCTGTTGAATGTTTCAAGCTTGTTTTACATGGAGAAATACAAAAAAATGTAATAAATTGAAAAAAAATAGCTATCTTTCAAAAATTTGACATAATATTCTTTATCTGTATTTGTTGCTGTGGGACAATTAAATGGACCATACATAAGTTTATTTTTTGTGTTGAAGAAATCCGTACAGCACCGAATTCCGTCAACTTTGTAAGATATATGTAAGATATATAAAAAGGGGTTTAAGGGAATACATTTATAAATCATTTATCTTATCCTGGTATTATACTTGACAGCGAAGCTTTCTGGCCGTTGAAATGGAAATTATGCTCTGAAATTGAAATGTCACAATTGTAAAACAAATCGCCTACTATTTTATCAGTTTTTCTTAAACAAGAGATGATATCAAGCTAATTTCTGAAAGAAAACCAAATTCGTCAAAAGCCTACGTGGGACTCTTATGCGAAACCTGGCAGTATTATAGTCACCTTTACAACCTCGTGCTTCTTGAGTCTCACTGAGTACATACAATTTGTTATTAATACGGCAGAATTAGCTTATGTCTATATATAACGCAGTGTTTCAACTTGCCCCGATACGCGGGGTAAGTTGAAACGATGCATACAAAACAATAGTTAGAATATACAAAATATTTATAAAAAAGTTGGTTAAGGTTGCTTATTTTTTATGTATAATCTTTGAGCCGAACTAGCAAACACCGCAAACGGATTCAAAATATATCAAAGGGTGATTTTTTTACAGCACTTCAAATTTCAACTTTGAAAAAACCGTTTCAACTTGCCCCGGTGTACCTCATTCATTTCCTAATTTTGACTTAGCACGATAACGTGGGGCATCGAAATCCGTACACTTAAGCACCTCAGTATGTGAAAAGGGTCTGGAAAGTTGAAAACGAATGCAAATGAAACGTTTATCGTTAATACAGGAGCACGAAGGCCACTATTTTCAAACTTTTGCGCATTTACACATTAGAAATTTAAAGAAACCGAACCGAAATCCGTGCACCGTGGAAGGATTTCGAATTAAAGGATCAAAATCCGTACAGCTATTTATTTACTAAATATATAAATTGGGACCCTCCTTAGTCGTGCGGTGAGACGCGCGGCTACAAAGCAAGGCCATGCTGAGGGTGGCTGGGTTCGATTCCCGGTGCCGGTCAAGACAATTTTCGGATTGAAAATTGTCTCGACTTCCCTGGACATAAAAGTATCATCGTGTTAGCCTCATGATATACGAATGCAAAACTGGTAACTTGGATTAGAAACCTCGCAGTTAATAACTGTGGAAGTGCTTAATGAACACTAAGCTGCGAGGCGGCTCTGTCCCAGTGGGGGATGTAATGCCAATAAGAAGAAGAAGAAGATATAAATTGTAGTAGACTAGAGTAAACTACCACTGTAAATAGTTAAATACGAACCAAACCCTTTGGTTTGTATTTCACTTACCTTACTTTATTAGTCGCAATTTGCAATTAAACCGCACTTAATTTTGATGCAGTTATGTTCTACACGCATGACAATGGTGCCAGAAACTATGCGTTCGGTGGGTAACGATTTGTTTTTAATTTATGTTGTTTTAATTTCAAAGGCTACTTTTCATCTCCATGGCCTAAAAGCTTACTGTCAAGTATATGAACAGGATATAATAAATTATTAGTAAATTAATTACTTGAAATCCCCTACAATTTATTGATATCTCTTGGAGTGGATGGATTTCGGTGCTGTACGGATTTCGGTGCCCCACGGTACTATAAAGCCAGGCTGACAAGAGAATATGAAGTATGCTTCAGCATAATTACATAATTCTTAAGTGAACTAAGGTTTTAAACGAATTTTGAATCCTTATATGAAAAACCCCACAATTTCTATATTTTTATGTACTTACTGATATAAAATTGATCAGATTCAGGAGCACACGTTTCACGATGAATTCCTTTGAAAGCGGAACAAATGCTGGGGTATTGCCTTATCGCCAATGTTATATGCGGCGAGAATGCGGCGATTTATCACAGACTACCTCTTCTGTTATTATAACTCTATAAACATTATTTGACTTCAAAAAAATGAAATCAGAACTGCGTAAAACCATTTTTATAAAAATAGCGCGGAAAAAAAATTAAAATTTCGTTTCGTTTCGAAAAATTTCGTAATAAATGAATCTTCGAAGTCTCGAAAGTAAATCTATATTTCGTTTCGTTTCGATCCGAATCAACATAGACATTTCAAATTTCGTTTCGTTTCGTTTCGTTAGGAAAAAGTGTGCACAGTATTAATTTTCCTGTAATTTTACGTTTATTTTCATGCACATATTTGGAGCATGAAAATAAACGCAAAAATGAGTCAGATATGAAATTTACACGGATTGAAAATGTAGCCATGTGAAATTACATGACATGTAGTTTCAATTGAATCTTTGTAATCGTTTAATTTTACACGATCGTGTAAATTTAAACAATGATTTAATTTTATATTACGTTTGCTGTATTTTTCCTTTGAATATTTGGGGCTTTCTGCAGAAAAAAATCTAGGGATTCAAATGGTCGATTTAGGCAAAAATTAGAAAAGGGCGTAACAGTGATCATTCCATATACATAAACGCAGAACTGATATCATAACATTTTGGCTGTTATGCCGTTTTCAAGTATTGGTCTGGAATATTAATATGTGATATGAAGGTATCATAAATTTATATAATGTTTTTTCTTCCTCAAACGAAAATTTTCTTCGAAATAGTCTGTTTTCCTAACCAATTAGCTTGAATGGAATCGTATGAGTTAATAAAACAGTTTGAATCGAGTTCTATAAATTTATTTTTAATTCAATACATGCAATTACACAGTTCATTTCTTAATAATGCCAGTTTATCAGGGTATCAGCCTCTCATTTCAAATTTCGACGAATCAGAATAGGCAGAATATTTGGTGTCTAGAACTCAAGTGTTTCGTCATATGTCCTGCCACTGACTTAACACTTTGTTCCAACGAATCACAAGATAAAAACGAACAGCGGAAAACACGTCGAAACTTCAAATTGAATTATCGCTGACGCAGATACCTTTCGAATAAATCCAAAGATTTGCACAATATACCACACTCCGGAATTGCGTTTTCCAATCACTTTAACTTTGCAAAGTTAAACATGTCGTAACAAAAAAATGATGCACCACCGCATTGAATGAGAAAAACTGAAGTGCTATTGCGGTATGCTCCATTTTTTCTTATGTTGCTGTAATTTTACACGATGATTGAAAATTAAATTAATATTGATTGATGATTCAACGAATATATATTTATTTTTAAAGTAGCTGTTGAAAAATACACTGTACTGTAAAATCATGTGGAATAAAATTTAAAATTATGTGTTTTTCGATGCTCTAATTATGTGCATTAAAATACACTCAATTTTCAATCGCAATAAATTTCAATCAGTTCATTATTACAGCAATTATAAAAAACTACTTAATTTTCAATCAAATTATTGATTCAATCAATTTATTATTACATTATTTCTAATTTACAGGCCATGTAAATTTAATTATTTTTTGCTGTGTGTCATCGCATACCCTTAGGTGGAATTATATGGGATTGTACAAACTCGTCTTATGACAAGTGATTAGTTTTGTTTTCATCGATCATGTTGGTTCATGCCGAATGATCTGCTGCATACACGGTGTGTCTATGGGGAAATATTATTTTTCAAAAATCAGTATCTCTGAAACACCCACCACGTGAAAGTATATGCTCTCCTCTTTCATATAGTGGGTAAACTAAAATGTTCTATCGGGGGATCTGGAACAATTTTTATTTTTTTCACTATTATTGGTGCAAACTCCACATAAATCGCCGATTTAACCCCCTTAAAATGTATGGAAAATTGACCCCCGATAGAACATTTTAAAAATGCACCTACGTGAAAGAGGAAAACCTATACTTTCGTGTAGTGAGTGTTTTAGAGATACTGATTTTTTGAAAATAAGCCTCTTCGGACAAACACACCGTGCACATTAGTTCGTTGCCGGATTAGCTGTTTTTGCCAGGTGGTGCCAGTGCTTAAAAATACCAGTTCTTTATCTTGAGCGCCGAGATCTTAATATCTTCGTCGCCAAATGTTGTACTTCTCACATTAAATCAAACTCGAATATTGACTATTATAGTTCTTATTTATTTGAGAGTACAATACAGAATGAATCATTGTTTGTCAAAACATTGCTTTTATCATGGTTGTCATGAACTTGCTTAGTTGCTAGGGTTATTTATAGTGTTTGGGTCGCCGACTGCTATGTCAGCTCTAACATTAAGTATCGTAGTTCTAGTTTGAGGCAATGTAATTTTCACATGTCATTAAACTCAATTGTCCATAGCTTTTCAGAAGCCTAATTCCTTTCATAATATACTATCTGAGACTGAAGAGTAAAATCTAACAAAAATGTAATTTTTCTTCTCACGCCCAGTTTGCATATTTACAGCAAAGTCCTGTTAGACAAAGTTGAAGAACATTTAAGCGCTTCAAGTTCGTCATACATCATAAATCAATGTTCACGATTAATCCATGCCAATCAAGAAGGTCAATACGGCGTAGGCATTGTCGACTAATGCAACGAATGCAACAGTCGATATTTCAAGCAATCCAAAGCAGTCTATCGCTACCATAGAGCGCGTGTTTATCCAAATGATTAACAAAGTCGATCTCATTTGAACGTACTCTGAGTGATACGTTCGGCTGTGTGGCATTTTGGAGCAAAGTTCAAAAATAACGTTGCAAATTGTGTCAGCCTGCATAAAGGGAGGAAGGAATTATTAGTTGAAAAGAAAAGCTGCTTCACTTACTTCGTCCTGAAGTGTGTCAACCGAAAGACAGAGCAAATAGTATTCCACCAACAAAAATGTAGATCCAGTTGTAATCGCCACCGCAAACATGGTGAATCCGGTATTCTTAACAACGTAGAAAAATGCACCAATACTGAAAATTGAGAAATAATGGACCGGAACAAATGTCTTTGCAGTCAAATCCTTCAAAATATTCATGTGTCTGAAATAGTATAATGTAACTGGTGTTAACATGCCACACCGATAAAAAACGACTACCTCCAATATTCAAAGTGCTGATCCAAAGCTTCTCTTACCGCCTGGTTCATGTGTTCGAAGTAGTTCTTCGCGTCCGAATTCGGTTGATCCAACAGTTGTTCATAGTGAAGGCCTAATATTCTGAGTTTTGCTCGCATTCCCAGCAACAGTGTGGTAATAGTAACCAAGTTAGACAGGAATCTGGGATAAATCCCGACCGGTATGAGGCTCACTGCAAAACAATGAAGTATGTGCGATGCTGTTGCACCGCTGCCTTTAAATTGAGGTGGTAACCCGAGTGCCCTTTCCGTACCAGAGTTCGGCACCGAGAGGAACATGACATCAACTACTATCAAACCGATTGCAAGCCTCATCATCGCACACGCGTATCGATTGAATTTGCACTGTTCAAACACGTTGTAGCGCTTGTCGCCAGAGTGAACATAGTTGCTAGTAATGAAATTGCTTACTGCTATGATCGAATCTTGAAGCAGGGCGTTCATCAGCACCTTCAAAGCTGCGACTATCCAAGCGGAAAACTTCATCACTTCCCACACAATCACGGTGAAGTCATCACTCCCGTTACGGAGGGAATGATCCAATTGTAGCAAGAAAGTGATCCCTTGGCAAAGGAACAAGCAATTGGTGAAATAACGAATAATGCGCGCCGCTTTCCACTTCGTTGTAGTTGCATTCTCAATTCCTGTGTCGTGGCAAATATATGTAAAGAAAATTTATTTAACGCGAAAGATTTTGTTTCCACAATTCTACCTCCTAGCATCAACATAACATTGAGCAGCCAGAAACAGTTACCACCCAATCCTTCATCCGAACAAAACTGGCGAATTTTTGCAGCTGTGGTCAAACACCAGTCACGCGCACTGTACCAAATAGAAAGAAATGTTGTAACCATCTTGTGTTGCCTTCTCAAATTCAACTAGCTGTTGACTTTCAATGTATGAACAAGAATCTGATTTGTTTGTCCACGTTGTGACGCAAATTGTCACCTGCAAAAAGTCTCATCAATAAGGAACAAAGCTTGAAAGGAATAGCTCCAATCAAAGTTTTGCGACAATTTTAAGCAATTTTCGTGATTTGCGTAAATGAGAGGCAATTTTCTGAAGCATAAGAGAACGGTTCTAGGAATACACAAAATGTGCAACCTATTATGTTTAAACCGAATGGAGCTACAAATAATTTTCCAAAAAATTGAAAAAGAATCAAAAGATGTTGATGCACCAAACAATTCATTCCATGCTAGACATTTTACAAACTACTGATGCTTTTAAAAACCTACACATTCATCGCCACCACGATGATCCAGTGTCCAGGAGTTAGAAATTATCGGAACAAATTGAATCTTGTCCATTTCAAACAGAAATCCGTCTTACTGATGTACTTTCTGAAAGTTGAAGTGCTGCAGTTGACTCTACACGTGAGTCGATATAGGGGAAGGGCCATAGGCCCTAGCTAAGAAAAAACTGGTTTAATGTCTGTAACGTAAGCTGTAACGATTTTCACGGGTATCTTTACCTAATGCATTAGTTAGACAATATAGCTAGCTGATGCAATCTTCAAATTGTAGAAAATCTCAACCATATTGATACTACATATTAACATTTCTAAAGCTAAGCTAAAGCTAAGCTAAAGCTAAGCTAAAGCTAAGCTAAAGCTAAGCTAAAGCTAAGCTAAAGCTAAGCTAAAGCTAAGCTAAAGCTAAGCTAAAGCTAAGCTTAAGCTAAAGCTAAGCTAAAGCTAAGCAAAGCTAAAGCTAAGCTAAACAGGCTGAGCTAAGCTAAGCTAAAGCTAGTAAGCTAAGGCTAAGCTGGCTGGTGCTGGTGGAGGCTGAAGTGAGGCTGGGGTGAGGCTGAGGCTGAGGCTGAGGCTGGAGTGAGGTGAACAGGCTGGAGTGGGGAGGCTGGTGGGGCTGAGCAGGGGTGAGGGGAGGCTGGGGCTGGGGTGGGGCTGAACAGAACAGGGCTGGGGTGAGGCTGGGGTGGAGGCTGGGGAGTGGAACAGGTGGGGCTGGGGTGAGCTGGGGTACAGGAGCTGGGTGGGGGCTGGTGGGGTGGGCTGGGGGCTGAACAGGGCTGAGTGGGAGTGAGGCTGAGGTGGGGCTGAACAGGGGTGGGAGCTGTGGAACAGGCCAGAGGGGTGGGGCTGGAGGCTGGGGAGGAGCTGGAACAGGGGCTGGGAACAGGAGTGGGGAACAGGTGAACAGGTGGGAACAGAACAGGGGTGGGTGGGAGCTGGGAGCTGGGAACAGGAGTGGGGGCTGAATTTCAGGGAGCTGAGGTGGGGGCTGGAACAGGGTGGGAACAGGGAGCTGGGGAACAGGTGGAACAGGAACAGGTGGAGGTGGAACAGGAACAGGTGGTGGGTGGGAACAGAACAGGAACAGGTGAGGAGCTGGGGGCTGGGAACAGGCTGGAGTGGGAGCAGGGCACAGCTGGGGTGGGAGGCTGGGAGCTGGAACAGGTGGGAACAGACAGGGGTGGGGTGGGAGCTGGAACAGACAGGGAACAGGAGTGGGAGCTGGAGCTGGGAGCTGAGGCTGGGGCAGGTGGAGCTGGGGAATTTGGGTTCAGGGCTGGGGCTGGTGGGGGCTGAACAGGGAACAGGTGGGCTGGGGTGGTGGGGTGGAGCAGGGGGCTGAGGTGGGAGTGGAACAGGGAGCTGGGAACAGGGGTGGGGAGACTGGAGGAACAGGGGGGAACAGGGCTGGGTGGGGCAGTGGAACAGAGGTGGGGGCTGGTGGAACAGGAGCTGGGGAACAGGGGTGGAACAGGTGGGAACTGGGGTGAGGCTGGGGCTGAGGTGGGGAACAGAACAGGGGTGGGTGGTGGAACAGGAGCTGGGGAACAGGGGTGGAACAGGTGGAACAGGGGCTGGGGTGGGGTGGGTGAACAGGCTGGAACAGGGCTGGGAACAGGTGAACAGGTGGAACAGGGGTGAACAGGGCTGGGGGAGCTGAGGTGGGGCTGGGAGCTGGTGGGGGAACAGGAACAGGTGGGGGTGGGGAACAGACAGGTGGTGGGGTGGAACAGGTGGGGTGGGAACAGGGGTGGGGAACTGGGCTGAACAGACAGGGCTGGGAGTGGGAACAGGGTGAACAGGGCTGGTGAGGTGGGTGGAACAGGAACAGGGTGGGGAACAGGGGAACAGGAACAGTGGGAACAGGTGGGGGTGGTGGTGAGGTGGGAGTGGGGTGGGAGTGGGGCTGGTGGGTGGAACAGGGGAACAGGAGGGTGGAACAGGGCAGAACAGGGGGCTGGTGGGGTGGGGCAGAACAGCTGGGGCTGAACAGGGGCAGGTCAGGCTGAACAGGAGTGAGGTGGGCTGGAGCTGGGGCTGGGAACAGGGGTGGGACAGGTGGGGTGAGGCCAGGTGGGGTGAACAGGGGTGGGGGTGGGGTGGTGGGTGGTGGAACAGGGCTGAACAGGAACAGACAGGACAGACAGATTTGGGTGGCAGGCTGGGGTCAGACAGGAACAGGAAGGAGACAGGTGGGCTGGGGAACAGAGGTGGGGGCAGGTGGAACAGGTGGGACAGGGTGGAACAGGGCTGGGAACAGGGGTGGTGGAACAGATGGAGGCTGGAGTGGGGGGTGGGCTGGGGAACAGGTGGGGTGGAGTAGGTGGGAACAGGGTGGGAGGAACAGTGGGGTGAACTGGGGTGGGGTGGGGTGGAGGGGTGGGAACAGAGGGTGGACAGGGAACAGGGGGCTGGGGCTGGGAGCACAGGGGGTGAGACAGGTGGGGAACTGGGAACAGGAACAGAGTGGGGTGGGGTGGGAACAGGTGGGCTGAACTGGGGTGGGAACAGGTGGGGTGAGGTGGAACAGGGTGGAACAGAGGCTGGTGGGGCTGGAACAGGGAACAGGTGGGAACAGGAACAGGGTGGTGGGGGAACTGGGGAACTGGGGTGGAACAGGGAGTGGGGTGGACTGGGGAACAGGGTGGGTGGGGAACAGGTGGGTGGGAGTGGACAGGTAACTAAAACAGACAGGAGACACTTGGAGCTAACTAACAGTGGGGCTATTCAGCTAGCTAAGCTAAGCTAAACTAAGCTAAAGCTAAGCTAAAAGCTAAGCTAAAAGCTAAAAGCTAATAAATTTAAGCTAAAGCTAAGCTAAAACTAAGCTAAAGCTAAGCTAAAAGCTAGCTAAAAGCTAAGCTAAAAGCTAAGCTAAAGCTAAGCTAAAGCCAAGCTAAAGCTAAAGCTAAGCTAAGCTAAAAGCTAAGCTAAAAGCTAAACTAAGCTGGCTAAGCTAAGCTAGCTGGCTAAAGCTGGCTAGCTAAGCTAAAAGCTAAGCTAAGCTAACTAAAGCTAAGCTAAAAGCTAAGCTAAAAGCTAAGCTAAAGCTAAGCTAAAGCTAAGCTAAAGCTAAGCTAAAGCTAAGCTAAAGCTAAGCTAAAGCTAAGCTAAAGCTAAGCTAAAGCTAAGCTAAAGCTAAGCTAAAGCTAAGCTAAAGCTAAGCTAAAGCTAAGCGGAAGGAGTCCATTACCGATTTCACGTCCCGTTCCGATCAGTGAGAACAGTGAAGAAGTGAAGTCCCAAGTAACATTTTAAGTTTTATAACGCTCTTGAAGACCGTAATTTACTCTGCAAGAGTGTTATAAAACCAGCATAGACCCAAAATGTTACTAGGGGTGACTGTGACAAAATGTCGAAACCAGAGAAGAAGCTGGCCGAGTGCATGATGAAACGGAAGGCGTTGATGGTGGTTCACGAATCTGTGGAAGGTTTTATAAAAAGCAGAATTATACCATTTTCCTGAAGCCAGTGGGGAAATTAGCAGCGGCATTGATTTTAGTTCATAAATCAAGAAAATGTCGCCAGGAGGGTCCAAAATGTGTAGCGTTCCAAATCATGTTGATTACCCTAGTTCTTCATTTTCACTTTTGCATTCTTTAGGATAAAAATAATTCAAAAGTATTGGGTAAATCCCTCATCTTTGGCCGCAATGTATTCATCCCCAGCTGCAAATGTAAGCGACGAAGGTCATCCGTGATCTGTCCGGCCCGGTTCCGCGATTCTGGCCACATTCGTTTAATTAGTGTACATTTAATCATTTACGAAATGGACAGTAAATATGCACAGCGGTTGCCGGGGGCCGTGCCGATACCACGTTGGGAAAACAGAAAGCTGAAATTAACATTTGCGCAAGGGTATGTTGCATCCAATTTGCAACTTTGGCGTACTTCAAACAAAATAACCTGGCGCCGCTGCACTCCGACCGGTGTAATGTAACTATTTGTCAACATGGAACCGCAGCGCGTTGGGGGCTATTTGTGAACCACGCTACCCACGTGGGTTGAGAACACCAAATGTGAAATTATGCAGAATAAAGACTATGAATTATGTAGGATATGTCAAAGCATGAGTTTACATAGCCTATGAACAGCACAATTGGTCACCCCAGCAGAGCTTTTGGAATTATCAAACGGGGAGAGGGATTACTGTGAAAGCGATGGAAAAGGTATTTTCTTTGGTAGCGATGGCCATTATTTTCGCAGTAATCAATTGGAATTGTATTTTGTTGTGAAATGCGATTTTCGGAGCCTGAACTGGACGGGTCATCAATAATGTTCGATGAAAGAAATTCAAACTTTTTTTTTTATTAATTTTGTACGAAAAGAAATTTTTATTTACTCATTCTTTGACTCTTCACTTTTCACTCGCATTTTCTATTAGACGTCGTGCTCAATTTTCTTCAATCGAGTCTCATCCAAAGATGTTCTCGTCACATTTCTTTTACTGTAATTTTGTTCTACATTAAATTTAAAGGTGATAGTCACTCCTCACCATTTTTATGTTTTCTCTTACAGCGTTTTTATTCATCACCCAACAATGCATTTGTTGAAACTTAATGGCCAAACAAACCCCTTTCGCTACCTTTGGTCGGCGATTCCACAGTCATCCATCCGCGTGCTTTTATACTCATCTCTCTTTGTAGTCAATCAATTTGAATCTAGGTCTGCTTTTTAAATTCACTTGCTTTTATTCCTTTCAGGATTATATAGTTTAACTACGGGTTTTTCATTTAGGTTTCATTCCTCTACTAAGTCTATCTGACGCGCATAAATTTCATCTGCTTGGTGCCCCTCTGGTCGGGGCAATCTCGAGCCTGGTTCTCGTTAAAACTACGGTGTTGCCACATTTGCTTGTATTTTTTTAGAGTAATTAGACTTCTTATCTATAGTACAAACACCATTGTTAACGGTATTGATTTTTTATCGACTTGATCCGACTTTTATTTTTGTTTTTTGGTTTCAATCGTTAATTGAGTTTTGTGATGTTTTGGGTTTTAGTAACAAGGTTTTCGATTTTTTAGTTAACAGAAAACGCTTTTATACATTTTGAGACTTTATAAATATCTTTGTACAATTTTGCTAATGATTGACTGTAAAAATAATGCTCTTTTCAAATATATCGACATTATTATGGATTTTGGATAAATGGGAAGCAACTTAAATCAAATCAGATAATTTATATACAGTTCAAGTGTAATTCAATTATTTTAGCTTTGAAACTCTTACAAATAATCTTTTTAAGTAAAATTCTCAAACAGCATTGGAAAAACCATTCATACTAAGCGGTAAAAGTATGCTTAAATTAATGATTTCGTGTGTGTTACTTCTACGTGAAGTTAAACGATTTACAATGATATGGAAATGCTAATATCGTCCAGGTTTGGAAGATGATATTAGCATTTCCATATCATTCAAAAGTATGCTTGTTTGAATATCTATTTGCTTATTCAATAGTTTATTCGCAAAGTTATTTGTTTTTATTTTTTGTAACAGAAATAAATTACTGCGTGTTTGAATGTGATATAGTTTGGGACGTAAATCGTGTGTATCCTTCGTCTGATTTTTATAATTTGTTTAAAAAGAAACAGACACTTATATAATTATAGCACATTTGAAAGCAGTAAGAAAGGAAAGCGTGGATGTTTTGTTGACAGAATATGCTAACTCGGAGTAAATCGTAGAAGATATCTTTAGAATCGAAAAAAGAAGAAAATAAATGGAATGGCCTCATTAAACTGCCTAGATTTAAAAAATAAGGAGTAATTTATTTGCTTTAATAGCCACGAGGCACTAAAAAATCAGAATAATCCACCTAGCAGTTATGATGCTTTTCTCGTGTATTACGGAAGATAATGAAAACAATCACATAAGAAAGGTCTGTATTAGCAATTTCGGAAGAAAGGTCTCATAATCATAAAATCAAAGTTAATGTATGTCAAAAAATAAAGCAGCAGTTTCGCTAATCGCCGAAAAATATGTTTAGCTTTCCAGTTCAATGAAATACTTTGTTTTAAATCATTCCATTACTTCTTTGCTTGTTGGCTTTAGAATCCTGAAGCTTGTTGCCGTGCTTCGAAGTCACAATTCGTTGTAATGACTCTCAACATATCCACTTGTTCGTAATGCTACTGTATTCTGATATTTGATTTCTCATTCACATCAATATTTTTTTCTGTTCTACGATAAATAAACATTGTAATTATTCTGTGGAAAAAAGTTATAAAGATACTACTGAGCCATTCAGCAGCGAACAATTCAACCGGTGAAAAATAAATAACATCCCCAAATGAAAAGCACCGAATGCAATTCCATAAACCATTGATAATTCCGAAGTGTAAGCCATTTGTAAGAGTTTCAATTCATTCGAAATTATTTATTTCATTACGTTACGACATGTCGGTTGCCATGAACGGGTTTTTCCCCGTGCAAGCGATCTTTTCACGTTCATCGTTACGAACAGAGAATGGTTAATTACAATTCCATTCGCCTTCCGATGCAACAAAAATGCTCCGCTTCCAGTTTCTTTTTGTACTCGAAATGAATGGTTTACCTCGTCGATTGGAGAATAAATTTTATGATTTTTCCAACGCATCACGGATGTGTGCTCCTGGGTGTATGTTCCCAATTGTGTTTTTGTTTTTTTCACTACGTTGCACGAAATTAAACTTTATTTACACGTTTTTAATTTTTGTCATACTGCAGATGATTAATCAAGGTCCAACGGGCGCGTCACTGTTCGTTCGCTTTTACTTCTGCTGAACTTCGTTTCAATGGACTTGAATAATTTAAGCTCGAAATTGATTTACTCGGTCGATTGCTGTTGTCGTTTTTTGATCACTCAGTCGGATCATTCACATTTAATTTGCAGAGGAGTAAACCTTCTAAACTTCACAGCTATTAATTTCGATTCGTTCAAAGTTTTTCATTGTGGTGTATTTTTTTTAACAGGACAATGATGTTGTGGTTAATGATAAATGGTTCCTTTTTGTGTCACTTCTATTGAATTCGGTTCTACATGTTGTGACCTCTGTTTACTATATCTGCGGAGTTTTGTTATTCTAGTCTAACACCTTTGTTGTTACACAGTCAGTCATTGTGAAAGTTGTGAACAAGACAACTTGACTAAATTATCCTTTTCCAGATAGTGCAACAACCCGATTGCTCAAATGAATGTTACATAATTGAAAACATTTTTTGACTTTCAACGATCGACCACCTCCTATAAATTTGTCCATTTCAAAAACGTGCAAGTTTCAAATTTAATTTCCGCATCTGTACCCGAGCAGATAATGCACAATTCGAGTTTTTCTCCTGCTGGTTCTTCCGTAACCGCTCGAGCAGTTTGGAGAACAAATTTTCCGCATCAATGTGGGAACTGTCCCCGGAGGTTGGCCATGGATGAAACTTTCTGTCGAATGTTGTAGCTCTCTCCCTTAGGTTTACAACAACGCCTCCAAAGTTCGGGTTTTGTGTTTGTCATCGCTTAGTTTTAGTTGTCCGAACAACGGTTAGAACATGCAGCGGCATGTTTCCACCACCCTTCGCTTGTTTAAAGGGCTTTCATTCGAATTCTGGGCGTTCGCTCGATTTACATTGCTCGAATTCCTCCCTCCCTACACTAAACTTACACTAACTACATACGACAGTGTAACTACTGTACAGGATTTGGTTGTGGCTTTTTCTGTTGCCGCTGTCCACTGGATGATGGGTTTGTCGACGACAACCGTGGACAGTCGACGATGGTGGCGGTCTCGATTGAGGGTACACCCCGTTCAGGCCTGATACCGCGTAGTCAGCAGGAAGGATGCTATCACTCCGGGTACCACGCGGAGGCAGTCCAGCAGCAGCGTGGACAGGTGCGTGGTTACTGCGATGGCGGCACTGGCGCCGCTCGTTTTCCGACGCGATATCGCCGCCGTGTTGTCACCTGGAATGGGAAAATAAATTGGAAAAGTGATTCGATTAATGCGAGCGGTGGACGATTTGTTGTGGATTGCGTTTGTATAAATGCAATTCATTTGAAACGGTACAGAGAAGCTATCGATAGGTTTATATAAAGACAATTTATTATCAGATTTATCGACTTTACATAATGCAAAAAGTTTTATAAACAATTTTGGCTTTTTATTCAAACATAATTGAGATGCCTTTTAAAGTAGCCATCGATACATGTTTTGGTGTTCTGTGTTTTTATTAAAGTCTTTAAAATTTCTGTATTCTTCAAATTTCTGTTGAAATCAGTCAAGCTTTTGTTCTTCTAAATAACCACTAAACGTGCGGTAGAAGCTCCTTCCCATCAAATTTCTATTTGAAGCATTTCATATTCCTCCTGGTAGCCTCAAGATTCTGCGGGATGCTTTCTTTTGGAACTACAAGTTTGTTAAGCTTTTGCTTTCTTTTTACCATTTTAACCTGGAATACAAATATAGCATAGTTTAAAACTTGAACAGCATTTTTTATGTCTTGCAAGTTTCTGTTGAATCTTGCTTCTCGAAGCTTCTCAATCTTTTTGGAAATATTTTCCAGGCTTGAAAGATCGAAGTAAGCTCTGAGCGAGGTCGGTTGTGTCCTGTGCTTTTTGACAGCGTATTTTTCACCCTTCCGTAAGAACCAGTAAGAAGTAAGGCTTGAGATTGTGCAAAGTGCGCGAGTGTTTGTGGCGTGATTTTTGTGAAGTTTTAGCCAAAATAGTGCGGGCTTCAGGCTGTTTACAGTTGAATGGTTTTGTTCTGGAGACCTTTTGCGGGTGAAGTATGTGACGGTCTAGGCGTTTTCCGCTCAACTTTTATTAACGAAGGAAAAACCCAGATTAATCCACTTAGCGTTGGTGGTGCCTTTCTCGCATTTAGTTAAGACACCAACCTTATATGGGGTTTATAATGTCCAATGCACCATTTTCTTCATAACTTTTAAACGCAACGACCGATCATTATCAAATTCAATAGTGATCAACAAGGCTTTATCCTCTATCGAATAAAACTTGTTGCGAGAAAATCGGTTAAGGATTACTATACGAAAAGTAGTCTAATGTTTTTTATAGCTTTTGTGCACACACATACACACATACACACACATACATACACACGGACAGACAGACATGTGCTCAGTTTGTCGAGCTGAGTCGATTGGTATATAACACTATGGGTCTCAGAGGCTTCTATCAAAAGTTCGTTTTCGGAGTGAAATGATAGCCTTTCGGTACAACTTCGTTGTACGTGAAAGGCAAAAAGGTGAAAAGTACAAATATAAATAAAACAAATATTAAGCCTACTTGTCCCATCTTGAACATGACCGTTTATGAGTCAAGGAAAAAGGGACTATCGTATGCAGTTATTTTCCATCGGTTACAAACTGGCTTGATATTTTTTTAAGTTTTCCTGAACGAGCATTTCTATTAAACAGCTTCTTCGATAATAACATAGAGAATATGACGGTTACAGATTTTAACTCGAAAATGACGAAAATTTCATGAAAATACTTCGTTTTATAACTCCATCAGAAATAAATTGCGATGTCATCAATGCACGCACAATAATTCTTTATTATTATTACCTGTCGTTTATTATTTCCCCTATCGGAAAAGTAATTTACTTTGTGAAGTGAAGTTTAAGTGAATATTTTCTACACTATAACTACATGCGTTCTTCCATTTCTTAGTTCCATTATCCGGAAATGGATTAATTTGATGAGTTTGTTTCAATATGTTTGAACTATGATTTTCTATTTTAAATACATATTTCATGAATGTAGAAATCAGGATGTTTGTTTATGGATCATCCAATTGAAAAAGGTAGCAAAATCAAGCGGAACTTGTTGTTAGTAAAAAATATCTCTGCCTGGTCTTGAGGAACCAGGCAGTCTAAAATGGGTCACTGAAACTGCAGTAGAGCTAACAAGCATCTTGTGGAAGCTTTCCAAGCTTCTTGTGGAAGCTTTCCAAGCTTCTTGTGGAAGCTTTCCAAGCTTCTTGTGGAAGCTTTCCAAGCTTCTGGTGGAAGCTTTCCAAGCTTCTGGTGGAAGCTTTCCAAGCTTCTGGTGGAAGCTTTCCAAGCTTCTGGTGGAAGCTTTCCAAGCTTCTGGTGGAAGCTTTCCAAGCTTCTGGTGGAAGCTTTCCAAGCTTCTGGTGGAAGCTTTCCAAGCTTCTGGTGGAAGCTTTCCAAGCTTCTGGTGGAAGCTTTCCAAGCTTCTGGTGGAAGCTTTCCAAGCTTCTGGGGGAAGCTTTCCAAGCTTCTGGAGGAAGCTTTCCAAGCTTCTGGAGGAAGCTTTCCAAGCTTCTGGGGGAAGCTTTCCAAGCTTCTGGAGGAAGCTTTCCAAGCTTCTGGAGGAAGCTTTCCAAGCTTCTGGGGGAAGCTACAGCTTCTGTGGAAGCTTTCCAAGCTTCTGGTGGAAGCTTTCCAACCTTCTGGCGGAAGCTTTCCAAGCTTCTGCTTTCCAAGCTTCTTGTGGAAGCTTTCCAAGCTTCTTGTAGAAGCTTTCCAACCTTCTTGTGGGGCTTTCAAGCTTCTTGTGGAAGCTTTCCAAGCTTCTTGGGCTTTCCAAAGCTCTTGTGGAAGCTTTCCAAGCTTCTTGGAAGCTTTCCAAGCTTCTTGTGGAAGCTTTCCAAACTCTTGTGGAAGCTTTCCAAGCTTCTTGTGGAAGCTTTCAAGCTTCTTATGGAAGCTTTCAAGCTTCTTGTGGAGCTTTCCAAGCTTCTTGTGGGCTTTCCAAACTTCTTTGGAAGCTTTCCAAGCTTCTTGTGGAAGCTTTCCAAGCTTCTTGTGGAAGCTTTCCAAGCTTCTTGTGGAAGCTTTCAAGCTCTTGTGGAAGCTTTCCAAGCTTCTTGTGGAAGCTTTGCTTCTTGTGAAGCTTTCCAAGCTGTGGAAGCTTTCAAGCTTCTTGTGGAAGCTTTCCAGAAGCTTCTTGTGAAGCTTTCCAAGCTCTTGTGGGAAGCTTTCAAGCTTCTAAGGCTTTCCAGAAGCTTCTGTGGGAAGCTTTCCAAGCTTCTTGTGGGAAGCTCAAAAGCTTTCTTGTGGAAGCACCAAAGCTTCTTGTGGAAGCTTTCAAACTCTTGTGGAAGCTTTCCAAGCTTCTTGTGGAAGCTTTCCAAGCTTCTTGTGGAAGCTTTCCAAGCTTCTGTGGAAGCTCCAGAAGCTTCTTGGAAGCTTTCCAAGCTTCTTGTGGAAGCTTTCCAAGCTTCTTGTGGAAGCTTCTTGTGGGCTTTCCAAACTCTTGTGGAAGCTTTCCAAGCTTCTTGTGGAAGCTTTCCAAAGCTTCTTGTGGAAGCTTTCCAAGCTTCTTGTGGAAGCTTTCCAAGCTTCTTGTGGAAGCTTTCCAAGCTTCTTGTGGAAGCTTTCCAAGCTTCTTGTGGGAGCTTTCCAAGCTTCTTGTGGAAGCTTTCCAAGCTTCTTGTGGAAGCTTTCCAAGCTTCTTGTGGAAGCTTTCCAAGCTTCTTGTGGAAGCTTGCCAAGCTTCTTGTGGAAGCTTTCCAAGCTTCTTGTGGAAGCTTTCCAAGCTTCTTGTGGAAGCTTTCCAAGCTTGTTGTGGAAGCTTTCCGAAGCTTCTTGTGGAAGCTTTCAAGCTTCTTGTGGAGCTTTCCAAGCTTCTTGTGGAAGCTTTCCAAGCTTCTTGTGGAAGCTTTCCAGAAGCTTCTTGTGGAAGCTTTCCAAGCTTCTTGTGGAAGCTTTCCAAGCTTCTTGGGAAGCTTTCCAGAAGCTTCTTGTGGAAGCTTTCCAGCTTCTTGTGGAAGCTTCCTGCTTCTGTGGAGCTTTCCAAGCTTCTTGTGGAAGCTCCAAGCTTCTTGTGGGCTTTCCAAGCTCTTGTGGGCTTTCAAACTCTTGTGGAGCTTTCAAGCTTCTTGTGGAAGCTTTCCAAGCTTCTTGTGGAAGCTTTCAAGCTTCTTGTGGAAGCTTTCCAAACTTCTTGTGGAAGCTTTCCAAGCTTCTTGTGGAAGCTTTCCAGAAGCTTCTTGTGGAAGCTTTCAAGCTTCTTGTGGAAGCTTTCCAAGCTTCTTGTGGAAGCTCCAGCTTCTTGTGAGAGCTTTCCTGTGGAAGCTTTCCAAGCTTCTTGTGGAAGCTTTCCGCTTCTTATGGAAGCTTTCAAGCTTCTTGTGGAAGCTTTCCAGAAGCTTCTTGGAAGCTTCCAGCTTCTTGTGGAAGCTTTCCAAGCTTCTGTGGGCTTTCAGAAGCTTCTTGTGGAAGCTTTCCAAGCTTCTTGTGGGAAGCTTTCCGCTTCTCGTGGAAGCTTCTCGTGGAGCTTTCCAGAAACTTCTCGTGGAAGCTTTCCAAGCTTCTCGTGGGCTTTCCAAGCTCTCGTGGAGCTTTCCAAGCTTCTCGTGGAAGCTTCCAAGCTTCTCGTGGAAGCTTCCAAGCTTCTCGTGGAAGCTTTCCAAGCTTCGTGGAAGCTTTCCAGCTTCTCGTGGAAGCTTTCCAGAAGCTTCTCGTGGGACGCTTTCCAAGCTCTCGTGGAAGCTTTCCAAAGCTTTTCGTGGAAGCTTTCCAAGCCTCTCGTGGAAGCTTCCCAAGCTTCTCGCGGTGGCTTTCCAAGCTTCTCGTGGAAGCTTTCCAGAAGCTTCTCGTGGGCTTTCCAAAGCTCTCGTGGAGCTTTCCAAGCTTCTCGTGGAAGCTTTCCAAGCTTCTCGTGGAAGCTTTCCAAGCTTCTCGTGGAAGCTTTCCAAGCTTCTCGTGGAAGCTTTCCAAGCTTCTCGTGGAGCTTGAAGCTTCTCGTGGAAGCTTGAAGCTTCGTGGGCTTTCCAAAGCTTTCAAAGCTTCTCGTGGAAGCTTGCTCTCGTGGGCTTTCCAAGCTTCTCGTGGAAGCTTTCCAAGCTTCTCGTGGAAGCTTTCCAAGCTTCTCGTGGAAGCTTTCCAAGCTTCTCGTGGAAGCTTTCCAAGCTTCTCGTGGAAGCTTTCCAAGCTTCTCGTGGAAGCTTTCCAAGCTTCTCGTGGAAGCTTTCCAAGCTTCTCGTGGAAGCTTTCCAAGCTCGTGGAAGCTTTCCAAGCTTCTCGTGGAAGCTTTCCAAGCTTCTCGTGGAAGCTTTCCAAGCTTCTCGTGGAAGCTTTCCAAGCTTCTCGTGGAAGCTTTCCAAGCTTCTCGTGGAAGCTCTGCTTGTGGAAGCTTTCCAAGCTTCTTGTGGAGCTTTCAAGCTTCTTGTGGAGCTTTCCAAGCTTCTTGTGGAAGCTTTCAAGCTTCTGTGGAAGCTTTCCAAGCTTCTTGGAGCTTTCCAGCTTCTTGGAAGCTTTCCAAACTTCTTGTGGAAGCTTTCCAAGCTTCTTGTGGAGCTTTCCAAAGCTTCTTGTGGAAGCTTTCCAAGCTTCTTGTGGAAGCTTTCCAAGCTTCTTGTGGGCTTTCCAAAGCTTCTTGTGGAAGCTCCAGAAGCTTCTTGTGGAAGCTTTCAAAGCTTTTGTGGAAGCTTTCCACTTGTGGAAAGCTTTGCTTGTGGAAGCTTTCCAAGCTTCTGGTGGAAGCTTTCCAAGCTCTTGTAGGGCTTTCCAAGCTTCTTGTGGAAGCTTTCCAGAAGCTTCTTGTGGAAGCTTTCCAAGCTTCTTGTGGAAGCTTTCCAAGCTTCTTGTGGAAGCTTTCCAAGCTTCTTGTGGGCTTTCAAGCTTCTTGTGGGCTTTCTAAGCTTCTTGTGGAAGCTTTCCAAAGCTTCTTGTGGAAGCTTTCAAGCTTCTTGTGGAAGCTTCAAGCATTGTGTGGAAGCTTTCAAGCTTCTTGTGGAAGTTTTCCAAGCTTCTTGTGGAAGCTTTCCAAGCTTCTTGTGAAAGCTTTTTAAGCTTCTTGTGGAATCTTTTAAGCTTTGTGGAAGCTTTCAAGCTTCTTTGGGAAGCTTTCCAAGCTTCTTTGGGAAGCTTTCCAAGCTTCTTTGGGAAGCTTTCCAAGCTTCTTTGGGAAGCTTTCCAAGCTTCTGTGGGCTTTCAAACTTCTTGTGGGAAGCTTTCCAAAGCTTCTGTGGAAGCCTTTCAAACTGCTTGTGGAAGCTTTCCAAACTCTTAGCTCTTGTGGAGCTTTCCAAGCTTCTTGTGGAAGCTTTCCAAGCTTCTTGTGGAAGCTCCAAGCTTCTTGTGAAGCTTTCAAGCTTCTTGTGGAAGCTTTCCAAGCTTCTTGTGGAAGCTTTCCAAGCCTGTGTGGAAGCTTCCAGAAGCTTCTTGTGGAAGCTTTCCAGCTTCTTGTGAAGCTTTCCAAGCTTCTTGTGGGAGCTTTCCAAGCTTCTTGTGGAAGCTTTCCAAGCTTCTTGTGGAAGCTTTCCAAGCTTCTTGTGGAAGCTTTCCAAGCTTCTTGTGGAAGCTTTCCAAGCTTCTTGTGGAAGCTTTCCAAGCTTCTTGTGGAAGCTTTCCAAGCTTCTTGTGGAAGCTTTCCAAGCTTCTTGTGGAAGCTTTCCAAGCTTCTTGTGAGAGCTTTCTTTTCATGTCTAGAAAACTTATAAGGTTGTCATGTGGAAGTTAAAAAAAAGTTGGTAAGAAAGCCTTTGTAGTTTCCTGTGGGAACTTTGTTTGTTATATTTAGAAGCCCTTTTTTTGCTTTTAGTAGAGGTTTTTCATACATCTTTATAAAACTTGTCAGTTGTCTGCTTTCCAACGTTTTATATGAACAATAATATCGTTCAAGCTTTC
Organism: Armigeres subalbatus; assembly: GCF_024139115.2. Classification (NCBI taxonomy): domain Eukaryota; kingdom Metazoa; phylum Arthropoda; class Insecta; order Diptera; family Culicidae; genus Armigeres; species Armigeres subalbatus. The sequence continues at coordinate 79,267,213 of NC_085140.1, forward strand.
TTTGAAAGTTGTACTAAGTTTTGAAACTTTCTCTAGAACCTTTTCAAGTAGACAAGTAGTTAAAAGTTTTTCAGTAAAGTTCATTTTCTTGGTTTTGGATGCATTTACTGAAAGTTTTCTCCTTTAATAGAATTCAGTGAACTATAAGTTTAAATCACAACATTCCCAAAAATTGATACCGTTGACTGCACAAATTTTACGATCGTAATGCACGTTCCCCCTCACTGCAACGCTCCGCGTGTAACGTTCACAACCAATTCATGGCAAATGTCCAAACATCAGTTTCGCAACAAAAGCCAACCACATCGCAATCGGTCGTCCGTTTGGACCTAATCGAAATTGAAACAGTTGATCGAATCACGACCCCCAATTGTCAAGCAGTATTAAGCCAAAATTGTCGTTGGTTGCAGTTTTTGGCAGCGCCAACAACGGACCGAAAAATCAACGATCCCTTACCGTCCTGTGTACCTTCGTGTGCTGCTTTTCTGTTTGTTTCGTTGTAGAAAGCAACAAAAAATATGTCAACTCTCCCAGTGGACTGTGAAAATGATGATCTGTTACAGAGTTTTATTTCAACTTTCTATTTGCGTCTTTAGTTGCAAGCGGTCGTTTTTTTTTTCGTTCTCAGCAGCCAGCTCCTTTGGCATCATATTTATTTCCCACGACGAACGGATTATCATGAATGTTTGATTCTCCATATTGAATTTTCACTTTCCTCGGTATGGCCAGGGCTCCATGGCACCTCATGGTGCTGGTGGTGAATGTTGTTCCAAGTCGGAGGGCAAAATATGAGCTCAGAAGATTAGGGATTTCCTTTGATGGAACGGAACTGTGGGAAAACCGGGTACATTTATTTCGAATCACTGCAGCAGAACTGTGGCCCAATTGTTGACTCAACCGGGAAATATTTATTGCTTTTTGGTGCAGAGAAAAAAAAACTGAAACGTTGCTTAGGAGGTGGGGGAATTTGTGGCATGATACGTTTTTAGAGGCTCTCTCCGATCTGATGGCTTGGATTTGAAATTGCGTGTGCAAGTGCATTAGATTGGTGGCACTGTAGCGGTGTTGCCGACTAAAAGCATTGAAATAGCAACCAGAAAATTTCACTCAGGAAACGAAAATGGATGCGGTCGGTTAATGCATTTAACAGTACGCGATGTTGCAGCTACTTTTTGACTTTATTAAAATCATGATATTTTTAGTCAGTAAAATAAGTTTTCAAGTCTTCATTTATAAATAATTTAAATTTTGGAAAATTTCAAAAACATTTTATAAACGGTTCGAATAAGCCTCAACTAAAAACTGAATGATGCTTACATAATTTTGCTATTTCTACGACGCACACTGTACATGCAGGATGAATTGAAACATTCCCGCAGACTGTCGGCATCTGCCCGCATCTTTCCGCATCTATAGTTCGGTTTGTAAGTTCGTATTTGATCCACTTTGGCAGACTATCAAAATGGAACCGGCGAGTGAGTGAGCGAGTACAGTCAGTGCGGGATCAGCAGGATACAGCCCTCGAAGCACATGTGTGGGGTGTATCCAATCCAGGGCGAACGAAGTCGATTGTATTCGAACGAACATACACAGAGCCGCTGAGCGTGTGTGAAGATATTCGATTTACTTTTTGCATCGAATATCATCGAACGCAAACGTTTGGAGCTTGCGGAAGGAATCCCTTCCGGAGTGAGTGAATTGTAAAGAAAAGGATTAAATGTTCGCTAGTGTCTGGTAAGAAAGACGGGACGGGATGCAGCAAACTAGCTGCAGCTACTTCCTTTATAACAGAGGGATTGTGTTCGGTGTGGAACGAGCGTTCTCTGAAAAGTAAATTTCTTTCGATGTAACATTGTTGTGGGGGAGAGGAATTTTCTTAAAATTTGAAAGGGGATTTTTCGCAACGCAAACTTAAGAATGCTTTTGGAGCTAGGAAAAAGTATGTGTGCAACTCGGTGCATGTTTCATGTAGAATAGAATACTTATCGATACATGTAGGATTGTAGAACGGCGGATATCTGGTTACGTGATATATAGATTGAATTAGTAAAATGGATACATGATGAGACAAATGAGTAGTAATGAATTACTTATGTATGATCTAATCAAAATAATAAACAGATGAATATCTCTGAAAAAAAAATCAGGAAATACTAAATAAAATTGTTCCACATACGAGTATTTTTGTATTCGTAAGAAACTTATATTATCTCAAACTGTTATCCATACAGCAATTCCCTGAAAAAGCAAAAGGTATCCAGAAAATAAAATTTTGATTTCGTCGAAACCTTCTATATTCAAACTTCATCCTCAAAATATAATTTATCCAATGTCACAGTATTTATTCTTCTTTATACATTTAAAGAGCTATTCCATTGAATTCAATTCGGAAACACCTCGAGGCTTATTCATCTAACGACTAACTCTTCTCCCAACGATAGAAGCCATAAAATTATAGAAAGAGCCCTTATCTTCACTCGCTCTGTGCGGAATCGCTTACGGCATTGTTGTTTCGAAGCTTTCATTTCCACCGGTTTTCAGGAAAATACATTTAGGCAAGTAATAATTCTGGTCTCAACACAAACAGCTCGAGATTGATTGGAGGAGTTTTATTCCAGCAACGCTTGCCAGTTAGGTTACACAAAAGATATTTCAAACGAATGGAAAAATCCTTCAAGATATTCTCGTTTGATGACTGGTGAGCAACAGGGGCCACAGTCGGGCCAAATTAAAGTTGAGATCATACCACACCAAGAAAAAGCGATTAGACTGCGGAGTGAAGGTATAAATTTAAACTGCAATCGATTTTTTAACGATATTTGATCCAAGACAAACAAGCGTCTCTTTTGTCCTCATCCTCAAAATCATATCAGTCATTGTTTTATTTCTAATTTATCATAGATCACTGATCTAATTTTATATTTCATCTTGCTCGATAGTCGTAAACGTTTATATTAGGACTCGAAATTGTATCTTAACTTATCTTCTTTTGCTGAAGAATAAGTTCATATTGGCTGCGCTTAGCAACATTTCCCGGATGTGCTCTCCTGTAGTAGTTCGTGCCACTTGAAGCATTAATAGTCATCCATCTTAATTTAACATCGTTCCCTTGTTCTAAATTCCGTTCTTGAATTATTTGTGCATAAAATTGAATCTTATTCAACTTTAACATTATCCAACTGCAGATATCAAGCTGCGATGCCAAGTATGTACGTAACTCATTCCGCTAATTTGCGAATGCTTTCATTTGCTCAAACAAGCAGCACTCCACTCAGCTTGCTCTCATATCGTAGCCTAGGAGAACCATCCTCGTTGTTATAATTTGTATGCCAAATATGTATGGTGCCCTCCGAGTGATGTGCACCCTTGGTTTCTTGTTCTGCGAAATTCCGAATGCTTCGTCTCTCATCGCTAATGGTAAAGTTTTAAGTGTTGGTTATGTTATCAAATCCATTCACCACCCTGTAGTCAGTAAGGAATTTAGAAAATTTTCCATTAAGTAGCACTATAGTTTGATGATTATTATTATGTAGGTAATGATAATGGAATAATTTGATGCTATACAGTATCTTGACCTACTGAATCTAGTTATTGGCGTAATTCCACGTATATGATTGAACGAATTTTGTTGCAATTTATTAAAAACAAATTAAGCTCGTTGGAAAAGCAAATGTGGGGTAATGCGTACCATTGGTATTTCGCGTACCTGAAGTTATAAAATAGACTCCATCTCGCAGTTTTAGCCGCTCACCCAGCAACTCCTATCCCCACATCCTCGTGGCCGGGATACGAGCAACCTTAATAGTGAAGATCGGGTAACCAACCCCGGTGGGAACTATGATCGTATGCTGCCAGGGACAGGGTTTGCATCTCTCCTGGGCAAATCTGATCGAGCGTCTGTTACTCATGTTATGAGCGGTTGACCATCGTTCGAGTGCCACCTAGGGACTCAATGCAAAATTGTGCACCATGGTCCACCGAAAATTTAGAAGCTTGGTGTCAGACCCTGTAAGCCAGCCTAAGAAAATCAAGCAACGAATAATCAGCGAGAGAATACGGACAGGAACAAATATTTTGAGGAAACAGAGAAGCTACTTGTTGTAGTTTTCATACTCTTCTTAAATATGACGCATACAAAACATGTCTGTTGAATGACATCAAAACTTGTTTTTATCTCGGCAATATCGTCGTAATTCCGAAATATTTGTCAGTAAATGCTTCCGCAGAAATTCGTCCAAACATTAAAATGTGACTTTTAAAAGATATAGGGGAACTGTTCCGATCTCAATCTCACTGTACATATATCAATCTCATCGCTAAACAAAGAAATACGGCACCAAATTCGTCGCTTCTTTTTGTCAACATGCGTGCTCACTGCTGAAAAAAATCCCAAAAATAATAAACCAACCAAATTCCTTTCCATTTCTTTGTTTTTAATGCGATGGAAATAGGAGCTATGAGATGAAGTGGCGAACCGTTCCCCTATCTGAAAAAAAAAACGCAAAAATTTCGAGAGCATTTTTTTAATGTTATTTTTGCAAGAGTACTCACCTGAAATTATTAAACCTTCTAAAAAAGTATTTTATGAAAAATCTAGTAAAAAAAATTGAATTTCTGCAGCATTTAAAATTCAAAAAAATATGAACTTTTTGAAGGAATTGCCACGGAACGTGCTGACTACAGTAACTACTATGAAAAATCCGCGGCAATGCCGTTTTGAATTTACGAAATAATTCCAGGAAGGCTATCCACAGGAATTGATCAATCAATGTCAGCAGAAATATTGGAAATATTGAAAAGATTGGTTGTTTTTGATGAATTTTCTTAAATTTAAGACCTAATGAATTTCCACATTAATTCCCAGGGAACTTTTGCAAGATTACCCGGAAGAATTTTCACAGATGTTCTCGAAAAACCATCCGCAGACTATTTTGGGCCGACTTTTGCAGAAGTTTCATGAGGAGTTGGATTTCTGCAAACATTTCCAGGATAATTTCCGCGAGAATCCCAGGAGCATTCACCGCGGGAGTTGTCGGGATGAATCTTCGCAAGCATGATGAATTTCTGCAGGATATTTCGCAAATCTTCTCGGGTATATTGACTGAAATTCTACAACACAGACATTCCTGCCGAAAAATTGCGTATAAAATGGCGCTAAAAATGTCAAAATGTCAACTCTTGGAGAAACTTGCTGCAAAAATTGATGGAGGATTTTCCAGACAAACTTCCGAAAATATTCCTCTGAAATTTCCGAATGAATTTACGCTTCAATCTTAGGATTCTGTCTAACGGAGCTTGAGCAACTATGGTACACAGTAAAAAATAATAAAAAATAAACAGCGCGTAAAATTGACAATCTGAAATCTACACAGATAGAAAAATCCACCGAAGTTTACGCCAAAAGTCATTGAACGCCATTATTAGTGTAATTCCACACGAGATATAGTCTAAATGTATACAATATTTAACGTGAATCGTCAATATTTCATTCAAGTTGTAAGCAATCTTGTTAGCAAGAGGACTATTACAGCGTAGAATAGTGTAAATTTTTGCGTGTGAAGTTTAACGCGCTGTTTATTTTTAATTATTTTTTTCTATTAATGCAGGGTCGACTGTAACTTTTATATTTATTTTACGTCTACGCAGCCTTTAATTGTAGAAACGAGTTTATTCGTTACTCGTGTCGAAACGTTGGGCAACGAATAAACTCGTTTCTACAATTAAAGACTGCGTAGCCGTAAAATAAATATTTTTTTTTCTGTAAAACATCTATGGCCCGATGTCCACGTAGCGTCTTTTCAACGCTGCGTGCACACGGCGTTAAAAGGACGCAGATGTGCATCAGGAAAAAGCGGTAACGCAGCGTCACCGCTGCACACCTGCGTTTTTTCAACGCCACGTGCACGCAACGTTGAAAAAACGCTACGAGGGCATCGGCCCTAAGAATGGAAGGAAAATTGATATGGGTACTAGATCGAAAAGAGCTAGTTGTTATGAAAAACGACAGCAACACAAATGGCATTTCTTGTTTCGAATTTTCATTGTACTATGGTCCAGGATACAGATTTATGAGGCAAGATGCATTTTACGCCAAAACCATAGTGCATTGGGAGACAGAATCCTGAACAAAATATGACCACACAAAAAAAAAAATTACACATTGTTTCCACCAGAAAAAAACACGTAGATTTTTTCACGTAACTTTCACCTGTTACGTTACTTTTACCTTTTACCTGATTTGAGTTTCAGATAGAATTCACCGGACACGTAAGTTTCACCTGGTTTTTCTGAAGTATTTGAAGTTACGTGTGCACGTAAAATGAACCTAAAAATTCTGGTGGAAACAACGTTCAGATTATTTGGAGTGCAGAACGCAGCGAGATAGAGAGATATCGAGATAGGGGATTATTGTGGGGCTTGATTAAGTTACCATCAGCGTGTGATTATACATTAACACCTCATCGTGTCAATCGGTGAGTAGCAAGCCATGACTCGTCCTTCTTCTTCTTCTTATTGGCATTTCATCCCCACACTGGGACAGAGCCGCCTCGCAGCTTAGTGTTCATTAAGCACTTCCACAGTTATTAACTGCGAGGTTTCTAAGCCAAGTTACCATTTTTGCATTCGTATATCATGAGGCTAACACGATGATACTTTTATGCCCAGGGAAGTCGAGACGATTTCCAATCCGAAAATTGCCCAGACCGGCACCGGGAATCGAACCCAGCCACCCTCAGCATGGTCTTGCTTTGTAGCCGCGCGTCTTACCGCACGGCTAACACGACTCGTCCTCTTCTTGTCAGATCTTGGTGGCGTGCACTGCACACGCACTGACGGAAAGCTGCTATCATCACATTTCGCTCCAGCCATTTGAAGCCACACAGTTATCAAGGTGTATAAAGCAAAAATGTACGTCGATTAAAGGGACCGAGCAAACCAACGACATAGCACAGTGTTGCTTTTTTGAGAAAATCTGTAAAATGATCAATCCACCTAAAAGTGAGATAAAAATTTTGCCTAACCATCGAAACTAGATATTAGGTTAGTGTCTTCAGGAAAGTTGTACCGGACGGTATTTCAAGCCACTTTGCCAAAGACCCCCATACCTATGTACGAGATATGTTATATTTTCTGTGGCAGGTCCCTGAAATCAGTTTTTTGGCATAACTTTTTTCCTATGTTTCAAGCATTTTTACCATCTTCTAGAAAGTTGTTTGGATAACAAAAATACGCAAATTCGCGGTGGCGCGATAGATCATTTTCGGCGTGAGTAGGCGTGAATGAATTTCGGGTATTAGGAATTTTCCGGAATTTTAGCGGATTTTCCTCCAGGATTTCCTTCGTAAATTCCTCCGCATGTTCCTCCAGGAATTCTTCCGCAAGTTCTACGAGGTATTCCTCCGGAAGTCCTTCCAGAAATTCCTTTGAAAATTCCTCCAGGAATTTCTCTAGGAGTTCTTCCAGGAATTCCTCCGGAAGTTCTCCCAGCAGTTCCACCAGAAGTTCCTCTAGGAGTTCCTCCGGAAGAACTTCCAGGAATTCCTCCGGAAGTTCTTCCAGTTATTCCTCTGTTTGGCCCTTTAGAAATTTCTCTGGAAGTTCCTCCAGAAATTCCTCCGGAAGCTACTCCAGAAGTTCTTTCGGAAGTTCCTCCAAAAATTTCTTTGGAAGTTCCTCCAAAAATGTGACTAGTGCTCAAATGAGTGACGTAGTCAAATTTCTCCAGACATTTTTTTCTGTGAATTCTTTCAAAAATTCCTCCGAACATCCAGCTTAAATTATTGTCAAGTATCTCTTCTTCAATTCATTAGAATATACCCAAAAATTCCTCTGTGTTATTGGTGATTTCATCAGCAATTCACTTGGTGATTCCTTTAGAAATATCCACATCTCCTTTTCCAGAACTTCTACCTGAAAATTTATCAGAAATTTCCGAGTAAACTCCTTCTGGCATTTTCTCTGAAGTTACTCCAGAAATTCCACCAAGATTTCTTCATTAATTACTTCTAGGTCTTTCCATAAACTTCCTTTGATTTTTTTAAGAAGCTCACGTGAAAACCCTCGATGGCCACCTTCTACTCACGCCCCGGGAGCTCTTCCGAAAATTCCTCCAAGAACTCTCCAGGAAAAATGTTCAGGGATTTCTTTTTCAGTCATTCTTCCGAAAATTTCGTCAAAAGTCTTGCGGAATTGTATCCAAAATTTCCCCTTGAAATTCCTCTGAAATTTTTTTATAGAGTTCTTCCGGAAAATCCTGTCGGAATTCTCAAAATTTTTGCATTTTTGCAAAACTTTTAGTTAGAGATCAACTTAGATTTAAATACTTTATCGATAGACATTAGCTCAATTTTTCGAGCAAAGTTTATCAGTATATGAAAGTTTATCCAAATTTCTTGGAGTAAATATGAAAACGATTTTAAAGAAGATAATTAAATAAATTAAAATAATTAAGAAAAATCCCTTTTTACATCTTCGAATCAGTTTTCTTGTTACCTTCATACTTTATGTACGATATTACCTTTAAAAATTACCCCTAAAAACGAAATATTCCAAAGCATTAAAATACAATATTTCGTAAAAAAATAGCGTAAAAAAATGAACCCTCGGCTTAAGTCTTCACCTCTGAACCACGCTCGCGCAGAAACTTTAGGAACTATGGAAAACAGCCACCGTCCAAGTTCATTGTGTGACCAAATCATTTGCCAATTTTGAAGAGTACTCTGACGGACTAATGGGAAAAACTTGTTGTTCGAGATTTGTCTATCAAAAACTTTACCTTCCTGTGCGCCCACCTTCGCTAGCGAGTCCGCCTTCTCATTGCCATAGATTAGGCAATGTGATGGGACCCATTCAAAGGTAATCTTGAATGATCTTTCGACCAAATCACGCATCTGCTCTCTTATAGTTGTAAGAAAGTAAGATGCGTGCTTAACAGGTTTCATCGACCGGAGTGCCTCGATAGAACTAAGCCTATCCGAGAAGATGAAATAATGGTCTACGGGCTGATCGGAAATTATCCCCAAAGCGAAATTAATTGCTGCCAGCTCAGCAACATAAACCGAACACGGTTCCTGAAGTTTTCGGAAGGTGGTTGAATTTACATTGAAGACACCGAAGCCAGTGGATCCGTTGATGCGAGAACCATCAGTGAAATATCTGTTGTTGCAATTGACATGTTCATATTTTTCAGAAAAAATGGAGGGAATAGATATTTGTCGAAGATGATCTGGTATTCCTTGAATAGCGTGTTTCATGGACAGATCGTATTCAATGGAGGAACTGTCGTTGATGAAGTTAACTCGAGGTGGGTTATAACATGGAAGACAAAGATCTGACGATATGTAGTTGAGGTAGACTCTCAGGAATCTTGACTGACGAATCAGTTCAAGCATATTATCGAAGTTTTCTAATCCAAGTGTGTTACTTGTTCCACATTTGATCAGTATTCTAAGTGAGAGCTCCCAGTAACGGTGCTTTAAAGGAGTGACTCCAGCAAGCACCTCCAGGCTCATGTTATGCGTTGAATGCATACAGCCAAGAGCAATACGCAAACAACGATATTGAATTCGTTCCAATTTGATTAGGTGGCACTCAGCTGCTGAGAGGAAGCAGAAAGAGCCGTACTCTAAAACAGAGAGAATAGTCGTTTTATATAGTTTGATGAGGTCTTCCGGGTGAGCGCCCCACCAAGTTCCGGAGATAGAACGGAGAAAATGGATCCTTTTTCGGCATTTCTCTAACAAATAATCAAAATGGGTTTTCCAGGTACATTTGGAATCAAACCAGACCCCAAGGTATTTAGAAGATAAAGATTGATTGATGTCATCATTCAACAGCTTTAGTTTCAGTTGAGCTGGGTACCGCTTCTTAGTAAACACTACCAATTGAGTTTACAAATAAACTTAGAGTATAGAGCCTTCTATGGGAATATTGGCTTCCGGTTGGTTTTGTAAACATTCTTTTACTTCTAAATAAACAAAAAGGCAAACAAAAATTCGACGCCGGTGTACATTAGAGTGGCCCAAGCTTATATGGAAAAAGTGAAAAGTCTGGAATTTCAAACCTTGCACCCTTAAATGACAGTTTGGGGGTCCCAGAAGCTCCCCTGAAAATTTCAGCTTATTCGGTCCAGTGGTTGGCGTGCGCAAATGGCTCAAAGTTTGTATGGGAAAAGTGATCCAAATGTATGAGGAAACGCAACCGTTTCAGTTTTTTGCTACTAGGTGGCGCTGTAGTCGACGGATTCCTGTTGTGGACAAAATGTAGAACCTTTTTTATATAAGGAAGCGACTGGTGAAGACCGGATGTAAATCCCTTTGAAATTGGCCAAGTTATAAGCATCCAAAGTCGAGGGTGTCGAGCGTGTCCCCCAGGGGTGTTTAAAATGAGAGCAACGTACCACCGGCCATTGGGGCGGCGATGCAGGCGTATTCGATGCCGTGCGAAATTAAATGCAGGATTATCACGCAATCTCGCGAATTTTTATCCGATTGGTAAATACTTTCCGTGCTCTGTACAGTAGTGTAGCTAGAGAGGGAGGGGGTGACTTACCACTGAAGCCAACGAGCTGAAGTTTTTAGGGCAGACAAAATTCATGAAATATTTGTAACGAGTTGTTTTCGGACATCGTGATGCCCGTTGCATCAATTTTAGAACGATATGATATAATCGTTACAGACAGAGGGACAGAAGGACAGAAAGACAGAGAGACCTGGGATATTATATAAGTTATATATTTTTCAAACAACAGTTTTAATGTTTATAGCATAATTTATTAACTGTATAAAACTACAAAGTTATCAACAAACAACACTTGTACCTATATTAATTATTCATTTCAACTGCTAGGCCTTCCTTTATAACAGAGCGAGTGCAACCTGGAAAATTTTGCCTATGCTGTTGAACAACTTTGAGAAGATATTGATTCCCGGAGGATCTTCATTTTTTGTCAGTTTTCCACAAAAATCTTGAACTAGTTTAACTCCTCTTTCAGCACAGTCATTCACTACCAAAAATGATTTAATTTTATTTCTACTTTCAACCAATTCTTCCAATACATCCCATATACTAGGATCTTCTTTGAGAAAATTTGCAGATATTCCAGAAATTTCAAAAAAATTCATCATATTTTGAGAAACAAAATCCGAAAGCGTACAAGAAGTCAACTTATCGATGGCAGCTAGTATAGGAGTCATTATTTTTTATTTACTTCGCTCGAAAAACGCTCTACTAGTGGAGGGTTTCTCATCTGGAAGCAAGACATAACAATATTGACGTATAGTAGAAGTTACCATCTTATTTGATTATATTCTTACCTCCTCCATCAATAATAAAAACGCTGGTAGCTGATTGAGATTCCAAGGAAGGCTCTGGTTCCGTTGTTGGTTCTTCTTCGATTTTGCCTTTTTTAACTCTCGCAAAGGCAGATCCAGGCCTTCCAACTTCCCTTTGCAGAATAAGGAACTGTTTATCCTTATCGTTTTTAATCAAATTTAATGCATTTCGTCGAGCAATGTCAAACAATCGATCCAAATTATTAATGAAACTAGACTCTTGCTCTTTCTGTTTATCTCCCGCGTGAGAAGATTGTTTGATAATTGCTCGCATTTTGTTAAATAATTTTAGAAGCTTAACAACAGCATTGTAGTGTTGCATTAGAGGAATTCTATATTTCTCCCAAAAAATTTGAAGTTCAGTTACTGCAGTTTTAGCAGCTGGTTTTATACTCAAGTGTTGATTTTTCATTATAAAACGCATCCGACCAAGCACATCACCGTTTGAAGGCAACTTTACACCTTTAAAACTTTCAATTATGTATTTCACTTGCACGATCAAATATCACTTCACAAAAGCAAGAAGCACATTTGTCTTGTAGGACCAGTGGTTTTGGAGATACAACGATTTGAAGAGTGAAAAATTAGTTACGTTATATCGAGGTATACCTTTGATTTGTTAATACAACAAATAGGCCTAATGATTTGGGAGTTACAACTTTATGAAAAATTAAAATTCCTGAAATGATCGATTTTTCTGAATACACTATATTGAAATTGGTCACCATAAAGGGGATAATAAAATGGGTCCAATATTGTTCTAAGAGGAACGATCCTACCAAATATAAGGTAATTTTGAGGGATCATATCAATAATGTTGGAACTGGATGGCTGTATATTTTCATTTGAGGCTAACAAAATAAATGGAAGAAGTACTTAATTTGTTTCGTGTATTTACATTCACGCTTCGAAAATTGAACTCTAAACTATAGCATAAACCAAACTTGACCAAATTTTGAGTTCTTCAATTTATGTCAATTTTGAGTAAATTTTTTTTAGCGTGCTAGCTCGAAGATAAAACGACGCCAGAAAATTGCGAGACTAAACATCGCACAATAACCCGGATGTGTTTTTCTACTAAAAAAAAAGATCCTCCCCCTTGCCCCCCCTTATTCACCCCCTCCCTTTCTAGCTACACTACTGTACAGAGTACGGAAAGTATTTACCAATCGGACCCAAATTCGCGAGATTGCGTGATAATCATGTATTTAATGTCGCACGGCACCGAACACGCCTGCATCGCCGCCGCAATGGTCGGTGGTACGTTGCTCTCATTTTAAACACCCCTGGGGGATACGCTCGAAACCCTCGACTTTGGATGCTTATAACTTGGCCAATTTCAAAGGGATTTACATCCGGTCTTCACCAGTCGCTTCCTTATATAAAAAAGGTTCTACATTTTGTCCACAACAGGAATCCGTCGACAAAGCGCCACTTAGAAGCAAAAAGCTGAAACGGTTGCGTTTCTCCATGCATTTATATCACTTTTCCCATACAAACTTTGAGCCATTTGCGCACGCCAACCACTGGACCGAATGAGCTGAAATTTTCAGGGGAGCTTCTGGGATCCCGAAACTGTCATTTAAGGGTGCAAGGTTTGAAATTCAGAATTTCATGCATTTTGGGCCAGTCTAGACTGTACATTAGACCTCTTCATGTTTTCAAAAAGTATCAGAAATTCAACCGGTCAGCCCAGAATCACAATTCTTATGCTAAAATAAGTCTCCTGTCAAATTTTCAGCTAATTCGGATAAAATTTCGAGGTGGCTCAAGTCGATTTAGTGTTTTTGGGCTATTTTCAATTTTGGAAAAAATCTAACAAGTGATATAAACGTCAAAAACTATCGCAACAACCTCTATACGGAAGCTTTTGGTGTGCTCTACAAGTTTTGTGAACATTGCGATTCATTTCGTTCACGTTTTGTCCATGTTAAAGTGATTTTTAAGCTTTTAAGTGCATAAAAATACTGTTTCCCCTAAAAGTCGTTGTTCTACAAAATTCCTGAGTTTATGACAAATGATTGTAAATTTATTATATTATTATTCCTCTTTTTTCCTTGGAAATTTGAGTAATATAATTGCCCATGTGCGATTTACCGTTAAATTCTTAAAAATCAGAAGCTGAATATTTGTCATAAATTTGCACGCTAGGATTTCTTCAAGCAAGTTGTACGAACAAAACATAAATCAAATCATATGATATTTGATGATTACAACAAATGACTTCCAAATTTTGTTAATTTCACCATATGTCTGCATGCTTTTCACATTGAGTGCATCGTAGTAACAAGTGAAATCGAAGCTTCTTTGTTTGAACAACTTGTTCGAAAAAATCTCAGCGTGCAAATTTTTGACAAATGTTCAGCTTCTGATTTTTAAGAATTTAACGATAAATCACACATGGGCAATTATATTACTCAAATTACCAGGGAAAAAAGAGAAATAATAATATAATAAATTAACAATTATTTGTCATAAACTCAAGAATTTTGTAGAACAACGACTTTTAGGGGAAACAGTATTTTTATGCACTTAAAAGCTTAAAAATCACTTTAACATGGACAAAACGTGAACGAAATGAATCGCAATGTTCACAAGACTTGTAGAGCACACCAAAAGCTTCCGTATAGAGGTTGTTGCGATAGTTTTCGACGTTTATATCACTTGTTAGATTTTTTCCAAAATTGAAAATAGCCCAAAAACACTAAATCGACTTGAGCCACCTCGAAATTTTATCCGAATTAGCTGAAAATTTGACAGGAGACTTATTTTAGCATAAGAATTGTGATTCTGGGCTGACCGATTGAATTTTTGATACTTTTTGAAAACATGAAGAGGTCTACTGTACATACTATCGAGGTATGCCCGTAGTTGCTTCAGTGTTTACTGTTTAGTAGTAAGCTAAATAAATTAAATAAAATAACAATTATGATTTGAAAGACAGACTTTTGAGCTCAAGTGTTAGATTAAAAAAAACCCAACTTAATTCACCGAGTGGTGATACTGCCTTTCTCGCATTTAGCCAAGACATCAACCTTATATGGCGCTCATATAGTTCGCTTCTATTTTCTTAATAACTTTCAAGCGCAATGGTCGATCGTTATCAAATCCAATAGTGGACAAAAAGGCTTTATCCCCTATCGAATGCAACTTGTTGCGAGAAAATCGGTTAAGAATTACTATATGAAAAAGTGGCTAAAGTTTTTCGGTTTTCGTGTGCACACACACACATACACACGGACAGACTGACATTTGGTCAGCTCGACGAGTTGAGTCGATTGATATATAACATCATGGGTCTCCGAGACTTCTATAACAAGTTCGATTTTGGTGTGAAATGATAGCCTTCCGGTACATGTAAAATGTAAACGTCTCATGGACTGTTCACAAATCGCGTAACGCTGTAGGGAGTTAAGTCAAATAAAGCATTTCGATCCATACAAATACATTAAGTCATCCTTACAAAAAAATATCACGAGGAGGGGGGGTTCAAAATTTCCCTACTCTGCGTTATGTAATTTGTCAACAGCCCCTTGTGTAACTTTCCACTGCCAAAAAAGAGGTATCTGTTTCGGGAGGTATCAATTAGCACAATGTAATAGGCATGATTCCAACATGTGAATAGGAACTTACCAGTGAACCAAAGTTTGAAAAATGAGAAGAACAAACAGGAATGAAATAAATGCAGTCAGTCCCAAAATAAAGCGTACACCATTGATAAAATTGACCGATGCCGAAAAGCAAACCCTTGACGTACACGTTCATGAAAGCCTGAGATGAGTTTTGTATTATCGATCTGATTTAATAAATTTTCACGATTCATTCAATTCATCTCGTGGATGGTTCTCGTTCAATTACGGGATTGACTGTATCTCATCTCATGACTATACCTCATGTCAAATGCATGCACTATTTGGGAGATCACCGAACCATTTATAGGAACTGAAGTGTGAAATGTTGTCAGCTTTATACATATATCCGTTGTCTTCGCCTCGACATCATTCTACGTCTGAACGTTGACTAATAATTTACCCGCGGGATGTGCTCCTCATCGCAAATTATCTCCATATTTTTGTTCGTGGTGTTTCTCGTTTCGACATGCAGTGCAAACTGTAACGAAACGGATGCATCACTGCCGCACTGTGATGCCGAGTCGCGCCAAAAACGGTTTCTATCCTTTCCCGTCAACGGAGGACTACTGAAAACGATTTTCGGTGTGGCCATTCCGGTCGCTTTCAATCACAAGCTGAAAAGAGGTTTGAACGGAGGCGTGAATCTTCAGGGCAACTATCGACTCCTGGAAAGTATTATTTGGCCGGTCCCAGAGGACATTTTCACGAACCGGTTGAATAACGACTTCGAAGACGATAGCCGACCGCAGCTGTTTCGCGTATTGGAAAATGTCTTGGACACTCAAGGCAAAAACGGCCGAAACTGTATATTGAAGACAATTTGTGATATAGCTGAGGCGCCGTTGTCGCATAACGGATTGCTCGGGGAAATGATAGATTTGATTTTCACGTGAGTAGCAATGCAACTGGGAATGGAACTGAATAATTGATTGCCTAAAATATGTTTGTTAAATTGTAGACCAACCGAAGACGATAAACTTGACGAAGAGTACCTCATGGCTCGGAAGTATGGAATGAATGGAGTAAGTTGCTCAGGAGTGTACAAAGAATGTCAATTCGGACATGGTCTGCTTGATGCACTTAGTACTATTGTAACCCCGTTCTCGAATATTGAGCTCAATTAGTACTTGAATGTTGATTGGACAGATTGAACTGAATGATCATGGAAATAAACAATTGCACGCTAGAGCCTTGTCCTGTTAATTGACAACCAAATACATGGATTCAACAACCGAATTACTCTCGCCAGAATTTCATTAACCTGAATTACAAACACCGAAAACGCCTGAATAACAACGCCTAATTTCAATCTCTCGCGATTTGGTCAAATAGCCAAACATAACAATATTAAAAGGAGGGTAATTTGAATTAAATCAGAAATGAAGCTGTTTGGCATAATTAATAAATGGATGACAAATAGCTTCTTCATAATTTATATTTGCCCGGATCAAGGCACAATTGATTTATACACGCCGCCTCGCTGCTTAGTATTCATTTAGCACTTCCAAGTTACCTTTTCTGCATTCGTATATGTATCACGAGGCTATCACGATGATACTTTTATGCCCAGGGAAGTCGAGACAATTTCCAAACCGAAGATCGCCTAGACCGGCAACGCGAATCGAACCCAGCCACGGTCAGCATGGTCTTGTTTTATATCCGCGCATCTTACCGCTAGGCTAAGAAGGGCCCCGTGAGGAGGATATCCTCCTTTTATATTCTTTTGGCGTAACGATTGTGTCCCGTAGAGCATACAATCATTTGGCGGAATGGTAAATGAAGAAGGAATCACGGCCAAACGTATGCATTGATGAATGTATCACTCTGATGCCTTGCTCCGGATAAATTACATAACCTCAAAATTGACCATTTTAAACCTCCGCCCACCCCCACGTAAGGTGTTTTGTATGCAAGGTTTCCATTTTTTGTTAAAGAGTTTTCCATTTTTTTTTGTTAAAGAGGTTGATGAGTACTTCTCGTTAACACCATTTTTGGAAAATGGCATATATGTCACTTTTTCAGATTACAGCAGTATGAGACTAATCTCATTTTGACAGATAAAATAAGGCCGTTACAAACATTTAATTAACATTATGTCCTATTGGTCTCCGAAAGGCCAATGGGGGAGGATAATAAAAAACAAATATTAAAATGAAAAACCCTGATTAATCCACCTAGCGGTGTTAGTGCCTTTCTCGTGCAAAAAAACTAAAAAAATATGAGTGAGTGTTTTTTGTGAATAATTCAAAATTTGAATCACTCTAGCCTACATGCAGATAGCGTGAAAATGTTGCTAGAGTCAGCGCATCCCAGAGATATTATTGTTAAGGCGTTCAACTCTTACCGCAGCGCACCAATGAATTTGTGAAAAAGTGATGAAACGAAAAAAGGTTTTCATCTAGCAGTCACGATTTTCGTTTATCTTCCAAGGCTAACTCTATAAAAAAAGTGATGGATGAAAAATGCCCCTCACCATAACAACGTAAAAAAATTACTTTAAATTAAAAAAGTAATATTTCCAACAGACCTTAGCAAAAGGTTTTAAAAAGTCCAGTTTTGTATTGCAATCAACAGCTTTCATACTGCTTAGATCTGTTGAAAAGACCATTTTGGAAAGTTTTACAGATTCAATAAATCTTCATGGATTTTGTCGAAAATTTACCTGGAGACTTTATTTAAGATGTTAATTGAAATGGAGAGATCACCTTTGAGATCACCCAGATCACTTTGAATCTGTAATTCTTTTCGAAATGGTGAACAGATCTAATCAATATGAAATTTGTTAGTAATAATGAGCGATATTGCGCGATGAATATTTCCACGTTGTTTATGGGGAGGGGCATACTTTTGAAAATGGTGAATAGATCCAAAATGATCTGTTACTTATCTTTGTCCTTTTGTAAAATTAAGTTACATTTTCCTTATGGCATTTGGGTAACAATTATGTAGAATGAAATCAGTAGTGATTCAGTTTCATTTCAAATTTTCGATCACTATTCTACTTTGAATCTGGAGCAAAATAGAACGAACTCGTTTGTTTACCCAAAACATGTTTTTAAAATTTTCAATTAGGCCGATACAAATATTTAAAAACAATTATGTCCCCCCCTCGGTTTTTTTTTTGGCCAGAAAAAATATTTTGAGGGGGGCAACAAAAAAAATTCGGGTAATTTTGAGGATTTTCGAAGCATTGTTTAACAAATCCGAGGAGTTTTATTGATTTTTTCCATTTAAATATTTTATTTTCATTGTCCCCCCCCCCCTTGACTTTTCGGAGACCAGTAGGACATAATTTAAATTAAATATTTGTAACGGGCTTAAATGAAATCATTATGCTGCTGCCAAGACAGGCGCCGTATTTGCAAAGTGGGTTAATCCGTAGATAAAATGACGCATTCATAAACCAACATATTTGAAACTCGTGATTCATTGGTGGTTCAAATCTGCAGAAAAATAACTGAGCGTTTTGCCAGTTTTAAGTTTTTGACTGTTGACTGGTGTCTGAATCTAAAATAGCTGCTGGGCAAATAAATATTTCAGATTCAAATTCAAAATGAGCATTGCTGGTTTTGCTCAAAGCCCGTTACATTTAATAAAATTATGCCCTACTGATGCCGTAACTGAGGGGGTAATAAAAAAAAATTAAAATGAAAAAAAAAAATCAAAAACCTCCTCGGATTTGTTAAAGAATATTTTGAAAATCCTTATAATTTTCGATTTTTTTTATTGTCGCATCAAAATTTTATTTTTTTTAGAAAAAAAAATTCTAGGGAGGGCAAACTTTTTTATATTTTTGTATCGACCTTATTTGACTCTAAAAATATTAAACAAAATTATTTTCACCGCGGATTTTTTCTATTCGTTTTTTGCATTATCTATATTACTATTTAATAAAAATTCCGCGGAAAAAAAATTAAATTTCGTTTCGTTTCGAAAATTTTTGAATCAAATGGACCCTGATTTCGTTTCGTTTCGAAGTTTCGGAAGAAAATTTGAATTTCGTTTCGTTTCGTTCCGATCCAACAGTAGCATTTCTAATTTCGTTTCGTTTTGTCAGGAAAAATTGTGTTATCGCATACCCTTAATAGTTTGTTCACCTTTCCGCTCCGATCAGCTGTTTGATTTTGTGAAATTTTGCTATTACGTGTTTTTAAATCGTTTTGCTGCTTTAAACATAATTTGAAGTAGAAACAAAATAAATCATTTTTATTTTGATTTCAAACATCAAGTGCACATCTGAAACCAATATAGTTTCTAAAATGTTTGACCCTATTGAAAATTGACCCTATTAGTAATTTCGTTCGAGAAATTTAAAAAAAAAATTAGGGTGTTTTTTTCATGTTCAACGCCGTTAGTTAATATTATATTTATTGAACGGCTACTCAATCAATCTGTAAAGTTTCACAACGAGTTTTTTGTTTACCTGACATTATTGTTTAAACATTGCTTTTGCTACTAAAAAAAACATAATTTCAAAATCAGAACCTTTATGCCTATCTCGTATACTAAGTAAATATACGGAAAGGCTATAGGACCATTCCAAAACCGAACGTTTTTGTACTTACTTATATTGGTTTAAATTTTCCTCAAACTCGATAGCAAATGACCCAAACATCTGGGGTAATCTCGGCTTTGAACTAATATTTGCAGCTGTGTTGCGAAAGTCCCATCCCATTGAAGAAACATCAGAGAGATTCGCATCTTAGGAACATTAATTAAAAATACAGAAAAATGCTGATCAAAAGATGCAATTGATTTACATATTGAATGTTTCACGTGAAATAAAGTTTAACAGCTTTTAATACAATCTCGAGACAAGTGAACTAAAGTATCGAAGAATAAATAGTAATGATGTGCTTAATTCTTTAGTATTCCATTCAACATAAATAATGAATAACATGACTGCGACAAAACAATCGTTTTTGAAATTTACTTCAAAAATTTGAGTACTCATATGATACGAGTAGGTATCGATACTTTCAATTCGATATTAAGTGGTATCGATACTTTTATACGATACTACTTCAAAGTAAAAGTATCGATACCTCAGTGGTATCGTTTCATCCCTAGATCTACGCAATAAATATTTTTTCCTGCCAACCCTTCATCAAATCCGTCAAATCTATAAAAAATTAGAAGCCTAAGAACAGATTTATATTTTTTTGAATTTTTTCGCCAAATTTTTGTATGGGTGACTAACGGGGGATCAAGTGTCCCCATATTGAGGCAATAACTTCAAATCAAAATATCCTAAAACTTTGATGGAATGTTCTCAAGATACACGCAAGTTCTATCAGAAGCTCAACACATCCCGCAAATGCTTCGTGCCGCGAGCCGAAATGTGCCGGGATAAGGATGGGAGCATCTTGACGGACGAACGTGTGGTGATCGAAAGGTGGAAGCAGCACTACGAGGAACATCTGAATGACGCTGAGAGTACAGGCAATGAAAGTCAAGGCAGCGGAGGAGATGACTACGTCAGTTCAGCGGACGATGGAAGCCAACCAGCCCCCACCTTGAGGGAAGTTAAGGATGCCATTCAACAGCTAAAGACCAATAAAGCAGCTGGTAAGGATGGTATCGGAGCTGAGCTCATCGAGATGGCCCCGGAAAAGCTGGCCACTTGCGTGCACAAATTGATAGTCAGAATCTGGGAAACCGAACAGCTACCGGAGGAGTGGAAAGAAGGGGTTATATGCCCCATCTACAAGAAAGGCGACAAACTGGAGTGTGAGAACTTTCGAGCGATCACCATCCTTAATGCCGCCTACAAAGTGATATCCCAGATCATCTTCCGTCGTCTGTCACCATTAGTGAACGAGTTCGTGGGAAGTTATCAAGCCGGCTTCGTTGACGGCCGCTCGACAACGGACCAGATCTTTCTTCTTCTTCTTATTGGCATTACATCCCCACACTGGGACAGAGCCGCCTCGCAGCTTAGTGTTCATTAAGCACTTCCACAGTTATTAACTGCGAGGTTTCTAAGCCAGGTTACCATTTTTGCATTTGTATATCATGAGGCTAACACGATGATACTTTCATGCCCAGGGAAGTCGAGACAATTTCCAATCCGAAAATTGCCTAGACCGGCACCGGGAATCGAACCCAGCCACCCTCAGCATGGTCTTGCTTTGTAGCCGCGCGTCTTACCGCACGGCTAAGGAGTGCCCAGATCTTTACTGTACGGCAAATCCTTCAAAAATGCCGTGAATACCAGGTCCCAACGCACCACCTGTTCATTGATTTCAAGACGGCATACGACAGTAAGGACTGCGTAGAGCTATGGAAAATTAGGGACGAGAACAGCTTCCCTGGGAAGCTTCCCAAAGCAACGGTGAATGGTGTGCAAAACTGTGTGAAGATTTCGGGCGAACACTCCAGTTCGTTCGAATCGCGCCGGGGACTAAGACAAGGTGATGGACTTTCGTGCCTGTTGTTCAACATTGCGCTAGAAGGTGCCATGCGGAGAGCCGGGTGTAACAGCCGGGGTACGATTTTCAACAGATCCAGTCAATTTATTTGCTTCGCGGATGACATGGACATTGTCGGGCGAACATTTCCGGCAGGTACGAGTGCAGCGAGCGAGATGGGCAGACCAGGTGCAAAACGACTTGACGAGCGTGGGGCGTATCCGAGGATGGAGAGATGCGGCCTTGAACCGTGTATTGTGGCGTCAAATTGTTGATTCAGTGTTATCTGTTTAGATGTAAACTAAATAAATGAAATGAATTGATGGAATGTTGACATTTTCATCAGTACAGATCAATAAGCATATTTATGGCTGGTTGCTGTGAAAAAACGAAAGACTTTGGTCATTGTTATGAAAAGTTATTCAAATTTTGCGTGGCCAATGAAAAAAATCTTTAGGAAGGTCAAAACATACAAACCGCCCTGCAGAATAAATAATGTTGTCAATCCGAAAAATAACTCACCACATAAAAGTAATTTGTCTAGAGGATCTATACTAAAAAATACGCTAAACTACTTTAGTTCTCGATAAAACAGGAGGTGATCAAGTCTCCCCGGGGATCAAGTCTACCCACCTCCCCCTAAATTAGAACTGTCATTATTTCTTTCGGTTTACTTGGTGCACACTTTTTTCACAGCCTTTATAAATTTACTTGTACTAACGTTGAAGTTAAAACCTATTAAAGGAATCTATAAAATGTTTAAAGATTTCTTGGTAAGTATTCATCACATTTGTTACTTATTAGAAAAGTTCTCGAACTAAATCTTTCTTTATTCAAAATTCAGTGGAAACACATATATACACATAACATATAACACATAAATTATGCTGGATTGTACCTATAATTCGATCTAGAATTTTATTCGTCGAGGGAAGATCAACTTAAACTGAGCAACTGAAACAAGTCACGCAAACATCAATTTATATGCTTTGTTAAAAAAAAATAAAATGTGCGAATGTATAATTAATAAAACAACCAGTGTTTATTTCTCGTCGAATTGTTACTTAGAGAACCTCCACGGGAGTTCTCATCTCTATTCTTATTATAGCGTTCCCTCCCGAGTGCTATTTTAGAATAGCGCCCCATATTCCCACCGGTGGTTTCTGTTTTAGGTATAGCGACTTCGTAAACATATTGAGCTCTCACCGGGCGTTGCTACAAGTAGTCATCTTCTTCTTCAATGGCTGTACATTCCACCTGAAACTTGGCTAGCTGCACAACTTCTTCTTCTTCTTCTTCTTATTGGCATTACATCCCCACACTGGGACAAAGCCGCCTCGCAGCTTAGTGTTCATTAAGCACTTCCACAGTTATTAACTGCGAGGTTTCTTAGCCAGGTTACCATTTTTGCATTCGTAATATCATGAGGCTAGCACGATGATACTTTTATGCCCAGGGAAGTCGAGACAATTTCCAATCCGAAAATTGCCTTGACCGGCACCGGGAATCGAACCCAACCACCCTCAGCATGGTCTTGCTTTGTAGCCGCGCGTCTTACCGCACGGCTAATGAGGGCACAACTTAGTATTCTATTAGCATCTCCTCAGTTATTAATTGAAAGCTTTTCTGTGCCCGCCATTGCATGAGTATTTTGTGTGACAACTATGCCGAAGGAGCCTTGACCGAATCGGGAGTGGAACTTGCCATCTTCGAAGGGCAATTCTACGATTTTACTCGCAAGGCCAGCTAGAGACCCGTAGTGATTTTTTCAACGTTATTCCTTCTGGGCTTCCTTCCTCCTGGAAATTTCCGTCGGGGAATTCCGGAGAATTCTCTTGAAAAAACTTTCACAGTTTTCATATGAAACCACAGAAGAAATTATAGGGCAATTCCAATAAAAAAAATCTCGAGAATTTCTGGAACAAATCCTTAAAAATTCTTAAAAGAACATAGATTTCTGAGGAGCTCCCGGAGAATTTTCCAAGGATCCTAGATGAATTTAAAAAACAAATGTTTAAATGAATGACAGATAAAAGAAACTTGCGGGAGATTTTCTGAAGGAACTAATTGAAGAACATACTGAACAAGTACTAAAGGAACCTTCTGAAGGATTCCTGGAAAACCTCCTCCTTGGAATAACTTTCAAAATAAAAACAGTAGAATTTTCTTTCGCGAAAAATCCATGAATATGTCGGGCTCTAGCGGGCGCCAGTGCGACTCGCTCCTAATTATAGCTGATCCAGGTAATTACTTTTTAACGGAGTTGAACTGGGACACTAGGTCAATAAACATTTAATAATTCCCTTGCTATTTAAATAATTTACGTCGAAATTGTTCTGAAAAATAAAAACAGATTTTCTGCAATTTTTTGTCAATACCAAAGTGACGTTTCACAAAATAACAACCCTGTTTGGAAATTTAGCAACCCAGTTTGGGGCGCTAAATTTGGAAACTCATGGCAAATTTTGAGTTGCGTTCTTATTTTACATTCCCGTTTAGATACCTCCGGTGTAAAAGTGAGTCCCTATAAAGGGCCCGGAAATAGCGATAGGGACCCAGATGGGGACTCCCGTGGAGGTGCTCTTACCAATCATATATACGAATAAAAAAAATCTTTTTGCTGGAAATACTGATAAATCAGCTACTTGATATTCCTTATTGCTGAAGGTTCAGCAAACAAACTGTCATTTATTTAGATTCAACTTTGTTGGTTGATCAGTATTTTTTTTGCTGAAAAAATTGCTAGATTAACAGCACAAACAAAATCAGCAAGATTTTGTTGGATTTCAGCAATAAAAAATTAGTGTGAGGTTTTTTTTTTGAAAGTTCAGCGAAAGTTGTTGAACGAAATACAGTGCCAAAGAAAATGAATGCGCGTTGTGAACAGCACATGCAAAATTTCCATACGAATCAGATTTTTGAAAGAAAGCTTTTGACGAGTACTAAGAGAAACCAAAATATTACTTTTCTAATGTGTGTACTTTTTGTATAGTATCAATAATACGACTATTTTCGTAACGCGACACCATTTCAATGTCACTGTTTTAAAAGTATGAATATTTCATGAAAACAAAAATGTTCGAAACAATACAATTGGTACAAAAAAATGTCATTATCAGCACTGCTTTATAATGTATTTATGAATACATTTGAACCCAAATAGGTGCGATGGAGCACATTTGTAAAAAAATGATTACGAAGTCTTTTTCTCATGCTAAAAGTCTACTGCTTTGATTGGCTGTTAAACTGTGTTCCTAAACCAATTTTCAGTGGAAACATGTTTATTCTTATAATACAATATATATGTTTTCGTGTCCTATTGGTACTGGACCCTAATTTTTAGTTTGAAATGTTGGTCCTTTGGCGTAGAAGTGCGTGGAATGTGTCTTCATCTTCACAAAAATAATCCATTGGCAAAGACACCAAACAAGCAAACCAACTTATTGATCGACGCTCATATGCTGCACTTAGCACGTCGATTCATTAACTTTTTCTTTAACAGTGCGAGAGCACAGAAAAGTGTACGCGCAGCGCTGCGGGCTGCGGCACTGAGCCATCGTTGTTGGCTCCCGCTCAGATACGACGCAGAACCGAAGGCAGCCATTCGCAACGCAGCAGCTCTCACATAAAATGTTTAGTTGCTCACACAAACCTTTTCTCGCGCAGCGTCATAGAGCTTGGGAGTGAGCGGCTGGTTTTGTTCGCAGTAGTGAGAAACAGCGCTCTACACACAAATTGTTGAAAGATGTGTACTCTGCGTGGATCGTGCGTGCGCTATGCCAACTCTGCATATAGGAAGGGAAGGATTGTTAGTCCGACTCTCATTGCTACTAGAGACCGAGTATACCTCTGCATCTGCGATCTATGGGATGGGAAATAACACTCTCGCTGTCTGAAACGTTCACTTTCTGATTTATTCACTCACCCGCGCAAAGCAGAACAAAAATACGACGCCCAGCCGATCGATTTGCCTTCCGCACAAAGCAAAACCAAATTTCGACGACTGACCGATCCGCTTACTGGAGAAACACGACCGGACAAGAAACAAACTTTCACTTTCTCTGATTGCATAAGTGACCCCAAGATACAAAAAGATGAAGTGGAACATCGCGTTTTCAATAAAGATTGGTTAAAGTAGTTTATGTTCACGATGAAAAAAGGAAAGCCGGTTTGCTTAATTTTTCCGGAAAGTTTTGCTATATTGAATGAATAAAATCTGAATCCAAGCATTCTATGAAATCTTCTTCTTCTTCTTCTTATTGGCATTACATCCCCACACTGGGACAGAGCCGCCTCACAGCTTAGTGTTCCCTAAGCACTTCCACAGTTATTAACTGCGAGGTTTCTAAGCCAGGTTACCATTTTTGCATTCGTTTATCATGAGGCTAGCACAATGATACTTTTATGCCCAGGGAAGTCGAGACAATTTCCAATCCGAAAATTGCCTAGACCGGCACCGGGAATCGAACCCAGCCACCCTCAGCATGGTCTTGCTTTGTAGCCGCGCGTCTTACCGCACGGCTAAGGAGGGCCCCAATTCTATGAAATATGATATTTGAAAGGGCCCAGGTAGGAAATAAAAGGTTTCAATTCAAATTTATATTAATTGATTCAAATTAATGGTACAATGGGTTATAAAAGTAACAAACTGTTTTCACTCGAGCTAATACGAAGTCAGAAATTGCAGTACGGGCCAATTTTGCTGTTGTAAGATTTTGGCAAAACGGATGATTTTTTTTTTCAGAAAAGAGAACTTGTTAAGGAATGCATTTCGGTTGGTGTTGACATCGTGTGTCCTATAGAAAAAGCCTCCTTCAGTATCATTAGTTTGCGCGGAACACGGTGAAGAGTAAAAGTTCTCACAGAAGATTTGAAAGCTACGTAACGTGAAAAACACGTCACTTCATGTTCACTCTAACTTTCATCTACTCAGTGACTGAGTCAAATTGTATTTCCGTCTCTTTTCTTCCCACGGAAATTTTACTCAATTTCCGTCAAAAGCAGGACAACTCATAGTTTTGAGTAGTACAGCTTTTTACGGAAATTGAGTAAAATGTTCGTGGGAAGAAAAGAGAGAGCAATTCAATTTTACTCAGTCTCTGAGTAGGTGAAAGTTAACGTGTTCTACTTTTCTCAAGCGATAAAAATATACCGTCGTGAAAAACGTGGCAAATGTGACTGTCTTCATGGCCATTTTTGAATGACAGAGAAATTGGCAGCTTTATTTCCAATGCAGGGAACAACTAACGGGGAAAACCTGAGGGCTATTAAGACCTGTGTAAAGGAACTTTTTCTCTCCTTCGAAAACATGACCTTATGATTGATACAGCACCAGCAATGACAGGAAAGAACAATGGCGTTGTGACAATTCTGAAGGACATAGGATTCTGACAAGGAAAAAGAATCACATAGGTATGGCGATATTTCCCTGCCATTCCATATTCACCGAAAGATTCGATATGCGAAAACGATCAATATTCCTTAAGTATAAGACAATCAACTTTATCAACGTTGGGGAACTCATCCCCCACCAATTATAAATTATGCTGACGGAAATAAAAGCCGAATACGGAGACTTGCTGTATTATTGTGAATTTCATTGACTAAGCCTTGGTACCATCCTTGAGAGATTTTATTCTTTTCTAAAAGAAAATAGCCTTATTTCTAAAAGATAAAGGAAAACCTGATAAATGATCCTGAATAGATGAGTGACTTATTGGTTTTACTAGCAGATATCGCCAAAGATTTCAATGACTTCTCAATCTGGTATATTTCTCTCATCCTGTTGATGCAAGTCTGTTAAGTAACGGTAAAGTAACGAAATTTCCATTTTTTAACATCCGGTAAACGGTGTGAATAGATTAATTTTATGTTTCAAATGGATCTCTCATGCAACGACGAAAACAAAATAAACAAAAAAGATTGTTTTAACGCAATTAAATCGTGTTTAGTTTTCTAGAAAACGAAAAAAAAACAATATTTTTTTGAAAATATGTGAAAAGTTATGTACAAAATATTTTCTGGCCCGCCACCAAGTGTGAATTCTAAAAATTGGCCCGTGGCTTGAAGAGGTTGGGCAGGTCTGACTTAGATGGAGTGGGGGTTAAAAATATGCCGACAAATGACCACGTGGTTTCTAGACGGTGATCAATAGTAAATTTATGATTCCCAAAAAGCATCCTTCCCAAATTTCCAACTTCTTGACATCTCTGAGGGCTACGGTGACACACTGCCTTCTTGTTAAGTAGATGTTATATAATATTTTTCTTTCTTTTCCATGTAACCAAGAAGAAAGGCTGAGGGCATTTCCGGGAATCATAAACTAAATTGATCAATAGTAAATTATCAGTAACATGTTTAGGCAACACCGTCTGAATTTCCATAATCAGAAAGACGTATTCCTTCGTCAAAACATAGGATAACTCCGTTATTGCTAAACAAGGAACTGAAGGTGTTTTGGCTCCCCTACCGTGTTGCGACCATCCTCATAATGATTACCATTATCATCAACAACAACAAGCCAACACCATCGTCGTTTGGCATTTGAAGTGCCGGGCGTGTGCCTTTTTATCGTACCTCAGTCAAATGCCTTTTCCGGTCAGTTTTCTTTCTCACCTCCACATCCATCGGAGGGTCATGTTTCCTGAAGAGCAGGCACAGGAACCGAAATGAAAACGTGATAAGAGAAGCAGAGCCCGGTTCGAAATTGCCAGTATGGTTGCCGGTGAGTAGTTCTGCCTCACTCATTATTCAAATGGGGTACGTGATTGTAATAATATTCTCCTCTGCTCCGAGTGATTCGTTCTTTTGATTCACGGAAGTGTAGGCCCGGTTATCGTGTAGGTTGAGAAATGTATGGTAAAGTATAATGGGAGTAGAATAGTGCATGGAATCAGATATGATGACCTCTTAGTGTAACACGAATGTGATTGCAATGAACTTCTTGCTGATGCAGAATATTAAAAATGAATAAAACATTTAATAAAACTATTAGCAATAATTTAGACCACTTAAGATTACTCTTCAATCAATCCCTTGGTAAAAGTACAAATCAAACCCGCATTTTTAACGCTAATAAATATTTAAAAAACTCAAAGGTGCAGCCCAATCGGGTTGTACGCAAAGGTGACGTTGAACTACGGGGCTGTATGTAATGTACAGGTTTTCGACTTTTCTGTTCGATGAGAGAAACCAAAGCAAGCGTTTTTCAAGCCCAGGTTGAATCTGTTTTCGTTATTTCTAGACCAACATTTGAACCGGGTGTAACAGCTAAAATTTATTCCTTCTGCTTTTTCGTCTACATATATAGCTATATACGTGGACAACGAATCAGAGGGAATAAATTTTGACTGTTACGCCCTTTTCAAATGTTGGTCTAGATTTATCCTGCGCTCATGAGATTGAGTGAGCATTATGCACTCTGGTCATAGATATAATTATCAAGATGTTGGGGTCAGAGCAAATTAGTACTCATTTTATGATTTCTCAGTTTAAAACCCCTGTGGCTCGTTACAGAAAATCATATCGTGAAAGCTGGGCTGATAATGGCGTTTGGTGGTCTTCCTATGGAGGAAGTCAGAGTAGACGCGATAAATAAGTTTGATAATAATTATTATTCCTTCATGTGAGTTGCGTCGGTCTTTGGACACCTAGGAATCTGCAAAAAAGAACCGAAGAAAGTTTCCCAGAACACATCCACTGCAGCAGTGAAGAAGATTCCGACCTTCTCTACTGGTATCCATAGATGTATGCGAGAAGCTGCCGTTAAACGCCCCCAAGGTTTTGAGAGAAAACGCGCGTGTAAGTTATCTGAAACGAACTGCACAAGCTGGTGCAGGCCTGTAGGTTGCATTAATTTGACTTCTATGTTGGCTTGAGGTCTCCAGTTAGCCTTGCGAACAAAGGTTCAGAAACCTGAGATGGCGAGTTCGATTTTCTATCCAATCTAGGATATTTTCGGGTGGGAAACATTCTCGACACCCCGAGCATAGTGTATTCATTGTATTTGTCACACAAGATACATACTCAATACTCATGCAATATCGGGCATATACTGCTTTCAATTAATAACTAAAACAATGCTAAAAGATTACTTAGATTAGTTCCAGTTGGAATGTAGTGCTATGGAAGAAGAAACTTGCGATACACTTACGAAATTGACTGATTCACCGAAACCTAAACTGCTAAATATTATTATTATTGCTAAACTGTTAGCAAGTTTTCAATACTAAATATTATCATACCTAAATATTGTAACACACTGGAGTCGGTTTTTACGCGGAGGATGTGAGCCGCGTGAATTAAAACAACGTAAAAAACCGCGTAAATCCCAAAATGTGTTTGAATGAGCCATGGAAATCCCGAAATTCTAGTGAAAACAAAATCGCATAAAAAGCGAATCGTGTCAAAAACCGCGTAAAAAATGACTTCAGTGTACAACGGTTATGAAGCGTTGACTCTTCCTTGATCGAATGGTCCATCGAGAAACGGCTGAGATATTAACGATCAAAGTCTATCATATTTTCGTGACGTTTTTTTGATTTTCGAAAACGTAAAGTATACCCCAATATAGAAAAGACAGACGTAGTTCTACGTCAAAATATTCCATTGCTTCACAAACGTGAGCAAATGATCTAAGAGCAATTTTCTATTTCTTCTCAGGCATAATATTTAACTCTTTTTAAACACTGTGTAACACATCCGAACACGCGATCCGGCATACTTTCTAATCCGTAGCTAACGTAGCCGATAACAGTTTTGCGCGACTTGGCGAGGTAGGATCGGTTCGGTTTCATTTCATCCCTGATAAGCTTCCCAGATCTAATTTCAGTAAACCACTCCCGCGGAATGTGTCGTCCCGCTAAGCGCACCGGATCGAAGTCAAAAGTGTAAACTTCCCGGGGCAACCTAACGACATTAGGAGCAACTTTACACACGAAAACGTTGATTGGATTAACGAGTATCCCGGAAGCTCGGCAGTGCAACATCGACATTCCTTTGCCACCGGGAAGGCTTCCGACGAATGAAACAATGAATGGGTGGCTTAATGTCGCAGCTTCGGTGCTTTTAGTTGCGTCGAGTGGAATTACCTTTTCCTCGTAATGAGATATCGGCTGTGTGGTATTTTCCATCTATGCATCATCCTCTAGAGCAAGGAAACTGCCGACGCGACGGTTTCCGATGGCAAGATTAGAAATTAGCTGATACTGACATCCACTCAAACATTGCGAGAGCTAATTTGATTCGAAGTGTCTTTATGATGAAATAAGATTAAGGGACAAATTGTTTACCAGAGTTATGTAGTCATATGATGATAACTTGAGAATAATTGAAATTGTGCTGCTGTGTGCCAGATATTGCGATGCTAGGCTGTGCCAGAACGAACACAATAAAAAGTACAGCCAATAAGCAATTCTCTCAGACTTGGTCTTAAGCTTGTATGAAAAACCTAGTGACAAATGCTTCCTTCAAGCAATCAATTAGGCTGCAGTTATTAGAATGGAAGAAAACGTTCATTCGAATCTTTTTCAAATTTTGCATTTACCCCTTCACCATAACTTAACTATTCTATTTTTGAAAACTAATTACCCTCTATAGTGAACAATCAATCTCCGTTAGCAAATTGAAACTTCCTTGCTCAATAAACGACCGTGCTCGAAAAGGAATGAAACGTCAATTGAATATTTTCCAATAATCATCCCTTTTAAAACGCCCATTTCCTCCGCTGATCGGAAA
The DNA here is from genome assembly GCF_024139115.2 of Armigeres subalbatus. NCBI lineage: Eukaryota > Metazoa > Arthropoda > Insecta > Diptera > Culicidae > Armigeres > Armigeres subalbatus. The sequence continues at coordinate 79,298,323 of NC_085140.1, forward strand.
GCTTCGGTTAGCCATCGCCGCTGCCTGTTGGAAACCGCTAAAAAGTTCCTTCATCATTCGAGTTCAACCCATCATCATCGGCTTCATCATCCCCGGGGCTGGCCCGCACCCCCACCAGCAGCAGCAGCGCAATGAGTAATTATTTACCAATCACTCGGGGCATGGAAATGCAAAAGTTACGACTACCGACCGGCTTCCGAAATACTCTACTTGTCAGTTGTTATTCAAACAGCTCGGCCAGCCGGCCGCGCCTGCAGTTGCTACATTTTATTACAAAACAAAATTCGATGTCCGCCCGCCAGGGCCTCACTAATCGATGATTGATTACAGGGCCTTTTTATAGCTGAGCACTTGCGTGCCGGGTAAAACGCGCGAATCGGATGAAATTTGAATTTTTGTGGGTCCAGGGATCAGTGGTGGATGAACCAAATCAATGGTTCCAGGGTCTTTCCCAACGAAGCATCTAAGCATCTGCCATTCAGTGCGCTGAAGGTTTTTCCTTCGTTCGGAAAGAACATTGAGCCTGTTCATCATCAATACATCCAATGAATGGTATCCATTACCCGAGTAAAAAAAGAAAACGACGGCAGCTCAATCATGAACGATGGAGAGACTGATGTTGATGATGATTAAGCAAAGTCCGATGCCGGTGTTGTGTCGGAACCAGTGATGCTAGGTTGCTTGTTTTTTGTAAACATCTTTGTCGAATCGTGTAACATGAGAATACAAAATCTAAAAAGAAAAGCCTCTTTTAAAAGTAAGTGGAAGGGTTCAAAAGTAGGAGAGAAAGCTCAACAATTTAATCACCTGGGTCATATATCCCTGGGTCTGGGTCATTTGGCATAATTTGTAACTTTTCACATAGATGAAGTAAATCGATGATATGTTGTGTTAGGTTTGAACCGGGGAGACATTTTTGGAATGACGGACCAATGAAACTAATTCCGATGAAGGGATCACTTCCATCATTGACTTATGTAGGCAAACGCCACAAAATAAATTCTGTTGCTTGATGTCGGTCAAACGCCAACTTTCAAAGAAGGAATCACATCCACCATTTCCTTATTCCAGGCAAGCGCCTACTTTTAAAGAATATATCATATCCCACATTGCCTCAATTCGGGCCAGCGCGTACTTTTAATTATTTATTCAAATCCACCATTGTCTTATTCCGGAAAAGTGTCTTCTTTCAGAGAAGGGATCACATCCCCCATTGCCTACTTGTACCTTGAGCATTCCGTAGTACATGAGTACCTTGGAGTACTTTGAGCATCCCGTATTCAAGAAAATTGGATTTGCATGATGCGTATTCATCTATTGAACCAGATTGGGTGTATACCGACCATGAGGATATTGCCAAAGCCTTGATTGATCTGATAGTGACCGTGGGCTGAACTCCAGAACTTTTTGGAGTACCTTTTTTCCAATTTCTTTTTTTTTGTAGGTTCAGGCGTGTATATTTTGAAGTACCTTGTGTATCTCGTATTCAAGAAAATAGGCTATGCATGATGCGTATCCCGGGCAGAAGTCATGAACAGAATAACAAAACACGATATGGACTTGATTGAGAAATGTGTCTTGATGTAAGAAATAAAAGAACAGGCAACAATATCAAAAATTTGCACCGATATATCTAGACCAACATTTGAAAGGGGCGTAACAGCCAAAATTTATTCCTTCTAATTCTTTATCCACATATATAGCTTTATATGTAGACGAAGAATCAAAAAGCCCTTTTCAAATGTTGGACTAGATATAATTTGAATATAAAGATATGCTATGGATAAGAACAAACTAATGGCATATGCTATTGCCCGGGTAGACGAAAATTGTTCATTAATAGTAAAACGTGATATTGATAACAAAACATGATATTAACTTGTTTGAAATAAGAGTAAAAATAACAAGCGAAATCACTGAAATATCATAAAAATATCAGGTTTTGCTATTAACAAGAACTTATTAATATCTTGAGCCATTAGTTTGTTCTTGTTATTATCAAAATATTATATTTTTATGATATTTCGGTGCAAATTTTTGTTATTTTTGCTTGTTATTTTTACTCTTATTTCAAACAAGTTAATATCATGTTTTGTTATCAATATCACGGATTCTACCCGGGTGATATCTTATAACAGATAACATAACTTGATTTTATCATGATATTTAAGTGCAAAATATTAATATTATCGTCTGATCTTTTATCTCTTATATCAATCATGTCCATATCTCATTTTGCTATGTTATCAACATTTAATATTATTCAGCTATTTTCGTCTTCTCTGGATATGATTATTGAACCAGATTGGGTGCATACCGACGGATATATTCATTCAATTGATTACCACTGCGCGCAAAAAAAAACATAATTCAGGAATCACAAGAGCGCCTACTTTCAAAGAAAGAATCACATCTACCATTGCCTTTATACGGGAAACCCATCGCGATAGATGCGATAGGAGCAATAAAATACCACTCACAAGAAATAGTTCCCTCTTCGCCCTCATACAACAATCCCGGATTATAGCCCCAACGGTTACTATTTTCTTTGTCCACTCATAATAATAATCAAACTAGGCCTCGAATACAATTCATTTGTACTTTCTCTATATGACTCATTTACTACTAAATCGCTCCAGCTATCTGTTTTTGTTTACATCGTATATTATCTACCATCTCTCCTATAGCTGTAGACTAGTCACGCATATTACAGTCTCTCATGACTCAGCTTTCACCTTTTGCACGTCTCGGCAGATCAGCATGCATATCACAGAGGGTACCGCAATGGTTCGAATGTCGCCATCAATCCCCAGCCCGTAACTCCGGTAGCCGTACAGCGGGTACTCCGGAATTTCCTCCAGTTGTTCATCATCTACTTGTCTCCACAGTGAACACCAACACAATTTTAATGAGATGCCGATTCGGTTCGGATACTGACCATCCCAGCGGTGATTTTACTGCAACAGGTTCTCCGGGTCGACCTACTCTCGAATCTAAAGGTCCAATCGTATGAATGTTATTCAATGCTAAGACCCAAGAACCCAAGAAATAGGGATGTGTCGAAGATCGCTATTTCGTGTGCATTTAGCTCCTGCTCCGGTAGCGCCAACTTCTTTACAGTACAAATCTATTGCTGTACAGTTTCTTCTAATGCTGTTATTGTTAAGCTGATTCGCTTAGAATCCTTCTCTATGCGTGCAACATGTCCGATCCATCGAATCTCTAACCTATGCCGGACACCTTCGGCTTTCAATTGCTCGGCCAATGGACTCTCAACCATAGTGACAAAGGCTCCTTCATCTAAAAATGCTAACGTAATAATGGAATAGCCACGGAAGCGTCACCTGCAGAATTCGAAACACCGTATAGCTGTTTAGTCGAATATGAGCGTTCATCACTACTACCCCGGGGAATTCATGCAGCAGCGGATTGTGTCTGTCCATACACTCATCAACTTCATCCTACAATTTTCTACTCCAAGATAATTTAACTTATAACAATTTAATAATAATTTTATTTAACATGATAACAACTTCGATACGATCAGCTGGAGTCATGTTCTTGAAATCTTTACAGAGTCTTAATCGATGATCAGTACGCTTGCAGACTATGCATGCTCTCGGTTCAGCTGTTTTCAAAGTAGCAACAGAATACAGCTGTATCCACTACAGTTGTAATTACGTTCAAATTCTACATTTCTCCTCTCACGATTATAATTTGCTGGTTTCGTTTAACTTCTGAAGTCGACCGACATGTTAGCTTTGTAAGCTTCTGCGACAATCCTAGACAAACAGTTCTTGAACGTGCTCAACGTGACGTTCTTCTTCCTCTTCTTGTATCGGACCAACTCACGCTTATCGCTCGTCGGAAGTTTGTTCACCAAGTACTGCACCAACATCGGATTTACCAGATGTTGCTTAAACTTAGTGGCTTCCAAGTACTCCACTGCTGTTCGAACGGAATAAATGTTGCTATTTTTCCTGCTTTCAGAGGTTCCAATTTTCGCACCTTCTCCAAGTGGCACTGCAATAACTGCTCTGGTCGACCATATAGCTGCCGCAGTTTGCTGATGACCTTCGGGGCAGACTTCGGGAATAAAAGCTGACCTTGAACACTCTCCAACGCTTGATCTTTCAAGCTGCCCGGCAGACGTACTAGGTTTTCAACTTCAGTGAAACCGCATGCTTCATTAGAAGCTTCGTACAATCCAATAAACAGCGGAAGAATGGCGGTCGATCTGTGAACACAGGTAACTTCTTCGTTACTCCGTTTCTCGCTGCTATCTGTGCCTTCGTTGGACAACATCGCTTCTGCCCCAGCCCGTTTGAGGCTGTTTTCTTCTGTTTCGTTATCTTCTTTTTCTTTTCTTCCTCACATGCTTCTGTTAACTCATCTTCTTCGGTATCTTTTTCGGATTCTTGTTCATTTTCTTCTTACTTTTCTTTTTCGGATTGCTCCTCTTCCTCATCTTCTTCACCACTTTCGACGTTATCTTCTGACTCTAGATCAAAACGATATTTCTCTGGCTTCTTATTTTTCTTCGGTTTATCAACTTTACTTGAGACATTTATCTCCTGCTTTTCTTCGTTCTTTATTTGCTCAAATGTGCTTTCCTATTATTGTTTCATACTCGGCATGTGCATGCTTTCTACGGAAGGATTGTCTTTATTTCTGTGTTATATTCCTCTTTCCGGTTTTTTTTCAGTACTGCCTAGTCAACTCATTTATTGAACAATAAAAAATATGCCACATTTCATGACCTCCACTTTTGATACTGTTGACAAGTATGCCAAATGTCCGTTATGCCAAATGACAGGATTTGCAGCAATCAAAAGATAAAAAACAACGATAAAAGAGAGGCAAAAACCGTTTCGAATGCCCCCACCGAGAGGTTTCATTCTCGCTTATTTTCGGTTGGGGAGCATATTGTTTTTCGCTGTGTAAAACAAGTTGAATTTCATTATCAGAACTGATGCCCCTCATGATTGGATTTTTGAAGAAATATATTGAGCAGACCACCCCACTCGCAACCAGTACTCAGCAGGAGGCTCATCATCTGACAGCCGTCAGATTGACAGAAATCGTCTGCGCCGAGCCAATGCGAAATAATGTCATCACCACGAATAGAATCGCATTCATTACTCGATTGCAAAGCCGTAGCGTGGGCTCCCAGCGCTCTTGACGAAATCTTTATTGGACGCCCATTTTTTTTAAGAGGAAATAAAATGCACAAATTTTATATTTCGGGAAAAATTTGAATCTTACTAAAAAGAAGTAAAATTAGATAATTTATTGGTTTAATAAATTACTTTCAATATTCAAGAGTGTACAGATATCTGATACATGAAAGTCTCACATACAGGGTTTCGACTTTTCGTTTCAATGAGACCAAAGCGAGCGTTTTTCGGGCCAAGGGAGAATCTTTTTTCGTTGTTTATGTTGAGGATCATCATTCACCCATCAATCTTTTCTCTAGAATCAGCCTTGAAAGATAAACGAAAATCTTGCTTATTAGATGAAAATCCTTTTTCGTTTCATCACTTTTACCGCTCATCGCCGGGATTCGAACCCAGAGTATTAACAATAATAGCTGTGGGGATGCGCTTACTCTAGCCACACCACCACGCTATCTGTATGGAAGTGATAAGTTATTTGTCCCACATAAGCTACTACCATTTGCATTTGTGATGCCACGAAAAGACTCGAATGTGAAAGAAAAAGAGCAAACCAACGTTTGGCGGCAATCAAAGTGAGCGAAAAATGGTTATCACTCTCCAGGCAGTTTTTCTTTCCCGAAAAGCGATTTCTCCCTGAAAATTTTCTTGAGGGAGCATCCTGTGCTCCTGAGATTGAGTGAGCATTACGAACCCTGCTCACATATAAAAATATGTTGTGATTTTAAATGTTTTTGTCTTTCTCGTACACTATTTCATGCACATATATGGAGCATGCAAATAAACGCAACATTCAGTCGATCTTTCTATTTTTTTTTAATCAAAATAAATTGAAACTGTACTTTAGGGTGGCTCAAATTAGTATGGGAATGGATCAAATTAGTATTTGATGGACCGGTTCTATTCGGTTCTATTTGATGCCCTGATGCTCTGGACAAAATTCCAGCCATATCGGTCAACATTTGGGTGGTGCTAAACTCGTTGGAAGTTTATATGCAAAAATGTATGCAGAAACATCTAAAAACAGTAAATTGCAGCTGGACTACACAACTTACGATGAAGAACTATGATACTCATTCAGATCTTTGAGAATTTGATACAGAATGTTATGCAGAAAACCACGAAAGAGCGGTCCATCAAAAAATTTGAAAAAGTGTTTTCTGAGCTACCCTACTGTACTTGCTTGTAAAATTCAGTCAAATATAAATGAATATTGAATGTTAATTTGTTTATGGGGAGTTGCGTTGGAACTAAGTTCACAAAAATTACTGAAACTTCTTTACGGCCATCTCTAAAATAGGTCACGGAGAAGGGAGGGTTTGAGCACTTTATTTTTATTTTTTAAATTAGTTGTTTGAAGCAAACCGCGTAACCAAGTGATCAAGGGGAGGACCGCTCAAAACCACTATTTCTGCTGTGAATATTTCCTTTATGTTTTTTAAATCTTCTGTAATCTATGATCGAAAATTAGGTAAAGTAAGGATTGGTCCTTTCAGTTTAAACAATATAAGAAATTGAACAAATTGAAAACAAATAAAATCTCACTCTCCCAGTTCCACATCGGACCTACAGTGGGTCCAAAAAGTATTCGTCTAGCTGCATATTTTTTAGTAAAGTATGAAACTTAGGCGTGATTGAAGTGAAATCAAAAAACTTTCTTCTAAATTTGGTAGAAAACTTATCAGTACATGATTATTATTCAAAAACATATAGAAATTTCAATTACTTTTGTTGGCATGTAGAAAATATCTAAATTTCGCTAATTTTGCTCGCTCAAAAAGTATTCGTCTATTTAAAAAATAATCGAGTGAAACACAAATATAATAGTTTTATTCGCATGTACAGTTACACTAGCACACTCTAATGGTGTCCAGCAACATTTTTGTCAATACTCAATGACAGATCAAATAATGTTTTTGTTTTGTTTGAACTTGGCGCGAAAAATAGAGACACAATGGGTGGTGAAGTTAAAAAGATGAGTCGAAATGAAAGAAAAACTTATCCTACGCCTACATAATTAGTGCAAGTTGACTTATGAGTTTGCAAGAATTATGGGTAGACCAAGAGTAGCAAGAATTTAACCATTCAATCGATGATTGCATCAGCGCCCCAAAAAAATAACGGAGTGGTCGCCACTGATGGTAAACTGATAATGATGAGCGATTTATTGTGCTCAAAATAAAAAAAAATCCTTGAAACGAGTGCACCAAAATAGGCAAGAGAGTTGGAGATAAGAAGTGCTAAGATGTGAACCAATACAAACAGAAATACCTGTAAGAAGTATGGGTGTGATGGGCGAGTATCACGGAATAAATTTCAAGTGAGCCATCAAATTATCAAAAACGGCCCGATTTCATCAAAATCTATCGCTGGAAGAAGGATGATTTTCGGAATCAAGTCATGTTACCTGACGAAAGCAAGTATAGCATCTTTGAATCAAATGGCCGATGTATGGTATGGCAGAAAAGGAATATTGAGATAAGTACAGCCGCAGAACCTCTTTTCAGCAGTAAAGCATGGCGGGGGCTCCGTCATGATCTCTGAGGTGCATGAGCGCAACCGGTGTGGGAAAATTTCACATTAATGAAGGAATTCGTATCTCAAAATGTTCATTCGCATTTTGAAAGAAAATTTGAACGCCAGTGCTGAGAAATTAGGCTTACAGGGAACATACATCTTTCGGCATGGTAATTACCCCAAGCACACAGCCCGAAATACTGAACTGTAGCTACTCTATAATACCCCAATCAACTCAAAACGCCTCCTCTGAGTAAATATATACATATTGACTAATCCAATTTAACACCATTGGAAGATGCTGGACGACAAAATTGGTAAAAGTCAGATTTCCAAAAACAACGAATTGAAATTAAAGTTGAAAGAAGAATGGGAGAAAATTCCGTCCCCCGTCACGGCTAATTTGGTCAGTTCCATGCCACAAGAACTACAAGCCGTCTTAGACACACAGGGGAATCCAACAAAATATCGAATTCCTTTCTTCTGTTTTCGTTTGAAAAGTGCGCCAAACCTGAATAGACGAATACTTTTTGAGCCCATGTTTAATGAGTTATGTTTTGTTACCTTTGTTTTTGTTATTGTTTTGTTTTTCTGTTTGATTTTTGTTAATAAAGATGAATTGATTAATTTGCTGCACAATGTAATCGATAGTTTTATTTTTTTGAGCTTACTAGATTCTATCTTTGACATTTTCTAGAAAACACTCAGCTAGACGAATACTTTTTGGGCTCACTGTATTCCAATAATGAAAACCTACTTTAAAGTGGGTTGGTTAAAAGCAGGATTAGCCAAAAGACCTATTCGGACCAAGGGAATTCAACAACAAGATCGTATATGATGTCACATAAGATGCTAAAGTGGAGGCCATATAGGTACTTCCACATATAATATGTACGTACATCGCCTTCACTTTAGCATCTTATGTTGCATCATACACGAGTTTGTGTTGGCTGGGGAAACACCACTGGGCCAAGTTGGATCAATGAAATTCAGATCTGAATTAGGATCGATGTTCGGAATCGTAATCGGACCTAGACGGATAACAAAATATCCAAATTTGGCGTGGCCTGGTCAGTAGTTTGAAGATATTAACGGACTTAGTTGGGTCAATTAAATTCAAATCTGGAATTGGAATGGCTATTAGATCTTATTACATCAAGTGGATTTGTTGGTTGGTGGATAAAATCATCATTGGGTCTATTCGGATCAAAGAAAATCCAATTCTGGATTGGGTCTGTTGATGGTTTAGAAGAATTTATGCAGATAGTTGCGTCAACGAAATGTAACTTTGGTGTAGTTTAATCGATGGTCGAAAGCGCCATTGGACGTATGAGGGGAAAGAAAAAAATCCAACTCAGAATTTGATTAAAACATTAAAACATATTAGAAGAAAAGAAAGAACCTCCGCAATGAACACAGATAGGCTTTACGCACGGATATTCTTCTGCAATCAATTATTACCTCACCTACAATTCTAACAAAGCTAATATTTAGGTCTTACCGAAATCCTTCGATGCAGAATCCGACGAAACTCTATATTATTTGGACTAGGTTTTTCTTTCAATCGGTCAAATTTATCTCAGCTCTACACAAATCCCTAACCCTTATTCCTGGTATCAGTCATGGGAGCAAAAGCGCCCTTCGGAAATGGGTCAATCGGTTGGTAATGGATGTAGTCGTTGATGGAAATCACATGGAATGCTTAATAATTTTTTCACTATTCTATCATCACTGCTATTGAATATAACGATTCCGGAATAGTATTAGTGACCAAAAATTAATTAATTGCAATGTGGGTATCAAACTTCAAACAGGTCAAATTACTTTCAAAATATAAAATTCTCAGATTTTTTTGTTCAACTGGCTCCTTCAGGTCAATCTTAAGGTCTCTGAAAATCTGGAATAGCAGTCAAAACTAAAATTACTCCAGATAAAATGTTGATGTGGAAATAAAGAAATATTCTTTCTCTCTATCATGCATATGCTCATAGATCTTTGGCCCAATTCAAAGTCAGTTTGATTGTTACATGGCCCCTAACTAATAAATTTGTTCTTTTTCTCATAGAGCAAGCATTTATACAAAAGAATTACGAGCATTTATTGTGGCGACCCCCTCCCCCCCCCTTGAGGGCTGGCGTCCTTGGCGGGGGCCAACCTGGCCGACCGCACGCTTCCCATCACAGTCCACATGTTTGTCTTTTATTAATAAAGATTTAATTCGTTAGTGGTATATATAATCGCGAGTTTTATTATTGCAACAGTTTGGCGACGATGAAACCCGCTCGGTTCGCGGAATATCGAGAGAACTTCGTCGGCGAGGAACGTCTTTCTGCCGAATATTAGGGTTAGCTGCAATGAAGCCATCACATTCTAGCAGGCCCTGATTCAGATCCTCACTCAACAACAGAGACTAATCACCCGATTGTCACAGGAAGTGTCGGCAACGCCACTTAGCTTGAGGGAGCTTTCTCGTGAAGACATCGCTCCGGGTTCTTTGGTCACTTGGCCAGTAACCTTCTGATATGCCCCAGAAGAGGGGTGCACGTACGATTCTTGGTACCCCTGGTTCTCGGAATTATCTGATAACGACGACAAGTAGCTGGATGACTCTGCGAAAGTTCGACTCCCCATGAGGAAACTCAATCCAGCGGCGCACGAGCGATATACAAACTTCATCCTGCCGAAGCAACCCAAGGAATTCATCTTCATCGAAACCATCGAAAAATTGAAATAGCTTTTCGGGTCAGTCGTTATCTATTTTTCATAGGCGGTATCAGTGCTGGAAAACTGTCAAAGATGACATGGAGGACATCGTACCGTATTCGTGTAAGGTGAATTGTGCATTTGTGGATTTTAAACTTTCTGATCTGTCTGAGGAGCAATTCAAATCCCTTATTTTGGTTTGCGGTCTCAAGTCGTCGAAGAATTTCGATATTCGGATTCGACTAATAACGAAGCTCAATGAATCATCGGATATCACATTGCATTGATGAAGATTGTCGAGGACTGCAAAAGCCTAGTGAACTTGTAGAACGATAACGTATTGGTGGCAAACCGTCTTCGTCAAGGGTGCATACGGTAAAGCAAAACAAATTTTGAAAGTCGAAGTTTCAAATATTTTACTTAAATTTGTTGCTAACGGAACCAATTGGTTCACTTTTGGTTCACATTGAGTTCCAAGCAACTTAACGGAACTTCAATGTTCACTTTTGCGCTTCCACCATATAAAAAATTACTTAAAATGCGAGCTGATTAAGCCAAAACAGCCCCTCTTATATCCGAACTTTTGGTTGCTTGGGTTATAGACATTATGAAGAAAACCTTCGCCCGGAGGCAAAAATCAACCAAGGTCGTCTTCGTAAGCACCGTCAGTCGTGCATGTTCCAGATATTCTTCAAATAGATTCAGCATCGGACATCACCATCATTACCGACGAAATGGGGAAGCAAATCGGTAAACCGGAGATTACTCCGCCCTCGTGTCAAGCAGTTACAGCTTCAGGGGAGCCGCTCAACATCGCGTCCGTCCGTGGTGTGACGTGACGATAAACGGTGTCTCCAAGAGAGGTTTGTGTCGTGTTATGGTGCCAGAAATCAAGCTTTCGGTTTCGGGTTCCGATTGGATGTATGCAGACCAAAACGTCCCGACTCTTACAGCTTGGAAGGCGCAGTTGAAGAAGAAATTCAGCGTCTCCACAATCTGGAGGTATTGAAGCCAGTGGTGATGGTATTCGGCCAGATCCGAACAAAGTTGCTGTCATTGTCAACATGCCACCACCACATTAATTAAGGTCCTATTAAGGTATCGTAAATTATTATGGATAAGCTACTGAAAGCTGGAGTCAAATGGCAATGGAATGCAGCCTGTCAAAACTCGTTTGATCGGTTCAAGGAGCTATTGATATCACCTTTAGTTTTAACACACTACAATCCACGACTGGACACAGTGGTGTCAGCAGATGCGTCCTCAATCGGAATCGGTGCTCGAATAGCACACAGGTTCCCAGACGAAACTATAAAAGCAATCAGCCATGCATCCAGCCAGAAGTCTCACACCAGCCGATGAAAATTACTGCCAGATAGAAAAGGAAGGATTAGCCTTGATTATTCGGAGTCACGCGATTCCGTCAAATGCTGTTCGAAATACACGTCATTTCGGAAATCGATCACAAACCATTGTTGGCCATATTCGGGTCTAAAAAAGGCATACCAATCAGGTTACAACGCTGGGCATTATCACTTCTTCTTTACTATTTCGCCATTCAATATGTTATGCATCTCACATACGTCCTGAAGAAGACTATGTTATTGAGGCAATCGAACTGGAATTTTTCGAGATGTTGTTGATCAATCGCTGGAGTTCTTGCCACTGACGTGCAAATCGATCCAGTTAGACACTAAAGCAGATCCAATGCTTCAAGAAGTTGTTCAACACGTTCAGCAAGGATGGCCTACCGGCAAAAGTGACGTCACCAAATCTTTTCAGCAGTTCTATCTTCGTAGAGATGGATTATCAATTATATCCAACTGTTTTGTTTATGGCGAGCAATTGATCATTCCTACGGTAGGTTGCAGAAGAATGCTCTCCAAATGCTGCACAAAGGTCACTCCGGCGTTGAAAGGATGAGAGCAGTTGCCAGAAATTATTTATACTGCTCTGGTATCGACGACAGTATTGTCCAACTAGTGCGATCTTGCAATGAGTGTGCGCTGGTCGCCAAAACCAACAACAGAGTCAAACTGGAATCATTGCCAGTATCCGAAAAACCCTGGCAACGACTTCACATCGACAACGCCGGACCAGTCGATGATTGGTACTATCTTGTTTCAGTCGAAGGCCACCACCATTCCATCCGCAATCCAATGGGCTTGCGGAAAGGTTCGTTGACACATTCAAACGATCCCTCAAGAAAATTACGGCGATATCCTTAGTGAATCAATCAACACTTTCTTATTGTACTACCATACTACACTCAACCGAAGTGCTCCAGGAGAAAAATACCCTGAGGAGTTACGATTTGGTAGAATCCTTCGCACATCATTAAAATTGAAAACAACAACCATGATAGTTAATATATGCAATCGCAAACATGGAGCCAAGATCATCAACTGGATTTGGTTTGGAAGAAAGTCTACAAAAAACAGTTGAAATTGGGAAGCTGGCCAGGTCCTTGAACGTGTAGGAAATGTCGTTTACAACGTTTGATTGCAAGGGAAAAACATTCTTATTCGAGGCAGATTGTAGAAACAAAAGCAAATCATGTGAACATCAAAATCGTTTTCAAAGAAATACGAATGGCAACACTGTTCTAAACGGTAGTGGCCTCATCGAAGAGCAGATAGGTTCGTAATTCATTAGGGGAAAACGAAAATAATCGGAAGAGATTGGGGAGCGCATTATTTTTTTCTAAGCTTCGGTAGCATTGCTCTTCTTTTGTATGCAGCCAAGGTACCGCAGCGCAGCTACAAAAAGGCTCCAATGTTGGCAGACAGCATAGCACCACCGACCGATAAGCTTTCCATTGCAGTGAAACCCGTAGCAGCTTTGCATCTGGAAACTAATCATTTGGAAGCGATACCCAGGCTCATACATTTTATCGATAGATAGCAAATTTGCTGTAATTGGCTGACTAATTGATCCGCAATAATAACTCCATAAAATTTCCATACCGTACATCAATGTATCGATACTCCGGACAGCGACAAAGAAAGCCAATCACGTATGTTCGGCATCCTTCGGAAGGGAACACCCAAGCTGGAAAACACGTATGCGAACGATTCCATTCCGGCGAGAAAGTGGAGCAACATGTACCGCCGTTTGCATTAATTTTCAATTGCAATCACGTTTTCTCGAGCAACCGGATGGGGGGAGGGGACTGAACTACTGGCACCGTTCGTATTCACCCCGTACGTATGTGTACTCTGTGTGGTAGCTAACATCTGAATCCATAATATGATACGAGTATTACACCTTTTAACTTGAATTTAGTTCTTTGGAGGTACGGCGGCACGTACGAAGCTGATGGGTATCGACGAGTAGCGAATCGTGTCAAGTACATTTACAGTGTTCATGATCTCCGACTACTCTCTGTAAACTGTGCGGGATTGGGGAAAGATAAAGATCTTAATCGTTGTTCTTTCAATATGTGTATGTGGAAAGTGTAATCTGCTAAAAAATCATATCATTGCATGAACCATTCTCATCAATCACGTATGAACATAAGAATGGAGAATCATTTGTAAAGAATAAACTTGACCTCGTTAAGCACCAATGGTGTTATTTCTTTCGGATTCTCAAGTAGACATGCGAAATTTGAGGATGCTTGTTATTAATCGTCTTTTCGTATTGTGTTCGATATTTGAAGAACTCTAAGTAGAGAAAATGACTTTCACAGAACATTCAGTCGTTTGAATCAACATGAAGTGAAGAATAAAAGGATCACCATATTAGTTTTTTAGTTTGTACATAATTCTCCTACTCAGAGGGCCGGCTTGCTCTTTATTTCCGTTCCTGGCCGGTAATAAAGGTCAGCAACGTGAGTGAGGTAGATGAGAGAGAAATAAAAATGAATATGATGAATCAAGGCAGAACAAGGCAGCTGTTGAATTCATAAATACTTGTTCATTGTATGATGAGTAAAGAAGTTGAACACAGATGGGCTCTTCCCCTGACTAGAGCAAAGTAACAGATTTATAACAGGCTGTGTTATTCAATTATCTGGACTTTTTTTAACTTATGCTCTCTTATATTGTGTCCTATTAGTAGTTAAAACAACAAAAAGTATAACAAACGGGGCCCTCCTTGGCCTAGCGGTAAGATGTGCGGCTATGAAGCAAGACCATGATGAGGGTGGCTGGGTTCGATTCCCGGTGCCGGTCTAGGCAATTTTTGGTTTGGAAATTGTTTGGACTTCCCTGGGCATAAAAGTATCTTCGTGTTAGCCTCATGATATACGAATGCAAAAATGGTAACTTGGTTTAGAAACCTCGCGATTAATAACTGTGGAAGTGCTGAATGACCACTAAGCAGCGAGACATCAATGTCCCAATGGGGGATGTAATGCCAATAAAAAGAAAGAATAACAAACTAAAATCATGAAAACATATCCTTTTATACAGAAATTTAATAAAGTACAGGTCAGAATTTCGTGAAAGTTGGTAGTTTTGTTCCTTGTCACAAAATAGATATTTTATTTTTTTTTCATTGGGGTGACCATTTCCATGCAAGGGCGGTTCCAAAAACTTGACATTTCTTTCGATTCTTTCTAGAAATGACGTTTTACAAAGAATCATAACTTTTGAATCACTTATTACGTAAGCAATTTTTCTGGGTTTTTGCAATATCCCTCCCCCATGTAAGATTTCTTCCAAACAAATAATTTTTTAATAAGAATATGCGGTATTTTATTAAGGATATGCGGTATTTCTTTACATTCCCCCTATAACAAAAATAAATACGTTTTTTGTTTTCTATTATATTTATTATTATTATGTTTTCTATTCTCAGCGTTTTATTAAAAAATTTGAATCAGCAAAGAACGCATTTGTTGGTGTAAACCAATATGTCCATCAATATATAACACTATGGGTCGTCGAACTTTCTATTAAAAGTTTGCCTTTGGAGTAAATTGAGAGCAATTCGGAATGAGAGAAAGCTTTTTTGGAAAGAGGAAAGCTGAAATACTCCATTTTACGTATATTAGCATTATTCATATGCTTTCCGATAATAATAATTAATAATGTACGATAGTAAAAACCTTTTTGCAAACAATTGTCTCCGTTAGAGAACTATCCGAATGATGATTTATTGATGTTCATCTTTGGATACGATATAATAGAGATGAAAAGGTTTGGTGCTTGGAAAGTTGGTGCTTGTTGACTGTTGAAATTATTAACAAAGGGTGCGGAACATTTTGTACAGATTTCATAATTACAAATGAAAATAAGTCGAATTAGATGCAATTTTGAGTACCGTTTTGACTCAAATTCCGAGCATGACTCGTATTCCAAATAATGCCATTGTAGTAAGCGTTAGCGTTAGCGTTGTTACGGTATACTTCGTAGATTGGACACTAGTGATGCTCATGTTTCTTTTGAAATCCTTATCTAGATTTCTATCAGAAATCAAGATAGGGAGTAATCTTTGGTTTTAATCTTAGACAAAAATGGCAAAAACATCAGGATTACTACTCCCGGCCACGCCCATCTTTACCGTAACTAGGGATAGGGAAGGAAATGTTGATGCAGAACTTACTTAGCGAGAGGCCCCCGACTTGGCGACGCCCTCCTAAGATCTACGGAGATTGTGGTTGGGTAGGGTTAGGTAGGTCATGGACGTTTGCCTCAAGCTGACAACTCGATCCATTGCATATGTTGTTTATGTGTTTATAATTAAAACTCTTGCCAGTCGGCTGTCGAAAGAGTCTATAGTAATATATATTATATTTATATTTTTCTTCTTTAAATGTTCATGAACCGAATACTCCTTATTTTGAAACGCGCGGAACGATAACGAGCTATCCAAACAAGACGAATGGACAACACCAACGCTCTGGGGTGATGGTATCACGCCGGTGAAGAAATCGCACCCCTACTTTTCAGCACGGCCGCACACTGAGCTCGACAGTCGGTAAACAAAAACAAAAAAAAATGGGAAAATTTTCACCGCACTTGCTATGTACTGGGACCGGTCAGCCGAATGACGTCACCATCCGGAACGAAAAATCCGGATCTCCAGTCACCTCGGACCGAACGGGCTGATTCTTTGGCCACATGATAAGGGACCCCACCCTGGATGCACTGTCCAGAAGCACCGAACGCTACGGGAAGTCCATTTAGTTCTTTCTGTGTTTCACGTTCTACCAAAACGATTCCTACTGCTATAACCTCCCAGAACTGGTAGCGATCAATGCCGCTTAAAATAGTGACTTAAGTGACCAACGCTGACAAAAAAAAAAACTTAATAGTAACTTTGAATTGCAGAAAAAGTGACCAAAAAGTTCACGAAAAAGTGACAAAATTATTAAGAAGTGTAGCCCTCTACATTAGAATATGTCATTTTCAAAATTTATACCTTTAGAAAAAAAAGCTCTTAATTACACTGTAGTCAATTTTTTCTTCACAAGGTTCAATGTTCTGGTAATCTGGTAATATCAACGCACCCTCTAACTAAAGTCCTAAAAGAAGAGATCCGCCATGTTCCACATTTAAAAGGTGATTATACAATCAAGCCAAGTGGTGAATTTCAAATTCACCACACGGGTTTCTACTCCTATTATCAAAAGTTCAAATCTAGCGTAATAATGTTCGTACAATGCTGAAATTAAAGTCGATTGTTTAGCATGAGCAAGCAAACGATCTACGGACGTTTTATCGCCATGGGCGTTGTGGTTCTCTCAATTCGTGCTCTTGAAAAATCACTAGAAAAAGCACGTGGTTTCCAAGATGGCCGATTTGTGGCTTTGTTGTATAACCACCTTAACAGGTCTCTTGCTCGTTTGGAACGCGCTTTTGTATGGAACTGATAGATGATTCTGTTCCATTTCTGACACTTGACGACTCTGTAATTATAGTCACTTTACCTCTGACCGCAGCCTATCTGCGTTTTTTCGCATGGTTCAATGTTTCCTAATATTCTCATAAGAGTCGTTTATTTACGCAGATTAACCCCCTCCTGCCCATGCTGTTTGTGGAGCACCATCAAATATTGCACATTCTAACGTTCTAATCTTCATCGAATTGTTTCAACAACAAAAAGTAATATTTGGCACATTTTTAAGGTTCCATTGGACTGCAAATACATATAATCAATTTTGAGTAAAAATAGTTAAACTATTGAAAACAATCAAATAACTATTGATTTACAATCATAAACTTTTTTTACGTTTTCCACTAATTTTAGCTATGCCAAATAACTTTTGCTCTAGCATTTTTTTTTTCAAAGGTATTTCGTCGCGGGCGGGACAGGTAGCAGAAACCTTCTTCTACGTGTTGATGGTGTTGGTTTGCGTGGGAGTGCTATCAGATTCGTCAAATCGACATTTGAATCTTTGTTTACAAAAGCAGATAAGTCGTTTTGAAAATTTGGTATTGAATTACTTGCGTAACAAACTAATTAATCCACCTAGCGATGTCGATGTCTTTCTCACGCATTTTAAGACGTTTTAAGAAAAACACATAAGTGAGGTCTAGATAGCACTTTCGGGAAACAGATTTCATTATTTCCAACAATTCACGTTTATTTGCATTCATTTGAATGTATTGCAGCGATCTTCAAATAAATAGTTTTTTTTAATGTACCAGTATTGCACGAAACCGTCGCTTTCATGAAAATGCATGAGAACCTGAAATAAATTGTGATCGTTGAAAGAATAAATTAGGTCGCCAAATATTTATTATTACTGAAACTGAAATTCTTCATATAATGTAATTGCTTCTTGGAGTTCTGAGGTAACTCTTGAGGTAATTTCTTGGATTTTCTCCCAGCTGTTAAATAATAGAAGAACCTTGTCATAACTGGCGAATGCCGTTTGCTAATTGATCAATTACATTGTTAGAAAATCCATTTTAATCGATTGGATTGGAACCTACAGCCCTCAGTAAGCGCCAATATTTTTTACTTTCTGCATTGAATAAAGACATTGAATAATTGGGGTGAAACATAATTATAAATCACAATAAAAAATGATGTCAAAATCGTTGGAATCGATATATGTTTGAATGGATGGATAACCATTCCAACATATATCGATTCTGACTAAAGCGATTTAACGATTTTGACATCATTTTTTAGATTGGCTGCTGTTCAATTGGGTTTCACCCCAATTAGTAAATACCTTACTAAAATGCGTCTAAACTAAAGAAAACTCAATTGGCGAATGAATGCTGTACCAGATACTTGGAAATACATTCTAAGAATAATAATCACACAATTTCTTTATAGATCCCAAAAGTTTTATACGATATCGACCTTAATAGCCTAATCAGGATACAAGCTTCATCATTTATAATTTCATTCAACTCTAGCGAGTTCGAGGAGTTTTGCGAAGCTGGGTATTTTGTTGTCAAAGTTCACACATCTTATTTTTCTAAATAACATTCCATCATCACACCATTTAATTCATGATATAAAACGTAATCTTAACAGGCTATATAAATTCCATAACAACCGTAATATTTGCATCCGAATTGTATTCATTCCGAATAAACTAACGAATTCTGCCAGAGCCTTGAGATCAATAAATATTTTAAAACATTTTTTGGTTTCCAGAATACTTTAATCAAAAGTTTCTTTTAAATACTAATATCATAAATGTATTGATGAGTCAAATTCAAAATTACCAAAATATTTTCAAAACGATTCTTCCTCTTGTGATCTCCAAAGTTTATAGAATTGTTAAAATCCAAATTATCATCAGAATATACATAAATTCCCAAGCATTGATTGGAGTCGATGTCTCTAAGTAAGTTGTGTCCAACTTGCATGTGGCATGTCTCACAATATACAAAATCATGAACAGGGACATACAACCCCTCCATTTAATCACTGTTTAAAATCGAGTCAAATGCCGGCCATGTTTTAATTAAACTTTGGAGCTTTCGTTTTCCAAGATTCGCCATTTGATTTGAGTTAAATATCAAGCGACTGGTACTTAAGGTTTTAAATTTTTCTATGTTCATTTTACATTCTACGACGCAGTCCATAACAAATACATGGTTTTTGGATCACAATAGTTGAAAATAGTGACTTTTTCCGAGAAAAAGTAACTTTAGTGACTTCAGCTCGAAAAAAGATACTTTTTAGTGACTGACCCGAAAAAAAGTGACCATGTCACTAAAAAGTGACCCGCTACCAGGCCTGCAATCCCAAAACCTCCCGTGCCACCTATTAGGGGCGTTGTGTTAGGTTGTGTGAGCTATTTGCTAGTCGATCGTAAAGCTCAGATCCGACCGCATTGCGTAGGCAAGAGCAGCTTAGTTGATTACAGCACCAGTCTAGCGTACTGAGGGTCGTGGATTCGAGTCCCATCGAAGGGAAAGTGGTTACCTTCAATACATTTTTCAAATCATTATCTTCCACATAATGTACATATTCATATATGAGTTTTCATAACATTATAAATTTATGTCCAAGTCGGGAGGTTTAATCCCCGGAAAATGGTAATTAACTTTGATTGAACTTATTGTTTTATTTATGTGGTGCGTAAGAAAACGACAGACCTCCATAAGTGCATTACCCTTTAATCTTGTCAGATGTCACTGCACAGTAGACTGGCCCAGGAAACAAAAAGTTCAATACATTCAAAGTTAATTGCCTATATGCCGGGTATTAAGCCACCCGGTGTGGAAATTAATTAATATGTCTGAAACTTGATTATGCATATGTACAACATGTGATAGATTTAGTTCTGACAAGGTATTGGAGGGTAACCGCCCCTTCGGTGGGGTTTGATCCCACGACCCCAGTTCGCATGACAGGTGCTTTCGCTACTAAGCTACGAAGGACCTCCGTCGTCCACCGCAGCTTAGCAGGTACTGATGAAACCAAATTCCCAGCACCAGGTACCAGCCGATCTCTCGCAATACATTTTCAGAACTAACTCTCTCATATGTATTTTTGTACACATGCCAACCAAGTAGGATGAGTATTTAGTATTGTCCGGCTCCTTTCCATAGTAGGGAAAGCACCTGTCATGCGAACTGGGGTCGTGGGATCAAACCCCGATTTAGCGTAATAATATCTTCCAGGTATTTTATCAGTAAGTTGATGCGCTTCTTTAGAGGTATTTAGCTTAATGATTAATCCCCCTATTAGTGAGATGAAAAAATATGTTTTCCATTTTTCAACATACAAAGTGCATGTCTTCACAAAACTTATAGCAAAACTTCCCCTGAAAAATTTTGTCGAAGACGCCAAGTTCGTAATTTAATTATTTTTGGAGATATGTCACGTTTTATGCCGACAAATGGTTTTTTCATTAAATCTTTAAGCGGATGAACACTCAAACTGGACTATCGAAATTCATAACTGGCGCCATATGAATCTTCGACCGATTATTCCAACAACAGTGCTTCTTATTCGCAGTGACCTTCTCGAGTACTCAAGCGTCGATGGGCGTGTGGTCTACATACCGGCCTCCTGACCTCGACGTCCAAGGTTCGAACCCAGTCTGCCGCACTTAACTTTTTTTTAAATGAAAATCTTCATTCATAAGGCAACATATTAGAATTCATACCGATTCCTTGTGGCAAATTCTCATAAGGCGTTTGATTGGAAATCATACCTCCATTTTCCTCAGTGTAAGGTATGTTTAATCAAAAATCATTTCTCACTGTTCAAAGCAGAAATCAATCTTCCGTATTTTGCCATTACTTTTGTGGAATCTCAAGTAGGCCTTAATATCATGCCAGGTTGCTTTGATCATAACTTCATGCAAATATGCTCTCACTGGTATGCAGAATATTATAAACCTTTAATTTTTGTTCAGTTCCAAGGAATTGATAAAACAATGCAGCATGCGTCTTCATATGCCTGTATGCTTATATGATGAACATGTATAAAAATTGTATGCATGAATAGTAACGTATCGAGAAGCCTGCCCCTTCAACGCAATGTAGGTAGCGCAACCCTGGTAAGGTAGCCTAGCAAAAATTCTACAGTTACCAAGAAAGGCAAAAGTAGAACAAACGGATGGATTCAACGGCAACAGACAAGGCAACGAATAAAGAATCACGATTGGAAAGTCTGAAATCTTGGAACGTGAGAACTTTGATTGAACCCGCACGTGTTGGACTCCTGGCACAGTTACTATAGCGGCGGAGCAGAACGTGGAGTTTGCTTCATGGTGATTGGGAAGCAGATGAAGCGAGTTATCCGGTGGAAGCCGATAAGCCGAAGCCGCATTTGCGTGTTGAGAATAAAGGGAAAATTCTTCAACTACAGCTTGATCGGCAACTAAGTTCCAGCGAATGATGAGCCTGATGACGTGAAGGATGCGTTGCATGAGAGTCTTGATAAGGCTCAACACATGATGTAAAAATTGTAATCGGGGATATTACGCGCAGATCGGGAGAGAAAGCTTCTTTCGTTCCATTAGCACGGAAAGCCTTAATTCCGATGTCAACCATAATGGTCTGCGACTAGAGGGATGGCATTCAGCAGTACCTATTTCGCACTAAGAATAGCTGCAAACACACCTGGAAACATTCGAGTGGCGTAAGTTGCTCACAGCTAGACATTTATCAGACATTATAGATGTAAGGCCCTTCAGAGGTCCAAACATTGACTCAGATCACTGTAGAAAGGCAGCACGAAGAGAATGTGGTAGCTGAAGTGCAGGACAAGATGGATAGAAACGATATGTGGAGGTTTTACATCAGTGTCACTGTCACAAGACATAAGACTGCGCCAGTGCCCGCGATGTGCAATGGCCGAGAAGTGAATTTGCTGATGGACGAGACTATGGTAACAGCCAGGTGGATGGATTACCTCGAGAATTTGTTGAACGGTGAAAACGGAGGTGAGTCGACGATGATCAAGCTGTGAAACGATCAATGCTGGATGTGGTTTTGAAAGCTCTACATGAATTAAAAAACAGTAAAGCTGTGCGCAACGCAAACATGTTCTGAACCTGAGGCGCACAGCCTTGAAAGAGAGCTAGCCACAGGTACCGATTTATTAGTTTTAATCTCTAAAATTACCAATGAGTAATGAAATGTATATTTTCCATCAAAAACGATTATACCGTGCGGGACCGAAATCCGTACAGCACCGAAATCCGTCCACCTCATGAGATATCAATAAATTAAAGGGGGTTGAAGGTGATTATTGAAGAAATAATTTATCTTACCCTGTTCAGATACTTGGCAGTAAGCTTTTACGGCATAGAAATGGAAAGAAGGCTTTGAAATTGAAAACAATTTGCCACCCACCAAACGCGGAGTTTTGGCCGCCATTTTGTTTTCGTGTAGAGTATAATTGCACCAAAAGTAACTGTGTTTCAATTGCTAATTGCGAATCATTACATAAGATAAGCGGAATACAAATCGAAGGGATCGCTTCTCAAGGTGCGTATCGAACTATCTACAGTGGTAGTTTAGTCAATCAGAATGCTTCAATTTAAATATTAAATTAAAAAATAGCTGTACGGATTTTGATCCTTTAATTCGAAATCCGTCCACGGTGGACGGATTTCGAGTCAGGAGTAGTAGATTTTATTCATTATTTTATCATGTTTTTCGACGTTTTTAATGAGTAAATGGGAAACACTTCAAAAGTAGAAGCCTTCATGCTCCTGTGCCAATGACGAACGTTTAATTTACGTTCGATTCCTGTTTTCTAATGACTTTTTCATGTACTAAGGTGCTTAAGTGTACGGATTTCGATGACCCACGGTACGTTGAGAAATTATTGTACGAAAACATAAATTGTGGGAGGAGAGAATTTAGTAAAAGCATGTGCTGATTGTCGTTTGCTTGGTCGTGACTGCTGCTGCGGCTCCTGTGGTTTTGTTTTTCTTTGAATGGTAAAATGGAAATGTCAACCATTCTCCACCCTGCGTAGAAGCTTGCATAACATTTTCTATTTTTTCCTGGTTATTTTAATTAAGTCGACAAACCGCAAAAATATTTTGTTAAATAAATGTGGTAACGATGAAGTGATGATAAAGTAGTTTGCGCGTCGACTGCATTGCCTATTTTTTGTGGAAAAAAAAATATTTTTTTGGAAAATTTTGTAATTGTTTATTGCTAATATTGATTTATTTATGGAAATTTTGTATTTTTTAATGTAACATTTTTATTTCTTTATGGAAATTTGTTCTTTCATAATTGCAATTTTTGCTTTTAAAAGTGCTTATTTGTTTTTGTTTTGTGGAAAATTCTTGATTGTTTATGGAAATTTTGCTTTATTTGTGGAAATTTCATATTTATTTATTGCTCCTACCCTGATTTCTTTATTGGCAATTTTCTATTTTTTATGGAAAATTTCTAATTCTTCATGGAAATTTTATTTTGCTGCCATTTATTCCGGGAGTACAACTTTCAGACTTTCATTGATTTCAAAGCAGCGAACGATTTAGTAAACAGAAATGTGCTGTGGCAGATATTGTCCAAATATGGTTTTCTGGCGAAACTAATTGGGCTGGTACGAGCAACGCCTGATGGCTCGAAATCAAGTGATTGACCTGAGATAGATTGAAGCAGGGTGACGCACTTTCCGAATTTTGTTGTCCAACATTGCACTCGAGGATTAGGAGATCTGACGTGCAGAGGTACGAAACAATCATCACATGGTCGCATTAGCTCCATATGAAAATGGTGTGTGTCGCAGACGCGTGAATCACGACCTTTATCAAGTGCATGAAGAAGAGAATATTGTGAAAAGTATAAAAAGTTCCGTTTATCTTTTTAAACATTTGCTTAGCAGATAAAAAACCACAGTTTGCAAATCATTTGCGTTCCAAATGACATAATTTTTGAACCCACACTAGTTGATCAAAGTTGTTTCAATCAATTGTTCTCAATCCAGCTCATAGCCGACTTCCAGCATAATATCCCCGATACATTTTCATATTTAGATATTAGCTGCAATATATCGATGCCAACCTTATGTATGGAAATGATGTCGACTACAAAATAGATTGATACATCATTTAGAATACGTAGTACAGGCCTAATTACTTGATAAAGAGTATCTTGCTATCAGAAAAAAATCTGCTTTCCACAGGAGTTAATGTACATGACGTTTTATACCAAAGTATTCTTAAACAAGTCATAAACTGCCGCTAACCGCAAGTCGAGCACATCTGTATATGGGCCTCCATATACAGATGTGCTCAACTTGCGGTTAGCGGCAGTAAAGCTCATAGTCTGAAAAGGTTTTGAGAAACCAAATTGGTGTTACGCACGCACCATTGCATGATAGATGAACCCGTGAACATATGTGAACACCAAACAAGAGATGTGTGAAGATAATCTTAGTTCTGTAAATACATTTAATTTACGGGACCTTCTCCGCGTAGGTACGCATACTGCGAGATGCATGATACCTTGACGATGATTTGAGATAATTGATAACAAGCGCCAGGAATCCTTTGACCTGGTTTTCCAACCCCAATTATTCACATTGTGCGTAACTGAAGAACAGACACGAAGGCAGACACCCCTTTGTGTTAGGACATATTGAGTTTCCAACAACTCAAACGGTTACATCACCATCAACATTATCGTCTTTTGCTCCCAACGATCTCCAGTTTATCTCCACCGTTAAGCCGGATTCATTCCTCCTTCTGCGGCTCCGAATGGCCATAGCACTCAATGAAATCGACCCCCCTTCACACATATTTCACCGAGGAGGCACATTCGTCCCACTTCTTCGCCCGGTGAATTAAACTGAGTGTCAGTAGTGCCATTGTCGTCATTATCGTCCAGCATAGTCCGCTGCCTTGGTCGATATCATCCATCGCCCTGATAACCGACGCCATCATTGCATGTAAGCTTTGTGCTCCGGCTAAAGTGGACAACGATTTAGGTGTCTCGTTCGGTTGTTCGCATGTCGACTGTATTCCGGATGAACGCGTGATTATCTTCCACTACAACTGGTCGGGACGAAAATGTCAGTCGCCTTGACGCCTCTGGGCGCACACACGGCTTAGGAAGACGCTCAGTAGTGACGTGGAATCGGAAGCCGTCGGCCGCTGTTAGGCGACGACATGACATCCAACGAACGAGCGAGATTCTGTGCACCGTCTCTGTTCGTGGGCAGCATATGGCGCAAGGTGCTGCGGTGCGGCGGAGTAATTACGACAAACACCCACCACCAGTCTAATGGGCTCCTCGGCGCGCGGGTGCGTTCTGGTGCCCAAGGGAGGAGAAATTCTCGCAAATCTTCGCTGCCGGTTGAGAATAAGACGAATCTGACGTGGCCTATTGTGTAGTGACAGCCGATGCCACGTGGGGGGGCTCACTTAGTGTGTGCCTGATGATGCCGTGATGATTGTGTGAGCTGCTGTTTGTTACACATGTGAGGCAGCGTGATTTATTGATTTTTTGCCAACTTTTGACGTGATGCTGTTGATGAATTGCGCCTCTAATATGGCATGTGGGATGTGTTGATGGCGTCTTGATAGATTCGAATTTGATGTAGCTCAGTTGGACAATAGAGAATGTAATGAGGTGCCATCTGGTAGATCATTACATTGCAGACAGATAGGCGAGCAAGTTTCGTCAGCACCAACGGGTGTTTTGAGCGCAAATGTAAAGTTTTCTCCTTTGTGTTATGCATCGAGCAGATAACACATATTAATCATTGAACATTTGACACTTCATTCCACTAAATCATGAATCATGTTTCCATCGTATTCAAATATTCACGAAATCATCTCAAAATCGTTACGTAACGCTATTTAGAAATCACATCAGTTTACCAAATTTAAATAAAGTAAGAGATCAGAATAAGCATTGCCTTTTGAATCAAGTTCATAGACTTATTTGCATTAGCAAGGATTACATGACCCGACAACGCATTCAACACACCATATCCATTCTTCATTCCTAACAAAGGACAAATATTGCTCGGTACAATTCTGACACAACAATTTGCAGCACCTATTGTGTATCCCCTCATGCTAGGATTATATAAATCCCTGCTGCAGTGCTAGTGCTTTTCATTCATCGGATCAATAGATGCTATTGAATGTATTCTTCGACATGGAAAAAGCGGATTACAACGAGAACAAACCTCTCACCAAGTACCAGCGCCGACAAAGCATCCATCTCATCATCGAAGTAAAAACATATTCTTCGGATCATAAATGAGTTTGCGCTGGATTTGGCAAGTAATGCTGGGAAATATCCCCATCGGTTTGGGCTACACTCAATTGCGATCGAACTTCCAGCAGCAAGCAACGTCAGAGAAACGTTACAAGGAGAGCCTTATTGATGATAAATAATCACCTAACCCCACACCTGCATGCAGCCGTAGTTAATCCCCTTTCAGTAAACTGCTTGCAAAATTTCATATTTTCGCATGTGGTGCCGTTACTCGCTCTTCTCTGCTGGCAGCCTTGATACACGTGACTGAGAGGCAGTGACTTCCATAAAAAGTGCACCACCCGGTTCGTGCCCGCACATACGATAAATGGTCCAGTGAGAATATATTTATTGCTTGGGGCCCTGCTTGAGCGAGCACAATACTTTATACTCCTTCGGAGCTCGCTTAGGGGTACGCAGGAGGTTTATCGCGATGCACAGCACAAATTCGAACTAAGAGAGCGGTATGTAAGCAATCGCATTTAGCCGAAAGAAAATACTTTGAAATTTAAGATTTTTTCAAATGATTCCATTTAAGTTTTGAGAATAGTTTGAAAATCATAGAGTGAACAATTCAATAGGCGTGTATGTTCCTAAAGTAAATATAGTAGATTATGCAAAGTCAACGAGTTATTCAAGTCGATTTGAATAAGTTTTAAATGCGTGAATTATTAAATCTTTGCCTTTTTCAACTATTGAATGCTCCATCAAGAAAATCCCCTGAAACCCTCAATCAATTCCACGGAGTATCGGACAAAAATCTGACTTTGGCTACTTTCGTCACTCCACTGTGCCATAGACTGCCAACTGGAAGACTGCACGTGAGAGGCAATAGCACGGGGATGATCCCTTTCGAGATGATTAATGGGTGTTAGAGGAGGGGTCGTCCGCTGGGTACAAAAAAACATAGACCAGATCCGCTTCTGGTGCTGCTACTGCCAATAATAACAAC
Organism: Armigeres subalbatus; assembly: GCF_024139115.2. Classification (NCBI taxonomy): domain Eukaryota; kingdom Metazoa; phylum Arthropoda; class Insecta; order Diptera; family Culicidae; genus Armigeres; species Armigeres subalbatus. The sequence continues at coordinate 79,325,775 of NC_085140.1, forward strand.
AACACCAACTAGAACGGGTCCGTAGCGAGAAACGCTATCCAATCCACATATGAGTTACGGCAATATGATGGCGGGATGACGGCCATGGCGCGAAGGCGTGGGACAAAACTTCATGCAACAATAGGGCGTGACTATTTTTGGGGACGTACCAGTAGCGGAAAGCATGACGCTTTCGACAATGCTTTTGCTTTTCAGTGTTGAACAGATTACAATAAGTGCAAAAAGGGGAGAAATGGCAATCTGCCGTACCGAGGATAATTTTGTGATGATCATTAAATTGTATGATTTTTTTTCTTTAGGCGACAGGTAACCAAAATAACTAATTGATATCATCTAAAATTTGTTTTTTTGGAAATTTCTTTGAAAATGATGTGACCGTGAGACTCTTGAAGGAATAATGTTGATACAATGCACCACGCGTCCGCTTTTTCGCGCTTTAACTCGTAGAAGGCTTCCCAGACCTAAGGAGGAAAATTTCCCCTTTATGCAAGAATTGCAAAATTCGTTATCAATTGAAAACACTTTACAACAAACTGAAAAACAAATCGCTCCATTCAAAAAAACTCGATGTACTCAAAAGATGTTATTCTGCTGTATTCAGATTTTTGTGCAGTTTTTGAGAAAAACGGATTTAAATTCACAAAAGTACATATTTTCATTGAATTTTGGATTCACTGTTCTGCAAAGCTGAAATTCAGCTCCCCACTTTGACAATAGTGTTTGAATTTGGTAGAACAAATTGTGTGCATCATGCATATTAGTTGTTGGGATTTATTCAGTACGGACAATTGTTGTGAAAACAGAATGAATGTCACAAAAGTACGTACCGTTTTTATTCCAATCCCAAACAGATTCTCGTTACATAGATATTTATCTGAAATATTTCGTTTTATTTCATAGTAGTTCAAAGTGTTCAGAATTTGAAATAATTTGTGATATGCGTGTTCGGCATTTAAGTCAAAGTTTGTTTCTCTGGTGTCCAGCGAGGCCGTTAAGAAATCAGATGAAAAGACTTCTGTTTGCTTATTATCTTATTGGTTGGAGCATTCAGAAATGGTAAATAATTCCACTTAGTGATGCATCGAAGTTTAACACCATTGGTAACGATTGGAAATCTCGTGTGCAAAGACCGATTGGGAAATGTTTAGATCTATGATATTGTCCAAAGATCGCCAAGCACGCGGGATACAATTGTGTGGTCTGAGGATGTTTTTTCACTAACGGCCGTGGATCAATTAATCAAATTGTGATATTCAGAAGTCGATTCGTTCGAAACAACACACTTAAAGATGTTTTAATACCTTAGTCTGAATGTCATTTGCCATTAAATTGAATATTTCAGCAAATTAACGACCAAAAACACACTGCAAAAATGGTTAAACAATGGATTCAGAGTTAAAATCTCTCGGTAACGGAATGATCCACTGACCTCAACTCCTCCGAGGTCCTGTGAGAGATAATTAATCGAATAGTAAATCGTAATAAAGTCAGAAATAGGGATCAATTATTTGCGCATATCCAAAACACTGTTTCCCAGAATTTCTGCTACAAATATGCAATGCTATTATTGTAAACAAGTGATACGCTATAACATCTTAAAAAATGTTGTTTAGTTAAGTTGTATTAGTATTCACGTGTTTTTCCTTGACATTTGTTAGATTATAAAGTTTTTTTTTCCCAGATCTATGATTGTGGCAGTCGTTTTGTTCATTACTGTATATGGGGAACTTGAGATCCATTAAGATACCACTAAGGCAACACGTATCGGTCACAAATTATGACACTCCAATTTTTTAGCCAAAATGAACACTTGTAGGGATTGGACTATTAAGATTTTTAATTTTTGCAAAATAAGGGACGACCTTTTTGCCAGGCTGCGATTTTTTTTTTCCAGAACGCTATTTCGCATAAGAGGAGTTGGTACTATCCCATTCAATCATCCCACTTGATAGTAACTTTACAGATTCGTATTACGACTCCAACAGAAAGGCCGTCTATGAAACACTGAAGCCTTACTATTGAGGTTTTTCTCCCATTTAATTGTGCTTACATTGTAAACGTTGCCTATTACTTCTATTTCCACAAACCATAGCTGATTATATGCAACAAAAGGTAATTGAGAATAATTCACTCATTTTATTCAGATAAAATAAATTTCAATTACCAAAAATTACCATATGGTTTTTTGCCTTTCTCGTATACTAAGTATACGGTAAAGGCTATATGATCGCTCCAAAAACAAACTTTTTATAGAAGGCCCGGAGACCCATAGTGTTATATACCAATCGACTCAGTTCGACGAATTGAGGTGATGTGTGTGTGTGTGTGTGTGTGTGTGTGTGTGTGTGTGTGTGTGTGTGTGTGTGTGTGTGTGTGTGTGTATGTATGTGTGTGTGTGTGTATGTATGTGTGTGTGTGTGTGTGCGCAAAACTACTAAAAAAATGTCACTCATTTTTCGGGCACTTATCCTCAACCGATTTACTCGCAACAAGTTGCATTCGACGCACAATCATGTCCCATTGTTTCCTATTTGAAATTGGCCATGTCGGACTATGGGATCCGAAGTTATGGCCAAAATACAAATTCATACGAAAAAATCGCGTAAAAAATGTCACTCATTTTTCGGGCACTTATCCTACACCGATTTGCTCGCAACAAGTTGAATTCGACGCAGAATCCTGTCCCATTGTTTCCTATTTGAAATTGGCCAGATCGGACTATGGGATCGAGAGTATGGGCTAAAATACAAATTCATACGAAAAAATCGCGTAAAAAATGTCACTCATTTTTCGGGCACTTATCCTCAACCGATTGGCTCGCAACTATTTGCATTCGACGCAGAATCCTGTCCCATTGTTTCCTCTTTGAAATTGGTAATATCGAACAATGGAATCGAGAGTTATGGCCAAAATACAAATTCATAAGAAAAAATCGCGTAAAAAATGTCACTCATTTTTCGGGCACTTATCCTACACCGATTTGCTCGCTCGATTTGAATTCGACGCAGAATCCTGTCCCATTGTTTCCTATTTGGAATTGGCCAGATCGGACTATGGGATTGAAAGTTATGACCAAAATACAAATTCATACGAAAAAATCGCGTAAAAATGTCACTCATTTTTCGGGCACACATCCTTAACCGATTTGCCCACAACAAGTTGCATTCGACGTAGAATCCTGTCCCGTTGTTTCCTATTAAAAATTAGCCATATCGGACTATGGGATCGAAAATTATACCATTTTTGCCTTTCCCGTATACTAAGTATACGGTAAAGGCTATATGATCGCTCCAAAAACAAACTTTTTATAGAAGGCCCGGAGACCCATAGTGTTATATACCAATCGACTCAGTTCGACGAATTGAGGTGATGTCTGTGTAATAATGTGTGTGTGTGTGTGTGTGTGTGTGTGTGTGTGTGTGTGTGTGTGTGTGTGCTCAAAACTACTCAAAACGGGCACGAAAAAATCGCGTAAGAAATGTCACTCATTTTCCGGGCACTTATCCTCAACCGATTTGCTCGCAACAAGTTGCATTCGACGTAGAATCCTGTCCCATTGTTTTCTATTTGAAATTGGCCATATCGGACTATGGGATCGAAAGTTATGGCCAAAATACAAATTCATACGAAAAAATCGCGTGAAAAATGTCACTCATTTTTCGGGCACTTATCCTCAACCGATTTACTTGCAACAAGTTGCATTCGACGTAGAATCCTGTCCGATTGTTTCCTATTTGAAATTGGCCAGATCGGACTATGGGATCGAAAGTTATGGCCAAAATACAAATTCATACGAAAAAATCGCGTAAAAAATGTCACTCATTTTTCGGGCTTTTATCTTCAACCGATTTACTTGCAACAAGTTGCATTCGACGCAGAATCCTGTCCCATTGTTTCCTATTTGAAATTGGCCTGATCGGACTATGGGATCGAAAGTTATGGCCAAAATACAAATTCATACGAAAAAATCGCGTAAAAAATGTCACTCATTTTTCGGGCACTTATCCTCAACCGATTTACTTGCAACAAGTTGCATTCGACGCAAAATCCTGTCCCATTATTTCCTATTCGAAATTGGCCATATCGGACTATGGGATCGAAAGTTATGGCCAAAATACAAATTCATACGAAAAAATCGCATAAGAAATGTCACTCATTTTTCGGGCACTTATCCTCAACCGATTTGCTCACAACAAGTTGCATTCGACGTAGAATCCTGTCCCGTTGTTTCCTATTGAAAATTGGCCATATCGGACTATGGCATCGAAAATTTTTTTTATGGAAAAATCGCTAAAAAAATGTCGCTCATTTTTCAGGTACTTTTCCTCCACGGATTTGCTCGCATTAAATTGCATTCGACGCAGAATGTCTCATTGATTCCTATTGAAAATTGGCCAGATCGGACTATGGGCTTAGAAGTTATGGTAAAATTACTATTTATTGTGAAAAAGAGTTCAACAAAGTCTAGCTCACTTTTTTAGCACTTAGACTTCATCTATTCCCCAAGCAACACAAGTTCAACAAATCTGGTTGCAGTAACCATATTGTAACCATAAGAAGCACGCCGAACACAGCACTAGACGCTTTGCTCCACGTGCTACCATTGCATCAATTTATTCAATTAGAAGCAGAGAAGAGTGCTTTAAAGATCAAAAGAGATTCAAACCTCTTCGAAGGTGACCTAACAGGACATCTTAGTATTCTAAACAAAATAAGTATCAACTCACTGATCACAAACAACGATGATTGGATGAGAAGAAGATACAACTTTTATCGATGTTTTGATGTAATTAATCTTGAGCGAAGCACATGGACAAATGGTGGACCAAATCTTCGTTCAGGATCGATTGTGTTTTACACCGATGGTTCAAAACTGAACAATCAAGTTGGAGCAAGCGTGACTGGCCCAGGGACGAATATTTCGATTCCCATGGGAAAGTGGCCATCTGTTTTCCAAGCTGAAGTTCAGGCTATTCTTGAATGCTCTAATTTATGCATACGTCGAAATTACAAATTCAAATATTTGCATAATGTCTGATAGTCAAGCAGCATTGAATGCTCTGAAATCAGCAAGATGCACATCTAAACTCGTTTGGGAATGTGTTCAGTCACTCCAAACCTTGGGTAGTCGTAACAAAGTGAACCTATATTGGGTTCCTGGTCATTGTGGCATTGAAGGCAATGAACAAGCTGATATGCTGGCAAGACTTGGTTCATCTCGACAATTCATAGGTCCAGAACCTTTTTGTGGTGTATCTGCGTGTTCTCTTAGAATGGAACTGAAATCTTGGGAACATTCAAAATAGAGGACATTTGGAAGAACACCTTGATTGCGAGGCAGTCTAAACGTTTCATCACACCAAACGTATTTATCACTCGCAAAATCTTAGATCTTTCAAAAAGATCCTAACACATATACAGGTCTTGTAACAGGCCATTGCCCGAGCCGTTATCACTTGAAGCTGCTAGGAAAACTTCAAGATGATGTATGTCGCTTCTGCGGTATACATGTGGAAAACTCGGAACATCTGTTATGCCATTGTCCGGCAGTTTTAGAAAAAGATTACAGTTCTTCAACAGGGGGCTGATAGAACCCTCTGAAGTTTGGAGAACAAGTCCCAATTTGGTAGTGCGATTCATCAGAACCATAATACCGTATTGGGAAGACGCTGGTAGTCAAGGTGATGCAATTGCTCTACATAGCAATGATGCGTCAACTTGACAAAGCTATATGAAATGGGGCATATATCACAATAGATCTAACAAATGGTCGCAGTGATTAAAATACCCAACAGGGAAAAGAACCATATTGTGACTGAATCCGGCCATATATAAGTTACTGTGATTGATGTGCAATATGTGTGCTTCTCAGGTCGCTCGCAACAGATTGCATTCGACGCAGAATCTTGTCCCATTGTTTCCTATAGAAACTTGGCCGGATCGTACAATTGGATCAAAAGTTATGGCGAAAATACTAATTTTAAAACTACAAAATAAAATGCCATTTTTTGCTCTTATGCTCATCCGATTTGTTTGCAACAAATTGCGTTTGGCAAGAATTTTTTTATGCATATAAACAAATATGAAAAATAAGACCAATTCACATATTGGTGTTATTTTAGATTTTTCCAAACCTTTTGAACGAACGAGAAAGGCACCATCACCGCTAGGTGGATTAATCTGGGTTTTTATGGAAAAATCGCTAAAAAAAATTCACTCATTTTTCAGGCACTTTTCCTCAACCGATTTGCTCGCATTAAATTGCATTCGACGCAGAATGTCTCATATTTTCTTATTGAAGATTGGCCAGATCGGACTATGGGCTTAGATGTTATCATCAAATTACTATTTATTGTGAAAAAGATATCAAAAAAGTCTAGCTTACTTTTTAGCACTTAGACTTCATCTATTCCTCAAGCAACACAAGTTCAACAAGTCTGGTTGCAGTAACCATATTGTGACTGAATCTGGTCATATATAAGTTACTGTGATTGATGTGCAATATGTGTGCTTCTCAGGTCGCTCGCAACAGATTACATTCGACGCAGAATCTTGTCCCATTGTTTCCTATAGAAACTTGGCCGGATCGTACAATTGGGTCAAAAGTTATGGCGAAAATACTAATTTTAAAACTACAAAATAAAATGCCATTTTTTGCTCCTATGCTCATCCGATTTGTTTGCAACAAATTGCGTTTGGCGAGAATTTTTTTTATGCATATAAACAAATATGAAAAATAAGACCAATCCACATATTGGTGTTATTTGAGATTTTTTCAAACCTTTTGAACGAACGAGAAAGGCACCATCACCGCTAGGTGGATTAATCTGGGTTTTTTTTTTGTATAAGTTCAATAGTAGATAGAATTTAATCATATGGTTCTATACAAGATAAGAAATTAAGAAAACTTTAATCGAGGGTGGTTGTTTGAAATTTTGGTTCTCATCTAACAGTTTTGCTTATTTAAGGCATCTGCATCGAGGCCCGAGCAACACACATGTTGTAAATCAGTCTATTATGCTCATATTGGTTATATATGAGTTATATCAACCAAATCAACGTGAATTGTGCTGCTAGGGGGAATTTCGGTAGGGGAAGGAGGGGCAAGATGCCATAGATATGCACAGACTGCTGTTATGCCTTAGCTGTAACGATTTTCATGGGCGTTTCTACCTCACGCAACAGTTAAAATTAGAAAAAATCTCAATTATATTGATAATATTCACATTTCAAAAAAGTGGTGATATTTTGTTGACGGAAAACTCATGAGGTAAAACGCCTTTTAGCCGGCAGCTCTTAGGGAACAACGTACTACACGTCGGCGCATCAGCATTCTGGTATGGACAGTGCGTGGAAACGCGAGAACATTGTAGGATAGTTCCACTAGGGCGTTTTCCCCCGCCGAAATGTTAGATGTTTCATCAAAATGTGGAAAATTTCAGTTTTTCCTACATTCCTATCTATTATTTTGACACTTTTTTCGCCTAACCTACATAATTTCACGTCTAGTTTTTAAGGCTATCTCAAACATGGTAAATATAAGTGAATAACCGAAAGTCGTTATGCCCCGGGGGGCGTTTTGGGGCCTCTTCCACTAACCATTGCGGTTGCACCAAAATTCACCAGTGCCTCCATACAACCCAAGTAACACGGTTTGTTGTATGAGTGTAAAAAATACATCTTTCGAACATATAGTATGTTTCGTTTTGGTATGAAATACTGCTTCGATTACTTTCACACGACTCAAACAGCGCAAAAATTATCGATATTTTTAACATCTTTCAGTTGCAACCTTGTTTTTGATTGCACATTCACAAGACTAAACTTAAGTACTAAGGATGTTTTCAGTAACCGACTTTCAACATGGTTCTGTCAAATTGAATACCAAAACAAAAATGCTGATCAACACGTACAAAGAAATAAATTTTATACCAAAAACGAATGAAAACAAGCATGCATGAAATGATGAACACCATTTTAATAATATTAATAAGCATATACAAACTGAATAAATAAATCAAATTTGTTTCGAAGTCTCGGTCGAAACATTATATGCGGCTCATGTTTCATTGACTAACTTTTCATTTTACTTCTCCTAAATTCATGCGCCATTGATTGAAGAAAAATATAACTATGCCAAAGCATAATTTTGTAATTAATATGTAAACAAATTCCCGAATCTGCAAAAGAAAAACAATATGGCGAGTTGTCGATAAACAACAGGGTCGATGAAGAACTTTCATAACATTGATCTTAAAAGATGTTGAAATTACGTTAAACTTCTATCATTGCGGTATATATTCTGACGAAACAAATGTCAAAAAATGAACATGTTATGACATTGTTCGTAAAATCTTCCTGTAGACTTGTTTTATGTTGTGAGAATGTAAAACGAAACATCTCAAAAAACCAAAGTATGTATGACATGACATCAAATTCTCCAAAGGCATCGCCTTACGGTCTGTCGAGCACACAATGGGGTACGATAACATGGAATCTGTTTGTTTTCTGCAGCAACATGATTTTTTGGCAAGATTGGTCATGTTAAGTGAATAAAAGTGTACCATTTAGGTACAGATTTATCATATTTAAGCCCATTTCTCGTCATTGCAAAAAATAGCGTGTGCAACTCGCTGCAAAACTAGATTTTTTCAGCACTCGTAGTATTTATCCAACTCGGCAAGCCTCGTTGGATAAACGTACAACTCGTGCTGAAAAAATCATGTTTTTGCAACTAGTTGCACAAACTACTATTAATTTATTTTTATATTTAACACAAAAATGGTTTTCGTACGGTCGAGTTCCCGAATAATATGCAATTAATTGTAATCAAGTGTCGGTCTTCCACCGTCATTAGTCGTCTGAGTACACGCGACCGCATGCGTAAGGCAATCAAACTCATCAAATGCTTTAGCCAAGCAAGCCTTTGGCACAGCAGAGTGTGGTTGATTTGCACTCTATACAAATCCGCCCAGCCCGTTGTTGGGGGCATAGAGTGTGATCCTCGCGTTTAATAAACAATGTGCAACAATTCCTATTTTACCATTATGCCTGTCAAACTTGTAGACCTTAACCTCAGGCCTGTTTTTTTATTCATTACTCGATGCAAATATGCTCTTACTGGGTTGCAGAACATTCTAAATTTTAATTTTTTTTACACAATGTTTAGCCACAAGTTGATAAAATAATGCACCATGCGTCTCCATGTGCTTTTATGCTTATAACGGGTGTGGCAACTAAAAAATTGGAATGACTTCAATACTTTTCTATCAGAATAATAATGCTTTTATAGAAATATGATTTTATGTGAATAAATCCTTAGAACATTGCTTACAAAATGCCGTGGAAACAGGAAATACTGCGGCGAGCTTTGTAATTTTTTCAAGCCAACAAAGATCATGGAACAAGTACATGGTCGAACATTTTAAGCGTGAAAATGTTTCAAAAACTGTCTTACTTGCGAACCACGGTCCAAATCTCAATATTCGTTAGTCCAAGTTTGAAGACTAAGGACTCCCGTAACACGGTAGATCACTTTGACGCAGTGTGTTGCGGTGTAAGATCTACCAAACAGAGCCCTAGCCTAATCCATTTTTCTAGCTAGGGCAATAAGTTGTGGTAATTAAGGATTCATCGTATTTAGTCCTCGCTACCAACAGCAGTCTCAGAAATAAAACATAATTAATGTTACCTTGCAGACAGTTGAAAGACTCGAATTCCTCTTGTTTGAGGCTAAACTGTATGTAGCGGAAACAACTTTTCAAGCAATTAGTTAAAAAACCTCGGTACCCGGTCCTAGGCTGAACTGACTGCTGGAAAAATCGAGTTAGGGGTTTAAATACGTACTAACTCTTCTTGAACTGGTTCATTTTCGGAATGCAAGAAATTATTCAGGTTAAGTGGGTGAAAAGTGTTTCCGTTAGTAATTCATAAAAAAATTGAATGGAAATTCATGGAAGTCATAAAAAAAACAACAATTTCAATTTGAAATTTTAAATGAATTTTTCTCTTGGACATTTATAAGAATTTAACTTGAGATAACAAAACAATTTACCGTAGAAATAAAAAAAAATCTTTAACAACTTTAATGAGTTGTTCTGTTTTAAGATGAAAATCCAACGAGTGATTTCCCTCGTAATTCTATTTGGACTTTCTTACACTAAATTGCTCCGTGGCTTCGATTTTGCATTGGTATGTGAAAATGTTAGTCGTCGGAGTAGGATAATTCCTCCGCCGGGGATTATCTGAGTAGTTTGCGACCACGTTGAACGGCTCGAAGAGGAATAGATGTTAAATGGAACGACAGAAGTGCTAAAGGGGCAGTTTGCTAAAACAAATATGGAAGCCGCAGGGCTGAAAAAGCATGCATAAGAGCAATACGAAGTACCCCATCAAATGCTTTGAACGCCATATTCTACCATATTCTGTTATGAACTAGCATACTCTGTTATAAAATGCTAGAGGAGTAATACCAAAAATTAATATACACAATCCTTCAGGTATAACATGATCTGTTAATACAATACCAAACGCATAATAAATTATCATTCGTTTGGTATTGAAATACCTAAGCTTGTAATGCCTAAAGTATTTTGCATATTTATGTTTGCTATTTTACCTCTTATGCTAGTTCATACCAATTTCAATTATCGAGGACGTCGCTTCTGCTTGGGATTGGAGAGGAGAAAATAACTCAGTAATACTTGATTCATAATAACAGGAAAAACACCGAAGAAATATGCAAAATACTTCAGGCATAACATACTCTGTTCTTACAATACCAATCACATAACAAATTATTATTCGTTTAGTAATTAAAATATCCTAAGTCTTTTGAATAATAATTTTTGGTATTTTACCTCTTATGCATACCAAGCTCATACCAATTTCTGTTATCGTGGTCGCCGTTCCTGGTCGGGTATGATATTCAATACACGACGCGTGAAATATTGCGAATGGCGTGGGGTGGAGAGATTCGCCAAGGATCTTTCAAATTCTTTACAAATGGATCAAAACTTGAAACACAAACGGAAGCACGAATTTTTGGTCCTAGAATTGATCGCGCAGTGAAAATGGGACAATACACAACGGTGTTCCAGGCGGAGATCTTTGCGACATTGGAATGCGTGAGCATTAGCCATTTGCCACCTAATTCGGCCAACCCAGAAAAATGCCTAATTTCGAAAAACTATCGATCAATTTCAACAGCAAAGAAGCATAAGGGTTATATCGCTTATCAGAGCTAATAAAACTATAGAAAATTGTTTCATTGTTATAGTCATGCGAGAAACTGGCCAAATTAGGAACATGGCCAAAACTGTTATTGGTACCCTACACGCTTAGATAAGATTACCTAAAATTCGGTTTTTATTTTACCTAAAATTACCATTACCTAATTTGGAATATTTCCAAAAAATTAGCGATAATTCTCGTTTCTTTTTACCTACTTTTAAGTATTTGACGTTTTTAGACAATGACGTTATTTTTTACCTAAAATTAGATTTTTCTTGACTTTGTAAATACAAGTGCTTTTTCCGGCTCTTTGCTGTGCAGTAGGGCAGTTCAAATTTCAAAAATGTTCGAAAATTCCAACTCCCATATGTCTATTAGCATTATTTTGATAATATAGGAGTCCTGGCAAAATTTCAGGCAATTCGGTGACCATTTAGGGGTGGCGCGAAGTCAATTTATGTTTATATGGAAATTTGTATGGGAAAAATTTAAAATTTATTCAAGTCTCCCTACAACTGTCTAATTGTGATGAATTCAAATAAACATCCCCAACCTTCCTTTTTGGAACCTATATAAATGAGACCTCCAGATAACACATTAGTTATGAGTGGATTGAACGGTTCTATTGACAGTGTGAATATGAGATAAATGGATAAAATGGTGTAATTAGCCTCAATGTAACAGTGGAAATATAAATCAAAATTAATGAGTTATCCACTGGTTGACCTCGAATAGATTCCAAAAATGGAGGTTGGGGATGTTTATTTGAATTCATCACGATTTAAGAGTTGTAGGGGGATTTGAATTTTTTTAAAGTTTTTCCCATACAAATTTCCATATAAACATAAATTGACTTCGCGCCACCCCTAAATGGCCACCGAATTGCCTGAAATTTTGCCAGGACTCCTATATCATCAAAATATTGCTAATAGACATATGGGAGTTGGAATTTTCGAACATTTTTAAAATGTGAACTGCCCTACTGTGCAGCCTATCAAAACCTACTTGTTCCTGCCGCTGAATTCTTCGGGCAACATCGAGATAATCAATTATTGAAAACTGATGGTAAGTGGTTGATTGATAAGGGACCACTTCCGGGAATAATATATTAACTTCTACATATTTATTTTCAGAATTACGGAAAATGGTTTCTTGCTCACACATTTCCGAAAAGCTTCCAGGATGGATCAGGGCTCGAACTCGGGCTCGAACGCCAGTCATCTTCACCTGTCGCCTGTTGTTGGTTGGGAATGTTGGTCACGAGTTTGCTCGCTGGCATGCGGACGATGATCAGCCGCCCTTAGCGTTGGGAACAGACGCTCCTACCATGAGGAACAGACGCTTGATCAGGTTAACACCTCCGGAGCGGAGCAAACTCCCCTCCCTGATAGCATACGACCTTAGTTTCCACCGGGATTAGTTACCTGATCTTCCCAACGCTTCCAAGACGCTCGATCAGGTTAACACCTCCGGAGAGGAGCTAACTACCACACCCTCCCTCCCTGTTAGCATGTGACAAAAGTTCCCACCGGGGTTAGCTACCTGGACTTCCAAAAGGGTGCTCGTATCCCGGCCAGCACCGCGGGTAGGCTGCAAGCAGCAGTACTAGGGGCAAGGCTGGCGAAACACTTTCATTAGAGGTAAAGCAGTGGTTCATGTGGTCCACCTCGAAGACTGTGCTGCCTTGGATTCACTCCAACCTCCGTCGGTTAAGCAGTTTGTTTCTGATCGGCGAGATCCATAGCATAACGAGCTCGCTGAAAGGGAATGGGTTTCGACGAAGTCCAACGTTGACATGGTTTCGCGGTTCGGAGTTTCTGTACCAGCGGGAGAGCTGTTGGCCGGAACATGTTACGGAAAATGTTACACCGAACATTAGCGAGTAGTAGACCCGTTGCGGTTTTCTTAGCGAAATATTCTAGTCCGGACGGTGACGTGTGTCTTCCGATTCGCAACGGATCGCGGAAGGAAACGAGTACCAGAAGGCGGAGATGTATCTCTGGAGAATAGCTCAAGCATACTCAAAAAGAAACAGCAGCGCCACCAAGTGGAGGACATGTTCCGATGATTTTTCTTTAGCTCGAATAAAACTTTCTTGACAGCATTATCCATTATGGAAAGCTTCAAACGTGTTAGTTGGAAATTATCCGAACACGTGCAAGTACATTGATACATAGAGGTATTAACGATCATTGTATTAAAATTCAACAATTATTTATTACTTAACTACACTTTTTGTATTAACACCTTGCAGAATTTTATATTCCAAGATGTTAAACAAAATTGTGAAATTTGTTTTTTGGGCTTTGAAAAGCGAGTTTTCATCCAAAATCATGAGATAATCTGATTTTGGTCTAGTCAGCTATACATTAATTTAAATAGCTGCAGCACGGATCTGAAACAGATAGTTGGAAGTAACATTTATAACCACTAGAAAAAAAATTACTTTCTATATACTGACATTCAGCTGTTCACGCCGTCTATCCGAAATCGCATAATTTAGTGATTTTTGGCGATGAAATATTCGTGCCCATGCGTAGAAAAATGAAGCTCTGACTATAATTTCTTCAAAGAGAAAAGGAGAAATTTGCAAGTGTAGATTACTCTGAATGGTGTTGAGTTCTGTCCTCTGAATCGACTTTCACGCGACTTTTAGATTACTCGTTCAATTTCCAACTGCTGTGACAGTGCTGTCATTCCATTCATCAACAAACGCCTACTGCGATCTTCCACACATTTATTCGATATTAGTCTGAAGACTACACAATATACTTAAGTAAATATACGTGTTCAAATATATGGAGTTGCATCTATCATATATTTTCTTAACTCTACAAATGGTTCTTTTCGTACCGGCAAAAATTAAGCTACCGATTGATGAAAATATTTTCTTAGTGATTACAATACAAGCTTTCGCGGAAGATTGTCAACAGTGAGGACGAGAAACAGATGACATACGCAGCAGAAAACGGTTTATTCTAGTTAAAGTGATGAGGGCAGAAATACCATTATTCGTGCAAACAAAAAAATTAGGAAGTTTTCTGTGTGTGTGTGTGTGTCATCCTCTATCCCTCACCCAGCTGGGGGTGTTGATCAAGTAGTACTACGAATAATTTGATCAGATCTCATGCTCCGTAATGGTGCCCTTTTTGTTACGAAGACTAGTACTGCAAAAAGGATTCACTTCTGAAGCAAAAAAGATTTCTTCAGGAAGTGTTGGGAACGGGATGTACTGGTTGATCATAACAGCTACAGCAAAACTTCACAAGGACGCCCTTATTCGTACTAACTACTAAGGGAGTAGAAGGTCGAGAAGAGCCACCGTTGCTTACTGAAGCGTGAACCGGATACCTGGGACTCCCACAATATCCGCGGCAAAAGCAGCAAACGATGCCCTGTACGTATTTAATGGTAATTTTTATGAATATATAAATTTATAAAGTGATGAAGATAGGAAAGATAAAGAGCTAAAACGTGCTACAATTTAGATGGTCCACTATCAATAAAGTCAAATTCAATTAGTTATGAATATAATGGGAAGTTTTCAAATTACATTTTAAACATTTAAAAATAATAGAAATATAACTAATACAGTCAGATCTGCAAGAATTTAATTAAAGGTTTAAGGTTAAGGTTTAAGGTTTAAGATAAAGAAGTAACATAGGGAATACAACAAATACAAACACTTAATAAAATTGATGAATACAATGTTCACTATGAATGTAATAAGAGTGTCAGAGAATATATCAAGCTACAAAATATAGAGTAAAAGTTTATTGTATGAAATATATGGAAAATTCTATTTATTTTATTAAAGAATAGATTGAATGGCAAAAAAACTAAATTATAAGAGGCTCTTTGAACATTTTTTTTCGACCTCCACAATGTCGGTGAGAGCGATGATCCATTATCATGACGGGAATAAATACTGCTAGTATTGATAAAACTAACAAGAGATATTTATTAAGAAAGATAATTATGACTGTCCTACAACAGGTTTATGAAGAGACATGAAAACAACATATAGTTCATCCAACATAAGGCTACAAGGATAGATCTCACCAAATTTTCCAAGAGCCTTCAGGTCTGTCCACTATTCACCACAGAGGTTTTCTGGATCGAGGAAAATAATCCTAGTGTGGGTACACATAGCTTGAAATGGAATTCTTTTTTGACGGATCAGCACTGTATCAACAGCTATCACAACATGAAACAGAAGAAAAAGCCAAGCAACTTCGCTCTTCTTCCAAATATACACAACACATACATTGACGGCACCAGTAGAAAACAACTAAGGAATCATTCAATTTGATTTCGGAAACACTTTTTTTTCTTTCATTTTTCACCTTGCAGTTTTTCAAATCCATTTATAAATGCATTTTCCTTGAGCCCGAATAATATACACGATCATGTGGTAGCGTTCGTGGTAGTAACAACATAACCTCGATGAACCAAGGATTCCGGAAACTAGTTATAAAATACCCCCAAAATTGTCACTTTTTCTTAAACGACATAAAAAGTTTAAACTGATATAAAAAGCCCCTGATTGTCACTTCGCCACACTATCTTTGGAATCACAATCGGCCGAATCTTATTATTTCGCCGATGATTTGCAATCGCGCGATTTTGACACGAGATTTTTTTTTCACCACAAAAAAATTAGGAAGTTTTCTCACTCGAAAAGCATTTGCATTGGACATATTTAAAGCAGATCGGATTGGAACAACCCACGCTAGAGATGATTTTAAGATTGAAAAGGGGAAACACAGTTAGCTTAATTTAAGTGAAAATATCTTTTGAATATAAGGGTTGATTGAATTTGAAGCTGTTTGGCGATAAGCCCAGTCAGGCGAAAACAACAAGGATTGGATTCTGTAAAAAAGGCTCTCAAATATTTGTTCCATCCTTGGATTATTTACCCCACACCCACCAAAGCTTTTTCACAAGATGTTTTTTTTAAAGAAATGTATTTGATAATTTTCTTTTTCTTCGGCTTTAAAAGGTAGGGGTTTGAGATATTTCATCCATCGAATGACGCTTGTTCTTATACAATCTAAAAAAAAAACATTGATACATAGATTGGATCACCCTACGCAATGCTTCTTCCGCATATGCTGGCTCAACGTCTAGTCCTGCTCATAATAGAGTATATTGTATGCACATTTGATAAAATGGGGAAAACAATAAACGTATCAAGTCAACTGTTAGGAAAAGTCGTGGCCGTGGCAAAAACTAGAGCTCAGCTTCGAGACATCGAAAGACTCTTTAAGAAACAAAACGCGCAATGTGATACTGGCAGCTCCAAACAATAAAATAAGAAGCGAGGCGGCCTTTGGTGTCATTGATTTACCGACGATATCTAAAGATTCAGTCACTTGTTTCAACCTTTTTACTTCCATACTTTAATACTTTTAACAAAAATTTGAATAATTTCAAAAGATATATTATTTTAAACGCGCTATCATCCACAGGAAGCTGAGTCAGGAAATTGCTTCTACTACTGGCACGAAGTTCTCGCTTCCGATGAATCCATTTTTTTGCATGTCTTGAAAAGTTCCAGGCTCTACTGAATGTAATGGAGTTCAATGTTCTATCTACTTCTATAGAATAGCGAGAATGTAATTTCTTATTCAACAAAAAAGAAGGAAACTGGGACGAATGCCAGCGTGAAAAACGACAGTAAGCGTTCTTTTATCACTTTCCAATGGGTTGCTCTTTCGGGGGGCCAGTGTCGGAGAAAACTTTCTTTCATATGCTGCGAACGGGAAAACAAGTGAGCGTTCACTGTCATCCGTCATCCTTGTCAGTTTTTTCTTCTTTTTCCATCGCAAGCCTTGCCCTTCCTTTCTTCGCCTTCACGTTAGAATTAAACCCAATCAGCATAGCGAATCGGTCCCGAAGGATGACGTCCTCTGAACTCCGACGATGATGTGCAAGCATGTGTGACAAATGGAATAAATATGCAAATTTGTTGGGTTCTAGTTTTCCACATTTTTTGCTCCACCTTTGTTATTTTACAAAGTGAAGGTACCTTTCCTAGTCCGAGGGTATTTCTTAAATCTTATGCCATGTTGAAGTTCTCCAAAATAAAACTTTTATAATAAATCATTCCGAGATTTTTCAGACTTCCAAAACTGATTTCTTTTTGTTTTTATGACCAAATAAAGTATGGGTGAAAACCGTTTTTTTAAATGAGAAAGCCAATCAATATTTGCCATGAGAACCAATAATAGGTTATTGGTCAAATCAACATCACCAAACCGTTACAATTAAAAATGTTTCATATTCAGTTGTATTGGGTTGCCTAAAAAACACGCATTACCTTAGAATACGTTAGAGAACGAAATGGCGACCGAACCCTACTCTGCATTGTGTATGGCTATGCCAACCCTGCGAAGTATGGTGACACGGCTCGGTGAAAAGTCAGATCCGTGCCTTTGACGATGGGGTTAACCTACCTCAATTGATACGAGGCAAAACGAGAAAATAATCATGCGATGATCAGTAACCGAATGATTTTCTTGTTTCAGGTTTGCAACTCACTGGAATTTATGAGGCTAGTTTTGTTTTTATTTTGCGCAAAGATTGTATAAAATGGAGCTGGATTTGGATTCCTATGGGGTGTTTATACACATGCACATATTATCTGATATCTTTGTAAACTAATATAAAAATTTTCTTTGGTCAATTTTTGGAAAACTTCCGAGCACATGTTGAAACGTTACACCGTTGTCAAATGAGCAATCATTGGTATTTGTGTCAATATGTCCACAATGTAATACGAATTCAAGAGCTATTCTACAAAACCGGATGCAGATGTTGAAATTAATCGAAAACGTGCAGAGGAATTCTCCATGGTTATGGTTTTTAATATGGTTTTCATCGGAACCTCTTTCAGCACAATTTCAGTATCCCAACAGCCGGCACATTCAAGAAACCAATATCAATAGCACGTGTTCTTAAACGTAAGGAAATGAGCGGCGAGTGGCACATAAAGAATCACCACACCCCTGCGATTGGAAAGCTCTCGTCAAGTCGTACCTCACGGCAAATGGATCGGATCCGTTTTTCCCGGAATCCATTTTCCAAGGGATATCAGAATGCCAGTTCGCAAGCTTCCAAACAGTTTAATAAATGATTAACTAGACCCATCCAAACTTCGAAGAAGTGCTCAAGCTTGGATCATTTTTCGCTGCGGCATAAAGTCACTTTCCAATTTTCCGCCGGCACGCAAATACCCCACGCGTACATAAATCCCGCTCTTTCGCATCCTAATTTGAGCCTTTTCCCACCATTAAGCGAATAATTTCGCCCACAGTTCATTTAACGGTGCGCCGCGGTATAATTTTCACCTTCACTCATAATGATGGATGCGGGTACGAGGTTTGCTGCGAGGCAAGATATCCGACCCTTATCGAAAAGTTTGCGGCAGTAGGAAAGTTTCCTAGAATTAAGCGTCGCGTTCGGAAGTTTTCATGTCTCAGGGGCTCCACCCGCGCCGCTAATGTGCCTTCGTGCAGGTATGTCGGTAGCAGACGGAAACGAACAATGGCAAATTTATGTGGTGTGTCCTTCAAGACTATACATCCGAGGCACCTGGAGCACATTTAGGTCTAGAACGACCCGAGCCGATTCGCTTGATGGCACTCATAAATGACACTCGATTCCCTGTCCTCGGGTCGTAAATGGATCTTTCTCGCGTGAACTGCGGTAGTGAGAATGTGTCATTAGCGTTTGGATATGGCTTTGTGAAACTGCTTTCGTCAGGAATGTGTATCGGGGCTCGTTCTGCAGTTAATTTAATATATGTTTGTCGTTATTATATTTCGACTCCTACTCGAATTACTTTGATTCTGAGAATCATGCGTACCTTCTTAGAATCAAATCCGAAGCTAAAAGCTGTTTGAAATACTCTTCAAAGCTTTTGAATTTCGAAATGAAATCTGACCCGACTGAACCGTTGCGAAGCATAAGACAGCGAATACGACTGTATAGATGAGGTCGACATCTGTCTCGCATTGGTCACGACATCTACAAAGAGAGTAGTGGAAGGATTGGGAGGGAATATCATGAACTCGTTTTCCAGACGGGTTTAATTGGTTCAGGGTTAAATTCGTCGGAAAGAAATGGGCAGCATAAAATGAGGAATAATTTTTATTAACATCGTATACTGTGCATGAAAGCCATATAGATAGAAAACCAAAAATAAAAAAAAATGGGGCAATGTCCAGCTCATAGGATGGAAATTTAATGCAACTGTTCAAGCTGATAAGCTTATATTTTTTTCATGTGTTTAAGATTGCACCAATCCCTAATGTCGTTTTTTGTTTCCATATAATACCTAGATTAAAGTGATCAGATTTTTCTTGGGCAAATCCGTTACAACTTATGCATCAGATATTTTGAAAGCATATCAAATTGTTATAAATGAGATATTTCTTTGATCAACACCCAGTATGATAACTTATGAGGTGAGGGTTCGAGAAACCTTCTCCACTGATCTACAAGGTATTGTCCGCATTCCGTTGCTTTATGTAAGTGTTCGGTTCGAACGAGTTTTATAAATGTATCTACGAGAAAAAGGAAAACTTATACTTTAGGGGAGTTAGCCTCTTTGGACAAAGACAAATTGTCTAGCAGCTTCTGGCAAATAGCATACACAACCGTGATCAGTGCATTTGCTGATGTAGAATGTGTGTATCTGCCAGACAATTGAAATACTCACGCTCAGTCTAGTTGTGAATGTGTACTACAAACATGTGGAAGCTTTAGTTTGGAATATGGATTGTGAGTGTTTCGACTATGTGTCCGATTCGGGAATCCTGGGCTCATTCGGTAGCTGCTAAGTTGCGAAGGCCGACGGAGGTCTTTCGTAGCTTAGTTGGTTGAAAGCACTAGTTTAGCGTACTGAGTCGTGAGTTCGAGTCCCAACAAAGGAAAGTGGTTACCTCCAATTCGTTTTTCAAATCAAAATTTTCCACATAATGTACATATTCACATTTGAGTTTTCAGAACATTGTAAAAGACACTATGATTTTGGTTTCTGCAGATAGCATTTCTGTTGCGTTTTATTTCGATAGGAATAAGAAGAATCCTATAATAAAATGTATCCATTTCTTATTTTTGAGTATACATAATCTATTTGAAACGAAGCGCACGATGAACAAAAACAAAAATATATGTCCCAATATCTGTACCGCGCTAATAACGCACGAAAGTTCTATGAGAAGTTGAACCGTTCACGTAAGGGCCACGTGCCACAGCCTGATATGTGTAAGGACATAAACGGGAACCTTCTTACAAACGAGCGTGAGGTGATCCAAAGGTGGCGGCAGCACTACGAAGAGCACCTGAATGGCGATTTGGCAGACAACGGTGGCGGTATGGTAATGAACCTAGGAGCACGCGCGCAGGACATGCGACTTCCGGCTCCGAATCTCCAGGAAATCCAGGAGGAGATCGGCCGGCTGAAAAACAACAAAGCCCCTGGAGTTGACCAACTACCAGGAGAGCTGTTTAAACACGGTGGTGAAGCACTGGCTAGAGCGCTGCACTGGGTGATTACCAAGGTTTGGGAGGATGAGGTTCTGCCGCAGGAGTGGATGGAAGGTGTCGTGTGTCCCATCTACAAAAGGGCGATAAGCTGGATTGTAGCAACTACCGCGCAATCACATTGCTGAACGCCGCCTACAAGGTACTCTCCCAAATTTTATGCCGTCGACTAACACCAATTGCAAAGGAGTTCGTGGGGCAGTACCAGGCGGGATTTATGGGTGAACGCTCTACCACAGACCAGGTGTTCGCCATACGTCAGGTATTGCAGAAATGCCGCGAATACAACGTGCCCACACATCATCTATTTATCGACTTCAAAGCCGCATATGATACAATCGATCGGGACCAGCTATGGCAGCTAATGCACGAAAACGGATTTCCGGATAAACTGATACGGTTGGTCAAGGCGACGATGGATCGGGTGATGTGCGTAGTTCGAGTTTCAGGGTATTCTCGAGTCCCTTCGAAATGCGTAGAGGGTTACGGCAAGGTGATGGTCTTTCGTGTCTGCTATTCAACATCGCTTTGGAGGGAGTAATACGAAGGGCAGGGATTGACACGAGTGGTACGATTTTCACGAAGTCCGTCCAGTTATTTGGTTTCGCCGACGACATTGATATCATGGCACGTAATTTTGAGAGGATGGAGGAAGCCTACATCAGACTGAAAAGCGAAGCTAAACGGATTGGACTAGTCATCAACACGTCGAAGACGAAGTACATGATAGGAAGAGGCTCAAGAGAGGTCAATGTGAGCCACCCACCACGAGTTTGTATCGGTGGTGACGAAATCGAGGTGGTTGAAGAATTCGTGTACTTGGGCTCACTGGTGACCGCCGATAACGATACCAGCAGAGAAATTCGGAGACGCATAGTGGCTGGAAATCGTACGTACTTTGGACTCCGCAAGACGCTCCGATCGAATAGAGTTCGCCGCCGTACCAAACTGACTATCTACAAAACGCTTATAAGACCGGTAGTTCTCTACGGACACGAGACCTGGACGATGCTCGTGGAGGACCAACGCGCACTGGGAGTTTTCGAAAGGAAAGTGTTGCGTACCATCTATGGTGGGTTGCAGATGGCGGACGGTACGTGGAGGAGGCGAATGAACCACGAGTTGCATCAGCTGTTGGGAGAACCATCCATCGTTCACACCGCGAAAATCGGAAGACTGCGGTGGGCCGGGCACGTAGCCAGAATGTCGGACAGTAATCCGGTGAAAATGGTTCTCGACAACGATCCGACGGAAACAAGAAGGCGAGGTGCACAGCGGGCAAGGTGGATCGATCAGGTGGAGGACGACTTGCGGACCCTCCGCAGACTGCGTGGTTGGCGAAGTGCAGCCATGAACCGAGCTGAATGGAGAAGTCTTTTATGTGCAGCACAGGCCACTCCGGCCTTAGTCTGAAAATAAATAAAAAAATGTCCCAATATCTTATTTCACGTTTTGCTTATTCATTTATGTTCGTGACTTCACATTTCGCACTTCTCGCTTCCCATTTCTAAATTTTCACATTTCACGTCTAAATTCTCATATCTCATTTCTCACTTGTCGCGTCCCACTTTTCTCTTTTCACCAGTCTTCACGAAAACATGAACCGCGATTAAACAAGTGCAGTTTTCCCGTGTGTAAGTTCGCACTCAAACATGCATACTAGATCCAAACCGAGTCAAAATCGCACCCAGTTTGAACACGAGTGTGCGCCCAAGTCCAAACACACGGGTTTGAACATGGAAGTTTAAACATCAGTTCACACACAGCATGCTGTTCATCTGTTCATATTGGTGAAGTGGTTTCTCTTCTCGAGTAGCGGTGATGGCCTAGTGGTAACTCGTTTGGCGTTCACTTAGGGCAATAGTGTTTGAATCCTTTTCTTTGGTTTTTTTAAATAGCACATGAATAATTTCAGTTTTATAAATTCAGCCCTTGTCGGTGGTGGAATAGCTAAATGAGATACTCAACCGCCTACCCACAGTATGCGCTTGGTCCGATATCTGAATATCACAAATTTTTTTTATTCAACATTTTGCATAGAGTTTTCGGATGTTATTCTTAATGTTCATAACAACTGAATATTATGTGTATTTGCCCGGTTAGACAACCGGCAGCTTCCAATGTAATGATTTTTTAAAGTATCCTTGTGTTTATGTTCTAAACGAGGTAAAATACATCAGTCTCTGTTTGTCTGTCTAAAATGTAGCCCCCAATTATTTTATATCTGTTACATTTGCAAGCATGCATTTTGTTTAGTTAGATACGATGGGATTACATGTCGTGAATAAAATATAGATGTTGATTCCAAAAAGTTCAAAGTCACACTTTTAGTGGGGGAGGCTGAAAAACTGGTTGTTAACCAAAAATTATGATTGATAAAAATTTAAAAAGATAGTAGGGGGTCTGTTTTTTTACATTGCTTTGTGTAAATAATACGCCGATGACATTATACAATACAAAGAAAATTCACAAACGATGGAGCTTCAGGTCAGAAATGAGACCACAAATCCCTAAACATAAAAGTCCTTTAAACTACATGGCTCTCATAAAAGATAAAATCTTCAATTATTACATTCTAAAAAAATACGTAACTGGAATTAAAGCCCCGTTGATCATAAGGTTCTTCAAAAAGGTGAAAATTCCTCTCCCTGGAATAAAGAAATCCCTATGCAATCCAGAACGTCGCTTCAGATTCTCGGTATGTTTATTAAGTGAAAGTAAGTAGAATAAATTATCCCCTTATAAACGTGTCAGAAAAATCTTGTCCCAAAATATTAGAAATACGAACTAATCAGTTTTTTGGTAGTTGCAGAATCCCGAAATCCTAAGGAGAATTGCTTTAAAAACCTCGCAAATGGAACAAAAAGCTTCGCTCAGAGCAGATTCGAACCTAAGGCGTCGTGAATGAAAGCCCTGAATCAAGACCTCACCTCTACATATAAACGCTTCGTTATGCAAGTGCAAAAAATGTGCACAACATGTTTAAATTTTTCAATCATACCTTCATTGAAGTTAAATTCTCTTATTCGAGATATGAATAACAAGGTTGGGAAACGTGAAGAATTAACAATAGTTTCCCTAGCAATCCGTTCATTTACCCAAGCATAGCATTCTCGTGTGCAAGGGCACAAGTTTGAACCCAAGTTTGAACTCGATGTTTGAACATTGTACATTGAGCCTGGGTGTATCGGAGTTCAGGCTCGTGTTCAGATTGGTGTGTGCAAGTTCTAACATAGCAAGCAATGTTTGATTGGGTGCATAAACTTACGTGAACATCTCACACATGTTGCACCTTGAAGACTGATTTTCAAGTTAGCGGTGAGAAAGAAGTTATTCTCACCGCTAACTTCCGAATTCTTACATTTCTCTACTTGATTCTCACTTTTGGCATCTCACCTCTCACGTCTCGTTTTCACATTTCAAACTTCTCACTTTTTTGTGACTTGCTTCTCACTTCTCTCTTCTGAAAATTTATTACTTATTTCTCACTTCACATGGCTCGCATCTTACTCTTCACTTCTCACTTCCAAATTCTTACATTTAACATCTAACTCCCTGCATCTCGTTTAACATTCTTCACTTTTTTCTACTCATATCTCATTTCTTATCTCTTATTTATCGCTTCTCACTGTTCATTTCGTCCTCCTTACTTTTTGCTTTTCACTTCTCAACTCTTCAATTTCACTTCTTGTGCTTCTCATGTCTT
Source organism: Armigeres subalbatus (assembly GCF_024139115.2). Taxonomy (NCBI): domain Eukaryota; kingdom Metazoa; phylum Arthropoda; class Insecta; order Diptera; family Culicidae; genus Armigeres; species Armigeres subalbatus. The sequence goes on from NC_085140.1 coordinate 79,350,265, forward strand.
GATTTTCACTTCCCACATCTTATTTATCAATTCTCACATCTTATTTCTCACACTTTGCATATCGTTTCTCACTTCTCATATTTAACCCTTAAAGGTGCATGGCGATTTTTTTTTAGAAATCGTCGAAAATATTTTAAACGTAAACAATTATTCAAATCATTAATATTAAACGTATTTTCGGTTTGTTGTTTTAAAACAACATTGCGCATATAAGGGTTAAGTTCTTGCTTCTAACTTTTCATATCTCATTTCTTGCATTCCACTTCTCAATTCTCATCTTTACTTCTCACACCTCCTTTTCTATATTTTCTCATTTCTCTTGTTCTATTTTCCAGTCTACATTCCTCGATGTTAATCTCTCACTTCCCACCATAGGGATATTTTTGTTTGCGGAGAGAAAGCACTAAACGCATGACCTATTAAGGTTACAATTATTTTGCTAAATCTTTGTCATCAATCAGTCTTGTAATTTGTATTACAAAAATAGCAGAAAATCGACTGATTTCCAAGCTTTTCTTACAATATTTGTTTGTGATCTAACATTTTTTGTATAAGAATCTCCCATATGTAAAGTTCTTATACAAGTTTTGTTAGTGCCTTTTAAAGAATTGTTAAGAAATCTAACAATTAACAGTTTGAGGAAGCCTACATCAGACTGAAGAGGGAAACCAAGCGGATCGGACTAGTCATCAACACGTCGAAGACGAAGTACATGATAGGAAGAGGTTCAAGAGAAGACAATGTGAGCCACCTACTGCGAGTTTGCATCGGTGGTGACGAAATCGAGGTGGTAGAAGAATTTGTGTACTTGGGCTGCCGAAAATGATAGCAGCAGAGAAATTCGGAGACGCATAGTGGCTGGAAATTGTACGTACTTTGGACTCCGCAAGACGCTCCAATCGAATAGAGTTCGCCGCCGTACCAAACTGACTATCTACAAAACGCTCATTAGACCGGTAGTCCTCTACGGACACGAGACCTGGACGATACTCGTTTTGGAGTTTTCGAAAGGAAAGTGCTGCGTACCATCTATGGTGGGGTGCAGATGGCGGACGGTACGTGGAGGAGGCGAATGAACCACGAGTTGCACCAGCTGTTGGGAGAACCATCCATCGTTCATACCGCGAAAATCGGACGACTGCGGTGGGCCGGGCACGTAGCCAGAATGTCGGACAGTAACCCGGTGAAAATGGTTCTCGACAACGATCCGACGGGCACAAGAAGGCGAGGTGCGCAGCGGGCAAGGTGGATCGATCAGGTGGAAGATGACTTGCGGACCCTCCGTAGACTGCTCGGAATGGCTAATCGAAAATATTGTTCGATGTCAAGGTAGCTGAGAAGGTAAGCTAGAATTCATTTTAATTAGAATTTCAAATGATTCAATATGTGAAATACTATTTTTTTTTCTTACTATCTGAAATATGAAGGCCCAACACAACTACGCACACTTGAAAAAAAAATCAATCAAAATCAATCAATCAAAAAAGAAATTCAAATGTATACATAAATAAATTTAAAGCGATACTTATTTATCCAGGATGCTCTTCGATCTTGAATTTTAAGTTTAACTGGAATTGTTGAGGACCACGAAAAATCTGGAAAAATAACTTCCCAAATACGCCAATCGCTGTCCATTTAGTTCACCAATTTGATACCGCCACTTCACTTTGTTCTTCACAGTCTTCACAGTTTCTGACCAAGCACCGATCTGACGACTGCTAGGGTAGAAGCACTATCCTAAACGCACGTTTGTCTCAACAATTGCCGCAAAATGCAAAACATTTCAAATATTCTGTAGATTTTGGAGTTATAAGATAAAACTAATCCTTTTCAAGTAATTCTGATTTAATTATGACGATAATTTTTTTCTATTTCATGAAAACATGTCATTTGACTTAGTATTTTGATTTAATTTTCGTCCTCCCCCTCCAATATGCGCCACCGCTTTGTTGCCCCTTTGAAATGTTTCGAACGGATACCGAATCCATTAACGTCCGGATCTTAGGCAACGATACTTGAGAGTTTTCTGATAACCTTCAAGGATGCTCACCAACTCTTTATTAAGCAAATATTTTTGTGGTTTGTGCTTAACATAAGAACGACACGACACTCATAAGTCTTGTCTCGTGTCGCGTTTCTATTGAGTGTCTTCATTTAGCCCTGTATCTGTCTTGCAAAAGTGAAAAAAATGTGAAAAGTTTAGTTCGAAAAATGTATTGAAGGGTAACCACTTCCTTCGGTGAGGTTTGATCCCACGAAACCAGTACGCTAGACAGGTACTATACTTCCTAAGCTATGAAGGACCTCGATCGTCCTCAACAACACAACAAGTTCTTTTTTGGAATAATCCTGTAACCTTTCGGTACAACTTTGTTGTACGAGAAAGGCAAAAGTGTTGATATTAAGGGGATTTATAAAAATGGGTTTCAAATGTTATCTCTGTTATTTATGAGAGAGTTTTCTAGATTTTATATTTCCTTATATTGACACCAAGTTCCTGGATTTTGTAGGATTTTGTTATTTTGAGTAGTTGTAGTTTTTTTTTTAATTTGATGTTTCTTGAAAAAACTTAGAGAACAAATATTGGAATAATTCAACACGTCTTCAAAGTGAGTATGTTCTATTATTTCATAATGCTCAACTTTATATTTATCAAATCTTTGATCTTTATTTAATATCTCCGACTGGAGACACATATATTTGAGGCCGAATTATATTGTAGTTGGTATAGGGAAAAATGGCTTGAGAGGAACGATGCACTAATGTGGAGTCTGTTTCAACTGTAGGCAAGCGGAAGCCTCTTCGAAACATATTTTGCTATTAATGGTTCACTACATTGGTTCGACACATTGCCCGATTACTTCGATTGCTCATCATGTGACTGTCAGTTATGGTTCGCATTGGGCCTACTTCGATAATTTATAAGCAATTGAATATTTTTTTATGTAGTAAACTGCAAGTGCTGTTTTACTAGGGTAAATTATCCAATAGTGGAGGAACTAAGCACTCCCCAACACTATTCAATCGTTTATAATTTAAAGATACCTCATTCCACTAACCTTACGGATTATTTCCAAACAGATTTCACTCCTCCTTTCACTTCCTTCCTTTCCTCATTTCACCCTTCCTCCAACCGTCTAAGGCGAGTTTAGTGCTTTCCATTTAATTCCACTACGTGTTGTTATCTTTGCAGATACGTATTTCGACCTCAACTGTGAGGCCGTCTTCAGTGTCACGTACTTGACTCGACTTGAAGAAAACAATGGCAGCTTACTCTCCCGTAAAAGTTAAGCCAAAGAATTTTCCACTGACATCCACATATTTTTTCGGTATTCTAAAAATATTCCCGTTCAAATTCCGAAAAAAAATATTGCAAAAATTTGGAAGAATTCTTCGAACAAATTCTGGAGAATTTAAGTGCACATTCCGGGAATTTTTTTGAGTAAATTGCGAAGAATTTCTAACGATAATAAAAAAAATCGAATCAATTTTCAGGCAACTCTAAAGAATTTCGTAAAAAAATTTCACGCAGACTCTACCGAGGATTTTCGTGTCGATTTTTTCGGCCATATAACTCATTTGGCAATTGCATTTTTGGCCGTATGTCGCTTTCAGACAAATAACATCAAGGAATGGAATTCGGCCAAATGACTTAGTTAAACAACAGGAAGAGCCATATGGCCGATCGAAACTCATCTGGCCAAAATGTTACAGTCAAACCTCTATGAGTCGATGTTCTGTGAACCAGTATTGACTTATGGAAGCAAGCTTTGCAATATTAAAACAATATTTTCTGGGTTACTATGATTGTCACTTCAAACATAATCCTTTCTCATTGTTTCCTATTGAAAATTGGACAGGTCGGACTATGGGATCGGAAGTTATGACCAAAATACCTTTTTTTTATATAAAAATCACAAAAAATGTCACCTATTTTTCGGACACCTAACCTTAATCGATTCACACGCAACAATTTGCAGTCGACGCAGAATCTTGTCCCATTGTTTCCTATTGAAAATTGGCTAAATCGGACTATGGGATCGGTGGTTATGGCCGAAACACCATTTTTGCCTTTTTATACGAAAAGGCTGTATATTCGCTCCAAAACCAAACTTTTACAGAAGGCCTGGAGACCCATAGTGTTATATACCAATCGACTCAGCTCGACGAACTGAGATGATGTCTCTGTAAATGTGTGCGCGCTCCAAAAGTGCGAAAAGTTTAGCTCACTTTTTTGGAACTTATCCTCAACCGATTTAATTCCAACAAGTTTCATTCGACGCGGAATCCTGTCGTATTGTTTTCTATTGAAAATTTGGAAGATCGGACCATGGGCACAGAAATTATGGCCAAAATATACTATGTGTTATAAAAAAGCGAGTAAAAAAGTCTAGCTGACTTTTAATGGACTTACCCTCAACCGATTTACTCACAACAAATTGCATTAGACGCGGAATCCTGTTCTATTATTTTCTATTGAAAGTTGGCCAGATTGGACTATTACCTTAGAAATTATGGCCAAAATACTTTTTGCCTTTCTTGTGCAACAAAGTTGTACCGAAAGGCTATAATTTCTTTCCGAAAACGAACTATCGGATGCTTCCACACTGATACACTTCTCTCCCTCTTCATACGGGAGTTTGGCAGAAAGACGTTCATGAGATTTATATCATAACAAATATTGTCCTCCGCTCGCTTGATGGGAATGACATTTTCGTTTTCTTTTTGTGTAGTCGGAGCTTCAGTTCAACAAACATCCAAAAGTGATATCCTTGAAATATATGACTGGGTAAAATAAAACAGGGGTATGTACGTCAAAAAGATTGCAAAAGGAAACAAAAATGTCGAAATTCTTATTAGCATATTGTAGATCAAGCTGAAAACCTAACCGATGTCTCGCGACAATCGCATTTTCTCGCATTTTCTCGCATTTCCGGATGTTGCAACTGCATTGCGAGTAGTGCGCACCTGTGCCATAGTCGGGCACCACTCGCGATGCAGTTGCGACATCCGGGAATGGGACAAAATATGATTTTCGGTTTTCAACTGGATCTACAATATCTTTCCCATAAATAATCTGATTTTCATAGAACGGACAAAGAAATTTGTCTTTTTTACTCCTAGCTACTAGCTCATTTATTTTCAAGCACACACATTTTACGAAGGTCGAGAAAGGCACCATCACCGCTAGGTGGATTAATCTGGGTTTTTTAATGTAGTAAACTGCAAGTGCTGTTTTACTAGGGTAAATTATCCAAATAGTGGAGGAACTAAGCACTCCCCAACACTATTCAATGGTTTTCCACGCCGATTCAAATTTGCAGAAGTTCGTCGAATTTCCCGATTGATATCTTTAAAACATCCAGTTGAAAATTCGAAGAATTTTTCGTGAATGTAATTCCTTCAAAACTTCACTTCCCGTTGAAATTCCAAAAACTTCAGAAAAAATATTTTGAACTCTTTTTAGTGGAATATATTCTACCGTCTAAGACGAGTTTAGTGCTCTCCATTTAATTCCGTTTTGTTATCTTTGAAGATACGTATTTCGCAGTCAACTGTGAAGCCGTCTTCAGTGCCACGTACTTGACTCAACTTGAAGAAAACAATCGCAGCTTACTCTTTCGTAAAAGTTAAGCCAAAGAATTTTCCACTGACATTCACAGATTTTTTTTCGGTATTCTAAAAATATTCCCGTTGAAACCTCGAAAAAAAATATTGCATAAATTTGGAAGAATTCTCCGAACAAATTCTGGAGAATTTAAGTGCACATTCCCGGAAATTTTTCGAGTAAATTGCGAAGCATTTCTAACGATAATAAAAAAAATCGTATCAATTTTCCGGAAACTCTACCGAGGATTTTCGTGTTGTTTTTTTTTTGGCCATATGACTCATTTGGCAATTGCATTGGCCGTATGTCGCTTTCACCCAAATAACATTAAGGAATGGAATTCGGCTAAATGACACTTGAATTCGGCCAAATGACTAAGTAAAACAACGGGAAGAGCCATGTGACCGAAACTTAGACCGAAACTCATCAGGCCAAAAATGTTACAGTCAAACCTCCATGAGGCGATGCTCTATGACACAGTATCGACTTATGGAAGCAAACTTTGCAATGTTAAAACAATATTTTCTGGGTTACTGTGATTGTCACTTCAAACAGTTTCCCAATGATTTTCTATTTCACATCTCAATTTTTCCATGAGTCGACGGGACCTTCAATATTGACTCATGGAGGTATGACTGTATTTGGCCGAAATGAACAACTGGTCATGAGCCGATATTCCATCATAACAAGTAAGTTACAGTATAAAACATAAGAATAAAAACTGTTCGGTAAGCGGACTGTTCGGTAAGCTACATTTAACCCTTAAATGCGCAATGTTGTTTTAAAACAACAAACCGAAAATACGTTTAATGTTAATAATTTCAATGGTTATTTACCGTAAAAATATTTCCGGCGATTTCTAAAAAAATCGCCTTGCGCCTTTAAGGGTTAATAATTTAACTTTTCGCTAAATGAAGGTGGCGGAAGCTTCTACTTTTTGCAAGTAAAGAAAAGGGATGAGCAACTATAATTTGAAAACAATGAATACAAAGCCTTTTCTTTAATTCAGGTGGGAGACAGCAATACATATATACAAGCTCCAACCAAGATTTTTTTAGGTACAGGTTATCCGACTTGTCAATATCCCTAACTCAGCCATCTTGGATTTTTGTATGGAATTTATGCTCGTTTGTTTACGTTTTGCACTGAAAATGTATGTTTCCCCCGCGCTGGTTATTCCCATCTACTGACGAAGTCGGATAACCTGTACATAAAAAAAATCTTGGCTCCAACCACAGCATGAAAATTGTGTATCCGCATCATGAATGAAACTGAAACTGTGTAATTCGTCGGATAAAGCTCTCGCCGGCAGCTGCGTAACTTTATTTTTCATGCACTTGTCGATAATAAAAAAAATTGAAGCTATTGCGCTTTTTGCACTTCATAAGAGTTTTGCGAGATTTTTTTTCTCACAGTCATCTTTTTCTCACACTCAATACACTCAAAAAAGTTTGATTTTCCGTGTATAATATTTGTGTGTGAGTGCTCAATCTGAAAACAAATAGACGTCAAATCATGGCGGGAATCTGTTTAGTGTACACGCTTACATGTGACTAACGAGTAATGGGTTATAATTGGGTAAATTTCAGTAACAAAAATCGATCAACCCGAAATGAGAGTGGGTGTGAGAAAAAGAAGCGGGCAAACCACAATCTACACATAACTCTTCAAATTGGTGAAATCGGCAATAATTGAGTGATGAAAATTAACAAATATAATGATAAAAGCAATCTCCTTTGTTTTTTTACTTCTATATTTTTGCCTTTCTCGTACAACAAAGTTGTACCAGAAGGCTATAATTTCACTCCAAAAGTGTGTATGTGTGTAGCCCATAAATATTTTTTTTTGTTAAACGCGTTTCATATAGAAGGGCTTGACAAATTCGAGTGCAACTGGTCGACGGAGCAAATTTCCTAGTTGGACACTATTGTTTTTGTTTTTTTTTAATAAATCAAGCATTTTCGATTATATTTTTATTTTTTAATCAACAAAAACACAAATGCACATTGAATCATTAATCATTTAGCCGTGGCGCAACCCACGGTAAGTATTTTTAAGCAACGTACTAGAATTGCACCAAATCTTTTTACCGCCGAAATGTAGGTAATAAGCACTGCATTTACAACATTAATTCGAATTCAACATATTGAATCGAGAAAGGCATCATCACCACCGGTGGATAAATTTGGTTTTTTTTTATCAATTCCTTTAATTCGACCAAACGACCTGTTAAGGAAAACTGCTTTTTCGGCCGTGTATGTCCCTTTGACCAAATGATATTTTTGGTCAAACCGAACTATTACCCATTTCGGCCTAACGTTCAATTTGCCAAATGACTTTCGACCATATGATAATTCCTCTTTTTGAACAATTTCCCGTGGAATTTCCGAAAATATTTTAATGGACAAAACAAATAATTTCCCGTAATTCCTAAAAATTTCCCTTGAAAATTGAAAAAAAAAACCTATGAGAAATCCAAAGAATTTCCTGTGGAACAGTCGAAAATTTTCCTCGAAATTCTGAACAACTTCTCGTTGAAATCCAAAGAATTTCTTCCACATTCTGAACAATTCCTCGCGAAAACTCCGAGTATTTCTTATGAAATTTCCGTAGAATCTTTCTCAGACATTCCGAAGAATTTCATATGGAAGTTTCAGAGAGTTTTCCGTGAAAACATGTCCCAAGCAGCACAAATTGTTTCACTAGTGAACATTTCACTGTGTTGCAACTATTCGGAAAGAAACAATCTTTGCATATGTGCCATCAAATATAACTCTTTTTCAATCTAAAAAGCGCAAGAGGTGGAGCCTAGGGAAACATCCTACGATTGCAGTAAAATTCCAATATTGTTGCAAAAAACTACAGCGGAAAAAAAATAAAATAAAAATATGATACTGGATTCGATTTAAGGATCTTGTGATTGATAGTCCTTCACTCTACCACAGCACCATTCAACACTTCGAAGGGACTGTATGTTGACTCATCATAAAAACCATACGATTATGAAGTTTTGTACTCGGGTTTTCTGTTACTTGATTGCACCATTACATGAAAAAATGTAAGTTGTCAAAACGTTGAACGATGCTAAATTAAACATGAAGACACATTCAACTTATCTGCAACTTAATTTAAACAAACAATAAAATTTTGAAAGACGCATTGAAGTTACATGGTAAACAAAATGCAACTTAATGATTTTGTGTTTGCAACATGAAGTACAGTTTTCTTTGTTTGTTTGTTTCCAAATGTCAAACACGTACTGCATTGCAATTTTAATGAAACATTGATCACAATTCGAACGTTTTTGACATCTTGATGCAACTTTTTCGCGTTTTGATGTTTTTCCAATGCCTTTAATGAAACTGAATAGGAACAAGGTGCTTTTAGCAAGATGTTGCGTGTGCTACTTGGGGTAAGAGTTGTCCGCGGATATTACTAAGAATTTTATGCGGAAATTCTGAAGAACATCTTGTTTATTCCGAAGAATTGCCTGAGGAAGCTCTAAATAATTTTTCGTTTAAATTTGGAACAATTTCCCTTGGAAATTTAGAAGAATTTCCTGAGAAAGCTCATTATATTTTTCCGGCGAAATAGAAATGATTTTCCTGTTAATGCATTTGTCTAAAAAATAAACAATGGTAATAAAAAATCGCCACGCCGCCGTCACCGCCGCCCGTTAAAATGGCTTTCGGCGTGACGCCGAAAACTGCACCACCGCCTCCCAAAGTTATGACAAAAGCCGCCACATCTATCTAGGAAGTAGGAGGATGAGGGTTTGAGTCCCTCCAAGACACGTGGATTTTTTTTCGCAAATCAAGCAAATCAAGACTGAGAAAGCCAAAATTTGAATATATGAAGTAAATCCAGTCGGTAACGCCATTACATATGCAATTGATTTGTATTCAAAATCCTGTTCCTTTCGGTTTCAATGCTTTTGTCTCCAATGCGGCATATATTAAATATCACTATTTCAAATGGGAACTTACCTTTCGACACGAACACGTATATACTGGCCGGCTCGGTGTTGCTCGCCGAGCAGGTGTAGTTGCCGGAATCGTTGATCTGCGGCTCCCGGATGATGAGCCGGCTCTGCGTCCTCGGGCCGGGCACCGTTTCGATCGAGATGTCCCGCCGGGAATCGTCGTAGTTGATCATCCGATCGTTCCGCTGCCAGTACACGTACTGGGGCGGCTGTGGACTCTGCGAGGGAGAGAGGGAGGTAGCTGTGTTAGATAGTTGAACGCGGTAGTGAAATCAATTTGGTGGATTCTGAAGGGGAAAGCAAACGGCGTAGAAACAGTCTACAGTCAACTGTGAGCAGACAATAATGCAAGCCATTTCCCGTCACGGCGAACAAAGTTTTCAATTTTATTAATGATTTTCGGGAATACTTCAATAGAAGGAAAAAGTGCCCCGTTCGAAGATTGATGCTGATGCGAAAAATGTATGTAACTCTTGCTGGATGATTAAATCAAATTGAAAAAAAAAAACTAGTGCGATGGAGCACATCAAAATTAGCTGATTTAATGTGCTTGACAGTTAATTGAGTCGATGCGAAAGACAACTCAACACCAACAATCTGCGAAGCACCAGCAGCTTAATTTACTTTTACAAATATGCTGAGAAAGGGCAGCTCTAGCGGAAAAAAAGTTATCATTGTGTTTGCTAAATTGCTCGTCATCATCTCTTACCATCCTCGATTCTGGTTCGGTGTCTTTTAGACTGGTGGCAATTTTTGTAACACCAAAACTGGAAACAAACGACATAAAAAATAAATGCAGCGTAACTCATGGAATAGCTCATGGAAAATAAAAACGTCAATGAAAGTTTCAAGCAAAAATGTTTTAGCTATCAGAAGGTAATTTATATAGCAAAAACTGTGTTTTAAAACGAATTTTAAGGGCTACTGCTTATCAATAATATATGGCGGTTTGGCAAAATGATGGTTCCTTTACATAAAGAAGGTGTTGAAAAACATAAAAAACGTACATAAGAATTCGTAATTATGAATCAATGAAGTAAGAAATCCAAACATTTAACAAAAAATTTAACCAGCCTAGTATCTGCGTAAACAGTCCAGTCCGCGACAGTGACTACACTTTTAATTTTCTCTGTTCCAACAGTCTCTCCCACTATGCAAACTGCCACTGAACTGAGCTCGCAAGAATCGCGCAGATGCACCCTACTTTCGCTTCAATCAACACGTTTCTTGATTTATTCAAGCATTCTTGAAGGCGAATAATAGATACGGAATGAATAGTTCCCATGAAAGATTTTTTGTTCCACCGATTTATTTCCCGCTGTGGTGCTCAATTTCTTCTAGATGTTTGCTTGCTTGGAACTCGGATAGATCAAAGTGCGAACATTTTGTATCGTCCACTCTTTTAGTACCACGAGAAAAAAACAAGAGACTTCATTTAATTAGTTCGGTGTGGTGGATAGAAAGGAGGTCATGAAGCGGCTGGAAGGAAAGCGTGGCAGCTGATAGCCTACCTACTTGAAGTACTTTCTCATTGAATTTACGCGAATGATGTAAATTGTGGAATGGACAATTCCAAGAAGTACATGTCTTGGAAAAATCCCCCTTTGCTTTGGAGCAATTACGTTTCAGAAAGCTTATTGGTAATAATAAGTGATGAAGATTTATGGTCCGATATTATATCAAACATTTAAACTTGTCAGTGAAAAACTTTCTTTGTCGGGTATTTTTATTAAATTTTATGGTGTTTTCCGTTATATAAAATATCATGGAATGATGAGTAACAGAATAAGCTTTTTTTCTCATAGAAATTCTGAAAGTCTATTTTGCCGCATAGAATAGGTTGTCTCTGATTTTAAACTTTCTTCTGGATTCAAGATTCAATATGTAGGAAACACTTGTCATAAGACGAGTTTGTACAATCCCATTGAATTCCACCACTTAATTGTATCTTGACAGATACGTATTTCGACCTCAAAGTAAGGCCGTCGTGAGTCGAGTCAAGTACGAAAACACTCGTCTTATAACAAGTGAAGACATTCCACTAAAAAGCTTAAAATAATTTTCCTAACATGTAGGAAACAGTTTGTCTAAGCACATCAGCACATCTAAGCATCGAATGTTTAACCTTTATTTATGAATCTGAACTTTTGGATTTTAAAGAAAATATCTTAACAACTCCCTCCTTAGGGTCAATGGGGTCCTCCTTAGCCTAGCGGTAAGATGCGCGGTTACAAAACAAGACCATTCTGAGGGTGGCTGGATTCGATTCCCGATGCCGGTAAAAGCATAATTGTGATAGCCTCATGATAAACGAATGCAAATATGGTACCTTTGCTTAGAACCCTCGCGGTTAATAACTGTGGAAGTGCTGAACAAACACTAAGCTGGTAGGCGGCAATGTCCCAGTGGAAGATATAATGTCAAGAAGAACAATTCATTTAGTGAGACTGGGTTATTGTATCACATAAAAATATTGAAAGAAAAAAAATATAATTTCCATTTTTTTTTAAACCGGGTTGGAGGTACTCAAAGTCAGAATGGGTAGCTGCCCTATAAGTCAAAATGATGGCTACCCCAGGAAAGCGCGGTCGATTGCAACTTTGTTGCACTGTCGATCGAGGAAAACAACATAGATGCATATGGCGACAGAATTCCTGCTAAGAAGTCCCTAACGCAGCAGAAAATGTGCCCTCCGAGAATTGTCAGCGGGGGGGCACCACCCAGCAACAAGTCGAGCGCATTGTTAGCAGGAAATGCGCACTCAACAATTTAAACTCGATCCAGAATTTACTTCGACCGTATGCCGCAACAATGCAGTACCATTCTCACAGCAACGGCAACCAACTACAATGTGGCCATTTGAGGCGAGCTCCGATATCACCGTGGAGAACGAAATCTCCACTCACGAGGCAGCAGGCTACACCATAGACGGCCTGTTGTTGCTGGCGATCATCATCGTCATCATAATCTGGAGATGGCGGCGGAACGCGAGACGAATCCAGGAGCTGGAGGACACAACGAGGCGAGTCCGCCTAAACCAAAGCACCGCTTAGCAGCCGAGACATTTAGCGATGTCACCCGACACCTGCCTAGCCAGCGATTCTGGTGCACCAGGCATCAAGAAGGACTGGGCAGAAACGGTGCACACGGCACCAGCAAATAAAATTCAAACATTCAAACTCTGTAAGTAAAATTCAATAAAGTTCTCAGTTCTAGGCTAAACGTGTTGGGGATCAGTTCTTTCGATGACAGTTCCCCTAAACCATGAAAGTCCGAACTACACAGGTATTTATTCCATTTAAAAATAGATAAAAATACATGTTTTTGAAATTTGGAACTCGTTTTTCTTTTCAACATTTAGGGTGCACCACAATTAAGGTAAATCGATCAATCGCCAGCAGAAAAGAAAAGGTTTTAATATATTGAATTTCTTATAAAAGGATGCAGGGACAAACAGACAAACAGCAATGTCTGCGGATTATAGAGCAAATTTTTCTCTAGATGATGTGAAAAGTGATGTAATCATCACTGTGCAGTTCACATAGGAGCAGAGGTGTATGCAGAAGTTGCGAGATTCTGCCTCCTATGAACGAACAAGTACTTAGTCGAAGGTATTACATCTGCTATTGAACACTCATCTAGACAAGAATAGTCGGATGTGTCACCAACCGTAATTGACCATGGAGTCTCAAATTCTGTAATGACTTTGTAGACGTGAGCAAACGAAGAAACGAGAAATTTCGGACCGTGAAATAAAAAAAAATGCTTAGAACCAAAAAATATGGACATGGTTTTCAATAAGTTTGAATACACTTTCGAAAAAAGTTTGAAAAATGAGATTAAATTAATTGTTTTTTTTAATTTTTTTTATTTCTTTATTAAGGAGGCTTGCAGCCCAAGGCTGGCTCACCTCTGAAATTAATTCTTTTCTCGGTTCCATTTTATTGAAATTATTGTTTATAAGGAACGTTTATAACATTGGCTTACATTCCAGATTTTGAGAATTACCGTCTTAAACTGGTCCAAATTTCTAGCCTTGTATTCGTCTAACTTTGACTTAATAAAGGACCAAACAAGAAAGTTAAGAGGGTTCAAATCCGAGAAGCTGGGAGGCCGCAAAGTTTTGTCCAAAAAGTCGATGAAATTGTCTCCAGGATAGTCAAATAGGCATTATGTACTATCTTACCTCTCTGGTGCGTTGGTACTGGTATTGAATTTGCGGAGACGATTTACAAAATCAACAAAAATGTATATGCTACATATCTGCGATCATGGGCAGAGTAGTGTGATTCAATAAGAAGCTGACTGGATGCAACAGAAGGTCGGGAAGAAACAGGTGCGAACTTCAATGCATTTGATTCGGACGGTAACATAGAGCCATGCCAAATTGGCCAAGTGTTGTTTCCCAAAATCCTATATTCGAAGCAACATTTAAGGGAACTGCTGTCAAAAGCATCAACGGATGGTCTATCAAATATCATGTAGAGTACAACTAACATTCAATAATGATATGGAAATGCTGTCATATAGTACATTTTGTATATTTTGATCATTAGCAGCTAGAGTACAGAACAAAAAAGTTTCGTTAGGAACGGCAGACATTAGGAATTTTATTTAGAAATGAACTGCAGAGGGTTATTTTTGTGACGACATAAATCGCACGATCTCCCTTCTGCCAAGCTTCTGTATGAAGAGAAGGGGAAGGGTATCAGTATTTAATCTGCTATATCTTTACTGGTGTCCACATGAGTAGTGAGTACCGAGAAATGGGAAATGAGAAGTGAGAAATGGAAAGTGAAAAGTGAGAAGTGATATGTTAGATGTAGAAAGTAAGAAGTGAGAAGTGAGATGTAGAAAGTATGAAGTGAGAAGGAAGTAAGAGAAAGAAAAAAAGAGAAAGGAAGAAGGAAGAAAAAAGAAGAAAGAAAGGAAGAGAAAGAAAAAAAGAGGAAGGAAGAAGGTAGAAAAAAGAAGAAAGGAAAGAAGAGGAAAGTAGAGAGAACGGAGAAGGAAGAATAAAGTCGGAAGAAGGAATAATATAAAGGGAAGAAAGAAGAAGCAGGAATAAAGAAGGATGAAGAAAGAAAACATAAAGAAAAAGAAAGATAGAAGAAGAAGGAAGGAGGAAGAAGGTCGAAGAAAAAAAGAAGATTGAAAAAGGAAGAACCGATTTCCCACTTCTAACTTCTCTCATCGGCTCCACCCCTGTACTCCGAATGCCAGTACCCCGAATTCCATTACCTCGAAGGTCACTACCCCGAATGGAACAGTACCCCCAAAGGCATTACCTTGAATGGGAAATTCATTATCCGGAAGGCCATTACCCCAAATACATTTCGACTCTGTAGTTTTCCAACATTTGTTCCAATACTCACAGATTCCGATCAATCGTAAAATGATAATCTTTGAAAATAATTTATCTAGAATAAAAGTATATACTGTTTAGAGTTACTTAGAGAAACGCAACAAAGCTTCTGTTTTACTAACATTTTTTAATTTTCGTAATTAACTTATGCGATCATTCTACACCATTATTACCTGGAGAAGTGCTATCCTAAGAAATAGACAATAGAGTAAGTGAGGAGGTAATGCCTTCTTTCAATTGACATAAGGTGTACAGTGGAAATGATGCATTCTTTAAATGAACGCATTTGCCCGGCATAAGGCAAACATAGGAGATGGAGCCTTCTTTAAATGAATGCATTTGCCCGGTTTAAGGCGAACAGAGTTGATAATGTGTTACCGAATATAGTAACAATGGACGAACCATCGGCATACTTGCATAACATGTATATACATAGGAAACAATATCGAGGCGTTTCACCTATTTCATAGTTAAAGTGTACCCACTGTCCTATCCCCTCTCTCTATTTCGGCCCTCGGAGCAAAATTGAAAGAAAGACGGCAACACCATTTCCGCTATACCGAAGCCGAACGTCGAAGGAGGGGTGCAGAGAAAGAGAAAATCGAGGGAGCCGAGAAAAATATCGTGAACTAGTCGTGAAGTCGTATTCGGGTGCAGACCAGTGTTGGTAAAAACCCAAAATCTCAAAGCTCATGGACGATTCAAATCAAGCGTGAGTTGAAACGCACCCAACTCAGCACCTAAAAACTCATGGATGAGTTGAATCGTCCATTTGAATCATCGTTGGTTTTCTTTTGTTCTCCTTCGTTAAAAACAGTGATTTGACGTTTGTCGCATAAAATATTAGACACTCTTCCAATAAATTGCCCCAAATTGATTTCAAATGCGTTTTTATACAAAAATGATTTTTTGGCAAATGAGTGAAATGATGCGTTTTAGCATGAAACATTCAAGAGTGATGCATTCCTTTAAAATCGCAGACGATTTCGTTCACACGGGAGGGCTCTTTGATTGAGATTTATGAGTGATTTTACCAACACTGGTACAGACCTCTCGATTGACCGGAGAAAAGCTGTAAAAGAAGATCCTTGTGAAGCGTTGGTTTGGCGAGGACTGAATGTGCTGGTAAAGGGGGCCTAGAACGTCTCGAATATTGAAGAGTGTGCGCCGTGAACGGCTTCTACTCGTCGGGAGTATTATTTCCGATAGAAAAGTCCGTAGTACGTCGTGAGTCCCGCGGAGCCGAAAAAACCTCGACTATTTCTCAAGCTGCATCCACGTGCTAAACGCTACCGTCTCGCCGGCTGTCTATCCGAGCTGGGAACAAACCTCGAAGAATCCCCAATCGTCGCAGTGTTCAACGTCGCGGTTCATCCCGCGGGACCGAGACAGAGCTTCGACAAACCGCCCACGTGTCCAACATTTCAGCCTTGTCGGCTGCCGGCCCCCTGATGCCGTGAAAGTACATTAAAAAAAGATTACAAAACAGATTACAAAAAAGAATCTCAAGCTACCGTCTACGTGTCCAACGCTCCAGATCACTGGCGGAATCCCCGTGGAGCCAAGAGAGCTTCGACAAACCGCCCACATGTACAACATTTCAGCCTCGTCGGCTGCCTGCCCCTTGAGGCCGTGAAAGTGTATCAAAGAGAATTTCAGACTCCCCCCGTCTACGTGTCCAACGCTGCAGATCACTGGTGGCATTCCCGTGAAGCCGAGAAAAGCTTCGCAAATCGCTTATGCGTTCAACTCTGCAGATCGCTGGCTGCGTTCCCCAAGTAAACTGGGAAAAAATCTCGAACTAACGCTCAAGCTTCCGCCCACGACGTGTCCAACGCTACGCTGCCTACCTCGTGGAGCCGGAAAGACGACACAACGAGTCATCGAGCCCTCCCCTCCCACGTGTCCAAGACTACGGCCTCGTCGGCAACCTGTCCAGAGGACCTGGAGAAGCATAGTCGCCTTTAACTACCAACCACTGTCAGCCCGGCCAGCAATCCACTCGCGGAGCCGAGGAGAAGCTCCTTCAAACCCCGTTGCAGGTACCGTTGAGTACCCAGGTATGCCAAAACACCTGAGCAGGACATTGTCAACCAACTTTGTAAGGCCGCAACCCTTCCTTCCTGGAATATAAAATGAAAAATAAAATATAATTAAAAATGTATCTTTAAATCTTTGGTTTTTCAAACGCTATCCCTATGTGCATGCAATTGCATCGAATTTTTGTTTTTATTGTCCACTTCTCTTCGCTATTCCTTCATGTATCCCTTGAGCAGGTAGATGTAAGCCTGAGAACCCCAACGGTGAGCTAGTTTGGGACGTGTTGAGGTCCACTGCATAGACGGCGGACGTCACTGACAGTTACAAATAATGTTTTCTTTAGTTGGACGCATTAGCCCGATATAAGGCAAACATAGTAGGTAACGCCTTCTTTTAATGAACGCATTAACATGATTTAAGACAAAAATAGGAGACAGTGGCGTAGCCAGAAAATTTGCCTGGGGGGGGGGGGGGGGGGGTTCAGAACATTTTTTTTTTTCGAAAAAAAAATTTCTTCCAAAAATATTGTCTTTGTTTTATGTCCAAAACCACCTCCGTGGCTACGCCACTGATAGGAGATGATACTTTTTTTATGCACATGTTCGCCCGGTTTAAAGTGAACAGAAACGAAAATGCCTGCTTTTGATAAACGCGTTTTCCTGGTATAAGGCGAACAGAAAAGATAACACATCTTTTAAATGATCGCATTTGTAAGGTATAACGAAACTATGCTTGTTTCTTGCTACGGGAACGGGAGGAACAAGCATTTTTGAACGAACAGAAGAGATTCTCTCATTCTAGAGTCTTGTCGCCGGGTTTCCGCAAAATTTAGTAGCAACTTTTCCACGCCTTTATTTTATTGAATACCTGTTCGCGAGCCGTCTCAAGCCCGGTCGACGAGGGCTGAAATTTCCTCCAGTTCCCTGCAGTGAGCATGAGAACGTGCTGCAAAATTCTCACCTCAGCTCAACGGAATTTTTTGGAACGAGAACTATTCATTCTATATTGTTTTCAAACAGCTCTAGTTTGAGGAAAGGAATCGCGAGTCCAACACGGTGAACTTTGTAAAGGGCTATCGGCTCGAAAAATAAAAAAATATCAGAAAAATTGTGTAATTTATTCGCCCTGTTATTCAATAAGTCTAAAACAAGTGTAAATCTGAGGCTGAAAACCTCTCAAATAAAGACAAAAAAAATCACATGAATTATAAATAAACTGATGAACAAAAAACAACAAAAAACTATAAACTTGAAATGAAGACTGATTCGGGGTAGTGTCCCATGCGGGGTGATGGCATTCGGGGTGGTGACTCATTCGGGGTAATGGCATTATGAGTAATGGAATTATGGGTAGTGTCATACTGGGAGCTGCGGACTCGACCGATTCTGATTTTCAAGATATTTTGCTTGAAACCCGTAAATTTCCTCTCAGTGTTCCATGTACACGTTACGATTTTCTCATTTATTTTTCATTTATTTAGTCTACATCTAAACAGATAACACTGAATCAACAATTTGACGCCGCAATACACGGTTCAAGGCCGCATCTGTCCATCCTCGGATACGCCCCACTCTCGCCAAGTCGTTTTGCACCTGGTCTGCCCATCTCGCTCGCTGCGCTCCACGCCGTCTCGTACCTGCCGGATCGGAAGCGAACACCATCTTTGCAGGGTTGCTGTCCGGCATTCTTGCAACATGTCCTGCCCATCGTACCCTTCCGGCTTTAGCTACCTTCTGGATACTGGGTTCGCCGTAGAGTTGGGCGAGCTCATGGTTCATTCTTCGCCGCCACACACCGTCTTCTTGCACACCGCCAAAGATGGTCCTAAGCACCCGTCTCTCGAATACTCCGAGTGCTTGCAAGTCCTCCTCGAGCATTGTCCATGTTTCATGTCCGTAGAGGACAACCGGTCTTATCAGCGTCTTGTACATGACACATTTGGTGCGGTGGCGAATCTTTTTTGACCACAGTTTCTTCTGGAGCCCGTAGTAGGCCCGACTTCCACAGATGATGCGCCTTCGTATTTCACGAATAACATTGTTATCAGCCGTTAGCAAAGAATCCGAGGTAGACGAATTCCTCGACCACCTCGAAGGTATCCCCGTCTATCGTAACACTGCTTCCCAGGCGGGCCCTGTCGCGCTCGGTTCCGCCCACAAGCATGTACTTTGTCTTTGACGTATTCACCACCAGTCCAACTTTTGTTGCTTCACGTTTCAGGTGGGTGTACAGTTCTGCCACCTTTGCAAATGTTCGGCCGACAATGTCCATGTCATCCGCGAAACAAATAAATTGACTGGAACTGTTGAAAATCGTATCCCGGCTGTTGCACCCGGCTCTCCGCATGACACCTTTGAGCGCAATGTTGAGCAACAGGCACGAAAGTCCATCACCTTGTCTTAGTCCCCGGCGCGATTCGAACGAACTGGAGTGTTCACCCGAAATCTTCACACAGTTTTGCACACCATCCACCATTGCTTTGATCAGTCTGGTAAGCTTCCCAGGGAAGCTGTTCTCGTCCATAATTTTCCATAGCTCTACGCGGTCTATACTGTCGTATGCCGCCTTGAAATCAACGAACAGATGATGCGTTGGGACCTGGTATTCACGGCATTTTTGAAGGATTTGCCGTGCAGTAAAGATCTGGTCCGTTGTCGAGCGGCCGTCAACGAAGCCAGCTTGATAACTTCCCACGAACTCATTCACTAATGGTCACAGACGACGGAAGATAATCTGGGATATCATTTTGTAGGCGGCATTAAGGATGTTGATCGCTCGAAAGTTCTCACACTCCAGCTTGTCGCCTTTCTTGTAGATGGGGCATATAACCCCTTCCTTCCACTCCTCCGGTAGCTGTTCAGTTTCCCAGATTCTGACTATCAATTTGTGCAGGCAAGTGGCTAGCTTTTCCGGGCCCATCTTGATGAGCTCAGCTCCGATACCATCCTTACTAGCTGCTTTATTGGTCTTTAGCTGTTGGATGGTATCATTAACTTCCTTCAAGGTGGGGGCTGGTTGGCTTCCATCGTCCGCTGAACTGACGTAGTCATCTCCTCCGCTGCCTCGACTTTCACTGCCTGTACTCTCAGCGCCAATCAAATGTTCTTCGTAGTGCTGCTTCCACCTTTCGATCACCACACGTTCGTCCGTCAAGATGCTCCCATCCTTATCCCGGCACATTTCGGCTCGCGACATGAAGCCTTTGCGGGATGCGTTGAGCTTCTGGTAGAACTTGCGTGTTTCTTGAGAACGGCACAGCTGTTCCATCTCCTCCACTACGCTTCTTCCAGGCGGCGTTTTTTCTCCTGAAAAAGGCGGGTCTGCTGTCTCCGCTTCCGTCTATAACGTTCCACGTTCTGCCGGGTACCTTGCTGCAGCGCGACCGCCCGCGCTGCGTCCTTCTCCTCCAGAATCTGTCTGCATTCTTCGTCGAACCAATCGTTCCGTCGACTTCGTCCCATATACCCGACGTTGTTTTCCGCTGTGTCGTTAATGGCTGCATTGACTGTATTTCTGCAGTCCTCAAGAGGGGCCCCATCGAGCTCACCCTCCTCCGGCAACGCTGCCTCGAGATACTGCGCGTATGCAGTGGCGACATCAGGTTGTTGAACGAACATTGTTGATGACGGATAGTTTTGGGCGCAGTTAACCATCACCAGATAGTGGTCAGAGTCGATGTTAGCGCCACGATATGTCCTGACGTCGATAATGTAGGAGAAGTGCCGTCCATGAATCAGAACGTGGTCGATTTGTGATTCTGTCTGCAGTGGTGATCTCCAGGTGTACCGATACGGAAGGCTGTGTTAGAAGTAGGTGCTCCGAATGGCCATATTCTTGGAGACAGCGACATCAATTAGTCGTAGGCCGTTTACGTTCGTCAGCCGGTGTGCGCCGAACTTCCCAATAGTCGGTCTAAACTCCTCCTCTTGGCCAACCTGAGCGTTCAAATCTCCTATGATGATTTTGACGTCGTGGCTTGGGCAGCTGTCGTACTCACGTTCCAGCTGCGCGTAGAATGCGTCCTTATCATCATTAGTGCTTCCGGAGTGTGAGCTATGGACGTTGATTATGCTGAAGTTGAAGAACCGGTTCTTGATTCTCAACCTGCACATTCTTTCATTGATCGGCCACCACCTGATCACGCGCCTTTGCATATTACCCATCACTTTGAAAGTTGTTCCAAGCTCGTATGTGTTGCAGCAGCTCTGGTAGATGGTATGATTCAACAAACCTCCTGCAGCGCTACGATGCCGAATCCACGGTCCCTGAGCACATCGGCGAGTATGCGTGTGCTCCCGATGAAGTTGAGAGATTTGCAGTTCCACGAACCGAGTTTCCAATCGCTAGTGTGTGTTCACCCCGCTTCGACACACCTAAGGTCACAAACGAGGTTGACACTTCGTCTGCAATCTGAATATTTGATTTCGAGCCATCAAGCGTTGCACGTATCGGTCCAATCAGTTTGGCTGCTTCCTTCCGAGTTTGAAAAGTTCGACCGGCATCTCGTCCTTCCCAGTAGCTTCATTGATTTTTCAAGTTCAATTAGAGCCTTCTTTACCTCATCCAGCGTCGCCGACTATGTCCATCCTGCTGGATCCTTAATACCCCTCCGTTTCTACCGTTCAACAAATCTACGATGTGCTCCTTCCACCTAGCTGCCACCATAGTCTTGTCTGTCAGCAAATTCCCCTCTCGGTTATTGAGCGAACTTAGAAATACCATGGCTGAGATCGATTCCTGGATTAGGAAATATCAAAATACAGTTCTTATAGAAAACAAGGCTTGATTTTCCACTCCGAATAATTGATTCAAATCGAATAACATAGATCAGCGGTTTTCAACCTTTTTCTTATGGGGTACCCTTTCGAACTTTTACATTCATTGAGGTACCCCCAATTTTTTTTCGCTGTGAATGAAAATAAGCAAAGCTCATGAGATATATGAAAAACGGAGGCTTCCTATTGAAAGAAGGCTTCCGAGTCTGTTGAAACGAGGCTTCCGAGCCTCTTGAAAGGAGGCTTCCGAGTCTCTTGAAAGGAGGCTTCCGAGCCTCTTGAAAGGAGGCTTCCGAGTCTCTTGAAAGGAGGCTTCCGAGCCTCTTGAAAGGAGGCTTCGGAGCCTCTTGAAAGGAGGCTTCCGAGCCTCTTGAAAGGAGGCTTCCGAGCCTCTTGAAAGGAGGCTTCCGAGCCTCTTGAAAGGAGGCTTCTAAGCCTCTTGAAAGGAGGCTTCTAAGCCTCTTGAAAGGAGGCTTCCGAGCCTCTTGAAAGGAGGCTTCCGAGCCTCTTGAAAGGAGGCTTCCGAGCCTCTTGAAAGGAGGCTTCCGAGCCTCTTGAAAAGAGGCTTCCGAGCCTTTTGAAAGGTGCTTTTTAACCCGAGCAAAGTTTGACATCGTAATGAGGGCAAATAGAAAAGATATCTTGGTATCAACCCTTCAAACATTGGAAGCTGATAGAGTGCTTATTCATCTAAAAATAGCTTTTTACAGGTTAAAAATTAGCTTGTTCAGCATTAATTGTTTGTAGGTGGTGCTGTCCTTATACTACGTGGACAAGTTTTGGTCAGTTTTAGATAACCCCCTCCCCCAGCGTGGAGAACTGATCATATAAATTTTCATACCCCCACCCCCCCTAAACTGTCCACGAGGTATGTGGACAGCCCTTCATTTGTTTTAAAATGTTAGTCTCTATGATTGATTACTTATCTTGATTTCAGTTTGCTGTTGATTTCTCAATTATATAAACTGACATAAACTGATTACTTATTTCATTATCAAGAACCAACCTCAAAATCATTTTTCAATTTGATCTCATCGACAGCAGCAATAGTTTACAATTTGATGTCACAATAAGATTTTTCTGCTTGAAATTTTGTTATTTTAACCGTAAAAAAGAACAAAATGATACCAAACTGAGTAATCCAAATCAGCGATTCCTCAACATCAAAACATGTTATCGATTTGATCTCAAGGTTTGCCCGGGCAGCCTGTTGAAAGAATGCTTCCGAGCCTCTTGAAAGGAGGCTCTGGAAACTCTCGAAATAAAGCTTACAAGCTGGTTGGAAGTAGGCTGTCAAGGCGCTTATAGGGCGGCTCAAGCCTCTTGCAACGAAACTACTGAGATTTTTAGAAAAAGTCTTCGTGCTTCTAAAGTGGAACCTTCCTAACCTTTAGATTCTAGATTTTAGTCTCCCTACGTTTTGTATTTTTGATCTTATGTCTCATACGCTCATACACTGTGCTGGTTGTTGTGGCCAGTGTTTAATAGGCTTTGATATACTCATCGCCATGCATATTATGTAAAATACAAAGTTTCAAAATAAAAAAAACTACAACTATCAAATCTTTATCAATAAGTTTATATTTGAATTGTAATACATCCGCCATTACACATTTCTGTCCGAGGTACCCCCTGGGGCCAATGAAGGTACCCCCAGGGGTACATGTACCCCAGGTTGAGAACCGCTGACATAGATTATCGTTGACAACCGCAGCTCTTTTCATACACCCACCAACCAAGAATCCATCACAGACTGTACGCCATGAAATTGTCTCAGTGAATTAGAAATTGCATTAACATTATCTCACTTTCACTTACTCAATATCGAATAACGGAGCTTTGAAGCCTCATTTGAATATTTTCAGCTATTTTTGTCCATGAGATTCAACAAGAATTAAGGGAGAAAGTTTGCTTGCTCATCCAATCGAATAAAATATTATAAAAAAATTATCGGAATAGAAGATACTTGATAATTTAGATAATTAAACGATAGATAAAGACCTGACGTGATGTCATTGCATATTCTCCTTCTTCTTCTTCTTCTTCTTCTTCTTCTTCTTCTTCTTCTTCTTCCATGGCTCTACATTCAAACTGGAACATGGTCTGCTTTAAAAACTTCTATTAGCAATTCCTTTTCAATGCATGAGTATGCATGTATCTTGTGTGGCAAGTACAATGGATACACTATGCCCAGGGAGTCGAGAATGTTTCCCACCTGAAAACATCCTAGAGTGGGTCAAGAATCGAACTCGCCATCTCCGGATGGGCACTCTTACACCATTGATCGCATGGCTTTCTGGAGACCCCAGCGCTTACCGTTGAGCTATATCGATGACTCTTAAGGCTTCCGCGATAACTGATTAGTTTGCCTTATCTAAAGTCATTCAAGTAGTGACCGTAAACTCGTATAAAAGATAGTTACGACGCCTGATAATCTTCACAGTTCTTCAGCCATCAGCCATAAAATCAGTTGACCAGAGCCACACCAAGAACAACATGAAAGGTTTGTATGTTTTTTAAACGAATCACTTTCGTAAGCCTCTAACTTACTGAACTATTTTTCAGTGAATCTGTGTTCAATGTTACTGTTGGCTGTGACCATTTGCCTTGCTGTGGTCTCTTCCACGCCCGTGGGAGAATGTCCCGACTACTTCGATCCCGATCAACTCAGCTTTCTGCCCCATACGGATTGTTCAAAGTTTTACATCTGCAGTCAGAGTGGCCCTGCCGAAAAGAACTGTCCGTCAGGTCTGCACTGGAACCCGAATGCAGCTGTGTGTGATTGGCCAGCACTGGCAGGCTGTGATCCTGCGGCTGCTACAACTACATCGGCTTCTGTAGTTAGTACAACTGTGGTGCCAGAAACCAGTCCTGCTCCTGTATTCACTCCTTCTACGACTGCAGCTGCTACTGTTACAGCTCCACAGGTAACAACTAATGGCCCAACGACGGAAGCTCCTACAACTACAGCCTCTGCTTCGACGGAACCGTCGAGCACACCACAAGCTGTGAGCACTACTAATCCACCAGCAACAGCCACAACTCCAGCTTCCACAGGTGGGCCACATGGGCAGTGTCCCGAAGAATACGACTCAAACCACGTAGTATTTCTGCCCCATGCTGATTGCTCAAAGTACTACGTCTGCACCCTGCTCGGCCCCATCGAAGCGGACTGCCCATCTGGACTACATTGGAATCAACAGAAGGACATTTGCGATTGGCCGGGAGCTGCTGGATGCAATCCCTCTTCATCAAGCGCTCAGCCAACAACTACTGAGGAAACTTCCAGCCGTGACGAAGTGGGTCAATGTCCAGAGCAGTACGATCCTAGCAATGAAGTTTTCCTGCCACATACGTCGGACTGCTCCAAATACTATATTTGCACATGGGGAGGATTAGCAGTGTCGCTCAACTGTCCAGCTGGACTGCATTGGAATCGGGACAGCGATCAGTGCGATTGGCCTGCGCAAGCAGGATGTGTGCAACGTAATAGAGATCCGCTATTCAGAAATCAACGACTGATTCCAATCCCACTTTTGTAGATAAGCTATTTAATTGAAGTGCCCTGCCGGTTTCCGCACTTGAGATGTGCTGTTCGCCAAAGGTTTATAATTTGTTTGATGAGTCAACTGCGCAATGAAATTGTACATTTCGAAGCTGATATCAGTCCTAATACAAATGTTAATAAAAGCTGTAAACATGTGTGTGTGTGTGCGTCATCCTCTATCCCTCACCCAACTGGGGGTGTTGATCAAGTAGTACTACGAATAATTTGATCAGATCTCATGCTCCGTAATGGTGCCCTTTTTGTTACGAAGACTAGTACTACAAAAAGGATTCACTTCTGCAGAAAGAAAGGTTTCTTCAGTAAGTGTTGGGAATGGGATGTACTAGATGTTCATAACAGGTACAGCAAAACTTCACAAGGACGCCCTTATTCGTACTAACTACTCAGGGAGTGGAAGGTCGAGAAGATTCATCGTTGCTAACCAAAGCGTGAACCGGATACCTGGGACTCCCACTATATCTACGGCAATAGCAGCAAACGATGCCCTGCACGTATTTAATGTTAATTTTTATTTTTAAAAAGATGAAGCAATAAAAGAAGTAAAGGAATAGAGCTGGAACGTGCTCACCAATGTAGTTTATCCACTATCGAAGGGGCTCCACTCGTGAATAGAAAACACCAGGATCATCCGACACATCCACTTTTTACACCTATTATTTTCATTTTTCAATTTGGGTCTGCGAATAAGCCACTTCGTTGAACACCACATCGTTTAAGGTATGTTTTAAATTTCATTTGTGTCCGATCGCTACGCCACTATCTCCAAAATCACAAAATCTTCACACTAACCACATCACAACCGATGGAATTATATTATTTCACCAATGATTTGCAAACGCGGAACTTTGTCACGTGAACTTTTTTTAACAATCGTTTGCGGTGCTCCCTACAATCTTCAACTCAACTCTGTAACAACTCTGCGACACAATTTATTCTGCAATTTATCTTCTGTGAGTTATCGGCAGCCGAAACGGAAAAAACGCACCCTGAAAATTTTTGACGTCCGTCCGTCGCGCACGGCACACTTCGATCTTAATAAAAGCTGTAAACATGTGAGTCATAATCATTCTCCTTCTCAGCTCTAAAATTAAAAACCAAGACCAACTTCCTAAGAATTTCAATGTCATTCCAACCGTTTTACGACATAGAGAGAATTCCCCTTTTTATTTTTTCAAATTTAACGACCGATCAGGAAGAATTTCGAGAAAAGCCGCAGCAAACCCATAAACGGGATGCCGGTGCAATTTTCTTTCGCCGTTCTTCCGGGGGATGACCAGCGCAGAACTGCCGCCTGGATGAAAGCAGTGATGTGCAAAAAGCAATTATTTCCGTTACTTTTGAAATTGCCAGTCCCTGCGAGAAGAAGCAAACTGCATCTACCACCCACAATGCTACTTGCTGTGGCGGCAACACATGTATTGCGCCCATAAAAACACATTCCAAGCGGCATGGAAAGCGATGTTGTTGGGCAGACCGCTAGTGGAAGATTTTTTTTTGGTAAAATTTCGTTAGAAGTAGGTAGGCAGAATGCAATGTAACTCGTTTCCACCTTTTTTTCTGGAAATAGAAGAGTCCTTGAATTCCATTTTTATATTCTTATGGCGGTTGGTCACAAGAATAAACAGTTTTTGCTGTTCCGCCAGGTAACCAAGCCTTGGAATAGCTCGAAGATGGATAATTGTTGCAACCTGAATGTGGTGGCCCTCGTTCAGCAGTACCGATTAGTTTTAACTGGGAACACACAGATTCAAACATGTACAGGAAGATCCTTTTGAAAATTTAGAAAGAATGTGAGCGATTTTTTTTATTTGGGATGTGACGGAAATAGCAAAAATACCGCCGACGATGGTGTAGGTAGTCTTCTGGTCTTCTATAATGGAAGTCAATGAACACAAGAAAAACAACTAGACAACTAAATTGCTTGGTAAAACAATGGATAACTATTAATTAAATGATTTGCTTCAGATAAAGCTGCATAAAATATCTGCATCAATCGTTTTTATGGCTAGCTTGAGTTTGGTTAAAGGATCAAACTCCAACTTTTTTCGAATTTCCGAGTTCGAGTTTCCGTTAAGAACTAAATTTGGCGCTCCATTCATCTGTGCTGTTACTAAGAAAATAAGTAGCAACCGTTGACATACGGAAACATGGCGAGGCATAAAAAAATAATTTAAAATG
Source organism: Armigeres subalbatus (assembly GCF_024139115.2). NCBI lineage: Eukaryota > Metazoa > Arthropoda > Insecta > Diptera > Culicidae > Armigeres > Armigeres subalbatus. Next base: position 79,377,781 of record NC_085140.1, read on the forward strand.
TCCTTAAACGATTTAATTTTTTTCTTTCATTTTTTTTTGTCTCAGTCGATTCTTTGGCTTATTTAAGGTCAACTTTTCCAAAGAACCTACCTATATTGTCTGAAGCCTCTAATTATTTTTAAAATCGAAAACAAAAACCGAAAAAGTTCTGCACGTGTGAACCGCCCTGAAAAATTCACCTGACGTTCGTTCAAAATTGGGTCAATTTAAAAAAACAACATTTTTTTTATATGGAAATGCTAATATCATCTTCCAACCTTGGACGTACATGTTCATGATAGAATTAGAGGCGAAAGTATAGAATTGACGCAATGAGAAAACAGAACTGTGCAATAAAAATCCTATTCGACTATTCGATTCGGCTGATGTCATATTAGAAATTTGGAGACAGTACTCGTCGATAGAAAAATCCTTCCGCACGCGATGGCATATGAGCAAGTCAAACCACCTTCCTTTTGCCAGTGGAGATATATCAGCTTCCACACTGATATTCTTCCCTCCTCCTTCATACGGGAGCTTGGCAGAAGGAAGGTCGTGTGATATGTGCCATCACAAATATTGCCCTCCGCTCGCTTTCAAATCGACTTCTATAAAAACATTCTTCATGCCTGCCGTATCCTAACGGAACTATCAATTCTATACTTTCGCCTCTAATTCTATCATGAACATGTACGTCCAAGTTTGGAAAATGATATTAGCATTTCCATATCATTGTAAATCGTTTAACTTCACGTAGAAGTAACACACACGAAATCATTAATTTAGTGTAACATTTTTTTGATTTTTGTTTTAAATTTTGAAAATACTTTTACTGACCTGAAATAAGCCAAAGAATCGATTGAGCGAATAATATTTTTTGACGGGAAAGGTCAATTGCGTTCATGACATTTGGATATGGTCATTCAAGTATTCCCTGAAGTCAGGCCTTGAGGTCTACACGCGTCACCAGAAATCTATTGACATGTTTCTAATATGGAACATGCCCTTTTTGATACACAGAAAAAAATTAGTTCATGACATATGGACATGATCATCCAAGAAATCTTTTAAGGCAGGCCTTATTCATATCTACACGCGTAACCAGATATCTATTGACCTGGTTCAAATATGCAACATGCCTTTTGCGATAAGTGGAAATAGAAAAGATAATGATAAGTGTAATAGAAATTGTGAACTGAGAACAGAGAACTTCTTCCTTCATCCTTTTTCTTTCTTCCTTGCTCCTTCTTCCTTCATCTTTCTTCTTTTTTCCTTGTTCCTTCTTCTTTCTTGCTTGTTCCTTTAGCCTCCTCCCTTATTCCTTCTTCCTCCATTCTTATTGCTTCTTCTTCTTCTTCCCTTCTCCTTCATTATTTTTTATTCCTACTTCTTTCTTCCATCTTCCTTCATGCTTCTTTCTTCTTTCTTCTTTCTTCTTCTTTCCTCCTTCTACCTTCTTACATCTTCCTTCTTTCTCCTTTCTCCCTTCTTCTTTCTTCCTTCCTCCTTCTACCTTTTCCTTTCTCCCTTTTCCTTTCTCCCTTTTCCTTTCTTTCTTCTTCCTTCTTTCTTCTCCTTTTTTCCTTATTCCTTCTTTCTTATTAACTCTTTCTTCTTCTTCCATCTTTTATTTTTTTAAATTTTTTGCCTTCGTTTTTTGATCTCAATTTTGCTTTTGTTTTTCCTCTTCTTTCCTTCTTCTTTCTTCCTTTATCTTTCTTCACCATTCCTTCTTTCTTTCTTCCTGCATTTTTCTTCCTTCATCCTTTTTACTTCTTCTTTCTTCCTTCTTCCTTTTTCCTACATCCTTCTGCCATCTTCCTTCTTCCTTCATCCTTCTTCCTTTTTACATCTTTCATCTTCCTTCTTTCTTCTTTCTTCTTTCCTTTCCCTACTTCCTTCTTTCTTCATCTTTCTTCCTTCTTCCTTCTTTCTTCCTCCTTCTACCATCTTTCGACTTCCATTTTCCTTCTTTCTTCTACCTTCTTACATATTTCTTCTTTCTTCTACTTCTTCCTTTTTCCTTCTTCCTTCTCCCTTCTTCCTTCTTTCTTCTACTTTGTTCCTTCTTCCTTCTCCCTTCTTTCATCTTTCTTCCTCCTTCTTCCTTCTTCTTCTTTCCTTGTTCTTTCTTCTATCTTCCTTTTTCGTTCTTACTTTTTTCTTCTTCCTTCTTTCTTCTTTCTTCTTCCTTCCTTCTTCCTTATTTTTTCTTCCTTCTTCTTTCTTCCTTCTTTCTTCTTCCTTTTTTCCTGCTTTCTTCTACCTTCTTCTTTCTTCCTTTGTTCTTCTTCCTTCTACTATCCTGCATATTTTTCTTCCTTTATCCTTCTTCCTTCTTCTGTTATCCTTCTTCCATCTTCCTTCTTCTTCCATCCTTCCTCCCTTCTTGTTTCTTCTTTCTTCTTCCTTCTTGCTTCTTCTTTCCTCCTTCTTCTTTCTTCCTTCTTCTTTTTTCCTTCTTCTTTCTTTCTTCTTTCTTCTTTCTTCCTTCTTCCTACTTCTACCATCTACCATCTTTCGACTTCCATCTTCCTTATTTCTTCTGTTTTCTTCATTCTTTCATATTCCTTCTTTCTACTACTCCTTCCTTTTTAATTCTTCCTTCTCTTTTCTACTTTCTCTCTGTCTTCCTTCTTTCTTCTACCTTGTTCCTTCTTACTTCTTTCTTCTTCTTTCTACATACTTCATCTTTCCTTGTATTTTCTCCCTTTTTCTTTCTTCATTTTTCTTTTTTTCCTTCTCTTTATTCTTCCTTCTTCTTCCTTATCCCTTTGTTCTTCTTCCTTTTTCCTTATCCCTTTGTTCTTCTTCCTTTTTCCTTCTTCTTTCTTCCTTTCTTCCTGCTTTCTTCTTTCTTCTTTTTTTCTACCTTCGTTTTCCTTTTCTTTTGTTCTTCTTCCTTTTACCATCCTGCATATTTCCCTTCCTTAATCCTTTCTCCTTTTTCTTTTATCCTTCTTCCTTTTTCCTACACTCTTCTTCCATCTTCCTTCTTCTTTCATCCTTCCTCTTTTTTCATCTTCCTTCTTTCTTCTTTCTTCTTCTTATCTCATTTTTCCTTCTTATTTCTTCCTTCTTCCTTTTTCCTTCTTCCTTCTTCATTGTTCATTCTTCCTTTTTTTCTTTTTCTTCCTTCTTCTTTCCTCCTTCTTCCTTCTTCTTTCTTCCTTCTTTCTTTTTCCTTCTTCCCTCTTTCTTCTGGAGTCGTGTTTCTCCAGTAAGCGGATCGACCGGTCGTCGAAATTTAGTTTTGCTTTGTGCGGAAGGCAAAACGATAGGCCGGTCGCCGTTATTTTGTTCTGCTTTGCGCAGGTGAGTAAATAAATCAGGAAGTGAAAGTACAATCAAAGTTATATATATAAATTTCCAGTCGTGTTTTTCCAGTAAGCGGATCGGCCGGTCGTCGAATTTAAGTTTTGCTTTGTGCGGAAGTGTTAAGTGAGAAATGCGAATTAAGAAGTGAAAAGTGAAAAGTTGGACGTGAGAAGTGAAAAGTTATAAGTGTTAAGTGAGAAGTTAAAAGTGAGCAGTGAGAAATTCGAAGTAAGAAATGGTAAGTGAGTAGTGGGGAGTAAGAAATGAATAGTTAGAAGTAAGGAGCTAGAAGTGACAAATTTGTAGTGGGAAGTAAAATTGAGAAGTGAAAAATGAGAAATACGAAGTGAGAAGTGAGATGTGCGAAATGAGAAGTGAGAAATAAATGGTGAGAAGTAAGAAGTGAGAAGAGAATAGTGGAAAAAGGAAAGTGAGAAGCGTGAAATAAAGTAAGCAGTGAGAAGGAAGTAGTAAGAAGTGAGAGGTGAGAATCGATTAACGAGAAGTAAGAAACGAGATATTTTTTCTCTTTCCTTAATTTTTCTTCTTCCTTCTTGTGTCTTCCTTCTTCTTTATGTCTTATATCTCTCCACTCTCTTCTCACTACCCAACATCTCGCTTCTCAATTTTTGAATTGCTGTGCGTATACATGAACGATTTTTGTTATTGAATTCGACAGCACATGCAATTTTAAAGTTTGGGGAGACTTGATCCCCTTTCTATGATATCTACGCAATAAATATTTTTTCCTGCCAACCCTTCATCAAATCTGTCAAATCTACAAAAAATTAGAAGCCTGAGAACAGATTTATATTTTTTTGAATTGCTTTGCCAAATTTTTGTATGGGTGACTAATGGGGGATCAAGTGTATCCATATTGAGGCAATAACTTCAAATCCAAATATGATAAATTTTTTTTTTTTTTTTTTTGTGTCTTTATTAAGGAGACTTTCAGCCCGAGGCTGGCTCGTCTCCGGCATAAAAATTTGATAGAATGTTGACATTTTCATCTGTATAGATCATTAAGCATATTTATGGCTTTGTGTTGTTCAAATTTTGCGTGGCCAATAAAAAAAATCTTTAGGAAGGTCAAAACATACAAACCGTCCTGCAGAATAAATAAGGTTGCCAATCCAAAAAATAAATCATCATATAACCCCTTGCTTCTGTTAATCTGACTACCCACATCCTACTTCTCACTTTGCAACTATCACATCTCACTTCTCACTTTTTACTTCTCATGTTACATGTTACATGTATTGAGTAGTGCAATACTCACTTCGTTTCTCAGTACTCACTTCTCAATCCTCTGTACTCATTTCGAGCATCTCATTTCTCACTTCTCAATTCCCGCTGTTTACTATTCACTTCGAACATCTAACTTATCACTTTATTTGTTCCCTATCTCGATACCTCCCTAACTCGATGGTCCTTTCAATATCGACAAAGATTTTTAAGTACAAGATAGCCCAAGCCCACTCTTGATTATCCCATACAAGTCGCTGGCGAATAACTTTTCTATAGTGCAGCGCCAACTGGTGATTCAAAGTCTAACTGTTTTATTTAAAATGATCAAAGTAACTTTGACTTTTCACTGTACTTTGAAAAACGACAGAATCAATAATATATAATATTTGATATCGAGTAAGACAGAGTTCACTGTAGTTAGCAATAGTTATTTTTAAAGGTTTATAATTAATTTTCAATAGTTTTAATGATAAGGCAAGCTGGAGGAGAGTTTTCGAGTCGATTTATATTTAAATCAATAGCTTTGGCTGAGACCAGTCGGTGTATATACGATATAACCAAGCCTGAGGTGGCAGGTCATGTCATGGAGACTTTTTCAGGTTGGAGATTTTCTAGGATCCTGCATTGTGGCACTTTGCTTGCCACAAAATATATAAAATTCTTGGCATATTTGGCATTGAAGAAACTGTCAGTTAATAACAATGGGAGTACACCCAGAACATGGAGTTGATAGTGGCGGATAAACTAATCGACATGTAAAAGGCTTATAAAAAGCCGCGACGCATAAAAAATAATGCCACTATTAGAATTCTGTGGAGCTCCTTATTGTTCAACGAGAATTGTAAGCAGCGGACTAATTCACTATGATTTCATAACCACCATAAAAAAAAATCTTGTTTTTTTTGTTCGTATTTCGTTTTCAAAGCGATTGTTTGTTTTCTAATTCAATCTGATATGAGCTATCTTCGTACTTTCGTAAGTATACAAACCCAAACCCTTTCTCCGATTTCTCGTTAATTACAGAGTGTTGAATTCTAGATAGTGCTTTGACTGCTTTAGCTGGTATGCTGTCAACCATTAGTCTCATGAACATGATATATTATAATTTGTGAAACCAAACATAAATTACTTCTGACGTTTATTTTGTTGGATACATTGTAGTAATTGCAAAAGCAATGGTGACCCAAATAGCATTAGAATCGCAAATGTACCTCATTTCTATTTAAACAAATCCAGAATAAGCTATTACTACAATGTCACAACTCTGTTACCACGTAATATCGGAAAACATTGTACCACTGGTAACCCACAAATGCAGAACACGATTACTTACTTTGTGCCATCCGCCGGCCGGTTACCACACGACTATAAGCTCTCAGTTGTTGTTCAACCAGCAAGCTGAAATCCCTCTCGTTACTTTCGCTTACCCCCAGAATCCCTTGTTGTCATATAAATAAACTCATTTACAGCGATGATGGCGGCTTTTAGAGTGCTCCGTCTTCTCCGGGCTGCAACAATTGAGTTGATTTGTGGAAACGGGCGCAGTTCCGCAGAACATAATTGCTTTCCAACACAGAGATTGGCCCTAAATCGTCTTTGTTGAACTAACCAGCCAGTCAGCCAGCCAGTCAGCGCTGCGTAAGCTTCGCATCCCCTTCTGGGCACGGGGTCTCAAGGGTGGCATTTAAGCTCCGGTGCTGCTGACTGCTTTGGGTAATTGCTTTTAGATTGGAAATTAACTTCCGGAAAAAAAGGTTTGGATCACTTTGTATGTGCCTTACTGTATGTGGGGAAGGATGAGCTGTGGGAAGAAATTATTAGTTCGCAAATTATAAACGGTTTATGAATTACAATATTTCAGACTACAAACTTTTTGTGTGGTTGATCTGTTATATGTACTTGATTTGTTAATTTCTTCAAATAAAACATTGTCTAGTTGGATGAAATTATCAAGTCATGTTGAATAGAAATGTTTTGTCTGCGGATTTGTCATCAATGCTTTGGCAATTCATTCTCACTGAGGAATCTCCGAAGTGTTATCTTTCATGCAGAATGTTTTACTTAATAAAATGGCAATGTTTTTGGAGTCCAACAGATCATCAGATCTGTTAGAGTGATGAAAGGAAAGCAAGGTGAATAATGCAGAAATAGCGTTTTGCTCAAAACATATGTCTAAGGATATCTCGTAAAATTGATAAATTTTATGTTGCTTATTCAAATACTTCATTTTTAAGATTCTTTCTCCTCAATTTTTTTTTGTGTACGATCGCTAAAACACTGGGTTTAGTGTAGCTAAAGTAATCCAGCTCACATCCGGATCGCCTGGGCATCCTGCTTAGTATGAAGCACGTCGCTTCCTCGCAGAATTATAATGGTTCATAACGGAAAGTGGTAGCGTAAACCAAAAAAAAATATAATCAACGACCTCTCTCTATCCTAACTGCCATTTTCCGACCCGACAGAATCCATGATTTCATCCGCCCGCACAGCCAGCCGTAGTAAGTACTTGCACGAGTGTTCTCGTACAAGTAAACTCCACACGTTCTGGCTGTTGCGACGACGGCTTCGACTGCTGGCCCAGCGCAGGTCAAAATAGGAACTTACCTTCTCAATTATGCAAACTAAATTGATTGTTGATCCCATATCCACGTGCAGCTCGCCGGAACCGAGTATGAATGCTTCGGGTACGACCACTTGCAGGTTTACGAAATGCGAAATAACGCCGGTCGGGGTGGATACCTGGAAGTGAAGGGAGACAAGAGAAGGGAGGAAAACGTGTGAGATAAAACCTTATATTTTATGCTTCGTTGAATTACTAGTCCGGGCAGAGATTGTAGTAAAACGGCTTGGGATATTGTGTGCGGAAGCATAAAGCTACTGATATTTAGTAGTGGGTGCACACAGTACTCCAATTTTGTTGGGATGTTGGTGGTTTAGAAGCGGAACTTGTTGCCATGAGCGTTGGCAACTGCTACCAGTAAAGTTTCAGGAAATTCGTCACTAATGCTGCCATGATTTTGGGTCAGAGATTTGGGATATGGTTTGTAATGCGTCTAACGAGCGTAGCAATATTTTATGGGATAGAAATTAATTATTTACTGTTGCATCACATATTGTTCCGCTCGTTAAACACAGATTTCTGTGAATTAAACCAAAATCTCAACAGCAGAACTGTTTGGTAATTATATCACGAAGTTTTCAATTGTTCAAATATCAACCTGTAAAATAATTTATCACATCGAACAGTATTGCTGTTAAAATTTTAACAAAATCTGCGATATATTTTATATGTATATTATGGTGTATTAATACAAATTCATTTTTGAGGCGAAATCACTTTTGTTTTCTGACGAAAGCACCGTGGTTTTCGTGAGCCCCTGATGGTGATTATGTGGTTTCGTTAACTTGACAGAGTGACGTATGGCAGACTTCTAGCGCCATTTTCTCTCTACGTCTTTGTGTAAGGATACATTGTACTATCCCAGGTTAACAGTAAGTATTAAATAAAGCATTAAAGTGGCATTTTATGCGCCTTTACGGCAAAACATTAGATGCCAATAAGCCCTATTATATTCGCCTTTAATGCTATTTAAGGGGGATCTTAAGGGATGAGCGAGATTAGTGAGTAGTAGATCCGGGTTAGTGATTCTACCTTCACAGCAAATAATTTTTAAAACTCAACGACGTTTAAAATTGCACCTTATCCCATCAAACGAATTAACATTTTATATTAAATTACATTTGACTGAATTTTACAAGCAAGCATAGTTTAAATTTATTTCGATTTAAAAGAATAGTGAGATCAATTGAATGTTACATTTATTTGCATGCTCCTATGTGCATAAAAATACATTTAAAATCACAACATATTTTCATCTGTGTTGAATATATCCTGCTTTCGATACCGCATAACTCTGTAATGTGACAGATCTCCTCATCTTGTGTCCCAAATAAAGTGGCGAATGGAGTTTTGGGCTCAAACTAGCTGAAAACTTTAATAAATACAGTTTTCGATTCCCATAATCCACTTTCGCAGTCGTCTGGTGGTTGCCATTGTGTATCGTCAAGTTACCCGCTGTGACACTCACCGCAGTTCATTTCTGTGTTTCGATCGAGTGCGCTATACAATGGTAAAACCCAAAGCCAATTTATCCGTGCCGCTCGGAAAAAACTGCGAGGGGAATAACGTCAAACGCTCCAGAGATGATCTCGATAGAACAGACGAAGATCAAATTGAAAGTTTGAATGATCTTTTTTCTCGAATGCAAAGTATGTTTGATAACACAAACAAGAGAATTGACTCGTGCAAAGCGGACTTGCAAGCTGAGATAACAACACTGCGAAATGATGTTCATCAGTTCAAAGTTGAATGTACCTCCAATATCAACGAATTATCGACATCAATCACCAAAATGCGTACCTATGTTCATCAAAACAGTGAGCGGATTCGTGCTGCTGAAAAATCTAACGACTTGATTTTGGCTGGTGTTCCATATGTTTCCAACGAAGATGTGTCCATACTTATTCGGAAGGTTTCCATTGCTCTTGGATACACTGAACAGGACCTGCCGCTGCTGTATTCACAACGCTTGGCCAAGGTACCTATCGCCAACGGTGCCACTCCACCTATTGTACTGCAGTTTGCCTTCAAGTTAGCCAGAGACAACTTCTATCGTCGGTATCTTTCGGTACGCAACCTTTCGCTGATTCATATCGGATTCAATGTTGATAAGCGCATCTACATCAACGAGAATATGACGGACGAGGCTCGTCGAATTAAAGGCAAAGCAATCAGTTTGAGGCGATCAGGGAAGCTGCATGCAGTATTTACAAAGGATGGGTGTGTTTTCATCAAACCTACGCCGGATGATGAAGCTGTGATGGTGCAATCGCTAGACGAGTTGGAGACGTTTACCCTTTTCTATAGCTCTGACGAATTCAAGATTAGTGTTGTTTCAGGGCACACCACTCGATACGGAAGCAACGCACAACTGTCATTTTTATTATTTCACGCATGCTGCGACGCAGCAAAGCTAAATCAACAAAAATGACAGTTGTGCGCCGCTTCTGAATCGAGCGGTGTGCCCCCGAAAACGCGAGCACTTTTAATCTTGGATTCCGTCAGGAGTGACCTTAAATTAATGTTATCCTTCCCATTCTTCCAGTGAACCGTATCCTATTATTCCGTGTATCCTTCCACTCCTAAAAGTTTTAAATTAAATAAAGCTGTTCTACTTTCCTTCCTAATTTTCCCATGATTCCATTCCTCAGATTTCCATCTTATCTTCCGTCCTGAAAGTTTTATTGGGATAAGGGTGAGGGACTACCTATGTTGCTGCTGTTGCTGTTGTTGTTGACTGTTGCGTTGCTGCCCATGTACTGCTACTAAAACACTCATAAGTGGATTCACTTAGCTTAGCTTAGCTTAGACTGACTGTACATATCAATGGTTGCTACTCCGTGATTGATCAGAACTGGTGCAAATTGCACTATGATCCAAGTAAATAGTGGTTGGGATTTACCAACTATTCTCGAAGTGCACGTTTCAGCAGCTCGCAAATATTGATCAATAACGGCGCCGGCCAAGTCCTTACAGTCAGTTGGGAAAGGGAGGGAATGTGTGTGGTAATTGTTGCTACTAGAGACCGAGAATACCTCTGCATCTCCACATTTACCACGGGAAGGAAGTAGTGTTAGTTGGGTGGGGTAATCAGTAACATAGATCGAGATTCACCATGGAAAGTGATGTGACCTATGGAACTTCTACACAGCAGTATTAGCATTTCCTTAATTTGTTCAATTGTTAATTCTTCGCGAGAATAAACAATCAACCGCTCAAAGTGAGCGATTGTTCATTTGAATTTCGGATTAGGCGCCCGCGTTATCATTTCATTAACATAAGAAAAGTAAAAAAGAAACGGGATTAAAATTGAAAATAATTGATAGTAATCGGAAAGCTAATGTTATTCAGCAATCCTTATTTTATCTCTATTTGACGTTAAGTAAGAATGTAAATTTACGTTCATTTTACATGTCGTTTATTTTGCATTACTTTCGCGCGCGTGTGTGTGTCACTTGAATTGACCAGTATACCGTAATCAGGATCTCACTGGTATTAATCCTGATGTGCCGGTTGGCACTCGTGTTGGGCTTGTGCACTTTGAGCGGCACACGTTCGCTTCCCAGTCTACATAAAATCGCACATGGTGCAATACAAGATGCTAAATTGGAGACGATATACATACATGTTGTGTGAAAAAGTACATCTATCGCCTGCACTCCAGCATCCTACACGACACCATATACGTTCATGTGTTGACTGGGTTTGATAGGGCCTGCTTATGGACACATGCAGCTTTTTGTAGAGGTTTAACAGAGCCCACTGTCAAACCCCACCACATCCTAGGCAGGCCCCCTAACTCGCAGTGGCCATTGGGAGGGGTCGTCAAGCCCTTGGACATAGTCCCTGCTGCCCCATAAGTGGATTCACTATATATTAAGTAATGAATTAATGATGAATGAATTATTGAAAAATTGTAAAAGTAGTGCTCTCTCATTAATCTATTTATTTGTTGATTCCTCTGGGTTGGGTGCCATGATGCATTGCTGCTGTTTATCGATTCCTTTTCTATTTTTCGATGTCCGTTGATGATCCAGATGATGCTCCTGCAAACGTTTGTATTCCTCGGATTGTGATGAATTGTGCATTGGACTCCTCATATCTAAATGTCTGCCACATTAATATTCAAAGCCTATGCGCTCGCCAAATGAGTAAATTTGATGAGTTTAAAATGTGCTTCAAAAACAGTAAAGTCGATTTAATTTGCTTGAGTGAAACTTGGCTTACAAAGAATATACCTGATTCACTAATAGAAATGCAAGGATACAGCATTGTGAGAAATGATCGCGTGTACAGTCGTGGAGGTGGTGTATGCATTTATTATAAAAGTTTCTTGCAATGTAAAGTGCTTTCTGCATCTGAAATTTTTGGAAACGGAAATATGGACCAAACTGAATATTTGTTTCTAGAGATTATGCATCAATCAGAAAAGTTTCTCCTTGGAGTTTGTTATAATCCTCCAGGAAATTATTGTTCGGAACCTATGTTAGATAAATTTATGGATTTATCTTTACAATATCGCAATGTTCTTCTTATAGGAGACTTTAATACTAACTGGAATAAAAATGATAGGAAGACTGAAAGATTAAAAAGTTGCTTAAATAACTATGGTTTGGAATGTGTGAATACAGAAAATACACACTTCTTTAATGGAGGATGTTCTATGATTGATTTGTTTTTAACTAATCTTGAATTTGTTCGAAATTTCAATTAAGTATCTGCCCCTGCTTTTTCTAAACATGATGTTTTATTTGCGTCTATTGATGTAATTCGGTCTGAAGTAATCACAACTCAAACATATCGTGACTATAATAACATCAATATACCACAACTGATAGATGCATTTTATCAAATTAATTGGAACTTATTTTCTAGCATATCTGATACTGATTTAGCTGTTAATTTCTTCAATATGACGTTACTAGATTTGTTCAATGAGTTCGTTCCGATTCGTACACGGATGCCAAAGAAAAACCCTTGGTTTAGCCAAGAAATTGCACATGCAATAATAGAGCGTGACATCGCTTATCAGCTTTGGAAAACAAATAGGTCTGCTTCAAATCGTAGTCAGTTTAAACGTTTTCGTAACAGAGTTACCACATTGATTAACATCGCAAAAAGAAGCCATGTGGCTGGTAATCTAACATCTTCTAACTCAAATAAAGATCTATGGAAAAGAATTAAAAAAATAAATGTTATTACATCTGTTAATCGTAATGAAAAATATGACTACAGTAATGACGAAATCAATGAATACTTTTGTTCCAATTCTACTAATGATACAGATCTATGTTGAATCGCACCTCAAAATGAACATGGTTTCAGGTTTACAGAAATTTCAGAAAATGATGTAATTATTGCCATCAATTCGATTAAATCTAATGCAGTAGGACTAGATAACATACCACTTCGTTTTATTAAGTTATTAATTCCTTATGTTTGCCCGATTATATGTTACATTTTCAACTTGATCATACGCACCTCCAAATTTCCTGATTCATGGAAGTGTTCTAAGATAATCCCAATTAAAAAGAAACCTGGAATATCTGTTTTAGAAAATCTTCGACCCATCAGTATTTTATGTGCGCTATCCAAGGTTTTTGAACGTATTCTTAAAGATCAAATACGTGACCATATCGATAATTTTGACCTTCTGCACAGTTTTCAGTCGGGTTTCCGTCACGGTCATAGTACAGCCACTGCTTTCCTTAAAGTGCATCATGACATTCACTCCGTAATTGTTAGAAAAGGTGTAGCTTTCCTTTTGTTAATCGATTTTGCAAAAGCATTCGACAAGGTTTCTCACACAAAACTTATAAATAAGTTGTCCACGGAATTTTCATTCTCAAGATCAGCTGCAAACTTAATGCAATCATATCTCTCGAAGCGAACACAGTTAGTATTTTCGGATGGTTCATACTCCAAGGCAACTTCTATATCATCAGGGGTACCTCAAGGGTCTATACTTGGGCCACTGCTATTTTCTTGCTTCATTAACGATTTACCTGGTGTTCTGAAACATTGTAAAATTCATATGTTTGCCGACGACGTGCAATTATATTTTGCTATTGAGGGAATGCCTATATCATTGCTGTCCCAAAAGATTAATGCCGATTTGTTGAACATTTCTAATTGGGCTTTCAAAAATCTTTTATCGATTAATCCCTCTAAAACTAAAGTTATGTTCATCTCAAGAAATGGTCAGCATTACGCCTTACAAAATATTTATTAAATAATAAATAATAAATAATATTACCAAGTGTTGTTAAATTACAACTGTTCAAATCCCTGTTCCATCCACACTTTTTGTATGGAGACGTTTTTCTTTTGAATGCATCAGTTCTAGCTATCAAAAGATTAAGAATTGCTTTAAATTGCTGCGTACGATACATTTATAACTTATCAAGATACTCTCATGCTTCCCATTTGCAATTCAAGTTACTTGGCTGCCCTTTCAATGACTTTTTTAAAATGAGATCATGCCCCACTTTGTTTAGAATTATCCATTCGTCATCTCCTAATTATTTATTTGCAAAACTTAATCCTTCTCAAAGTATCCGCACTAGAAACTTTATAGTACCATGATTTAACTCATCCCATTTCGCGAATACTTTGTTTGTTAGGGGCATTGTAATTTGGAATCAATTACCAAATCATGTGAAGAACAGCAATACAATTAGTGCTTTTAAGCGGGAATGCGTCAAATGGTTCAACAGGGGAAATCAACAAAATTAGTCAAACGATTTAAAATTAAGATTCGTAGTAATTTAAGTTTTTTGTATTTTCATCATTTTTTCTAGATGTAGCGCCTTAAAAGGAATATTCCTTATGCTGCAACGATTGTTAAATAAATAAATAAAATAAAATAAATAAATAAATAAATGCAGGTTTTGGCGCAATATATGGCTTCTTAAGTGGTTTATCCTCTTTATCGACAAATTGAAATTTTTCCTGAGTAGCATTTATTCAGCATCCGAAATGCTGAATAAATGCTTTATTTTAGAATCAAGAAAAAAAAAAGTTTATTTTTCAATGTTTTTTTTTTCTAATTCTATTTGTTACATAGTTTTTTTTTCATATTATATCATTATTGTATTTTCAAATTCAAATGAAACACAATTTTTACTCTCTTCGAGCGGGATTCGAACTCGCACTCTTGCCACTCGACGCTGTAGTTGTCATCACCCTTACCAGCTGGCCCTTTAGAGAGAGATGGTAGTGGGAATTATTTTGCCCAACATAAACATTACGTCCCTTCAGGAACATTGAAACTTAATCTAAATCATCTCAGAATGCAATTAACACAAACGTCATACCTAGGTGCAATGAAACAGCTACAGTAGTGCCGCTTTAAAGCATCCGTCGAAAATATTATTATTATTATTTATTCAGACTAAGGCCGAAGTGGCCTGTGCGGTATATAAGAGTCTTCTCCATTCGGCTCGGTCCATGGCTACACGTCGCCAACCACGCAGTCTACGGAGGGTCCGCAAGTCATCTTCCACTTGATCGATCCACCTTGCCCGCTGCGCACCTCGCCTTCTTGTGCCCGTCGGATCGTTGTCGAGAACCATTTTCACCGGGTTACTGTCCGACATTCTGGCTACGTGCCCGGCCCATCGCAGTCGTCCGATTTTCGCGGTGTGAACGATGGATGGTTCTCCCAACAGCTGATGCAATTCGTGGTTCATTCGCCTCCTCCACGTACCGTCCGCCATCTGCACCCCACCATAGATGGTACGCAGCACTTTCCTTTCGAAAACTCCAAGTGCGCGGTGGTCCTCCACGAGCATCGTCCAGGTCTCGTGTCCGTAGAGGACTACCGGTCTAATTAGCGTTTTGTAGATTGTCAGTTTGGTACGGCGGTGAACTCTATTCGATCGGAGCATCTTGCGGAGTCCAAAGTACGTACGATTTCCAGCCACTATGCGTCTCCGAATTTCTCTGCTGGTGTCATTTTCGGCAGTCACCAGTGAGCACAAGTACACAAATTCTTCTACCACCTCGATTTCGTCACCACCGATGCAAACTCGCGGTGGGTGGCTCACATTGTCTTCTTTTGAACCTCTTCCTATCATGTACTTCGTCTTCGACGTGTTGATGACTAGTCCGATCCGCTTAGCTTCCCTCTTCAGTCTGATATAGGCTTCCTCCATCTTCTCAAAGTTACGTGCCATAATATCTATGTCGTCGGCGAAAACAAATAGCTGGACGGACTTATTGAAAATTGTACCACTCGTGTTAATCCCTGCTCTTCGTATTACACCTTCCAAAGCGATGTTGAATAGCAAACACGAAAGACCATCACCTTGCCGTAACCCTCTGCGGGTTTCGAAGGGACTCGAGAATGCCCCTGAAACTCGAACTACGCACATCACCCGATCCATCGTCGCTTTGATCAACCGTGTCAGTTTATCCGGAAAACCGTGTTCGTGCATTAGCTGCCATAGCTGGTCCCGATCGATTGTATCATATGCGGCTTTGAAGTCGATGAATAGATGATGTGTGGGCACGTAGTATTCGCGGCATTTCTGCAGTACTTGGCGAATGGCGAACACCTGGTCCGTGGTGGAGCGTTCGCCCATAAAACCCGCCTGGTACTGCCCCACGAACTCCCTTGCAGTTGGTGCTAGTCGACGGCATAAAATTTGGGAGAGTACCTTGAAGGCGGCGTTCAGCAATGTGATTGCGCGGTAGTTGCTACAATCCAGCTTATCGCCCTTTTTGTAGATGGGACACACGACGCCTTCCATCCACTCCTGTGGCAAAACTTCCTCCTCCCAAATCTTGGTAATGATCCAGTGCAGCGCTCTAGCCAGTGCCTCACCACCGTGTTTAAATAGCTCGGTATTTCTACATGAAAACATTAAAAAAGGAGAATTGCCATGTGGTTGAAAAAAATTCGGCAGAGAGCCATTGTGCCGAATACAGGTTAGGTAGAAAATTATCTAGCCGAAATTCATTTGGCTGAAACGAACGTTTGGGCGAAATTTCATTCGGCAAAACTTTTTCCCTAACAGGTTACTTGGCCGAAATTGACGTTTGATTGGTTAAGTCCCCTGGCCGAAAATGCCGTTTCGCTGAAATGGTCGTTTGACAGAAGAGTCATTTATCTGAAAATATCATACAGCCGAAAATGTAATTTTTTGTACAAGTAAAATGGTCAAAAATGTCGACCCGTTTGGCGAAATGACATTTTTGGTCAAATGGTTTTTCTGCCAAACGATAATTTCGACCAAATGACCGTTTCGGCCAAAGGACACAAGTTTCGGCAAACGACTTTTTCGGCCAATTTTCAGCCGCATTTCGGCTAAAGGAAATTTTTGGCCAAATGATATATTTGGTCAAACACCTTTCGGCCTTATGGCCCTTCCCGTCCTTTGGCCAAAAGTCATAAGGCAGAAAGACCATTTATTGGAATGCCACTCCGCCGAATAACATGTTGAACCGAAAGTCATATAGCCGAATTCTATTTGGACGAATTGAACATTTCTCCGAAACTGTTATAAGATCGAAAATGGTTCGGCTGAAAATGTCATTTGGCCGAAAGTAACATATAGCCGAAAGGGACATTTAGCCAAGCTAGAAGTGTGGCTGAAAACGTTATTTACCCTTGTTACAGTTGTAAAATAATGGGTCAATGAGAACAGTTTGTAAGTAGAAAATGAGTAAAGCAAAATATCGATAAGAAAAACATAAACACCCCTAAACTGTAAACGCAAAATATCTTTGCGATCATATCAGTGACGTGCTGAGAAGCTACGTCAACAGACATCCGGTCAGGAAAGATTGTCAGAAAAGTGCCACTTTCGCAAGCAGAAGCACTTACGCTATCCGTGCAGTTTTGGAAATTGGCACATTTTTCCCGGGCAACAGTGTGAAGTGCAGAGCTAAATTGGCGAAACACGACAAGGGCAGACTCAGGGCCATCGTGACACCCGGATAATTTGGTTTTAGCAGCAGAACAGCTTAATCATAACCTTAAAGAATTAAGTGTGGGCTGGTGGCGATTGGCAGATATTCGCCTCATTGCCTCCGTAGAACGCTTCACGTGAAAAACCGGCACAAGTGCCTCGCTACAACCAAACTCGCTACCATAGCCAGCCGCATACCACAACTCGATTCTGATCTATACGATCAAGAATTCCGAAAGAACTCGAGAACCAAAACATCACTCCACGAGATGGTACATTCCGGAAAAAAGGTCCCACCACAGGGGCTTTATTTACCACCCTCGTCGTTGCAGGCTCAGAGTGGACGAAAGCGCCCAACGTGGGGCGCCAGTGTAACATATTTCATTTTATACAACCATAAAGATTAACTATCAATCAACATGTAACAAATAACAAATTAAAATAATGCACTTTCTCTCTTGGTGCCCTTAGAGAGATGGCAAGGTGGTGCCCATATAGGATAAGAATCTTACACAAAAGCTCGGCTATGAATGCAGCAAACTTATTGCTGTAGACAAAATGCGCAATACGCAATGGAAATATATTTGCGGGATTTGACTGATGGACCGAAATCTTATATGAAACCTCGTCATTTCCCGTAATGGGCACCACCTTGCCATCTCTCTTAGGGCACCAAAAGAGAAAGTGCATTAATTTAATTTGTTATTTGTTACATGTTGATAGTTTATCTTTATGGTTGTATAAAATGAAATATGTTACACCCTAACAAATGAACTGAAAATGCAATATGGCAGAAATAGTCGTTTGGCCAAAAATTCCGTTCAGTGGAAATGGTCTTTTGGCTGAAAGTGCAAACATTTGGCCAAGCGGCATTTCGGGCAAATGACCCGCTAAACGACTTTTTCGGAAAATAAATACTAGTTCAGCAGGAGTCTCCAATTAGCCTTGCTAGTCAAGGCTTAAGATTGCCAATCCGGAAATGGCGAGTTCGATTCTCAGTCCTTGGGACCCTGGGCATATTGTACTTGCCACCAAGATACATGCTCATTAGAGTGGGGCGTCATGGTCATTTTTTCAAATCAATGGTTTTTCGAAGCCATTCTGGGTCCTGAACAACTGTGCAGAATTTGGGACCGATTGGTTGCTTCTTGCTTTCCGCATCGCGTTTGAAGTTTGTATGGAAATTAGTATGGGAGAACGTATATTTTTGCATTTCTACTACTAGAGGCTTCAGTTCATCGTAAACCAAGTGGCACATTGCGTTAAAGTATAACCCAAAGGATGCCGAAAAACTTTGCTGAAGAAGGCACGTTGCTGGAACGTCCACGAAAAAAGTTATAACGCTTAGAACATTGAGTGTTCAAACCATATGCAAAAAATCGTTTATTCTGCCAGCACTGTCGTACTACGTAGACCAATAATTTAACTGAGTGTTATTTCAAAATAATTGATCTTGTAGGGCTTTAGAGCTAATGGGAGCTATCCGGAATCATTTCACAAAGAAAAAAATTCGACGAAAAGGAAGATGGGTTTTGCCCTTCGAGAACCATAGGTTGTCCGGTAGTGCTGGCAGAAACATTGATTTCTTGCATATGGTTTACACAATCAATTTTCGAAACGTAATAACATTTTTTGTAGACCTTCCAGTCACGTACCTTCTTCGGCAAAGTCGTTCAGCATCTTCCAGACTAGATGCTAATGTATTGAGTCACGTGATTGATGATAAATTGAAGCCGCTAAGAGCAAAAATGTAAAAAGTACGTTTTCCCATACTAATCTCCATGTAAATTTAAAACGCGATGCGGCATGCGAGGTTGCAACCAATCGAGTCCATATTTTGCACAGTTGATTGGGGTCCCAAAACGATTCAGAAAAACCTTGATCTCACTTGATCGGACGAAGTTTACATTTTTCCATACAACTGCGCCCCACTCTAATGCTCATGCAATGGCGGGTATAGAAAGCTTTCAATTATTAACTGAGGAAATGCTAATAGAATACTAAGCTGAAAAGCAGGTTAGGTTGGAATTTAGAACCATAGAAAGAAAATACCAGTTCATTCAAACGACATTTTCGGTCGTGTATACCTTTCGACCATATGATATTTTCGGCCAAAAATTTTAGGCTAGATGGGCTTCGGTCAAATGTCTTTCTGTCAAGCGATTCTTCTTCGTTCTAAAACTTTTTTTCAACAAAAAATTCCTTGGATATCAACGGCAAATACTTTCGAAATGTCTATTGGAAGTTCGTCTCGTTTTTACGGAAAGTTTTTTTTTAATTTCAACGGAAACTGTATGGAATTTTCAATCATTCACGAAAAATTCAACGTTGAAACCCGGGATGTGGTGGGGATATAAAGTGGGAAAGCCTACGGAAATTCCACTGAGTCTTCGGAATTTCAAAGGAAAATTTTGTGGCTTCCACAAATTTGAATCGGCGTGGAAAATTATAGATCAGCCAAAGACTTGTTGGTCCTTGGATCAGCGATGTGACAATTTTCAAACGGATGCGCTCCAATGAAAAAAATGTCGGCGTCGGCGCTCACCGTTAAGCCAAATATCATGTGGTCGAAGCGTTTGGCGTAACTGGGCAAAGGCCTTTTGGCCGAAAGGGCCATTCGAGACATCTCACTTCTCATTTAACTTTTCTCACTTCACTCTTCTCTTGAGGAGTGACATGTGAGACGTCTCACTTCTTACATTTTACTTTCCATGTTTGACTACTCACTCGCACTTCATAGCGAAAAGAGAGAAACGAACAATAAAGAGTGAGAAGTGAGACTCCTCATTTTTCACTTCTCTTGCATCACTTCTCACTTTCCACAATGCGAAGTGAGACGAGAGACATAGTGAAAAAAGAAAAGTGCGAAGTGTGAAGTGTGAGGACTGAGGAGTGCATCGTCTCACTATCGGCTATATGCCCTGTTTGGGCAAACGAAGTTTTCGGTCAAATGATTATTTCGGTCAAACAGAATTTTCTCCTGTTGACCTTGCCAAGCAACATTTCAGGCCGTATAACCGATATGTGTTCGGGTAAACGATTTTTTCTGCCAAATGGCTCTTTCTTCCAAACAATCACACCCCTTGATTTCCGATAGTAACGTGAATGGAGATTTTTCTATTCGCTCGAAACAGTTGCAATCTAAGAGGAATGCGGTCATATCGTTTCGAAAGTTTTGGAAAAGCATACTATTAAAAAAAGTGTTTTAGCTAAGCTAAAGCTAAGCTAAAGCTAAGCTAAAGCTAAGCTAAAGCTAAGCTAAAGCTAAGCTAAAGCTAAGCTAAAGCTAAGCTAAAGCTAAGCTAAAGCTAAGCTAAAGCTAAGCTAAAGCTAAGCTAAAGCTAAGCTAAAGTTAAGCTAAAGCTGTTAAAGCTGCTAAGCTAAAGTTAAGCTAAAGTTGTTAAAGCTAAAGCTAAGCTAAAGCTAAAGCTAAGTTAAAGCTAAAGCTAAAGCTGTTAAAGCTAAAGCTAAAGCTAAGCTTAAAGCTAAGCTAAAGCTGTTAAAGCTAAGCTAAAGCTAAGCTAAAGCTAAGTTAAAGCTAAGCTAAAGCAGCTCAAGCTAGCCCTGGGCCTGTTAAAGCTGGGCCCCAGCCCAGCCCCAGCCTGCCCCAGCCTGGCCCTGCGCCCAGTCCCAGTCCAGCCCCAGCCCAGCCCCAGCCCAGCCCCAGCCCAGCCCCAGCCCAGCCCCACCCCAGCCCCAGCCCAGCCCCAGCCCCGCCCAGCCCCTGGGCCCAGCCCGCCCAGCCCGGCCCTGCCCAGCAGCCCTGCCTCAGCCCCAGCCCTGGGCCCAGCCCGCCTCCTCCCAGCCCTGCCTGCCTGCCCGCCCAGCTCACCAGCCCGGCTCAGCCCGCTCAGCCCTGCTCCAGCCTGCCTGCCCCAGCCTGGGCCTCAGCCGCCCCAGCCTGGGCCCCCAGCTCAGCCGCCCCAGCTCCGGCCTGCCTGCCCAGCCCGTCTCAGCCTGCTCCAGCCCCGCTCAGCCCGGCCTCCAGCCTGCCGCCCAGCCCGCTCAGCCTGCCCTGCCTGGGCCTCAGCCCGCTCAGCCTGCCTGTGCAGCCTGCCCAGCCCGCTCAGCCTGCCTCAGCCTGCCGCCTCAGCCTGCTCAGCCTCACCAGCCTGGCTCAGCCTGCCTGCCCCAGCCTGCTCAGCCTGGCTCAGCTCCAGCTCAGCCTGCCTCAGCCCCAGCCCGCCCAGCCCAGCCCCAGCCTGGGCCCCAGTCCCAGCCCCAGCCCGCCCCAGCCCTGCCCCAGCCCTCAGCCTGGCCCAGCCCCCAGCCCTGGCCCCAGCCCCGCCCCAGCCCGCCCCAGCCTGCTCCCGCCCCAGCCCCACCAGCCCGGGCCCCGCCTCAGCCCCTGCCCAGCCCCGCCCGGGCCCCAGCTGCCTGTGCCCAGCCTGCCTGCCCGGCTCAGCCTGGCCCAGCCTGCTCAGCCTGCCAGCCCGGCCTCAGCCCCAGCCTGCCCCAGCCCTGGGCTCAGCCCTGTGCCTCAGCCTGGGTTCAGCCCTGGCCCCAGCCCCGCTCAGCCTGCTCAGCTGCCCAGCCTGGCCAGCCCCGGCTCAGCCTGCCTGGCCCAGCCTGGCCCAGCCTGCCCCAGCCCCAGCCTGGCTCAGCCTGCCTGGGCCCTGCTCAGCCTCAGCCTGGCTCAGCAGCCTGCCTCAGCCTGCCTGTCAGCCTGCCTCAGCCTGCTCAGCCCTGGCCAGCTCCGCCTCAGCCTGGGCCTCAGCCTGCCCAGCTGCCCAGCCTGGCCTGCCTGTTCAGCCTGCTCAGCTGCCTAAAGCCTGTTCAGCTTGCCTGGCTAAAGCTGTTAAAGCTGAAAGCCTGGCTCAGCCTGCTAAAGTTGCTTAAAGTTGTTAAAGCTAGCTAAAAGCCTGTTTAAAGCTTGCTAAAGCTAAGCTAAAGCTAAAGCTGCTTAAGTTGTTTAAACTAAGCTAAAGCTGTTTTAAAGCTAAGCTAAAGCTGTTTAAAGCTAAGTTGTTAAAGCTGCTTTTAAAGCTGTTAAAGTTCTAAAGCTAAGCTAAAGCTAAGCTAAAGCTAAGTGTTACAATTTTTGTTTTTATTTAGAAAATATTGTTTTACATTCGAGATTAAAAAGATCAATATTAGTGAAAGGTGATAAGAAACTGAGTTAAAAGGTGGGTTCTAAGTTAAAGAAAAAATGATCGGCATACCTCCAACCTACACAGCCAATCAAAAGAGATTTATTTGCTCTAAGGATTGGTGTACTTTTTCTATATCCCCGCATTCAAGCTTTCCTGGACGTGAAAATCCGCATCTGAAACAACTACACTGTTAACAAACAAGTAGACTGAAAGCTTCATTTATAGCCAGCTTTTAAATAAACTCCCCTGTAACTCAACTAGCGTAGAACCAATCTCTAACAAGGGGAGCCGAACAACAAACAACAGATTCTACTATTGTGTACTACTGACTGTCACAATGTGCTCTTCTGTTTGTAAAATATCTGTCCCATCCTTGCGAGCATTATTCCCAGGAAATTTTTATCGCGTTGTTATTTCATTCCAGCTGGCAAGGTAAATTTTCCTCGGCACCCTCCGTCAAACTTCTGGTAACCGGTGTAGTAGCTGTTGTTCTCAGTCTGTTTATGTTTGCATCTTCACTAAAGAAAGGCGGATGTAAATAAGTAACTGGGAGGCACAAAGATAAGGTCCTTCGTTTGCTTTGTCGCTAGGACTTGACTCAATGACTACGACGACGATGATGATGATGCCGGTAAGACCCATCCTGATAGTGGTAGTCCTCCTTTGGTTATGTCCCTACTGTTGCAACTCCAGATGTAGCACATGAAAGTCCAATTATTTGAAGTGATTACAACCGACAGACTGGAATGACTTTTGATTTATTAAATACCGGTTACTGGAGCAAAGTTGGAGCACGGTAGGTTCGTTGGAAGAGAACTGCACATATATGCTGTTCTAATCGGATTTGTTCGTTGGGAATATGAGGAGGAGATACCTCCGCTTCAACTCGACCCAGATGATAGTTTGATTGAGAGTAATGTGGGTATTCTCTCGTTTGCTGGTTGCTTTCTCGGAGGTTCCTACCATGTCTTATCCCTTCGCATGGCAATGTGCCGGGATCAGCTCTTTTATTTAATTGAGTAGCATTCTGTTGACAATGATTTAAATTGCTGACACTTATCAGGAGGGAATTGCCATTCGGCTAGGATCGGAGATCTTTCCCACAGGAACTGGCCTATCTGACTGTCGATTAAATTACTGGAAGTGTGCTTAATCTTTCAACATGAATGGCACACAGCCACAAACACCCAATAAAGCAGCGGCCACTTCAGGGGAACCGAACCAGGCCACCCACCCGGATTCGTCCATCATCCGTGACAAATTCCGGTGTGAATTAATTAATGCGGTTATCTCTTTAATTGATTTTTTTGCGCCTGAACAACGGCACGTAGCTCATATTCATCATTCACTCCAGGGATGCTTGTTCTGGGCGAACGTGAGGTATATCGCATGATGGATGGATAGCCTCCACGGCGATAAACTGGGTGGACGGGATCGCCCACGAAGGATGCCAATATTTTTACGTGGAGCTATGTGTTTTGTATGGAACACCGCCAAACGTTGAACGACTTAATTTGTTGGACACCCTTTAAAGAGAGTGAGTAGAGTTCTCCGCAGTTTCGCAAGCTCTTATTGAATAGTTTCTATGAGAACTATTCGCCCAAATACACGTTTTTGAATGATAACTAAATATTCATGCTGTGCATGCTTTTCCATTTACAATCACATTACGTGTATCCTTTCCGTGCTTATTCTGGACCGAACACATACTACAACATACTCAAATATGTTTCCCAATCAAACTTGCATCCCTACAAAGCCATTCCCTCCGGTTGAGCTAAGCTCAATCGATTCGATTGTAATCTCTGATGAATGAGTCAATAATTGGCCTTCAGTTTAATCCAATATATTTATCATCAAAATACACATCCGAACACTGCAGCAAGCTTCGTATAAATATCCCCTCTTCAGTGGATTGAATCACTGTGTGCCGCAAAATTCCAACCGCGTCAACGAGAGTAATTCAACCGCATAAAACTCTAACCCCATTCTCCAACCTCCAGCAGCCAGCTCCACCGCCGTCCACTCCGACCGCAGTGTGTCATCCCGACGGCCATATACCTGTCGGAACCGCGCTCCACACCATTAACATTACGCCACATCAGCTGAAATTTGTTCGGAAACCAATTTCGATACGGTTGAACTCTTCATTAGGCCACTCAGCTCGATGTTCGCCCGTCGAGCTTTGTGGCGACAGAAGCAATCTGATCATTCTGATCCACCGCCGTGTTGTTTCGGGACTCGACTTGGGCAGCAGCAGCACGAGGCTGGTATTCGGTGGATGAGTTTGGAGCTGATTAGAGACCGAGTTGGTTCCCGTGCGAAAATGGCGAATATTGAAAGTTAAGCTTTTGCTGCCACCACACAAAAGCCAGCTCTCGAAAGGCGCACGCGGGGCGGCTACAGTAGTGCTTATGCCATCGAATTTGGATTTATTGATGGTGCGATATTTGAATGGGTGTACGATTAGATCGCCAGGGATTTGCCTTTAACGGGTAATTGAATGGAGGCTTCTGTATTGCTTTGACCTGGTAGCATGATTCATAATGAATTGGTTGCAGTAGCTGATATGAGATCGATTTGGGTCGTATAGCAAATACATTTCGCTATATGGTGGTTGCTTAGCTAATTCAGGCAACATCATTGTGAAAATATTTTGTTTCTGGAGAAGAGGGAACCGAAAAGCTAAGAATTCAAGCTAAGAGGAAACATGTAAAAACATCTCGTTTACTTGTTGTTCTTGTTGTTTCTTCCTCCAATACGACAATTTTGTCTTCAGTGTAATCTGCCTCTACAATTTCTGATTTTTTTTCTTTTCCGTCCGTATTTTTCTTTGATGGGCAAATATTCTGACGATGTCTATTAGCATAACAACCACATGTTCTTCACCCGAGCAGCACACAAGTCCCACATAGATCACAGTAACTCATAGATTCAGTTACAATTAGGTTGCTGCAACCAGTGTCACTTGGCTTGTGCTGCTTGGGCAATTTCATGAGTTAGTGAAATTAAGCTACTTGATTGGCAAAATTAAATGGGAAAGTACTTGCTCGTCTTATGACAAAATAAGGAAGTCTTCTTAAGGCTCTAAATATTTCTACCTATACTGGACTAATCCTCCAATATCAATTCAAACAGATCTAATGCTTTTTGAATCAAATCATTTTCACGAAGAATTAATCAAATCTTCCAGAGAGTTAATCCTAGAGACAGAATCTCATCCCCGGAAATCAAGTCAATCACCCCGCCACGGGTCTCCTATACTGGTAATTAATTTCTGTTTCATATCAAGATGAAGAGGTTAATGACAGGAACCATGTCGTTAGTCAGTTATTTGACACCATTACCTAGTCGGATCATTCACCAGCTCTTCCAAACCGCATCAGTCAGTGCTCGAGACAATCTGACAGATACGGAATCTCCCGTGGATTTCAAAGCCACCATCGTAGTCCATTCATCGTGTCATGTAACCTAAGAAAGGCAACTCAACAAACAAACCAGCCATGCCTTCTAAGCAAGCCTCTCGGTCGTTTTGCCTCCAGTGTAGGCAAGAAACGAGCTCCTGTTGATGTCGTTCCGCGTTCGTTGGTTCGTTGGCAACGCGACGATAATTATATTAATCTTCGAGCGCCTTAAAATAAAGTAATTACCGTCGATGCCTTTGTCTTTTGAAGCATCGTCATCTTACCCAAGTGTAGTAATTCAGACAGTCGGTGGCTGCTGTCGTTCGTCTTCAGTACCTTGGGACTCGAATGGCTGCTGAGCAGAATAGCATTCCGCAGCTCCAGTAACCGCAGGAAATTACCGCTCATCGGTCCCTATTCAGAGCGATAGATAATGGAGCTGAAATCGCTCAGCGATGAATGATTGTGGATAATTACACTGGGGAGAATCATGAAGGGGAAAACAGGGAGAGTTGGTCGAGGTCTTTGGGGAAGGACCTTCGGTGCTCGTGCTACTATGGATTACATTTCTATGGACATTAATTTTCGCTGCCGTTTCTTTGTCAACGATTCGGTTGAGTGTTCGTCAAGCATCGGAAAACCCATTGGAATCAAAACTGAATAGTCTTAGAGAACATTCGTATTTTCCAAACTGTCATAATCAATTAAATCATTGACGGTAATGTTTCTGATACCACGGGACCAGAAGTGGTTCTGTACAAGTGTAATTGAATGAAGAATTTAAAAAAATCTTTGCTTTGGCTTATCTTCTATCATTTTAGTTCGACAGGTGCTCTTTCTCGAGCACTGTTACAAGTCCAGAAGTGAGTCTGATTGTAGTATTTAAGAATAAGGCAATAATGAAAACAGTGACTCGAAGATTTGACAAGACAAATATGACATGTTGGAAGCATATAATTTAATGTCTGACAAGTAGTAACTAAAATAAATTCATAAAAATTATGACGTTGAATTTTGTGATATTCAAGGGTTTGAACAAAATTATCGGGAGTTGTAGAATTTTACCAAAATTCAAATTACCATAACTCCGTCAAATATTATCCGATTTATTTTTGACAACATACGATGGGAAAATTCATTTAGTTTTTGGAAACTGGTTCAAATGCATGTTTAGACCACCGGATATCGAAATAACCCGGATTAGTTGAAAGCATGTCAAAAATATTACCAAATAAATAAAGAAATGGGCATATCTTACTTCATTCTGGTCCAATGAAGGATCCCAACATATCGGTTCAATTAGCGATAGCCCTCTTTTATTTGTGGTTACTTATATTATTCTAGGAGTCTTACTTAGCCCAGCGGTCGATCGGCGGCTTCAAAGCAAGACTATGCTGATGGTACGGGTTGGGGGGTAAAAATAAGTGAAAATGGCTTACGTGTTTTATAAATGGTTATTCTGGGTATTTGCGGCCGAATATCAGTCGAGCAATTGAAGTCAATCTATTCTAGACTGGTGTATTAACTATCAGTAAGCAGTAGTAAAATTAATTTTTATTTTTTTAATTTTGTTTTAACCCTTTCCGGCCCAATTTCTTCTAAGCGGTATTATTCAGTGAATTTAATATATCCCATTTGTTTTCGTGATTAATAAAGAAGAAATGACAAAGCAAGATGAAACATGTTTTTTCGGGATGTACTAGATCATTCAAACAGTCCTTGAGTCTAGTACTTGCGATCTACAGCCACGGCACTAGCTTTTTTGCCAATAGAAGCTTGGATATGTATTAAACCATGTCCATAACATACTCCAGAAGACCAGGAGATATGGTAAGATGGTCTTGGGATATCCCGGGTTATCCAAACCGTCCTTGAGTTCACAACTTGCGATCAACAAACACAACTCTAACTTTTTCGTTGCTCCGAGCTAGGATATGTATTCAACCATATCCATAACAAATTCATGAGTATAAGGACATATGGTCAGGTGGTTTTGGGGTGTCCTGGGTCATCCAAACTGTCCTTCAGTTCAGAACTTCAGAACACGACACTAGAAGCTTGGATATGTATACAAGCATGTCCAAAACATATTCCAGAAGACCAGGAGACATGGTTAGATGGTTTTGGGCTATCCCGGGTCATCCATACCGTCCTTGAATTCAGAACTTGCGATCTACAGCCACTCGTACGTGCGACTATAACGCTGTCACATTGCAAACATGCTTTATACTGGCTAATAGAGTCTGGCTTATATAGCTTTATATTGCAGAAAAGGCGAAATATAGTGCTAACAAGAGCTTCTCACGTCACTGTTCCTGAATAGTTTAGATGATGCAGAATAGATATAAACTATCTTACGATGTATATTGATCGTCCAGGAGCTGTACTGGATATGGGTAAATATATTTAGAAACATTGTCTGAGGAAAGAGCTGCTTTCGCAGCTGTAGATTTCATGTCTCGAAATCAAGGACTGACTAAAAATGACTAAAAATATCTCAAAAATATCTTACGATATCCGTAGGCCTCCCAGAAGGTGTGATGGATATAATTCAATGCATATTGAAGCTTTTAGTATTCCGTTGACCTCCCGGGAGATAATGAATATAATGCATATTTAAGCTTTGAGTACTAAACACGTTGTACTCGTAGCTGTAGATCTCAAGTTCGAAACTCAAGGACAGTTTGGATTGCCCAGAATATCTCAGAACTATCTTACGATATCCGTTGACCTCCCGGGAGGTGTAATGGATATAATTGAATGCATATTGAAGCTTTGATTACTGAGAAACGATTTTCTTGCAGCTGTAGATCTCATGTCTCGAGAAAGTCTACCTACTTATTTCGTGCTTCTCACTTTTTACAGCGAGAAGTGATAAATGAGCAGTGAGAAGTGAGACGTCTTCCTGGATATACTGCTAAAAAAATCATTCTCAGTGCGTCAGATTTGCTGGATGGTAATGCGTCATCCGTCCTTCTACACTCAATTCCACGCACCAAAAGCAGAAAAAGGTTGGAAATAAAGATCTTAAATCTAAATACGGCAATCTCATCTCATCACTTGCTTCCCATACTGCAATACTGACAGGCCAGTTCACGTTTTCATATAGCAGAGACCACCTCGAATACGTGTTATCTACCCCCCCCCCCCATCGATTTGTAAGGACGTGGCCGTGACTTTTGTTGATGAATGAACACAATTGCAATATGAAAATGGTGAATCAATCTGAGGAGCGAACCATAAGATTTAATGTGCGCTTTCATATATAGCTTCGAAAGCATGCCATACTGGCCCTAATTTGCCACCAGCGCACCTTAATAAATATATTATCAATGTAAAATATGACATAGAATACTCAACATCTTTTCAAACTCCCAAAACACAAAAAAATGAGCTGAAAAAAATGTCCATATAATCGAGGGTCCATATAATCAAGGTGTACCTGTAGTTAGACGTCTCACTACTTATTTCGCGCCTCTCGCTATTCACAGTGAGAAGTGAGAAATGAGTAGTGAGGAGTGAGACGTCGCTCATCTCATTACAGATTTTTCACTTTTCAAATGACCCTTTCGGCCAAACGACCCTTTCGGCCAAACGACCATCTCGGCCAAATGCCCCTTTCACTCAAATGAGCCTTTCGGCCAAATTACCGTTTCGGCCAAATGAGCCTTTCAGCCAAATGACCCTTTCGGCCTAATGACCCTTTCGGCCAAACGACCCTTTCGGCCAAACAACCCTATCGTACTAATAACCCTTTCGGCCTAATGACCCTTACGGTCAAATGACCCTTTTTGCATAATAACCCTTTCGGCCAAATGACCCATTCGGCCTAATGACCCTTTCGGCCAAACGACCCTATCGGACTAATAACCCTTTCGGCCTAATGACCCTTACGGTCAAATGACCCTTTTTGCATAATAACCCTTTCGGCCAAATGACCCATTCGGCCTAATGACCCTTTCGGCCAAACGACCCTATCGGACTAATAACCCTTTCGGCCTAATGACCCTTACGGTCAAATGACCCTTACCATTTACCCATTTTGGCATAATGACCCTTTCGGCCTAATGACCCTTTCGGCCAAACGACCCTTTCGGCCAAACGACCCTATCGGACTTATAACCCTTTCGGCCAAACGACCCTATCGGACTAATAACCCTTTCGGCCTAATGACCCTTACGGTCAAATGACCCTTTTTGCATAATAACCCTTTCGGCCAAATGACCCATTCGGCCTAATGACCCTTTCGGCCTAATGACCCTTACGGTCAAATGACCCTTACCATTTACCCATTTTGGCATAATGACCCTTTCGGCCAAATGACCCTTTCGGCTAAATAACACTTTCGGCCAAACGACCCTGTCTGCCAAACGACCCTTTCGGCCAAACTACCCCTTCGTCCAAATGACCCTTTCGGCCAAATGACATTGCAGCCAAATGACCCTTTCGGCCAAACGACCCTTTCGGCTAGATGGGTTTTGGCCAAATGGTTTGTTCAGGCCAAATGGCTTTCGGCCGATTGGGTTTCGGCCAAACAACCCGTCCCCCCCGATCTCAAGAACAGTTTGGATGACGTAGAATATCCAAAGACGATCTAACGATATCTGTGACCCTCCCAGGAGATGTAATGGATATAATTGAATGCATATCAAAGCTTTGCGTGCCGGAAAAAGCTTCTGAGCAGCTGTAGATCTTATGTTTCGAACTTAATGATAGTTTGGATAACCCAGAATATCCCAGAACTACCTTGCGGTGTTTTTATCACCTTTTATAAGATGTAATGAACGCGGTTGAATACTCAAATAAACTTTGAGTAACGAAAAAACACTTTTTTTGCAGCTGTAGATTCCAAGTCACAAGGATAGTTTGGATGGCCTAAGACGTCCAAGAAAGATGAAAAATAGTTTATAGTACATCACAGTAACTCTACGGATACGTTTAAATAAAAATCTTGATTTGGAGCAGTACAATCCGCTGCCAATATACCTAATATTTTCTCTTCCCAAACTTCACCGTGTTCAAGACGTTCTAGGTTGTCGTAGGGCCTATGCCTGATATTTTTACCTGAGGGGAGTTAATTTCAAGCCATTTTGCTAAAGTTAGTGTTCACTTTTATCCATCGTTCGATTTTATACATCCATTCTCCTGTTGGGGTCATAAATGACCCCGTGGGCCTGAGAGGGTTAACATTTAAAGTGTTTGGCCGACTTGGCCCTTCATCTTAAGTTTTAAAAGCATTTTCTGTAATTTGATTATCATTATTATATTTTTTAAGTCTAGATTAAATTTAGCAGAGTGGCCTTGAAAAGGCATTGATTTTAAATTTGATAACCTAACAATATTTCCAAGAAAAATTTGGAATCCTGGAAAATTGAAAGCGCCTCTAATGAATATTTTCCTGGCTAGTGATCAAAGGCAGCGTATGCTAAATTTGCAATGTTTTGTTTTTATTCACATTTATGACATTTTATGTAAGGTTCTTACCAGGCATTGCAATATCATCTGAGCACAGGATATCATCTTTGCTTTTGCAAAGATATTATCCCTAATCAAAGAGCACTCTGCAAAGATATTATCAGTTGAGCATTTGATGATGATCCTGATAGCCAGCGCGGTTCGGGGCAAGATGAATACACAGCTAGGTGTTTCAATATGCTCAATTTATGGACGAGAAGAAGGCGGGGGTGAAAAATTCATTTTCGGTGCAAAACATAAACAAACCGGCTGGCTCTCCCATATTAAAATCCAAGATGGCTGAATCGTGAATTTGGCAGATTGGAACACCTAGTGGTTTATTCATCTTGGTTCGGGGTTTGTTCACGTTGCGAGGACGTTGCTACAACAAAAGCAGTGAAAAACTTTTTCTCCATGGCGAACATTGCACTTTGTTTACTGAGCAGATAGATAACTAAGATCGATATCCCAGTATATCATCAGTATCTTTGCTCAGAAGATCGAATGATAAGATAAATTGCAATGCCTGGTTACTGAAGAATCACTGGATTAGTGGGGATATTGAGACTTGAATTTTGAATAATGAAGAAGGTGAGAAACAATAAATGAATTTATTAATCCGGAAAACTCATCCTTCCTCAAAGAATAAAATGGCAACCGAATTTCAAGGGAGGGGAAACAGAAGTTGAAATTTAAATTTTCCCCATTCCTAATCATGGCGGGAGAGTGAATGAAAAGTTTGGAATTGAAAACGTTCCACTGTTGCAGTATGAAAGAAAAGATGCCTTAGCGAACAAAAATACACATTATATGAATTTCAAAGTTTTTGAGTTTTAGAGAGCGGCATGGACTATTTCAAAGAGCTTGCAGACCTTTCACTTAGCTACTGCAAGTTTGGTGGTTTGCTTAGGACGTGATGTGGTTTCACAATGAGCACTTTTGAACTTACATAAAAAACTGTATGCATTCGCATGTAGACCCTGCCAAAGCTACCGTGTGCCACTCAAATCACACTAGTCCAAATCCTGATGCTGGGGGAACGGGGTTTGCGCATAGCCAACAAGCATTATGTAAGACAAATATTTTCGAACATAAGAATTTAATGACAGAAATACCAAATTATACGGTACACGAGACGGCACATTCCTCTTAATCTAATTATGAAACATTTCCATGTCTAGGTCGGTATGTACACGCCATTCAAATTAGTGAACTAGTGTCAGTTCATTTGTGTTAATGTTTGAACTCAATTCAACGCACACTATGCATGATTTGTTCTATGCGGGGATCTACCTCTGCGCGTTATTTCAGCGTAGCTATCCAAATTTTTCTTTTTCTCCGTAATACCTAGATGGAACAAACTAGGAACTAGCACCAAAATAGCGGACTGATCCGAAGCTAAGCAACGGGTTCTAAACCTTTCCTTACACTCACCAAAGCTCCTGTAGAGGTTCAATACCGACCAGACGGTGGACCTCAGAAGTTCGTGTCCTGGGAGAAGTGTTGAGGATCATCCTTAGGAACTTGTTTTGCTCTCGTTGGAGTTTCAGTTCCAATTGAGCAGGCCCACCCTATCAGCCATTTTCAATAATAAACATGTCAAGAGTAAAGACCTGGTCGAAAGGGCTTTTGAAGCTGCGTAGCCAAGTAACGAGCTGCGCGAAAATCGGCAGCACTTTCTCCGGGGTATAGAGGGGAGCAGATTCTTCCGGTAGAACATTTTCCGACGGAATCCAGGAGGAGGGAGCGGGAGTCATTCGCTGGAGGTGGTGCAGGAGCTTGAACCGACGCAGCTGCTGCTGTCAGTCGCTTGTGCGGTTGCCACGGTGGAAGGATTGGAGTCGCTCGTCGGGGAGCCACCACGGCCGGATAGTTTACCTCGTTGAGTGCAGGTCAGGTACACGGTTCTTCTTCGGAAGACTATTAATTTCGACTGTAGTTTAATGATTCGGAGATGGCTTTTCAGTCTTGACAAAATCAAAACACTGTTATTTAATCTTGTTTATTAGGTTAAATAACAGTGTTTTGATTTTGTCAAGACTGAAAAGCCATCTCCGAAAACTTCTTCGGAAGAGTCCTGGTGGAAGCCTTCCACCGGATTTCCAGGAACTCGGCTTGCTTTGGGCAGCCCTTTGTGGTAGCCCGATGTTTGTCGCCACAGTTGGCACACTTGGGATCGGCCACCTCCATCTTGTCGCACTCGTCAGTCGGATGGGGTTCGCCACATTTGATGCAGCGCGGCTTCATGCGACAGTTCCTGGTGCCGTACCGAAAATCGAAGCAGTTGGTGTACTGGGTGACGTCGCGGTGCACTGGCGGATATCACTCCCAGTCAACGACGATGTAATTTATAACGCCGACCAGCTTCAGGTCTTTCCAGGTGGTGGAGCTGTGCTCTAGATGGATCAGGTAAAACTGGTCGCGATACCTCCTCGCCTTGTCGTGACGAGCGATCTTATGAACGACCACTGGCTTCAGGCCGCAACTTTCGAGTCCAACTTGAAGCTTCTCTTTCTTCATGTCGTAAAGTTCTCAAAGCAAAGCTTTAAGCGGCTTCGTGCCGGGGTTGTTATGAGTGTAATTCTCATTATTGTGGACCTCGAGAAACTTTTCGACGGATTGATGATGGTCCTTGATTGCCGGCATCACTTTCACAACCTCACTGCAGAGAGTTGAAAAGTACAATTCAGCCCCTTAGAGATCGACTGGCCCCTTACGATTCTTCGGCAGATTGCCGGCATTGCCGATTGGCAATGACGAATTTACGTTGCTCTGCAACATCTGCTTGGAAGGGTTACCTGCCCCTCCAAGAGCAGTGCGCTTCGGCTCCTTTCCCGTGACCGAGTCGGCCATCCAGCTGGAGGAAGCCTACATCACATTGAAGAGCGAAGCTAAGTGGAGCGGAGCGGTATGGAAATTCATATATTGTGTGCGTGCCTTTCATGTA
Source organism: Armigeres subalbatus (assembly GCF_024139115.2). Classification (NCBI taxonomy): domain Eukaryota; kingdom Metazoa; phylum Arthropoda; class Insecta; order Diptera; family Culicidae; genus Armigeres; species Armigeres subalbatus. The sequence goes on from NC_085140.1 coordinate 79,411,758, forward strand.
TGGCGAAAAAGCCTTCACTACTACATTCGAATAAGCTCTCGTAAGAAGCCGTGCAAATATGTACGTTACCATTTGCTGTTTGCATTTTCCCTCATCCACTAATACACTTGCATCTGGTCTTCTTCCTCACCTTCTATCTATTCTCATTTAAGCGGACTAGTCATGTACACGTCGAAGACGAAGTACATGATAAGAGGTTCAAGAGAAGACAACTTGAGCCACCCACCACGAGTTTGTATCGGTGGTGACGGAATCGAGGTGGTTGATGAATTATGTGCTTGTACAAATCGTGGCTGAAAGCCGGACATACTTTGGACTCCGAAAAACGCTCCGATCGAATAAAGTTCGCCGCCGTTACAAACAAACTATTTATAAAACGCTTATTACACCGATTGTTCTTTACGGACGCGAGACCTGGACGATGCTCGTGGAGGACCAACGCACACTTTGAGTTTTCGTACCGTCTATGGTGGAGAGCAGATGGCGGACGGTACGTGGGGAGGCGAAAGAACCACGAGTTGCATCAGCTGTTGGGAGACCCATCCATCGTTCACACCGCGAAAATCGGAAGACTACGGAGGCCGGGCACGTAGCCAGAATGTCGGACAGTAACCCGGTGAAAATGGTTCTCGACAACGATCCGACGGGCATAAGAAGGTGAGGTGCGCAGCGAGCAAGGTGGATCGATCAGGTGGAAGACGATTTGCAAACTCTCCGCAGACTGCGTGGCTTGCGACGTGCAGCCATGGAACGAATTGAATGGATAAAATTTGTATGTACTAAACAGACAAGTTTGAGTTAGAATTTGAATATATTTATTTGGGTTGTACTTCTTATTTTTTCCAGTGGGTTTACATTTCTACTGTAGCCAATCGAATTCATCTTGAGCCGAGCTGTGTATCAAAATTGTAATCTCTGGAATCACAATCCCACACAAGGCCAACTCAACAAGCAATTTCTGCTGAATAAGCAAGTTTCCCAGCTGAAAAGGACTATTTTTGGCTTAATAAGCGCTTCTCACGCCTCCAATGATTGTTGGGAACTTGAGAGTTATTTGACTTAGTAGTTCGATTGACATCTTGTGTTCCATTCAAAGTTAGATTCGTATTTGTTACTATTGAAGGATCAACTGTTTATTGTTATGTTAACTTAAACTGGCTAAAATTTGTACAACGTTCGACACAGGGCTGGTGTCTTCTTCAGGGAAAAATAATATGTTTGTTCATTGTCTAATGTTTGGTGTAACGATAACTGTCTAGTATGGATATTTGTGGTACATTACTTCGGAAGCACTTAAATTCAACATTAATAACAATGGCAAACAACGTTCGTTACGTTTAAGGACTGCGTAGCCGGTTTAAGTTGAAGTTTAAAATAAGTATTTTAATTCAGAGTGATGGAGTGCATATGCAATGTTTGCATTTTTATATTAACTACAATATTAGGATTGCTTGTCCTTTTTGGTTACCTTGGTTTAATTGTTTTACATGTCCATATTTCCTTATATGTATGCCCAAATTGTTGCCATGCAGCAGGTTCCTTCAGTAGTTGTTCTAGTGCTATGTCAAGCTTGTCAATTGAGCCGTATATGAGCCGGACCAGAAACCGGAAATATCGCACCGTTTAGTGAAGGGAAATGCTGATAAAGGTTATTAATTCATGTCAGCTTTATCCTCAGCAATCTTCTTCTTAGGCCCGATGCCTACGTAGTGTCTTTTCAATGGCACGTGCACGCAGCGGTCAAATAACGCAGGTGTGCATCGGCGCGGCAAGATGCGTTACCGCTTTTTCTCGATGCACACCTGCGTCTTTTTAACGCTGTGTGCACACAGCGTTGAAAAGACGCTACGTGGGCATCGGCACTGAAAAAGCAGTTCGCGTAGCTGCAATTCACTATCCATTAGCCGAAAACGCTTCCCAACAAGTGCACATCGTCGCTTGTTGAACTCTCGTGTCGTTGAATTCCGCACCACGAAATGACACATTTGTCATGCGTTTTCTTCGATTCTTCTCCCGACATAGCAACGCAATATCATGAAAATGTCGCATTTCAGGGCCTTCAACTCGTTGCGCCCAGTCAGACACACTATCTGCGGTAGACAGCAGCAGCAGCAACAGAGAATCAGTGGAAATCAGTCGCCCCTGGGGCAACTGCCTGACTGGGATTCCTTGGTGTGATCGCAAACCGTTGCCGTCGCGTCGGGCATGTTTGCAGTGTTGTTCGTTTTCGTTTCGTGTTTGGGATGTTTGTGCTTCTATGGCTGCCAGCTAGAACTGTGACCGACGGCTGAGGAACCGGCGAGGCTGACATTTTCTACCAGCAGGATAATATACTACGTGCGGTGCTGCGTACGTGCCATTGATATGACGGTGATAAAGGCAAGTGGAAGGAACTGGCAAATTGAGCATGGAAATGTCGTATGGCATGCATTGAAAAAGTGCGTTGCTAGTGGGGTACGGAGTTAATTTTGTTGATTCATTCCGTGCAACTTGGAAAATGCACGAAGTTTATTTCGTTGCCACCGAAACGTGATAGTGGATTGTCTCGCGTGGAATTCACACCTCGTAAAGTTTTTGCCGTTTTTTTCAATTTTAACTCAAACATTGGAAACAAAAGCAGTAAATTAAAAAATGGCAGCAATGAACACTTTTCCTAATCGAGGAAAATGTGCATCGTTTCCAAAACAAACAAATACACCACGATAGCAATCACCGTCGCCGCATTGCTCACATCCATCAGCCCGCTTCCATGAACTCCATCAACCTGCTCCTGCTCGAAGGGATCACAATTTGTTCATTTTGGTTTCCTATCAGCAGATCAGCAGCAGCGCATCGTTCCATCCAGTAGTGCCGCGCCGAACAAACAGATCTGTGGATCTACTCTACTGCTGCGGCTCTCGGCTCTACCTCGATTCTGTTGCCAGGTCTGTTTGAACGATGTGCGCTAAATTGATGCATTTCCATCCTGTTCCTGTTTATCAACATTTTGCAATCAATCAATCAGCCGAAGGAAGCGAAGAACAACGAGCGCTCATCGATGGCAATGCGACAACATAGGAAGGAAAAAATGCCGATAGGACAGTATGCACCTGCATACCAGCCATTGCAATTGCGATTGAAATGAGGATAATCCCCCTGGTGGCGATGGTGCCTGGCGTTTCTTATTATATTGGGTGAAAAATGCTCTTCGCCAAGGAAAAAGTTCTTCAATATCAGAGAGATTCCACAGCTTTTCATAATATGCTGACCTAGCGTGCGAATACTCCCGCAAGCAGGAACAGAGCAGAAAAGTACAATGATTGGAATCACTCACATAAAGTGGATCGTGTCTTTGACGACGACCGGGTCGAAATTGAAATCGCTTGTATTGATGTAATTAAGGATGATTTGTTATCTGCCGCCCTGCCGATGATGGTATGTCGTCCGCTCCAGGTCAAGGTTGCTCGTAGCTACAATGTCCACATCGGGGGAAGAAATACAAACAATCTCCAGAGTCAGATATCGCTCACGGAAGAAATGGTAACCGATTTGCAAACGTCTTCTTCGCCTCGGTAGGGGGATTCGAAACTCAGGAAAAATTTCCCCACTTAAATAGAGTCATTTGAATAATGAATATTGATAGCGGTTTTCGTCAGCCTATTTTGGTGGGCTGACTTTTTCTGCCCGTCTCCAGAGACATCCGGTTTCACGGTGGAGAGGAGCCACGTCGAGATGAACACAAAAAGGTGGAAAAAGGTTTTTCATTCCAGAAGGTACAGTCGCTATCTATATGGACGAATTATGCGAATGAGCCTTCACGGGTGGAATGCTATTTAGCATTTTTTTTTTTTGGTTTCCCCCGGGGGGATGAAGAAAAATCGACTAGTTTGCCCAAGTTTAAGCGGGAGATAAGACGTGTGTTTTGACCGAATCTGAAGATGGCATGCTGAAGTATCTACCTGCAAGTGATGCGCAATCAAGTTGGAAAATGACGAAAAGTTGTATTGTTTATTGACAACAGTGTATTTATATCAGTGCTCTGGAAGGCGCGTGTTGACGACGTCGGCGTAGACGAACAGGAATATATTTGCCGAGAGTACGCCGAAAACCCCGTTCATGGCAATGAGGATGACGGTCACTGCAAAAACAAACCTTTGGGGTACTTCAGTTTCTTCTACGAGTGCGTCGGATGCGGTGCCAATGATCAGCACCTGGAGGTTCGTTCGGTGAGAAAGTTTTTGATAAAGGTAAGCATGTTGCCGATAATGTCCCATTCCTGGAGTTTACGGAGGTCGAGTAAAGCTCAGGTCCTACTGAAGGCTTGGCGATGTCCAGTAAAACCAGGTCAACATGCTTGCCATTCTTGTATGCATTTCGAATAACATTGTACAGGTTGGTAAAATACATGCTAGTGACATATCCTATGTTGGGCAAAAGGCGTGCTATTGATGATCGGCTTCCAATTTCTTTCAAAGTCGGTGGTTAACAATTCTCTCAATAATTTTTGAGGTACAAGAGGTTAAAGAGATCGGTCTATACTTTGTTGTATTTTGACCCGCTACAGGATGAGGACGGGAGGTTTTTCTCCATTCGTCTGGTAATGTGCGGATTTCCCACATATCATTAATTAGTTTAATGATTGGGACAACGGGGTTCAGCCAAACCGCACCAAGCGGCTTTCCGGCTGACTTGTAATATTTTGTTCGTTCAAGGACAACGGAAATTGTTTCATATCAATTTAAGCATACATTTGCAGTAGGATATCCTCAGTTATGGGGTTGAGGGATATCCAATACGATTTGCGATAAATTAAATCCGATAAACAAAAGTTTGAGCAGAAAAATCGGTATTTTTTCGTTGGCGCTTGATGTGCTTTGGCTGAACCCCAACCAACTCATCTGCTGAAAATGCTACGTGGGAGTGCTGAGCGTTGGACCACGAGTGGCGATCGTTTGCTGAAACTTGGCCGGGTACTTTGATGTGTCTGACGTCTGACCTGGAAGGGTAGTCGGTACTTACTCAGCATTCTTAGTCCGCACAAGGCCTCACGTCTAGCTCTGACAGTAGGCCGAGTCTCCTCGATCCGCCATTTAAGAACTCAATGATTGAGGGATGCCTTGCTGGTCAACAGCGAGTATTATGTTGTTGAAATCGGTGAGGGACGAGGTAGGTTGGCCTGCGCAAGCAATCGATATGGCGCGCTCGTACTCCTCCCAGTCCGCTTCACCATATATCCAACGGCTTCTCTTGAAGTCGATAGGAGGGCGAGTGACATCTGAAATATGCATCGGGTAGTGGTTGCTACCATACAAATTGTTACCGGTTTTCCACCAGAAGCGCGTGGTAGAACGGAACTACTCACCACGGAGGCATCGATGGCTGTGGCGTGTGCCCGTTAAAAAAGGTGGGGGACCTGTAATTGAGCGTGACGAGAATGAGGGTTGGCTCTGGAAGCTCTCCACATAGGGTGGTAGGCGTTTATGTATTTACCCAACAAAGTGCAGGCGGGGAAGGCACCACATGGAATGTGGACACTGGATAGTGATGATTGTTATCGACATATTTCCATGTAGCCGGGCACTAACCACCGGTAGATTTTCTCCAATATCTAGAATATGGAAAGGGATGTCCTGTAGCACCCCGATGGTAACGGAATGCCTGATATTGCTTTCGATCTTGCTGATTCATCGGTATCTACCTCCGTGGGTCCGATCCATGACTGTTGTGTTGGTTGACCACTGGGATTGCGACGGTCCATGATAAGTTGTGGTGCACCAGCAGCTCAATGTTGGGAAGGTTGTTCTAAAACCTCATCATTAGGTCACTGAAGCAAGAGCTTGACTCCAGCGGAAGAGTTGGAGATGTAGAAATGCTGGGGGAATTTCTTACCGTAGCTGGTGACGGTCCTGGAGGTGTCCTGGGCAGACCGGAGCCAGTGTCAAGAAAGTTCATTGGCGAGCCTGGATCTCGATGCGTCACGTATCACTGAACGATACATTTTGAGGCCGGATGGGGCCTGCTCTGTTGTAGTGCCCGGAGAGCCCAGCACGCTGGAACAGTTTGGACTAATGGCGCTGGTGGGAATCCGCGGGTTTCCCGGAACGCGGCCTTGAAGGGTGGAACTAATTGCAAACTGTGGAGGATCGCGCTTCTATCGATTGAAACCATGCGCAACTGAAATGCGCGATCTTCCAAGCACTCGATGAGGCTCGTGCCCCACCAAATTTCTTCAAACATTCTTTCAAGGAATCTTTCGGAATATCCGCCGGAGATGCCTTTTTCCCCTTTAGAAATCCTTCCGGGAGTTCCTCCAGAAATCTTTTGAAAATTCTAAGCTGGAACTATTTGAAATTCCTCAGACATTTCTTCGGAAATTTCGTTTGTGAGACCATACAAAATTCTGAATAAATTTCTTTTTGAAAATGCAGCAATTATTCCGGAAATTTTGTTCAAACAATTCTTTGGAAATTCATTTCGGAATTCGTCCAGAGGCTTATGAAAAAAAAAATTGATATTCTATGAAAATCCTAAAGAAAGGTATTTCCGAAGAAATTCTGGAAGCAATATCTGAATCCTATTTCTGAATGAATTTCTGGAGAGTTTCTCGAACAAAATCTTGAAGGATTTTTCTAAGATCTAGACTCTAGAGGAATTTCTCCAATAGTTGCTAATGAAACTTTCTAAGATGTCAGAAAAAGTCCTAAATAAACTTCCAAAGGAATTCAGGACGGAAGCTCTGAAGAAATATCTTAGGGAAATTTCGAAGGAATTCCATAAAATTCTTCCTAGTGTTTTGAAGGGATTCCTTGAGAAATCACAAAAGAATTTGTTTCAAAAATCTCTGAAGCAATTGATGAAGTCCTAAACAAACAGCCACCTTCAGCATGACCTTCCTTTGTAGCTGCACATTTTACCGCACGGCTAAGGAAGGCCCCAATTTGCGAAGATATTCATTATAGAATTTTTGAATAAGATCTCTAAGAAATTTCCGGAGAAAATTCTTATGGAATTCTTAGAGGTCTGCCAAAAGAAATATCTGAGGCAGTGCTGCAATTTATCAACAATGTCTACTGAGGGCGATTCTTTTGTTTTGTATTTTACTCTGCCCCTCTTTGCATATGATGATGCCTGTAAGTCAGAAAGACAAAGTAATTTCCCAAGTAAAATAAAATGTTCTTCTTCTTCTTCTCACTTGTTCTCTAAAAAGTGTAACCGATTTTGACCTTGGTCTTCAGAACGGCGATTGCTCTTTTTTTCAAAATATTTAGAACAACATATGCGATGCATACTTCGTTAGGCATCTGACACAAACGATGAAAGGCATACAATGTGTTAAAACCATTTATGACATAAAAGAAGTGTTCCTGATGTGCACAAAGTTCTCAACAGAGAGTATAGTCCTGTCTGATAGTTACGTCAATTGAAAGGGAATGGCTGAATAAAATGTACATTAATCGTTTTGACACCTTATTTTAACATTTCGAGGTCTTCAATCGCCCCTTTTGGCTCCTAAAATGAAGAATCAATATTGGATTTTATTCCAAAGAACGATTTAGCTGGTTATCATTTTTTCCGGCTCAAAAGTCGATAGAATAGAAACATTGTTTAGTTTGAAACTAAAAAAAAATTGAAAGTGCTTCTCGGACATTTTTGGTCTTGTTTGACGTTCGAAATAAACTGGTGCCATGTGATTCTAAACGGACTAGTAAAATATCGCAGGGCACTTCACACAGCACGACCCTTAGCATACAAATAATACATATATAAATCTGTCGTTTCAGGCTCATGATTCGTTAGTTCTGAAACGTTGTCTTTTCAGCAACAGCAACTTCATCCCAAAACATGCCTCAAAATATTCCTTACACAAAAAATAATATATTTACTTACTTAGACTATCAACAGAACTTTAATGACATTTGTTCATGAACTTTTAGACGATTCCAACCATAACCATAAACAAGGTTTCAGCGAACCCCCAATTAACCCATTAAGGTCTGAGGGAAGGGTTTTCCGTTAAAAAAGCACGTGCTAGCACTCTCTGAGAGAGAAAATTGCCCAATTCAGCTCACCAGAATGACGCTGTCGGTCTCGCCAAAATTATTTCATCATTATGCAGTTTACAATTGCTTGAGAATCAGCCATAAACAGAGAACAAAAGGAATTGGCAACAATGGGGAAGAAAAAAGCGAGAAAACAGCAGAAGCGCATACCAATCACGCAATGAGGAAATCAAAATAAACAAACTCCAGCTGGTTTTGGAAAATAAAAACTTGAGCCGTTTCTAGAACATCATTAGAAAATATCGTGAGAGGATTTCTGTACAAGGTTTCCACACCAGCTTTGAAAAGTATTTGGGTGATAACAGTGGTGCTGGTGTGAATAAGACAAATAAGACAAATAAGACAAATAAGACAAATAAGACAAATAAGACAAATAAGACAAATAAGACAAATAAGACAAATAAGACAAATAAGACAAATAAGACAAATAAGACAAATAAGACAAATAAAACAAATAAGACAAATAAGACAAATAAGACAAATAAGACAAATAAGACAAATAAGACAAATAAGACAAATAAGACAAATAAGACAAATAAGACAAATAAGACAAATAAGACAAATAAGACAAATAAGACAAATAAGACAAATAAGACAAATAAGACAAATAAGACAAATAAGACAAATAAGACAAATAAGAAAAATATATTAAGCTCTTTTAGTGGAATGTATTAAACCGTCTAAGACGAATTAAGTACTGTTCCAAGTCGAGTCAAGTGCGAGACACTGAAGACGACCACACAGTTGTGGTCGAAATACGTATCTGCAAAGATAACGAAAATTAACTGGTGGAATTAAATGGACAGTACTTAATTCGTCTTGGACGGTTTAAGACAAATAAGACAAATAAGTCAAATAAGACAAATGAGACAAATGAGACAAATAAAACAAATAAAACAAATAAGACAAATAAGACAAATAAGACAAATAAGACAAATATGACAAATAAAACGAATAAGACAAATAGGGACAAATAAGACAAATAAGTCAAATAAGACAGATAAGACAAATAAGACGAATTCCTCCGGAAGTTCCTCCGGGAATTCCTCCGGAAGTTCCTCCGGGAATTCCTCCGGAAGTTCCTCCGGGAATTCCTCCGGAAGTTCCTCCGGGAATTCCTCCGGAAGTTCCTCCGGGAATTCCTCCGGAAGTTCCTCCGGGAATTCCTCCGGAAGTTCCTCCGGGAATTCCTCCGAAGTTCCTCCGAATTCCTCCGGAAGTTCCTCCGGGAATTCCTCCGGAAGTTCCTCCGAATTCCTCCGAAGTTCCTCCGGGAATTCCTCCGGAAGTTCCTCCGAATTCCTCCGAAGTTCCTCCGAATTCCTCCGAAGTTCCTCCGGGAATTCCTCCGGAAGTTCCTCCGAATTCCTCCGGAAGTTCCTCCGGGAATTCCTCCGGAAGTTCCTCCAGGAATTCCTCCGAAGTTCCTCCGGGAATTCCTCCGGAAGTTCCTCCGGGAATTCCTCCGAAGTTCCTCCGAATTCCTCCGGAAGTTCCTCCGAATTCCTCCGAAGTTCCTCCGAATTCCTCCGAAGTTCCTCCAAATTCCTCCGAAGTTCCTCCGGGAATTCCTCCGGAAGTTCCTCCGGAATTCCTCCGAAGTTCCTCCGAATTCCTCCGGAAGTTCCTCCGGGAATTCCTCCGGAAGTTCCTCCGGGAATTCCTCCGGAAGTTCCTCCGGGAATTCCTCCGGAAGTTCCTCCCAATTCCTCCGGAAGTTCCTCCGGGAATTCCTCCGGAAGTTCCTCCGAATTCCTCCGAAGTTCCTCCGAATTCCTCCGAAGTTCCTCCGAATTCCTCCGGAAGTTCCTCCGGGAATTCCTCCGGAAGTTCCTCCGGGAATTCCTCCGAAGTTCCTCCGAATTCCTCCGGAAGTTCCTCCGGGAATTCCTCCGGAAGTTCCTCCGGGAATTCCTCCGAAGTTCCTCCGAATTCCTCCGGAAGTTCCTCCAATTCCTCCGGAAGTTCCTCCGAATTCCTCCGAAGTTCCTCCGAATTCCTCCGGAAGTTCCTCCGGAATTCCTTCGGAAGTTCCTCCGGGAATTCCTTCGAAGTTCCTCCGAATTCCTTCGAAGTTCCTCCGGGAATTCCTTCGAAGTTCCTCCGAATTCCTTCGAAGTTCCTCCGAAATTCCTCCGGAAGTTCCTCCGGGAATTCCTCCGGAAGTTCCTCCGAATTCCTCCGGAAGTTCCTCCGGGAATTCCTCCGAAGTTCCTCCGGGAATTCCTCCGAAGTTCCTCCGGGAATTCCTCCGGAAGTTCCTCCGGGAATTCCTCCGGAAGTTCCTCCAGGAATTCCTCCGAAGTTCCTCCGGGAATTCCTCCGGAAGTTCCTCCGGGAATTCCTCCGGAAGTTCCTCCGGGAATTCCTCCGGAAGTTCCTCCGGGAATTCCTCCGGAAGTTCCTCCGGGAATTCCTCCGGAAGTTCCTCCGGGAATTCCTCCGGAAGTTCCTCCGGGAATTCCTCAGGAAGTTCCTCCGGATGTTCCTTCGGAATTCCCGGAGGAACTGGAGGAAATTTGGAGGAATTCTTGAAGGAACTTCCAGAGGAACTTTCGGATGAATTCCTGAAGGAACTTCCGGAGGAGTTCCTGAAGTAACTTTCGGAGGAATTCCTGAAGGAACTTGAGGAAGAATTCCTGAAGGAACTTCCGGAGGAGTTCCTGAAGTCACTTCCGGAGGAATTCCTGAAGGAACTTGAGGAGGAATTCCTGAAGGAACTTGTGGAGGAATTCCTGAAGGAATTTTCGGAGAAATTCCTGAAAGGACTTCCGGAGGAATTCCTAGCGAAACTACTGGAGTAACTTCCGGATGAATTCATGGTGTATCTTTTTGTCTTATTTACCATCAATTATTTTCTTGCCCCATTCCTACATTTGATTTCTATTTATTTATTTGGTATCTCCGTGTTTACGAATGGGAATACGCTTTTTTTCAAGTGTCACGCTACATACAAAGTTAACGGACTTTCTATCGCTCTCATCGCTCCTTTCCTGCCGTGCGCCACAAGAAAATATGGTGTTGATTACTCTCCCAAAATGGTAATTTTTGTATGGAATTTGGAAAACTTGGTTGGAGTAAAAAGAGCTTCCTGCAAAATTTATTGCGGTCACATATACTTTTTATCACGTCAAAATGATTGTTGAAAAATTTCAAAACTTTTGTCAGTTGGGTTTTGCGAAATTTGATTTCTTCGCGCGTCAAACCATCGGAGAGAGGTACTGAGAAGCGAACATTTTAGTTGTACAATAGTTTAGTATTTAGAGCTTAATTCAAATTTTGGAAATAGTTGGTGCACAAAATTTCCTATCTCCCCCCAGTTGCACATTTGTGCGGCGCACATTGTTGTCACTCGAAACAAACTTCATTGGTGGTTGTTTTGACGCTTCGAAAAAGATTTCTTCTCTACATAACGATCCATATTGCACTGTTTGGTTTTGTTACGCCCATGCCGTTAATGACTTGCTCAATGTGGCTGCTTTGAAACCAATATAACATAGGACTGCAAACTAGGAACATCATATCAAATTCAATCGGAAACTCCATAACGTCAACAAAATGATTTCGTGTATCCCTCCTTGAGCATGTCTACGAAATCGGTCAATAAGAATTAGTACGCGTATTAGCGAACTGGTTCTTATGTGTCTTTCGCCACTTTCAGTATTTCACAACGAGTTTGTTTGTGGAAGGTTCTTTAGAACTGTGCAGTGGAGTATAATTTGATTATTTTTCTTCATCCGGCCGGTGTACTGGTAGGTTTTATATAATAAAAATTATCAGCAGTATATGTTTATTACTAAAAAGATGATGATTCTGATTGCTTGAGATGAAATTCAAAACAATTGAAGCTGCCATCGATCATATCACCGTTCAAAAGGTTCTATGGGAGATTGCTTTGCCACCAGCACCAGAACAATACAGCGACGAAAGTTCCGCCGATGAGGAACTAATATTGGATGGAGATATACGTGCTCCTGGCCCAGTTGAAATTCACTCATCGTGTGAAGACCTATTAATGCGAGCTTAGTAGAAGGAAGCATCGTTGTTTCTAGGTTATCTTCGACAGAACCGTCTTTATCACGACATCCTCCAAAAAAGAAATCTAAAAAAGATGGTTCTGCTGCTTGGGATAAAAAGGCACCCATGTATGCCTTTGGAGAATTGGGAGAGGCAGCGCTTCGTAACTTCCAACAGTCTTTCTCAGTCTCAGCAAGGAAAGTCTGCGATTGAATTTTTTGAACAGTTCATTTCAGCAGATCTTCTAGAGCACATTGTTATTGAAACGAACCGATATGCTCGTGAATTGAAGGGTGCTCCAAATTTCGCAGTAACGGATGAGTTAAAAACTGTCATCGGGTTTCAATTTGGAAATTTGGAAAGGAATTTCAGCATTATTTCGATCAGTTCTGGAACTACCAAGATACTTTGAACAATATTGCTGAAGACTCCATGTAGCTAACTAATCAGGTTCTTGGGATACAGATTGATGTTTTACGCAGAAGAAGTTTGGATGCTCATAGCACCACCTCATGTAAAAAGTCAGAATTATTTAGATCAGTTGTTGAGCCGCCAAGATCCTCTGAACAACTTTGCTGAAGACTCCATATAGCTAACTAATCAGGTTCTTGAGATGCTGATTGATGTTTTATCAAGGGCCCCATTCGCCTGTCACTGGCGAACAAAGCCCGTGTACTCTACATCGATTCTTAGAACCAGTGTTAGGACGCAATTGTTAATGCGAACATTTTTATATTCGGTTAGTTACTGCAAATAAATTCTTTTTCGAGTCTCTTTAATCAAACAGGTATCTCAAGCATACCACATCATTATATTGCTGCATGATTGAGTGTTTAATTTTGATAAAATATCGAAAACAAAAGTGTGCATAAAAATTTCCTAGCCATAACAAAAAGGTGGTAGAGAATTAACACTGTTGTTTACATTTTAGAACCAGCACATGTCGGGGAAGGGATTCAGTGCTCCGCCTTCTCCCCCTGTGTTTTATACAAAGAAGTTGGATACTCACTAGCGCCACCTCATGCAAAAATTCCGAATTATTTCGATCAGTTCTTGAACCGCCAAGATGCTCTTAACAACTTTGCTGAAGACTCCATGTAGCTAACTAATCAGGTTCTTGAGATGCAGATTGATGTTTTATGCAGAAGAAGTTTGGATGCTCACTTTGCTGAAGACTCTATGTTGCTAACTAGTCAGGGTCTGGAGATACTGATTTATGTTTTATGCGAAACAGATTTAAACGCTCACTAGCGCCACCTCGTACAAACATTTATAATTATTTGGATCAGTTCTTGACCCGCCAAGGTACTCTGAACAATATTGCTGAAGACTCCATGTAGCTAACTAATCAGGTTCTTGAGATACAGATCGATGTTTTATGCAGAATAAGTTTGGTTGCTCACTAGCGCCACCTCGTACAAAAACTCCGAACTATTTGAATCAGTTCTTGAACCGCCAAGATACTCTGAACAACTTTGATGAAGACTCCATTTAGCTAACTAGTCAGGTTCTTGAGGTATAGAGTGATGCTGTTTGGACGTTCACTTCTCATTACTTGATTTTTGCATGAAAAGTTCAGTTTTCTATGGACGCTTACGCCACCTAGTAAGTCAGTTCTGATTTAAATTGTTCACCATATGAAAGATATTAGTTCATAGAACAATATTGATGAAGACATGTATAACTTCAGAGCTAAAACTTCCCAACAGATATAAAAAATGTAACTGATCTGTAAATAGATCACTGAGCGTTAACGGGTTTAAAAGTGTCCCAACTAAAAAAACGAACTAGCGAACGCGTATTGTACAACATCCACCATTACGCATGTTTGTCTCAGGTACCCCCAGGGGTACATGTACCCCAGGTTGAGAACCGTTGTTTTAAGGCAATGGTGGATCTGATCCTTTCTTTAAAAGTAGGTGTTCGCCCGGGTTAAGGCAGTGACGGGCGTAATCCCTTTTCAAGAAGTATAAATTTTCCCAGAATAATGGCAAAGGTCGTCCTTTGTATGTAGACATTGGCCTGGATTGAGGATTTCTTAAAAAGTAGTTGTTTGGCTGTCATATAGGCTATATCCTGCGTAGGTGTCCAACTAACACCATCCTTCCTCTTCCGCAGCATTCGCAAGGACGTGGCCAGGACAGATCTCGATTATTGGTAAGTGCATTGCTTCCATAGTGATTAGTTCCAAATCGATATCTGTGGTAACGGATGAAAGAGATGCTAAAACTGTACCACCTACAAATTTGTGCGAATTGCTTAATGCTAATGCTAATGATTTAAAGCGTAAATATCAATGGATTTTCTATCTGTGTGGAATAAGTCAATGATTCGGAATAAGTTCTTTCATTTTGTCTGTCTATCTTTCCGATATGTCTATCATCGGTCTTTATTTATCAGAATATATCCTCGATCTACTCCATCTATGTGAAAAAAAAATACTTGAACTATTTTTTTCATTGTTCCAAATTATGCCAAATGTACGTTATACTAAATGATCTTTACACCAAATGACTTTATACTGAATGATACAGATCCCTTTCCTGATTCGCTATATCGACATCAAAAATAAAAAATAAAAAACGATATTGTCAATATAATAAAAGTAAAATATTGATCAAAAATATAGGATTTCAAAACGATTGTACCGATACATCTTCTACCTCTTCTTCTTCTATTGGCTTCACGAGCTGAAGTTTGGCCTTTTCATCTTAGTGTTCTGTTAGCATTTCCACAGTTAATTATTGAAAGCTTTCAATGCCCTCCAGTGAGTATGTACCTTGTGTGGCAAGTTCAATGAATACGCTTTGTTCAGGGAGTCAATAATGTTTCCATGTCCGGATTGGCAATCCGACGCCTTTGCGCACAAGACTAACTATAGACCCCATTTAGACTGTACCAATACATATTCAGATATTTTCGAAACATACCTCGCTTAACTTTTCAAAAGGACCTAAGTAAAATTTTTTTTCATGAATTAATTTGAATACTGCAATCAATAGCTTTCATGCTGTTCTGTTGATTGCGCTATTAAAATTAATTCATGAAAAAAAATGTTACTTCGGTCCTTTTGAAAAAATAAGCGAGATACCTAGACCGAGGACATTTTTACTCACAATAAACCCCGCCTGCATTCCAGTTCAAAGCGTTTTTAGATTTATGTAGAAATTAAAATCAAAGTGGAAACATATTGAAACATTTTCCCTTATTTAGCCCGTTCCAGTATGATGGAAATACATAATTCTAAGAAGGACTTTCTGGTAGTCACGAAACCAATTATTGCATTTTTCTTGATATTTTAATCTATTCTGCACTGAAGACTACATATTTTTATAATTACAGTCACAAAATAAAACGAAAACTAAATAACTTATTTTCACTCACGGAATGCTCTTCAAACTATGTGCTGTGCAGGCATTTAGCTGAAAAAACTGAAACTTCATCAACGTGTGAGGAAAAGTACGCACGAAAAATTGCATACTACGTTTTTATGTTTGGACATTCGAGCGTTACGGAGTTTAACATAAACTAAGAGATGATTTGGGCTTCTGAATGAAGTTTTGGACCAATTAATTGAATGATATTGGTACGTGACGCATTTCGAATCCAAGTTGGTGAGGCTATGCATGGCAGCAAAATTTTGTAGATATTATACTTTTTATTTCTATTCCACTGCGTACCACAAACGTTATAATTCAAAACGCATTCCAATCACAAACTACGCTTCCGAGTTGTTAAGAAATTTCCCTTGCAGCAGTTTAGCGCGGATACGTGACTCCAATGCTTTTCAGTTGGCAACAAAGTTTCTTCCCCTCTTGTCTGCGTAGTTCTCAAGAATCCTAATCAAGTACCCTACCACCAGATCTTGCCTTTGACACGCAAAACAAACTCGTCTAGATTCTCGATGGCACGTCTCTTAACGATCAGTAATGGGGTGCATTTTTTACGGTCTGTACTTTTCTTGCCCGTTACTCATAGCTCTTCTGGTTTCCTGGCGATAAAACGATGCTGCGTCTAATGAAACCGTTTGAGTCCAATCTCATCCGGTGTGGTGGCGGTGGCGGTGGTGGTCATGGGCACCTATACTATTTCATCAACGAAAAAGCTCCGACATCGACCAGTAGCAGCGAGAGCTTACCGCGCCAAAAGGAAGAACTGTATCATTCTGGCTCCCTGGTTCCCCGAAGCGATTCAAAGGAGGAAAAACTAGAACGGGTTAGCAAAGTCAGTCAGACTCAGTACCGCTGCGGAATGTAGAGAATGGAAAATTACATTGCCGCATTGGCTCGGCGCGCGTTCGTTGTAACGGGGTTGGTCTATCTTCCTCCTTGGCCATTCTTTGTGGAACCGTTTCCACATTGTTACCAAATGAACTCATTTGTTTCTATTGCAACCATTTCGGGAGGGGTTGGAAAGTGGAGAGAACATTTTTCGTAGTCGTTTCCGGCGAAGTGATGTTGGAATTTAAACGACCCAATTGCGTTTTCCATGGAAATGAAAAGGGACGTGTCTGGTTCTGACTTGTTCCCGGTTTGCAATTGTACTCTGCCGTTTTATATTTAGATCAGTTGTTCAGGCTATTATTACACATTTTATTTCCATGCTTACATGCTTTCACATATATCGACGAGTATCCAATTTGCTCCTTATTCGTATTGAAATGTTTCCGCGAACCATCGAATTTAATTTGATCTGTTTTTTTCTATTCTATCCAATTCTACAATCTACACCCAACCAATAGGAGACAGATTTTTATACAAATTTTGAACTGAAATCTTAAAAACATATTTTTAACAAACTACATAAGAAGCGTGAGCAATTGTTTGAATTTTCTACATGCAAACCTTTACTTACTTTTGCATACCAAATTTTGGTTTCATTTCTGGGTACCCTTGAACACCCCCACCCAACCAGTGGGTGGTTATAGAAACTGTATAATATTTTGACATATACAATTGTGTGGTTTTGTATTATTTTAATACAGTATCTGTATAGAAAGCCTCCATTCATTGTATTAAAGCGTTGCAGAATTGTATGTACCATGATTTTATACAAATTGTAAGATTTGTTTTTTGGGTGTGGATGTTTTCAAATATAAATGGGTCATATAAAACGCTAGTTTTTCTTACTTGCGCTTTTGTTTTACCATAACCTTCAACTCAGGAAGTTCGCCTAAGGCTAAAAACCTCTCAAATAAAGACAAAAAACTCAGGAAGTGCCACGAGCATTGATGCAGTATCGTATAATTTTATAACCAACATATTATATTATCATGTATTTTGCAGTAACTACATCTATTTAACGAAATTCAGAGTCTTCATCAAGATATTATCTACGTTATTCTGATTCCAAAGGAATAAAGCCAGTGATCGCAATAACGAGTGAAATCATAACCGTCGTCTTGGATTTGGCTAACAACAAGTTGGAGAAGATTTCTGGAGATCCTCTTGAGTCTCAATCGATACCAAATATGCCACCACCGTTCCCTTTTGGAATACGCCAAGATGAGTTATATTTGAGAAATGCGTTAAAAAGGGCAGTGATCGAAATAAATTTATGAATTTAAAATGCAGGTTTAAAATAACACTCGATTTTAATTTTCCTCCATTTTTGTTAAACGCAGTTTAACCATTGATAGATTACATTTAAAAAAGTCTTCTCATAGGTTAAAAGCAATTTATGCTTTGACGATTTATTATTAAAAAAAATCTTTTCAATTAGTCGGTAGACCGAATACAGTTTTAGATTAAAGTTTAAGTTAACTCTCTTTTTGTATTCGTTTAGTTCATCAAATCCGATACACGCTGAAGAACGATTCAATAATCAATAAAAGTATTTAACGAACTACCATACACACGCTATTGAGACTAACCGATAAATTATCACCACCGTTTAATACATTTATGTAAAGCCTGTCCACGTTAAATTTCGGACAGCCATCATCCAACGCGATTTTTAAACATTTTTACCAACCACTGAGACGAACTATTTACATCATGACAGCTCAATCTCGCTTAACCGCTGATTTCAGCATGTTTTAGCTCTCGTTTAAATTGATGAAATGGCGACAAATGAATTGAACATTATCTAACTGTCCGAAATTTAACGTGGATAGGCTTTATTTGTCCAGTCACTCCGTTTCCGAACATACACCAATATCGAAAAGAACTTACCGACCGATGCCGATCCGTGCTTGTCCGACATGTGCTTGTCTCGACTGCCGGATGAGTCGGAGTAGATCACATTGAGTCTTACAAAAAATCGGGCGTCCCACCACACATAGTTGTGATCAGGGTTTGCAGAAATGGCTCTCAAAAGATAACGAACAACGATAAAAGAGGGCAAAAACTGCTCCGAATCATAACAAGCCATGATAACAAACTTATCAAACTTGTGTACACGTGCGAAAAAACATAATCGGATAGGCAGCCCCCACAGAAAAATGGTGATTTTCGCTTTGTTTTCGCTCCTTCCGTGTTGGTTACTGCACAGCTATGTAAAACAAGTTGAAATGCAACATCAGAGCCAGTGCTCCCCGCATTTGGAGCTTTCTAAAAGAAATTTATCATGGGGTATAACATCCCAAATCAGTTCCCTATTATGACAGCTAGCGAAAAAAGTGTCTCACGGTATGCTACATATCGTATATGTATACAGAGATGATAAGTGAGAGACTTGTTCTTTCTCTTTAGGATTCAATCCCTGGTTGTGATCATTCCGAACCACATTCTGGTGTCTTATTAAGCAGAATTGTGGGCATTTTAATCCGCAATAACACTATTCTTCTTGCGGGTGTCCCACCAACGCCATTACCCATTACACAAGCAGAAGCTCTTAAATGCGGGCGTTCCACTACACATAATTGTGATCATTCCGATCCACAGTTTTCTTCTTGCGGGCGTTCCACCAATGCATAGGAAGAAACTCTCAAATGCAGGCGTTCCATTACACAGAATTGTGATTATTCCGATTCATAATAACACTATTTTTCTATCAGAACGTCAGCTCCAGGGGCTCGTTCACCTCTATTTGGGAGATGTGTGCCTTGTCGAGCACGTTTGACAATAACACTATGCTTCTAGTGGGCGTTCAACAATCGTAAAGAAAAAACACTAAAATGCGGGGTCCCACCACGTAGATATCATATTCAGAATAACTATAATGCGAGCGTCCCACCGTCAAAGAGGAATAAACTCTTCAATTGTGGTGTCCCATTAAGCATAATGTGGGTGTCCCACCACACATAATTGTGGTCATTCCTATCCACATTTTGGTGTCCCATTAAGCAGATTTGTGGGCATTTGAACGCAGGGGCATATGCTATTAAATGCGTGTTACAACTTTTGAGATAATACCGATAAAATGCACAAAAATTTTCCGGAGTGCAAACTGGTCAGAAATAAATCCAGACAATCACACGATATAGCGCCTTTAATGTCTTACGCACACTGCAAGTTGACCCATTCTAAAACCACATACAAAATCACCTTCACCAATTGGTCGAAGCCAGAGTGAGCTCTTCGTACAATTGCCAGAGCAGAGTGCCTCGATCGTACCAAGTGTCGGCTTGAAACATTGTTAAGTGCATGCAATTGCGATAGTGATCAGCAAACATTTCTCTAAAACCTCCAGCATATTGCCGTTCCATAAAGCAGAGGAAAGAGGTCCATAGAGCAATAATATGCTGCTATCCGATCCTGGTTGCAAGGCAATAACAGCAACTATCTGGTCCAATGCACTGGGCGAAGAACAAACACGTAAAAATCCGCTAGATCGCGACATTGCTAAGGGTAGCACACGTGCAGGCCGACGTATCCAGTGCAATAGATCCGTATTAAAAGTGACAGGAACGAGATTCGTGAACAACGAAAGACAGAAGGCCTTCCATAGAAGGCCTTTTATTTACAGCCTTGCATTTGACGGCAGCCGTAGATCGCTTGCCAAGACTTCATCTGACGTGGTGCATGTGTGGTGTGCATGGCTTGCACGGGTGTGGTGCAGTAGGCGATTAATATCGGTTCGATAGACCAATGCAAGATCTTGATCTAACCTCACTTATTTGACAGTTCACAGAGCTTGTTTACAAGGTGTTAGAAGAAAAATCGATGAGGAGAAAATTAAAATTCATATTTTTAGTTTAAAATTGCTGCGATCCGAATATTTCAATGATATTCTTTGCATTCAGCATGAAATCAATCGCAAAGGACATCTACATGCGAATAAAATGACGAAACAATTTTATCGGAAGCTTCGCCAGAGGCTAAGTCCCGGTGAAAAAGCTCTGTGAACTGTCAACTACGTCATCATGCACTGGTCTATTGTGTTTCCGTCGCAACGCGACACAAGTGTAGTGCGACGAGAAATGTGCAACATATCACAACACAGCAACGACGGTAATGATGGGAGTGTCGTTTGCCAGCGGCAATTACTCAGCACGTTAGAGATAGCCGAGGCAACATCTCATGCGTCAAATGCAGGTCGTACAGTTCTGCACAAAGTCGCAGCGACAACGGCGATGCACCAAATGCAACAAGTGACCCCCATCGATGCTGACACACAACGAATAGAAGAAGAAAAGATGTATGTACTCTAAACTGACTAGTTTTAGGAACATTATGTGGAATTAACGCCCAATTAAGCAGTATTCATTATTATTTTCGCCGATTTCCTAATTTGGGTCAGTCTGCTTGGGCGTCAGTCAAATGCGTTAGATCACAGAAATGTGATCACTCCGATTCACAATAACACTATTCTTCTAACGAACGATCCACCAATACAGAGAATAAAAACTCGTAAATGCGGGAGTCCCATCACACGGAATTATGATCATTTGGTTCTACAATATCACTTCTTGTAGGCGTTCCACCAACGCGAAAATATACTATTAAATGCGGCGTCCCATCAAACAGATTCACAGTAATATTGTCTCTTTTGCTGGAATACCATCAGCGCGGAAGAGGAAAATTGTATATGCGAGCGTCCCACCATGCAGAATTGTGATATTTCCGATTCACAATAACACTATTTTTCTTGTGGACATCCCACCAACGTTACATTATTCTGCATTCAGATTCACAATAACACTATTCTTCTAACGAGAATTTAACCAATGCAAAAAAACTCTTGAATGTGGGTGTCCCACCACGTAGAATTATGATCATTTCATTCCACAATAACAATATTCTTCTTGCGGGCATTGCACCAAAGCAGAGGATGATGCGGGTGCCCCATTACGCAGAAATTTGATCATTCCGATCCACAATAGCACTATTCTTCGAACGAACGTTCCACCATCGCGGAGAGAAAAAACTCTTAAATGCGGGTTTTCACCAGGCAGAATTGTGATCATTTCGTTCCACAATGACACTATTCTTCTTGCAGGCGTTCCACCAATGCACAGAAAGAAACATTTATATGCGGGCGTCCCATCACACAGAATTATGATCATTTCGATCCTCAACAACACTATTCTTCTTTCGGGCGTTCCAACAAAGGAGAGAAAGAAGCTCTTATATGCGAGCGACCTACCATACAGAATTGTAATCATTCCTTATTCCTATTCACATTCACATTCCAAATTTGCTGTGGGAGTTTTTGTATTTGTTGGTGAGCCTTCAAGCGATTTAATGGAATGTTGCGTTGGTGACATCGACATCTGGAACGGATTTTAACGATGTTCCAGTAAGGGAATGTCCAGGGCTGAGAGGTTCGAATTCCAGAGGATCGTCACTCAAAGGAACTAATGGTCGCGAGTTTAGGCAACATTCGATCTGTACCAAAAGTGTTTGCATATTCTCCATCGATAGAGTGTGATTCCCTAAAACTCTGAAAAAGTGCTTTTGAGCAGACTGTATCGCTGCTTCCCACAGTCCTCCAAAATGTGAAGCCTTAGGAGCTGCACCAACAAAGTTTTTGCCGTTATCGCTGAAAATTTCAGCACACAGAGCACGTCAGGCTAAAAAACGACGGAGTGCCTAAATAAATTTACTAGTGCTCAGATCCTCCAACATCTCGAGATGCACAGCCTTTGTTGCGAAGCAGACGAAGACTGCCACGTATGCCTTTCCCGGTTCTGCTCTATGATGAATTGGTTTTAACAAAATTGGACCCCAATAGTCGACTCCTGTGATGGTGAACGGACGAGCGGCGGTGATTCTTTCCTTTGGAAGCTCAGACATGAATTGCTGAACAAGTTTTGGTCTCATTTTGACGCATGCAATGCAGTGTTGAACGATCTTTCGAGCCAGACTTCTGGCCCCAGTAATCCAATACCGCGAACGAAGGATATTAAGTAGCATTTGCGGTGCAGCATGAAGATTTGTTTCGTGTAGGTGCCGCAAGAGAAGATTTGAAAAGGCGTGGGCGGATGTTGGTAAGTTTTGGTGTTTACTGTCATAGGGTTGTTGTGCGTTTTTTAGTCTACAACCGATTCGAAATATCTTGTCGACCGAAATTAATGGGTGAAACCAGCGAATACGGGATTTCAGGCCAACTGGTTGGGACCGTTGCAGCTGGTTCCATTCGGTGGTGAATGATTGTTGCTGCACCAATCGTATCAGGTTCATTCCCGCTGCTTTTAGTTCTTTTTTTTTGCCTTTCTCGTATACTAAGTATACGGTAAAGGCTATATGATCGCTCCAAAAACAAACTTTTTATAGAAGGCCCGGAGACCCATAGTGTTATATACCGATCGACTCAGCTCGACGAATTGAGGTGATGTCTGTGTGTATGTGTGTGTGTGTGTGTATGTGTGTTCGTCTGTGCGCACCCACCCAAAAAAAATGTCACTCATTTTTCAGGTACTTATCCTTAACCGATTTACTCGCAACAAGTTGCATTCGACGCAGGACACTCTGCCATTGTTTCCTATTGAAAATTGGTCAGTTCGGAGTATGGGCTCGGAAGCAATGGCCAAAATATCACTTTTATTACAAAAAAAAATGTCACTCATTTTTCATGCACTTATCCTTAACCGATTTACTCGCAACAAGTTGCATTCGACGCAAGATACTCTAACATTGCATCCTATTGAAAATTGGGCAGATCGGACTATGGGCTCAAGAGTAATGGCCAAAATACTATTTTTTATAATGCACGAGAAAGGCACCATTACCGCTAGGTGGATTAATCAGGGTTTTTTTTCCAATTTCGTTTATTTGGTAGGCTCAGGCGTGTATAACACTTTACGGAGCCATTGTTCTTTGTGATATATACAATCAATATCATTTTATTATACGGTTAGTAAGAGGGGGGTAGAAGCCAGCGTACTCGTGGTGACTCGAGGTTAGTTTACAATGTTTAAGGATGGACGGGGCTTAGGATTTGGGATCAGGAAATTTCAGCTTCTCATCCGGGCATCTGGCGTCAGTGACGATGTGGCGTGTCGTCGTGCTCGAGGAATGGTTCGACTGGGAGCATCTTCCGGATGGCAAGAGCTATGGAGCTCTACGGAACAAAAAGGCAGAGACAGAACAAAAAAAAACTTTAAAGAAAGAAAAAAAAAACAAAATGTTAGATTTTGATGTCCGAAGCACAAAGAAAACTATAAATGGCCTGCATATAGACAACATCACGATCTCCCAAAACACCGCGAACTTCCCTGAAGGGTTGTTTACCTCGGGCCACAAGGGTATCCAATAATTGCTCTCTGGAGGCGTCATTTTCCGAGCAGGACCAAACTACGTGATCGATGTCATCATAACCAGCTCCGCACCTACATAAGTTGCTATCGACAAGGTTTATTCTGTACAGATGTGCGTTTAGTGAATAGTGATTAGACATAAGTCTCGACATCACGCGAATGAAGCCTCGACTTAAGTCCTCACCTCTGAGCCACGCTCGCCCAGAAACTTTTGGAACTATGGAAAATAGCCACCGTCCAAGTTCGTTGTGTGTCCAATTTCTTTGCCAACTTTGAAGAGTACTCTGACGGACTAATGGGAAAAACTCGTTGCTCGAGTATTGTCTATCATAAACCTCACCTTCCTGTGCGCCCACCTTTGCCAGCGAGTCTGCCTTCTCATTGCCGTAGATTGAGCAGTGAGATGGGACCCAAACAAAGGTAATCTTGAATGATCTTTCGACCAAAACACGCATCTGCTCTCTTATGTTTGTAAGAAAGTAAGATGCGTGCTTAACAGGTTTCATCGACCGGAGTGCCTCGATAGAACTAAGACTATCCGAGAAGATGAAATAATGGTCTACGGGCTGATTGGAAATTATCCCCAAAGCGAAGTTAATTGCTGCCAGCTCAGCAACATAAACCGAACACGGTTCCTGAAGTTTTCGGAAGGTGGTTGAAGTAACATTGAAAACACCGAAGCCAGTGGATCCGTTAATGCGAGAACCATCAGTGAAGTATCTGTTGTTGCAATTGACATGTTCATATTTTTCTGAAAAAAGGGAGGGAATAGATATTTGTCGAAGATGATCTGGTATTCCTTGAATAGCATGTTTCATGGACAGATCGTATTCAACTGAGGAACTGTCGTTGGTGAAGTGAACTCGAGGTGGATTATAACACGGAAGACAAAGATCTGAAGAAATGTAGTTGAGATAACTTTTAGTTCTTCTGCAGTGATGACTGTTCTGGATGGTCTCGATCTTCCCTGGCAGTGATGAATCTTGTAACGAAGTTGGTCGGTTGCTGGTTCCCAATGTAGCCCAAGACTTTTGATGCATTCGTCACGATCGAGATCTACTGATGTCTTTAACGCTTGGTGCTCTGGGGGCCCGCCTTCTAGGACCTCCTCCACGTTTGAAGCCCAACTACGTAGCTCGAAGCCTCCCTCAGAGAGTAAGGAGTCTAGTTGGTTACGAAGTCTGATAGCTTCTTCCGCAGTCTTACAGATCGTCCACGTAAATGTCCTTGCGTAGAACGTCGGCGGCCGCTGAAAAGCGGTGTTGTTCGTCATCGGCAAGCTGACGGAGTACTCTTGTGGCCAGAAAGGGTGCACTAGCAGTGCCATATGTCATGGTCTTCAACTCATACGTGTTTAAGGTTGTGTCTGGAGACGATCGCCAAACGATTCGTTGAAGTGGTGTGTCTCTTTCATCAATCCGTATTTGGCGAAACATATGCTTTATGTCGGCGATGAGCATAATAGCGTGGGTTCTGGAGCGCATGATAAATGAGCGGAGCTCTTCTTGGATGATCGGGCCAACCATGAGAGCGTCGTTCAAGGATGATCCTTTCGTGGTTCTACAGGATGCGTCAAGCACGACACGCAGCTTTGTTGTCGTGCTTCTCGTAAAACGGCGTGATGAGGCAGATGATAACAGGGAGATGGTGGGTTATCATAATCGCAGACTAGTTTCATATGGCCTAATTCATCATATTCTTGCATAAAATTTCGGTGGTGACCACCCAGGTCTAGATTGCTAGTGAGAAGACCTTTGACGAGATGCAGACGACGAATGGCTGATCGGCGGTTATCAAGGAGGTGCAGTAAAGCGTTTTGTTTCAGCGGAAGACGAACGATATAACGTCCCTCAGGAGAGCGAGAAACTGTTTTGCGGAAATGAGCCTCACATGCTGCTTCTTCAACGGAAAAGAATGAAGTATCCTTGTTTTCCTCAATGATCCAAAACTTTTCCATAGATAGAAGGTTGGTAGTTGCCCCAGATACGATCCAACCGAGAACTGAGTTGACGAGATTCGGATGAGATTCGCCGAGTTGAATCCAACCGGAAACCCCGAAGAGGTCGAAGGATTTCTTCTACGATAGGGACAGAAGCAATATTCGGTGTACTAGATTCTTCAGTCCTGGAGTTCACAGAGACTGGAGTTCACACAGCTGGGTATGGTGGCGACCTTTACACTTGCAGCATGTGCTTGACGACGGGCATTCACGTACTTGGTGAATTTTCCTGAGACAATTTCGGCACACTTGGTGGCGTCGAACATCCTTCTCCTTATCTTAAACTGTCATTTTTGAGAGAACGAGGCACAGGTACAATGGATGATGGTCAGAGCAGACGAGACATTTCCGGTAATTCGGTTGACTGGCGATAGGACGGGAGGCAGGTCTTTTCGTCGAACTTTGGTACACAGTATCGATCGACCGTGACTCTTCTTTGAATGAAGTTCGTGAGATCGTTGAAAGTTACATCCCCTTTCGATGACGAAAATTCCTCCCATTCACGCCTCGTAGTCGTATCGGGCCAGTTGCTCAGCATTCTGATCAAGAGTATGTCCCAGCATTCAGTTCTCTCTCTCAACTGTTTAAGTACTCGGACGTTCGCTTCGAATTTCTCGACAAGACTATGTAAATCACACGCTGATTCTCTTTTCAATGACGTGAATTCGAAAAGCGAATCTACGTAAGACTGCTTTAGTCGGACAGGGTTCTGATAGTGATCAACCAACAAATTCCAGGCCAATTGGTAATTGTCGGCACTGAGGACGATTGTCTGGACGAGCTTAAGGGCGTCTCCAGATAGGGAAGACCGCAAGTAGTGGAATTTTTGAATGCTTGAGAGTTCATGTGACGAGTGAACGAGAAAGACGAAGAGGTCATGGAAGTTCAACCAGCTATGGATGTAACCAGAAAATACGGGCAGTTTTACGTCGAGTAGCCGCACCGAGTTGCGTTGTTGCCTGAGAAGCAGGTGTGGGGCTAGGGACAGCAGAGGTGTTGAGTGAGAGTAGAAACCTTTTGACTTGGAAATAATTAGATTCGAAATCTGTTCGGATCTTGAGGTTCTGGTCCAATCTATCTTTGTCCAGCAATTTGAGATCCATTTGAGTTGCGTTGACGTCCTTCCAGAATGCCACAAGATGCTCCAAGCGTACCGAGACTTGGACAGCATCTCGTTCTTCCTGGTATTCGTCTACGAACGTTTTGATGAGTCTGAACGACGTCAAAAGGCTCTTCAGGCGCGTCTTGAGGCCCTTGATGCGTCGTTCCGTGGACATAGAGGTATTAGACCAGTGGTCCCCAGCATGCTTATCATCTAGGGCCGCATAGCAATTTTGAACTGTTGAAGCGGGCCGCAGTACATTTGCATGATTTGTTTTTCATTTCATGTAAAATTTTACAGCCTAATCTAAACGATTTTTAATATCTATTTCACATTTCAATAACAGTATAGCGATGAATCTTCTTTAAATAACATGTAAAAACATTTCATTTTACGGACTTTATCACTGTAGCTAACTTTTGGTTGATACTATAGTTATAACAGATACTTCTGTGGAAGCGGAACTTTTTGGTAACAACATGTTGTTAGCATAATTTGCAGAACATATATTAATCAATTTTCCCAAATGATCATATGTCGTCCGATTCTAAGATACTGAATTTTTGTTGAAGGATTGTTGTTCACTACATACAACAGTAACGATTTTTTAACCTCATTTTGTTGGTTCAAAATTTATGCGCGTAAATGCATCTAATAAAGAAACTGACAATTTTATTTCCTATTTGGGCATTAAAAATATTGAAATCTCCCAATCATTGAACAGATAAAAATTAAGATTTCGAGACACCATTGATCATAACTTGTGTCAAATAACGACAAACATGTTTTCAAAGCCAGGTGAACTTGCCAGTAGTTTTGAATAGAAATAATAAATCTGAATTCCGCACTATTTACCGTGTTTCCAGATTTTCGATCAATTGAATTTTACAGAAACCTTTTATTCATCAACTAATCGGAAAATTATGACTTTGCTAAATATTTTAGATACCATCGTTCGAGTGTCCTTTTGACAAATCGGTGGCTACTTTGGACATTTTGAAACAAGAATTATAATGTAAATTACTCTCAAATTGACAAAATCACAACTCGGGTGACGTGTTGATCAATGTATGAGAACTTTCTTTTTTAAATTTGGTATTCTTTCATCCTAGTTTTTTTTTTTAGAAAATTAAAGATCCAAAGTAGATCCTGGAGTCAAAAGAAGCATAGCACGACGGTAGCGTAAAATACGTTGATATTCAGCTTATTTTCTGGAGTTGAAAATAAGGCAAATTTTAATTTTACGACACCCTAACCCTCATTTCAAAGCAGTATATGACAACATTAGTTTAAACAGAAGTTCAACATTTAATCTGAATCTGAATCTGTGAAAAAATTGACGAAGTTGCTATTTTCATAGCCCATAGTTTCAAAAAACTGAGCATGATGAAAGGCGTATTGTGTCGTATAAAAATTATCAACGGGCCACATGTAGTGTATATTCTGAAATTCTTTGCGGGCCGCACTTTTAGGATCACTGGATTAGACGGAGACAGGGGAGCGATCGAATCTGTAAGGCAGAAGACCACGCAGCTTAAACAAGACGGGATATAGGTATTGGAGCGGTAATTACCATGAAAAGGCAATATATGCGTCTTGTATTATATAAATTGCTCCAAACAGCCATTCTCCTGGATACGTGGCTGGGTTTGGCGAAGATTCCTGTCTGGCGGACTAGCGGAGTTCACGCTATCTGGTTCGAAGGACTTTATGTTACAATCACAGTATGTTACCATCAGCGTGTCAATCGGTGAGCCGCAAGACATCATGACTCGGCCTCTTCTTGTCAGATCTTCGTGGCGTGTACACGCACTCACGGGGAGCTGCTGTCGTCGCATTTCGCTCCAGCAAATTTTGGGGTCACACAGTATTACATATTACTGTAAGGGAGCATTCATAAATTACGTGACGCTCAGGGGAGAGGGGGTCGCCTGAAATGTGACGATCCATACAAAACTTTCAGATGTTCCATACAAAAAGTGTGACATAGGGCGGGAGGGGTTGAAAATGGTCAATTTTTGCGTTACATAATTAATGGATTTTCCCTAAATCGCTCCTATATTTTTTATTGATTTATTTCATAAAACATTTTTCTTTTTGAGTATTGATAATCACACTTCTGTGATGCACACAAATTCTTTCTTGAACTGGATCGTATCGCTTTGGCCGACAACAAAGCAAAAAAGGGCAATCCCGAACTTGATTTTCTTTCGCCGATTGCATACTTGGCACAAACCGTCAATAAACAAACCAAATAGGCGAGACCGGATTCAATAAACTACTCAGTTTAACAATTCAAAAGAAAAACAAATCCACATTCAACATTACTAGCAGCAAAACTATGTTTTCATTCCGATTTAAACAAATCTAATAAATTTATTCGTTTTACTCATCTAAAATGTTGAAAAGCATGAGCTGCAACTTCCGCCTCAACTATCGCAAGGATTAAAATTATCCAACCTTCGTTCTTAATTAAAGCTCTTCATGCGGACACTTGCCCCTCATTCTCAAATACTTAAGGCCACCACGCTCTGCTACCACGTGTCGTGTCGTAGGTTAAGCGCAATGTGCGGAGATAAGCGATTAAGCTCCACTTCCTGCTCGGAAGACCAGAAAGTCAGAATGAACATTCAGTCGTTAAAGGATTTGATAAAATGCTCGAGGGTCATCTGAACCGTTCCGCAGAGGAGCACCCACCGTGGATCGGGGAATCATAAAAAGCCATAAACACTCCGCTTGCCCACATCTGCTTACCTACGCGGGTTTCCGTACCTTCTGGGAGGACGAATCAACCGTCTGTCGCTGATTCTCGAAGGATGACAGAAGGTCTCCACTAATGGCGGAGGAACGTATCCGTTAGCGCTCTAAATGGACGATTTAAACTGCCATTAAGGGTAGTTTAATGAACCATCGCCGCAGGCCAGCACGATGGGTTTGGATAATCTTGTATGGCGTAGTCGTGTTCCGCATGCTGAATGGAGTAACGGGCCGTGTGAGAAAACAGTGAACGTTGGTGCTGAGAAAAGTGATGTCGATAATCTATTGGAACGGAAAAGTTTTGCTTGAGATGTGTTGATTTGATTAATTGCGGGAGAATGTATCATTTTACGTTGATATAGCTTTGTATGTAGCCTTGTATAGCCTTGTATGCCTAAACACGCTCGTCCTTATGTTTCGAAACGCTCGAATTCTTGATTAAGTGTTCGGTTAATAATTAAAAGTTTGTTCGAAGTCTTTGAATGGACACAAAACACGACATACTGGTTATGTTGAATGCGGAAATTCAATATCGCAGAGTCGATTTATATTCGACAATCTATTCCAAGTTGACGTCATTATAATCTAAAATAACCAAAACCCATTGCAAATAATGACAATAATCCATCTCTTCATTGTAGTTCACCCCACGTAATCATAGAACAACCCGCTGTGGAGCAATCTTCATCCCTCTACCACAATCGAAAAAGCGAAGCCATTGTTGACTCTTTTCGAAAAACTACAAATAGACGCAAATACAACGCCCACGTTCCCGACCACCATCTTTTCCACCCACATCCGCGGAAAACCAGAACCCGGAGCGGAGATACATCGCACATCGGCACGGCTCAACAACTTGCGTTATCAACACAATGGTTCCGTCGACGACACCGGAAGGATGCGCCGGGGTGGTCGGATCTCTGCGGAATGCGAGCTAAATTATCCGCTAAATTTGAAATTCGAGCTTTGCTCTAGAACGAAACGTGATGCCGAATGAAAAAAAAAAGAAACACGAAGTATCTGCCTCAGAATGCCAGCCGCATCGCAATGGAATGGAAAATGCACCCCAAACAAAACGGCAGCCACAACAAACGGAGATCCGTTCGCGACGACAGAGAACATGAGGACATTGTTATCAGTCAAAGCCAAGCGCAGCGCACCGGAGAGCCCAACAATGAGTTTCACCAAGAGTTGCATCGTACTCGACGATAGAAAGGTAGACTGGTGCGGATCGATGCTGTATGTTCCGTGGGTTGAATTTTTGGTTGAATCAGCCTGGTGGTTATTTGGGTGGTGAGCACTGCACCAGGTTGGCATTATTTCCGTAATCAAGCACTATATGGCACTGCCGGTTTTAGGGCAGGTGTTTGATTAGGATATCGACAGCTGTGATGAAATGTCTCATTTTTGGTGTATTGGTACATTCGACCGTAAAACCGTGAAGTAGAAATTAGGAATAAATTACGTGGAAATTGGAACGCATTTCGTCTGAAAGTTCTAACAAAAAGGTAGATGTTGGAATAAATTACTTGAAGAAAAAAAAATAAACGTATGCCTCATAGGAATTCGCATAACGCACGGAAATTGGCCGACCAATCAGGAGGCAGATAGGATTAGACGGCATGTGTATAATAAATGTGCATTCTCTCAAGAGCATTTAGCTGTATGTAAACCATCACGTGAAACACATCGTTATTTTGCATCGACCGCATTTTTTTTTCTTGGATAAGCCGAATCATATAGCCTTTCCCAATGCTTCAAGAGTTAAAGAATAATTTTCATTAGTCGCTTTCGTACGGACTTGGACAGCGTTGAGCCGAAGGGCATCGATACAGTCCATATTCCCAACCCAGCCAACAGGTTGGCTCATTCCAATCATCCTTCAGAGGAATGGTGCCGCTGTCGAGGTGAAGATTCCGACAGCCAAGCGTCCGTGATCGGACATTTTGGTCCTTCGAGCCGGATACACGAGCGATCCGCATCCTGTGTGTTGCACCCGCAACAGGCTGAGTGCTGGTAATCTGACGATTGCGGCCAGCCCACACCACCGTTCCCTGTCGCCAATCTGATGATTGCGACACCGTTCCCGCACGAAGGCGAGGTTTAGTTTGCTGCTGACGATCAACCGATCGTTGTTTCTGTTTAGATACGATAGCGACAGGTTAATTAAAATAGTTTTCATGGCTGTCCATTGAGCGTAAGTGACAAAGTGAGTGATGCGATTGCTGCAAACCGAAGTAAAATGCGCGCGAGTGATATTAAGTTTCTGTGTGCCCGACATTTTCTACTCGTTATTTTCCATCGCGCGCGTGTTAGGATCCCGCTAGGGCGAGAAGCCGAAGGCCAAGGAGGTTGGTATCTTTGCGGGGCCAAGCGAAAGCCCAAACTACCAGGATCAAGAAAGCACTTGATGAAGTCACCGGAGCTGGATCCGAAACACCCAGCATGGTGTTGTGTTAGTGCACGTTCTGAGCGAGGTTCTGAGAGAGCCTATCGCTGAAAAGAGGAAAAGGGAATATGAATGCTGTTCCTATGAACAGATCTGAAATAAAGATGAGTTAACTTTTGTACACCTTACTAGCCTGACATGTTTACTTCTTCTTAAAGATTGAAACCCAATTATAGTTTTATACGGTGTCTATTTAGTCCTTTGGTATCCACCTCGTTATAATCCTCTTTGTAGTTATTACAATTGGCGACGAGAAAAGTACGAAAAAGTGCAATTTCGAGACAGTTATTCACTCAAGTTCAATAATTGGAAAATATTTCGCCCTACATTCCCAGAGTTCAGCGTAAGTGAATTTTCCCTGGGAAGAGCTAGGAGATTTGCGCTGGAAAATAGCGTCATTTTGTAGTGCGAACGTTCGTTTTATTGTGTGATCTTTTGTTCCTCGTTTTCATTGTTAGACTAAAAAGCGTTTAGTGACTGCAAACAAAATAAAAAAACGAGTGAAAGTGTGTTATGCATTGATTTATTGTATTTGCAGTTAGCAATTATCTAATCGAACGAATTTTTAAAAATTTCTAGAGATTTTTTTTGGTTTGAAGCATTTTAGCCTTTTTATGCTGGTGTAGTTTGTTTCATTTCTATATCTTACACCATTTTGTTTCTCTTTTATCTCCGTGCAGTTACTCCTTCTGAGAGGCCATTGCGAGAGTGAGTTCACCTTTCATCGATTTCATCGATCGCACACACACGACAGCCGAAGTAATCTCACGTCTCCCGCGGTGCCGGTGGCGCGAAGTGGTGTGCGGCATTCAGCAATTGAGTAACCTACAGTGTTTACACCAGACAGTGACAGACCACTATTTATCACTACTACTACAAAGCGGCAGCCTGTGCAGTGCAGTATAGTTGCTTGGATTGTGCTGTGTAGAAAAGTGCATCCATTGTTCGTTCGGGCTGGACCGACTTGCCTCAATAGATCAGCTGTTTGCGACGACGACGACCAAGCTGAGCTGGTGCTTTTATATTGTGAGAGGTTGACTTTTGCCACGGGTGTTCTCTTGAACGTTATTTTGGTTTGCCGCCGCAGAATTCTTTGAAGGTGAAGTACTACAGTGTTCAAGGTACGTGACTTTATTTTTGCTAGTTTTGGTATTTCTTGTATTGTGACCAAATTTTGAAGAAGTGTGATATTTTATTAGTTGAATTTATTTCGTGTTTTCGATTTGTTTTTATTTTTAATAAAGAATGTCGGTGTCTACAACCATCGAGCCATACCTGCCAAATTCAATTCCATTCGCGCAATACGTTGAACAGCTCGAATATGTATTTCTGAATAACAATGTCCCGGAAGAACGCTACAAAACATCATTTTTAGCCGTGTGTGGCGTTACGGTATTTTCTGAAATCAAAAAACTTTTTCCCGGTCAGGACGTAAAAACCCTATCTTACCAGCAGATTACGGAACAACTTAAAAAGCGATTTGACAAATGTGATTCGGAAGTGATTAATAGTTACAAGTTTTGGAGCAGAAGGCAGAGTAGGAACGAAAAATCAGAAGATTTCGTGATAGCGGTAAAGGTTTTGGCCGAACAATGTGGGTTCGGTACCTTTAAAGATAGGGCTATACGGGATCTTTTGGTAATAGGGTTTATATGTTTACAACCGTCTGCCACAAGGAGCATCATCAAGTGCATCCATTTTTCAAAAAGTTATGGACCAAGTCCTTCAAGGCCTGGAAAACGTGTCTTGTTATCTGGACGATGTTTTGATTGGTGGAACTGATTGGGAGGATTGTAAAGAAAACTTTACCTAGTACTGGAGAGATTGGAAAGAGCTAATATAAAGGTTAATTTGAAAAAGTGCCAGTTTTTGTGACAGAATTGCCATTTTGGGGCACATTTTGACGGATAAAGGATTATCCCTGTGCCTGCAGAAAATTGAAACTATTCGGGAAGCAAAAGCGCCGCGAAATGTATCAGAGCTCAAGGCATTCTTGGGTTTATTGAATTATTATGGCAAATTTATCCCCAATCTTTCTTCCCGCATCAAGTGCCTTTATGGTCTTTTAAAGAAACATGTGAGATATACTTGGACGGACGAGTGTGAACAAACTTTTGAGGATTGCAAGAAATTTCTTCTTCGGCCTTGCTTGTTGGAGTATTTTGATCCCAAGAAGCCAATAGTTGTCACCACAGATGCCTCGAGTTATGGACTAGGAGGGGTGATATCACATATCGTAGGTGAAGAGGAACGCCCTATTTGCTTTACATCTTTCAGTCTAAATGATGCCCAACAAAAGTACCCCATTTTACATTTGGAAGCTTTAGCGGTTGTTTGTGCAGTTAAGAAATTTCATAAATTTCTTTTTGGGATGAAGTTTGTAATTTACACTGATCACAAACCATTAATCGGAATTTTTGGCAAGGAGGGCAAAAATCAAATTTCAGTAACGCGGCTGCAACGTTATGTTATCGAACTTTCTATTTATTATTATGATATCATTTACCGACCTTCTTCCAGAATGGCAAATGCAGATTTTGCTCACGTTTTCCCCTTGCACAGCCTGTTCCGAAAGTCTTGGATCGTGAATATGTAAAAGTTTAAATTTTACAGAAAACTTTCCCTTGACTATAAAAAACAAATTGCTAAAGAGACCGTACGAGATGAGTTTTTGGTGAAAATTACGGCATATATTAGGCAAGGCTGGCCAGATCGCATGGATAGAAGGTTCAGGGATGTTTACTCTCACCACCAGGAATTAGAGGAAGTAGAGGGATGCGTGTTATTTCAGGACCGTGTCATCATTCCAATCAATTTAAAGTCAAATGCGTTGGAACTGCTGCATAGGAACCATAGCGGCATAAACAAAATGAAGCAACTGGCCCGTAGAACGATGTATTGGTTCGGGATGAATAGGGATGTGGAGGAGTACGTTGGATGCTGCAGGATATGCAATCAAATGACCCCAGTTACGAGACCAGCAGCATATTCTCAATGGATCCCGACCAACAAACCGTTTAGCAGAGTGCATGCAGATTTCTTTCATCTGGACCACAAAACATTTCTGGTGATTGTAGACAGTTACACAAAGTGGATTGAGCTGGAATACATGAGGACTAGTACGGATAGTAAAAATGTGATTAAGGTTTTCCTCAATGTATTTGCCAGGTACGGATTGCCTGATGTGTTGGTCACAGACGGTGGACCACCATTTAATTCCAAGGAGTTCGTTGAATTTTTCGAAAAGCAAGGGGTGTATGTGATGAAAAGTCCGCCTTATCACCCGGAAAGCAACGGGCAGGCAGAACGCATGGTTCGATTAGTGAAGGATGTTTTTAAGAAATTTTTATTAGACCCGGAGATGAAGAAGCTCGAAACAGATTTACAAGTTTCCTATTTCCTTTTAAATTATAGAAACACTTGTCAAGAGGATGGGGGCCATTTCCCATCCGAAAAACTCCTTTCATACAAACCCAAGACACTATTGGATTTGATCAATCCCAAAACTAATAACAAACACAATTTAAAAGCAAGGCATGATGACTCTTCACCCGTTATCTCTACAATTACTGACAATTTCAACGACCAGTTCGTTAATCTCAAAAGCGGTGACCTGATCTATTACAAAAACGCTAATAAAAGTGACATCAGACGATAGTTACCAGCAAAGTATATTAAACGAATTTCTCCAACTGTTTTTCAGATATCGCTCGGAGGAAGGTTGATTGCGGCACACAAACGACAGATTAAGATTTCCGACGATCATAGCCGCAAATCTGTTCCACGCTTCGTGTTAAGCGGAGAAAATGAGCATATTAATTCAAGAAAGCGAAGGAGAGAAGTCGATACTGAAGATGACGGATGTACATCCGATCAAGAGCCTGATTTTTATGGATTCCCGGCGGAATCGTTTATTTTTAGAGAAGATTCTCCGATCGGATTTTCGATCGGAAATTAGAAAATCCAGTCGAAATTCTAAAAAAAAACGTAAAGGTGATTTTTATTATTATTATTAAGTTTATATAATCATTCAGGACCATTCGAAATGTTTATCAGGGTCTGATTTCGAAGTTTATTTTAACATTGATATTGTTTCATTCTTAAAGGAAGGAGGAGTTGTTGTGTTAGTGCACGTTCTGAGCGAGGTTCGGAGAGAGCCTATCGCTGAAGAGAGGAAAAGGAAATATAAATGCTGTGCCTATGAACAGATCTGAAATAAAGATGAGTTAACTTTTGTACACCTTACTAGCCTGACATGTTTACTTCTTCTTAAAGATTGAAACCCAATTATAGTTTTATACGGTGTCTATTTAGTTCTTTGGTATCCACCTCGTTATAATCCTCTTTGTAGTTATTACACATGGTAATGCTTGCGGTGTATTCAAAGAAGCTGGATCACTTTTACAGTGAATACTGCAGCCATCATGAGCCCCTCATTGCGCTTACGTCGGAAGACCGGATGGAGAAGCAGATGAAGTTTTACGATGCGTTCTAAGCACAGCACCCTGAAGCCATCATGCAATCTATCACTGTCCCTAGTAACACGCCGATAGATGTGATCCCTCCAAAGGCGTAGCCAGAGGGGGGAAGAGGGGGGGCTAAGCCCCCCCCCTAAATTATGGTAAGATTGAACGGGGACTGGAATGAATTCCCTTAACATGTGCACTTTACAATTCAATCATATTCAGAAATAGGTGGTTGAAATTCAAAAGATTCCCAAAAACTTATTAGGGTATCCAGGATCCATAATACATATGAAAGTTCAAAACAACTCGAAAAATTTCGGGGTCATGAATTCTTCTTAAAATCCTTCTTAAAATCCTTCTAGAAGCTCCCCTGGCGACTTCTTAATTCCTCCGGGAAGTTATCCACAAATTCCTTTTGAAAAACTCATGTAATTGTAATTCCTTTTTATCTAGAAACCCCTCACTAAATTTTTTTAGGTAATTCATGAGGAAATTCCTTGAAGATTTTTTACTTCTTTCTAAGTTTTACTTCTAGACATTTCTTCGGCTATTCTTCCAGCAAAATCTCCGGCATTTCTTCTGGAATGTATTCGAGAGTTCCTTCAAGAATACATACGGAATTTCCTTCCGAAATTCCACCAGAAGTTTCTTCAAAAATTTATGACAGAAATTCTCCGATTTCGTTCCATAGTTTCACTTGTAAATCTATAAGAAATTCCTTCGGAAATTCTTCAAGGAACTTCTTCAGGCATTTCTCCAGAAGCTCTTCCTTTAGCTCCTACGGGATAAAACCGCCATAAACTTAATAGCGAAATCCTCTAGGATTTCATTCTAGAATTCTTTTCGCAATTACTTCAGAATATCCTTCAAGAATTCCTCTAAAAATTTCTTTGAGAATTTCTCCAGGAGTTCGTCCAAGTATTTCCCCGGAAATTCTTCCAGGTATTTTTCTGGGAAATCCTTCGGGTACTTCTCCTGGAATTCCCTCAGGAATTACTCCTGGATTTTTTTTTGCAGAATTGTCTTAGAATTCTTTCCGGACATTCGGAATATACTCCAAAATTTCTTTCGGAAATTAATTTGAGAGTTCCTCCAGGACATCTTCCATTGAGTTCTTCCAGGAATTTCTTCAGAACAAACGCCCGGGAATGCATCCAGTAATTTCATCAGCAATTCATCTGGGAATACTTTCAGGATTTCATCTGGGAATTTCGGCATTAATTCCTCCTGGTATTTTATCCAGAAATTACTTCTGATATTTCTCCGGAAATTCTTGTGGGA
Source organism: Armigeres subalbatus (assembly GCF_024139115.2). Classification (NCBI taxonomy): domain Eukaryota; kingdom Metazoa; phylum Arthropoda; class Insecta; order Diptera; family Culicidae; genus Armigeres; species Armigeres subalbatus. The sequence continues at coordinate 79,449,509 of NC_085140.1, forward strand.
ATTTAGATAATAAGATAATAATAATATTTGAGGTTATGGCTTTCAGTCTTCTTATGCTCAAAAACGGGTTTTACGTTTTTATCCGACGTTTCGGTTACATATATTGTACCTTTATCAAGGAGTTAACTAAGTCCGGTTTTAATGTTACATTGTCTTAGCCTTTCCTAATAAAACGGGACTTAGTTAACTTAGCGACTTAGAATTCCTCTGATAATTTCTACGGAAATTCCTCCGGCAGTTCCTTCGGGAATGTGTACCAATGTACCCACGTTTCCAATGTACCCACGTATGCAAACATCGCTGCTGGTAGACAAAATGTTTCTTCTCAAAATGAGGTTTATATCCATGTCTCAACGGAAAATAACGGTCATGTCGCCGATACAGGTAGCATGTCTGCTTCCGATTTTGATTTTTTAATTGAACAATTGCATCACATGATTGATGCAATGTTCAAAGCAAATACCATACCTGAAGCTGTTTAGGTTGGTATAAAGTACATACAAAAAAACTGTTATCGGACTCCGTTTTAATTCATCCAAATAATTGTGTGAAAGTTCTAAATTGGAATTCTCGCTCTAAAGGGTAAGGAAGATGAATTATTCAACTACCTTTCAGTTCATAATGTGCATATTGCCATTATAACTGAAACGTATTTAAAACCAGGACTCTCCATTGAAAAAGATCCAAATTATTTTATCTACAGAAATGATTGTCTTGACAGCGCCTGTGGTGGGGTCGCCATTGTCATTAATAGACGTATCAAACATAAATTATTTTCATCGTTCGAAACCAAAGTTTTTGGAACCTTGGGAGTTTCTGTTGAAACAAATTTTGGACAATTTTCCTGCATTGCAGCCTAGATGCCTTTTCAATGCAATGGACAGCAAAAGAATTTGTTGAAAGCTGATCTTCAAATTCTGACTCGCAACAAATCAAAATTCTTCGTGACTTCAATGCCAAACACCGTTCATGGAATAATGCTCAAAGCAATTCCAACGGCAAAATTTTATTTGAAGATTGTTCTGCGGGATATTACACTATTCAATATCCCAATGGCCCAACTTGTTTTTCATCCACTCGAAATCCTTCGACAATTGATTTGGTTTTAACGGATTCAAGTCAGCTGTGTGGCCAATTGGTAACTCATGCTGACTTTGAATCTGATCACCTTCCTGTGACATTTGAAATCTCACAAGAAGCCATTTACAATCCAATCAGCTCTACTTTTAATTATCATAGAGCTGATTGGGATTTATATAAAACATATATCGATAGGAATTTTGATATTAATATTCCTTTGGATACCAAAAGTGATATTGACAATGCGCTCGTATCTTTGACAAATTTAATTGTCGAAGCCAGAGGCATTGCAATTCCTAAATGTGAAATTAAATTCAACTCCATTATTATTGACGACAATCTTCAGCTACTGATCCGTCTTAAAAATGTGACGCGAAGGCAATACCAAAGAACTCGCGATCCCGTGTTGAAAGTTAATTGGCGAGATTTGCAAAATGAAATTAAAAAACGTTTCGCTATTCTGAGAAATACCAACTTTGAGAATAATGTCTCGAAGTTGGATCCCAGTTCGAAACCCTTTTGGAAATTAACGAAAATTCTTAAAAAACCTCAAAAGCCAATTCCAGCGCTTAAAGAGGGAAATAAAATTTTATTAACAAATGGCGAAAAGGCTCAAAAACTTGCTCAGCAGTTCGAGAGTGCCCATAATTTTAGTCTAGGTCTCACTAGTCCAATTGAGGATCAGGTTACACGGAGCTTCGAAGACATTCTCAATCAAGAGAATGTTTTTGACCCTTCGTTGGGAACTAATTTGGATGAAATTTTTTTTTCCAATTTCGTTTATTTGGTAGGCTCAGGCGTGTATAAAACTTTACGGAGCCATTGTTCTTTGTGATATATACAATCAATATCATTTTATTATACGCGGTTAGATTATACGTAGAAGCCAGCGTACTCGTGGCGACTCGAGGTTAGTTTATAATGTTTAAGTATGGACGGGGCTTAGGATTTGGGATCAGGAAATTTCAGCTTTTCATCCGGGCATTTGGCGTCAGTGACGATGTGGCGTGTTCACGAGGACACTGCGATCCATTACGAAACAGCTTTCGTGTCCAAGACGCGCATGTTGCCCGACAGTTGCCCCCTGGTGCTTCCCCTGGTTGTTAGCCCCACAGTAGCGACGCTCAGTTCCGAAGGCCTGCGCCGCGAGGTGGGGCTTACCGCACGTGGTGTGCAGTCGGGCGCGTGATGGATTACCCCAAGTTCGGCGCGATACCATCGCCATGGTACCGAAAACCGTCGATCGGCAGTGAAAGAATCGAGGTACCTCCGGGACCCGTCTTGAAACACGGACCAAGAAGTCTATCTTGCGTGCGAGCCAATGGTCGTGTCTCCTTGAACACCAAAGGCGCAGAAAACATAACTTGTCTTGTTCTGCGGGATTACGGGCGCGGCTCTCTGCTCGTCCCTCCATCACGGGTGTTATACCCGGCATGCGGGGCCTTTTCGGGTTGGTGCGTTCATCGCGTTACACCGCCGGCACCGTGCCACAACATACCGCAAGTGCGCAGGATGTGACCCGAAAGATGGTGAACTATGCCTGATCAGGTTGAAGTCAGGGGAAACCCTGATGGAGGACCGAAGCAGTTCTGACGTGCAAATCGATTGTCAGAATTGGGCATAGGGGCGAAAGACCAATCGAACCATCTAGTAGCTGGTTCCCTCCGAAGTTTCCCTCAGGATAGCTGGAGCACGCAACGTTTCGGAGCCTATTCTTATCTGGTAAAGCGAATGATTAGAGGCCTTAGGTTCGAAATGATCTTAACCTATTCTCAAACTATAAATGGGTACGTACCATGGCATTCTTGCATGATGCCATTGCAACGTTGTGACGCCGGGTCTCGGCTTTTCGGGCGTAGAAGATATCTGTGTGCTTAGTGGGCCACGTTTTGGTAAGCAGAACTGGTGCTGTGGGATGAACCAAACGTAATTTTACAGCGCCTAAATAAACGACGCATCATAGATACCATGAAAGGTGTTGATTGCTACAGACAGCAGGACGGTGGACATGGAAGTTGTCATCCGCTAAGGAGTGTGTAACAACTCACCTGCCGATGCAATTAGCCTTTTAAAATGGATGGCGCTCAAGTCGTTTGCCTATACATTACCGCTGGTGTAAAAGTGGGGTCCTGGCTTCTTGGCCAATGGCCCTTTGAGACGCCAGCGAGTAGGAGGGTCTAGTGGTGTGCGTTGAAGTGCCTGGCGTAAGCCGACATGGAGCCGCCACTAGCACAGATCTTGGTGGTAGTAGCAAATATTCGAATGAGATCTTGGATGACTGAAGTGGAGGAGGGTTTCGTGTCCACAGCAGTTGAACACGAGTTAGCCAATCCTAAGCTCTATGGGAAACCCGATGTGTATTGTGCATTTAACCAAATACAACCTTCCTGTTGTTGATGCAACCTATCGAAGATATATATTGAACGAGCGAAAGGGAATCCGGTTACAATTCCGGAGCCTGTTGGGTATACGTTTGCATTGGCGTCCCATACCGGCAACGGTAGCGCCTGTGTAATCATGGCAACATGAATCCATTTCTTCGAGAAGCCAACAAGGGACATCGGAAGAGTTCTCTTTTCTGTTTTACAGTCACACTAGCCATGGAAGTCTTTCATAGAGAGATATGGTTGGACAGGCTGGTAGAGCACAATGTTGAATTGCTGTGTTGATGTTGTCTTCTTAGATCTTGAAAATCGAAGACTGGGGCACGCAAACTTTCAACAGCTTGTACCGAATCCCAAGAAGGTCGCCAAGGTTTAGAGTTTCTAGTCGATAGATTAATGTAGGTAAGGGAAGTCGGCAAATAAGATCCGAAACTTCGGGATAAGGATTGGCTCTGAAGACTGGAATGGCTCGGACAACATCAACGACAACATCACGATCTCCCAAAACACCGCGAACTTCCCTGAAGGGTTGTTTACCTCGGGCCACAAGGGTATCCAATAATTGCTCTCCGGGAGCGTCATTTTCCGAGCAGGACCAAACTACGTTATCGATGTCATCATAATCGGCTCCGCACCTACATAAGTTGCTATCGACAAGGTTTATTCTGTACAGATGTGCGTTTAGTGAATAGCGATTAGACTCGACGATAAGTCTCGACATCACGCGAATGAAGCCTCGACTTTAGTCCTCACCTCTGAACCACGCTCGCCCAGAAACTTTTGGAACTATGGAAAATGGCCACCGTCCAAGTTCGTTGTGTGTCCAATTCCTTTGCCAACTTTGAAGAGTACTCTGACTTGTCTATCATAAACTTCACCTTCCTGTGCGCCCACCTTTGCCAGCGAGTCTGCCTTCTCATTGCCGAAGATTGAGCAGTGAGATGGGACCCAAACAAAGGTAATCTTGAATGATCTTTCGACCAAAACACGCATCTGCTCTCTTATGTTTGTAAGAAAGTAAGATGCGTGCTTAGCAGGTTTCATCGACCGGAGTGCCTCGATAGAACTAAGACTATCCGAGAAGATGAAATAATGGTCTACGGGCTGATTGGAAATTATCCCCAAAGCGAAGTTAATTGCTGCCAGCTCAGCAACATAAACCGAGCACGGTTCCTGAAGTTTTCGTAAGGTGGTTGAACTTACATTGAAAACACCGAAGCCAGTGGATCCGTTAATGCGAGAACCATCAGTGAAATATCTGTTATTGCAATTGACATGTTCATATTTTTCGTAAAAAAGAGAGGGAATAGATATTTGTCGAGGATGATCTGGTATTCCTTGAATAGCATGTTTCATGGACAGATCGTATTCAATGGAGGAACTGTCGTTGGTGAAGTGAATTCGAGGTGGATTATAACACGGAAGACAAAGATCTGTTGATATGTAGTTGAGATAAACTCTAAGGAATCTTGAACGACAAGACAGTTCAAGCATTTTATCGAAGTTATCTAGGACAAGTGTGTTACTTGTTCCACATTTGATGAGTATTCTTAGTGAGAGCTCCCAGTAACGGTGCTTTAAAGGAATGACTCCAGCAAGCACCTCCAGGCTCATGTTATGCGTTGAATGCATGCAGCCAAGGCCAATACGCAAACGACGATACTGAATTCGTTCCAATTTGATCAGGTGGCAATCAGCTGCTGAGAGGAAGCAGAAGGAGCCATACTCTAAAACAGAGAGAATAGTCGTTCTATAGAGTTTGATGAGGTCTTCCGGGTGAGCACCCCACCATGTTCCGGAGATAGAACGTAGAAAATGAATCCTTTTCCGGCATATTCAGAATGGAGTTTCCAGGTACATTTGAAATCAAACACGACCCCAAGGTATTTAGAAGATAAAGATTGGATGATGTCATCATTCAACAGCTTGAGTTTCAGTTGAGCAGGATACCGCTTCTTAGTAGACACAACCAACTGAAGTTTTTGCGGTGAAAACTCGATCCCTAAATGTCTGGCCCAAACAGTCAGATTATCTAGGGTGCTTTGCAATGGTCCTTGCAAGACAGCTGCACATGTACCTCTTAGAGCAGTGGTCCCCAGGATGCTTACTATGAAGGGCCGCACAGACGTTTTGAGCTGTTGAAGCGGGCCGCAGTATATTTGCAAGATATGTAGCGGACTTGACATAAGAAAATGTTTTTTCGCCATACATAGCATCTTGTCGGCTCAGTTGGCAGAAAATATTCCATGCTTTTTTCCTAAATAATCAAGTGGCAACTAATTCTGTAATTTTGATCTCATGCTTTTCATACTTGTTGTTCGTAGTAAATAAGGCGAAACCAAATAACTGGACGGACTTCGTGAAAATCGTACCACTCGTGTCAATCCCTGCCCTTCGTATTACTCCCTCCAAAGCGATGTTGAATAGCAGACACGAAAGACCATCACCTTGCCGTAACTCTCTACGCGTTTCGAAGGGACTCGAGAATGCCCCTGAAACTCGAACTACGCACATCACCCGATCCATCGTCGCCTTGATCAACCGTATCAGTTTATCCGGAAATCCGTTTTCGTGCATTAGCTGCCATAGCTGGTCCCGATCGATTGTATCATATGCGGCTTTGAAGTTTATGGGTGAACGCTCTACCACTTCAATGTAATATGACAATTATTAGTGTAACAAAAGTTTAAAACAGCGAAGTCGAAGTGCGTAAATTCTTTTGGGGCCCAACATTATTTTTTGAAAATTCAATTGGTTTGATAGGAGCCACATGAGAATCGAATACGAAATTATTACTTTTACATGACTTCTAGATAAATTTCCAAAAAAAAATCAGGGGGTACCCCAAGCTATGCAAACGTCTGAAGGGGTAGCTATGAAGGAAAAGGTTGAGAACCGCTGATCTATTGTAATTGAATTGTGAACGCAATTCTACTCAAACCAATTGTATGATGATCAATTGCATTCCTTATGATGCCCAGCATTCACGGTTCTATCTAATTTTCTGCAATCGATAACAGATGAAAGCACTCGAATTGCAGTTATTGGTTGAATATCCCATTCTACTTTTTTTTATCAGGGAAATGAAAATCGTGATCAATTTTCCTAACGAAATTTCCATTGAAATAATGTTGTAGAAACTTGAGCTCTTACCAAAACCGGTGGGATGCTGTGGTTTACCATATCTCTATTTATATCAGAGTGGCTTAAAGTAATATGGTAAAACACAAAATGCTCACCAAGCTGGGAATTGTGTGATATGGAAAAAATGGTGATTAACTTCGGTACCGTTTTTGCTGGTGGTGGCATCACAGCATATCAATCATTCGTTTCATCCACAAACCTGCTCACCGGGACGCTGCTCAGTGCCGGAAATCTTCATTCTTTCTAATATTTATCCACAAGGGAAGACAAAACGAACCGATAGATAGCGCAAAAACAATAACCACAAAGCCCTTTGAAATTTTCCAACAACCCGGATGCTATCCCATCTTTTTTTTATCCCATACACAGCATTCGCTGTGAAAGTCGCAAAACCATTGACTATGTCGTAATCCTGTTTTACCAGCAGCATCGTTGTCGTCATCATCATCATCATCGTCATATCCATTACATCCGGGGACATGGCGAAGGTGCCTCTGGTGACACGGCAACAACGGCGGGAAGGTAGGTCCCATTACCCGAGCGCAAGTCTCGGAGCTTCCGCCATCAAGAGGGGGATTGTTTACAAGCACTGATCCGGTGCTCAAGGATACCGCCAGCACTACCACGCAGGACCGCTGCCGCCCCCTGGACATCACTACGAGACCGGGAAGGATTATTTTGCGGTCGACGAGGTGCACTGATTCGGGGATAATGTGTACAGCCGGCAAAGGAACGCGAAAGGGACGTCCCACGCGAGAAAGTGATTGGATCAAATGGAATTACAACAAAAAGAACGAAGGCGTCGTGTGCGGTAAGTTGAAGCTCTTATTCTAAGATTTAAAAGAAGAACGTGAACGATGCTCAGCGAGTACTTCAACCAGACTTAATCCTTTCCTGGTACATATTTTTCTCGTTCATTTTTGCAAATATGTTGAAGGGCTGCGTCGCAGAACCTCAAGCTTGTGGTGAATTGGATTCTCTAGGGTGTGATTACTTTCAATCAACCAGCGTTTGTTATGAGTGTATGAACTACTTAGTAAAAGTCTATTTGTTGACCGGATTAGCCGCATGAATTTTGCAATGAAGTCGAAACTTTTAGTTCTCTATAACATTTTTTCAACACATCACAAGGTGTCTGACGTTTCAAAGCAATATGATGTGTCACACATCGATCAAAGTAGAGTTTTATTAGAAAAGTAATGCCATGTGCCAATTTTGATAGGTCTCCTGCTCGTTAGCAACGCGCATTTGTATGGAACTGGCAGATGATTCTGTTCCAATTCTGGCACTTGACGACACTTTTATTATAGTCAAAGTAATCGATTTCGTCTGTCATCGCATCGACTTTGTGTCTATTCGAAAAGTTTGCTTTACAACCTTTTGAATTTAAGACATAGTTCCAACTTTTACATATTGTGGTTGAATGCACATATAAATATACATTTAATTATGTTCAGTCAATCTTACTATTCTTCTGAAGTAAAATACAGTCTCCTCTCCATATCTCGATATTTAAGGGACCATCGAGACAAGGAGAGATCGATGAATGGGAGGAAAATTAAAATGGGTACTAGATCTAAAAAAAAACTCGTTGCTATGAACAACGACAACGAAACAAATGTTAATTCTTGTTTTAGATGTGTTTATTATTGCCCCGAGGTGGTCTAGTAGCCTAGAATTTTTAATTTGAATTTTAAACTGTGCCTACTTGTAAAGTTTGGTCAAATTTAATTGAATATTGAATGTTAATTTGTCTGTTTGGGTTAGCTTAGCTGCAGTTCTACACGTCGTTCAATTATCAAAACTATTTGCTGTGAAAGCGTTTTTCCTTAACTGTTGTATACTTAAGAGGAATTGAGTTTTCAGTTTTCTGTGTCTGCTATTGTATATTTGCTAGTTAAGAGCAATCGCACCCAATGGGTTTTATTTTGCTTCTCAAATAATGACTTCGTCCCACAATAAATAACACTTCTTGTCTGACAACTATTCAACCCGAAAATAGATTGAAGATTTAGCCATCAGTGTGTCACATAAAGTCATTCTTCTTTAGCCAACCTCTGATTTGTAACTTCTGCTGTAACGAATAAATTTTCCCCAAAAATTTGTTCCTTAATCACAACTCACTCTGGTGCTCGATGGCGGAGGTGGCTCTTTTGGTTGCTGTTTTCTTCTATGCCACGCATTTCGTATTCGAATACATAAATAAATAATTTATGAAGGTGGGCACGCCACGGCGTCTAACCGACCGAAGGAAAGGTGTGATAAATTCCATTCCAGCAGAGTAACCTTGCTAGGAAATGGAGTCGTAAAATGACTCAGGGAAACTCGAAGCGCCGAATGAAACAAAAATAAGTCAAAAACTAGAATTTGCCAAGAAAAAGTGAACGACTTAATGAGATTTGACGAACTTTTACGCAACATTACAAAACTTGAAATTAAAAATGTCGTATGACATTTGTATGTTTTCTAAAGATTATAACCTCCTGATCGGGTATGTTCCTCATCAAAGAATGACTCGACCTGACGTGATGACAGATATGTCAGCAGGTGAAATTATTACTCGGCATCATCCTCTCCACCTAGAGGACCTTCCCTGTCTATAGATATGCCTTCAGGGTTTGGCATCACCACCGACAGATTGTTCCCCATTTGACGGGCACTGTTTTTCTTTCTTCATGTCTAAGGTCTTGGAATGCCAAAAGCCGATGTGAGCTTCTCTTGTGCATAATAAACAGCTCGGTTTTGGAGTGAGGATGCGTTCTGGAAAGTTTGAATAGGACGATACTGAGGAGAACTGAATTTGCATACTTTGTTAGGTGTGCGCGTGCTTTAATATGAGAGTGAAGTAAGGACTGGAAATAAAAAATTAAGAACCTCAATCAGGGGACAAATTGATCACTTTTTGCGATTGAACATGATTGAAGTCAAACTAAGAGAATCAAAGCATTTTTTGCTGTAGCCAACTCAATGTTGACAAAAATCTCACTTACACTCCTTTGCTTCTAACCCCCTCAATTATAACATCAATCACTTCTTGGCCAGCACTTGTATTACTTCATCCTGCGGCGTCCGAATATGAATGTTACTATCGATTGGACCTTCTCTGATACTGAATAGACGAATTCTATCACTATTCACCACACTTTTACCAATTTACACCGCCTTCCTGAAGACACATCTCTTTGCTTGCAGAGAGGATCCTTTTTGTAGTACTAGTCTTCGTAACAAAAAGAGCACCATTACGAAGCATGTGATAAATATGATCAATTTATTCTTAGGAGGGGAGAACGGTCCAAAATGCACCCCTTAAGCTTTTTCGATGTTTTCGCCCATATAAACAAAAATACCCAACCATTTCAACGTATAGGTGCAACATTTACAAACCCAGCTATATTTCACAATAATCTTATATTCAAAACAATAAGGTTTTCATGACTTTCTAACGCATTTAAAAAATGTTTTAAAAATAGGCCTGGGGCAAAACGCCCGAATGGTGGTCTAAAATGACTCAATGTCATGTAAAATGATGGTGAACGCATGGTTGTTTGTTATTTCTTAATGGATTGAACTACAATCTTACGGATGTGGTGGAAGAATAGCAAATCGTTAAATTTGAGTGAATATGAAGGGATTTTGCTAAATTTTTCCAATGGAGCTCAATGATGAATAACTAATTATGAATTGTAATGGTAATATTCGTTCATAAATGTACTACAACAGATTATATGAGTGATTTTATGAGTGAGGCCATTTTGCCCCAGGGGTGCATTTTGGACCGTTCTCCCCTACTACTGGACCAACGTCCCCATCTGGGCGAGGAGAGGATGACATACACATACAATCGTCCGCTTGCAAAGCTTGCTGCGATCCCATCAACCCGTGAGCAACTTGACAGCTCCAGTACACTGTCAGTGTACCCCGAAAAATTGGTTCAGGTGGTTCTGTCAAACTCAATTATTTCGTGAGCATTTCCTGAATATGGCGTAAAAAGTTAAAAATAAACCCAAATTTTAATTATATATATTTTTTAATCATTTACACAATTACATTGCTCATTAGTTATTTTCATATAGGCTCGTATATACATAAGCTCTACGGAGCTGGGTGATGAATTATATAGATAATCATCACAACCTGGTTTGGCGCTGGAATAATAGAAACAATTATAGGAGTACTTAGGCTGTGAACCATTCCACCGATTCTTCTAACTTTAAGTTACAATTTGACAGTTCGATGGTTACTGTGTTGTTGTTGAGATAGTTTTTGTTCGTTTGATTTCAGATGGGTGTGATAAAAGCAAATAGCAAATTTTTATTTTTATTTTTGTGAATTTCGAAATGAATTCAGTTCTTTACTTTAAATAGCAAATATTGACACTAGTAGAAATGGTTATATTTGTCTCATTTAAGTCATTTTATTTTTATTGAAATAGGACAACGTGTGACAACAGTTAGCCCATATATTTTCTGTCAAATTTGCCCTTTCCATTGCCGTTCCGCTAACATTGTGTTTGGGGCTTTATTCGGCGCGGAAAAGAATCAGTTTTATGAGTTTTATTACGGATGAATTTTTTATGCCTTCGAAATTTTAGGCATATCCTAGGATAGAATGTGCCAATTAGTTATTAAAAATCGTACCGATTTTCTGTCAAAATCGTACCGGTTGCTGATTGGGTGAAAATGACAATCGATTACTTCGATCGGCGGTATCACATTTTTAAAAGGGCAGCTTGTTGTTACCTTGGCCGTGTTGCTGATTAAATTGTAATTTATTACAAAATTCAAAAGTTTGCTTTTTCGATTTTTTGGGCAAAATGAGTTCATGCTAGGTTGTAAATTATGTATGCATGATTCTCAAGGGTTATGCTACTTTGAAACACTCGATTTGAAGCATTATTAACCAACTGTTTACCCATTTCACTGAAAAACTCATCTAATTCCATGTAAAATCTTTTTGCTGATAGTACGTAACATCTTTCATTACGAATTATAGAAAAAATGAACGAGAAAACATAAATTTTATACATATATTTTTCGGCCGATTTTGCATAAAAAATATTCGGAAGCACTGGACGCCACCTCGTCGAAGCAATCGACTTAGGAAACAACAAGGCAGTCGCAATTCAATTGTCACATCCTATCATAGGGCATATCCAGCTTTTTACGCGATGGTGCCATAAATCTTTGAATCACCCCTTTTGACATATCCTGTGTCCACTATAATATTCTTAGACAGATGGATCTCAGCAATATGTGCTTTATAAATGTTTCGTTGTAGGATCTCAGTAGTCTGTGCTTTATACATTTTTCGTTGTAAACATGAAGCTGTCAATATGTTGCTGGAAATCGTAGGTTGGAAAACGTTTTCATATTTTAATCTAAGATATTTCAATCAAATATTTCTTTCCGAATATTATATAGGGGGCAAGGGGTTTTTGTCGACCAAATTTTATGAAATTTGGCCACAATGTTCTTTGTTATGCAAAAGAATGTTTAGGCCAAATTTGAGCATAGCCAGACATAAAAATCCCTGCCAATAATAGAACAAAACCTGCCAAAGCCGTCATTCCCCTACTACTTTTCAACTTTGCAGGTGTTCATGAACATTTTGGTGTACGGAATTCTTTCTCTTGCTTCAGAAATATTTAAAGCTATACTGTGTCTACGAAGACATGTTGATGGGGACACTATTCAAACGATCGACTATGTGTGATTCTCTGGAAGGCAAGACTGAACTTTCAAAATCTTGTTAAATTGTAATTTCAACTAATGTGGTTTAGAGCAATTAATGTGATTTTTGCTGAACAATATCTGCCATTCATTTGAGTCATCTCAGTATCAGATGTATTCCAGTATATATCAATTCATTTGACAATAGAATCACACTGTTTCCCATCAATGAATATACGGCCGCAGGATGACCATCTAGAATAGCTATCACGTGATGTTACGCGGAGGGATGAAGGGCTAAAATGTGTTCAGTAAACTTGTTAAAAAAAATGTTGGTGGGTGTTGTAGATGTTCATAACGATGCGATATCCAAGCTGCGCATAATGTTTCCCGACGTTGAAGTTCGGGTTTCGGTTAATCGTCAATAAGTATTTTTAACTCCGCCTCCGAGATTTTACAAATTAAAAGATCATCTTTGTTGGCCTCAATATGTTATGAAGTCTGAACAAGCTCATGTTTACAATGCTCACATTTTATTTTTCCAATAAACTGTTTTGAACGTGGATTGCTGAATAAATCAATGATTGAAGCGAAAAGTCATCAAACACAGTGGCGGACGCAAGCGTTTCAACAACCAGAACATCGGCATCGTTTTTATTTTCTATCGTAGTCGAGTAGTATTTTTGTCGGAACTGGATTACCACCCACTTTTATTTTATACTAGTCGACCCGGCAGACGTTGTCCTGCATAGTAGGCGAAAATGCGCGTTACGAACTGCTCATACGAAATTCCCATACGAATCTTTATTTTAGTTTTTCGCTTTTTACTCAACTTTACTAATGATTTTCGACTGAGGAAATATCATATAAACCCGTCGGAAACTGTAACGAATATAACTGCTGAAGGAATGAATATAATCCATCCAGCCGTTTTCGAGTTATGCGGATACGAACACAGACCATTTCATTTTTATTATATAGAAGAAGACTAGTCGACCCGGTGTCCTGCGTAGTAGGCTAAAAATCCCATGTGAAATTTCTATACGAATCCTAATTTTAGTTTTTTTACGATTTACTCAACCTTAAGCCCCAAACGCAATACAACGGAACGGCGACGGAAACGGAAAATTTGACAGTTAGCCCATATATTTTCTGTCAAAATTTCCGTTTCCGTCGCCGTTCCGTTGTATATACCAATGCAAGATATTGATTTAACTTCATTTTTTGACAGTTCACAGAGCTTGTTTTCATGGTGTTAGAAGAAAAATCAATGAGGAGAAAATTAAAATTCATATTTTTAGTTTAAAATTGCTGCGATCCGAATATTTCAATGATATTCTTTGCATTCAGCATGAAATCAATCGCAAAGGACATCTACATGCGAATAAAATGACGAAACAATTTTATCGGAAGCTTCGCCAGAGGCTAAGTCCCGGTGAAAAAGCTCTGTGAACTGTCAACCTACGTCATCATGCACTGGTCTATTGCGTTTGGGGCTTTACTCGTGATTTTTTCATAAGAAAACATCATATAAACCCGTCGGAAACGATAACGAACATTTTTGCCTACGGAATGAAGAAAATCCAACCAGCCGCTTTCGAGTTATGCGGATACGAACACAGACCATTTCATTTTTATTATATAGAATAGATTATACTCTGCGCTTTGAAAACTCAATACAAGAAAAATTTAATGAAATCAAATTAGTTTTGTTTTAATTTAGTTCAATTAATGGTTCCAATTATCTCTACGCCTTTTTGTACTGCAACTCTTGCCCGTGGTTTGGCATCAACAAAAGACGAAACAAAAATATATTTTCCCTTACAACAAAACCGTGTCGGCGATGCAGGATGGCCCGTTGTTTATGTTGTGTGGCGCCATCTGCTATTTTCCTAGTGGGTACGCGAAACTAAGGCTTTCTGTCATCTTGTGGGGGGGTTGGTGCTCTCTTACAAGGATATAAACAAAACATCTCAACCGAATTACTTGGTTTTTGGTACAATGCTAGCTTCTGTGGTTCATATGGTTTAAATGCGGTCGAGTTATAATCGTTGCGAACGGGAATAGGGTGTGTTGTCCCAATGGTCCACTTCCCTGTTTATTAGAACTTACAAATTATCCAGTTTGATCCTAAAATTTTTCCCCCATAACGCTGGGTAGACACCAGTTCCAACCTAAGTGCTGTCAAAGTGTTTTTTTATTCGCTCAGGTTGGAACTAGGTTCGCACTAGTTCCAACCCCAAAGCTGTCGGGTTCGCACTGTGTTGTTTCACGGTTTCGCACCGGGTTCACCAATACAACTGTACTTCAACTGTCAAAACCATATGAGTGGGTGGGACTGGGCGGAATAAACAAGCAGAAGGGAAAAACGAAAATGCGCGTTGAAATTTTTTTTCAGGAATTTCGTAATATTTGTTATTGTAGTTTTAAATGAAATTAATCCGGTACTGTTGTCTATATTCAGTTTTAAAAACAATTGTTAGGAAAGTTATTCTTACGTTCATTCAGGGTTTTCCTCACAGATTGTATCCTAAATTAGGTCGGTGGATGGAATCATTTTGGGAATTTCTTTTGAAACCCGTTCACAAAATCCGCTAAGAATTGTCAGACAAATATATTTGAGGAATACCGAATAGAATTCTTTCTTAAATAATATGCAGAATTTTTTTTGAAATTATTCCAAAAACTTTTTCGTGCGTTTCAGAATTTAATTCCAGTCCTTTTTCGAATTCTTGTATACATTCATTGGCGATATCTTTCAGGCATTCCTCCATATTTTTTTCCAAGAGATCCCTTCGAGATTTTTTTTTTAACTTTATTAATGTGATCCCTTCGAGATGAATTCCTTTGAAAATCTTCTAGGAATATCTTTGAATACTGTTCCAGGGTTTTCTTTGAAAGTTGCTCCAGGAATTAATTTGGAGGAACTCCTCTGAAAGTTTTTTGAGGAATTCCTCCGGAAGTTCCTTGAGGAATTGTTCCGGAAGTTCTTTGAGGGATTCCTCCGGAACATCCTTTAGGAACACCTCTGGAAGTTAATTGAGGAATTCCTCCTGAAGGTGTTAAGGAATTCCTCCGGAAGTTCCTTGATGGATTTCTCCGGAAGATCCTTTAGGAACTCCTCTGGAAGTTTATTGAGGAATTCCTCCGGAAGTTCCTTGAGGAATTCCTCTGGAAGGTAAGGAGCTCTTCTGGAAGTTCTTGGAGGAGTTCTGTCGGAAGTTCTTCCAAGAAATCTTCCGCAAAATCCTCCAGGAATTCCCCGGAAGTCCTTCAGGAGTTTCACCGGAAGCTAAAACAGAAATTCTTACGAAAGCTCCTCCAGGAAGCAGGAAATTTTTCGAAGAAATTCCTGGATGAATTAGTGGAGGAATTCCTAATGAACTTTCGGATGAATTCCTGAAGGAACTTCCGGAGGAGTTCTTGGTGGAGCTTCCGGAGGAACTTATGAGGAATTCCTGGAGGAATCCCGAAGGAACTTCTGGAGACAATCCTGAAGGAACTTTCGGAGGAAATTCTGAAGAAACATTCGGATGAATCCTTCAAGGAACTTTCTGAGGAATCCTTCATGGAACTTCCGGAAAAAAATCCACAAGGAACTCCTTTACATGAATTCTATACGGAATTCTTTGTATAAAAATGTGCACAGCATTATAGAATATAAATAATTAAATACATATATCCGCCGCCCAAAAGTAAATTCCATTATCCGCAAAAACAGTTCACGCACTTTTTTTTATTTATCATGATCTGATTAGTCAAGGTCAACGCACTGCTAGTGCACTGGATGTCCTGGATCCAGGGTTCGTACTTTTCGTTTCGATGAGACGAAATCAAACAATTTTCGGGTCGGGGGAGAATCTTTTTTCGGAGTTTGTAGTGAAAAACATTTCTCTTCCAACCCTCTTTTCTCTAGAGCGAACCTAGAAGATAAGCGAAAATCATGTCTACTTGATGAATTTCTTTTTTCGTTTCATCACTTTTACGCCTCAATCACTTTTCGCGAAAATTTTCTGTAAGCAATTACAAAAATGTTACGACCGCAACGGGATTCGAACCTAGAACATCAACAAAAATGACGATGGGTTGCGGTCACTGTAGCCATACCACCACAGCGACTGCATGTAGGAGTAGGGATTAGGTTGTTTGTTCCATAAAGCCCACTCTGTTTGCAATTGGTGATGGCACGAAAAGGAAGCAAGGAGTGAGAAAACGAGCAATCGCGGCACTGGTAGTGAGGGAGAAATGTTTATCTCTCATCACACCTTTTTTCTTTTCCCGCAAACCGATTTCTCGGCGAAAATCAGCGTGAGGGAGCATTCTCTGCTCGTGAGAATGAGTGAGAATTACGATCCCTGCCTGGATCATATGTTTCAAATCAAAACTACACGATGCTACGCACACCAACATATCCAATGACAGATGGACCTGAAAATGTTTTTTTATTCAGGGTTCGGGTTGGCACTGACCCAGGTTTAAAAACGAATTCGACATAAGATCGATATCCCAGCATATCATCAGTATCTTTGCTCAGAAGATCGAATTATGGAATAAGTTGCAATGCCTGGTCGAGGGCCTCGGATTAAGTACTACATCAACACTTCCTTCCCCTCCCAAGTTACGGTGACGATGGACATGGCCAGGAGTAGTAATCCTCATGTTTTTGTGATTTTTGTCCTAGCGTGAAATCAAGGATCACACCCACCTTGATTGCTGATAGCAATCTGAATAAAGATTTGAAAAGAAAAACATGAGTATCACTAGTGTCCAATCTACGAAGTACACCGTTACTGTGCTATGCTCGCTATCCCGATCAATAATGCATAACAAAATTATAACAAGGGGAGTTACTTGTCATAAGACGAGTTTGTACAATCCCATTGAATTCCACCACTTAATTGTATCTTGTCAAGATACAATTAAGTGGTGGAATTCAATGGTATTGTACAAACTCGTCTTATGACAAGTGAAGACATTCCACTAAAAAGCTCAAAATAATTTTCTTAACGAAGGGGAGTTATTTATTTCAGAAAAAATATTGTAACATAATGTGTTCCAAATTTTGACTGATTCATATCAACATTATAACAAACGTTGATATTATTATCCTGTAATAAAATCTGCTTTCAAGGTAATTGCCTTCATTACGTATACAATTCTGGTACGCTGTAGGCAAATAACTTTGTACTAGCTTTAATATCGAATATAGATGCAAGTTATACTGGAGGTGTTTACCTCCGCTTTTTTTCCAATATCTATAAAAAAATGTAGGCAATTATAACTAATGTTGTTATTGTTTTGATATGAAATAAAACTAGCCGAAGACACATTTATATCGAATTGTCTAATTATAACACACGTTGTTTTAAACAACAACCATTGACAGAATTGAGTTATAATTTTGTTAGGCATTGCTGATCGGGTATGCTACAAATGATCCAGTTTGATCCTAGTATTTTTAATATTAAAATTTACTGACTTTCAACAAACAAGTTCTGCAACAACACAAGGACCAGAGGGTACAGAAAGGTCGAAAGTAATCGACAGAATGCCCAGTCAACACCAAATCGTATATGTTGCAATGTAAGATGCTAAAGTGGAGTCGATATACGTTCATGTTGTACGGGGAAGTACCTACATATATCGCCTCCATTTTAGCATTGTATTCGGCATCATAATCGATCTTCACGGGTAAAAATCCGGAGCTCAAAAGGGCAAATTGAGTCATGATGATTTCGAAAAAAAAGTGTGTTTTTATGTTATGAAAATACATCATGAAAAATGGTCATGATACCATGACTCATTTTGTCGTAACGTGACTTTGGCGTTACGTTTTTGGTATTTGATGACGAAAAATAGCAAGCTGAGTCATGATACCATGAAGCATTTACTTCAGAACAATGAAATGAAGTCATGGAAACAGAATCATTATTCATCAATCTGGTAGCTGTCGTTTATGATTCTGATTGATTTGACGAAAAATGGAAATTTGGGTCATGATATCATGACTCATGCACAATGGCACCATGAACTAAGATCATGTTAGTAGAATCATAATTCATAAATTTGGTAGCTGTCATGATCCAAGGGTGTCGCAAAGTAAAAAATCAAAATAAAATTTAGTTTGATAAATAAATAAAAAATCATTTAGTCCATTCTGTGGTATTGAGCTCATAAATTATCTACCAAACTCGAAGAGATCAACGTTTATAATGGATGTATGTGATACTACCAATAGGAATTATGTTTCAATGTGTTCTTTTGACAAAATTTGCACAAGTGTCCGATTGTCCAGCTGAATTAGCTTGAGCTTGAGCTTGATTGACTGCTCGTAGTTGCTACTCCATTATGACCAGATCAGCTGTTCTTGCACAGGGAATCAACAGATGTTTGCTTGGGACTAGCACACATCTTCAATGTACAAGTACTGGTGATCTCATTTGTTAGGTCATACTGGCGCCTGCCACGTCAGAATGCAAGTCAATGTTGGGAAGGGGGAGGAAATGATGATGCAATCACTCGTCCACTGCAAGCCGAATATACCTCTGCACTTGCCACGAGTTCATGCGGAATTTGTTGGAGTTTTTGGGTTAGGTTGGAGAGGCAGAGGTCCGTCTTGGTTAACGAGCTGCCAATGTGATAGATAGGAGTTGGAGGAGTTTCTAGTTGGATGTAGGAAACGAGCTCTATAGTTCATTTCCAATTCTAGCAGATTACTGTTAGAATACTCAAGTTGAAGGTATAGGAATAGTAATGGAAACGGTATGGAAGTCCATTTCCAGTTCTAGCGATTGCTAGAACATGAGAAATAAAGAGAAAGATACAAAGTAGGAGAATGGAACGGACCTGGGATTGAACCCACGACCTCCTGCGTATGAGGCAGAAGCAGTAGCCATATGACTGCCAAGCCCGCTTACAGTCCGATTGTCCAGCTGAATTAAGGTAAATATTCTAATTCCCTTTCGTCGTCCATATTCATAACATCACAAAATTTTTCACTAGTTTAGGCAATCTATTCTACTTCCGCAGGTAATCCAGCAGCATAGGAAATATTTAGCTAGTTATGAACGGCAACTGCGAGAAGCAGTTGTGGAATCATACGAGAGTCTTGCTGTCTCAGAAGTTGAAAAATTTCTGGACGGATCTTGCTTGCTTCCAGTTTATCTGACGAAGCCGAAACTTGATCATGTTCCCAAAAGAAATCCTTTAATTGTCGTTGCCATGCACTTCCATATCTGGTACATCATGGTATAGCTGGCACATTCCGTAAAGGTGCTGGATTGCAACACAAGAGTACTATTCATTATATTTGATTTATTTAAAAAAAGAGATTTAAAAAAAATATGGCATGTAGATGCTGATGACACTCGCGATTCCACGACAGATATACTCGCGGCACTTGCAAAAATACTACCGAGAACATCCGCAAGAGACGCCTTGACCGAGATGAAAAAAATCGTTGCTGTCAAGTTTGCGTAACGTAACGAAAATTTATTAAACTTGATACATAATTTCGGATATTTGGGTCATGTTTTCATGACCTTGGGTCATGATTCCATAAATCTGAGTCATGATTGCACGACTCAGCCTCATTAGGTTTTGTTGATGAAAAAGCGAATGCATGTCATAACGCTTCTGACACTGATATTGAGAAAAACTTATTTTTTTTTATTTAAAAAAATTGTCGTTTGGGTCATGATATCATGAAGCAACGGATTTCCGGATAAACTGATACGGTTGATCAAGGCGACGATGGATCGGGTGATGTGCGTAGTTCGAGTTTCAGGGGCATTCTCGAGTCCCTTCGAAACGCGTAGAGGGTTACGGCAAAGTGATGGTCTTTCGTGTCTGCTATTCGACATCGCTTTGGAGGGAGTAATACGAAGGGCAGGGATTGGCACGAGTGGTACAATTTTCACGAAGTCCGTCCAGTTATTTGGTTTCGCCGACGACATTGATATCATGGCACGTAACTTTGAGAGGATGGAGGAAGCCTACATCAGACTGATAAGCGAAGCTAAACGGATTGGACTAGTCATCAACACGTCGAAGACGAAGTACATGATAGGAAGAGGCTCAAGAGAGGTCAATGTAAGCCACCCACCACGAGTTTCTATCGGTGGTGACGAAATCGAGGTGGTTGAAGAATTCGTGTACCTGGGCTCACTGGTGACCGCCGATAACGATACCAGCAGAGAAATTCAGAGGCGCATAGTGGCTGGAAATCATACGTACTTTGGACTCCGTAAGACGCTCCGATCGAATAGAGTTCGCCGCCGTACCAAACTGACTATCTACAAAACGCTCATAAGACCAGTAGTTCTCTACGGACACGAGACCTGGACGATGCTCGTGGAGGACCAACGCGCACTGGGAGTTTTTGAAAGGAAAGTGTTGTGTACCATCTATGGTGGGGTGCAGATGGCGGACGGTACGTGGAGGAGGCGAATGAACCACGAGTTGCATCAGCTGTTGGGAGAACCATCCATCCGGTGAAAATGGTTCTCGACAACGATCCGACGGGAACAAGAAGGCGAGGTGCACAGCGGGCAAGGTGGATCGATCAGGTGGACGATTTGCGGACCCTCCGCAGACTGCGTGGTTGGCGAAGTGCAGCCATGGACCGAGCTGAATGGAGAAGACTTTTATGTGCAGCACAGGCCACTCCGACCTTAGTCTGATAGTAAATAATAAATCATGAAGCAACAAATTTTATGATTTCATGACCTTTTAGTCATGAATCTGGCAACGGATTTTTTCCCGTGTTGTGTTGACTGGGTGGCATGGTTATGTCGAAAGCACCTTGTTTTTAAATGCGCATTGCAAATATCTTCATCCAAACCATGACTGACCTTTCGAAATTGTATCTTCTAATGTCCATAAGTGTCTCCAATTACTCTCCAGCTTTGTGATAGAAAGCGTTCAAACAACCATTCGTCTTCACTTTAGTTTATGATTAAAAGAAATGGTTTCATGAGAGTACAAAAGAGTTAGAAGGCTGAGTCGCGTATGAGAAGAATTCTAGACAGTAGAAGCATGAGTACCAGATCACCAGTGGCACTGTAGTCATTTTTTTGGTTCCAAATGTCCTGTAAATGCATGGTATATTTAAAAATAAATTGAGATTTTGGTGTATTGGATACAGTGACCAGACCTCCCCGGATTCAGCCTACTTGTCTCGCATTGCCAGGCGTCCCGGAAAATGTCCCGCCTTCAATGATGAATCTGTAAGCTCTGGAAAATCTATGCAATCCGTAGGAGATCTGTCATGTTAGACTTATCAGAAGAAAAATGGGAGCTTGAGCAATCTAGTGAGTCTACTAAATTTGGAAAATAAAAGTTTGGATAATTTGATGAATCTTGTCGATTTCCGTTTTAGAATTTAAGAATTCTGGAGGATCAACAAAATTTGTGTTGGTAACAAACCTGGGACTATGGAAATGGGAACATTACGAAATCGAATATATCTTGATATGCTGAAAAGTTTAGGTAATGACAATGATCTGAATCAGACGGATATAAGTCAGCTCTATAATCAGGGTAAATGGGATATCACAAAATGCGCAAAATCTGGAGCATCTTCAAGCTTGAAGTTGATACATTTCGTAGTTGCTGCTTCGTGATTGTTCAAAATAACCGTGATTGCAAGAGGAACCAATGGATACAACATGGAAACTGCTTTTTAACCTCAATGTGCACAGTATGAGTGCTCTACACTTTTCAATGGTTCATTACGGCGCCGGCCAAGTCCTTACGGGAAAGGGGAGCGCTATAATTTCGTCATACCTCACGCATTAATATCTAGCTTCTGAAAAAAGAAAGTTCTTATACGACTGTTTACAATATGATCATCATGTACTTATCTGAAAGCTAGATTCGCTTGCTTGCCATTGGAATTGGTTGGTCTATTACTATGTTTTAATTCATTTGCCATAATGATTCCTTCAAAGTGAAAAATCTATACCAACATTTGAAAAGGTCGTAACATCCAAAATTTATTCCTTCTGATTCTTTGTCTACATATATAACTATATATGTAGATGAAGAATCAGAAGGAATAAATTATGTGTGAAATGTGCCTAAGCGTTCGTAATATGAATCAAAAAGGTATAAGTCGGACGCCTTAACGCGAGCTATTTGTGAGTGGCTGAATGCGAAATTGAATGGTCGGTGTTGGAAATTATTTTTCGGCTGCACCCAGTCGCACTCACCACGGCGGCGATGGAGGCGACTGCAGATCATACTGAGATCCATGTTTTTCACTGCATTGACTGTGAAATATTTCTACCCTGACTGAGGGTGAAATTTATGCTTTGCATTTATCTTTATTTTTTCTGTGGTTGCACTCCATATGTGTGTGCACTTCATAACTGATGATTCATTGGGTCCTATTTGGCTCACATACCTATGAAATGTTCTTCTACTGCTGTTGACAATTTTGCTCTTGTGACTGGGTTAGGAAGAGCATGTGTTCAATAAAAGTGGTGGCTTCCATCGACAATTGTCCACTCAGTAAAAGAGGATGACTGATTCTGTGTAAGCGGTTTTGGCCACAAAGTGGTGCTCATAGATAGAAACAACGTCGAGAGTTGTGTAATTTATGAAGTGGATTTTATATTGATTCATAAAATCTGTCAACGGAGTTGAAAACTAGTTTGAGAGCTTTCTCGTTTACTTGCATCACTCTGCGATGTTCAATCTGAAGAGAAAAATAAAACAATTTGGTTTGTGCGCGGCAGAACATGCTTCGAAGGCAAAGTACATGCTAGTGGACGAAACCGAGAGCGAATCGGCTCGCCTGGGAAGGCAGTGTAACGATGTGCGGGATACGTTTGAGGTGGTCGAGGAATTCGTTTACCTTGGATTCTTGTTAAACGGCGGATAATAATATCACGGCGTGTCTGTGACCATTATTAACGAAAAAAAATGTCCATCCATTCTGAACTCGCCTTTCGAAAGATATAATATCCAGGCGTCTGCTATGAAAATTTCAAAATCTTTCATCTAGGGAATCGAAAGTTATAGCAGTTACAAATTTAATGATTTTTGCGTTCGATATCTCACTAATATGCAACCATATATACCGTGAATTTCCTCCTGATTACATCCAAATAAATTATCATCAAATATGCAATTTGCAACCTTAATCAACTATAACCTAAAACCTCTTCTTTGAATAATAGAAAAAAATAGCAAAGGATGTTAGAGATAACATTATACAAAAATCGATGGCAAAATAGACAATACAACCAAAATACAGTACATATTCAAATTACAGAATTATTGCACTTCAATCTCCTAATCATACCAAAGTGTGAATATTGTCTATGACAGACAAGTAACTACACTCTGTATTATGATTCTGCTTTTATTAAATATGATAATAGTTGGTAACATAGAATACCGCGCTGAAAAATTGCTGAGTAAAATTAGTAACCAACATTTAAACAACAATGTGCATCATTTGTTGTCAGTTATACAACCATCATCCAGTTCGATTCAAGCAGTGGTACGAAAACGAGTTCCATTTGGAAAAAAATGGGGAAGGCTAGATCACACGAGGATACCGCCTTTTCCGAGAACGGTAGACGGAAAAAGCATATATGCACCACTTCGGAACGTCTCAACAATTACTGAAACTGACTTGCTGAACTACGATGCATTTACTTCATAAATTAATGCATTTACTACATAAATTAACTGACACAGGGAATACTAGTATCCGACTAGAAGATGGAAACCATCGCATTTCCATGAAGCCAGGTAAGACAATGAGAGATTTCAAAAGACTGAAACTATTTAAGAAATATTTCACTGTCATGAGACGATTTTCCATTTAATTCCACCAAATCATATTACATATCGTATTTAGACCTTAACTGTATGGTCGTCTTAAGTGTCTCGTACTTGACTCGACTCAAGTCGAGACACTGAAGACGACCTTACAAGTCAACAGACTAAATACTCACGCTCCTCTAATGTGGACGTGTACTATACACATATGGAAGTGTTGGCTTGACAAATGGATTGCGAGTGATTTGACTATGCGTCCAATTTAGGAATCTCGAGCTCATTCAGTAGCCTCTAGGTTGCGATGGCCGATGGAGGTCCTTCGTAGCTTAGTTGGTTAAAGCACTAGTCTAGCGTACTGTTGGGTCGTGGGTTCGAGTCCTACCGAAGGGAAAGTGGTTACCTCAAATACATTTTCAATTCATTATCTTCCACAAAATGTACATATTCACATATAAGTTTTCATAACATTATAAATTAATTTATGTAGTAAATGCATTATTTTATGAAATAAATGTATCGTTTTTCAGCAAATCAGTTAAATTGTTGAGACGTTCCAAAGTGGTGCATACATGCTTTTTCCGTCTACCGTTCTCGGAAAAGGCGGTTTTCCTCGTGTGATCTAGCCTTTCCCATTTTTTTCCCAAATGGAACTCGTTTTCGTACCACTGCTTGAATCGAACTGGATGATGGTTGTATAACTGACAACAAATGATGCACATTGTTGTTTAAATGTTGGTTACTAGTCTTACTAACTACCCAGTACCCATGAAAGACAACATTGTTTCAGCTCTATATTCTATGTTACCAACTATTATCATATTTAATAAAAGCAGAATCATCATACAGAGTGTAGTTACTTGTCTGTCATAGACAATATTCACACTTTGGTATGATTAGGAGATTGAAGTGCAATAATTCTGTAATTTGAATACTGTATTTTGGTTGTATTGTCTATTTTGCCATCGATATTTGTACAATGTTATCTCTAACATCCTTTGCTATTTTTTTCTATTATTCAAAGAATAGGTTTTAGGTTATAGTTGATTGAGGTTGTAAATTGCATATTTGATGATAATTTATTTGGATGTAATCCGGAGGGAATTCACGGTATATATGGTTGCATATTGGTGAGATATCGAACGCAAAAATCATTAAATTTGTAACTGCTATAACTTTCGATTCCCTAGATGAAAGATTTTGAAATTTTCATAGCAGACGTCTGGATATTATATCTTTCGAAAGGCGAGTTCAGAATGGATGGACATTTTTTTTCGTTAATAATGGTCACAGACACACCGTGAATATTAGTCGAGAAGGCGCATCATCTGTGAAAGTCGGGCCAGCAACATGCCTCAGATGAAACACCGGTTAAAATAGATTCACACTCGCATCAAATGTTTCATATAATTTAAACAGAACGCTCATAAGACAAGTTTCTCGCAAGCACTCGGAGATAGTTGAGAGACGGGTGCCGGCGTTGGACCATTTTCGGCAGTTTGCAAGACGAAGCATGGAACACGATCCCGTCCAGTTCTACGGTGAACCAAATATTCAGAAAGTGGCAAAAACTGGAAGGATACGATAGGCAGGGCATGTTGCAATAAAAAAAGGCGGACAGCAACCCTGCAAAGATGCTGTTCGCTTCAGAGCTGTGGGGAACAATAAGGCGTGGAGCGCAGCGAGAAAAGTGGACGGACCAAGTTCAAATCCATTCGGCGAGCGTAGGGCGCAACTTAGGATAGAGAAATGCATCCCCGAGCCGTGTATCGTGGTGTCAAATTGTTGATTCAGTGTTATCTGGTTAGATGTAAATTAATTAAATGTAATTTTGGTGAGTTGCTGACATGTTAGTCTTCGAACAGTAGATGTGTGGCTTTGAAGTTCTCAAATTTTATTTAATCATAGATACTGTATCCTAAACCAGTTCAAAGCTATTTAGGTTACCTGTGGTTGTACGTTGTGTGTCCAAATCATGCTTGTGCAAATACAACAGCGTCTGTCATTGTCATGATCCCGTTTTTGAGAATGCCAGGGTTTTCACCAGCTCTTCAAATTTTCCAGAACCCATACAAAATTAAATGACAATCTCGAATTCAGTTCAGATTTTACTTGGGTTCTCATCGAACGCGTAGAATGGTAATTCAATTCTATCCATTCGGAGCTGACATCACAGATTTTCACCAGCAGCAACCGCCTGATGAATTCACACCGAAGTAAAACCAACCGCAGAAACAATATGCTTCCATCGAACCGTACGTAGTTAAAAGCTCGTTCGACGAAAGTCGACAATCGACCGCAAGGGGCGTGCTCTATAAAACAAAAATAAATTTCCATTTACGCTCGATTCGCAGACACGGATTGCACCGTAAAAGTCCTCGATTTTTCGCAATAGCTACCTGCTCCCTTCGCCACACTCCCATTAACGAAGCACGCTGTTGTTAACTCAGTCAAATAGCAAACAAGGCCCCCTCCCTGTGGTGAGGACTCACAGGATGCGGGTCAACGACGACGGTAGCGGAGTGAGGTCGTCGTTGCCTAACGACTCTACGAGAATGGTGAAAAGCTCTGACGTCGTACGTACAAGCGCCTGCGAATCATAGCGTTTTTATGGCGGCCCTTGGAGTCCACCTGCCTGCTATCATTTGACGACAACCGGAGCAACAAGACCGCGAATCCCATTTATTGCCCGACAGAGGTAATGTGCTTACCTATTGCAGGCAGGGATGGTTACAAAGTGCACCAAAACTGTTCAAGTGTCCATGCAGTTTCTAATGGCGGAATTTGAACTGGAAAATGGAATCCGCAGTTAAGACACGAATACTTTTAAAATTCGAAATCATTCGGATTCAATAACATAAAATACGATTCATCTTTAATTATTATTTTTTCTTTTCGTGGGCTAACTTTTTAATTTTAATTAAATTCTGAAATTTCTAAAGGAATTTTCGTGATACAACTGAGAATTTGATCGATATGCTGTAAGATAGGTTAAAAATGACCAATTCCAGCCGTACAGTTCATTCTGCGCAACTCTCCCCGACAATCCGACTTTCGCTGCTGGGCTCTTTCCGAACCGAAACATCAAACATCGCAAATGGAAACAGAATTGACAAAACAATATTCGCGGAACGGGCACCGTTGGCAAATCGACCAGCAATGGTTATTTTTATTTTTATCCACTCTTGAGACCGCCGCCGACGCAACGGTCGTCCTTGCTTTTGGCCAAGAAATTCCGGAAACAATGCGTAGCATAACGATCATTCGGGGAGCCGATTGTTTTTTTTTATTTCGATGGGAAAAGTGTAATCATGAATAAATAAACCATTACTCGGTGCGTGTTTGTTTCGATGGTTATGGCTGTTCGATCGGTTTATAGCTCTCGGTAGAAGCTGGCCTCTGAAAGGTAGAATTCATTGTTCTGATACCTTTACTGGTGGGTTACGATGATTTCAGAAGCGCTGTTTGATGCTAATTGTGTGCCAATTAGTCATGTTTACAACCGTTAGCATGCGTTTTTGGGTCTAAATATTTATGGAAAACGAGTTCTTGCAGTTAAATAAGTTGTACGAATTCAAATGCACTACAGAATCTTATCCGTTCGAAAAAAGGAGTGCATATCATGCAATCGGGAAGTATTTCACGAAAAATTTCATTAAATTTTGTATTGCATTATACTTTGTATATAGGATGGCTTTTGACTTTTATTTTGAGCCATATTCAAAGGTAATTTTTTAAACCTTTCTCGTAAGTATACTAAGTACATATACGTAAAGGCTATATGTTCGCAACTAACTTGCTGACTAACCGAATTAATTCCTGATGGTTTTTTTTTAATGTCTGGAGGATTATGAAATATCACCTGTACGAATTTTGAAGAAATTTCAGAAGCAACTTCTGAACTGAATTCCCAATGAATCTTTGAGAATATCCGAAGAAGAAGCAATACCGACATTTTCGTTTTTTTTTCGCAAATTTTAATTCCAGTTTCAAATCAGGGTTTTGTTTTACTACTGTTCGGATTTTCTTAGAAATCCCCGAAGAGATTTAAGGAATTCCTTCAGATGTTCCTGAACGAATTCTTGTACGAGTTTCTGGAGTAATTTCCAAAGGAAATCCTGTAAAAATCTAGAAATTTATATGAAAGTTCCAATAAGTATTTGTTTGGAATTTTTTTCGCGTGTTCCTTCAACAATTCCTTCAGAAATTTATTCAATAGTTTCTTCCAAAATTTCTCCATAAATTCTTCAGAAATTCTTCTGGAAACTCCTCAACAATTCATTCAGGAACAATTCATCAAATTTCCCCACCAGGGATTCTTTTGTTAAACTTCCCGAAAGCCTTCTCCAGAAATTCCTTTAGTAAAACTGCAGAAATTATTCCGGAGATTTGAGAAAGAATGCTCAAAGAAAATTTCGAAGGAATTTCAAAAGGAATCTCCAAAGGTCTAAAGAAATTTCTGTAATGACCGAAGGAATTCCTAGAAGAATTTTCAAAAGAATTTCTGTAGCAAGTTCTGAAGAAATTTCTGAGGAAAATTTCGAAGGAATTTTCTTTCTAGAGGGGATTATTGAAAAAGTACTGTTAGAATTTTTAAAATATATGCTGAAGAAATTCCTAAATCAATTTCCGAAGAAATATCGAAAGAAATTTTCAAAAGATATTTTGCAAGGAATTTCCGAAGGTATTCCTAAAATAATTTCCGTAGGTGTACTGAAGGAATTCCTTATAGGTGTATTATCGGAAATACCTTTCGAAATTTCTTCGAAAGATTTTATAATACGGAAATTCTTCTAAGGATTTCTTCGAGAATTTCTTTACAGATTCTTTTCGGGATTCCTTCCAAAAATCTTTCAGTGATTCCTTTATCACGCCGAATACCATGATAAGAAAATCACGGGTACTAAATTTTCAAACAGCTGGTTCTCAGGCGTCTTTCAACCGTCTTTTACGGATGTCTTACCCATCTCATCTAGTTTTACCATACTGGTGAGTTATGTTTCTAGGTATGCTCATTTTCTCCCTAGAGGGGCGTGAGTAAAGATGTTTTTTTTAATATAGTAAAATTTACTCTATTATTATTTATTTATTCAGACTAAGGCCGAAGTGGCCTGTGCAGTATATAAGAGTCTTCTCCATTCGGCTCGGTCCATGGCTACATGTCGCCAACCACGCAGTCTACGGAGGGTCCGCAAGTCATCTTCCACCTGATCGATCCACCTTTCCCGCTGCGCACCTCGCCTTCTTGTGCCCGTCGGATAGTTGTCGAGAACTATTTTCACCGGGTTACTGTCCGACATTCTGGCTACGTGCCCGGCCCATCGCAGTCGTCTGATTTTCGCGATGTGAACGATGGATGGTTCTCCCGACAGCTGATGCAATTCGTGGTTTATTCGCCTCCTCCACGGACCGTCCGCCATCTGCACCCCACCATAGATGGTACGCAGCACTTTCCTTTCGAAAACTCCAAGTGCGCGTTGGTCCTCCACGAGCATCGTCCAGGTCTCGTGTCCGTAGAGGACTACCGGTCTAATTAGCGTTTTGTAGATTGTTAGTTTGGTACGGCGGCGAACTCTATTCGATCGGAGCGTCTTGCGGAGTCCAAAGTACGTACGATTTCCAGCCACTATGCGTCTCCGAATTTCTCTGCTGGTGTCATTTTCGGCAGTCATCAGTGAGCCCAAGTACACAAATTCTTCTACCACCTCGATTTCGTCACCACCGATGCAAACTCGCGGTGGGTGGCTCACATTGTCTTCTCTTGAACCTCTTCCTATCATGTACTTCGTCTTCGACGTGTTGATGACTAGTCCGATCCGCTTAGCTTCCCTCTTCAGTCTTATGTAGGCTTCCTCCATCTTCTCAAAGTTACGTGCCATAATATCTATGTCGTCGGCGAAACCAAATAGCTGGACGGACTTATTGAAAATTGTACCACTCGTGTTAATCCCTGCTCTTCGTATTATCCCTTCCAAAGCGATGCTGAATAGCAAACACGAAAGACCATCACCTTGCCGTAACCCTCTGCGGGTTTCGAAGGGACTCGAGAATGCTTAGCTGCCATAGCTGGTCCCGATCGATTGTATCATATGCGGCTTTGAAGTCGATGAATAGATGATGTTTGGGCACGTTGTATTCGCGGCATTTCTGCAGTACTTGGCGAATGGCGAACACCTGGTCCGTGGTGGAGCGTTCGCCTATAAAACCCGCCTGGTACTGCCCCACGAACTCCCTTGCAGTTGGTGCTAGTCGACGGCATACAATTTGGGAGAGTACCTTGTAGGCGGCGTTCAGCAATGTGATTGCGCGGTAATTGCTACAATCCAGCTTATCGCCCTTCTTGTAGATGGGACACACGACACCTTCCATCCACTCCTGCGGCAAAACTTCCTCCTCCCAAATCTTGGTAATGACCCAGTGCAGCGCTCTAGCCAGTGCCTCACCACCGTCTTTAAATATCTCTCCTGGTAGTTGGTCAACCCCAGGGGCTTTGTTGTTCTTCGGCCGGCAAATCTCCTCCTGGATTTCCTGGAGATCCGGAGCCGGTAGAATTATGTCCTGCGCGCGTTCTCCCAGGTCCATCACCATACCGCCATCTTCGTCTGCCACATCGCCATTCAGGTGTTCTTCGTAGTGCTGCCGCCACCTTTGGATCACCTCACGCTCGTTCGTAAGAAGGTTCCCGTTTATGTCCTTACACATATCAGGCTGTGGCACGTGGCCCTTACGTGAACGGTTTAACTTCTCATAGAACTTTCGTGTGTTATTAGCGCGGTAGAGTTGCTCCGTTTCTTCACGGTCTCGATCTTCCTGCTGGCGCTTTTTCCTCCGGAAAATCGAGTTTTGTCTGTTCCGCGCCTGTTTATATCGTGCCTCGTTCGCCCTCGTGCGGTGTTGCAGCAATCTCGCCCATGCTGCATTCTTCTCTTCCACTAACTGCTCACATTCGCCGTCATACCAGTCGTTTCTCTGATCCGGGGGCACCGTGCCAAGTGCAGCGGTTGCGGTGCTACCAATGGCGGATCGAATATCCAGCCATCTTCAAGAGACGCTGCGCCTAGCTGCTCTTTCGTTGGAAGTGCCACTTCCAGCTGCTGCGCTTATTCTTGGGCTAGTCTACCGTCTTGTAGCCGCCCAATGTTAAGCCGCGGCGTCCGACTTCGACGCGTGTTGTACACCGTCGAGAGTTTTGAGCGCAGGCATACTGCAATGAGGTAGTGGTCGGATTCAATATTCGCACTGCGGTAAGTGCGGACGTTCGTGATGTCGGAGAAGAATTTACCGTCGATTAGAACGTGGTCGATTTGGTTTTCCGTTTCTTGGTTAGGTGATCTCCATGTGGCCTTGTGGATATTTTTGCGGGGAAAGAAGGTACTTCGGACTATCATTCCGCGGGAGGCTGCGAAGTTTATGCATCGTTGGCCGTTGTCAATCCAGTATTTTGCGCTCGATAATGGCGGCCGAGTGAGTGCCTTTTTGACATTCAAAAGGTAGAAAATATTTACATATTTCAATCACAGTAGGCCTTGATTCATTGAAAATCATTGGCACTCATCCGGTATCAACAAACAAACAAATGTCAGGTATTTATTTTACGTTATTTCACCATTTGGTAATTTTTGCCTTTCTCGTATTTTTTGGTGGATTTCATTATTTTCTAGGAATGAAGCAACAAGTTAATCAACAAGACAAGCCGCGGCGCCGGCCCCCAATCAAGCAATACTTACACTTGCGCTCAATGCTTTACGTGAACATCGACATCTCTCATATTCTCACCTTTCCCACTGACTGTGCACAATAACGTTCTGGCAGCATCTGTGCCCTAATACTCCACAAGCAGAGCGGCGAAAGTATCCTGACTGACTTAAGGCTTAAGGACCTCACCGTAAGGTTGAAAAAGGCCAAATTTGACCTTATGTAGGTAATTAGTGATAGAAACCCTTTAATGAATCCCGTGACAAATACCAGCACAATGACTTTATGCAGTTATTAATGGTTCGTAGCATGTCAATTGTAACAGGTCTAAGGATCAGTAAGTGTCAGTCAGCAGCTGTAAGGATACTTCCGCCGCTCTGCTTGAGGAGTATTGTGGCAGTATCTGTCGGAATGTTATTGCGCACAGTCAGTGGGAAAGGGGAGAGTACAAGATGTGTCGATGTGCAGTGTGCACGCAGATCATTGAGCGTAATGCTTAAAAGTCCCCTTTTAAAGTATTGCTTGATTGGGGGCCGGAGGCGATTGGATAGGGGAAACGGAGTTTATTTTAATGCATCCAGCGTTGTGAACCCGGCCTGATACTACCTGGCTATCGCCTCACGCAGGTGTCCGGTTTCAAATTTCTTTTCCCTTAGAAAAACATATTATAATCACCATTGATTTGTCAATTTCTTGTGGTTTCATTCCTAGAAAAAAGAATATTATAAAAAAGGATGAAAAAAGTACCAAATCCTTGAACAACATAGAAGAAATACTTGACATTTGTTTATTTGTTGATACCGGGTGAGTGCCAATGTTTTTCAATGAATCAAGGCCTACTGTAATTGAAATATGTAAATATTTTCTACCTCTTGAATGTCAAAAGGGCACTCACTCGGCCGCCATTATCGAACGCAAAATACTGGATAGATACGGTGTATGGACTATCCGGTCCGATGACCGGTCTATACATTTCCTCCCTTCCTACCTGTGCGTTCATGTCACCGATGACGATTTTTAATTTACTCTACATGACATATTTCAGTGTGAACAACACTCACAGGTTCCAACAATATTTTATAACACTATTCTAACAATAACCATACTATGTGTAAACAATATGTTTCTTCTGGACATCCCTAGGGACTCCAAAATGACCTCTATGACTGATAAATGATGATAGGCAAATTTTGTCAGAGAAAACTACGGAAACCCGTGCCATTGGAAACACGTCATGTCCGTGCCAGTTCGTAAAGGCTATATGTATGATATTTCGCTCAGTTTTGCCTAAACCAGATGTTCTAGGTTCTCCAAACTGTTCTGGAGTTTGGATCAATTGGTCTACCAGGGCGCTCGATAGCTATCTGAAATCGACCAGTTATGTCCATATAAGTCGGTAGGGCCCAAATATATGATTTGCAACTCAGATATACCCAAACCAGGTGTTCTAGATTCTCCGAACTGTTTTGGAATTGGGATTAATTGATCTACCAGATCACTACGCTCGATACATATCTGTCATAGACCAGTCATGTTCATACAAGTTCGTAGAAGACCGCCGATGATTTTCCTTTGACACTGTTCCTGATAGAATTTCCTGATTGAATTCTTGGAACAACTGCAGGAGGACTGCTTGGAACAACTTTCGAAGGAATTCCTGTTGGAATTTCTGGTTGAATTCCAAAAAAAAACTCCCTGAAGAATTCCAGAAGAAACATCCTGCATAATTACTATGTCTGAAACTCGATTATGCATATGCACATCATGTGATAGATTTAAGTCGGAAAAGGTATTGAAGGTTAGCCGCGCCTTCGGTGGGGTTTGATCCCACGAAACCAGTACGCTGGGCAGGTGCTTTCCCTACTAAGCTACGAAGGACCTCCGTCGCCCTCTGCAGCTTAGCTTTTACGGGTACACAGCGGGTACTGATGCTGGGAATTTGGTTTCATCAATACCCGCTAAGCTGCGGAGGACGACGGAGGTCCTTCGTAGCTTAGTAGGGAAAGCACCTGTCTAGCGTACTGGTTTCGTTGGATCAAACCGCACCGAAGGGGCGGTTACCCTCCAATACCTTTTCCGAACTAAATCTATCACATGGTGTGCATATGTATAATCGAGTTTCAGACATAGTAATTAATTTCCACTCCGGGTCACTTAATACCCGGCATATAGGCAATTAACTTTGAATGTACTGATACTGAATAATTCCAGAAGGAACTTCCGGAGGAATTCCTGGAGGAACTTCCGGAGGAATTCCTGGAGGAACTTCCGGAGGAATTCGACCAAATATCCTATCGGTAAAATATCCTATTCGGCCAAATGTCCTATTCGGCCAAATGTCCTATTCGGCCAAATGTCCTCTTCAACCAATGTCCTATTCGGCCAAATGTCCTATTCGGCCAAATGTCCTATTCGGTAAAATGTCCTATCAAGCCAAATGTCATATTTGCCCAAATTTCCAATTCGAACAAATGTTGTATTCGACCAAATGTCCTATTCGGCCAAATGTCACAATCGGCCAAATATCCTAATGACCAATTCGGCTATATGACCCATTCTGTTCGGCCAAATGGTATATTCGACCAAACAGCTTTCGGCCTAGTGGCTCTCGGCCAAATGGTATTCGGCCGAACGGTTTTCGGCCAAACGGCCCTTCCCCGAGATACCTATTAGAATTTCCAAAGAAATTTCTAGATGAATACAAAAATCAAAAACTACATCAGAAATTCAAGGAAAATCAGTTTTTTAGAATAATTTTAACGTATGTAATAAAATTTCAAGGAAAATATTCGATTTAGTGGGTCATCGTGCCCCAGCTTAACCCTGCCAGTGATTATAAAAATTGATGAATGAACAGTTTTTGTAGAACAATTTTGGCGTATATAATAACATTATAAATTGATTGGATGCGTCGCGTCCCTTATCATGCCCCAGATTAACTCCTTTACGCTTTGAATACAGCATAATTTTCACCGAAGATAGTTAAAACAGATGACCTTCGGCCCAACGTGTAATTCGGCCATGAGACCATTCTGTCCTTCCCCGTCTGAGAGCCTTGTACAAAAAGTTTGATTCTGGAGTGATCCTATAGCTTTCCCGTACACTTGGTGTACGAGAAAGGCAAAAATCTATCAAAACTTTTGAAGGTATGATATAAAATGAACTTCAAACAAGAATGGCTATTCATCGTTGAAGTGTTCTTCAAATCTGAAACTGGGTTATCGAAATGCTTTAAAATATATTTTATCATCATGATGTGATGTTGTCAAATGTAGTCAGTCAGTCCAGTTACTATTATTATTACGAAACGGAAAACTATTCGAACTGGGTCCAGTTCTTTTCCTTCGTCGTAATTTACCATTCAGCCTCCCTTCTTCAGGAACAATGGAGCAGTTATTCATTTGTTTTATTTCTCTTCGTAAAAGCTTTGAATGAAACTGCTATCCAGTGGAAGAGAAACTAACTTTACCATCCTGGAAAAATTCTTGGAACAACAACAAATAGGTCAGTAGTCGGACGTTCCAGCGAATTGTTGTTTCTTCCTTCTGTTTGTTGGTGTTATGTTTATGGACTTGAGCAAATGTACCCTGCTGATGTGCGTCGGTTGTTTGAATATAGCTTGGCAGCATAATTCTTGTTCAGAAATATTAACACATCCGAAGTTAATATTGTAATAAAAATAATGGCGGCAATTGTGCAGAAAAAAGGTTTTTCCAGCTTAAAAATGTGGATCCTACAAGAAAAGAGTAGATGGGAATTGAAATAACCAGAAGATCTACTTGGCCAGCTTCCATTATTTCTCTACCCCCGCCCACAATTCCTCAGTCCATTTGTCAAGAAATGGTTTGAATACAAGTCGTTACGGTTTTACGGAATATAGGGTAAGACGGTATAATGCGCCCACCTGGCCAAAACGCCCCACTTTGATTTCTAGAAAACCATAACTAACTAAGGGACAAAATCAGTTGGTACCTATAAATATTTGTAAAACCATCATCCTATGTGAATATGGGAGTATTTTTGTATTACGTAATGAAAATAATAGAAAAATACAAAAAGTTACAGTTTTGATGTAACTTTCAATGTTTGTTTGCTCAAGATTCTGGAGCGACGCTAGCATACTGTCCGCAAAACTTGCACTGGAACACTCAGTTGGGTAACCAAATAACTTTTCTCAGTGGTTAATATGATATAAAATTGCTTCCATCTTCAAAAATGTAACGTTTTTCAAAAATAGGTTTCACTGGTCAAAACGCCCCAGTGTAGGCAGGACAATATGCCCTTACCAACTGGACACAAGCGCGGCGAGCTTGCAGCAGTTGCTACCAAATTATATGGAAACTATTGAAATGTAATTCAAACCTGCTCAAATGGACTTACGTTGGTTTTTTAATGTCAAGCACATAAGGATTTGTAACCTTTTTATAATGGGATTGACAAAATACTAATGAAAGGCTATGAAACGTCTTTAGTTAAGGGCGTATTGCCCAGGACCTTTTAAAATCCATTTTTTCACGACTTTCCAAAAAAGCTTTATTACGTGTTATCTGTAATATTTTGTATGACTACTCACGGGCAATACATTTGCGACTTCCTGGACTACCAAATAACACAAACTTTGCATAAATTGCGTAGAAATGTAAAAAGTTATCAAGGAGTTGCCTTAGGGGGGGCATATTATACCGTCTTACCCTAATGATAACAATAAATCAAATCAATTCCTCTAGACCGAAAAACCGTTCATCATGCGACCATTCCATAGACTGGAAAACCGTTCGTCAATAAATTTAAAACCGAAAATTCTTTTCAATATTTTTCCTTCATATTTCAAACCATACCCCATTTAAAAGAATAAAATTCTTTCAAATAAACAAAATTGTTTAATTTCCAATTTACGAAGTAATTGCTTTCAAACCCATAAAAACTGTCTCCCCTGAAGTATAGACAACATCCGGATGTCAGACGTCGGTCCCACTCGGTACATAGCCACCGTGTTCTCACATGAACTACATAAAACTGTTCAAGTGAGGCAATGCTATTCAGCAGTTCGGCAATATTTGTCTTCAATAGCTTATTTCACACCTCGTAATCCACGATCCGTGGATCCCTGCCGTGTATGCAGCACCAATACCATTAGCATTCTAAAGCACATTTTTGGCACTAACTAGCAGTGCTTTAAACGTTCTAGGACCAAAGTTTCCTCCATATTTCACACAGGTAATGATATATTTGTAACCCCTTTCAGAACAATATGCATTGCATATGCAATGCACTTTACAGCATGGCGAAAATACCTAATAAAATCGGTCCCTCTCCCACCCAGACGCCTTTGCCTGTACAGAAAATTGTTCTCCATGCGGTTGTTGTTGTTGTTGTTGTCGTCGTCAAGCATCTTCTGGCTGAAGAGACTCGGCGTGAAGCTCAGTAATATGAACATACGGGGAAACACCCCACCTCGTCAAAAGTGCATATTGTGCCAGCTTTCAACACCCCAAACCCGACGACGACGGCGACATTGACTGCCATTAGACTGGCTCCAGGGGTGCCAAGTAGCTCCAAAGCTGAATGCCAACCGTACACCTATACATACGTACGTACATATCTCTGCGGCTCAAAAGGGTGGCACATCACGGACAGCAGCCGCGAGAGGAAACAGAGGGAAACAAGGAGTGGACGGACCATGAATATTCATGCCAAGAAGAAGTATAGTTGCTTTTGGGAGCCATATTCAAAAGCACCTCTAGGAACGCGATGGCGAGGAGAACAGAATGCATTGCGGCATCTCTCGGTTCTCGCCCACCACCACGCGCGCGGGTGCCGACAGACAGCTTCGCAGAAAAAGACCATTTCGGCTGACTGCTTGCTGCTGCTATTTGGCGGGATTTCGGAATCCGGTGGGGTGGTTGGCGTGGTAAAATTTAGTCGTTGTCGTCGTTATAGTCGTCGTCGTCGGTCGTTGGATTGCCATTTTCCGCGATGATGGATGTGACCCAATGTGTAGTTGGCTCAGGGTGGGGTTTTAGCGAGGAAACCGACTGACTGACTATAGGAGCTACCATATCAATAGTGGGGTTAAATATAATAAGAGTTATAATGTAGATGCAAATCACTCCCAGAATACGTGGGTGGGAGCCATGACATGGAAAGGAGTCTTCTGGGAGGTTGGTTGTTTTATCGATATTCCGGTGCAAGATGAGCTGCAGATGGCTATAATTCATCGTTCGGTTTGGTTGGTTTTTGTTGGCAAAGAATGTGCTGTTGCTCAAGCTTTGGGGATTCAATTCATATTTACCTTCCGGACCGTAGTATAGGAGTCTTCTATTAAAGAGTTGAATTTACCTGAAAATATTAAGAATGGAAATTGTTAAGAAAAATGTTCTACTCTGTATAATTATTAGTATATAATAGTGAATGCATGGTACTCGAGAGCAATGGTCAAAGTTATCAAGCATGATAAGAAAATTATTTTGAGCTTTGGAATGTCTTCGCTTGTTATAAGACTAGTTCGTACTATCTCATTTAATTCCATTTCTTGGATGTCTTGACTATCACATATACGTTTTTTGACCACGAGTCAAGTACGAGACACTGAAGACGGCCTTACTCTTATACGTATCTGTTGAAGTTACAGTCTTCTTCTTATTATTATTGTTCTTCATTGGCATTACATCCACCATTTGAACATTGTCGCCTAGTAGCTTAGGGTTCTTTTAGCACTTCCTCGAGTCTTTTGGTGGCTTAAATAAAAGATTGTACACAATTTAGGGGGATTAGAAGCAGAGCGGTGTAAGTGACATTTTAGTCAAAATTGAGTTTACAATCATACACAGTCATACAATTTGTATGAAACGAAAAAATATTGAAAAACTTTACACCCATTTTTCTCAAAACCAAGTTTTTGTCACTACACCTCTTTGCGTTTGACCCCTCAATTATCCAGTATTTTGCGTTCGATAATGGCGGCCGAGTGAGTGCCCTTTTGACATTCAAGAGGTAGAAAATATTTACATATTTCAATTACAGTAGGCCTTGATTCATTGAAAAACATTGGCACTCACCCGGTATCAACAAATAAACAAATGTCAAGTATTTCTTCTATGTTGTTCAAGGATTTGGTACTTCTTTCATCCTTTTTTATAAAATCCTTTTTCTAGGAATCAAACCACAAGAAATTGACAAATCAATGGTGATTATAATATGTTTTTCTAAGGGAAAAGAAATTTGAAACCGGACACCTGCGTGAGGCGATAGCCAGGTAGTATCAGGCCGGGTTCACAACGCTGGATGCATTAAAATAAACTCCGTTTCCCCTATCCAATCGCCTCCGGCCCCCAATCAAGCAATACTTTAAAAGGGGACGTTTAAGCATTACGCTCAATGATCTGCGTGCACACTGCACATCGACACATCTTGTACTCTCCCTTTCCCACTGACTGTGCGCACAACATTCCGACAGATACTGCCACAATACTCCTCAAGCAAAGCGGCGGAAGTATCCTTACAGCTGCTGACTGACACTTATTGATTCTTAGACCTGTTACAATTGACATGCTACGAACCATTAATAACTGTATAAAGTCATTGTGCTGGTATTTGTCAAGGGATTCATTAAAGGGTTTCTTTCACTAATTACCTACATAAGGTCAAAATTGGCCTTTTTCAACCTTACGGTGAGGTGCCTTAAGTCAGTCAGGATACTTTCGCCGCTCTGCTTGTGGAGTATTATGGCACAAATACTACCAGAACCGTTATTGTGCACAGTCAGTTCAGTGGGAAAGGGGTGAGATTATAAGAGGTGTCGATGTTCACGTACAGCATTGAGCGCAAGTATACGTACCTATTGCTTGATTGGGGGCCGGCGCCGCGGCTTGTCTTGTTGATTAACTTGTTGCTTCATTCCTAGAAAATAATGAAATCCACCAAAAAATACGAGAAAGGCAAAAATTACCAAATGGTGAAATAACGTAAAATAAATACCTGACATTTGTTTGTTTGTTGATACCGGATGAGTGCCAATGATTTTCAATGAATCAAGGCCTACTGTGATTGAAATATGTAA
This sequence comes from Armigeres subalbatus, assembly GCF_024139115.2. Taxonomy (NCBI): domain Eukaryota; kingdom Metazoa; phylum Arthropoda; class Insecta; order Diptera; family Culicidae; genus Armigeres; species Armigeres subalbatus. The sequence continues at coordinate 79,489,330 of NC_085140.1, forward strand.
ATATTTTCTACCTTTTGAATGTCAAAAAGGCACTCACTCGGCCGCCATTATCGAGCGCAAAATACTGGATTGTTATTTTTGACTACTTGCCGTAAAAACCAAAAGTAAGCAAGCCGTCTGGTAGTATAGTTTTGGTTAAGTTTGCCCTACTTGATCTTTACATTTCGAAGCGTGCAGAACAGTTAAAAAACAAATTTGCATGAGGATTTCTATAGTAAATGGAAATGGCCTTTTCGAAATTCTCTTTTCAAATTTTCAAGAAATGGTCACAAGTAGGTCTTATAAGAAGGCCAGCTTCAAAAAAGTAATAACAGCCAAAAGCCAAAAAAAATGTAATGATGACACGCGGTCTAAAACCAACATGGTGGAGCTAAAAAAATGTGTGCAATTTGTTGAATTTGACATAACTTCGTTAAACGTGATTTTGTCCACATGGCTAGAGAAAACGGTTCTAAAATATTTAAATTGACAGCAGACAAAATCGTCAACTTTTCGCTACCAACCAGTTTATTAACCTAATAGCCTATTCAGATTACGCCATTAATGACATAATAATTGGCGTTTCAGGGTAAATACGCTTTTTGATGTCATTATTTACGTAATATTCCATACATTTTGCGCTGTCAAAAGATACCCGCTAAAAAGAGTCATAAAGAATTTATTACGAACAATTATTTCGATCTAACTGGGATGCAGGGAGAAATTCAACAAAACAAAACTGACAAGCGTCACGCTCTCTTTGCCAGAGAGAAAATTCTCTCTGTTTTCATTTCGTTTCGTAGTTGACAGTCATGCTCTTTCTGTCGCAGCAGGGTCGAATGCATGTTAGATGGAAATCTTCTGAGCGCTGAAGAATAACTCGGATTGTGATGGTTTTGTGGGAAGCATTTCATATGATGAAAACTAATGATGATAATTATTTATTCTCCACTTATTCAACATGAATTGTTTGAAAAATAGATGCTCTCTAGAATTAACATGAAGTATTTAACTTAAACCTGGATTTAATAGAACAAATCGAATAAATTTTCAAAGTTCAAGGGCCAATGCGGAAGACAATTTAAAAAGTAGGAATGGTTGTAAAACGAATATATTTGATGAATAAACATGATTTCATAAATTGTTTCAATTCTGCTCCTTGAATGGTTTAATATACTTTGGATTTCAACATTATTCACGTGGGACAACTGTAAGATTTGAATGAGATGTATATATAAAGTAGAATAACCTTAAATAAAACATGGATAGGTAATGCATTAATTCATCCAAAATCCAGTTTAAATTACCTATATCACATTCACACGATTCGATTTTGTGGAAATACATTTTAGTTCGATAACATTTCTTGAAAATTGGTCCAATCGTCCTTTTTTTATTTATTTGTGAGAATTCCCAAAAGTATCTAAATTTTTCTATCAAATCTCCGTTCGATCATAGTACAGAATCAAAATACTTTTTAAACTTAAAAATAAATTGAGGAATAGTCTGATTCCCCGAAGAACGGCGCACCCAACTAATGAATGTAGCTTCGCTCATTATCCTTAATGAGAGCTTAAAATATTCTTCGAAAATCCCTTTTCATATTTTTTTTAATATTTTTTTTTCGTAGAAACTTTGTTCAGAAAAAAATGTTCGATTGTCGCCACACAAATGCTTGATTTCGCAAATTAAATTTTAAAACTCTCCTTGAATTCAACCCTGTATTAGCGTGCAAATGAGGAAACATGGAAACGTCAAGATATATTATCTTGCTGCAGTCTGAACACCTCGTAATAATTGGATACCCTCTCACTTAACACAGTCATAAATAGCCCAATCTGAATAGGCTATAAAGCTCTTCATGGGAAGTCGTAGAAAAACGCATTCTTAGTACCTTGAAGCATACAACAGTGCCTTAATGTTTTGACCAGTTATGGCTAGCTGCAACTTCAGTCGAGATGCATCTCAATGGTATCGTAACAATAGGGTGGATTTAATTAAAATAGAAGGATAATCCACCGAGTTGCCCACAATTTTCACTAATAGGCAAATATTGGACAATTATTGAGCGGAATCTGTCAAAAATTGAAAAATTGAGTAAAATTTTGCTGAGAAGAAAAGAGAGGGCCATACAATATTACTCATTCACTGAGTAGGTGAAAGTTAGCGTGTATGTGCCTGTATAAGTCCCCAACCAGCGGTTGGCAGATTTCAATACAGTTCTGCTTAAGAACCTTACAGAAACTGTATAATAGTTAGGCATATACAATTTCGGAAGATTTCAATACAATTGTTGTATTAAAATAATACAGATTTATATTATTTTAATACAATATTTGTTAAAAGCTTACAGAATGGGCATATAGATTTTATACAATAATAGTCTGATTTGTTTTTTGGGTGCATCTTTAAGAAGGCAGATGAGGGCAGCAATACTGGATGAATCGTCTGAAAGTGCATTCCTGACGCTGGTATTCCATAAATATCCTGGGGAACCTGTATTGTGGACCCGTAAACGTCGCAAATTATCCATAAGGAGCACCCACCAAAGTTGTGATTTTGCTTGTCATAAGACGAGTTTGTGATTTTGATTTGATTTTCCGCAGTCTAGTAGTAAAAGCTCACCAGGATATTTCTCAGTTGTCTCGCACTGTCTTTCTGACAATGATGATATCTTACTTATGGGTCATGTGCACCAGTGGTGCAAAGGTCCGATTTGAAAGATCTCCATCCTGAGCGATGTCCAGCTAACGCTTCAAGGCTCCTCCAGACCTTAGCGATTTCATCGCCGCGATGGCGACAACTAGTCGCCGCGATTCTATCGTTGGGTCGCTGCAGGCAATGTTCTATTTATTTTTTCCATGGAAAAACTGTAAAAAGCCCACGCAAACGTATCCATTGTGTTTAGCCCATTACGCTTCCATACCAATGGCGACAGAATCGCAGTCGTCAAACGATAGAATCGCGTTACGATTGTCGCATCGCTTGTGTTTGGGGGAACCTTTATCCTGTTGCCAAGTTAGATTTTAGTCGACTTCTTTTATTTCTTTATTAAAGCTGCGCTGCCGTGAGCCTCTGAGTCTGCTTCTACTGCGATGTCCCGCTGGGTTCAGGTCTTTTCTTTTCTTTATTAAAGTGATTTTTTAGCCTATAGCAAAGTTCATTACTTAAAATGGTTCCAGTCTAATGCTTGCTTACAGATTTCGTTTTCGCCCCTACGTAAGGTGTTGGCGACCCAGCCCCACTACCGATCCTGAGTTTCAGTTGTACCGCAGGCATCTGTTGATAAAAACACCTGCAGCCGTTGAGTATTCTTCACTGGTGCACACCATGTTTCGCTAGCGTATAGCAGAACAGATTTCACGTTAGACGTCTGACGCTATTGGGCTACCATGATATTTGAAGCTTTCAACATTTTTAAACATTTTCCAACATCACACAAAATGTCCGTTTTTAAATAACGTTTCGGTCTACTCACGGCGTGTGTATGGGGGAGCTTTAAGACAAAAAAATGAGCATCGCCAAAACTTTCACTACGTGAAAATATAGCTCTTAAGCTTTCATTTCGTGACTATTTGAAAAAAATCTACTGAGGGGTCTCGAACAACTTTTTTTTCTTCTCCCTGAAACGGATCTTTGTAGTTGGAAGACCAACGATTATTATTTATCGCGTCCCATTTAAAATGAGATTTCTGGATTTTTTTATTCCAATAATCGTTGCATTGCGCGTTGCGTTGCGTTGTAACGGAGTATTTCGTAGATTGCATACTGATAGCTGTCATGTATATTCTTTAACTTTCTTACTCCAATTGCTTATGGATTACTATTTGGGATTTAATAGCAACCCAATTAGAGGTCCAAAACGATAAAGCATGAAAGCTAACATTGCTGGCCACGCCCATCTTCTCCGATACTAGGGAAAGGGAGGAAATGATGACATGACATCTACTCAGCGACTCACCGACGCCCTCATAGATGTCAAGGAGTTGGATGGTTGGTAGGGGATATAGTTTAGGAATATCATCATAAGCAAATGATATAATAAGTTTGAACATACGTTGGGAGTGACCATGCTAAGAAAATTATATCACTCCATTGATGGTTTTCCTGGGATGGGACAAAGCTATTAAACTTGCCCTGGCTAAATAGCCTAGGTTTAAGCGCCATTGTTCGCTCTCTGAAACGAGAAATAAAAGAAAATATATTAAATGCCCCTTCCCCCCTTATTTATTGTTTTCCAATTGAGAGCCCGTAAGTATTTTTTTAAAATAAATTTCTTCTCCATTAAAAGTGTTGATTAAAGAAGTGCGACAGATCGAGGCTTTATGTGCAACATTACTCAAATTTGATTTGATTCCACCTAGATATGTATTGATTCACACATATTTTGCACGCACTTCACGAAAAAAGCGGGTGTGAATGAAACGGAACGGGTGAAGGTTAGTTTGTAAATTGGTGTGAATGTAGCGTGAAATGTAAGACTGAGTAATGCATACATGCATACAACATCGCAATGCATCAAAACGGAATGTTTTAGTTATACATTAATAGCATGAAATAAGCTCACCAAATAATAAAATGATCCTCCAGTTGTGGATTCCAGAGGCCTAGTCAATTGGACGTTCGAGCGGCTTAAGCGGGAACATCATACTCAGGAAACAGTTGAACCACGCACCGACCATTTCCGATAGCTACCTGATCTTCGTCTGAATTTGATTGGTGTTTGAACCGACCACAAATGATAGCGATCTACCAAAAAAATTGGCTCGGAAACCACCACTTAGAGGATAATTCCCATATTTTCACTACACCCGCGAAAATGGTTCGAGTTCGAACCATTTTTGGAATTTGCACTCTTGGACGGCGCACCCTTGATTAAGACACAAACATCACGTTTCTCTGCATCCTCGCGAAAAACTTTAACTCGCAATCCCAAATATAAAACTGATTCAGGACACAACATTCACGCACTCCGCGGAACTACAGAACCGTCAGCCGAAACATTGCTTTTCCGCTGACGCAGAAGGAGGAAAATTTTGACGCGTGAAAAAAAAAATGCTTCTGCGTTGAGCCGCAGCACACTACGATCATCGATTTTTTTTATTCCAATAATCGTATATAATCTCAGGGGTACCGAAATTACCAAGTTATAGTTATAATTAATAGTTTGTTGGAACTCAAGCGTCAAAGTGCATGACGAAGCCGAACTCGATATATTTATGTTATCCCTTGCAAACAGCTAAGAAAGGCTTGGATGGAGATTATGCTCTGCATCGTCATCTTATGCACATATACACCCAATTCTTTCCCAAATATATACCAAAATTGAAACTTTGGTGGTAAATTTGATGGTAAAAAAAATGGTAACTTGGCTTAGAAACCTCGCAGTTAATAACTGTGGAAGTGCTGAATGAACACTCAACTGTGAGGCGGCAATGTCTTAGTGGGGAATGTAATGCCAAAACGAAGAAGGAGAAGTAATGTAGATACACACAATTCACTTTTTACACTTTTTTTTCTGTCGTATTTTTGATTGTGTAACTTGCTAAGTGCACAATAAAAGCAAAAATGGAAGTAAATATCTAGCTTTTAGTTTAAAATAAAATCTCTTCTGATTTCAACAAAAAGTGACATGGGTATAAAAAAAAACTTAAAAATATGTACTGTATTTTGTCCTAGAGATCATATCGCTGCGATGCATAGTTGATGAGAACGAGTGATTCATCCAGACAAGCAAATTCAATTTAACTACAAATGTTGTGGCAAACATGCAACTTTCTATGATATTGCACTGCGTGAGCTTGGAGAAATACTCATACGAAACGATTATTTTCACTCGAAATTCATTACCAATTTAAAAATTAGTCCACTTTTCATTGTGTTGTCGCATTATTGCTATTTTGCTTTTGGCAACCACTTTCAATAACGTTCAATTATTTGGTCAAGCCGAATACCACCAACATAAAACACAAACACAAAACCTGGACGATCGGAACCAGGGTAGTTTCAGAAGTTTTTGGAGAAGAGTTTGAATTTTTAGACACAAAAATCGTGCTAATAAAATCTAAATTGCCTAAGAGTCTCCTGTCCTATGCATCAAATGCATCTTCTTCTAAAAAGACACTTATTTTCATGACTCTTGGTACAACCACCAGACTTTGAAGTAATCGATGAGCTTTACTTTTATTCATCTATCTAGTGGAAAAAATCTAGCTCAACAATGATCAGAAGCGTAATTTAGAAAAGTTTTACTAATTATTAAGCCCCGTTAATATTTATAAAAACTCCATAGAATAAAATGTATTCCTTACTTTCAAAACCAAAAATATCTTTATAAAACAATCCCAAATAGAAATTCCGAGGAAATGTCCAACCTAAACATTTCCTAGACCGAACCGGGAATACAACTCAGCCACCTGCAGCATGGTCTTGGCATGCTTATCTCGGTAGGTTAAAATAGTTTTATATTATCTCGGAAATGTTATAAAAAATCATTAGGTTTTCAGAAATCGTTATGTCTTGAATGTCGGAATCCTGTCGTTTTTTGAGCTCAAACAATCAATTTGAAATTTCTCAATTATCTGGAATAATTTCTACGAATTTCGCAAATTTTCATTTAAATCCAAAAAGTATAAAATTGAAACTAAACAAACACTGTTAAAAATATTAGTGGGTTCAACCCTTGCGAAGCAGTATGTTTGCTAGCCAAATATTGAACTTATTAATTTTGGCTCCGTCATGCTTTTCCATATTTGAGCCTTTTAAATTAGGTTCAAAATAAAAGAACATGAAGAATATTCATTCCTTGTATTTAATTCATGAAAAATAGTTGACGAGTCAACTCGTGAGGGACTCGTGACTGGCAGCTGGTATTAGATTAGAATGCAGGTTCCATTTGGAAAGGAAAAAAAAGTTGTTCGGGACCCCCCCGGTAGATTTTTTAAAATACCCAGGAAATGAAAGATAAGAAGCTATATTTTCACGTAGGTAGTTGAAATTTTAGCCATGCTCATTTTTTTGTGATAATATTGTTCTACTGAACACGCCGTGATACTCCTTTCAGGCATCATCGGATCTGCGATTTATTTCTGATGATTAATTCAAAATATTCCCAATGAATAACAATTTTCTTTTCACCCACTTACATTGAAGAACGAACACTTACCACCAGTGTGGTTTATGGACTAACCCCTTTGAGCAGGCTTGGTTTTGGTCATGATAGTCACTGGCATGCTTAGTTTTTTCTCCAGAAGCCATAACATCACGATCGAAGAAACCACAAGTAGGGTAAGACGGTATAATGCGCCCCACCTGGCCAAAACGCCCCTCTTTGATTTCTAGAAAACTATAACTAACTAAGGGTCAAAATCGACGGGTACCTATAAATATTTGTAAAAGCGTCATCCTATGTGAATGTGGAAGTATTTTTGTATTACATAATGAAAATAATAGCAAAATACAAAAAGCGACAGTTTTGATGTAACTTTTTATGTTTGTTTGCTCAACATTCTAGAGCGACGCTAGCATACTGTCCGCAAAACTTGCACTGGAATACTCAGTTGGGCAACAAAATAACTTTTCTCAGTGGTTAATATGGTATAAAATTGCTTCCATCTTCAAAAACGTAACGATTTTCGAAAATATGTTTTACTGGCCAAAACGCCCCAGTGTAGGCAGGACGATATGCCCTTACCAACTGGACACAAGCGCGGCGAGCTTGCAGCAGTTGCTTCCAAATTGTATGGACATTATTGAAATGTAATTAAAACCTGATTAAATGGACTTATGTTGGTTTTTTAATGTCGGGCACATAAGGATTTGTAACCTTTTTATTATGGGATTGATGAAATACTAATGAAGGGCTATGGAACGTCTCTGGCTAAGGTGGGGCGTATTGCCCAGGCACCTTTTGAAATCCATTTTTTCACGACTTTTCAAAAAAGCATTATTACGTGTTATCTGTAATATTTTTATATGACTACTCACGGGCAATGCATTTGCGACTTCTTGCACTACCAAATAACACAAAGTTTGCATAAATTGCGATGAAAAGTAAAAAGTTATCAAGGTTTTGCCTTAGGGGGGGCATATTATACCGGCTTACCCTATTAAAATAAGCGCTTCAGTGGCTCTGACCGTTATTAGTTAAACACTTTTACTACATCATACAATCAGAAAATGTATGCTGGAGCAAGCGCTGTTTAACTAGTCAAGAAACTAATCACTTTTTGGTCTTCTTGGAAGGACCTACGAAGGACCGGCGTCTTCCAGTTAACGTTTGTTGAACCGTCGTCGTCCCAATTATCTATTCCCGCTGACGATTCCAGGCAATGCGCAAGCGTATTTCGCCGATGCGGAGGTTATGACGCAATATAGGCACTACGTTTATTCCGTACAATAAGAAGGCTTCGCTCTCATTTTCGGCTGACGCAGATGTGATCGATTTGGTTTCCTGTAAAGCCGTCACGGGAAACCCACGTGACCTTGTGAACCGGTCGATCCCCCGATCATCACTCTCCGTGTTTGCTCAATATGCACTCATGGTTCGAGTTGTTGGATCCAATTTTCACATTGCACAGTGGTTCGCTCCAGAACAAAGGTTGGCCCCAAAAATAGTTTTTATGCTTGTATTATGGCATTATTGTACATTTTGTCACCTTCAGTCTTGAAAGTAGGTGTGGGAAGCAACAAAGTCAATCTCTCTTGTTAAAAGACGAGTTAGTACATTCCATTGAATTCAACCACTTGATTATAACTTTACAGATATGTATTTCGACTTCAATAGTAAGCTAGGGATAGTACTAACTCGTCCTTTGACTAGTGAAGATATTCCACAAAAGGCTCTAAATGATTCATTTATTAAATACGATATATTTTCTTGCTAAATTTCTTTTGTTGCCATCGTAATAATATATTCTAGACGGTTAATGGACAGGGCTGCGAAACGTTTTTTTCCTGATATAAGAAAACAAACGGAATTAAAACCAAATTAAAAGTCAAAGTCAAGTCAAAGTCAAGTCAAAGCCGCCGCCGCCGTCAAAGCCGCCGCCAAAGCCGTCAGCCGCCGCCGCCGTCGCCGCCGCCGCCGCCGCCGCCGCCGCCGCCGCCGTCAGCCGCCGCCGCCAGCCGCCGCAGCCGCCGCCGCCGCCGCCGCCGCCGCCGCCGTCAAAGCCGCCGCCGCCAAAGCCGCCGCCGCCGCCGCCGCCGCCGCCGCCGCCGCCGCCGCCGCCAAAGCCGCCGCCGCCGCCGCCGCCGCCGCCGCCGCCGCCGCCGCCGTCAGCCGCCGCCGCCGCCGCCGCCGCCGCCGCCGCCGCCGCCGCCGCCGCCGCCGCCGCCGCCGCCAAAGCCGCCGCCGCCGCCGTGCCGCCGCCAAAGCCGCCGCCGCCGCCGCCGCCGGCCCGCCGCCGCCGCCGCCGCCGCCGCCAAAGCCGCCGCCGCCAAAGCTGCCGCCGCCGCCGCCGCCAAAGCCGCCGCCGTCAAAGTCAGCCGCCACGCCGCCAAAGTCCGCCAAGCCGCTGCCGCCGCCGTGCCGCCAAGCCGCCGCCGCCGCCGTCAAAGCCGTCAAAGCCAGCCAAAGCCGTCAGCCGCCAAAGTCAAAGATGTTGGTTCGAAATAATTGTACTTTGTGTGATTTTATTGATGGAATCGCGGTAGCTTTATAAATCTGTTCCGACTTGAAAAGAAGCAATAAATATGATTCAACGATCCATGTCACACCAGCTATAACATTCAATATATTACGTACGAATGTAGTATTATTCGATTAAATTATGGGTACTTCTCAAAATACGAAACATCAACAGTTATGGAATATTTTTGACAAAAAGTTGTTTTTGAACAGAATCAACTAATATGAATGACAAATGAAACACTTTTATTGTAACTGTGTGCTTATATTTGTATCCTTCATAATCTTGACTCGAAGAAGCCTTTTTGCCTTTCTCGTAAAACAAAGTTGTATAGAAAGGCTATCATTTCTCTCCAAAATCGAACTTTTTATAGATGTCTCGGAGACCGGAGACGAGATGAACAAATGTCTGTCTGTCCGTGTGTGTTTGTGTGCACACGAAAACCGACAAACATTAGCCACTTTTTCATATAGTATTTCTTAACCGATTTTCTCGCAACAAGTTGCATTCGACGGAGGAGATACCCTGGTTGATCGGTATTGAATATAATCACGATCGGTCATTGCGTTCAAATGTAATGGTGCGTTGGTGGTCGATTTGCCTTACAGCGTTTGGCAGAGCCGTAATCTGCCGTAATCTGAGAAAATGACGTAAGCGCCAAATTACAACATGCATGTCCTCCATTTTTCTGTTAAAGACCTCGATGAGTACTACTCGAAACACCATTTTTGGGAAATGGCGTATACGTCACTTTTTTAGATTACGGCAGTAATGTAGGCAATTATTTATTATGCGTATCACACTAAGGCAAAACAAAGAGATTTAATCGAGAAAGGCATCGTCACTGCTAGGTGGATTAGTCTGGGCTCATTTAAAGGAATCTGTCTGTCTATAATTATGAGCAGAATGATTATTTTCGCGAATATGAGACAGTTCAGCTTTACAGTTCAAATCCCAGTGCAAATATTCTCTACTGCTGGCAAGAATAGTGTGTTACAGTTTAGCTCGAGCATAAGCATTAGACATTGAAATTAAAATGACAGGAACGTACGTTGTGATTGAAGGTCTGCCAAGGCGTCGTTGCGTGATATTCCTAGATCCTCGTGTTATCTAGGATTGTTGATGAAGAGCCAGCTCAGTTGTCAAAAGGTCAAATAGCTCGTCTGCCAATGTGTTGAGTAAAGGAGGTGCATTTATTTCAGCACTGTTACTAAAGTTGGAAACAGCAGCAGAAACATGCCTATTCCATTATGCCTATTCCTATGCCTATTCCACGGTCTGAAACGCCGGGAAAACTTCATCTAGATTTAACTAAATATTAGTCATAAAATTGAACATTTCAACCAGAATGAGGTTTCAGTATGAAAATGGAAAAATGTCTTTACGATTTATCTAGGTTTAGTTTTTAGAATATGAACAGTATTACGCAACGTTTGGTGCTATTTAGCAGAGCCCCAGCCAGATGAAGTTTGCTCTTTCCTACACAGCAAAAAATATATTAAAATGCCGTGACGTAACTTCACGAGACGTACATAATATTTCTATGTAAAACTAGATTTTACGTATTTTTACGTCAAATTGATCCATTTTGTACATCGCGTAACGTAAATTCTAATTGATGAAAATATTTCTATGAGTGTGCTAAACTAGTGTAATATTACCAGCTTAATTAGAGAATATATTACAGTAAGAATGCTGCACATCATTTTTGCTTAGAACCAAACAAAATATTACATTTAAAAGTAATATATTACGCAAAATATATGTAATATTACGTAACTGAATCACAACTGTCAGTCAGTCAAGCGATAAGTTCTCACTTTGAATTTTGGTGTTTCGTTCGTCTGAAGCAAAACATATTTTGCGGCAAACGAAAATCTTCGAAAAAATTATTTCTCACGGACATCGACAATTTCACCAAGGAATCAGCATTCGATCGGTACAATGGAATCCACCAGGTAAGACAATCTCCGATGCACGAAACCTGCAATAAATTTTCAAACTGGTTCCCTTTTTCTTTGCAGGACAATATGATCCCGCGGAATCGAGATAGTTATTATCAGCAAACGAGTGCACTTACCTAGGAAGGAAGCAAAATTAAATTAAACCACATTTTTGGAAGCGTACTGTGTACGGGTAAATGAAACGAGGACGAAGCAGAGAAATCTAAAAGGGTAACATATTAAAAGCACGAAAATAATTCAAACTGAACTGGAATCAATATGATATTAGCTTTTCCAACTCATTTTTGCTTTGTTGCTGATCGAATGATCATGTGGAATCTCAGCAGCTTTTCAGACAGTAAACGAACTAGGGGAAATGTTCCGATCTCCATCTCACTGAACATATATTCATCTCATCGCGAAACAAAAAAATACGGCACCAAATTCGTCGCTTCTTCTTGTAAACATGAGAAAAATAATAAACAAATATAAGAAACAAATCAAGTTCCTTTCCATTGCTTTGTTTTTGATGAGATGAACATCGGAGCTATGAGATGAAATCCAGGAGCAGTTCCCCCACTTATTGTAAACGCTCTACCGATTTTTACCAAACGAATAAAAAATTGTGGTGTCTAGTAGGCTAGTCTTATAGTGAAGTGCTCTGCCGGAACTAAAGTTTTCCGTCAATTATAAAAGTATGAACTATAAATTTCAAATTTCAAATATTTCGAAATATGAATACCTGAAAATTTTTAAAATTCTAAAATTAAAAACAGTAAGAAAAACATAACCTAAAAATATTAAAAAAAAACACTTTAATAAAGAATTAAAAAAAAAAAAATTACCTTAAAATAAAAATAAAATATAAAAACACTTAAAAAAATAATTCAAAAATTATATTCAATTTAAAAATAAATTTAAAAATAGTCCCATAAATTGCCTAAGAAAAATTTAATCCAGTTTCTACGGAAATTCCTTTAGGGGTTCTTCCGGGAATTTCTCCTACAGTTCCTTTCAAAATTTCTTCTGAAGTTTCTACCCTTCGGAAATTCCTCTGAAAATATCTCCGGAAATTCCTTCCTTCAGAGTTACTCTGAAAAATCTTCCAGAACAGAAATTCCTAATAGGAGTTTCATAAGATATTTCTCTTGGAGTTCATCTGGAATTTACTCCAATATCTGCTTTAAAAATACCTTCGGCAATTACTCCAGAAGTTTCTCCGGAGGTTCTTTTAGAAATTTCTCCAAATCTTCTTCCTGGAAGTTTTCCAGAAATTCCTCCAAGAGTTCTTTCCTCCAGAAAATCTCCGCAAGTTCCTCCAGGAACTCCTCCACAAGTTCCTTCAGAAATTCCTCCGCAATTTGATCCAGGAATTCGTCAGCAAAAAAATTTTCTTCAAAAAATGTTCGGGAAGCCCTCCGCAAGTTCCTCCAAGAGTTCATCCGAAAGCTCCTTCAGGAACTCCTCCAATACTTTCTTCGAAAGCTCCTCCAGAAATTGCTTCGGAAGTTTCTGCAGGAATTCCTCCGGAAGTTCCTCCAGGTATTCCTCCGGAAGTTCCTCCTAGTATTACTCCACAAGATCCTCCAGGAATTCATCCGAAAGCTACTTCAGGAACTCCTCCAATAATTTCTTCGAAATTTCCTCCAGCAATTCCTCCGGAAGTTAATCCAGAAACTCCTCCGGAAGTTCCTTCAAGAGTTCCTGCACGGATTACTCCAGGTATTCCTCCAATAGTTCCTCCATAAATTCCTCCGGCAGTTCTCCAGGTAATCCTCCGAAAGTTCCTCCAGGTATTCCTCCGAATTTTCCTCCAGGAATTCCTCCGGAAGCTCCTCCAGAATGTCCTCCGGAAGTTCCTCCAGGAATTCCTCCGGAAGTTCCTCCGGATGTTCCTTCAGGATTTCCTCCCGAAGTTCCTGGAGGAATTCTCCAGGAATTACTCTACGAACTCCTTCGGAAGTTCCTCCAGGATTTTTTCCGGAAGTTAATCCTAGAATTCCTTCAGAAGTTCCTTCAGAATTTCCTCCGGAAGTTCCTTCCGGAATTCCCCCGAAAGTTCTTCCAGGAATTCCTCCACAAATTCTTCCGAAAGTTCCTCCACGAATTCCTCTGGAAGTTCCTCCAGAAATTCCTCCGGAAGTTCCTCCAGGAATTCCTCCGGAAGTTCCTCCAGGAATTCCTCCGGAAGTTCCTCCAGGAATTCCTTCTGAAGTTCTTCCCCAAGCAATTCCTCCGGAAGTTTCTCAAAGAATCCCTCCGCAATTTCCTCGAAGAATTCATCCGAACGCTACTTCAGGAACTCCTCCAATACTTTCTTCGAAATTTCCTCCAGGAATTGTTCCGGAAGTTTCTGCTGAAATTCCTCCGGAAGTTCTTCCAAAAGATCCTCCACGGATTCCTCCAGATATTCCTCCAATAGATTCCTCCGGCAATTCCTCTAGGTATTCCTCCGAAAGTTCCTCCAGGTATTCCTCCGGCAGTTAGTCCATATATTCCTCCGGAAGTTCCTCAAGGAAAACCTCCGGATTTTTCTCAAGAAATTTCTCCGGATGTTCATCATGGAATTCCTCCAGAAAATCCTCCAGGAATTCCACCGGAAGTTCCTTAAGGAATTCCTCCGGAAAATCCTCATAAAATCCCTTCGGAAGTTCCACAAGGAATTCCTCCAAATGTTCGTCCAGGAATTTCTCCCGAAGTTCCTCCGGAAGTTCCTCCAGAATGTACTCCGGAAGTTCCTCCGGATGTTCCTCCAGAAATTCCTTCCGAAGTTCCTCCAGGAATTCCTCCCGATGGTCCAAGAGGAACTTTCGGAGGAATTCCTGGAGGAACTTCCGGAGGAATTCCTGGAGGAACTTCCGGAGGAATTCCTGGAGGAACTTCCGGAGGAATTCCTGGAGGAACTTCCGGAGGAATTCCTGGAGGAACTTCCTGAGGAATTCCTGGAGGAACTTCCTGAGGAATTCCTGGAGGAACTTCCTGAGGAATTCCTGGAGGAACTTCCTGAGGAATTCCTGGAGGAACTTCCTGAGGAATTCCTGGAGGAACTTCCGGAGGAATTCCTGGAGGAACTTCCGGAGGAATTCCTGGAGGAACTTCCGGAGGAATTCCTGGAGAAACTTCCAGAGGAATTCCTGGAGGAACTTCCAGAGGAATTCCTGGAGGAACTTCCGGAGGAATTCCTGGAGGAACTTCCGGAGGAATTCCTGGAGGAACTTCCGGAGGAATTCCTGGAGGAACTTCCGGAGGAATTCCTGGAGGAACTTCCGGAGGAATTCCTGGAGGAACTTCCTTGAGGAATTCCTGGAGGAACTTCCGGAGGAATTCCTGGAGGAACTTCCGGAGGAATTCCTGGAGGAACTTCCGGAGGAATTCCTGGAGGAACTTCCGAGGAATTCCTGGAGGAACTTCCGGAGGAATTCCTGGAGGAACTTCCGGAGGAATTCCTGGAGGAACTTCCGGAGGAATTCCTGGAGGAACTTCCGGAGGAATTCCTGGAGGAACTTCCGAGGAATTCCTGGAGGAACTTCCGGAGGAATTCCTGGAGGAACTTCCGGAGGAATTCCTGGAGGAACTTCCGGAGGAATTCCTGGAGGAACTTCCGAGGAATTCCTGGAGGAACTTCCGGAGGAATTCCTGGAGGAACTCGGAGGAATTCCTGGAGGAACTTCCGGAGGAATTCCTGGAGGAACTTCCGGAGGAATTCCTGGAGGAACTTCCGGAGGAATTCCTGGAGGAACTTCCGGAGGAATTCCTGGAGGAACTTCCGAGGAATTCCTGGAGGAACTTCCGGAGGAATTCCTGGAGGAACTTCCGAGGAATTCCTGGAGGAACTTCCGGAGGAATTCCTGGAGGAACTTCCGAGGAATTCCTGGAGGAACTTCCGGAGGAATTCCTGGAGGAACTTCCGGAGGAATTCCTGGAGGAACTTCCGGAGGAATTCCTGGAGGAACTTCCGGAGGAATTCCTGGAGGAACTTCCGAGGAATTCCTGGAGGAACTTCCGGAGGAATTCCTGGAGGAACTTCCGGAGGAATTCCTGGAGGAACTTCCGAGGAATTCCTGGAGGAACTTCCGGAGGAATTCCTGGAGGAACTTCCGAAGGAATTCCTGGAGGAACTTTCGGAGGAATTCCCGGGGGAACTTCCGTTGGAATTCCTGGAGGAACTTCCGGAGGAATTCCTGGAGGAACTTCCGGAGGAATTCCTGGAGGAACTTCCGGAGGAATTCCTGGAGGAACTTCCGAAGGAATTCCAGAAGGAACTTCCGAAGGAATTCCTGGACGAGCTTCCGAAGGAATCGCTGGAGAAACTTCCTAAGGAATTCCTGGAGGAACTTCCGGAGGAATTTCTGGAGGAACTTCCTTAGGAATTTCAGGAGGATCTTCCTGAGCAATTTCTGGAGGTACTTCCTGAGGAATTCCTGGAGGAAGTTCCGGAGGAATTCCTGGAGGAACCTCCCGAGGAATTCCTGGAGGAACTTCCGGAGGAATTCCTGGAGGAACTTCCGGAGGAATTCCTGGAGGAACTTCCGGAGGAATTCCTGAAGGAACTTCCGGAGGAATTCCTGGAGGAACTTCCGGAGGAATTCCTGGAGGAACTTCCGGAGGAATTCCTGGAGGAACTTCCGGAGGAATTCCAGGAGGAACTTCCGGAAGAATTCCTGGAGGAACTTCCGGAGGAATTCCTTGTGGAACTTCCAGAGAAATTCCTTGAGAAACTTTCGGAGGGTTTTCTTGAGGATGTTCCAGAGGAATTCCTTGTGGAAATCCCAGAGAAATTCCTGGAGGAACTTCCGTATTATTTTCTTGAGGAACTCCCGCAGGTATTGCTGGAGGAACTTCTGGACGAATTTCCGGAGGATGTCTAGGAGGAACTCTCGGAGAAAGTCCTGGAGGAATTTCTGGAGGAACTTTTAGAAGAGTTTCTGGAGCAACTTCTGGTGGAATTACTAGATGAACTTTCGGAGGAATTTCTGGAGGAATTTGCTGAGGAATTACTGGAGGCACTTAAGGAGGAATTTCTGAAGTAACTAGTGGAGTAATTCCTGGAGGAACTTGCAGAGAATTTCTGGAGGAAAGAACTCTTGGAGAAATTTCTGGAAAACTTCTTGAAAGAAGATATGGAGGCATTTCCAAAAGAATATCCGGTGAAACTTCTGGGGCAATGGGCGAAGATTTTTTCGAAGCAGATTTCAGCCTTTGTTCCAGAGGAACTCCAAGAGCAATTTCGGGGACAAATTCTAAAGGAACTCCTGGTGAACTTTCCGTAGGAACTCTGTGAGGAATTTCCTTAGAAACTCCTAGAGAAATTTCCGGAAGAGGTTCTGAAGGAATATCTAAAGGAATTTCCGGGGAAGCTTCTGGAGGAATTGACGGAATTTCTGTAACAGTTTTTGGAGTTCTTGGAGGAATTACGAGAGAAATTTCAGAAGCAACTACTGGAGAACTTTTCAGAGGAACTCCTGGACGATTTTCCGAAGGAATTTCTGAAGGAACTCCTAGCATACTTTTCGCAGGAATTCTTGGAGGAATTTTAGGATAAATTCCTGCATGAGTTTTCAAAGAAACTACCGGGGGAATGTCCGTAGGGACTCCTTGTGGAATTTCTGGAGAAAATTTTATAGAGATTTAGAGAGGAATTCCTGGAGGACTTTCCGTACGAAATACTGGAGGCATTTCCAGAGTAATTCCAGAGTAAACATGGAGGAATTTTCGGAGGAACTCTTGAAGGACTTTGCGTTTCCTCGTTGAGGAGATTGAGGAGGAACTGCCAGAAATGCAGGGGAATTCCTGGAAAAGTTTCCTAATAAGGGATTCTTCGTTAAGTGCAATAAATCAAATATTGACAAAAACAAGATTGAAGTATGAAATAAATTCACGCCGTCTCCGCTGACTGTAAATAACCTATCACCGGTGCTGTCACGAGTCTGCCGTCCGTATTTTATCGGTGCATAAGGCTACCAAAAATCCAAAAATCTTTAAATACTAATCTACCCGATAAATAAAAACAAAGTATTGCCAAACTTTTATTACATTTGATACAAATACAAAAATCTTTGTTTTACAATACTGTTAGTTGAAACGAAAATCAATGATTTGTTATTATATTGTATATTGACGTGCAAAATTGTGAGAAATGAAATAAAGTATTAATTTTTATTGAACGTATTTTAGAAGCATGAAAGAAAATTCCCGAACAACCCCTAACCCAGCTACCGGAAGCGAGGTTCCTGCTGGCTGGTTATTACGTTGTTTTTATTATTACGTCGAACATATTACGTCAAACATCGTTTCATTTTGACGATCAATTGCCAATTACGTCACCTTTTGTTACCTAAAACAGATGTAATAATACACACGATTTACGACGGCGATGATGTGCATCAAATCCGATGTAATATTACAAATTTTTTTTTGCTGTGTATGTAACTTACCCGAACAATAATGATTCACATTGAAGGAAATTATCGATCGCGAATGAATGAAAAACGATTATTCATATTGAGTGATTGATATACAATTTCTTAGGATCAGACATCCATCAAAGGTAAGAAATTGAAAAAAAAAATCAAGATTTGCAATTTGAAAATTGATTAATGAAAACGAATCTGTCATAACTATTCATAAAAATATTCCTATTGGTATCCAATCCTCGCAATTTACCATCCGTTAATCACCTCTCCGATTTCGTCGTAGTGTTGCGCAAATCAATCATTCGGGATAAGCAATACACTCACACCGAACGTCACTGCTATCGCTGCTGTTCCGGAAATCAACAAAGTCATTATTATTTCCAACGCAAATAAATGGTTTCCCTGCCTGGCAGCTCACACCCTTAAAGCTCACACCCAGCCATCCAATGAATCTCCGAGGACTTCCCGGGTTTGCATTTGCTCGTTTCAGTTGACAGCTGTTATGGCGAAGTTGGTGCCTATCCAATATCCACCCGCCTCGTCCCCAGCCGCTGTTCCCTTAACTCTTGATGAAACGACGCGATTGTTTTAATGGAATTATTAATTACCTGCGACTCCTGATTCTGGCAGAATCTCAAGAAAAACGGCCAAAGACGAACGAAGGCGGTCGGATACGCGCGCACGTTGAGAAATAATTCATTCGTCGTATTCTTTATCGCTATTGCTGGATGTGCTGTCGCTGGCAGGAATTGTTGATACAGCTAATGATGATTTCATTCGGAGATTTACCACGACGGGGAAAATCGTAAACAGATCGACAATCACTGCCACTACTGTCGCTGCCAATAATTAGGTATCTCATTTTATGCATCCCATAAATGTCAGCTCTCACGTGATGAGCGATGTTTGTAAATTTGATTCGCTTCAGATGGAACATGATTAATATTCCGTTAAATAATACATCCGAATCCCAGCGGGCGTGGCTCATCGTAAACAGCTTTATTGGCTTTCCGAGAGTGATGTTTTTAATAATCCGCGAGCAAAGCATCATCGGTTTCCCGGGTGCACTTAATCATCGCGAAGCCGGCCAACCGCGAACAAAAGCCCTCCAATAATCCACGCCGATTCGCGATGGGGTGTGCGGTGGGACACGGTTGGAAGAAATGGAGGGGGGAAAACAATGTGAAACTCAGAAAAAGGAAACCACTCGATCGCAACATCCTCATCGCATCAAACGAGGACAATGAATGGGTTGGACACTTGCCCAACCGAGGTGGAAAGCAATAAATTAATAACTTGAAATTCGGTCCAGGGCTTTCGACAGGGTTTTACCTTATCAGCAGGCGGCACGGAGGCCAGCACGGATGTGCAATGCACATAAATATATCCACTGGTGGATAATTTTAATAATGAAGACTTCTTAAATTTCACAACGCGCGGTTGGGGATCTGAAAAACCGGAGATGTCGATTGGTCGTTGAAACAAATGGGATTTTTTTTTGACCCATCGGATTTTGGGATAATGCACATGGCGTACGCATGTATCCAGTTGTGGGCCTAGTTGCGTATTTCGCTCTTGACTTTATTTCCAAGTCAGTATTATGCAGCGATATGATCACCAATGGAAAGCTAGAGATCTTAGCTAACTTTTCTCCGAAGTGACTATACTATTTTACAAAAACGAAAAAAATGCAGCTCAGACCCAAATGTTTCTAGGCAGTATTACCCAGTAAATTAGTTATATTCTTTTTGTTTTCGTGATCAATAATGACAAAGAAAGTTGAAAAATTGAGTCTAGAACTTGCGATCTGCAGTTACCATGCTCGATTTTTTGTCACTACAAGCTTGGATATGTATTCAGTCGATCAAAGTAAGTCGTGCTGTGAAGTCGATTTTTTTTCCGCGTCAAAAATTATCTGTTGGAAATCCAGTTTCGGCTAGTTTTTTGATTCTTGATTCTTAATACGAACAAATTCTTGGTGTTCTGGTGGATAATGCCTCGTAAACCCAAAGGAATGGTCAAGAGCAAGATTGACAAGGCTCAGGAGGAAGTTGTCAACATCCACAAGGTGCTGAAGCAAGTCCACCGGATAACGGCATCAAAGGCATCGAACGGTTTGCAGCTAAGGGTCCACGTTTTCAGTACCAGGAACGCTCGACGATCAACTCCCGCGAAATCCAACCGCTGTTCGTCTATTGCTGATGGGAGAGTAAACCGACCTTCGGATGCGGGTCGTCACATCGGGCAGGTTTCAAGAACCATGATTACGTCCAGGTATTCGAATTTAAGGAACATGAGAAGTAAGAAAATTGTTTAAGTCTAAGGTAAGAATACAATAATACGAAGAGGTGAGTACAATTCTACTTCACTTTATTCAATTTATGTAGCGATGTGCCAATCCCTTCAACACCTTTGCCGCTGTCAATTAACTATGTCGGAGAAGATGAAAGGGGTTATGGCAAGGAGCTAGTGCATTTGATTGCCATATGTTTAACTTGCATATTAAATATGTACCTATTCTTCCTAAAACAGTGCAGCATGGTAAATATTCATATGAGTCATTTATTGTTTTTATCCATAAATATTTAAATATCTTTCAATCAAAACATAATTGATGTACTTCATACTAGATATTGTTACTCCTGAAGATATTCTATTTTATGAGAAAGAGGAAGATTATGAACACAAATTTCCGTCATTGTGAGTGACAAGGGTTAGCTAGGGGCTAATTGAGTGTCATAACAGTTTCGATTTCGACCTTCATTCTACCCACGTGATTTTAGACCTATTCTCACCTCCAATGTCTGTAATAGTGATGTTTCTTATTTCTTCTCTGAGCAGCAGATATTTGGACAGTGTTGTTCGAAAATGCTTCCACATTTTCATATTTTCATATTATCACGTTTTCATAATCATATTATCATATTTCCATATTTTCAGATTTTTATATTATCATATTTACACATTTTCATATTTTAAAATTTAATAAATTCATATTTTTTATTTCATATTTTTGCTATATTCCAACTATTCTTCAATTTGTATCAAGTATGCAGCACTAACTTTTATTATATTAATTGAAATAGTAATAATATAGTTATATTCACTTCAATTGCATTCATTATATTGGCACATATGAGGATCTGAATACAGGATTATAATACTTTGTTTCAGAACCGGGAAAGGCAGACATGTTTGGGACAAATGAATCAACTAAGATGTGCAATCGTATGTGTACAAATTTTGTAGACACACTTTTTTGAACTTCCCATTGTCCGATTTGCTCGCAACAAGTCGCAGTCGACGCGGAATTCAGTCCCATTGTTTGCTATTGAAAATTAGATCAATAGCTCATCGCAATCTGGAGTTATGGCCAAAAAACTGTTTTTGCGTATAAAAAAAATAGCAAAATGTGCTGAATTCACCTAGATTCGAACCGCTGACCTCTGGGGTGGAAAGCGCTTGCCATACCACAAAACCATCGGAACACACATGGTATGAGTAAATATAAGTCGTACAGTATTCATCAAATTGGTATATGTTCATTTCTTTTCAAAGCCACAGAGTTCACTCTGCTAGGGTAACGGTACCAATATTGGAAGTATTATTGAATCAATGAAAGAAAATATATATTTGATAATTCGAAATTGATAGTTTTAATGCATTAACTAATAGACAAACTTTGAATTTGCTAGAAATGAAATTGGATTCATTTCGTCTTGCTAATCAATCTAATTTTCTTGGAGGTAAAATGAGCTCCACTATACTGCCGTCGCAAGCATAATCGCCCAATATTGGTTTTGCATGGAAGAAAATATGGAATAGTTACGCTTGCGGCGGCAGTATATAGGTAGGAAAGCCAATTTGTTTGGGAAATTATTGTTTTCAATTAGTATTCATAATGGCATAATTAGAACGTGTCGCTTCAAGTAAAGCAAACGTTAAGTAATGCAATGATGAACAATATTATTAAGAACCCATTGTCTCCACTGAGGGCATGATCGTAATAACGTTTCTGTAACGTTTCATGATTAATAACGTTTCTTACTAAACGTAATCAGGCCCATTTTATCTATTATTCTGCTATCATGCGCTCGCATACCCTATATACGAGTGAACTTCTCACGTGGCATCCTTTTTGTGGCGTTCAATCAGCGTATGGGAGCGCAGCTGGTGTACGTGAGGACGCTATGCAAGCACATTTCGGCGGGAGCGAACGGCACTGCATTCGCATCAGTCGCTTGCCGTCGGATGAATATCGCAGAAAGAAGCATCACCAACACACACCGCATTGGCCCTGACGAAAGCGAGTAAACAAAATGGGGGCCGGATGACGCCTTTTTATTTCACCCGGCAAGGGATACAGGGCGTAAATTTTAAAATGATTGTTAAAACGTTAAAACACATTTTAGCCGAAAATAGTTGGATTTTTCGGGTTCGAAATTTAATTTACTTTGAGATTGGCAACACGAAAGTCTAATTATTTCGATTAAAAACATGTGTAGATATGTAGCCTGACACATAGGTGAAGACTTCGGCTATCTGTTGGTGGTGTTGGATTGCGTGGGAGTGCTCTCGCCTCTCAGATTTGACGAATCGATGTTTTAATCTTTGTTTACAAACGCAGAGAAGTCGTTTTAAAAATTTGGTAGGTATTGAGTTATAGAAAATAAAAATTGTTTAAAGTTCATTGATATTAACTAGAAAATATGCTTTTGAAAAAAACTAGAATTTAACAAGGGTCGAACGCGGACTCTCTGAGTGAGAGCCCAGGACTTTACCCCTCGGCTATCTTTACTCCTTGAAAGATTGGTGATCGAAGTATAACAGATTATACGCAATTTGCACTGATCATCGGCTGCTTGTGCATTCGTGTGGCAACGCACCGGGTGTTGTGTTTAGGTTCGCACTTCTGGAGCTCAAAGAAGTTATCCAGTACCACACCAGCCAGTAAATTTATTGTTCTAAAATCATTTTAGTACAGGAAGATATCCAGCGCCATACCAGCCAGTAAGCATATGATCACACTGGCTGGAGTGAAAATTTCCTCGAAGTTTTCCTCAGAGTTTTCCCAGAGCCTCCAGTGAAGTTTTCCTGAAGAGATTTTCCACGGCTAATAGGTGCGAGGTGGGCAGCCGAGGCAAAAAATGATTATTTTGCAATATTTTCTTTAATATCCAGTGACCTAGACCTCACTGGCTGGACTGGCGTTGCATCCAATCAACTCGGAATTTCCCTCAGAGTTTTCCCAGAGCACCTAGTGAAGTTTTCCTGAAGAGGTTTTCCTCGGCTAATAGGTGCGAGGTGGGCAGCCGAGGCAAAAAATGATCATTTTGCAATATTTTCATTAATATCCACTGGCTGGTCTGGCGTTGCATCCATTCAACTCGGAATTTCCCTCAGAGTTTTCCCAGAGCCTCCAGTGAAGTTTTCCTGAAGAGATTTTCCACGGCTAATAGGTGTGAAGTGGGCAGCCGAGGCAAAAAATGATTATTTTGCAATATTTTCTTTAATATCCAGTGACCTCGACCTCACTGGCTGGACTGGCGATGCATCCAATCAACTCGGAATTTCCCTCAGAGTTTTCCCAGAGCTTCCAGTGAAGTTTTCCTGAAGCGATTTTCCACGGCTAATAGGTGTGAGGTGGGCAGCCGAGGCAAAAAATGATTAATTTGCAATATTTTCATTAATATCCAGTGTCCTCGACCTCACTGGCTGGACTGGTGATGCATCCAATCAACTCGGAATTTCCCTCAGAGTTTTCCCAGAGCCTCCAGTGAAGTTTTCCTGAAGCGATTTTCCACGGTTAATAGGTGCGAGGTGGGCAGCCGAGGCAAAAAATGATTAATTTGCAATATTTTCTTTAATATCCAGTGACCTCGACCTCACTGGCTGGACTGGCGTTGCATCCAATCAACTCGGAATTTCCCTCAGAGTTTTCCCAGAGCCTCCAGTGAAGTTTTCCTGAAGAGATTTTCCACGGCTAATAGGTGTGAGGTGGGCAGCCGAGGCAAAAAATGATTAATTTGCAATATTTTCATTAATATCCAGTGTCCTCGACCTCACTGGCTGGACTGGCGTTGCATCCAATCAACTCGGAATTTCCCTCAGAGTTTTCCCAGAGCACCTAGTGAAGTTTTCCTGAAGAGGTTTTCCTCGGCTAATAGGTGCGAGGTGGGCAGCCGAGGCAAAAAATGATTATTTTGCAATATTTTCATTAATATCCACTGGCTGGTCTGGCGTTGCATCCATTCAACTCGGAATTTCCCTCAGAGTTTTCCCAGAGCCTCCAGTGAAGTTTTCCTGAAGAGATTTTCCACGGCTAATAGGTGTGAAGTGGGCAGCCGAGGCAAAAAATGATTATTTTGCAATATTTTCTTTAATATCCAGTGACCTAGACCTCACTGGCTGGACTGGCGTTGCATCCAATCAACTCGGAATTTCCCTCAGAGTTTTCCCAGAGCACCTAGTGAAGTTTTCCTGAAGAGGTTTTCCACGGCTAATAGGTGCGAGGTGGGCAGCCGAGGCAAAAAATGATCATTTTGCAATATTTTCATTAATATCCACTGGCTGGTCTGGCGTTGCATCCATTCAACTCGGAATTTCCCTCAGAGTTTTCCCAGAGCCTCCAGTGAAGTTTTCCTGAAGAGATTTTCCACGGCTAATAGGTGTGAAGTGGGCAGCCGAGGCAAAAAATGATTAATTTGCAATATTTTCATTAATATCCAGTTTCATCGACCTCACTGGCTGGACTGGCGTTGCATCCATTCAACTCGGAATTTCCCTCAGAGTTTTCCCAGAGCCTCCAGTGAAGTTTTCCTGAAGAGATTTTCCACGGCTAATAGGTGTGAAGTGGGCAGCCGAGGCAAAAAATGATTAATTTGCAATATTTTCATTAATATCCAGTGACATCGACCTCACTGGCTGGACTGGCGATGCATCCAATCAACTCGGAATTTCCCTCAGAGTTTTCCCAGAGCCTCCAGTGAAGTTTTCCTGAAGAGATTTTCCACGGCTAATAGGTGTGAGGTGGGCAGCCGAGACAAAAATGATTAATTTGCAATATTTTCATTAATATCCAGTGACCTCGACCTCACTGGCTGGACTGGCGATGCATCCAATCAACTCGGAATTTCCCTCAGAGTTTTCCCAGAGCTTCCAGTGAAGTTTTCCTGAAGCGATTTTCCACGGTTAATAGGTGCGAGGTGGGCAGCCGAGGCAAAAAATGATTATTTTGCAATATTTTCTTTAATATCCAGTTTCATCGACCTCACTGGCTGGACTGGCGTTGCATCCATTCAACTCGGAATTTCCTCAGAGTTTTCCCAGAGCCTCCAGTGAAGTTTTCCTGAAGAGATTTTCCACGGCTAATAGGTGTGAAGTGGGCAGCCGAGGCAAAAAATGATTAATTTGCAATATTTTCATTAACATCCAGTGACCTCGACCTCACTGGCTGGACTAGCGATGCATCCAATCAACTCGGAATGTCCCTCAGAGTTTTCCCAGAGCCTCCAGTGAAGTTTTCCTGAAGAGATTTTCCACGGCTAATAGGTGTGAAGTGGGCAGCCGAGGCAAAAAATGATTAATTTGCAATATTTTCATTAACATCCAGTGACCTCGACCTCACTGGCTGGACTAGCGATGCATCCAATGAACTCGGAATGTCCCTCAGAGTTTTCCCCAGAGCACCTAGTGAAGTTTTCCTGAAGAGGTTTTCCACGGCTAATAGGTGCGAGGTGGGCAGCCGAGGCAAAAAATGATTAATTTGCAATATTTTCATTAATATCCAGTGACCTCGACCTCACTGGCTGGTCTGGCGTTGCATCCAATCAACTCGGAATTTCCCTCAGAGTTTTCCCAGAGCCTCCAGTGAAGTTTTCCTGAAGAGATTTTCCACGGCTAATAGGTGTGAGGTGGGCAGCCGAGGCAAAAAATGATTAATTTGCAATATTTTCATTAATATCCAGTGTCCTCGACCTCACTGGCTGGACTGGCGTTGCATCCAATCAACTCGGAATTTCCCTCAGAGTTTTCCCAGAGCACCTATTGAAGTTTTCCTGAAGAGATTTTCCACGGCTAATAGGTGTGAGGTGGGCAGCCGAGGCAAAAATGATTAATTTGCAATATTTTCTTTAATACCCAGTGACCTCGACCTCACTGGCTGGACTGGCGATGCATCCAATCAACTCGGAATTTCCCTCAGAGTTTTCCCAGAGCCGCCTGTGAAGTTTTCCTGAAGAGGTTTTCCACGGCTAATAGGTGTGAGGTGGGCAGCCGAGGCAAAAATGATTAATTTGCAATATTTTCTTTAATATCCAGTGACCTCGACCTCACTGGCTGGACTGGCGATGCATCCAATCAACTCGGAATTTCCTCAGAGTTTTCCCAGAGCTTCCAGTGAAGTTTTCCTGAAGCGATTTTCCACGGTTAATAGGTGCGAGGTGGGCAGCCGAGGCAAAAAATGATTATTTTGCAATATTTTCTTTAATATCCAGTTTCATCGACCTCACTGGCTGGACTGGCGTTGCATCCAATCAACTCGGAATTTCCCTCAGAGTTTTCCCAGAGCCTCCAGTGAAGTTTTCCTGAAGAGATTTTCCACGGCTAATAGGTGTGAGGTGGGCAGCCGAGGCAAAAAATGATTAATTTGCAATATTTTCATTAATATCCAGTGTCCTCGACCTCACTGGCTGGACTGGCGATGCATCCAATCAACTCGGAATTTCCCTCAGAGTTTTCCCAGAGCTTCCAGTGAAGTTTTCCTGAAGCGATTTTCCACGGTTAATAGGTGCGAGGTGGGCAGCCGAGGCAAAAAATGATTATTTTGCAATATTTTCTTTAATATCCAGTTTCATCGACCTCACTGGCTGGACTGGCGTTGCATCCATTCAACTCGGAATTTCCCTCAGAGTTTTCCCAGAGCCTCCAGTGAAGTTTTCCTGAAGAGATTTTCCACGGCTAATAGGTGTGAAGTGGGCAGCCGAGGCAAAAAATGATTAATTTGCAATATTTTCATTAATATCCAGTGACATCGACCTCACTGGCTGGACTGGCGATGCATCCAATCAACTCGGAATTTCCCTCAGAGTTTTCCCAGAGCCTCCAGTGAAGTTTTCCTGAAGAGATTTTCCACGGCTAATAGGTGTGAGGTGGGCAGCCGAGGCAAAAAATGATTAATTTGCAATATTTTCATTAATATCCAGTGTCCTCGACCTCACTGGCTGGACTGGCGTTGCATCCAATCAACTCGGAATTTCCCTCAGAGTTTTCCCAGAGCACCTATTGAAGTTTTCCTGAAGAGGTTTTCCACGGCTAATAGGTGTGAAGTGGGCAGCCGAGGCAAAAAATGATTAATTTGCAATATTTTCATTAATATCCAGTGACATCGACCTCACTGGCTGGACTGGCGATGCATCCAATCAACTCGGAATTTCCCTCAGAGTTTTCCCAGAGCCTCCAGTGAAGTTTTCCTGAAGAGATTTTCCACGGCTAATAGGTGTGAGGTGGGCAGCCGAGGCAAAAAATGATTAATTTGCAATATTTTCATTAATATCCAGTGTCCTCGACCTCACTGGCTGGACTGGCGTTGCATCCAATCAACTCGGAATTTCCCTCAGAGTTTTCCCAGAGCACCTATTGAAGTTTTCCTGAAGAGATTTTCCACGGCTAATAGGTGTGAAGTGGGCAGCCGAGGCAAAAAATGATTAATTTGCAATATTTTCATTAATATCCAGTGACATCGACCTCACTGGCTGGACTGGCGATGCATCCAATCAACTCGGAATTTCCCTCAGAGTTTTCCCAGAGCCTCCAGTGAAGTTTTCCTGAAGAGATTTTCCACGGCTAATAGGTGTGAGGTGGGCAGCCGAGGCAAAAAATGATTAATTTGCAATATTTTCATTAATATCCAGTGTCCTCGACCTCACTGGCTGGACTGGCGATGCATCCAATCAACTCGGAATTTCCCTCAGAGTTTTCCCAGAGCTTCCAGTGAAGTTTTCCTGAAGCGATTTTCCACGGTTAATAGGTGCGAGGTGGGCAGCCGAGGCAAAAAATGATTATTTTGCAATATTTTCTTTAATATCCAGTTTCATCGACCTCACTGGCTGGACTGGCGTTGCATCCATTCAACTCGGAATTTCCCTCAGAGTTTTCCCAGAGCCTCCAGTGACGCTTCCCTGCAGAGATTTTCCACGGCTAATAGGTGCGAAGTGGGCAGCCGAGACAAAAATGATTAATTTGCAATATTTTCATTAATATCCAGGCACCTCGACCTCACTGGCTGGACTGGCGATGCATCCAATCAACTCGGAATTTCCCTCAGAGTTTTCCCAGAGCCTCCAGTGAAGTTTTCCTGAAGAGATTTTCCACGGCTAATAGGTGTGAGGGGGGCAGCCGAGGCAAAAATGATTAATTTGCAATATTTTCATTAATATCCAGTGTCCTCGACCTCACTGGCTGGACTGGCGTTGCATCCAATCAACTCGGAATTTCCCTCAGAGTTTTCCCAGAGCACCTATTGAAGTTTTCCTGAAGAGGTTTTCCACGGCTAATAGGTGTGAAGTGGGCAGCTGAGGCAAAAATGATTAATTTGCAATATTTTCATTAATATCCAGTGACCTCGACCTCACTGGCTGGACTGGCGATGCATCCAATCAACTCGGAATTTCCCTCAGAGTTTTCCCAGAGCCTCCAGTGAAGTTTTCCTGAAGCGATTTTCCACGGTTAATAGGTGCGAGGTGGGCAGCCGAGGCAAAAAATGATTATTTTGCAATATTTTCTTTAATATCCAGTTTCATCGACCTCACTGGCTGGACTGGCGTTGCATCCAATCAACTCGGAATGTCCCTCAGAGTTTTCCCAGAGCCTCCAGTGAAGTTTTCCTGAAGCGATTTTCCACGGCTAATAGGTGTGAGGTGGGCAGCCGAGGCAAAAAATGATTAATTTGCAATATTTTCATTAATATCCAGTGTCCTCGACCTCACTGGCTGGACTGGCGTTGCATCCAATCAACTCGGAATTTCCCTCAGAGCTTTCCCAGAGCACCTAGTGAAGTTTTCCTGAAGAGGTTTTCCTCGGCTAATAGGTGCGAGGTGGGCAGCCGAGGCAAAAAATGATCATTTTGCAATATTTTCATTAATATCCACTGGCTGGTCTGGCGTTGCATCCATTCAACTCGGAATTTCCCTCAGAGTTTTCCCAGAGCCTCCAGTGAAGTTTTCCTGAAGAAATTTTCCACGGCTAATAGGTGTGAAGTGGGCAGCCGAGGCAAAAAATGATTAATTTGCAATATTTTCATTATTATCCAGTGACATCGACCTCACTGGCTGGACTGGCGTTGCATCTAATCAACTCGGAATTTCTCTCAGAGTTTTCCCAGAGCCTCCAGTGAAGTTTTCCTGAAGAGATTTTCCACGGCTAATAGGTGTGAAGTGGGCAGCCGAGGCAAAAAATGATTATTTTGCAATATTTTCTTTAATATCCAGTTTCATCGACCTCACTGGCTGGACTGGCGTTGCATCCAATCAACTCGGAATGTCCCTCAGAGTTTTCCCAGAGCCTCCAGTGAAGTTTTCCTGAAGAGATTTTCCACGGCTAATAGGTGTGAAGTGGGCAGCCGAGGCAAAAAATGATTATTTTGCAATATTTTCTTTAATATCCAGTGACCTCGACCTCACTGGCTGGACTGGCGATGCATCCAATCAACTCGGAATTTCCCTCAGAGTTTTCCCAGAGCTTCCAGTGAAGTTTTCCTGAAGCGATTTTCCACGGCTAATAGGTGTGAAGTGGGCAGCCGAGGCAAAAAATGATTAATTTGCAATATTTTCATTAATATCCAGTGACCTCGACCTCACTGGCTGGACTGGCGATGCATCCAATCAACTCGGAATTTCCCTCAGAGTTTTCCCAAAGCTTCCAGTGAAGTTTTCCTGAAGCGATTTTCCACGGTTAATAGGTGCGAGGTGGGCAGCCGAGGCAAAAAATGATTATTTTGCAATATTTTCTTTAATATCCAGTTTCATCGACCTCACTGGCTGGACTGGCGTTGCATCCATTCAACTCGGAATTTCCCTCAGAGTTTTCCCAGAGCCTCCAGTGAAGTTTTCCTGAAGAGATTTTCCACGGCTAATAGGTGTGAAGTGGGCAGCCGAGGCAAAAAATGATTAATTTGCAATATTTTCATTAATATCCAGTGACATCGACCTCACTGGCTGGACTGGCGATGCATCCAATCAACTCGGAATTTCCTCAGAGTTTTCCCAGAGCCTCCAGTGAAGTTTTCCTGAAGAGATTTTCCACGGCTAATAGGTGTGAGGTGGGCAGCCGAGGCAAAAATGATTAATTTGCAATATTTTCATTAATATCCAGTGTCCTCGACCTCACTGGCTGGACTGGCGTTGCATCCAATCAACTCGGAATTTCCCTCAGAGTTTTCCCAGAGCACCTATTGAAGTTTTCCTGAAGAGGTTTTCCACGGCTAATAGGTGTGAAGTGGGCAGCCGAGGCAAAAAATGATTAATTTGCAATATTTTCATTAATATCCAGTGACCTCGACCTCACTGGCTGGACTGGCGATGCATCCAATCAACTCGGAATTTCCCTCAGAGTTTTCCCAGAGCCTCCAGTGAAGTTTTCCTGAAGCGATTTTCCACGGTTAATAGGTGCGAGGTGGGCAGCCGAGGCAAAAAATGATTATTTTGCAATATTTTCTTTAATATCCAGTTTCATCGACCTCACTGGCTGGACTGGCGATGCATCCAATCAACTCGGAATGTCCCTCAGAGTTTTCCCAGAGCCTCCAGTGAAGTTTTCCTGAAGAGATTTTCCACGGCTAATAGGTGTGAAGTGGGCAGCCGAGGCAAAAAATGATTAATTTGCAATATTTTCTTTAATATCCAGTGACATCGACCTCACTGGCTGGACTGGCGTTGCATCTAATCAACTCGGAATTTCTCTCAGAGTTTTCCCAGAGCCTCCAGTGAAGTTTTCCTGAAGAGATTTTCCACGGCTAATAGGTGTGAAGTGGGCAGCCGAGGCAAAAAATGATTATTTTGCAATATTTTCTTTAATATCCAGTTTCATCGACCTCACTGGCTGGACTGGCGTTGCATCCAATCAACTCGGAATGTCCCTCAGAGTTTTCCCAGAGCCTCCAGTGAAGTTTTCCTGAAGAGATTTTCCACGGCTAATAGGTGTGAGGTGGGCAGCCGAGGCAAAAAATGATTAATTTGCAATATTTTCATTAATATCCAGTGACCTCGACCTCACTGGCTGGACTGGTGATGCATCCAATCAACTCGGAATTTCTCTCAGAGTTTTCCCAGAGCCTCCAGTGAAGTTTTCCTGAAGCGATTTTCCACGGTTAATAGGTGCGAGGTGGGCAGCCGAGGCAAAAAATGATTATTTTGCAATATTTTCTTTAATATCCAGTGACCTAGACCTCACTGGCTGGACTGGCGTTGCATCCAATCAACTCGGAATTTCCCTCAGAGTTTTCCCAGAGCCTCCAGTGAAGTTTTCCTGAAGAGATTTTCCACGGCTAATAGGTGTGAGGTGGGCAGCCGAGGCAAAAAACGACTCGTTTGCAATATTTTCATTAATATCCAGTGTCCTCGACCTCACTGGCTGGACTGGCGTTGCATCCAATCAACTCGGAATTTCCCTCAGAGTTTTTCCCAGAGCACCCAGTGAAGTTTTCCTGAAGAGATTTTCCACGGCTAATAGGTGTGAAGTGGGCAGCCGAGGCAAAAAATGATTATTTGCAATATTTTCATTAATATCCAGTGACCTCGACCTCACTGGCTGGACTGGCGTTGCATCCAATCAACTCGGAATTTCCCTCAGAGTTTTCCCAGAGCACCTAGTGAAGTTTTCCTGAAGAGGTTTTCCTCGGCTAATAGGTGCGAGGTGGGCAGCCGAGGCAAAAAAATGATCATTTTGTGCAATATTTTCATTAATATCCACTGGCTGGTCTGGCGTTGCATCCATTCAACTCGGAATTTCCTCAGAGTTTTCCCAGAGCCTCCAGTGAAGTTTTCCTGAAGAAATTTTCCACGGCTAATAGGTGTGAAGTGGGCAGCCGAGGCAAAATGATTAATTTGCAATATTTTCATTAATATCCAGTGTCCTCGACCTCACTGGCTGGACTGGCGTTGCATCCAATCAACTCGGAATTTCCTCAGAGTTTTCCCAGAGCACCTAGTGAAGTTTTCTGAAGAGATTTTCCTCGGCTAATAGGTGAGGTGGGCAGCCGAGGCAAAAATGATCATTTTGCAATATTTTCATTAATATCCACTGGCTGGTCTGGCGTTGCATCCATTCAACTCGGAATTTCCTCAGAGTTTTCCCAGAGCCTCCAGTGAAGTTTTCCTGAAGAGATTTTCCACGGCTAATAGGTGTGAAGTGGGCAGCCGAGGCAAAAAATGATTAATTTGCAATATTTTCATTAATATCCAGTGACATCGACCTCACTGGCTGGACTGACAGTTGCATCCATCAACTTCGGAATTTCTCTCAGAGTTTTCCCAGATTTTGCATCTCAGTGTGAAGTTTTTCCTGAAGAGGAAACTTTTCCTCAGGCTAATAGGTGTGAGGCTGCCCACCCTCACACCTATTAGCCGTGGAAAATCTCTTCAGGAAAACTTCACTGAGGCTCTGGGAAAACTCTGAGGAAATTCTGAGTTGATTGGATGCAACGCCAGTCCAGCCAGTGAGGTCGAGGTCACTGGATATTAATGAAAATATTGCAAATTAATGATCGTTTGCCCCGCCTGCCCACCTCGCACCTATTTGCCGAGGAAAACCTCTTCAGGAAAACTTCACTAGGTGCTCTGGGAAAACTCTGAGGGAAATTCCGAGTTGATTGGATGCATCGCCAGTCCAGCCAGTGAGGTCGAGGTCACTGGATATTAATGAAAATATTGCAAATTAATCATTTTTTGCCTCGGCTGCCCACCTCGCACCTATTAGCCGTGGAAAATCTCTTCAGGAAAACTTCACTGGAGGCTCTGGGAAAACTCTGAGAGAAATTCCGAGTTGATTAGATGCAACGCCAGTCCAGCCAGTGAGGTCGATGTCACTGGATATTAATGAAAATATTGCAAATTAATCATTTTTTGCCTCGGCTGCCCACCTCGCACCTATTAGCCGTGGAAAATCTCTTCAGGAAAACTTCACTGGAGGCTCTGGGAAAACTCTGAGAGAAATTCCGAGTTGATTAGATTCAACGCCAGTCCAGCCAGTGAGGTCGATGTCACTGGATATTAATGAAAATATTGCAAAATGATCATTTTTTGCCTCGGCTGCCAACCTCGCACCTATTAGCCGTGGAAAACCTCTTCAGGAAAACTTCACTAGGTGCTCTGGGAAAACTCTGAGGGAAATTCCGAGTTGATTGGATGCATCGCCAGTCCAGCCAGTGAGGTCGAGGTCACTGGATATTAATGAAAATTATTCGAATTAATCAATTCTTGCCTCGGCTGCCCACCTCGCACCTATTAGCCGTGGAAAATCTCTTCAGGAAAACTTCACTGGAGGCTCTGGGAAAACTCTGAGGGAAATTCCGAATTGATTAGATTCAACGCCAGTCCAGCCAGTGAGGTCGATGTCACTGGATATTAATGAAAATATTGCAAATTAATCATTTTTTGCCTCGGCTGCCCACCTCGCACCTATTAGCCGTGGAAAACCTCTTCAGGAAAACTTCACTAGGTGCTCTGGGAAAACTCTGAGGGAAATTCCGAGTTGATTGGATGCATCGCCAGTCCAGCCAGTGAGGTCGAGGTCACTGGATATTAATGAAAATTATTCGAATTAATCAATTCTTGCCTCGGCTGCCCACCTCGCACCTATTAGCCGTGGAAAATCTCTTCAGGAAAACTTCACTGGAGGCTCTGGGAAAACTCTGAGGGAAATTCCGAGTTGATTGGATGCAACGCCAGTCCAGCCAGTGAGGTCGATGAAACTGGATATTAAAGAAAATATTGCAAAATAATCATTTTTTGCCTCGGCTGCCCACCTCGCACCTATTAACCGTGGAAAATCGCTTCAGGAAAACTTCACTGGAAGCTCTGGGAAAACTCTGAGGGAAATTCCGAGTTGATTGGATGCATCGCCAGTCCAGCCAGTGAGGTCGAGGTCACTGGATATTAATGAAAATATTGCAAATTAATCATTTTTGTCTCGGCTGCCCACCTCACACCTATTAGCCGTGGAAAATCTCTTCAGGAAAACTTCACTGGAGGCTCTGGGAAAACTCTGAGGGAAATTCCGAGTTGATTGGATGCATCGCCAGTCCAGCCAGTGAGGTCGAGGTCACTGGATATTAATGAAAATATTGCAAATTGATGATTTTTTGCCTCGGCTGCCCAGCTCGCACCTATTAACCGTGGAAAATCGCTTCAGGAAAACTTCACTGGAAGCTCTGGGAAAACTCTGAGGGAAATTCCGAGTTGATTGGATGCATCGCCAGTCCAGCCAGTGAGGTCGAGGTCACTGGATATTAATGAAAATATTGCAAATTAATCATTTTTGTCTCGGCTGCCCACCTCGCACCTATTAGCCGTGGAAAATCTCTTCAGGAAAACTTCACTGGAGGCTCTGGGAAAACTCTGAGAGAAATTCCGAGTTGATTAGATGCAACGCCAGTCCAGCCAGTGAGGTCGATGTCACTGGATATTAATGAAAATATTGCAAATTAATCATTTTTTGCCTCGGCTGCCCACTTCACACCTATTAGCCGTGGAAAATCTCTTCAGGAAAACTTCACTGGAGGCTCTGGGAAAACTCTGAGGGAAATTCCGAGTTGAATGGATGCAACGCCAGACCAGCCAGTGGATATTAATGAAAATATTGCAAAATAATCATTTTTTGCCTCGGCTGCCCACCTCGCACCTATTAGCCGTGGAAAACCTCTTCAGGAAAACTTCACTAGGTGCTCTGGGAAAACTCTGAGGGAAATTCCGAGTTGATTGGATGCAACGCCAGTCCAGCCAGTGAGGTCGAGGTCACTGGATATTAATGAAAATATTGCAAATTAATCATTTTTTGCCTCGGCTGCCCACCTCACATCTATTAGCCGTGAAAAATCTCTTCAGGAAAATTTCACTGGAGGCTCTGGGAAAACTCTGAGGGAAATTCCGAGTTGATTGGATGCAACGCCAGTCCAGCCAGTGAGGTCGAGGTCACTGGATATTAATGAAAATATTGCAAATTAATCATTTTTTGCCTCGGCTGCCCACTTCACACCTATTAGCCGTGGAAAATCTCTTCAGGAAAACTTCACTGGAGGCTCTGGGAAAACTCTGAGGGAAATTCCGAGTTGAATGGATGCAACGCCAGACCAGCCAGTGGATATTAATGAAAATATTGCAAAATGATCATTTTTTGCCTCGGCTGCCCACCTCGCACCTATTAACCGTGGAAAATCGCTTCAGGGAAACTTCACTGGAGGCTCTGGGAAAACTCTGAGGGAAATTCCGAGTTGATTGGATGCAACGCCAGTCCAGCCAGTGAGGTCGAGGACACTGGATATTAATGAAAATATTGCAAATTAATCATTTTTGTCTCGGCTGCCCACCTCACACCTATTAGCCGTGGAAAATCTCTTCAGGAAAACTTCACTGAGGCTCTGGGAAAACTCTGAGGAAATTCCGAGTTGATTGGATGCAACGCCAGTCCAGCCAGTGAGGTCGATGACACTGGATATTAATGAAAATATTGCAAAATAATCATTTTTTGCCTCGGCTGCCCACCTCGCACCTATTAGCCGTGGAAAATCTCTTCAGGAAAACTTCACTGGAGGCTCTGGGAAAACTCTGAGGGAAATTCCGAGTTGATTGGATGCATCGCCAGTCCAGCCAGTGAGGTCGAGGTCACTGGATATTAATGAAAATATTGCAAATTAATCATTTTTTGCCTCGGCTGCCCACCTCGCACCTATTAGCCGTGGAAAACCTCTTCAGGAAAACTTCACTAGGTGCTCTGGGAAAACTCTGAGGGAAATTCCGAGTTGATTGGATGCATCGCCAGTCCAGCCAGTGAGGTCGAGGTCACTGGATATTAATGAAAATATTGCAAATTAATCATTTTTTGCCTCGGCTGCCCACCTCACACCTATTAGCCGTGGAAAATCTCTTCAGGGAAACTTCACTGGAGGCTCTGGGAAAACTCTGAGGGAAATTCCGAGTTGATTGGATGCATCGCCAGTCCAGCCAGTGAGGTCGAGGTCACTGGATATTAATGAAAATATTGCAAATTAATCATTTTTTGCCTCGGCTGCCCACCTCACACCTATTAGCCGTGGAAAATCTCTTCAGGAAAACTTCACTGGAGGCTCTGGGAAAACTCTGAGGGAAATTCCGAGTTGATTGGATGCAACGCCAGTCCAGCCAGTGAGGTCGATGAAACTGGATATTAAAGAAAATATTGCAAAATAATCATTTTTTGCCTCGGCTGCCCACCTCGCACCTATTAGCCGTGGAAAACCTCTTCAGGAAAACTTCACTGGAGGCTCTGGGAAATTTCTGAGGGACATTCCGAGTTGATTGGATGCATCGCCAGTCCAGCCAGTGAGGTCGAGGTCACTGGATATTAAAGAAAATATTGCAAATTAATCATTTTTTGCCTCGGCTGCCCACCTCACACCTATTAGCCGTGGAAAATCTCTTCAGGAAAACTTCACTGGAGGCTCTGGGAAAACTCTGAGGGAAATTCTGAGTTGATTAGATGCAACGCCAGTCCAGCCAGTGAGGTCGATGTCACAGGATATTAAAGAAATCATTGCAAATTAATCATTTTTTGCCTCGGCTGCCCACTTCACACCTATTAGCCGTGGAAAATCTCTTCAGGAAAACTTCACTGGAGGCTCTGGGAAAACTCTGAGGGAAATTCCGAGTTGAATGGATGCAACGCCAGACCAGCCAGTGAATATTAATGAAAATATTGCAAAATAATCATTTTTTGCCTCGGCTGCCCACCTCGCACCTATTAGCCGTGGAAAACCTCTTCAGGAAAACTTCACTAGGTGCTCTGGGAAAACTCTGAGGGAAATTCCGAGTTGATTGGATGCAACGCCAGTCCAGCCAGTGAGGTCGAGGTCACTGGATATTAATGAAAATATTGCAAATTAATCATTTTTTGCCTCGGCTGCCCACCTCACACCTATTAGCCGTGGAAAATCTCTTCAGGAAAACTTCACTGGAGGCTCTGGGAAAACTCTGAGGGAAATTCCGAGTTGATTAGATGCAACGCCAGTCCAGCCAGTGAGGTCGAGGTCACTGGATATTAATGAAAATATTGCAAATTAATCATTTTTTGCCTCGGCTGCCCACTTCACACCTATTAGCCGTGGAAAATCTCTTCAGGAAAACTTCACTGGAGGCTCTGGGAAAACTCTGAGGGAAATTCCGAGTTGAATGGATGCAACGCCAGACCAGCCAGTGGATATTAATGAAAATATTGCAAAATGATCATTTTTTGCCTCGGCTGCCCACCTCGCACCTATTAGCCGAGGAAAACCTCTTCAGGAAAACTTCACTAGGTGCTCTGGGAAAGCTCTGAGGGAAATTCCGAGTTGATTGGATGCAACGCCAGTCCAGCCAGTGAGGTCGAGGACACTGGATATTAATGAAAATATTGCAAATTAATCATTTTTTGCCTCGGCTGCCCACCTCGCACCTATTAGCCGTGGAAAATCTCTTCAGGAAAACTTCACTGGAGGCTCTGGGAAAACTCTGAGGAAAACTTCGAGGAAATTTTCACTCCAGCCAGTGTGATCATATGCTTACTGGCTGGTATGGCGCTGGATATCTTCCTGTACTAAAATGATTTTAGAACAATAAATTTACTGGCTGGTGTGGTACTGGATAACTTCTTTGAGCTCCAGGTGCGAATATTTTTCGACAGCTTTACCCTACAGTTTGTTGTTTTAATTTAACTAATAACAGAGATAAAGCTCTTGTTTGTAATAACTTATACTAAATGATAACAACATTATTTTTTATTGGTTATTATAAGTCAGTATAAGTAAACAAAATGAGGGCCGGATGATGCTTTTTTATTTCACCCGGCAAGGGCGTCAAATTTAAAATGATTATTAAAACGTTAAAACACATTTTAGCCGAAAATAGTTTGATTTTTTGGGTTCGAAATTTAATTTTCTTTTAGATTGGCAACATGAAAGTCTGATTATTTTAATTAAAATACTTGTGTAGACTTCACACAAGGATGTTTTCGATCATTTAGTAAGCTACGTTCGATCATTTAGTAGTTTGTCAATAACACATTCCAGAGGCTAGATTTCAAAATGTGTAGCATGGTGGACTTCTAATTCAAAGGTTTATCTACAACTCTGCCTAACAGTTCGATGTTTGAATTTTACAGATGATAGAGCTATATAGAGCTTATACTGAATGATTGGAATTTTGTTATCATTTAGTATAAGTTACTGCAACTAGCACTGTAACTCCTTCAATGGTGGAATTTAAACATCGATATATTAGGCAAATATATAGAAAAACCTTCGCACTAGAAGTCCACCATACAACACATTTTGGAATTCACCCTCTGGAATGAGTTATAGACAAACTACTAAATGATCGAACGCAGATTACTAGATGATCGATTACATCCTTGTGTTGTGTGTAGATATGTAGTCTAACATATAGGTAAATACTTCGGCTACCTGTTGGTGGTGTTGGATTGCGTGAGAGTGATCTCGCCTCTCAGATTTGACAAATCGATGTTTTAATCTTTGTTTACAAACGCAGAGAAGTCGTTTTAAAAATTTGGTATTGAGTTATAGAAAATAAAAATTGTTTAAAGTTCATTGATATTATACTAGAAAAAATGCTTTTGAAAAAAGAATTAGAGCCGAACGAGCGTCGAACACAGACTCTCTGAGTGAGAGCCTAGAAATTTACCCCTCAACTATCTTTACTTCTTGAAAGAGTGGTGATCGAAGTATAACAGGTTATACGCAATTTGCACTGATCATCGGCTGCTTGTGCATTCGTGCGGCAAGCATGTTTTGGATCATGTAGTAATCTAAGTTCGATCATTTAGTTTGTCGATTACTCATACCAGAATTTAAATTTTAAAACGTGTTTTATGGTGGACTTCTGATGCGAATATTTTTCGACATTTAACCTCTGGAATGAGTTAGTGACAAACTACTAAATTATCGAACCTATATTACTAAATGATCGAAAACATCCTTGCTATAATCCATAACAAATAACACTAACGCAAACAACGATTTTTGATTCCCTGATAGAATAATATCAGGTATGCAATCAGTATGATATAAAGTATTACACATTATAGGCCCAAGTATGCTGATTTAGGTAACACCAGCTCTGTTACGAGTAATCTATCAGATTTTGTACAGGGATAGTTTACCTGTACAGAGTGATCTGATAAATAATTTTAGATCAGTTCAGTATAATATATACAAAAGCAAATTAAAACTAATCAATTTTAATCAAACTTCCGGTTAATCACTCCGAAATGCTCTCCATATGAAGAAAAGCAACCCTAGTAGAATTCTCTTCAGATTTTATTAAGTCGGATCAAATTCGTAAATCTTAGCTAAAAAGTGGTTAAATTCAATGACAAAAACGGAACTGCTCATAAGCAAAAAATTAATTCTTATCTATATGATGGAGAATCATACTATTCCAGAAGGTGCCAGAAGCCTAAGCTGGATTCTGACTTCAAAACAGGAAACTCTAAAGTTTGTCAATTGAACAAAATTATGGATCATATTACCGAAGTTATGGATCATAATCACGATAAAAATTTGCAAAATAGTATTTTTTATTAAATGTAATTTTCTATGGATAATTTTCCAAACATTTATGGATCATTTGTCATACGTTCATGGGAAAATAGCAGGAATGATATTGTTTTTCTTGATCATGTTTGAAGGTACATACTTATTTTCCAATTTTTTGATATATTTTTTTTAGCTTAGATATGCTTAGTTATGGATCTTAAAATTATTCTTTACGGATAAGCCTGAACTATTTTTTGGATTTAAGGTAGCGTTTTATGGAACATTCAGATGTTATTTATGGATCGTTTTTGTGCATTTAACGGTACAAAGTAAGGGCTGCCACAAGCAAATGTGAAAAATAAGCCCTATTTAGTGTTAAATATATTACACTTTTCTAATATGTTTGTCAACTCGTTTGAACGGGTTTTTTTTATCATCTATCTATATCTTTTTTTCAATGGATTAACGACTTCTTAAGGTGAATCGCTTTGGAATCCAATTTCAAAACTACATACCGCTTTCAGGGGCACATAACTCCAAAAGCGAACGACAGGCAAAAGCGAAAAACAGTTTTTCATCTTTGCTTACTCGCAGCATACACGAAAAAATAGTTTTCAGATGTGCTAATCGCCTGTAAATTTTCATTTGTGCAAGCAAAAACGCGAGGTGAGGGCTAGCACGGCCATTGTGGCAGCCATTTTTGGACTCTGTCGTAATTCACCTTAAATCGTCAGGGATCATTTTTCCGATATAGGCCCGAGGTCCAGTAGTAGGGGTTTTCTTAACCCGAAACATCAACGTATTACGTTGTGGTTACATGAAGTTGTTAATAATAACCTAAATTCACGATGAAATTGATGTTTCAGAGTAAAGTATTGGAGCACTGTAGCTTTCCAGAATAATATACTATATCACAATTTCATATATTCTCTAAACATGCCTAATTTCTCTTTATAATATTACTGATTTGACTGTAAATATATGAGATGGGGTTGGGAGGGTGCATCAGGGCATCAATGAAATTACAACTGGACAATGAAGTGGTAGCCAATCGGAGTCAAGGAAGGAAAGTACTAGTCGTTCGCGTCTATTACTTTTATCTCCAACAGTTGTTAACCAGTTGACGCGCCCTTCTTCAAACAAACCATCCCGTGGAAAGCTTGACAAGTATTGCAAATTTCATTATTCTTTTTGTTGGATCATTCTGCTGGAAGGAGATTCTCATTTCCCCGTGGGTTTCGTGTAAGTGTCTCTGCTTACAGGTCCACCACCCCCATTTTTGGCCTTTCATACAGCAATATGTTGAATTCAAAATCATATTGAAATTTGACCTTACTGTCAAGTGGAACCGCATGCAGAGCAAGACTCAAGCCAGGATGGTGGGTAACTACATACATACATACATACATACAAGCTTGGATATGTATTCAACCATGGATAACATATTCGTGAAGATCAAGTAACATGGTCAGATGGTTTTGGGATATCCTGGCCCTGGGTGATCCAAATCGCCCTTGAGTCCAGAACAAGTGATCTTCATTCACATTCATTCGTTATGAAGAGACAAGATATTGGCAACGATATCAGGGAGGTCGGTAAGAACGGGTACACATGCTCACAACTGACTACCAACAACGATTCCAGCAGATGCTGTTCAGGACCAAAATACGGTAGAGCTAAATGCCATTATTGAAGCTACTTCAATGGAATGGTTGATCAACACATCATAGATGTCCTCAGCACATTCAAAACACCAAAATCCCATTGCAGAATTTCGCACTGCACAATAGATTTACAGAAAATGTCAAACTAATAGACCAATATTTTCTCTCAAAGAGCTCCATTAATATTCACAATACACCCGGCCCCAGCAAGTCCGTATCTACTGGCGGAAAAGAACCACGCGTGAAAACCATGGAAATAAATTGTCATAACCTCGGAAAAGCGATGACGTTAAATGGACGGGCCTCCACTGACCTACCGCCCCGTTTGGGGCACCATCCGGATTTGACCTACTTTTGCGCCATACCCACCAATCCGGACACAGTTTCTGTGTGCACTTCGAGATAGGCACGACCGTCAACGATGGCGCGCAATAAATAAAAGGTGTAATAAAATTTTTGACTACAATCATATCAACACTGTCATGTCAACGGTCGGCGGTGGCTGGCGAATTTTTTGGCGTACCGTCAGTGTGGGCTCGGTTCCGGTCAGAATATTCGGCTGCTGCCAAAACCAGCAACAGCTTCTGCCAGTCAGTCCGCCAGTCAGTCAAACAGCGCAGCGTGGCCATTTGGTGTGAATAAATTACCCAACATCTGTAACTGGCGCAAAAAAAGGCACTCATTCATTGGTAGATGGATCGCGGAGAAGAAACTTCTAGGGATTTTTATGTACATCGTTGGAATAAACGCGGATCGGGTTGAAGTGAAGCAACATTACACAGCAGAAATATCAGCAGATGCCACCAGACAACCGTAATGACGGCGATGAAAAAAGTAATAAATTTATGCATTGTTTACGGGTTTCCGTGGGATGATGAGGTGATTTCGAACGAGTTCAGAGGACGTGTCTTACATGTTGATGGAATTGGTGGGAAGAGACGCCAGGAAAATGAGCCAGTGCTGTCACACAATGTCGCGAAAATCCCATTCAATCTATGACTTGTATTTCATTTTATGAGTTCGTTTAAGTCTTTACTTAAATAACCATGCTCTAATATTAACACTGGAGCACGCGCGCTGTTGTATTGTTGTATTCATATACAACACATATGGATTTTCTGTTTCCATTTTTTACCGAAGTCAAATATCGACATAAACCGACGTTTATTCCTAAAATTACCCTGCGGTCTTTTTGGTCATAACTGGGTGACTACGGGGCAATTTACTGTAGCAACCTCCGGGTATCCGATGATGGTCCCTTCAATATCGGCTCATGAAGGTTTAACTGTATTAAGTTAGATATCTTATGCAATACGTGAGATTTTGGAAGATAGCATCTTCTACAAATTTGCCAAACTTGGAGGCGAATTTAGTTTGAAATTCTGCCGCTTGGCAACGATACTGTATGAGGAATCACTTGTTAGATTGGGTTAACTTATTTCTAATCCTAACCGCCGATGAAAACGAACGCAAGGCGGAATATTTCTGAGGATGAAGGAAAAAACAAAGTAGGTTGAAACGTAAAAAAATCAAAAGTGAGTTTTTATTTCACCGAGAAAAACCAATTCAAGTTCGAAAGATTAAGTAAGCGGTGATCGAAACCTGTTGAAGATTTGTCGATCTTATAAACTAATTTATCGACTCGGTAAGCATTACATCGTTACAGTTGATTGGCAAACAGAAAAAATGGAATGTGATGGCACGTTTTCACGAATCGAGAATGAACTCGTCAAATAATGTTTGATTTGAACTCGTCAAATAAATCATTTTTATTGGAAGAACACACAAGTCCCACACAAGTAAAAGAAGACGACGGCACGTCGGCCGAACTACGAAGGGACATAGTCAAGTTCACTCGGCGGCAGGGACAGTTTATGATCGCCGGAGACCTGAACGCAAAGCTCCAATCGTGGGGAAACATCGTCTCAAACCGGAACGGAGTCATCTGGTGCATCGACAAGCTAGAGGGCCACTACACCATCCTGAGCTCTGACTGCCCTACCCGGTTGACACGGTCTGGGCTCCATGCAACGCTCGACATCTTCATCACGAACATGAACGAAGTTGCAACTTCAGTGAATCGGTACGAGCTAACCCGGCGGAACTATCATCAAGTCGACTGGGGTCGGTTTCAACGGTGCGTGGACGAGAACATCGACTACCAGCATCATCCGGTGTCATCCGAAGACGTCGACGAGCAGCTTAACGCCATCCAGGAGGCGCTCTGCCTAGCCCACGACCAACATGTTCCAAAGGCCCAGCAGGTAACCAACACCCTAAACGTTGATATTCTCACCAAAGATTTGATCCGTCTACGAAATGTCACTCGCAGGCAGTACCAACGTGCTGGGCTGCCTGCGCTTAAGACCCGGTGCAGTCGCATGACCAAAATTATCCAGGCCAGAATGGTGGACCTCATATATAGTGATTTTTCCAATAAAATCCGCGCTCTCCTAGACTGTGCTAAGCAGTTCTGGAAGCTAATCAAAATTCTAAAATCTAAGCTTCGATTCATTCCATCTTTGATTCCATTAGACAGCAATGGCTCTAAGGATCGCTTAATAACTCATGCAAAGAAGGTTACTGAAATACGTAGTCACTTCGTCAGCTCACATCTTGGACAGAACATCGTCAGTCCACACGAAGCATCCGTTAGAGTGCATGCTAACAACATCCATCTTATTCCCAACGACTTCTCGGAGGAGTTGGAGATCACTGTTGGCGAATTGACGGCCTATATCAAATCATCGAAAACATGAAGGCCCCACGGTTCGACAGCTTCCTGAATCTTGAGCTCTAACAAAGAGT
This sequence comes from Armigeres subalbatus, assembly GCF_024139115.2. Taxonomy (NCBI): domain Eukaryota; kingdom Metazoa; phylum Arthropoda; class Insecta; order Diptera; family Culicidae; genus Armigeres; species Armigeres subalbatus. The sequence goes on from NC_085140.1 coordinate 79,533,541, forward strand.
CATTTGGCCGAAAGGGTCGTTTGGCCGAAAGGGTTGTTTAGCCGAAAAGGTTATTTGGCCGAAAGGGTCAGTTGGCCGAAAAGGTCAGTTGCCGGAAAGGGTCTTTTGGCTGAAAGGGTCATTAGGCCGAATTGGACATTTGAAAAGTGAGAAGAGAGGGTCATTTGGCCGAAAGAGTCATTTAGCCGAAAGGGTCGTTTGGTCGAATAGGTAATTTGGGCGAATAGGTCATTTGAAAAGTGAGAGACGTCTCAGTCCTCATTCTTCATTTGTCTCTTCGCACTGGAAAAAGTGAGAAACACGAAATGAGTAGTGAGACGTCTCACTACCCACTTCGCACTACTCCCCAAGCAGCACAAGTCAAGTGAAACTGGTTGCAGCAACCTAAATGTGACTGAATCTGGTCACATATAGGTTACTGTGATCTATATGTAACATGTGTGCTACTCGAGTCACTTTTCACAGTGAGAAGTCCACTCCTCATCTCTCACTTCTCGCTGTAAAAAGTGAGAATCGAGAAATGAGGAATGAGAAAAGAAACTCCTCTCTTCTTACTCCTATTAATATTTTCTCCAAAAAGCTCTCATAGTCACCTACAATTCGTTTTCAGTCTGTTTGTTCGTACAATAAACGATTTCTGGGGGAAGTGTCGATTGACCGAAACCCATTTGGCCGAATGTCACTATACCGAACAAACCATTAGGCCGAAACCCATCTGGCCAAAAAGGTCATTTGGCCGAAAGGGTCAGTTGACCGAAAAGGTCAGTTGGCCAAAAGGGTCATTTGGCCGAAAGGGTCATCAGGCCGAATAGGACATTTGAAAAGTGAAAAATTAGGAATGAGACGAGATGGTCATTTGGCCGAAAGGGTCATTTGGCCGAAAGGGCCGTTTGGTCGAATAGGTCATTTGAAAAGTGAGAGACGTCTCACTCCTCCTCACTCACTTTCCACAGTGAGAAGTGAGACGTTTCACTTCTCGCTCCTCATTTCTCACTTCTCGCTGTAAAAAGTGAGAATCGAGAAATGAGGAATGAGAAAAGAAACTCCTCTATTCTTACTCCTAATTTCTCACTTTTCAAATGACCTATTCGGCCAAATGTCTTATTCGGCCAAATGTCGTCTTCGGCCAAATGATCTTTCGGCTAAACGACCATTTCTGCCAAACTACCCTTTCGGCCAAACGACCCTTTCGGTCGACCCCCCAAATGGTATATTAGGCCAAACAACGTTCGGCCTAGTGGCATTCGACCAAATAGCTTTCGGTCAAACGACCCGATCTCCGATTTCCGAGTTATATTTTTTTTAGATCAATTTGCTAGAAAACAAGTACGAACTTTTTACAAATGACTCAAGGGTTTAATTTTTTCAATCAGTGTCATAAATTCGTTTTTCACGTGTCATTCTGCGTGGAATCCGTCATTTTGCAGATTCAAATTTGAGACCGTCACGAAAAGTGGTCAGGAAGGGTGGACTAATATCTTAGCCATCTTTCAACCGATTTTGAAGCTTTTGGTCTCAACCGATCAACGAAGATTCTGTCCAACTATTAAAAACAATGGCTTGCAAGCGCTAATCTATAGCAAATCAAATTTTTACCAGGCACTGTTGAAAATCGGTTAATCAACAAATCCTGTATGTGCATCGCAAGCACAGACATCCAAATTTGTCAACTTACGAGCTTGGCTCTAATCCCCAGAGCAATTAAGTTTTCACGGAGAGCAGACACTGTGTGGCCTCGTGTCATCGGAAAAGGACCAGCCGAATACGTTAGTTTATTAGGGGACAAAATAGTACTTACCGTGCGGGACCGAAATCCGTACAGCACCGAAATCCGTCCACTTCATAAGATATCAATAAATTAAAGGAGGTTAAAGGTAATTAATGTAGGAATAATTAATCTTATCCTGTTCAGATACTTGACAGTAAGCTTTCAGGGCATAGAATTGGAAAGAGCGAAATACAAATCGAAGGGATCGCTTCTCAAGGTGCGTATAGAACTATCTCCAGTGGTCGTTTAGTCGATCAGACTGTTTCAATTTGTATATTTAGTTAATAAATAGCTGTACGGATTTTGATCCTCTGATTCGAAATCCGTCCACGGTGGACGGATTTCGAGTCAGGAGTCGTTGATTTAATTCATTATTTTATCATGTTTTTCGTAGTTTTTAATGAGTAAATGTGAAACACTTCAAAAGGGGCTGTCCATAAACCACGTAGACTCTTGAGGGGGGGGGAGGGGTTTCGAAAAAGTCTACGATAGTCTACGAAGAAGGACGGGGGGATATGCCAAAAGTCTACGTAGACTTTTTGATTTTATTTTTTTAAAGCGATTTATACAGCTTCGTGCGAAATTCCCTTGTTTGATTTTTTTAGGATGTTCCTTTTTTTTGCAAGACTTTACCGATATAATCTCTTGCATTCTCCTTAAAAATTTAATGAATTTCACTATTGCCCAAAAGATATTCTTTGGAACTTTTGGAACCGAAATTTCCGCGAGAAACCCTTCACAATATTCACTGGAGATTTTCTGGGAAGTCCCCGAAATTTTTTGATTAATTTCGGAAATTCTTCGGAATTTTCGCGAGGAATTCTTTGCAAATATAAGCAAAATTATTCGAAATGCCCGTGAAAAATTCTCCTTCGTAAATTTCTTCGGCAGTTCTAATGTAAGTTCTTTGGAATTATCGATGGAAAATTTTCGAAATTTCTAAACAAATTGTTTAAAACTTCCACGAGAATTTTTTTGAGTTTCCCACCAAAAACAGTTTGAGTTCCACAAAAAAAAAATGCAATTTTTGTAAAAAGGCCTTCCCAATTTTCAGGAAAATTTATTCGAATTTTATACGAGAAGTTCACAAAAAGTTTAACTGAAAATTCTCCATAATTTCAACCGAAAACTATTTTTAGAAAATATTTTTTGGAATGCCCATAAGATTTATTTAAATTTCCTCAAGAAATTGCTCTAAATTTGCAAGAGAAATTAAAAAATATCGTAGGAAATCATTCTAAATTTCCACGGGAAATATTTCGGAATGTCCGTTTAAACTAAAAATTACCTCGGGAAATAATTCTAAATTTCACGGAAAATTACTCGGGTTTTTTGACGGGAAAATTTTTGGAATTTAGAAGAAAAATCTTGGGATTTCAACAGATGATTATTCAGCGGGATATTGCATGGAATTTTCAAGAAAAGCATCGGAATTATCACGGAGAGTTCTATGGAGTATTTCAAGGTTATCAATTGGGAAATTTTACGAAATTTCCACGCAAAACTTATTGGAATGTAGACTTGATTTGATTTCGTTTCAATTTGATTTTTGTTTTGTTGGATTTTGTTCAGTGTGAAAGTTAAGTTTGAAATTCGAATTTTGTTGTAATGTTTACATGAAAATGAAATTGAATAGCTGAATTGCTTAAAACGTGGTTGATTTCCATATTTTTCCAACAACATATGATGTTTTGTAAAATTTGGTAAAGTCTACGTAGACATCATGGGGGGGAGGGAGGGGTTTTGGAAAAGTCTACGAAAGTCTACTAGGGGGGACGGGGGGGTTTGAAAAAGTGAAATTTCGGTCTACGTGGTTTGTGGACAGCCCCAAAGTAGAAGCCTTCATGCGCCTGTGTCAATGACAAACGTTTTATTTACATTCGATTCATATTTTCTAATGACTTTTTCATATACTAAGGTGCTTAAGTGTACGGATTTCGATGCCCCACGGTACGTGTCGTCTGTGACTAATCTGTGTAAAAACTGGTTGCTTTGCAAACGTGTTGTAAGTCATGGCCTGCTGACGCTCAATTCAAATTATGCCGCGATGGCGCGGTTGCGTATGGCGAGTCACGTGAGACGTAAGATCGATAAGACAGATATCGGCAATGGATCCCGGGCAGAAGCCATGAGCAGAATAACAAAACATGATATGGACTGGATTGTTATAAGTGATAAAAGAACAGGCAACAATATCAAAAATTTGCTCCGAAATATCATTTAAATATCAAGATTTGCTATGCATAAGAACAAACTAATGGCACATGATATTGATCACTTATTACAAATAGCATAACTTGATCTCCTCATGATATTTTAGTGCAAAATATTGATATTGTCGTCTGATCTTTTATCTCTTCTATCAATCAAATCCATATCTTATTTTGCTATTTTATAAACATTTGATATTTTAAAGCTATTCTCGTCTACTCGGGATATTATGCATATTATACACTGCCAAACGAGAATTCAAATAACTATAAACTCGTGGCACACAGACAAGAGAGCCGCAGCCGATGGCAGCAGTTTTTCAAGGGGTCGATTTGTTAAAGTTTCTTCGTCAAATATGTTTCTGTGTAACGTGCAATGTCATGTGAATCAAATGGTTCAAATTTGGTCCGAATGAATTCTTCATCGGACATTTTGGACGATTTCTTGCTATCCGAAATTCGGTGTCTGGACTTGCTAATTTCCACCATTGCTTTTCATTTAAATAACATAGGTTCATGTATTCTTAACCGATGCACTATCTTTTGCAACCATAAAATGTGTTTTTTCTTTAGGACAATTGGATTGTGTCACAGATCCAGTTTAGTAATTTGGAAATTACACTGCCACGTAGTATATAACGTTTTAAGTGGAACACGTTCAAGTGTTTTGTCATTTCCCATGGCTCTCAAAAAGCTGAAATTACTCCGCAGGGCCGTGCCTGCCAGCCGGTTGGTTGTATTACGATACCAAACTGTTATGTTGTACGTGTCGTTTCGATGTATATTTTTCGACGGCTGCTGGTCGGCTACTATTCTGTGTCGAATGCCAATAGTAACATAAAGAAAAGAAGAGCACTTTCCCTCCTTCTGCTCGATGCTGGTGGGTGAGTATTGTTACACGACTCAATTGTAAGGTCGAGAACACAGAATAGCACTTCTTTTGAGGCTGATTCCAGTGCGCGCGAATGGCTCGATGAAACCCGGATAAACATGTAGCATTAATTTTTCCCTAATGGTCAGACGTGATTCCATGACCAGATTGGTGTTTGCGGTTTTTCAGCGCACAGTGTGTCGATCTGGAGACAGCCACCACTGGGGAGTTCTGAAATTTCAGGCTCCCAAGAATGAATCAATGAATTTTCTATTGGATTTTCGACGAAATGTCATCCTCCAAAATGGAGGTATTGTAACTCTGAAGAACCTTTCTTAAGATTGAAGATTTGTTCTTAAAGGCAAGGACTACCTTTGCGATTTTTAGGAGCTTGTTGAATGATTAGTAGAAGAATACGGGAAAATGAACATCCAAATCTCAAATCTCAAAATGTGTTTATAAAGGTTTTAAACTTCGCTAAATTCTATTTCTGTTTTGAGATACATTTGGCTAACTGTGCAACGCAATGAACAACTGCCAGCGCGACGCTCAGAGAAAGTAATTTATTAAAGCAAAATTTCGTTCGGACCTGATCCAATTTACTTTCTTCGTCCAAGAGCATTGCAATACAGCACAGGTACTTCTTGTTTTATTACCGTGAAAGTCAATAACTACGGCAATGATCGTGCTGATAATAGTCTCGAGTAATTTATTCATTCAAACCAAAAGCAGCAACAGCAGCGAAAGTGGAGATTCCCACTTCCGAAAGTGATCTCCAAAGAAGTTAAAAATCACATTAAGCACCCTGGCAGCTGAAGTAAATAGTACGTAAATAGTAAAAGTACGCGGAGAGTTTTCCCTTGCTTGAGTTGCTGTTTGCGAAAAAGTTAACGCCACGAAAAACAGCAACAACAACTACGACAACAACGGCAACGAACATTGTTACAGCAACCTCACAACTCACTTCATCCAGCTCAGTAGCATCGTCAGGATATGGCAACAGGAAGTTTCAGATTTATGAGTGTGTTAAAAACTTAACACCCTTTTCGTCGTCTGCTCATCGCTCGAGACTAGCGCAGGACGAACTACTTTTTTAAGACCATCCTGGCCGCAACGGCAGCAGCAGCAACAGAAGCAGCGAGAAAGCTCTCGGTAAGCAAATTTCCTCTGGTAATCTCCAGCGGTCCCGCGATGCGGAATTTACACTTTTCCATCCCTAACGGCGGAAGATGGAAAACTTTCTCCACGTCGACTTCCTGTTTCTCCGTCTTCCAACAAGTACCGACACGGGATCTCAGACAAACAAACTGCACCGCACATTAGCAAACGGTTTAGGTCTTGCTGGCTGGTGCATGTAGCGTTGTCCAGTGGTTGCCTGCCATATATCACCACCAACGCCAGCTCCGCTATTTCTCTTGGGCAAAAAAAAGTAGAACACCGAACCAAATGCCTAGAAATGAGAAATTCCTGCATTTTTTTGTGTTCAAAATTTCCTGCACACTCGCTTTGGGCTGCAGTTGTTTTTCGTGTTATTCACGATTGCAAGGCATGGGCTCCAATTTCCGACAGGTTTACTAACAACTAGCAATGTTTACTAATTTTAACTTTGAAAAAGATAACACATTCATATCTTTTCTGCTCTTTTGTAGCAAACTTTGGATGATGAACTTCCAGGGGCGTTGAAGATAATTTGGTAATAATTGCTATTATTCGCTTCACTGAGAATTTTGTTTCGATTTCTGTTCTCTTATCACTGCTACTAAAATAAATACAACTCTAATAAAGATTTCGAATCTGAATCGATTTCTTTCAAGTAGAATTCGTTGAAGGTTATACAGTTTAGTAGCCCTATGACACCTCTGTTGCATTCCAGATAATGCACTGTTGACGGTTGGAGATATTTTAAGTGAGTTTGCGGTACTGCTTCAAATGTTGTTTCTCCGGAAAGGAAGATTTGCATTTCAAATCCAGCGCCAGGGCTAGGTTCATAAATTATAAAGCGAAGTTCATCAGTGGAAAGCTGATAGCCCCAGAGTGGAGAAACGGAGTTGTTGAGTGAATTACAAAAGTAGAAAGACCAACCTCGTTTTTGTTCAAAGTTCGTTCATTGGACCGAAACTGTGCAGTTGATGGGTGATTTCATATGCAAGTGTTTTTAAACGCTTATACAATTGTTCAATTTATTTATTTATTTTTTGTTTTACTCTATATCACAGTCATACCGATGTTACTGTTTTGCTGCTTTTAAAAAAATCAACAAAAGTCAGTATGGCGAACCTATGATGCAAATTATGTGTTTTGATAAAAAAAGCAGAATAGTGATGAGCTTTTTGAACTTAAACTGTGAGGAAGCTCATTACTATATATAGTCAAATTAGATTGCTCTACATGTGAGCCAATATCTTTCAGGACTTTCTGAACTTCGGGATGCCCACTGCATTAAGTCGTCAAAACAACATAAATATTATATAAATTTACACCAATATAAACCCTCACACCGGGTGTCCATGCTCATCGCTTGGAAAAGTAATTAAAATTAAAAATTCCATCCAAATTCTTGATTTCCCCACTGGCATCGGAACGGTTCGCTCCGCAATGGTCAAATTGTGCTCTTTCGTTACTAAACTGAAAAATACGAAACAAAAAAACTATCGTCGTCCTGTAATCTTCCACTCCTTAACGCTCAGCTCGTTCCCTTCCATACGGGCACACAGGTGTGTCGTTCCGCCGGATGCTCATCACGGAGCCACGGACCCGAGGATCAAACTTCATTCCTAATGAACGGTTTTCATGCTGGTGACTATGCAAAATTTTACAATTGGGTTTCTTTTCAATTGAGACACGATACCATCCATAGCGCTGGCGGAGAGAAGTGATTCAAACGAGCACAACTTACCCAATTCCCAGGGGTAATATTCCAGATTGGATGGGGGAGGAAGCCTCAGTTTGCCCAACGCTGCAAACGCCAGACCAACGAACTATGAGTAGCTTCGTAGTTACATCTATCCAGCCAGAGTTCTTGCCAATGTCAATTTTTGAATCAAAGCAAAGCTTTGAAGTTCACCGAAGAGTAATCCAATTAGGGGAAACTTTTCACCTTAATTTCCCGACACAGCTGAATGTGCCAATATTGAATGTGATTAAATTGTGGCTGCTGGGGAAATTACATACTTCGAATGATGAATTTATGCTTATGAGTGGTAAAGCAGTGCATTCGAAGGGATAATTTAGATAATTAGAATGCACACTCAAGCACGAATACAAACTATTCAAACTCAACTAGCTACAATGAATCAAATCAATTTAATCATATCAAGTTTCAGAAAAAGGTGTACTAATTCAAGTTCTATTAAATACTTCAAGCGTTGTTAACCTGTAATGGCTAATCTCCTTTAGACATTAGGCCAAAATACATTAAGTAGGGGAAGGGGGGGCAATATGCCCTAGCTAAGCAAACACTGCTCTATTGTCTTATTTGTAACGCTACTCATGGGTATTTTTATATTATGCATCAGTTAAACAAGATAGCTAGTTGATGCCATTTAAAAATTGTCAAAAATCTCAATCATTTTGATAATATTCACATTTCAAAAAAGTGGTGATATTCTGTTGCCGGAAAACTCATGAGGCAAAACGCCTTTTAGCTGGCAGCTCCTAGGTAACAAAGTACCACGCGTCGGCGAATCAGCATTCTAGTATGGATAGTCCGTGGAGACGCAAGTACTTTGTAGGTTATTGCCACTAGGGCGTTTTGCCTCGCCAAAATGTTAGATGTTTCTTCAAAATGTGGAAATTTTCGGTTTTTCCGACCTTCCCATGCACTTTTTTGAAACTTTCTTCGCCTATCCTACATAATTTTCGATCTAGTTTTGTTACGGACATCTTAATGTCGGTAAATATGAGGGAAACCACAAAAGGCGTTTTGCATCGGGGGGGCGTTTTGGGGCCTCTTCCCCTATAATTACCGACAGGCATAATGGACATTTAGCATAAAATGCACCAAAGAACTATTGTGTTACAATTCTCTGAAAACAAATTCCCAGTATGAACTTTCTCAGAATGCTATTCTCCCGTAATGTTATTTTTGTGAAAACGTTTTTTTTTCGGGGAAATGCTATTTGCTAAACAATATTATATTCGGGAAACCGAACCTCGGGTATGTGTTGTACAATCCGCATATCATGTTGTATCACCTTAAGAGATTTTCAACTTCAAACGTTTTATTTTTGAGCCTACTTAACTGGCAAAATTTAATTTGAGTTTGTAATTTGATATTTTCCTTTCTTCGATGAAATTCAAAGTCCTTTGAATCTAGCATACTGCGCTCTCTCCGTAACTCGATATCTCTCTTACTCGATATTATCTAAGTCGAAGAAGTTTGCACAATGCATTTTCACCTCGGTAACTCGATGTTGTCATGATGTTGCATGATATATTTAAAATTTGAAAAAGTGAAAGCAAAAAAGTGATTAGCAGAAGTGTGAAATGACAAGTGAGAAGTGAGAAATAATAAGTTAGAAGTGAGAAGTGGAAGTTAGAAGTGAGAGATGAGAAATTCGAAGTGAGAAGTGAAAAGTGATAAGTGGGAAATGCGAAGTAAGTAGAAAAATGAGTATTGGGAAATAAAAAATGGGCAGTGAGAAGTAAGAAGTGAGAAATTTGATGTGCGAAGTGAGTAGTGAAAAGTGAAAAGTGAAAAGTGATAAGTGAGAAATGAAAAGTGAGAAAAGAGAGTGAGAAGTAAATAGTGAGAAGTGAAAAGTAAAAAGTGAAAAGTGAGAAGTAAAAAGTGAAAAATGAGAAAAGAGAAGTGAGACGTGCGAAGAAGTAAGAAATGAATAGTGAGAAGTGAAAAGCTAAAAGTGAGAAGTGAGAAATTCGAAAAGAGAAATGAGAAATGAGAAGTGAGAAGTGAGACGTAAGAAATTCGTAAAGAGACGTGAGAAATGAGAAGTGAGAAGTACGAAGTAAGAAGTGAGAAGTGAGTAGTGAGAAGTGGGAAATGAGAATTGAAAAGTGAAAAATTTGAAGTGCAAAATGAGTAATGAGAAGTGAAAAGTGATAAGCGAACAATGAGAAGTCAGAAGTGAATAAGAAGTTATAAGTGAGATGTGAGAAGTGAAAGTTGAAAATGAGAAGTGTGAAGAGAGAAGCGAGATATGCGAAGTGAGAAGTGATAAATAAATAGTGATAAGTTAGAAGTAAGTAGTTGGCAGAGGGAGGTGAGAAGCGAGATGTGTGAAGAGAGAAGTACGAAATGAGGAATGAGAAGTGAGTTGTGAGAAGGTAGTAGTAAGAAGTGAGTGGGGACTGAGATTGTGAGAAGGGGGTAGTAAGAAGTGAGATTTGAGAAGCGAGATTCTTTCTCTCTCCACTCATTTCTCACTACTCACTACTCAAGCGAAGTTCTTACTTCTTAATTATTGTCTCTCACTTCTCACCTCTTGTTTTTGTTTTTCTCACTACTCTTATCTCACTTTTTTGTGCTCATTTCAAACATCTTATTTCTCACTTCTCAGCTGTTCATTATTCACTTCGAATATTTCACTTCCCACTTCACCCAATAAGGAAATAAATTTTAACTATACGACCAAACGGTATTCGATCAAATATAAATGTGTTCCCTATCTCGATACCTTCTTAACTCGATGATCCCTTCAATATCGAGTAAGGGAGAGTTCACTGTATTCAGAAGTGTGGAGGTCGAGAGTCTCGCCATTCTTTAACTAACACCTTAATGCAATCGACTCTATATTTTGTTTAAGCTTCCTATGTCGATGGTTCTTCCATTCATCGATGGTCCCTTTGATATCGAGATGGGGAGATTTGACTTTATACGGATTCGAATAATTGAAACGAACGCTAGATTGTGGTTAGATATATTTGCCAGACAGAGGTGAGCCAGCCCAGGGCTGCAAACCTCTATAATAAAGAAATAAAAAAAAAATATTTGCCAGATTCACGTTTAATTTGTTTATTCAGTAGCTAGCTGAACTTGCCTTGTTCTGATGTAAATTTACCAATCGATACAATGAGCACGCATATTAGCAAAATGAAGCGATGAAATTGGTGCTGCAATTGTTTGTTCCGCGTTGAGATGGCTATATGTTCAGTGTGATGGAAAACGGAACAGTTCCCCTATGCGAACAAGAAACTTTTTAAACATGTAGCACCTATTACATAACATATGTTAGTTGTTACTATAGTTTACTACATGTAAACGCAAACGTAATCTTTAGACACGATGCGCACGTAGCGTCTTTTCAACGCTGCGTTTACGCGGCGTTAAAAGGATGAAAGTAAGTATCGGGAAAAAGCGATAACGCAGCGTCACTGCGTCGATGCACACCTGCGTTATTTTAACGCTGCGAGCACGTGGCGATGAAAAAACGGTACGCTAAAACGTTGAAAAAAAATGCTAAGCAAAAACCGCCGCTATGAAATGAACAGATCGCGCCACCGTGGACATGTTCTGTCAAAACCACATAAAAAGTGAGTAGCGCGAAGTGAATAGTGAGACGTCTCACTACTCACTTCGCTCTCCTCATTGTTTACAGTGAGAGTGAGAAACGAGGAATGAGAATTGAGACGTGTCTCTTGTTACTCCTAATTTCTCACTTTTCAAATGACCTATTCGGTCAAATGTCTTATTCGGCCAAATGTCGTATTCGGCCAAATGTCCTATTCGGACAAATGACCCTTTCGACCTAATGACCCTTTCGGTCAAACGACCCTTTCGGTCAAACGACCCTTTCGGCCAAATGACCCTTTCGGTCAAATGACCCTTTCGGCCAAACAACCCTCTCGGCCGAATGACTTTTTCGGCCAAATAACCCTTTCGGCCAAACGACCCTTTCGTCCAAACGTCCTTTCCCCTTTCGGCCAAATGTCATAATCGGCTAAATCGGCTAAATGTCCTATTCGGCCAAATGACCCTTTCGGCCAAACAGCCCTTCGCTATTTAGCCAAATGTCTTATTCGACCAAATGTCCTTTTCTGCCAAATGACTAATTCGGCCAAAGGGCCCTTTACTATTCGGCCGAATATCCTATTCGGTCAAATGACTTTTTCGGCCAAATGACTTTTTCGGCTAAAGAGTCTTTCGGCCACATGACCCTTTCGGCCAAATCCCCCTTTCAGCCAAACGACCCTTTCTGCCAAACAGCCCTTCCCTATTCGGCCAAATGTCCTATCCGGCCAAATTTCTTTTTCGGCCAAATGACCATTTCGGCCAAATGACCGTTTCGATCAAATGACTTTTGATCAGATGCGTTTTGGCCTAATGGTTTGTTCGGTCTTGCGGCATTCGGCCGGATAGGTTTCGGCCAAACGACCCTTCCCCTTGCTGAATGTTTCCGGTACCTGTTTATGGTGTTGGTTTGCGTGGGAGAGCTATCAGATTCGTCAAATCGTCGTTTGAATCTTTGTTTACAAAAGTCGATAAGTCGTTTTGAAAATTTTGTCTTGAATGTTCTATTCGGCCAAATGTCCTATTTGACCAAATGCCCTATTCGGCCAAATAACCTATTCGGCCAAATGACCTTTTCTGCCAAATGTCCTCTTCGACCAAATGACTTTCGGCCTAATGGTTTGCTCAGCCAAATGGTATATTAGACTAATCATCATTCGGCCAAATGGCATTCGGCCGAACGGTATTCGGCCAAAAGGGCCCTTCCCCATTTGCACCCACCTCAAATTTTCGTAACTTAGTATAATTACGAGAAAGGCAAAAATGAACCTCGCTGATATGAATAAGGTACCATTCAAATTATCAGGGGTCCACGGTATTGCCAGTCGGAATTCATAGTGGATGAACTTTCGGCTGTGCTACAACGACTCCATGGGGGGGCTTTGAAAGCGAGAGGGGGCAGTACGCTCGTTCGCTGTACTGGTGGGATCCGGATTTCTTCCGGCTTGCTATTCGGCTGTCTTGTAAGTCCATATAGGTCTTAAGATTCGATAGATGATGGTTCCGTAATACCGCATTCTTCGGCAGCGCCAGCTGCTTGATGACGTTAGCATATGACTGATCTGCTGCAAGTTTCTGTACCAGCAGTTTTTTTTTTATTTTGCACCCACGAAATCCCGAAATGTACATATTCTTGGCAGTGTATGCAGGTCTAACGTTGCATTCTGTAGCCCACTGCCGTGCTTTATCTTCGGAGTTATACGAGAAACTGAACGCATTAGGAATATGGCCAAAACTGGCAGAGTTACTCTACCGGTTCATACCCAACGCTCTATATGGATAATAACGGAGCTCATCCCTCTAATAATAGTATCCCTCTAATAATGCTACAATACGAAAACAGGGTGTCTGCAAATTATCCGTACAACAAGACAGGTTTTTAAATATTTTTGGAAGAAAATTAAAGAACCAGCATGCATTGCACACACTTAATTTAGTTTACCGGGCTCGGTTGCTGAATTACCGAATTCTCAACAGCTGAGCTCTCGGTAGTCTCCTCGGTAAACGACTTTAACAGTTTGCTGAGTGCTCGGTTCTGCATTCAGGATGGCGAAATGTCAAAAAATACCGATCTAATCTGTAAACTGCTACTGAGCACTCGGTAAAACATTACTGTTAAATCTGTAAAAATACTGCGGATTTCTCTAATCAAAACTACCGATTAAAAAGTAATAAAATGTTTGATTTGCTTGGTCATAGTAAAATAAACAACAAATTATCATTATTTTCATGATTTTTTTTCATTGGGATTTTTATTTTATTGGTCACAATTTTAGGCGGTTTCATAATATAAATATGCGCAGATCGGCAGATTCCTGAAAACGGTTTAACCACAAACCTGGCGTTTCAATTACTTGTAGCCGTGCATGGACCAAATTCAACCTGAAGATCTAGAAGAAATGGTTTCTTAATCAAAGTGGAAGAACGGCACCCCTGACGGCACCTGAAAAAAAAATATTCAAAATTTGATTTGAATCCATTTTTTTTATAACTGACATAAATTCAGATATATCTATCAAAACTTACCGGCAACTTTGAACTAGAAGCGATTTTTCCACCACAAATTTAAGCTACGGCACTTAAATTTCACAAAACATTTTAAAACTCAATGCACATTGCTTGAAAGAATACTTCAGAGTAGAAACAAGGCGGCAAACCAAGCGTCACGAAGTACTTTGAGGAACTGAGAGCTCGGTACATAAATTACCGTAGGCTCAGTAAAACTTATAATTTTTACCGAGTGCTCGGTAAAATAACTTGTCAGTTTCGAAAGTTTCAATTTAACCGAGTTGTTCGGTAGTTTACACTACTGAGGTCCAGTATTTTAATTCAAAGTGCTGAAACAACGGTATAAACTATTACTGAAATCGGTAAATTCTGAACATTTTACTGGCCTTCCGGTATAAATTTTCTATTACTGGATAAAATCGGTAAAAATCTTTACCGAGGTGAAATTTGGGATTTAAGTGTGCATGTTATTATAATAGGACTACATAAACCAAGCTGAATTTGTTCACATTAAAATGACTTTTCACACATTTTTGACGATTGTGACATGATTTCAAATGTCTCGAAAATATGTTCGGTGTTTTGATGGCTGGTAATTTCAAGGTGTACCATACCGAATGATAAATTCAATCCAAATCGGGTGAGTAGGAAGGCAATTCCTTTTTGTTCGGAAAACCGAAAAAAAAAGCATTCACAAAGACTTGATTTTATTTATGAAATGATGCTCAGTGTTCTCAGAATATACATCTGTTACAGCCTGCTGAGTTGTTATGCTCATATATATGCTATATATATAGCTACCGATTCAGTCCATTATTGTCTGTTTTTGCTTTGTAGATCAAAATCTGTACGGAAAATTTGCAGACACCCTGTAGACGCAGCTTCACATAATTGATTCCAAAGGTTATATTTTCACTCTACCTCCTTTCTTTCTGTGATACCTGTCATGTGCGAGTGAAAAGAAATATTAAATTTGCAGAAATATTTATGAATTCAAGACAAAATTTTCAAAACGACTTATCAACAGGTAACGGAAACCTTCACCTACCTATTGGTGGTGTTGGCTTGCGTGGGAGAGCTATCAGATTCGTCAAATCGTCGTTTGAATCTTTGTTTACAAAAGCAGATAAGTCGTTTTGCAAATTTTGTCTTGAATTATCAATATACCCATATTCACTTGAAACGGTTCATTTTGCCTGACCTACACTCCAACTCACTTTCGCCCGTGGGAGTTCGAAAGTCAGATGATGTATACATTTGGTATTTGGCCCAAATTAGTGAATGCAAGGATAAAACATGTTTAAGTGATGCTTAGGAGCTCCACTGGGAAAATAACGATAATTCAATTGATTGATCAAATTTGAAAAACGGCTATTTTGCCTAAATAATAGATACCTCACTTCTTATTTCCTACTTCTCACTCTTAGTTTTTCACTTCCCAATTATTACTACACACTTTTATTTTCACTATCGTTTGGCCATGTGATATTTTTCGCCATATGACCCAGAAAATGTGATGTGTGATGTAATGTGATCCGTTCGGCCAAATGTCATTTTAGGCCATATTAAAACATGTTTAAAGAACATTCCGGCCAATCGATATTTCAGACAAATGACCTAATATGGTCAAACTACTTTAGTCATATTGGTCAAATGACCTATTTGGCCTAAGGCCAGTTTCTGCCAAACAACCGTATGTTAGTTTCGGCCAAATGACATTTTCGATCTAATAACCGATCGAAACAACCAAACATTAAATTCGGCCCAATTAAACTCGGCAAGATGACTTTCAGCTTACGCGTTATTCGGCCCGAGCTCAAAGGACTTTTAGTATAAAACAACCCTACACACTTAAATTTTTTCGTCGATCTCGCCTGAGAAAATCTCGGTTTAAGTTCGTTTGCTGGAGGCAAACCTGTTATTTAAAATTCTCACTTGCCGACTACAATAATATCAGACAATTCGCACTCAATATGATTTTTTGAATTTAACTCTACCCTTCTAGCGATATGTTTGTAGTTGTGCGGTTTAAGAGTTTATTTTTTCTCTTTTGCAATTTAAAATAGTATTATTTTAATAGGTACAGACAATATAATCTTAACGCACGCCACTGAGTCTTCAAAATCATTAGTAGTATAAGCATGATCTAAAAAAATATTTAGTCAGCCAAACGTTAGAAAATTCATGAGTCTTCAGTAAGTGTTTCAGTGTTAATCATGAAAATGATTTTTTGAAGTTACCTATTTGAGGTAATAAACCATAGAGGAACATTATCGCTGCGGTTCTCTTTGTTCTCGTTCCCAAACATGTTGGGTACACAGCTGTCAAAACGTACTGATTTTTCCTTCGTTGACATTTAGCACTCTATCCTCGCCAGCAAAAGATGTTTCGCCAGGGACGACAGAGACAATCTTCCTCTTTAGTTTATTAACTTTATTAGTTAACTTCATTATTACATTTTATGACTAACTAGCGAGAGAAACCCAGCTTTTCCCGGGTGTTGCAAATGTCACAATAAACTATTTGCAGCATCACACTCTAGATCAATTTTTGTTTTCCTCAACAGCTGACCCAAAATTGTTTTTAATTATTTTTTTTTACATTTCCCCGTTAAATTCACCAACTTTTTGTAGATACAACCCTTGCGGATCCCAAAACGAATCGATTAAGGAAAAAGTCTTGCAAATCGGTCAACCCCTTCGCGAGTTAAATCAATTCATTTTTATTATACATATAAGAAGAAGATTTTCCTCTTGATCTATCCTGGCGTAAGTACTGGCATTAGTCCGTAAAAGGTTTCTCACTGTTTTTTTGTTATTGTCGTCTTGAAAGTGCAAATGCTGCTGGTTTCGGTTCTCATAGTTATCGTGACAATTACCAACACTGCTTTTTGATCATTTTCTGAATTTATCTTTCCCATATTTTTTAATTGGATGATTTGTGTCCATGCTCTCTAATGTTGTTTCCGAATACGAACCTGAAACAAGAAAGAGAAATGAGAACATTAGTTATTATTGAAAACGGTGGTAGAAATCTTCATGTATTTGTTGGTATGCTAATCACAAGACATATGTTTCGTTCAGATTTTTTCATAACTACCAGAAAAGTACAACCCTTCCATAAAACCTTCAAAGCCAAATCTAATTTCAAGAATTCTCAGTGATTCCAGGGGAATCGTCAGAAAAATATAACTGACTTTTTTAATCCTAACCAAAGTCCAGACATTCTTAAGAACTTAAGAACAGGTTGAAGCTTGATGGCCATCCAGGAATACTCACGAATGTTCAGAATAACTTGCGATGTTTATAATCTTTCTTGAGTTGTTTTTTAATTTATTTTAACATTAGGCACGAATTTTCAATGAATCAATGAAACTTGGTTGTTTTTTGATTGATTATTGAATTGAGCCTCCAACAACAGGATAATCACTTGTCATAAGACGAGTTAATACAATCCCATTGAATTCCACCACTTAATTGTATCTTGACAGATACGTATTTCGACCTCAACAGTAAGGCCGTCTTCAGTGTCTTGTACTTGACTCGACTTACTGTTGAGATCGAAATACGTATCTGTCAGGATACAATAATGAGTCAATAATTGTATTAACTCGTCTTATGACAAGTGAAGACATTCCACTAAAAAGCTCAAAATAATTTTCTTATCAACAGGATAATGGTGGGTTGATGTTTTGATTTGGGCAGGATCAACTGAAGTTCGATAGTATTAAGGCCCGATGTCCACGTAGCGTCTTTTCAACGCTGCGTGCACACGGCGTTAAAAGGACGCAGATGTGCATCGGGAAAAAGCGGTAACGCAGCGTCACCGCACCGATGCACACCTGCGTTTTTTCAACGCCACGTGCACGCAGCGTTGAAAAAACGCTACGTGGGCATCGGCCCTAAGAAAGGTTCTGGCAACAACGCGCATACAAACGATTGTATCGTAATGAGATTGTGTTAGAATGATAACATGATTCAAAATAGCCTCAAGATAGCATACTAATTGTAGTTTCAATCGAATGATGAAGAGTTTTTTACCGTAGAATAATTTCTATCTAATTTATTGGATAATTTTTAACTTGATAATAGGGGGAGCTGGTTTGGTTGTTTTGTCAGAGCACTTTAAATATTCAAAGAAATCCACAATTATGTCATTTTTGAAGCAGTGATTATGCATGTTAACATAACGGAAATAATGTTTCGCGATTTATTTATTTCAAGACAAAATGAAACATGAGATGGAAAATGGAACTGATACCCTATAAAGTTGTGATGAGACTTTCTTAGATTTCAATATAAATGGATTTTCCGTTTCATTTCAAAGTGATTTCGTTAAATAATATTGAACAAATGATGAAAGTAAAATAATTACTTTCTCGGTTCATAGATATAAGATTTCTGTGGGGATGGGGATGGGAACCCATATTTTTTTTTGGCATTTCATTCACAGCAGACAATTCTAAAGATATGTTTCATTGTAATACAATCGCCCCTCCACATCTCGATATTTAAGGGACCATCGAGATAGGGAAACATCTAGGAATGGAAGATAAATTTAAATATGTACTAGATCCAAAAAAGCTCGTTGCTATGGAATACGACAACAAAACAAATGTCATTTCTTGTTGTTGATTTGTTTGTTATTGTCCAAAGAGGGTCTAGTAGCTGTGGGGTTTGAGTATATTACCATCAGCGTGTCGACCAGTGCGCAGCAAGCCATGACTCGGCCTCTTCTGGTCAGACCTTCGTGGCGTGCACGGAGAGCTGCTGTCATAACAATTCGCTCCGGCCATTTGGGGCCACACATTTTGGCGATCCTGCCAGGAGATTTGGTGGATCCTGACGCTGATTTCAAAAGGTGAGTTGAATTAAATTGGTAATGTACTAATGTGTTAAAATATCTGATGATGGAAGCATTTATTTTGGTTACAATAAATTTAGTTTGAAATGTATAACTTAATGACTTTAGTGTACATGAGACTATCAGTTAAGCTAGTTCTATCGAAATCTGAGAGATATGGAGATCTATCGTATGCTACAAAGTTGTTTGGAAGGCTTAATATATTATCTTGAAGTTTATTTTGGAATTTACTGAGTTAGTAGTCGTAGCGGAATTACCCGTTGGATGAGATATCCAACATTCTCGATGCTCAAAAAACGTTACCAGCATTCACAAAGTCATAAGTTTGGAGTTATTGGCTAATCGTACTGGTTAACATCTAAAATTCTAAAATTTAGGTATATACTTATGCTATCTCACTTAAATATGATATCTCTGCGAAATTTTTGATAAATATCATATCCTAGGCCAGATGTTCCCGAACTACTTGTACATGCGACCCACCTAGCAGAATCGCAAATTGCTTGCGATCCTCCCACATTGCCTTTTAGAATAAAAATAAGTTCGCGTTAGATTGAACAAACCATTATTAATTGCTTCATATCCCATCATTATATTACTTTGAATGGATTGGAAATGATTTGGAATTCGAACGGATTTGGATTAGATTTTGGTTGGATTTGATTGGAATGGATTTGAATTGGATATGGATTGGATTTGGATTAGATTTTGGTTAGATTTGGATTGGATTTGAATTGGATTTGATTTAGATTTGGATTAGAATTGCATTTGATTGGATTTGGATTTGGAACGGATTTAGATTAGATTTGGATTGGATTTGGATTAGATTTTAATTGGAGTGGATTTGGAATGGATTTGGAATGGATGTGGAACGGATATGGATTGAATGTGGAATGGATTTGGATTGGATTTGGGTTGGATATAGATTGGATGTTGATTGGAATTTGATTGAATGTGGCTTGGATTTTTATTGGAATTTGAACGAATTGTTTGGATTTCATTGTATTTGACAAAATCTCAAAATTTACTGTTCTCCATTCACTACATAGATCCAAATCTAATGGCTGTGATAAATTTGTGGGACAAAATAGGGACAAAAGAATGAATCAAGAATCGTCTGTCGCCACCCATCATTGATCAGCCCACGATATCCCTGGGAGTCGTGGCCCACATTTTGGGAGCACATGTTCTAAGCGGTTGTTAGCAAGTTCAACATCTATATGTTGAAGGTCAGCCTGCTGGTATTACTATATATGAAGCTGATAGTTGGATTTAATGGACGGTATAAGATATTTAGATTATTGCTACAATATAAAATGTTTCTGTGAGATCAATAACCAATTTAGTTTAACATTCAAATGATACAACCTATTGACTTGCATTTCGTTGTTCTGTGATTGAAAACCACGATGATCAGACAAGTTTATTTTGGAGTTCAGTTTTCAAAGGAAACCATCGGTTTTTCAAAAGCAATATGTTCATCTTCGTCTCGCGCAAATAACTTTTAAAAAAATCAATGCGTTCTATGCTAGAGGATTTGTTTTGCCTTTTTTTTCTGGTCAGACCTTCGTGGCGTGCACACGCACCCACGGAGAGCTGCGGTCATAACAATTCGCTCCGGCCATTTGGGGCCACACAGTAGCCTAAAAATTTGACCATATCGACATAGGGAGTGTGATTCCTGTACAAAATATGTTCAGAACACATCGAGACACAGGGATATCGAGATAGGGAGGATATCGAGATAGGGAGGTTATCGAGATGTATAAAGCCTAAATGTATGTATATTGAAGGGACTTTTCTATTCGAATTTCATCAAACAAATATCATAAAAAAATATTTGTAAAAGATTTATCAATTTTTGTAAAATTCTTCATCATATAAATACTAACACGATTGTGTTGAATAGCAACCCGCAACCGTAGAATTTTATTTATCATAATATGATTGAACAGAGCACTCCCTAATCGATGTCATCACAATTTATAAATAATTATTACTTGCGACATTATTGTGCCATGAACGCAAACAGATAGCAAGACATAAAAGTAGGTTGGAGCGTAATTCAACGTTCCATGATTGCGCTATTTAATTGGATTCTTCGAGCAACAGAGAATGCATCATTTAGATTGTTTGCTTGTCAGCTAAGACTATCTTCACAAATAATTAAAACAAAATTAGGTGCCGTGGGAAATAGAAGTTCGTACTCCTGCAAATGGCAAGCAGACTAAGCGTTGGGCGACTGAGGGTGGAAAACGTAGACATAACGATTCATCAATACGATGAATAATTCCCCTATTCTGCGCGAATTAAATCCTACAACATTTCGTCTGACATTATTCAACAACATGTTAATTATCCTAATTGACAAATTCGTTACATACTGCTGGGGTGGCCGTGTTTACCCTTGATTCGTGATAATTATTCTGAAACAATTAAGCCCGGTGTTCTCTGACGTGGAGGCGCAACATTAATTATCTAATTCAATGCAGAATCAGCTATCTGACTGATAAGTAGGGAGTTCTAATGAATCATATGTACTTAATTAAATACACATTAGCAATTACAGCATCCCGGTAGAGAAATCATCATTCTCGACTAACTAATCCTCATTTCGCGCGAAACCATTCATCCCATTATCCTGCAGCATCCATCATAATCCACGAAGCCACAAACTTGCAAAATTGTTCCACTTATGGAATCCCCATCGGTAAACCGAAACGGTGAAATTGTTGGAGCTCTCTAGATATATTTTCATTACCGGCTGCTGTTGCTGGCCGTTTCAGACTCCAATTGATATCCGGCTATTCGCCAAGACCCGGAGAGCCAACTGATCTAAATTGTAAATCTCATACCCAGCAGCTTCTCTCCGAAAAGGGCTTCCCCCTACCTACTTCCTTCATTTCCATCGTCGTATGGTACCAAACAACCAGCGGACACTATTCGTTTCCGGTTGTTGGCAACCGGAGAGGTCCTACACAGTGATCGTCGTTTGTGTGATCTACTTCGACTCATCCCCCCCCCCGCTATCTCTCCATCGCTTCGCCCGCCCTTGTAACCGGAGAAGCAGGGGAAAAAGTTTTCCATTTATTAGCTCAAAAGTTGCTTTCCTTCCCGATGCCTTTTCGTTCGGTGGCTGCTGGTGCCAAGCTGACGACCCGGAGAACGAGCAAAACTGAGATGCTGATAACAGTCAAACGATCTCCTCCGCTTGCCCAACCGGAGCGTTGGCCATTTTCCCGGTTTCCCTATTTTAGATTTTCAGTTAAAGTGGTTTATAGTTTTGCTTCTTTTCTGTTATCGCCGCAGCTCGGGCTGACTGTTTGGGGTTTCTTCCTGTTGCTGCCTGTGCCAGGGATTGTGCGATGTCTGACTTCCAAGATGGTTGACCGTCGCGGGAGCGGAAAATTTATTCAAGGTCGTAAATTTATTTGCAGGGGGAGAGAACGGGCGGTGCAGATTGATCGCAGTAAACGGACAAAGTGGGATCTGGGATAAAAGTTTTATGAATTTAATCTTTATGGTTAAGGGGCGAGCACCGACGTGTCTTCATGTGTAATAATATCAAAAACGAAACGCGACATGCTGGAACTGTGTTTTTTTTGACAATGTAGCCTTGTTGCGCACGTTGTTTGATTCACTGAGAGCCTTAGATCTCGTAAATCCCTTATAAATTATTTGCTTAGTCTTAGCATCAGCGTAAAAAATCTGAATGTTTAATCAATAATCATGTAATAGAACATTCGATTGTAAACTAAATTTGTATTGGATTTGGATTGGATTTGAATTGGATTTGGATTGGATTTGGATTTGGATTTGGATTGGATTTGGATTTGGATTGGATTTGGATTGGATTTGGTTTGATTTGGATTGAATTTGGATTGGATTTGGATTGGATTGGATTGCATTTGGTTTGGTTTGGATTGGTTTAGATTGGTTTGGATTGGTTTGGATTGGTTTGGATTGGTTTGGATTGGTTTGGATTGGTTTGGATTGGTTTGGATTGGTTTGGATTGGTTTGGATTGGTTTGGATTGGTTTGGATTGGTTTGGATTGGTTTGGATTGGTTTGGATTGGTTTGGACTGGTTTGGATTGGTTTGGATTGGTTTGGATTGGTTTGGATTGGTTTGGATTGGTTTGGATTGGTTTGGATTGGTTTGGATGGTTTGGATTGGTTTGGATTGGTTTGGATTGGTTTGGATTGGTTTGGATTGGTTTGGATTGGTTTGGATTGGTTTGGATTGGTTTGGTTGGTTTGGATTGGTTTGGTTTGGTTTGGGTTGGTTTGGATCAGATTTGGATTGGTTTGGATTGGTTTGGGTTGGGTTTGGATTGGTTTGGATTGGTTTGGTTTGGATTAGGTTGGTTTGCGTTGGTTTGGATTAGATTTGGATTGGTTTGGATTGGTTTGGATTGGTTTGGATCGGTTTGGATTGGTTTGGATTGGTTTGGATTGGTTTGGATTGGTTTGGACTGGTTTGGATTGGTTTGGATTGGTTTGGATTGGTTTGGATTGGTTTGGTTGGTTTGGATTGGTTTGGTTGGTTTGGATTGGTTTGGATTGGTTTGGTTGGTTTGGATTGGTTTGGATTGGTTTGGTTGGTTTGGTTGGTTTGGTTGGTTTGGATTGGTTTGGATTGGTTTGGTTGGTTTGGATTGGTTTGGATTGGTTTGGATTGGTTTGGATTGGTTTGGATTGGTTTGGTTGGTTTGGTTGGTTTGGTTGGTTGGTTTGGATTGGTTTGGATGGTTTGGTTGGTTTGGATTGGTTTGGATTGGTTTGGATTGGTTTGGATTGGTTTGGATTGGTTTGGATTGGTTTGGTTTGGTTTGGTTTGGGTTGGATCAGTTGGATCGGTTGGATTGGTTTGGATTGGTTTGGGTTGGGTTTGGATTGGTTTGGATTGGTTTGGTTGGTTTGGATTGGTTTGGATTGGTTTGCGTTGGTTTGGATTGGTTTGGATTGGTTTGGATTGGTTTGGATTGGTTTGGATCGGTTTGGATTGGTTTGGATTGGTTTGGTTGGTTTGGATTGGTTTGGATTGGTTTGGATTGGTTTGGATTGGTTTGGATTGGTTTGGATCGGTTTGGATTGGATTTGGATTGGTTGGATTGGATTTGGATTGGTTTGGATTGGTTTGGATTGGTTTGGATTGGTTTGGATTGGTTTGGTTGGATTTGGATTGGTTTGGATCGGATTCGGATTGGTTTGGATTGGTTTGGATTGGTTTGGATTGGTTTGGATTGGTTTGGATTGGTTTGGATTGGTTTGGATTGGTTTGGATTGGTTTGGATTGGTTTGGATTGGTTTGGATTGGTTTGGATTGGTTTGGTTGGTTTGGATTGGTTTGGGATTGGTTTGGATTGGTTTGGATTGGTTTGGGATTGGTTTGGATTGGTTTGGATTGGTTTGGATTGGTTTGGATTGGTTTGGATTGGTTTGGATTGGTTTGGATTGGTTTGGATTGGTTTGGATTGGTTTGGATTGGTTTGGATTGGTTTGGATTGGTTTGGATTGGTTTGGATTGGTTGGATTGGTTTGGATTGGTTTGGATTGGTTTGGATTGGTTTGGATTGGTTTGGATTGGTTTGGATTGGTTTGGATTGGTTTGGATTGGTTTGGATTGGTTTGGATTGGTTTGGATTGGTTTGGATTGGTTTGTGTTGGTTTGGATTGGTTTGGATTGGTTTGGTTGGTTTGGATTGGTTTGGTTGGTTTGGATTGGTTTGGTTGGTTTGGATTGGTTTGGATTGGTTTGGATTGGTTTGGATTGGTTTGGATTGGTTTGGATTGGTTTGGTTGGTTTGGATTGGTTTGGATTGGTTTGGTTGGTTTGGATTGGTTTGGATTGGTTTGGATTGGTTTGGATTGGTTTGGATTGGTTTGGTTGGTTTGGATTGGTTTGGATTGGTTTGGATTGGTTTGGATTGGTTTGGATTGGATTTGGATTGGTTTGGTTGGTTGGATTGGTTTGGTTGGTTTGGATTGGTTTGGTTGGTTTGGATTGGTTTGGGATTGGTTTGGATTGGTTTGGATTGGTTGGATTGGTTTGGATTGGTTTGGATTGGTTTGGTTGGTTTGGATTGGTTTGGATTGGTTTGGATTGGATTTGGATTGGTTTGGTTGGTTTGGTTGGTTGGATTGGTTTGGATTGGTTTGGATTGGTTTGGATTGGTTTGGATTGGTTTGGATTGGTTGGTTTGGTTGGTTTGGATTGGTTTGGATTGGTTTGGATTGGTTTGGATTGGTTTGGATTGGTTGGATTGGTTTGGATTGGTTTGGATTGGTTTGGATTGGTTTGGATTGGTTTGGATTGGTTTGGATTGGTTTGGGTTGGTTTGGATTGGTTTGGATTGGTTTGGTTGGTTTGGATTGGTTTGGATTGGTTTGGATTGGTTTGGTTGGATTTGGTTGGTTTGGTTGGTTTGGATTGGTTTGGATTGGTTTGGATTGGATTTGGTTGGTTTGGTTGGTTTGGATTGGTTTGGATTGGTTTGGATTGGTTTGGATTGGTTTGGTTGGTTTGGATTGGTTTGGATTGGTTTGGTTGGTTTGGATTGGTTTGGATTGGTTTGGTTGGTTTGGATTGGTTTGGATTGGTTTGGTTGGTTTGGATTGGTTTGGATTGGTTTGGATTGGTTTGGATTGGTTGGATTGGTTTGGTTGGTTTGGATTGGTTTGGATTGGTTTGGATTGGTTTGGATTGGTTTGGATTGGTTTGGGATTGGTTTGGATTGGTTTGGATTGGTTTGGATTGGTTTGGATTGGTTTGGATTGGTTTGGATTGGTTTGGTTTGATTTGGATTGGTTTGGTTGGTTTGGTTGGTTTGGATTGGTTTGGATTGGCGTTGGATTGGTTTGGATTGGTTTGGATTGGATTTGGTTGGTTTGGATTGGTTTGGATTGGTTTGGATTGGTTTGGATTGGTTTGGATTGGTTTGGATTGGTTTGGATTGGTTTGGATTGGTTTGGATTGGTTTGGGATTGGTTTGGATTGGTTTGGATTGGTTTGGATTGGTTTGGATTGGTTTGGATTGGTTTGGATTGGTTTGGATTGGTTTGGTTGGTTTGGATTGGTTTGGATTGGTTTGGTTGGTTTGGTTGGTTTGGTTGGATTGGTTTGGATTGGTTTGGATTGGTTTGGATTGGTTTGGATTGGTTTGGATTGGTTTGGATTGGTTTGGATTGGTTTGGATTGGTTTGGTTGGTTTGGATTGGTTTGGATTGGTTTGGATTGGTTTGGATTGGTTTGGATTGGTTTGGATTGGTTGGATTGGTTTGGATTGGTTTGGATTGGTTTGGTTGGTTTGGATTGGTTTGGATTGGTTTGGATTGGTTTGGTTGGTTTGGATTGGTTTGGATTGGTTTGGATTGGTTTGGATTGGTTTGGATTGGTTTGGATTGGTTGGATTGGTTTGGATTGGTTTGGATTGGTTTGGATTGGTTTGGATTGGTTTGGATTGGTTTGGATTGGTTTGGATTGGTTTGGATTGGTTGGATTGGTTTGGATTGGTTTGGATTGGTTTGGATTGGTTTGGATTGGTTTGGGATTGGATTTGGATTGGTTGGATTGGATTTGGTTTGGTTGGTTTGGATTGGTTGGATTGGTTGGTTTGGATTGGTTTGGATTGGTTTGGATTGGTTTGGATTGGTTTGGATTGGTTTGGATTGGTTTGGATTGGTTTGGATTGGTTTGGATTGGTTTGGATTGGTTTGGATTGGTTTGGATTGGTTGGATTGGTTGGATTGGTTTGGATTGGTTGGTTTGGATTTGGTTTGGATTGGTTGGTTTGGTTGGTTTGGATTGGTTTGGATTGGTTTGGATTGGTTTGGATTGGTTTGGATTGGTTTGGGATTGGTTTGGATTGGTTTGGATTGGTTTGGATTGGTTTGGATTGGTTTGGTTGGTTGGTTGGTTGGTTTGGATTGGTTTGGATTGGTTTGGATTGGTTTGGATTGGTTTGGATTGGTTTGGATTGGTTTGGATTGGTTTGGATTGGTTTGGATTGGTTTGGTTGGTTTGGATTGGTTTGGATTGGTTTGGATTGGTTTGGATTGGTTTGGTTGGTTTGGATTGGTTTGGTTGGTTTGGATTGGTTTGGTTGGATTGGATTGGTTTGGATTGGTTTGGATTGGTTTGGATTGGTTTGGATTGGTTTGGATTGGTTTGGATTGGTTTGGTTGGTTTGGATTGGTTTGGATTGGTTGGATTGGTTTGGATTGGTTTGGTTGGTTTGGATTGGTTTGGATTGGTTTGGATTGGTTTGGTTGGTTTGGATTGGTTTGGATTGGTTTGGGATTGGTTTGGATTGGTTTGGATTGGTTTGGATTGGTTTGGATTGGTTTGGATTGGTTTGGTTGGTTTGGATTGGATTTGGATTGGTTTGGATTGGTTTGGATTGGTTGGGATTGGTTTGGATTGGTTTGGATTGGTTTGGGATTGGTTTGGATTGGTTGGATTGGTTTGGTTGGATTTGGATTGGTTTGGATTGGTTTGGATTGGATTTGGATTGGATTTGGATTGGACTTATTGATTTGGATTGGATTTGGATTTGGATTGGATTTGGATTGAATTTGGATTGGATTTGGATTGGATTTGAATTGAACTTCAATTAGTATTTGAATGGGTGTTAAATTAGAATGAATTTTGGATTAAATTTGATTTGAATTGAATTGACTTGGAATTGTCAATAAATTTTATTTTTATATTTTGGGTCCCAATCTTTACCTTCGTCGTGAGCATCGTCTGTATTCTACAATGCAAAGTTTTTTCCTCATTCTTGCATACACTGTGCCTGTTTCCAACTGGAAAACTTCCTTCATGTTTAGAGGAGTTAAAATTTTTTTGGACTTCATTTATTTACATGTTAACATTTTTTTCTGTAATATATTGCTGGAAATATTTTCTTTTCAGGGAACTAATCCTTACAATTACCAATCATGATTTTGATTGCAAATACAGCATTTATTAATTTGACATATTTCTTGTTGAATTAGTTACAAAGTGCATAGCATTTCAAAGGCGAAAAGGCATATATCATTGATATTTATGTTCTTATTTCGGTTTGTTTTAAATCGTGCACTAGTTACTGCTCAATGTCTGACCCAACGAAGGTAAAATCACTTCTTCTTGCAATTTGAATTCAGCAAACCCTTATCAGGAAAGCCACAACTGTATAAGTGGTGTTGACCAAACTGACGAATGCAATTGTTGAAATTCTAAAGATTCCAAGGCAGTTCATAGATACCCCGTTTCGTGTATTCATCCAAGTGATTATCAACATCGTTCTCATTTGCACGTATTCGGAGTGGTTCTCTCGTCTGTACGGTATTTTGGCGCAAAGCTCGAAAATCAAATTACCAATAGAGTAATAAAAAATTAGACTTCAATGATTTGTGTTTAAATTCCAAAAGCACTTGCCTCGACTTGAAGATTATCAACCAATCGACACAATGAATAGTATTCTATTAGCAATAGAGTAGGTGGTACTGCTAATATCATTGAAAATATGTTGAACCCAGATATCTTGATAAGATACAGCAGCATTCCTAGTGTGAAAATTGAAAAATAATGGACCAATACAAACATTTTTCCAACCAAATTTTGAAGGATCCTAAAAAATCTAATAAAAAAAACTCAATTATGTTATTTCTAATTTGTAAAGAACACATATACCTCCAGTATTTCAGATGATGCTCCTGAGTCTCCTTAACTTTTTGGAAATAATTATCCTCAATTAAAATAGGATGGGTAATTATTTGTTCGTAACGGTGGGCCAACATTCTGAGTTTTGCTCGCATACCGAGCAACAGGACTGTTAGTGTAATTGAATTCGAGAGAAACATGGGAAACAGTATCAATGGTGCTAAGTTTATGATGACACAATGCAGAACTATGGATACAAGTTGACCAGTGACGAGTAATTGAGACGGTAGGGCGAATCCTATATTGGTGGCTGTGTTTGGCACCGACAATAGTACGATATCTACGATTATTATAGAGATTATCAGCTTTATAATTCTACTTGCGTGCCGATTGAAGTTCCGTGTTTCAATATCATCGTATTGATCATCACCCGATGAGACACAATTACTGCTGACGAATTTCCTAATAATTCCAATGGGATTCTGGAGGAATGAAATCAATAACGTTTTAATCACTGCAACAAACCAACCACTTATTTTCACAACGTCCCACAAGACCATGGGTAAGTTATTCTTTTGTTCATGGAGCGAATTTCTCAATTGCAGAAAGAACACAAACCCACTGAAAGCAAACAAACACTTGATTAAGAAGCGAATGTAGAACCCTACTATCCATTCCGAAGTTGACGAATTGATGCCTGCGTCAAATTGAAAAAAAAAGTCGCATGTTATATGTATGTGAAATGAGTTTATGATAATTACCTCCAAGTGTTGTTATTAGATCCAACCACCAGAAGCAATCCCCAACCGGCCCTTTATCGGACCAAAAATGGCGAATTTTGTGAAGCGATGTCGAACACCATTCACGGGTATTTTTCCAGGCCAGTCGTAGAACTGTGATCATCTTACTTTGCTGTCCCAAGGTAAAGTGTGCAACCAGCTCTTTCGATCATTAACAGTCTGGGGGAGATGGTTACTTGCAATATTTATATATTCTGCTATGGAAATCTTTGATTAGGGAAAGGGGGAGAGGATCCGAGGCTTTATAGGTTAGGGTGTTGTTTTAGACTGATACGTTATTGAAAATTGAATAAGGCATAGATTTTGAGATCTCGAATTTAACCCAACACTTGCTATAATTAACTCGAATGTTTTCTGACGAAACTGAATTGCTCACTCTTAGTACCACATTGAATCATATTCCCATAACTGAAAGCTATATCTTCTTCCGGAGGATGTAGAAGCTCCAATGGTAGTTTTCGCGAGACATAAAACGAACAACCATGACTAATTTTGAATTTGATGCCCAGAATGTTCGATGTTTGCGTGCAATCCAAGTAGGCCCTGTCTTGTTTGACAATTTCTTGTCGCACAGTCGGTCAATTTTTGATTCCCCAGCCCATGTATAGTATTGGATGGGCATTCCGCTCATACGAGGAATTAATCGATGCTCTAAAAGGTGTATAAAAATTTCCTACTGCTTCTGTGCCTGTCTGAAGTAGAGAACTTTCTCGATCGATTCAAAAAGGATACTGCCGTTATAGAAATAATGTGGTGAAGCATGAAAAAAATGGCACCCACTACTAATTGCTCACAGTGGATGGGCGAAGAAGGCTGAACAATTAGGTGACAAACTTAGACTTACTTTTCCAGATTGCTGGCATTGTTCGTAGAATAAAATAAATCAGTGATTTTCAAGGGGAAAATGAACTGAAGCGATCGTTCACAATAATGGCATTCCCAAGTAATATTTCATGATGAAATATTTTTCATGAAAGATTTTCATGACCTAAAACTGGTCATAAGACGAATTTAGTACTATTTAACTATTAATACTAAGAAGAAGAAGAAGAAGAAGAAGAAGAAAATTCAACGCAAATCTTTGCTGATAAGGTCTCACTCTTTGTTTACATTTTCTAACACTGATCTCAAATCATAAACTGATCTCGGAATGCGGTCATGGATAGAGCTTACCAGGCTCTAGAACATCAATCTTCTATCAAAATGAGAAAAAAAAATCATCAACAACATTCTACGCAACTCTTTCCTTACTTATTTTCATACTTTGTTTACATATTCTAACACTGAACTCAAGTCATCCACTGATCTCGAAATGCAGTCATGGATAAAGTTTACCAGGCTCTACAACATCAATCTTGAATCAAAATCGGAAAAAAATATCAACAATATTCTACGCAACTCTTGCTCATTAACTTTAAATATGGTGTGTAGGTAGAACTGTAGGTAAAAATTAGGGCATGTCGCTTGGACCGATTCGTCGTCGTCCCGTGGGTAGTAATCTAAACAGCCAGGTATATCCGGCTGTTTGGCTGGCTGGCTGTTTAGATTACTACCCACGGGACGACGACGAATCGGTCCAAGCGACATGTCCTAATTTTTACCTACAGTTCTACCTACACACCATATTTAAAGTTAATGAGCAATGTTTTTCTTCAGTCGATAACAAACACTGAAGAAGTTTCCAAGTAGGAAACGAAATACGTATCTGCTTGTTGATACATAAAAAAGTTAATAGTGGAAGTAAATGGAAGAATAATAGCATTTAACCATCATTTTCGGACTTCAAATAGATTGTCTCCGTAAAATGAGTAAATTCATCTCAAAATTGAACAAACTTCTTAGCATTGTATCCGCGTATACGTTTTGCCTTTCTCGTACAAATAAGTTGTACCGAAAGGCTATCATTTCACTCAGAAAACGAACTTTTATAGAAGCCGCTTAGACCCGTAGTATTATATACCAATCGACTCAACTCGACGAGCTGAGCACATGTCTGTCTGTTCGTGTGTATGTGTCAGTCAAGTCATCCACTGATCTCGGAATGCAGTCATGGATAGAGATTACCAGGCTCTAGAACATCAATCTTGAATCAAAATCAGAAAAAAATATCAACAATATTCTACGCAACTCTTTGCTTACATATTCTTCATAGATACCCTCCCGGGGGAATGATTGTTTTCTTCGTCAAATATGTGTGTGTGTGCACAAAAGCTATAAAAAACATTAGACAACTTTTCGTATATTAATCCTTAACCGATTTTCTCGCAACAAGTTTCATTCGACAGGGGACAAAGCTTTGTTGATCACTATTGAATTTTATAACGATCGGTCATTGCGTTTAAAAGTTATGAAGAAAATGGTACTTCGGGTCATATAAACCCCATATAAGGTTGGTGTCTTAACTAAATGCGAGAAAGGAACCACCAACGCTAGGTGGATTAATCTGGTTTTTTTTACAGACTACTCTGTGTTTCGCCCTTAGCGTATTGAAAAGCCCCCTTCTAGGGTTCCCTCCCTAGAAGCCTGTTCCATGCTCCTTACCATCTGCATTCCCTGTTCTTATCATTTGCTTCTTACGTCTTGTTTATCTGTCAAATAAATGATGAAAAAGACAATGAAAGTGATGACACAAATCTCTTAAATTAGGGGAAACGTGCCCCCTGAGCTGACCTTCTGATACCTGTATCAGTTATCAATGGAAAAGGGCTCTCCGGATGCTAGTCAAACGGATGATTACGGAATCGTTGATTACTGAGGAAATCCAGGGGAAGAAAACGGAGCACTAACGCCCTACCCCGACATGTGCGACATCTGGATTTGATTCTAAAATGTAAACAACAGTCTTAATTATTTACCACCTTTTTGTAATTGCGAGGCAATTTTTATGCACACTTTTGTTTACGATATATTTTATCAAAATATATCACACTATCTTGCAGCTATATAACGATGTGGTATACTTGAAATACTGTAGGGACTCGATTATTATTTAATCAGACTAAGGCCGAAGTGGCCTGTCCATTCGACTCGGTTCATGGCTACACGTCGCGAACCACGCAGTCTACGGAGGGTCCGCAAGTCATCTTCCACCTGATCGATCCACCTTGCCCGCTGCGCGCCTCGCCTTCTTGTGCCCGTCGGATCGTTGTCGAGAACCCTTTTTAACGGGGTTACTGTCCGACATTCTGGTTACGTGCCCGGCCCACCGCACTCGTCCGATTTTCGCGGTGTGAACGATGGATGGTTCTCCCGACAACTGATGCAACTCGTGGTTCATTCGCCTCCTCCACGTACCGTCCGCCATCTGCACCCCACCATAGATGGTATGCAACACTTTCCTTTCGAAAACTCTCAGTGCGCGTTGGTCCTCCACGAGCATCATCCAGGTCTCGTGTGCGTAGAGCACTACCGGTCTAATTAGCGTTTTGTAGATTGTCAGTTTGGTACGGCGGCGAACTCTATTCGATCGGAGCGTCTTGCGGAGTCCAAAGTATGTACGGTTTCCAGCCACTATGCGTCTCCGAATTTCTCTGCTGGTGTCATTTTCGGCAGTCCCCAGTGAGCCCAAGTACACAAATTCTTCTACCACCTCGATTTCGTCACCAGCGATGCAAACTCGCGGTGGGTGGCTCACATTGTCTTCTCTTGAACCTCTTCCTATCATGTACTTTGTCTTCGACGTGTTAATGACTTCCGATCCGCTTGGCTTCCCTCTTTAGTCTGATGTAGGCTTCCTCCATCTTCTCAAAGTTACGTGCCATAATATCTATGTCGTCGGCGAAGCCAAATAGCTGGACGGACTTATTGATAATTGTACCACTCGTGTTAATCCCTGCTCTTCGTATTACCCCTTCCAAAGCGATGTTGAATAGCAGATACGAAAGACCATCACCTTGCCGTAACCCTCTGCGGGTTTCAGAAGGGACTCGAGAATGCCCTGAAACTCGAGCTACGCACATCACCGGATCCATCGTCGCTTTGATCAACCGTGTCAGTTTATCCGGAAATCCGTGTTCGTGCATTAGCTGCCATAGCTGGTCTCGATCGATTGTATCATATGCGGCTTTGAAGTCGATGAACAGATGATGTGTGAGCACGTTGTATTCGCGACATTTCTGCAGTACTTGGCGAATGGCGAACACCTGGTCTGTGGGGGAGCGTTCGCCCATAAAACCCACCTGGTACTGCCCCACGAACTCCCTTGCAATTGGTGCTAGTCGACGGCATAAAATTTGGGAGAGTATCTTGTAGGCGGCATTCAGCAATGTGATTGCGCGGTAGTTGCTACAATCCCGCTTATCGCCCTTTTTGTAGATGGGACACACGACACCTTCCATCCACTGCTGCGGCAAAACTTCCTCCTCCCAAATCATGGTAATGACCCAGTGCAGCGCTCTAGCCAGTGCCTCACCACCGTGTTTAAATAGCTCTCCTGGTAGTTGGTCAACCCCAGGGGCTTTGTTATTTTTCAGCCGGCCAATCTCCTCCTGGATTTCCTGGAGATCCGGAGCCAGTAGAATTATGTCCTGCGCGCGTTCTCCCAGGTCCATCACCATAACGCCATCTTCGTCTGCCACATCGCCATTCAGGTGTTCTTCGTAGTGCTGCCACCACCTTTGGATCACCTCACGCTCGTTCGTAAGAAGGTTCCCGTTTATGTCCTTACACATATCAGGCTGTGGCACGTGGCCCTTACGTGAACGGTTTAACTTCTCATAGAACTTTCGTGTGTTATTAGCGCGGTACAGCCCAAGTAACAATTTTCTTGCTTGTTAGATTTATTTAATTCTTATAGCGGATTTATGACAGCAGTCACCATGGCTAGTTGCTCAGATTTATTGGCGATCTTATTGCTATCAATAATCCTCTAATAATTCTGCTCGAAAAGCTTCAAATGTCAAATGATGACTGGTCTTGTTAGCAGCTCTACGGTTGTTACGAAGAGCGTAATAAGTCCAATTTTCAAAGCTTGATCAAAGCCATAATTTTTGGTCGTAATGTTGTCAAATGAATAACCCCAATAAGAATATTTACATTGCGAAGGCTTTATAACGGTGTTTAATAAGAGCAACATTTTTCTGATCGAAATCTATGATGGCCATATTGGAAATGGAGAACCAACTTCAAGTCAGTGAAATTTATCACTGGAATTTATGATTAAACGGTGTTTTCGCAGCGAAAGACACGTTTTTGGTAAAATATATAAAAAAAAAAAACAAATATATTTGGGAGTGAAGATTTACGTTATTGCTGTTATAATAATTTTAAATTTATTGCCCAAAACTATATTATTTTGCGGGCGCGTAGTGTTTAATCTCATTTTTGCACTAGCTTTCACCATGAAATCGAGCGCGCACCTCATTTCCATGAAAGTACATTGAAAAAAAAAACCTGAAAAAGTATAATTTTGTAGTCATCCACATCATGATTTTCATCAACACTTTAGTTTGTAATTATTTGTTTGCAAGGTTTTGTTTCTCTTTTTTCAAAGCAACATTTTTGACAGCTGCCGCAGCCAAATTCCCTTTTTTGCGGGCGGCTTGAAATGGATTTTTATATACTCTTATAAGAGGTTTATAGTGGTAATCTAGAGAGGGCCATTTGGACATATCTTACTCTTATAGTGGTCATCCGAAGGTAACCCTGTAGTAATGGATTTTATTGTCAGTTCTTGTAATTCGATCTTAAAAACCATTCCTAGAGCGTTACTTGGGAGTTGCTCCGTCTCTTCACGGTCTCGGTCTTCTTGCTGGCGCTTTTTCCACAGGAAAATCGAGTTTTGTCTGTTCCGCTCCCGTTTGTATCGTGCCTCGTTCGCCCTCGTGCGGTGTTGCAGCAATCTCGCCCATGCTACATTCTTCTCTTCTACTAACTGCTCACATTCGCCGTCATACCAATCATTTCTCTGATCCGGGGGCACCGTGCCAAGTGCAGCGGTTGCGGTGCTACCAATGGCGGATCGAATATTCCTCCAGCCATCTTCAAGAGACGCTGCGCCTAGCTGCTCTTCCGTTAGGAGTGCCACTTCCAGCTGCTGCTCGTATTCTTGGGTTTGTCTACCGTCTTGTAGCCGACCAATGTTAAGCCGCGGCGTCCGACTTCGACGCGTGTTGTACACTGTCGAGAGTTCTGAGTGTAGGCATACTGCAACGAGGTAATGGTCGGATTCAATATTCGCACTACGGTAAGTGCGGACGTTCGTGATGTCGGAGAAGAATTTACCGTCGATTAGAACGTGGTCGATTTGGTTTTCCGTTTCTTGGTTAGGTGATCTCCATGTGGCCTTGTGGATATTTTTGCGGGGAAGAAGGTGCTTCGGACTACCATTCGGCGAGAGGCTGCGAAGTTTATGCATCGTTGGCCTCTGTCAATCGATACGGTGTGCAGACTATCCGGTCCGATGACCGGTCTATACATTTCCTCCCTTCCTACCTGTGCATTAATGTCACCGATGACGATTTTGACGTCCCGCAGTGGGCATCCATCGTATGTCTGCTCCAGCTGTGCGTAGAACGCTTCATTCTCGTCGTCGGGTCTCCCTTCGTGTGGGCAGTGCACGTTGATGATGCTATAGTTGAAGAAACGGCCTTTAATCCTCAGCTTGCACATCCTTGCGTTGATTGGCTGCCACCCAATCACACGATGGCGAATCTTACCCAGCACTATGAAGCCGGTTCCCAGCTCGTTGGTGGTGCCACAGCTTTGGTAGAAGGTAGCCGCTCGATGCCCGCTTTTCCACACTTTCTGTCCTGTCCAGCAAATCTCCTGCAGCGCCACGACGTCGAAGTTACGGGGATGTAATTCATCGTAGATCATGCTGTCGCAACTTGCGAAACCTAGCGACTTACAGTTCCATGTTCCAAGCTTCCAATCGTGATCCTTTATTCGTCGCCTAGGTCTTTGATGAGTATATCGAGTCGCATTATCTCTTATATTGTTCGTAATGATTGGTTTTCCAGGCGGCTTATTGGGCCTGCGCAAACCTCCTGTCTCGACGGAGGGCCGTCGTGTCAGGGCTGTTTAGCGTCCCATCTAACACCAGGACTTGGGCTTGTGCGCTTTGAGCGGCACATGGTCGCTTTGGTGGGGCCTACTTGCGGATACATGCAGCTTTCTATAGAAGTTTAACAGGGCCCACTGTCATATCCCACCACATCCTAGGCAAGCCCCACATATAGCAGATGGCCTGGGGAGGGATCGTCAAGCCCTTGGACATAGTCCCTGCTGCCCGCTGTAGGGACTGGAAAAAGAATTTATTTGCAGTAACCAACCGATTATAAATATTTCCGAATTAACGATTGCGCCCTAATACCAGTTCTAAGCTTCGATGCAGAGTACACGAGCTTTGTTCGCCAGTGACAGGCATACGGGGCCCTTGAGAAATCAACTAAATCGCGAAATCCTTGATTTTGGCGCCCCCTAAGGCCTGGCGCCCTTGGCGGGGTCAACCTGGCCAACCACACGCTACGGCACTGTCTATCAGGGATACCCTCTCGGAAGGAATGACTGTTTACTTCATTGAATATACCCTCTCGGGGGAATGACTGTTTACGCTGTCAGGGATTACTTTTCGGGAAACTGTCTAGTCTACACTACTAATATACCACACTTTGTTATATGTAAAATAGATCAACAGAATCAACAAATTTCGCGCACTAAAATATTCTCCATATAAATCCATTACAAATAATGTGTCTCGACTAACTTACATTTACCAGAAACAAATTACTCAAATTAGATTATTTTAAATAGAATGATGGTTCATATTAATGACAATTCTATTTTTGCTGATGAGCAATTTGGTTTTCGCCATGGGCATTCAACCACTCATCAGTTATTAAAAGTTACGAACTTAATTCGGCTCAACAAATCTGAAGGATATTCGACTGGAGTTGCTCTTCTTGATATAGAGAAAGCATTTGACAGTGTTGGCATGAAGGTTTGATTGTAAAATTGATGAATTTTAATTTTCCTCTGTACATCATTAAACTGATCCAAAATTATTTATCA
Source organism: Armigeres subalbatus (assembly GCF_024139115.2). Lineage (NCBI taxonomy): Eukaryota > Metazoa > Arthropoda > Insecta > Diptera > Culicidae > Armigeres > Armigeres subalbatus. The sequence goes on from NC_085140.1 coordinate 79,570,688, forward strand.
GATCGCTCACTGCAGGTAAACTATCAGAATTCTAAATCTGATAGATAACCTGTAAAAGCTGGTGTTCCCCAAGGCAGCATACTGGGGCCCATATTGTACAACATTTTTACTTCTGACTTACCTGACTTTCCACCAGGGTGTCAAAAATCTTTGTTTGCAGATGACACGGGTCTCTCAGCCAAAGGGCGAAGCCTTCGTGTCATTTGTAGTAGATTGCAAAAAAGTTTGGATATTTTCTCCACTTACTTGCAAAAATGGAAAATTTCCCCGAATGCTTCCAAAACTCAGCTTATAATTTTCCCACATAAGCCGAGAGCTTCTTATTTGAAACTTTCTAGCAGACATATTGTCACTATGAATGGGGTTCCAATTGATTGGTCTAGCGAAGCTAAATATTTAGGACTTCTGCTAGATCAAGAATTAACTTTTAAAAATCAGATTGAAGGCTTTCAAGCCAAATGTAACAAATATATTAGACACTTATAAACAGAAAATCAAAACTTTGTCTTAAGAACAAACTTTTGATTTACAAACAAATTTTTAGACCAGCCATGTTGTATACAGTGCCAATATGGACTAGTTGCTGCAATATCAGAAAGAAGGCACTTCAGAGGATACTAAATAAAATTTTGAAAATGATTCTGAAGTTGCCTCCGTGGTATAGTACCAATAAACTGCATAGAATTTCTAATATTGAGACATTGCAACATATGTCCAACAAAATAATTTCCAATTTTAGACAAAAATCGTTGCAATCTTCTATTACAACGATTAGCTCCTTGTACCTTTTGAATAAAATAGGTTAAGTTTAGTTTAAGTTGAAAACATTGTAATTCCTACATGGTTTAATTCAACCAGAGGAAATATCCTAACTGCCAGAGGAAATTGAAATGTACTCACTACTCACTTCACAATACTTACTTTTCACAGTGAGAAAAGAGAAATGATTAGTGAGAAGTGAGTAGCGCGACGGTTTACTTCGATCTTCTTACTTTTCACAGTGACAAGTGCGAAATGATAAGTGGGAAGTGAGAAGTGAGACGTCTGACTTCATACTTCTCACTCATCATTCTTCACTTCTCATTTTCCACATCTTATTTCGCACTTCACGTTTACGCAATGAAAAGTGAGGAGCTTCTTCTTACTTATCACACCACTTTACTCACTTCTCACTGTGAGAAGTGAGAAGTTCGTGGTTAGAAGTTAAAGGCCTCTTACTTGCTCCACATGTCTTACTTCTTATTGTTTCCAGTGGTCTCTTTTGCCAAACGACTATGAAATTTTCGGCCAAAAGACCTGATCGGTCAAATAACCTATTCAGTCAAACTGACTTTCAGTCTTATGGTCTGTTCGGCCAAATGATATATTCGGCCAAACAACTTTCGGCATAGTGACCTTCGGCCAAATGAAACCATGCTCCCTTCGGAGGTTCTCCCAGGAATTTCAGCAGCAATTCTCCCAAAAGTTCCTCCAGGAATTACTCCGGGGTTGCTAGGAATGCGTAATGCAATTATTCATGAGTCGCATGGGTGTGCTAGATTTTTCCATCAAAACAAACTAGCCAGCTTTCTCAACATGGCGGATTGGTTTGACTAACTTGAAGCTACACCTCCATTTAAGACACCTTGCTTTGGGCCTATCCGTCATTGAAATTGCTACTAGAATAGGTCTGGTGAATTGGAACGCTTGCTCTCTAAAGAACAAAATCATCGAGTTCAGCTGTTTCCTCGAGGAGAAAGAGACCGACGTTGCGTTCATCACCAAAATCAACATAAAACCCCAGGTAAGTGCATCAATATCGGTTTCGGTAGATCGAACAATCTCCAGGGGGAGGAGTGGCCATCGCATTACGAAGCAATTACCGTCTGCTGCCGAGCTTCAAGCTAAAGTTCATCGAAGGCCATTGGAGTGGAAATTACTACCTCCCCCCCGGTGAGAGCATCTTAACCGACCGACAAACGGGTGGTGATCAAAAGGTGAAGAGAAACATTTGAATGGCGCTGAAAATGCAGGCAATGAGGGTCAAAAGAGAGAAGGAGACGACCACGTTAGATCAGCATACGGTGAAAAACAACCAGAATGATTTCCAGGAGCTCAAAAACAATAGGGCAGCTGGTGAAGATAGTATATGAGCTAAACTTATCAACATAGAAAAGCAGGGCACTTGACTGCACAGACTGATAGTCAGAATATGGAGAACAGAACAGCTACCGGAGAAGTGGAAAGAAGGGGTCATATCCACAAGCTGGAGTGAGAAAACTTTTCATAAATGCCGCCTACAAAGTTATATCCTAGATCGTCTTCCGTCTTTCGGGGCTAGGTAAGAATTAGCAGAGCAGAGCCCTATCAAATGGTCCGTTTTTAGGAAAGACAATAACACATTATCATCAAAGCTATCTATTTTTTTATTTGATTTGAGAATGCCTTTTCCTACACATATGCAAAACTACACATAGCCAAATTTAGCAAACACCAATCAAAAACCCTGATTAATCCACCTAGCGGTGATGATGCCTTTCTCGCTCGTTCAAAAGGGTTGACAAACATATTAGAAAAGTCTTATATAACACTAAAAAGGGCTTATTTTTCACATTTGTGTATGGCAGCTTTACTTTGTACCGTTAAATGCACAAAAACGATCCATAAAAAAATGAAAAACGATCCATAAAAAAATGAAAAACATCTGAATTGGAATGTTCCATAAAACGCTACCTTAAATCCAAAAAATAATTCAGGCGTATCCATAAAGATTAATTTTAAGATCCATAACTAAGCTAAAAAATAAACCAAATAATTGAAAAATATGTATGTACCTTCAAATATGATCAAGAAAAACAATATCATTCCTGCTACATATTTTCCCATCATCCATTTGGAAAATGATCCATAGAAAACTACATTTTGATCCATAAAAATACAATTTTGTGCAATTTGTTCAGTTTTGGATATATGATCCATAATATTGGTCATTTGACAAACTTTCGAGTGTTTCTTGTTTTGAAGTCAGAATCCAGCTTAGGCTTCTGGCACCCAATCAATAAGATAGCCTTTTTAAAATTATTGTTTTGAATAGTATGATTCTTCATATAGATAAGAATTCATTTTTTGCTGATGAGCAGTTCCGTTTTTGTCATTGACATTCAACCACTTTTCAACTAAGATTTACGAATTTGATCCGACTTAATAAAATCTAAAGAGAATTCTACTACGGTTGCTTTTCTTCATATGGAGAGCATTTCGGAGGTTTTAACCGGAGGTTTTATTAAAATTGATTCATATATTAATTTGTTTTTGTATATATTATAATGAACTGATCTAAAATTATTTATCAGATCACTCTGTACAAGTAAACTATCCCTGTACAAAATCTGATAGATTACTCGTGACAGAGCTGGCCTAATACTTTATATCATACTGATTGCATACCTGATATTATTCTATCAGGAAATCAAAAATCGTTGATTGCCTTAAAGTAATTTGTTATGGATTATAGCAAGGATGTTTTCGTTCATTTAGTAATATAGGTTCGATAATTTAGTAGTTTGTCAATAACTCATTCCAGAGGTTAAATGTCGAAAAATATCCGCACCAGAAGTCCACCATAAAACACGTTTTAAAATTTAACTTCTGGTATGAGTAATCGACAAACTAAATGATCGAACTTAGATTACTACATGATCCAAAACATGCTTGGATTGTAGAAAAGTTTGGACACATTTTTCATTGACCTGCCAAAAAAAAAATTCCTTCAAATCCTTCCGAAACTCAGCTTCTCCCACATAATCCGAGTGCTATTTGAAATCTTCAAACAGATGTGTTGTCACTATATGAATGGTGTTGCAATTAGACTAGCGAAGTCCAAGATTTAGGACTTATGTATAGCATGAATTAATTAACTATCAAAAACCACACCGAAGGTATACAAGCGAAAAGGTACGAATATAGTAAGTAGTTATAGAAAATCAAAACCATTTACTAAAACAAATTGTTTTATTTACAAACTAATTGTTAGACCAGCCATGTTTACATATACTGTGCCAATATGAATTATTTGCTGAAACGCCAGGAAGAATACATTACAGAGGATTCAAAATAAATGTTGAAATTGATTCTGAAGTTGCTTCCCTGCACACCAAAACATTATGAATATTAGGCGATTTGAATTAATTGACACAAAAGCACATGACGTAAACTCAATCGTATATGTTTTTCAACGTCAGATGATTTAAATATGCCACGGAACCTAAAAACACAGCTCCAGGTGCGTTGCCGCACGAATGCACAAGCCGATGATAAGTGCAAATTGCATATAACCTGTTATACTTCGATCACCACTCGTCCAAGAAGTAAAGATAGCTAAGGGGTAACATTCTAGGCTCTCACTCAGAGAGTTTGTGTTCGACGCTCATTCGGTTCTCATTTTTTTTTCAAAAACATATTTATAAACAATTTTTATTTCCCAATATTTATTTATAATTCAATGGGATTGTATAAACTCGTCTTATGACAGGTGAAAACATTCCACTAAAAAGCTCAAAATAATTTTCTTATCAAATTTTTATTTTCTAAAACTCTATACCAAATTTTTGAAACGACTTCTCTGCGATTGTAAACAAAGTTAAAAATATCGATTCGTCAAATCTGAGAGGTGAGAGCACTCCCACGCAATCCAGCACCACTAACAGGTAGCCGAAGTATTTACCTATATGTTAGACTACATATCTACACATGTCTTTTAATCGAAATAAATAGACTTTCATGTTGCCAATCTAAAAGAAAATTAAATTTCAAATCCGAAAAATCTAACTATTTTCAGCTAAAATGTGTTTTAACATTTTAACAATCATTTTGAAATTGACGCCCTTCACCCTTGCCGGGGTGATGGGCCAAGCGACGGCAAGCGACTGAAGCGAATGCAGTGACGTTTTATTTTAGTATTACAAAAAAAATCCCGGGATATGGAACAAAAAATGTTTCCAGTTGGCAAACATTCGAGTGTTTCCCAGTTTGAAGTCAGAATCCAGCTTAGGCTTCTGTCACCCAATCAATAAGATCATATACAATTGGATCGAGTGTTGGAATGTGCATATTTTCATTTTGTGCGTTTATTATAAAGACTTGCAGCTCTGTTCGAACTTAATCGTTTGTATTATGACACTTTTGGTCTATAAGAAATAAGTTTTCGTAAATAATTCCTCAGATAAAGGTGCTTTGTAATTTTAAATTAATTTTCATACACATATTTGGGGCATGCGAATAAGTGCAATATTCAATCAAACTAAGTGTTATTTATAATGCGAATAAATTTGTCGCTTGTAGAATTTATCTAATTTAATCGATAATAATGAATATTCACTTGTTGGGAATATTTGTGTTTTCACATGGCCGGGGTAACCCATTTTTCTACTCAAATTTTCGATTAGCAGATTTAATTGATAACAAATCGTATGGATATCCTACAAAAATATACATAAAAATTGATATTGTATGATGTTCGTTTTATTTTTGCGAACGAAGTACCACAAGTCAGTCAAAAAGCCGCTTGGTGCGATTTGGCTAAGCCCCGACCACATGTCGTTGAATTACCAATACTTTTTACTGTATTTCTTTCAAATTGATACATTCAAGGTAGACAAAATTCAGAAAAATATTCGCCCTGCCTTACGCCGTATGAATAAAAATATTCCATTGTGTAATCAATGATATACTTAAAAGCTTTTAATGACAATTTATGGACTGGAAAATTAATTAAAAATGAAGATGGTACAAATATGCAATTATGTACAAATGCAATAAACCAATTTTCAATATAATATAATATCATAATTATTATGATTTGCTTTTTGCTAATTCAAAGACGAATTCGAGAACGTTTTTGTGGTATGGTAGAAGCTGTGGGGAGTTTTCTCCAAATCTCCCACAGCATACTCTACCACAAAAACGTTCTCGAATCATCTTTTGAATCTGCAAAAGCAAATCATAATAATTATGTTATTATATTATATAGTTGTTTAATCGATTGTTTAAATTCGAAATCATTTAAAAAATTTAAAATCAAATTTTATTCCATCGTAACATTTTCTATCACTTTGCGAATGTTTCCTGAAATTCATTCAATTTACAAGCAGACAACGCAAGAAACATATACCCCCCTATGCTGCTCAAGCACTTCGGCGCCAACAGCACTTTTTCGTGGTTCTTGTGACGACCGCCAGACGTCAAAATGATCTACTACCTATGTGCTTTCTTGCCTCATGTATGTAGGTATTTACTCCTATCAGTGCTAAAAATAGAACAGAAGCACGGCTTGCTGTACGCGCTGTACGGGCTGTGTACAATGCGATGCCTGAAGCAAGCTGAAAATAAACAGTCAAAGCTTGTGTTGCTGATGCTACGATGCGATGCCGACCGATGCGCAGTGGCGGAAACCCGTACAAAGAAAGATTCGTTTTTTTCGCGAAGCTCACACATATTGTGAATGAGCTAATTCCTTAATTTGTTGATTGTAGCTTGTTAATTTAATTTTTGGTAACTTGGTGTTAAAAAGTTAAATTAAAAAAGGGCAAATTAAATTCGAAAAATTCTTTTAGTCTGACATTTATATGGGGGCCCGCCACTGTGCGACGGCACATTGCCATTCCTTTTTTCACCCGCATTCGTACGGGAGAGCGTTGAACAAAGCACGATGCATTTTGAAATTGCTATATGTACATGAGTATGTGATATAGGGTATTTGTGTTTTTCTTAGCGCATGACTTAGCGCATTAGCAATAAGACGTGAGAAAAGTTATGTATGACGTTTAACATAGGAGAGGGTTTTCAATTACTGAACGGATATCGGATAACAGAAATTTGTAATTTCCATAGGGCACCCGTAATCTGACTGGAGGTAGTGGGTCCTTATTGATATTTTCCATTATTATACACATAGGTTTCCTTTCGTTGCGGTATGATGTAATTATGCCATCACACCAATATAATTTTTCATAACAATATTGACTTCCTCACATCAATGGTGAAGCAACTTTTGCGAAGCTATTTTGAATAATTGGTGAGGTGAAATAAATCTCATTTTAAAATCAATATTTTATCTATTAGTTAATGTAATGAAAATGTTTACTTTCAATCACGAAACGTGCACTTCGAGAATAGTTGGTAAATCCAAACCACTATTCACTTGGATCGTAGTGCAATTTGCACCAGTTCTGATCAATCACGGAGTAGCAACCATTGATATGTACAGTCAGTCTAAGCTAAGCTAAGCTGAAACTGTATAGTTTCAATCAACAAACGATAAAAACAAATATTTTCTTTTCTCAATTCATTAATATTTCCAGTATAGGAACATTTACCCTAGCAGGATAAACTCTAATGCTATATGGAGGCAATAATCATATCTCCAATTCGATGATTTATGTTTGCATGTATCTTCTCACAAGTTAAGAGTATTGATGGTGCTGTGATATAGTATGCGCTTCCCACCCCAGAGATCACAAGTTCGAATCCGACGTAGGGCGTTTTGCTTTTTTTTTGCACGTGAAAACAGTTTTTTCGCCGTAACTTCGGAACGCAATGTCCGATGAATCTAATTTTCAATAGCAAACAATGGGATTGAATTCTACGTCGAATGGAACTTGTTGCGAGCAAATTGGATAATGCTAAGTACCAAAAAGTGTGTCTCACATTTTTGTACACACACACACACACATACATACACACATACAGACATCACCTCAATTCGTCGAACTGAGTCGATTGGTATATAACACTATGGGTCTCCGAGCCTTCTATCAAAAGTTCGGTTTTGGAGTGATCCTATAGCCTTTACGTATACTTTGTATACGAGAAAGGCAAAAAGTCAGAACCGTATAAGTGGTGTTGATCAATTCAACGAATGCAATTGTTGTAATATTGAAGAGTCCAAGGCAGTCCATGGATACCCCGTTCCGTGTGTTCAGCCAGGTGATCATCAATGTGGTTCTTGTTTGCACGTATTCGGAGTGGTATCTTCGGCTGTACGGTATTTTGGTGCAAAGCTCGAAAATCAAATTACCAATAGAGTCAGCCTGCAGAGTGCATAGCAAAACCGACTAGAATGAATTATGTTCTCATGTTAATTGACTTACCTCGTCCTGAAAATTATCAACCATCTGACACAGTGAATAGTATTCCAGCAGCAACAATGTGGGTGGAGCTACCAATGCTATGGAGAACATATTGATACCAGAGTTCTTCAAGAGAAAAAACAGCATTCCAAGATTGAAAATTGAGAAATAATGGACTAGAAGAAACATGTTACCAACCAAGTTCTTTAAAATGTGAAAACATCTGGGAAATGATAATTTCGTTATATGTATAATTGTTTTTAATTTGATTGGTTCTCAGATACCTCCAATATGTCTGCTGATAATCCTGGGTTTCCCTAATCTTCTGGAAAAAAATGTCTGCGTCCAATTCAGCATGTGTTAAAATTAGTTGGTACCGGTGAGATAACATTCTGTGTTTTGCTCGCATGCCGAGCAACAAAACTGATAGCGTCATTGAATTCGAAAAATACCTAGGGAGTATTATCAACGGTAACAAGATCACGGTGAAACAATGTAGAACGTTCGATACAAGTTCCCCAGACACGAGTAATTGAGATGGCAGTGCAAATGCCATATTCGTAGTCGAACTTGGCACCGATAATATTAAGATATCCACGATCATTATAGAGATGATCAGTTTAATCATTGCACTTGCGTACCGATCGAAGCTCCGTGTTTCGATTTCATCGTATTCAGCATCACTTGAGTTGAAGCAATCACTGTTGATGAATTTCTTAATAGCTTCAATGGGCTTTTGAAACCATCAAATCAGCAACATTTTGCAAAATGTCATGAGCCAAGCAGAAATTTTCGTAACGTTCCATACAATAATGAACAAGTTGTCCGTTTGGTTATGGAGTGAATTTTTCAATTGGAGAAACTGCACAACGCCGTTGAAAGCAAACACGCAGTTGAAAAGGAAGCGAAAGGAGGACGCTGTTGTCCATTTTGAGTCTGGCGTATTGATTCCTACATCATAATGGAGAAAAGGAACAATCAAAATCTTACATAAACATATGTGAGTTAAATTTGCGATATTTACCTCCAAGTGCTAATAACAGGTCTAGCCACCAGAAGCAATTATTATTCTGCACTTTACGGGACCAAAACTGGCGTAGTTTAACAAGCGTTGAACACCACTCGTAAGAATGATTCCAGGCCAACCGAAAAATATTAAACATTTTGCTTCGATGTCTCAAGTTTCAATGTTCAACCAAACCTTTCGATCGGTTGATGCAACCTGATGCAAGCATCAACCATTGAGCGTCTATTCTTACGAAGTGTGACGTAAATTGTTGGCTGAGGGAAATTTTTCTACGCAAATCTTGGGTTGGGGAAGGGGCAAGAAGACACGAACAAAATAGGTCAATTAGATTTTCATAAAATATCTGCATCGTACGACTTTTAATGATGGGTCACATTAGACTGACCCAGTATAACATAGATATTGGAAACAAAAATGTTCGTGTCCACAAAAAACATAAATGGTATGCAAATTTGGAATAATTGCCAAGCGATCTGGAGAATCTCAATGCTATGTTTGGAAATGGAAAAAGAAAACATATTTTAAAAGCTTACATATTTTAAGTCAATAACAGCACCGGCCACGTCCTTACGGTCATATAGGAAAGAAAGGATTGTTATTTTGACTCTCCTTGCTACTAGAGACCGAGAACACCTCTGTATCTCCCCGATTGTCTTGGGATGTGGTATTGTGTTAGTTGCATATGATATTTTATCTGGATTCACTTTGGTGAGTGATGCGATCTAAGGTATGGGATTATATGAAACGTAAATAAAAACGCGTAAAAATTGATTTACTCTCCGAAACGTACAGATCTATACAAAATATCTCGGATAACGCGACCGTTTTGCTTGCAAATTGAAATACGACCAATCGCATAATTGATACAATTGAAAATTCTTGGCTTCAGCGAAAATTTTGAGGTTACGATAAGTTATGATAAAATGCTTCATTCTCACTCATTTACCTTTGAGGGTAACAATATTTTTTGCACAGTCGTATAAGTTAAAATGCATCATTAGCATCGGTACTCCCAGAGATTCGAACTTTTTTTAAAGGATTTTATCGTGGAGTAAATAGCCCCTCGAGTCAGTTTATTAGTATAAACGCTTTTGAAAAACGTCTTTTACGATCTGCTGAATTACACCTTTGCAACACGAGTACAACGTCATGACGTTTCAAAAATAAAAACCTTCATGGATTTGAACGATCAATGAACACCAGATTAAGTTTCGATTTGTAGACATATAACTGTAATATGTACTTTTATCTCATCCGATATCAGTTGACAACAGTTTGACATCTAAAATACATTGCCGTTCTCGAGCAATAAGCAACAACAAGCACTCAATACAGAAGCAATGCACAACAATGATCCTTACATTTTAGCTTTGCTCCGACGCAGCATGCGTGAAATAATAAAAATGACAGATGAATACCAAATTAAAAAAAAAGACTTATCTGCTTTGTAAACAAAGATTCAAACGTCGATTTGACAAGTTTGAAAGCACTGCCACGCAAACCTACACCATCGACAGGTAGCAGAAGCCTATACCTACGTATTAATGGTGTTGATTTGCGTGGAAGTGCTATCAGATTAGTCAAATCGACGTTTGAATCTTTGTTTACGAAAGCAGATAGGTCGTTTTGAAAATTTGGTATTGAGTTGTGCGTTGTTTCGGGCAGCAGGGACTATGTCCAAGGGCTTGAGACCTGTTAAATTCCTATAAAAAGCTGCATGTATCCGCAAGTAAGCTCCACCAAAGCGACCGCCTGCCGTACAAAGCGCACAAGCCCAAGGTGGGCACACAAGTCAGACCCACATGGCATGATAGAGGTGCAACAGAGCATGTAGGGTGTGTTAGAGGGTGCGATAGAGTGAGCACCCAAGTAAGACTCGCAGAGCCCAAGGGAGTTTAGTCGTTATTACCGGTACGGTCGAGTCCGACACTCCAGTACACTTCCGTGTGGTAGTTTGGCAACTACAACGTGTGCTGGGTTAGTGTGTAAATGCATTCTCCCTTGTAAAAAAAAGCCCAAGTCCTGGTGTCAGGTCTGACACAAAACAGACCTGACACGACAGCCCTCCGACGAGACAGGAGGTTTGCGCAGGCCCAATAAGCCGCCTGGGAAACGAATAAATACGAACAATATAAAAGATAATACGACTCGATATAATCGGCAACGACCTAGGCGACGAATAAAGGATCACGATTGGAAGCTTGGAACATGGAACTGCAAGTCGCTAGGTTTCGCAGGTTGCGACAGGATGATTTACGATGAATTACATCCCCGCAACTTCGACATGGCGCTGCAGGAGATTTGCTGAACAGGACAGAAAGTGTGGAAAAGCGGGCATCGAGCGTCTACCTTCTACCAAAGCTGTGGCACCACCAATGAGCTGGGAACCGCCTTCATAGTGCTGGGAAAGATGCGCCAACGCGTGATTGGGTGGAGGCCAATCAACGCAAGGATGTGCAAGCTGAGGATAAAAGGCCGATTCTTCAACTATAGCATCATCAACGTGCACAGCCCACACGAAGGGAGACCCGACGACGAGAAAAAAGCGTTCTATCCTCAGCTGGAGCAGATATACGATGGATGCCCACTGCGGGACGTCAAAATCGTCATCGGTGACATGAACGCTCATGTAGGAAGGCAGGAAATGTATAGACCGGTTATCGGACCGGATAGTCTGCATACCGTATCGAACGACAACGTCCAACGATACATAAACTTTGCAGCCTCCCGCGGAATGGTAGTCCGAAGCACTTTCTTCCCCCGCAAGAATATCCACAAGGTCACATGGAAATCACCTAATCAAGTAACGGAAAACCAAATCGACCACGTTCTAATCGACGGTAAATTCTTCTCCGACATCACGAACGTACGCACTTAACGCAGGGCGAATATTGAATCGGACCACTACCTCGTTGCAGTATGTCTGCGCTCAAACTCTCGACGGTGATCAACACGCGTCGGAGTCGTCCGCCGCGGCTAAACATTGGGCGGCTACAAGACGGTAGACGGCTAAACATTGGGCGGCTACAAGACGGTAGACTAGCCCAAGACTACGCGCAGCAGCTGGAAGTGGCACCCCAACGGAAGAGCAACAGTGTCTCTTGAAGATGGCTGGAGAGATATTGGATCCTCCATTAGAAGCACCGCAACCGCTGCACTAGGTACGGTGCCCCCGGATCAGAGAAAGGACTGGTATTGGTATGACGGCGAATGTGAGCAGTTGGTTGAGGAGAAGAATGCAGCATGGGCGAGATTGCTGCAACACAAGGGCGAACGAGGCACGATACAAACGGGCGCGGAACGGACAAAACTTGATTTTTCGGAGTAAAAAGCTCCAGCAAAAAGATCGAGACCGTGAAGAGACAGAGCAACTGTACCGCGCTAATAACACACGAAAGTTCTATGAGAAGTTAAATCGTTCACGTAAGGGCCACGTGCTATAGCCCGATATGTGTAAGGACATAAACGGGTACCTTCTTATAAACGAGCGTGAGGTGATCCAAACGTGGCGGCAGCACTACGAAGAGCACCTGAATGGCGATGTGGCAGACAACAGTGGCGGTATGGAAATGAACCTAGGACCACGCGCGCAGGACATGTGACTTCCGGCTCCGAATCTCCAGCAAATGCAGGAGGAGATCAGCCGGCTGAAAAACAACAAAGCCCCTGGAGTTGACCAAATACCAGGAGAGCTGTTTAAACACGGTGGTGAGGCACTGGCTGGAGCGCTGCACTGGGTAATTGCCAAGGTTTGGGAGGATGAGGTTCTGCCGCAGGAGTGGATGGAAGGTGTCGTGTGTCCCATCTTCAAGAAGGGCGATAAGCTGGATTGCAGCAACTACCACGCAATCGCATTGCTGAACGCCGCCTACAAGGTACTCTCCCAAATTTTATGCCGTCGACTAACACCAATTGCAAGAGAGTTCGTGGGGCAGTACCAGGCGGGATTTATGGGTGAACGCTCTACCATAGACCATGTGTTTGCCGTACGTCAGGTATTGCAGAAATGCCGCGAATACAACGTGCCCACGCATCATCTATTTATCGACTTCAAGGCCGCATATGATACAAGTGATCGGGACCAGCTATAATAGCTAATGCACGAAAACGGATTTCCGGATAAACATTGATCAAGGCGACGATGGTTCGGGTGATGTTCATAGTATGAGTTTCAGGGGCATTCTCGAGTCCCTTCGTGCGCGTTTCGAAGGGTTCGAGGGTTACGGCAAGGTGATGGTCTTCCATGTCTGCTATTCAACATCGCTTTGGAGGGAGTAATACGAAGGGCAAGGATTGACACGGGTGGTCCAATTTTCACGAAGTCCGTCCAGTTGTTTGATTTCGCCGACGACTTTGTTATCATGGCACGTAACTTTGAGAGGATGGAGGAAGTCTACATCAGACTGAAAAGCGAAGCTAAATGGACTGGACTAGTCATCAACACGTCGAAGACGAAGTACGTGATAGGAAGAGACTCAAGAGAGGTCAATGTAAGCCACCCACCACGAGTTTCTATCGGTGGTGACGAAATTGAGGTGGTTGAAGAATTCGTGTACTTGGGCTCACTGGCGACTGCCGATAACAATACCAGCAGAGAAATTCGGAGACGCATCATGGCAGGAAATCGTACGTACAACAACACGGTGACGGTTCCCTTTCGAGAGAAGTAGTCGACTCAGGCGTTATTAGGAGCAACCCAACGGTCTCGAACAGCCTTCCTGCACAATGCAGCGTCTTCTCGGCGGAAACCGCAGCTCTGTTGATTTTCGCTACTGTACCCTCCGACAAACCAGTCCTAGTTCTGACTGATTCCGCTGGTGCCATCGCTGCGCCACAAAGTGACCACCCGAAACATCCATGGATCCCGGCTATCCTCGCTAGTGATCAACAATCGACAATCTTCGTCTGGAATCCCACTGCGGAGATTCTGGCTGGAGCTGGCCACCAAGGCCAGCGTTTCACAACATCGGTTCCCTCGGTTAAAGCCTGGATCAAAAAGATCGTCAGGTAGGATTGAGAAAACCAATGGGCTGCTTCCAAAACCACACAATTGCGGAAAGTCAAGAGATCCACGACACTCTGAAACGACATGTCCAGTCTCAAGGACCAGCAAGTAATCTCCCGCCTCCGCACCGGCCACACCCGATTCTCACATAATTTCAGTTATGAAGGACGTATCCAATTTGATTCCATGGATTGGAAAGGGCATGAACCATTTAAAAAAGAGATAACAGCCCTTTGATTACGCGTACAGACCTCAGAGCCCAAAATCCAGGGAATTCCTGGATGACCTGGAATTGAACAATTGTTGAAGGCAAATGTTGAAGATGCACAAGAACTTATCCCTAGTAACACAATTCCAACCGTTTTGGTTGCAGTTACTCCTATATGACTTGGTTTAGTCATACATAAATCACTCGTCTATGACAAGTGTGTTACTCGGGATTAGTTCATTTGATTTCCAAGAGTGTCTTTTTATATATTCACTTTTGGATGTCAATAATGTTAAATTTTTTTTATGTCTCCTGTTGTAAATATAAATGACTTCTTTTGAAAACAGTCGTAAATATTCCATATTTATGTGTTATATACGATAGTAATCATATTTTGACAGAGTTTGAATCCAAAGGAGAATGAGAAAATCTCTCACTTATCATGTCTGTATACACTCTCGATAGGTAGCATACCGTGAGAGACGTTTTTTGGTAGCTGTTACGATAATGAACTGATTCGGGGGGCTACAACCCATGATAAATTTCTTTTCATAAGCCCCAATTGCAGGGGTACCGGTTCTGGTGATGCATTTCAACTTCAACACAGCTTTGCGAAAAAAATATGATCCTCAACAAGCTAACTTTCACTTACTCAGTGACTGAGTAAAATTGTATTGCTCTCTCTTTCTATCCCACGGAAATTTTACTCATTTTCCGTCAAAAGCAGGATAACTCAAAACTATGAGTAATCCTGCTTTTGACGGAAACTGAGTAAAATTTCCGTGGGAAGAAAAGAGATGGCAATACAATTTTACTCAGTCACTGAGTAGGTGAAAATTAGAGTGAACATGAAATGAGCGAGAACAACGCGTTTTAACAAACCCCTTCGGTGGGAGCCGCCTATCCGAATCAGTTTTTTTCAACTTGTATACAAGTGCGATAGTTTTGTTTTCATGGCTTGCTGTGATTCGAAGAGGGTTTTGCCTCTCTTTTATCGTTGTTTGTTATTTATTGAGAGCGGTTTCCGCAAACCCGGAATTTTGACCATCTTTTACAAACGAACAAATGCTTAATTTTTTAGAAAAAAAAAAACGAGCAATGAGTAATGATTTCAGCATAACCGCGAGTAGACGTAGGACTTGTATAAACGTAGCGTATTTACATTTAACTTCTAACTTTTGGATTTTTGGAGTTTGAATATAGTATTGATATTGGAAACGACAACTTCCATGAATTATGAGCAATTTGTTTATTCAAAACTTCTGGAAATAGAACTAATAATTAAATACATAATTAGAATTAAATTGTTTCTAACTTTTAAGCCCTTAATTACTCCAGCAAATGTAGGGCATTTATAGATTTCTTATTGATGATAGTATTTGAAGTTTAAAAATTCTATTTATAAAATTTTGGGCAAAATGTGCTATTTTGGAGGAATTATCCCGTTTTCCAAACAAAGAAATACAGCACCAATTTCGTTGCTTCTTTTTGCTAAAATGCTTCCCAAGTAACATTTTAAGTTTTATAACACTCTTGAAGACCATAACTTGCTCTTCAAAAGTGTTATAAAACCAGCATGAAACCAAAATGTTACTAGGGTTGCTTACTGCTGAAAAAATCCCAACAAAAAGAGCAGTAACCCTATTAAAATATAGGAGGCACTGCTAATACATCAACAAAACATTATTTTATGTTCTGATTCCAAACTCCGAGTCTACATCAAATTTAATAATACAATTTCTCAGAAAATGAAAAACAAAGAATAAGATAGCGGGATTGGTAGTCATATGGCTACTGCTTCTGCCTCATACGCAGGAGGTCGTGGGTTCAATCCCAGGTCCGTTCCATTCTCCTACTTTGTATCTTTCTCTATATTTCTCATGTTCTAGCAATCGCTAGAACTGGAAATGGATTCCATACCGTTTCCATTACTATACTATACCTATACCTTCAACTTGAGTATTCTAACAGTAATCTGCTAGAATTGGAAATGAACTATAGAGCTCGTTTCCTACAGCCAATTAGAAATACCATCATTTGCTTTCTCCTATCTATCACATTGGCAGCTCGTTAACCAAGACGGACCTCTGCCTCTCGAACCTAACCCAAAAATTCCAACAAATTCCGCATGAACTCGTGGCAAGTGCAGAGGTATATTCGGCTTGCAGTGGGCGAGTGATTGCATCATCATTTCCTCCCCCTTCCCTACATTGACTTGCATTCTGACGTGGCAGGCGCCAGTATGACCTAACAAATAAGATCACCAGTACTTGGACATTGAAGATGTGTGCTTGTCGCAAGCAAACATCTGTTGGTTCCCTGTGCAAGAACAGCTGATCTGGTCATAATGGAATAGCAACTACGAGCAGTCAATCAAGCTCAAGCTCAAGCTCAAATGAAAAACAAAGAATAAGATAAAGTTTATTTAAATATTCTTCTGAAAATTATTTTTTGCGGACTTTTTTAAAAGATTTACATGTAATACAGCGAAATTTTCTAATCTAAAATGGATATTAACACTATTGCTGATTGTGCATCTTTAATTGCTAATGCCTTCTGCAAATAAATGAAAGTAATTATTTTAATCAAATTTTTATTTTCATCAGTATAGTTGATTTTTTTTTGCTGGGGAATCTGAACTGTTATAGTAAAACTATGTTTTAATGTATGTGTCGTTTAGTACCAAGCACAACTTAACATATGGTCAGTCATATGACATGACTCGTACCCATCCCGGGATCATGTGGATAATGAAACCAATCACTTTTCGTGTATGAGCAGACCAAATCTATCTAATTTTCTTCTTCTCCATCCACCACCGCTGTCCTCGTTGCCTCAGCCATCATCGGCCTCTAGCCGTGAACTCCGAGCGATACGATGGGCGATTGCATCCATCGCAACCGACATCACTGCATCCAATAATCATCAAGCACAGAATGACAAAAAAAATGCGCCCACGCCCGCATGAAAGAATGCATATTCGCAGACCCACTGGCATTTCTACCGCTGGCGACTGCATGCTGTGTGGGTAAACACAGCGAACGAACGAACGAAACAAAAAATGCGCGAGCAAAAAGCAAGTCAGTTCGCGCTGCTGTCACAAATTGTAATGACTCGCACAAGGCAGGCACAGCTTTTATACACAAAGAAAATCTTCTGGTAGACCCGAATGCCCGTGACATACCGCATTCTGATGTCCGTGTTACGAATGCACGTGATTGGTTACATATTAAATTTTTACTGGCTTTACCAAGAATTGAAATTTTCAATAGCTTATGGTTAATAATCTTAGGTTTCAATGAAATAGGCAAAATGGTAGAGAGTGTCCGAGTCGATTGATATATAAATCTTAAAAATCCATCGAAAGATAAAGGCGCTAGTAGCGTTCAAAATCTTCCCTTCCAGTGTAACGCTCTAGATTTTCAAAAATCTAAATGACACCCAGTATAGTAAAGAAAGACGTAAGTGCTACGTCAAAATGTTAACCGTGCAAATTCAAATTTAAGGCGTTTTGCCTTTCTCGTACAACTAAGTTCAGCGGGCTTGGTAGTCATATGGCTACTGCTTCTGCCTCATACGCAGGAGGTCGTGGGTTCAATCCCAGGTCCGTTCCATTCTCCTACTTTGTATCTTTCTCTTTATCTCTCATGTTCTAGCAATCGCTAGAACTGGAAATGGACTTCCATACCGTTTCCATTACTATTCCTATACCTTCAATTTGAGTATTCTAACAGTAATCTGCTAGAATTGGAAATGAACTTATAGAGCTCGTTTCCTACATCCAATTAGAAATTCCATCAGTTACCTTCTCCTATCTATCACATTGGCAGCTCGTTAACCAAGACGGACCTCTGCCTCTCCAACCTAACCCAGAAGTTCCAACAAATTCCGCATGAACTCGTGGCAAGTGCAGAGGTATATTCGGCTTGCAGTGGGCGAGTGATTGCATCATCATTTCCTCCCCCTTCCCTACATTGACTTGCATTCTGACGTGGCAGGCGCCAGTATGACCTAACAAATGAGATCACCAGTACTTGTACATTGAAGATGTGTGCTAGTCCCAAGCAAACATCTGTTGGTTCCGTGTGCAAGAACGGCTGATCTGGTCATAATGGAGTAGCAACTACGAGCAGTCAATCAAGCTCAAGCTCAAGCTCAAGCTCTCGTACAACTAAGTTGTACCGAAAGGCTATCATTTCACTCCAAATTCGAACTTTTGATAGAAGTCCCGGAGACCCATAGTGTTAAATACCATTCGACTCAGCTCGATGAGCTGAACAAATGTCTGTCTGTCCCCGTGTGTGCGTGTGTGTGTGTGTGTATGTGTGTGCGTGTGTGTGTGCACAAAATGCCATAAAAAACATTAGCCAAATTTTCACATAGAAACTCTTAATCGATTTTCTTGCAACAAGTTGCATCCGACAGAGACTAAAACGCTGTTGATCACTATTGAATTTCATAATAATTGCAAATTGCAAAAAATAGATAATATAAAAATAGTGATGAGACATAGTCACATAGAACGATAATGTGTTATGAAAAATGCCTTGCATCTATGAATATTTTTAAAGTTTATCCGTGGCATGCTTCCAATAAGAGTTTCATCGTACTATAAAGATGCTCGTGTTGCACGCATTTAGGCGTAAGTATGCTCTTCGTTGAGTTTCATAGTACTATGAAATTGTCCGAAAGTCAAAATTAGAACATAGGAAATTCGAGAAACTTTTGGCAGCGCCATCTGTCGTCTACTAGTGTAAATTTTCTATCATAACATTAGACGGTGTAACTGTTTTGCCTTTCTTGTACATCATCGAGGTGTAAGCAGAAAGGCTACATTTATTACCCTTTTCCGCGAGAAAGGCGCCATCACCGCTAGGTGGATTAATCTGGGTTTTTTTTTTTAAATGTATCTTGCTCGTCCAACGGACAGCCTGATTGAATTTAATTTAATAATAAGTGGAGCAAAGTAAGCCATGTTGTTCTTCGTAAGTTTGTAAGAAGCATATAATATTAAACGAGAAGAATCAATAGTTATAACGCATTGCAAGAAAAATTTGGAATGCAGGATAATTCAAAACGCATCCAGTGAATATTTCCCTGGCAAATGATCAAAGGCAGCTTTTGTGAAATTTGCAATGTTTTGTTTTTATTTATACTTATGACATTTCGTCCTGAATCGTTCGACGCGAAATGAACAAAAAACGATGCCTAACAAATAGGAAAAGGGAATTTCAATTATATTTTAAGTTTGTGAGTTTTCGCGGCAGCAGGAACTCTGTGCTTGACAAACCGCTCTCTGGTCATTGCAAGTTGTGGGGATTGTTTAGGATGGGATTGGGTTTGAAAATGAGCTCTGTTCAACTATCTACATTGTACACCCAACCAGAGACTGCAACATTTTATTGCAATCTCGCATTAGTTTCGCGTACAATTTGCCATAATTTGCGACATATGCACATATTGTATTAAGCAAACGGCAGGCCCTTGCATTAGGTTTCCGGTCACGAGAAAATAAGAACTGGTTATGTGTTAGTGTCTACATTGAATCTAATTTTACACTCCCCATCGAGGAGTGAAATGCTGTATACTTCGACAACCTCAGCAACCTTACAAAAAAAATCGGTCAAAGACGGGTATTGAACCCGGACCCCCCGCACTTAGCATGTCTAAACTGACGCGCTAACCATCTGGACTATTTACCAGATGCGGAACGACGCGACCAAAGGCAATCATAATCCACGTTTCATACTATGCGGATGTGACAAGTGGAAGGGTAGTAGGGAGAGCAATGAGTGATACGAGTGGAATAAGCACCATGCATATTTGTTTCTTTTTCCGTCATCAAGCTAAATGGAATCGGGAAGATTGTGTGGGTTAAAGTTATATTGCTGATCACGATTCATATACAGTCAAACCTCCATGAGTCGATATCGAAGGGACTATCGACTCATGGAAATATCGAGATGAGGAATAGCAAATCTTTGGAAAGCTGTTTGAAGGGACCATCACAGTAACCCAGAAAATATTTTTTAATATGGCATAATTTGCTTCCATGAGTCGATATCGAATCATAGAACATCGACTCATGGAGGTTTAACTGTACTTCTAGATTGCTTTGAGAATAGGTCGTATGTGCAAAAGAGAGATTCTCTTTGATCACGCTCTCTTTCGCTAATAAATCGGCTAGTTTTGCACATTTTGCTACGATTCCACTTCAGCATGATAGACAAAGCTATTGTCTTTGGATATCTGCCAAGAAATTCTAAGTCAACTTTTGTATAGTTTAGTAATAATCGAAAGAGAATAGATCCAAAGAGAGACTCTCTTTTGCACATACGACCTATTTTCAAAGCACTCTAGACTTGTTCTAGGAGAAGCCAACGAGATTCGTTTGGATGTATTGATCGAAACCAAATAAACCGACTTAATGCAATGAGCTGTATTAACAAGTATGGCATTCTCTGATCGGTTTGAATGCGAGATTTGATACAAAATGCTTAATAGAAAAAATGTCACACGGAATTGTTTTGGGTGTATCCTCAAGTAGACCTCTACTTAAGGGACCGTCTGCCGCTTAAACTACGCTAGCCCAAGTCATGGTGTCGGGTGGGACTTGACTCAATAACCCGGACCTGACTCGGCGAGAGGTGGCAGGCCCAACAAGTCACCTGTAAAACCAACCGATACTAACTGCGATATACCACAAGTAAAAACCGACTCCAGCGTACATGGGCACCTCAAAAGAAAAGTATGTATAATGCGTTTCGGGTTAGTTGACTCCTCGGCCAGGTACTGATTATTATTTATTTTTTCATATCTGTGTATGTCAAACCATTGGACTTCACAAGCAGGCAGGGTTTCGACTTTTCGTTTCAATGAGACCAAAGCAAGCGTTTTTCGGGCCAAGGGAGGATCTTTTTTCTTTGGTTATGTTGAGGATTATCTTTCACCCATCAATCTTTCTCCAGAATTAGCCTTTGAAGATAAACGAAAATCTTGCCTATTAGATGAAAATCCTTTTTCGTTTCATCACTTTTATCTCTCACTCACTTTTCGCGAGAATTATCGCAGACCAATGACAAAATCGTATGACCACGCCGAGATTCGAACGCAGAATAGTAACAATAATAGATGTGGGGATGCGCTTACTCTAGCCACACCACCACGCTATCTGTATGAAAGCGTTAAGTTATTTGGTCCACATAAGCTACTACCATTTGCATTAATGGTGCCACGAAAAGACTCGAATACGAAAGAAAAAGAACAAACCAACGTTTTGCGGCAATCGAAGTGAGCGAAAAATGGTTATCACTCTCCAGGCTGTTTTTCTTTCCCGAAAAGCGATTTCTCACCGAAAATTTTGGTGAGGGAGCATCCTGTGCTCCTGAGATTGAGTGAGCAATACGAACCCTGAAGCAGCAGATTTGTTGTTATGTCCATTCAACGCACACTATGTGTGATTTGTTCTAAGCGGGGATTTCCCTCTGCGCGTTATTTCCGCGAAGCTATCCAAATTTTTCTTTTTCTCCGTAATACACATTTGGTTTCTCTGAAATTCGCTACCCAAAATTCTGAACAACGTGTCCAAAATATGAATCAGTGCGTGCATGTGTCTGAAATTTGGTTCTAAGACAGTACTGGACTTTACAGGCTAAGAAGAAGGAATATTTAACCGAATATAAATGCTGTGACCGCAACGTTTCGTATTCAATTGTGTTTATCGTTTATTTATCTCGGAAATTTCTTCGCACTTTTGTAGGTAGCTTTTGATGGTGGATAACTTCTTGGTGGCATCGCGGATCGAAAGATTCAGTCAGACTCAACACTTTGCTGCTCTAAACAACCGCTGCCATCGACTACCTGTTCGCCCGCGAGTTCATTTGAGACTTCTCAAATGTGGTGAAGTCATTATCGACCTTATCGACGTTAAGGGCTATCGTGGCGCATACAAACTGTCTGTACGTTGTCAGCCACGTTGGATAGCGGTATCCGCCTCAGTACTACTTGGAGCGGCTGAAGTAGTCGGATACCGCCACTGTACTGCGTACGCACTTTACTGAATAAAATAAAGTTCTGCATCTGATAAAAAAAAAAAATATTCATTTAATATTAATTACCATTCATTGAACTTTAGAGATCGAACGCTATATATTTTTACCATCAGGACTAATAATTACTTTCTTAGTTTTAATAAACTAATCTAAACTTAGCACCAAATGTAACAAATTCCGAATTACCATAACTCAGCAGAAACTAACCAGAAAAGCGACAACCGAATAAATAGTGTTAACCAATTCAACAAACGCAATTGTTGAAATTTCAAACAATCCGAAGCAGTCCATAGATACCCCATGTTGGGTGTTCATCCAGGTGATCATCAATGCTGTTCTTGTTTGCACGTATTCGGAGTGGTTATCTCGGCTGTAAGGTATTTTGATGCAAAGTTCGAAAATCAAATCGCCAATGGATGCAGCCTGCGGATCACACAACAAAACAGTACTTAATGAATCATGTTTCCATCCCTATGTACTTGCCTCGTCCTGATAGGTATCAACCAACCGACACAAAAAATAGTATTCCAGCAGCAACAGTGAGGGTGGTATTGCTATAGATATTGAGAATATATTAATTCCGGAGATCTTGGCAGTGTAAACAAACAATCCAATGCTGAAAATTGCGAAATAATGTGCCAGAGCGAATGTTTTTCCAACCAATCTCTTAAGAACGATCAGCAATCTAAAATATCAATATCTCAGTTGTATTCTTCCTACTTACATAATTTGCATAGATCCCATATACCTCCAGTATTTTCGTTGCTGGTCCTGGGTAGCCTTAACTTGCTGAAGATAATAATCCGCATTCATAGAAGGGAGGTTTAACATTTGTTCATAACGGTGAGCTAACATTCTGAGCTTGGCTCGCATACCGAGCAAAAGAACACCTACAGTAATTGAATTTGAGAGAACCCTGACATTCATTGCCAATGGTATAGAAGGCACGGTTAACCAACGCAGAACGTTGGAAACAAGTCGTCCAGTTCCTGACAATTCGGGGGGAAGTGCAAATGCCACATTCGCCGCCGAGTTTGGCACCGACATAAATACAAATTGCACCAATGTAATGCAGATTATAATTTTTATCATTGTGATTGCGTACTGATTGAAGCTCCTTGTTTCAATTTCATCATATTGATCATCACCTGAGTTGACGCCATTACTTTTGATGAATTTTCGAATAGCTTCAATGGGCTCCCGGAGGAGTGCGATCAACAACATTTTAAGAACTGCAGCGATCCAACCCGATATTTTTGCAACACTCCACACAACCAAAGACAAGTTTTCCGTTTGGTTTTGGAGGGAATCTTTCAGCTGGAGAAAAAACACAAGCCCATTAAAGATGAACAAACAATTGAGGAAATGGCGAATGTAGAGCCCTGTTGGCCATTTTGATGATGGTGTATTGATGCCTAAATAAAAATGAAACAAATAAAATATTTGTTGGTAGGATTAGTTTGTGGTTTTCACCTCCAAGTAATGATATTGCGTCTAGCCACCAGAAGCAATCACTACTGAATTCTATGTGCGAACAAAATTGGCGTATTTTATTAAGCGTATTTGGGCACCATTCGCGGGTATGATTCCAGGCCAATCGAAAAAATTGGAACATTTTGCTTCGCTGTCCCAAGCTGTAGTGTTCAAGCGAAACTTTCGTTCGATAAATGCCATGACTAAAGTAGGAGGTAAATTATTTATTGTGAAGTACATTATATAAATCTTGAATTGGAGAATGAGCGTTGATGTTGCGCGTCAGACTGATCCATTCAAGGCCAGAAAAAAAACAATCCAACTGCGGTTAAAGTCTTCCATAATTGTTTCTACACTCAACTTGTGTTGATGAAACCATTCACGAATCTTAATCATCGATCTCAATCGTTTTAATTTACGACTTTCTGCTTCACAACTATCTCATTATAGTAGAAACTTGGGAATATAAGGCCAGTAAAACTCACCGCTTCTGTACATTGATTTCAAAGAAATGTACGATTCAGTGAACTTAAATGGGCTTTGGCAAACGATGTCCGAGCATGGTTTTCCGGCGAAACTGATAAATTAGTATGTGCAGCGCCGTTTAATGGTTTGAAATCGAGTATATTTGGATGGTAGACGAATTGTGCAATTAATTTTTGATCGTAAATGGATGGTGAATGGTGCTGTACTTTAAAATTTTGCTGTTCAAGGTGCAATCAGAATATGGCATGGCATCAAGATAATCTGTATCTGGATCCACCATAAGCGTGGTACAAACTGCCTATTCCCCTGATCAGTTTTAAAATCAGTATCGAAAAAATGAGCCTGTCTATATTATCAACTTTGTTAATTAATTGTATCCTCCCATATGGATCCACGTGAGGCACAACCAGGAGGGTACAATCACAGCGAAAGTGGAAGGGTGTAGAAGGTGGAACTATTAAGTGGCAAACTTTTACCTACCTTGTCATATTGATGGCATCCTCAGATGAGAAAAAAGCAGATGCTTTCCTGAGGGATTAGGGATTAAAGCGATCAGCAACCATAAAGTTATTGCGCTAAAAAGAGATTCATATTTCATTTAATCTCCAGTTAAGCTAATTGATAAAGGTAGGAAACTGCTGTAACGGATAAATGTACTTTGCGGAGGGAAAGTGATTCTTGACCGCTTTATTTTAGCCAATGAAATTTCCGTAGATATTGTCAATGAAAAAAATGTTACGGAAGATAGGTGTTCCGATCAACACCACAGGGCTGACCACAACATCCCTGCAGAAGTGTTTGACGTTGGTTCGGGAGACTGCGAAATTGGTAACTCCAAACAATGAAGAGGCAAGATATATTTGCAGACCCAAAGCAGAACAAAGCATAGATAGGCATTCAAGGAACGTGGAAGTGTGTCGCAAAATTAAAATACGTCGAAAAGTTACATTATATCCGATATTTAATACTACTTTATTAAGAATTTATTATATTCGTTACTATACAAGTAAGTTGCATTGAATTTGATAAAGATTTCTATAAGAAAATTATTTTGAGCTTTTTAGTGGAATGTCTTCACATGTCATAAGACGAGTTAATACAATCCCATTGAATTCCACCACTTAATTGTATCTTGACAGATACGTATTTCGACCTCAACAGTAAGCCCGTCTTCAGTGTCTCGTATTTGTCGAGTCAAGTACGAGACACTGAAGACGGCCTTACTGTTGAGGTCGAAATACGTATCTGTCAAGATACAATTAAGTGGTGGAATTCAATGGGATTGTATTAACTCGTTTTATGACAAGGAAAGATTTTTATTTAAAACTAAATAAATTGTGAAAAAATAGGTACGACTCGAAATTCAGGTTAGGCTATATGCAAAGTACACAGCATTGGTCTGAGGATTGCTATAGTGAAATCATAGTAAGTTACTCTTAAAATATCCTTATTCCTACGCCTATATACAATAAGTGGAAACTATTTACAATTTCAATAACTTATTTCCTATGACAATTTCCTAAAATTATTCCGAACAATAGGCGCATTTGAAAATGATATTTTTCCCACGAAGGCATAAACAGATTTTTGCTTGATTGCTTAAGCTGTTTAAGTTTATTACCCGAGCAGGAGAGTATAAACCAATAATACTTCAGCTTATATCCAGAAACAGCTTATATTCAGAAGCGAAAGATCACTTGAATCCCGACGTCTTAAGGCAATCAAACAAATTCATATCAAACAAATTTGTCAAAAAAAAATACCCTGGATGATTCATCAATTAAGGTCACTCCTGACGGAATCCAATAACAAAACTTTTCGAGTTGTTTATTTATAAAAAGACAGGAACACCGTCTTCGATCAGAGGTCGTACAGACTGAATACTTAACACCTAGACAACGGACAGGACACATAACACTCAGTGGATCGGTGAAGAATTTTTCGATAACGAAAAGTTTCCTCCTTACCGGGGCGGGAATCGAACCCACGCTCCATAGCCCATGCGTCTAGACGATTGACGTCGCTAACCGCTCGGCTACAAAGCCTTAATATTATCCATAGGACAACGGTAAGAAAATTTAAATAAACCTAATGCCCTGTGTCATGTATGTCACGTGTTTGTACGAGCTGTACGATTTTAAATGCTATAGCAATTGAGCAAAAATAACCGATCAGATCTTCTGCGCCCTTGTTTGGAAATCCCGCGTAATGACTTAATTGAATGGAGATTCGAATTCAGGTACGATTGCCAAAATCTCGTGCATTCGGTTGGTCGTGCTTGAAGCTTTGGATTCGAGCTCTAACGCTACTTTGTCGTCGTCTCGCGTTGCACGCGCCGGCGTCTCTTTCAGGGTATAGATGTCTCATAGATGCGTGGAGTGTGCAGCCGTCACGGTGCGCCGGTAGACCGTTATTATAAAATAAAAATTTCTATCAAAACCAAGTACAGGGCTCGATTCCTGTGGTAATTCTGCACCTTTGGACCAATTTAAAAACAAACATCTCTAGGAGGAATCTTGAGAAATCTTGGTTTGAAGTTTTTTATTAAGAAATTCAAAAGAATCTATATTTTAATTCAATAATATTCTTAATATAGGGGGAAAGACAGCTTTGGCAGGTTTTGTTCTATTATTGGCAGGGGGGTTTTTGTCGACCAAATTTTATGAAATTTAGCCACAATATTCTTTGATATGCAAAGAATGTTTAGGCCAAATTTGAGCCTAGTCAGTCATAAAAAACCCCTGCCAATAATAGAACAAAACCTGCCAAAGCCGTCATTCCCCCTACCTTCAAAGCCGTCCAAAAAGTGGTCCAAGTTGTTTTCAACCGCAGTTTGCATTTGCTGCCTTTATGACAATTATAGACTTTTACAACTGATTAAACTCACCAAACTGACTTAGGTATGTTTTTTGTATGGATTTTGTATGGATACTTCAGAACCATTCATGAATTCACGAGCAGGCTGCTGATTCTTTGTTTGTCTTGGGAAATTAGTATTCTATTCAGATTAAAGTTTGTATTATATTTTAATTATATTTTTATTTTTTCATTATAGTATTCACATTATAGTATTTTAGCATCAGAAGTTAAGATCAAACTTGGAGCACGGAAGAAATTAGTAGAAAAAAACCATCAGCTTAAAGATTTGTTCAAAGTAGTGTAGTTGTTTAGCATTACGTAAGATGCCGTAACAATTGAATTGGCGGAGCTTTATCAAATTTTGAGATTTCCTCGCAAAAGGATCATCGGGCTGGTAATGATTACACTTGCACAAAAGCCCGTAGAAAAGTATGATTTTCAAGAGTGAGCTTGGCAAGAACCAAAGAAAACATTAAGAGAAAATGCACAAGAGAAAGAGAGAATTTAACAAGCTGTGTGCATATTCTTTTGGTTTTTGGTAACAACGAAGATAAAATGTTGAATTTTTGAACTTTTAAAAGTACTTTAATTAAGAAAAAAAAATGTTCTAGCTCGGAATTGTTAATACGATTTTCAAGTTTCTCGAGAAGCGCCATGTTGAGTAAATTTGTGGGTGACCCAAATGCAGATGAGGCATCAACAAATTGCATAGGGTTCACTAGAATTCAGATCTTTTAGATTACGTCACGGTAAGTTACTCTGTTTAAACATTAACAATTTTCCAATTAATATTTCAATCATCAGGTTGAATGATTTCAAAAACGTGAACGCAGGATACAGGTCTTTGAAACTCGTACATGGTTTTGAAGAAGCAATTGATGGCTTTGCTAGCAGCTGAAAAAGCCGTAACTTCTATTCACGCCAAAGTTCCATATCTTGAATTATCATGTTTCAGAATTCTATAGAGGCACCGGAAGAGATCTTGGCTTACATATCAAACATGTTTTTTGTAGTTCGTTCAGTAGAACTTTGACGAGATTTGGCAGCAAAGATCGGTTAATAAGTGCTGTGATCGAGTATAACAGCTTCTAACTACTATTATCCTACACGAACTCTGGTCTTAGTTCTCTCCATTGTGAACATAAACACTAAATGCTCCAAAACGGGTTTTACGTTTTATCCGACGTTTCGTACCTTTATCAAGGATTTAACTAAGTCCCGTTTTATTGTTACATTGTCTTAGCATAGAACGTTCTGTCACAACTTTATTTTAAATCGCCCCCTCTATTTTTCGGTAGGGGCTGCGAAATTTCAAATGCACGAGCCAAAAACTCCATGTATAAAAAATGTAAACATTGCCCTCATGAAACTTCACTCGCCTTTTGAATACGGGTAAAAAATGCCCTCATATGATGTCATATGACGTCATGATGCAATAGTTCATATTCCATTCTTGAATTTTCCGTTTGTTCAATCATAAGGGTATTCTTCAGATGTATGTATATTGTCAAATCAATATTTCCATCAAAGTGTCGCTAGACATTATTTACTTAAATTTTAATTGCTGAAACTAGTTCTTCATCAATTCTCATCAAAATTATCACTGCAATTATATCATTTTTGACATAACATGCTATCTTCTAGTGATAACAATTTTAGTTTAATGTGCTCAAAATACGATGCAGTAAAGTGAAATTTATTTTGAGTAAAATTTGTTTTGAAATTCATATGAACGAATAAAAGAAATTTGGTTTTACTATTAGGAACAATCCACAAATAACGTTACGCTGCAAAGAAGGGAGAGGTTTGGATTTTCTAAACTCTGCGTTACGTAATTTGTGAACAGACCCTGATTATAGCTTCATTTAATGATGTCAAAATAGTTAACCCTCTAACGGCCAAGGCCGCCTTCGAAATAATTTTGATTGTTCAGTTCAGTTTAGTACAGTTCAAAACGTTTTTGATGGCGATCAATAATAAACTTCAGTGCTAGTGAAAAAAGTGAAATTGATGAAATCGCGAATTTAAAATTTTAGAAAACAAAATAGTGATTTTGAGCGAAAACAGAAATTTGGGTATTATAGAATTAAATAAACTCTAAATATAAGGCAGCGTTTGTCTGGATAAGAGGGGTTTTGGGAGATCGTGATGTGGATTATATGCAGTCCATCTATGCCTTTCTTTGCTCGGCTGATATCAATGTCTAATGTCCGAGCACGACGTCATGCAAAACCGTTTCCTACGCAAACGCCCGGATGAGCAGCTGGAATAATCTAAACCCAAATCCCTACCCCGTCCATCCTGACTTAAGCAAATTATAATCTTGCGTCACCACGAGTATTATGGTCCATGTCCCTTCCCTACTAACTGTTCATGATAAGATGATACTAATTATAAAGATTTCATACTTAAGAAAAGCGGCTCCGCAAATTGTCACACACGACTGAGCCTACCAAATAAATGAAATGGCTGAAAAAAGGCAGCGTTTGTCCTTTCGTTCTTTTGATCCAGTTATTTTTCTCAGCCTTTCTTTCCCACAACCTTTTGTCCCAGTTTTTTCGACCATCATTTCCTTCAACATTTACAAGGTCTACATTTTGTCATTTCGACCTTTTGTCCTTACAATTTCAACCTTTCGGTTTTTCGTCTTTTCGACCTTTTGTCCTTTCGAACTTTTATCCTTCTACCTTTGACCTTCAGCCTTTTGACACAGAATTGGCATGGAATGCGATCGTCAAGCCCTTGAACATAGTCCCTGCTGCCTAAGGTGGACCACTCTTATATGAAAAAATTCAAAACCATTTTTTCGAGACGTATACCCCCTGAAAATAAAGTTTTTTGCTCCCAGAAGCTATTGTAAAAATTTCAGCCAGATCCGTCAAGTCTAAGTGGATGCTCAACGAGCATGAAGTTTATATGAGAAAAATCGACTAAATGTATGGGAAAATGCATACTTTCCACTTTTTTACCTCTAGATGGCGCTGTGGTCATTCAATCCCGCTCATTAGTGACATTTACTATCTTTACATTATAACGAAGAGGCTCCCGAAAACCGCAAACGATTTTGTCATACAAACTTCATGCTTGTTGAGCATCCACTTAGACTTTACGGATCTGGCTGATTTTTTACAGTAACTTCTGGGAGCAAAAAACACCAATTGAAGAGTTTTACTCGGGACCAGAAAGCTATCCTCATAGTCAATTAGGATAAGGGGAGGAATACTAGTTCGACACTCATTGCTACAAGAGACCGAGGAATCCTCTGCCTCTCCATGAGTGCACTGGAAAGGAATAGTATATTAGTTGGGAAGGAAATATATTGGAAATCGCCTTGGTAAGCGACTAATTATTTCTTTTGACGACGTCATTTTCATGATGATACAAAAACGGAAAAGCAACGAGTGTCTAACGTATTTTCCCAAAGACTTATTCGATATCTTAACTACTTTGCGACGACTAAAACACGCACTGCACTCGTTTGCTCGATGGCTACTGCAAACTATTGAAGACCACGCTTGTTTCGACCGGAGCAAATCGCAATACATCCATAGTCCCTGCTGCCCCTGTAAACAAAATTTGCTCAAAATTGTCATAAAGCGTGGGAGTTAAAGGAGGCGGATCAGAAAGCATTGGGGTTTTTCAACGAAAAGTGCTGCGAGCGATACTCGGTGCAGACACATGAATCACGAGCCGCATCAAGTGTACAAAAAAGAAAGTATTGTAAATCGTATAAAAACGACGGACTTTGGTAGGCTGGTCACCTAGTGCGAATGTCGGAAGAAAGAATAGTCATAGCAATATTCAGCAGAGACCGGATTGAAAACGGCGAATTAAGCTGCACATGATGGAATCGATTACGGGGACCTTAAACGGGAAAACATGAGGAACATTGCCCAAGGCCGACGATTATGGAGCTTTGCAATACGTCAGACATTGGTGTATCGACACTGCAGCCAACCAGATACCCATGTTTGTTTGTTTTTATATTTATGTTTTGATCATGTGCCTGTGAAAATGGATCCCTGCCAGGAGAATCATCCGTAACCCTATCTTTCGATCAGCCTCAACTTTGGTGTTTTTGTAATTGGCACAAAATTGGATTACTAATTAACATCTTTTCATAAGAGGTGAGTGTGCACAGTGTTCTGGTGTATCTGCTATTCCTTCGACTGTATTTTTGAAAAATGTTACAATGAAACTCACGCAGTGCAAATAATACACGCTGAGGTCAACTAATCCAAAATTTTACCGTCCTTTGGAAGCGATGCAATTTAACGGACGCCCTTTCTGTTTCTGAAAACTTCTAATTCATATTACCTAAACAATAAAAAATCGGAAAAACCCGTGTGAATTCCGAATAATTTTTCGCGGACATACCCTTGAACTTTCCTGGTTATAATAACGATCGATATGCATTTGATGATTGCTTCAATAAATCCGTTGTTAAACTAAAATAAAGCCATTCTGTTCATTTTACCCTTTATTGAGGCGAGCTTTGTTACTTAGTATAGTTTTTCATTTATTCAGACCGATCTAGCTGTTCCCATTATCACTTTTTGACGTCAAATTCAACTTTTTAATGACTTGCCCGTCCCGCTGAAAAAATGTACCTTCAGATTACCTGAGCGCAA
Source organism: Armigeres subalbatus (assembly GCF_024139115.2). Lineage (NCBI taxonomy): Eukaryota > Metazoa > Arthropoda > Insecta > Diptera > Culicidae > Armigeres > Armigeres subalbatus. The sequence continues at coordinate 79,602,533 of NC_085140.1, forward strand.
TTATCTTCACTAATATGACCGTAATTGAAAATTTTCGCATGTAATCGCTTCGTCAGCCGTGTCAGGTGTGGCGGTTAAAAAAAGGAACTTGAATCAATCCACGTTAATGGGACACGTTTTTTTTTGTTTCGCTACATGTAGGACAATACAAAGTGAACTCCCCGTAAATTGTTTTGACTATGTACCAGAGCGTTAATGAATAAAGCTTCCAAAGAATGATGAAATTGGTTATGATTAAATCTTTTAACTCTATGATTTAAGATTATGATTAATGATTTTTTTCATTTTTGATAATGATTAATGATTATGATTAACGATTAAAATAATTTTTCACAATGATTAACGATTATGTTAATGAATAAAACGTTTGAAGTATGATTAACGATTATCGATCGTGATTAAATGTTGACAGAATATGTGTATGATTAATGATTAACGATCGATATGATTAATGAATAATGATTATGAATAATCAAATTAAATGATTTGCATAGTGATCAATAGTCAAGTAGCCTTTCTTCCAAATTGGGTTATTGAAGGGTATAAAATTATATTATTATGATTGAAGAATAATGAATAAAAGCGATGTATGCAATGATTAAAATTGATGATTAATGAATAAACTCAAAACAATTATGAATATGATTAGTGATTATTGATTGAATTTAAAATTACATGATTAACGATTAGCGATTAATGATTAAATCATATTTTTTGTATGACTATGATTAATGAATAATGATTAAATAACCCATTATTCATTAATCATGATTAAATCTATGATTAATCACTAATGCTCTGCTATGTACTTTCATTTGCGTTGTTTCCAGTTTCTTAATTTCATAAATTCAAAGCTTTAGGAATCATTTTGAAAATTTATTTTTTGCAGGAGATTAGCACTCGTTACAGGAGAAAAATAAAGAACATGACTTGTTTTGCAAAAATCACGAGTTTGGACGTTTGGAAGAAGCTTGAAAAAGTATATTAGGCTGTTCCACAAATGTAAAATACATAACATGTAAGGAGCCTTACACCGAAAAATGCTGAAGAAAGTCCTAAAAATTTCAGTTCGAATTCTGTCTAAGTACCACCTTAATGTGCATCTTATTAGTGTTTTGCAGAGGATTTTTTCTAGAGATTTATATCCTTTTCTGCACAAGTCACAAGCCTTCTAGGCGATGTATATTTTCGTCCATGAAAATCTGCGTTGGTCTAACGTCGCTCCCATAAATCTCGCCGTGCTGCAAAACCACAGGTGGAATATGAAGCGCCATTCGCTCGCTATTGAGTTCGTGACATGGGATGGAAAAGTCCTAACCACTTGTGGGGAGAAATAAAAAGTGGAAGCATAATTTAAACTTTGAACCGTGGTGGATGAGTAACACAGTCGCATCCGTTGTGGTCGAGAATCTGAGTTGGGCACAAGAGGCTGTATAAAATGTTCCAACCCCAAGCAATAAGTACCCCGGACCCGAACCCTGCGGGAGGAAAATCGTCAGCGGCTTTATTTTTTTGACAACGTAACCAAAGAGAGAATCGGCGGTGTGACGCTGTGACTCGTCTCCGGCACAATCGGATGGCGATGGGAAGTGAAATCTAGGTTAATTGCAAAAATTGAAAAGTTCATTTAATCGGGTTCAGGGAACGATGCCGGCGGCAAAGAAACGGAAAAAGGCCCGTGCGCAGAACTAACGGAAGGAAAATGGGCGAATAATAGGAAATAAATTTGATACAGTCAGCGGCATGACGGTTGGTTAGTTGGTTGTGTGGCTTTTCGGAGATTGCAGAGTGAGTTAGGGTGGAACTGTGCAGAGTAAAGGATTCAATATAACAAAATAGTTATAGCCGCAATACACTTCGCATTTCCAGTGGCACCAATCGCAGCAGTGAAGTAATGGCCCTGAAGCAAGCGGAAAATAAAAATATCAACTTCATTCGTTGAAGGTAAATTGAGTCGAAAACACGAACTTGAGTATGGCTGGCCATTATAGCAGCCATGTTTGAATTTAAAATGTTTCCACCAAATGGCACCCAACTGGCTTGGTATTTCGATTATATTTGATTTTCACGTCGAGTAACATAATTCAATTTATTTGCATTGCAGCTGAAAAAAATCACATTTCCGAAGTGCCCCAGTACTTTGTCATTCGATAAATAAATAAATTTACTTGATTACGTGTTTCGGGATTCAAATCTTTATAGCTTCCTTCAATAAGTAAACTGTTTGAAAAGATTATTTCAAATAGAATGATGGTTCATATTAATGACAATTCTATCTTTGCTGATGACCAATTTGGTTTTCGCCATGGGCATTCAACCACTCATCAGTTGTCCTTTAAGACCTTTCATCAGTCCTTTCAAGAGGCCCGGAAGCCTCCTTTCAAGAGGCCCGGAAGCCTCCTTTCAAGAGGCCCGGAAGCCTCCTTTCAAGAGGCCCGGAAGCCTCCTTTCAAGAGGCCAGAGCCTCCTTTCAAGAGGCCCGGAAGCCTCCTTTCAAGAGGCCCGAAGCCTCCTTTCAAGAGGCCCAGCCTCCTTTCAAGAGGCCCGAAGCCTCCTTTCAAGAGGCCCGGAAGCCTCCTTTCAAGAGGCCAGAGCCTCCTTTCAAGAGGCCCGGAAGCCTCCTTTCAAGAGGCCCGGAAGCCTCCTTTCAAGAGGCCCAGGCCTCCTTTCAAGAGGCCCAGGAAGCCTCCTTCAAGAGGCCAGAAGCCTCCTTTCAAGAGGCCGGAAGCCTCCTTTCAAGAGGCCAAGCCTCCTTTCAAGAGGCCCGAAGCCTCCTTTCAAGAGGCCAGAAGCCTCCTTTCAGAGGCCCGGAAGCCTCCTTTCAAGAGGCCCGAAGCCTCCTTTCAAGAGGCCCGGAAGCCTCCTTTCAAGAGGCCCGAAGCCTCCTTTCAAGAGGCCTGAAGCCTCCTTTCAAGAGGCCTGAAGCCTCCTTTCAAGAGGCCTGGAAGCCTCCTTTCAAGAGGCCAGGCCTCCTTTCCAAGAGGCCGGAAGCCTCCTTTCAAGAGGCCCGGAAGCCTCCTTTCAAGAGGCCCGAAGCCTCCTTTCAAGAGGCCCGGAAGCCTCCTTCAAGAGGCCCAGGCCTCCTTTCAAGAGGCCAGGAAGCCTCCTTTCAAGAGGCCAGAAGCCTCCTTTCAAGAGGCCCGGAAGCCTCCTTTCAAGAGGCCTGAAGCCTCCTTTCAAGAGGCCCGGAAGCCTCCTTTCAAGAGGCCCGGCTCCTTTCAAGAGGCCCGGAAGCCTCCTTTCAAGAGGGCCCGAAGCCTCCTTTCAAGAGGCCCTGAAGCCTCCTTTCAAGAGGCCCGAAGCCTCCTTTCAAGAGGCCCGAAGCCTCCTTTCAAGAGGCCCCGGAAGCCTCCTTTCAAGAGGCCCAGGCCTCCTTTCAAGAGGCCAGGCCTCCTTTCAAGAGGCCCTGAAGCCTCCTTTCAAGAGGCCCGGAAGCCTCCTTTCAAGAGGCCCCGGAAGCCTCCCTTTCAAGAGGCCCGAAGCCTCCTTTCAAGAGGCCAGAGCCTCCTTTCAAGAGGCCCCGAAGCCTCCTTCAAGAGGCCCTGGAAGCCTCCTTTCAAGAGGCCCAGCTCTTTCAAGAGGCCCAAGCTCCTTTCAAGAGGCCTGAAGCCTCCTTTCAAGAGGCCCGGAAGCCTCACTTTCAAGAGGCCCGGAAGCCTCCTTTCAAGAGGCCCGGAAGAGCCTCCCTTTCAAGAGGCCCGGAAGCCTCCTTTCAAGAGGCCCGGAAGCCTCCTTTCAAGAGGCTCAGAGCCTCCTTTCAAGAGGCTCGGAAGCCTCCTTTCAAGAGGCCCTGGAAGCCTCCTTCAAGAGGCTCAAAGCCTCCTTTCAAGAGGGCTCCGGAAGCCTCCTTTCAGAGCTCAGCCTCCCTCAAGAGGCCTGGAAGCCTCCTTTCAAGAGGCTCAGAAGCCTCCCTTCAAGAGGCCCGGCCTCCTAAGGCTCTGGAAGCCTTTCAAGAGGCCTCGGAAGCCTCCTTTCAAGAGGCTCAGCCTTCAAGAGGCTCCTTTCAAGAGGCTCAAGCCTCCTTTCAAGAAGGCTCAGGCCTCCCTTTCAAAGAGGGAGCTCAGGCCTCCTTTCAAGAGGCTCGGAAGCCTCCTTTCAAGAGGCTTCCGGAAGCCTCCTTTCAAGAGGCCCGAAGCCTCCTTTCAAGAGGCCCAAGGAAGCCTCCTTTCAAGAGGTCCGAAGCCTCCTTTCAAGAGGCTCCAAGCCTCCTTTCAAGAGGGCCCGGAAGCCTCCTTTCAAGAGGCCCAGGAAGCCTCCTTTCAAGAGGCCGGAAGCCTCCTTTCAAGAGGCCCGGAAGCCTCCTTTCAAGAGGCCTGAAGCCTCCTTTCAAGAGGCCCTGAAGCCTCCTTTCAAGAGGCCCAGAGCCTCCTTTCAAGAGGGCCCTGAAGCCTCCTTCAAGAGGCCCGGAAGCCTCCTTTCCAAGAGGCCCGGAAGCCTCCTTTCAAGAGGCCCAGAAGCCTCCCTTTCAAGAGGGCCCGGAAGCCTCCTTTCAAGAGGCCCGGAAGCCTCCTTTCAAGAGAGGGCCCGGAAGCCTCCTTTCAAGAGGCCCGGAAGCCTCCTTTCAAGAGGCCCGGAAGCCTCCTTTCAAGAGGCCCGGAAGCCTCCTTTCAAGAGGCCCGGAAGCCTCCTTCCAAGAGGCCCGGAAGCCTCCTTTCAAGAGGCCCGGAAGCCTCCTTTCAAGAGGCCTGGAAGCCTCCTTTCAAGCGGCCCGGAAGCCTCCTTTCAAGAAGGATGGAAGCCTCCTTTCAAGAGGCCTGGAAGCCTCCTTTCAAGAGGCCTGGAAGCCTCCTTTCAAGAGGCCTGGAAGCCTCCTTTCAAGAGGCTCGGAAGCCTCCTTTCAAGAGGCCAGGAAGCCTCCTTTCAAAAGGCCCGGAAGCCTCCTTTCAAGATGCCCAGAAGCCTCCTTTCAAGAGGCCCGGAAGCCTCCTTTCAAGAGGCCTGGAAGAGGAATTTATCATGGGTATAGCCCCCTGATTCTGTTCTTAATCATGAAAGCTTGCGGAAAATGTATCTCATGGTATGCTACATAACGTAAATGTATACAGAGATGATGAGTGAGAGATTTTTAAGACTAAAATAAAAACTCCCCCTCAAAAAATAGAAATTTCCCATAAAAAATAGAAAATTGCCAATAAAGAAATCAGGGTAAGAGCAATAAATAATTATAAAATTTCCACAAATAAAACAAAATTTCCATAAATAAAACAAAATTTCCATAAATAATTAAGAATTTTCCACAAAACAAAAATAAACAATCACTTTTGAAAGCAAAAATTGCAATTATAAAAGGAAAATTTTCCATAAAAAAATCAAAATGTTCCACGAAAAAAAATACAAAATTTCCATAAATAAATCAATATTAGCAATAAAAATTACAAAATTTTCCGCAAGATAAATATATTTTTTCCACAAAAAATTAAAAAAAAAAACAAAATGATCAATAAAGAGCAAATAAGAAAATTTCCATAAAGAAATATAAAAAAGCAATCAAACTGTGCTTTTTTTCCATAGATGACCCATTCTTTAAAAGCGTTAAAAGTTCATGTAAAATTTCATCAGCTCTATTGCTTTCTTGTATTTTTAATGGAAATTTTCTTATTTTTTTATTGCTCTTTATTGATTATTTTGTAGAAAATTTAAAATTTTGTGTGGAAAATTTTTTAATTTTTGATTGCTAATATTGATTTATTAATGGAAATTTTGTAATTTGTTTACATACTCAATTTTCAATAGAATTACCTACGGATTTCATAAGAATTATCCCGAGTGGAATTGCGCAAATGTGATTCCGACTATAACGGAATTCCTAAATGTTTCAGGACTTCGGGAAAACTCATTCGATATTCCATCTTGAACAAGATAACATTTTTATGAAATTTCTTTTAGACACTGGAAAGTATCTTAATAAACTTTCGATAAAATTCAAATGGAGTTCGGATGAGACTCCGATGATACGCAATTGTGATACCTTTGAGTTTTTTTTAATTCTCTTAATAGGCAATAGGGAATACTAATTCGATAGAATTTAGATTATATTTTTCCTCAAAGAAATAGGGATTGAGTTAAAATGAAGATCTGATGGAGTATACGGTAATAACATTCGGATACGGTTTGCAATGTGATGTGGTTCGAAAAAAAAATCTAGTGACATTGCAGAGAGGGTTGATAGAATCTTAGAAAAAATATACGATGTTGATACTTGAGGTGTACCCATACCCCAATTGAAACATAATTCAGCTCCATTTGTTTGTACATGGACTCTCGAAAGGCCCCATCAATAGAGCATGATTACAAAGCACTGCCATCACAAAGTCCCTACTTGTCGCGCTTGATAAACCCGTCCCAATCGAACCGGATAATTTATTCATTACCAATCGCAAAGTCACGTCCCCAAAACTCACCTGACACTCGTAGGTACCGTGGTCCCTCCGCTGGACGAACTTGATCTGCAGCGTCCAGGTGTTGGAGCCGGGCGTGTGCAGGATCGCGAACCGTTCGTCGTTGGTGTACATCTGCGCTCCGGACGAGAGGATGTGCCAATCCCGCCGTCGGATCCACGAGATTTGATTCTGGAATCAAGCGGGAAAGCAGAGAAAGATTTCTTACATAGCATTGTGGCCACTGAGGATGGTTTCGATATGGTTTCTGTGTGTCATGTATTATATGAATAAGTATGAAAGAAGCATATTCATGTGTAACAGAAGTAGGAAAGAAATCGGAAATCTGAAGTCGGGGGAAATCGATTCGAACGACTTTCGCCAGGCAATAAATCGAAGTCCATTCACTAAGTAGGATTATGGGCGAACCGGCGGAAACAAAAACGAATACGTTCTGCTGACGAGCGCTGATGGAGTCTCATGGGGCCAGAAATGGATTGGAATTTGTCAAAATTAGCGTAGAGAATGGAGCCCCGCCCGACATCAAACCGCCAGATGAGCGATTGATCCAACGTCGGTAATAAATTGATACGATTGGGTATAGAGGAAGAGGGTAAACTAATGAATCCGTGTGCGGCGGGGGAAGGTTCGATCCCCTTGACGTGATGGATCCTTTGAATTGGGCTGTACATAAGGATTAGCAGTAAGGAGCGGCTCAGCGAAGTCATCGAGGTCGACGTTTATGGTTTGATGAATAACATTTCAATATAGGCGGCGGCGGGGGTGGGCTCGATATTTGTTTTGTTTCCCACACGGCCGTAAATCTTAGTTGGAATAATAATTTGACGGATGGATTTCCATCGGGTGGTTACTTATTGTTGGAGTAGCTTTCTTAAATTTATTCCTAAGCATGTTCATCGCGTTAAATTATTATTTTTTTTCCTTTTTCTGTCTCCAGCATTAGCTTCCTTGCTCAAGCCTTCTGGGATCTTCCTTAGCCGTGCGGTAAAATGCGCGACTACAAAGCAAGACTATGCTGAAAATGGCTGGGTTCGAATCTCGATCCGGTCTTGGATATTTTCTCGACTTCCCTGCAAGGATGTTATCGATCATTTAGTAGTTTGCGTTCGTTTATTTAGTAGTTTGTCAATAACTCATTCCAGAAGCCGAATTTCAAAATGTGTTGTATGGTGGATTTCTAGTACGAAGGTTTTTATACAACTCTGCCTAATGGTTCGTTGTTAGAATTCAACTAATAACGGAGTTATAGCGCTAGTTGCAATAACCTAAACTAAATGATTGGAATTTTGTTATCATTTAGTCTAAGTTACTGAAACTATAGTTATAACTCCGTTACTAGTGGAATTCAAACAAAGAACCATAAGACAGAGTTGTAGAAAAACCTTCGCACTAGAAGTCCACCATACAACATATTTTGAAATAAAGCTTCTGGAATGAGTTATTGACAAACTACTAAATGATCGAGCGCGAATTACTAAATGATCGATAACATCCTTGCTTCCCTGTGCATAAAAGTATCATCGTGTTAGCCTCATGGTATACGAATGCAAAAATGGTGTAACTAAGCTGCGAGGCGGTAATATCCCAGTGAGGGTTGAAATGCCAATAAGATGAAGAAGTTCTATCATTCTACATCTCACCTATTCCTGCTACTTTCTTCTTTTGGCGTTCTGCCGTCTGCTTCGCCTTCTTAACACTATTTCACCTCGCCATTCGCTAAACTTTGTTTTAGTATTTAGTCTTTAGCCTTTAGTATTTTCTTTAGTCTTTAGTTCTTAGTCTTTTGTTTTAAACTTTTTGGTATTTGGTCTTAAGTTAGGGAAGAGTCGTTTGGTCGAAAGTTATTCGGCCGCATAACACGTTATGCCTAAAATCATTTAGCCGAATTGAACGTTTGGCCGAAACGGTTAAGCCCAAAATGTCATTCGGCCGAAAACAATATACGGCTGAATTGGTCATTTGATCTAAAATATTGTTTGGTCGTAAGGTCATATGACCAAAATGAATATTGAATGGAAAGGATAATTTAGTTCTCGATTGCGGCAGATTGAATAGGTCATTTGAACAAATATAGCGTTTGGATGAAATGGCCGTTTGGCATGAAGAGCCATTTGGCCGAACAGATTATATGGCCGAAATTCCCGTTTAGTCGAGCAGGTCATTTGACTGAAAACGTCGTGTGGGTTAAAAGGTCATTATACCGAAAAACCGTTTGGCCAAAATGGTCTTTCGGCAGAAAGACCCAATTGATCTGAAATGTTATTTAACCGAACAAATGTAAATGTGAAAAGTGTGAAGTGTTTAATGATATTTGAGAAGTGAGAAATAAGAAATGAAAAGTGGAACGTGTCAATTTTCAATTCTAGCTTTTCACTCCTCGTTTTTTACTTTACACCGGTTGTGGAAAGTGCGAAGTGAGGAAAAAGAAGCAACAAGTTACAGTGAACTCTCCCTAACTCGATGTTCTGTAACTCGTTATTTTCCCTTACTCGATGAAATTCAAAGTCCCTTGAATTTAACAGACGTAAGTCGATATCTCCTTTACTCAATATTCTCTAAGTCGAAGTTTCTAATGCATTTTTACCTCTCTAACTCGATGTTGTCAGAAACAGTAACATGCACGATATACACTCTCGGCTGAAAGTTTGGGTTCACCCTCGAAAAATATAGGCAAATATTTTTGGCCCTATTTTCGCCGTGTATCATCCGATTCCGGGTATTTTCAGCTCAATACAAAGAATATAAATAGATTTCGCATCGTAGGTATTTTAAACTAATAATTTTCATTTTTTATGTGCTAAAATATTACATTAAGATACACATGTTTCTTAAATTTACTGATTTTTCTCAAAATTAAGCCCACAAAATTTCGAAATACAAAGTGGAACGGAACCAAATTTTAATCATCTTTGAGATGCATTGATGAAATTTCGGCGAAAAAATCTTGTTTTATTTTTAAAAATTAAAATGTTTACTCAAGTACATGGTATGCATGGGCCAAAAGTTTGGGTAGTTCGAAGTTAGCAGTGAAAAGTGATAAGCGAGAAGTGAGAAATGAGAAGTGAGAAGTGAGGAATAATAAGTTAGAAGTGAAAAATGAGAAGTGAAAAATTAGAAGTGATTAGTAAGAAATTCGAAATGAGATGAGAGAAGTGAGAAGTGCGTAGTAAGAAGTGAGAAGTAAGTAATGGGAAGTGAGAAGTGAAAAGCAATAAGTGAAAAATTAAAAGTAAGAAATGAAAAGATAGAAGTTAAAAGTGAAAAGTGAGAAATGAGAAGTCAAAAGTGAGATAAAAGAAGTAAGAAGTGGAACATTGAGAAGTGTTAAGTGAGAACTGAGTAGTGGGAAGTGAGAAATGAGGAGTGAAAAGTTAGATGTGAAAAATTTGAAGTGCAACGTGAGTAGTTTAGTAATGAAAAGTAATAAAAGAAAAGTGAAAATTGAGAAGTGAAAAGTAAGAGTAGTTAGTAGTAAGTGATAAGTGAGAAATGAGAAGTCGAAAATGATATATAAATGAGTGAGAAGTGAAAATTGAGGAATAGAGAGAAGTGAAGAGGAAAAGATTAAAAGTCAAAGAAAGAGAAGTGAGATATTCGAAGTGTGAATTGAGAAGTGTAAAACGAGAAGTTAGATGTGAGAAATTCGAAGCCCGAAATAGTAACGAAAAGTGAAAAGTGATAAGTGAGAGATGAAGGGGGGTCCCGTAGCGTAGTTGGCTACACGTTCGCCTTTCAAGCGAATGGTCATGGGTTCGATTCCCAGCCCCTCCACCAAAACCCTCGTCAGTCGCCGGATGCGCAGCCTATGCGGTGGCGTATTGGGGTGCACGCCTCACCGTCACGGCTGCCTGATGACGACTGACAACTTGTTCTTCTCGGAGGCATTCCTCCAACGTTACCACCCGGATAAATGGCAACCGGACAATGCAACGATCATTGGATACATGACATGGACAAAACGAACACAATGGATTCACGACGAGATGGACCGGCAACGACAACAACAATGAATAATGGAAAAATCTAAAAATAGATTCTGTGTGGATTCTGGCTGCAGAATACCACAGTAGATCTCGGCACAGTATCGGTTAAGTAACACAGAGTGCCTATCAAATAAATAAAGGAATAAAAAAAAAAAAAAGTGAGAGATGAGAAGTTAGAAATGAGATATAAGAAGATAAAAGATAAATGAAAAGGGAGAAGTGAAAAGTGAAAAAGAAATGATCAGTGCGAAGTGAGAGGTGAGTTGTGCAAAGTGAGAAATGAATAGTGAGAAATTAAAAGAGAGTAGTGAGAAGAGAGAGGTAAGAGGCGATATGTGTGAAGAGAGAAGTAATAAGTTAGTAGTAGAGAAGTGAGAAATGATGAGTGAGTTATGAGAAATGAGTAGAAAGAAGTGAGAAGTGAGAACCTTGGAACAAGAAGTAAGAAACGAGATTCTTTCGCTTTTCTTCTTTCTTTTCTCTTCTTCCGTTTTCTATCTTCCTTTGTCTTACATCTCTCCACTCATTTTTCACTACGCAACATCTTGCTTTTCACTTCTCGATTATCATCTCTCATTTTTCACTCCTTGCTTCTGATTATGTCACTACTCATATCCTTCTTCTCACTTCGCAACTATCACTTTTCACCACTCACTTCTAGCCGCTAACTTCTCACTTCATTCCTCACTTTCCACCCCTCATATATTCTGCACACATCTCACTACTCAAAACTCACTTCCGTTTTCAGTACTCGCTTCTCACTACTCTGTACTAACTTCGAACAACTCAGTTCTCGCTGTTCACTATTCACTTCGAACATTTCATTTCTCACTTCACATTATAAGGAAACAAATTTTAACTACTCGGCCAAACGGTATTCTGCCAAATATAAATGTGATCCTCATCTCGATCCTTCCCTAACTCGATGGTCCCTTCAATATCGAGTAAGGGAGAGTTCACTATAGTAGTAAGAAGTTGGTAGAGAAAAGTTAGAAAGAAGACGCCATAACTCACAAATCTCTTGCTTCTCACTTCTCATTTCTTCAGTTAGAAGTGAAAAGTAGCAGATGAGAAGTGAGAAAGGTAATATCTCGCTTCTAATTTTGCACTTTTTATGACCTCACATCTCACTTTGTTCTAATCTCTTTTCGCAGTGAAAAGTGAAGAATGAGAAGTAAGAAGGTTCGCTTCTCACTCTCCATTTCTCCCCGGTTTTGGTCGTATGACCCATTCGACCAAATGGTCATTCATACCCGACGACATTTTTGTCCAAATTTTAGAACAAAAGACTTTAGACGAAACGGGTTTCGGCCTTATGACTTGTTCGGCGTAATTGCTTTTTTGGCCAAACAACTTTCATCTTTATGGCCAAACGGCCCTTCTCCATTTTTCATTGACATTCATTTTAAAACCTGTAGCGGTTTGCCGGAGAAAAACCAAGAACTAGAGAAAAAAGAAGGTAAGATAAAAGATGAGGAAGTGAAGAAAAAAGGGTCGTGAATGAAAAAAAGAAGAAAGAAGAAAAATAAATAAGAAAGAATAAAAAAGAAAAAAGGAAAATAAATGAGAAAGTAGAAAAAAGAAAGAAGAGCGAAGAAAAAAGAAAGAAAAAAGAATAAAGTAGAAAGAAGAAAGAATGATTATTATTATTTATTCAGACTAAGGCCGAAGTGGCCTGTGCGGTATATAAGAGTCTTCTCCATTCGGCTCGGTCCATGGCTACACGTCGCCAACCACGCAGTCTACGGAGGGTCCGCAAGTCATCTTCCACCTGATCGATCCACCTTGCCCGCTGTGCACCTCGTCTTGTTGTGCCCGTCGGATCGTTGTTGAGAACCATTTTCACCGGGTTACTGTCCGTAATTCTGGCTACGTGCCCGGCCCACCGCAGTCGTCCGATTTTCGCGGTGTGAACGATGGATGGTTCTCCCAACAGCTGATGCAATTCGTGGTTCATTCGCCTCCTCCACGTACCGTCCGCCATCTGCACCCCACCATAGATGGTACGCAGTACTTTCCTTTCGAAAACTCCAATTGCGCGTTGGTCCTCCACGAGCATCGTCCAGGACTCGTGTCCGTAGAGACTACCGGTCTAATTAGCGTTTTGTAGATTGTCAGTTTGGTACGGCGGGGAACTCTATTCGATCGGAGCGTCTTGCGGAGTCCAAAGTACGTACGATTTCCAGCCACTATGCGTCTCCGAATTTCTCTGCTGGTGTCATTTTCGGCAGTCACCAGTGAGCCCAAGTACACAAATTCTTCTACCACCTCGATTTCGTCACCACCGATGCAAACTCGCGGTGGATGGCTCACATTGTCTTCTCTTGAACCTCTTCCTATCATTACTTCGTCTTCGACGTGTTGATGACTAGCCCGATCCGCTTAGCTTCCCTCTTCAGTCTGATGTAGGCTTCCTCCATCTTCTCAAAGTTACGTGCCATAATATCTATGTCGTCGGCGAAACCAAATAGCTGGACGGACTTATTGAAAATTGTACCACTCGTGTTAATCCCTGCTCTTCGTATTACACCTTCCAAAGCTATGTTGAATAGCAAACACGAAAGACCATCACCTTGCCGTAACCCTCTGCGGGTTTCGAAGGGACTCGAGAATGCCCCTGAAACTAGAACTACGCACATCACCCGATCCATCGTCGCTTTGATCAACCGTGTCAGTTTATCCGGAAAACCGTGTTCGTGCATTAGCTGCCATAGCTGGTCCCGATCGATTGTATCATATGCGGCTTTGAAGTCGATGAATAGATGATGTGTGGGCACGTTGTATTCGCGGCATTTCTGCAGTACTTGGCGAATGGCAAACACCTGGTCCGTGGTGGAGCGTTCGCCCATAAACCCGCCTGGTACTGCCCCACGAACTCCCTTGCAGTTGGTGCTAGTCGACGGTATAAAATTTGGGAGAGTACCTTGTAGGCGGCGTTCAGCAATACGATTGCGCGGTAGTTGCTACAATCCAGCTTATCGCCCTTTTTGTATGTAGATGGGACACACGACATCTTCCATCCACTCCTGCGGCAAAACTTCCTCCTCCCAAATCTTGGTAATGACCCAGTGCAGCGCTCTAGCCAGTGCCTCACCACCGTGTTTAAATAGCTCTCCTGGTAGTTGGTCAACCCCAGGGGCTTTGTTGTTCTTGAGCCGGCCAATCTCCTCCTGGATTTCCTGGAGATCCGGAGCCGGTAGAATTATGTCCTGCGCGCGTTCTCCCAGGTCCATCACCATACCGCCATCTTCGTCTGCCACATCGCCATTCAGGTGTTCTTCGTAGTGCTGCCGCCACCTTTGGATCACCTCACGCTCGTTCGTAAGAAGGTTCCCGTTTATGTCCTTCCACACATATCGGGCTGTGGCACGTCGTGGCCCTTTACGTGAACGGTTTAACTTCTCCTTAGAACTTTCGTGTGTTATTCGCGCGGTACAGTTGCTCCGTTTCTTCACGGTCTCGATCTTCCTGCTGGCGCTTTTTCCTCCGGAAAATCGAGTTTTGTCTGTTACGCGCCTGTTTATATCGTGCCTCGTTCGCCCTCGTGCGGTGTTGCAGCAATCTCGCCCATGCTGCATTCTTCTCTTCCACTAACTGCTCACATTCGCCGTCATACCAGTCGTTTCTTCTGATCCGGGGCACCGTGCCAAGTGCAGCGGTTGCGGTGCTACCAATGGCGGATCGAATATCTCTCCAGCCATCTTCAAGAGATGCTGCGCCTAGCTGCTCTTCCGTTGGAAGTGCCACTTCCAGCTGCTGCGCGTATTCTTGGGCTAGTCTACCGTCTTGTAGCCGCCCAATGTTAAGCCGCGGCGTCCGACTTCGACGCGTGTTGTACACCGTCGAGAGTTTTGAGCGCAGGCATACTGCAACGAGGTAGTGGTCGGATTCAATATTCGCACTGCGGTAAGTGCGGACGTTCGTGATGTCGGAGAAGAATTTACCGTCGATTAGAACGTGGTCGATTTGGTTTTCCGTTTCTTGGTTAGGTGATCTCCATGTGGCCTTGTGGATATTTTTGCGGGGAAAGAAGGTGCTTCGGACTACCATTCCGCGGGAGGCTGCGAAGTTTATGCATCGTTGGCCGTTGTCATTCGATACAGTGTGCAGACTATCCGGTCCGATGACCGGTCTATATATTTCCTAGGAAGCTGTACGTTCATGTCGCCGATGACGATTTTAACGTCCCGCAGTGGGCATCCATCGTATGTCTGCTCCAGCTGTGCGTAGAACGCTTCTTTCTCGTCGTCGGGTCTCCCTTCGTGTGGGCAGTGCACGTTGATGATGCTATAGTTGAAGAAACGGCCTTTAATCCTCAGCTTGCACATCCTTGCGTTGATTGGCTGCCACCCAATCACGCGTTGGCGCATCTTACCCAGCACTATGAAGCCGGTTCCCAGCTCGTTGGTGGTGCCACAGCTTTGGTAGAAGGTAGCCGCTCGATGCCCGCTTTTCCACACTTTCTGTCCTGTCCAGCAAATCTCCTGCAGCGCCACGACGTCGAAGTTGCGGGGATGTAATTCATCGTAGATCATCCTGTCGCAACCTGCGAAACCTAGCGACTTGCAATTCCATGTTCCAAGCTTCCAATCGTGATCCTGTATTCGTCGCCTAGGTCTTTGCCGATTATATCGAGTCGCATTATCTCTTATATTGTTCGTAATGATTGGTTTTCTAGGCGGCTTATTGGGCCTGCGCAAACCTCCTGTCTCGTCGGAGGGCCGTCGTGTCAGGGGCTGTTTAGCGTCCCACCTAACACCAGGACTTGGGCTTGTGCGCTTTGAGCGGCACACGGTCGCTTTGGTGGGGCCTACTTGCGGATACATGCAGCTTTTTATAGAGGTTTAACAGGGCCCACTGTCAAACCCCACCACATCCTAGGCAAGCCCCACAACTCGCAGATGGCCTGGGGAGGGATCGTCAAGCCCTTGGACATAGTCCCTGCTGCCCGTAAGAAAGAATGAACAAAGAACAAAAAAGAAGGAACAAAGAACAAAAAAGAAGGAACAAAGAACAGAGAAGAAAGAAAGAAAAAAAGGCGCAAGAAAGAATGAAAAAGGGTGCAGGAAAGAAGAAAAGAAGCAGAGAGAAGAAACAAGATTGAAGAGAGAAGATGGAAGAAAGAAGAAAGTACTTAAAAGAATGAATAAAGATAGAAGATGGAACAAGAAATAAAGAGAAAGGAGAAAGAAAAAAAAGAAATATGAAAGAAGAAAGAAAGAAGTAGAAATAAAGAAGAAGAAGAAGAAAAAGGAAGAACGAAGAAGAAAGAAGGAGGAAGAAAGAAGTAGAAAGAAATAAGGAAGAACGAAGAAGAAATAAGAAAGAAGAAAGGAGAAAGAAAAAAGAAGAAAAACAAAAAGAGATTGAAGAAAGGAAGACTAAGAAAGAAAAAAAGAAGAAAGGAAAAAGATGAAAGTAGAAGTAGAAAGAACAATTAAGAAGAAGACGAAAGGAGAAAAAGAAATTTGAAATAATACGAAAAAAATATAAGTGAAAAAAGATGAAGAAGTGATTAATGAGAAAGAAGAGAAAAAGATGAAGGAAAAAGCGAGGAAGAAGAAACGAAGAGTAACAGAAAGGAAAAGAAAACTAAGAAAACAAAAGGAAGGAAGATTAAATACAAAGGTGTTGGGCAACGGTGCTGGGTCATTAGCCGGAATGGTGAGATATGAGAAGTGAGTAATGAGAAGTTAAAAGTGAGAAGTGAGAACTGAAGAAGAAAAATAAGTGAGAATTGAGTAGGGAGAAATGAGATGAAGAAGTGAGAAGTGAGATTTGATTGGCGAGTTGTGACAAGTCAGAGTCAGTGAGATGAAGTTGGAAGAGAAAAGTGAGAAGTGAAGAAGAAGAAATGAAAAGTTAGGAATGAGTAGTGCGAAGTGAGAAAAGATAATTGAGTTGTGAGTATGGAGACGCTAGAAGTAAGAAATTTGAAATAAAAGTAAAGAAATGAGAAGTGGAAAAAAGTGCGAAGTGAGGAGAAAAAAGTGGTATCCTCCTTAAAAGTAAGATGAAAGAAAAAAATCAGATTAATCCACGTAGCGTTGGTGGTGCCTGCCTCGCACATTACACATGAGAAAAAAAGACATTGGAGAGGTCAAAATATCACTTTCGGATTATAGATTCCACTTGTTCCATCAATTCACATTTGTTTGCATTCATTTGAATGCCTTGAAAAACAATATTTACCGATTTTGAAATTTTTTTTCCATGTTTTTTAATCAGCCTTGATAACAATGCCACAATGGTCCGATTCAGCATTAACAGGAAAAACTCATTTTCTCCGTTCTCATACATTTAAGACACTCTGTGTCTTCAGAGAAGTTGTTTGTAATAAAAAATGATTGTGTTTTGGTAAAATGTTGATTAAGGTGGACCCCAATTAAGTAAAAATCTGGAATAAAGCTTTTAGATTTTACGTGGTTGAACTCTTCAGAAAACTTGTTGAAAACTTTATTTCAAGAAACTTTGCCAAAGACACCATCAAGTCACCATTTTAGCGCATTTAAGTAAGTTGTAAGATTTAAATATGGATGGCCTTTAAACGTGAGTTAACTTTTTTGTTTTCAACTTAGCGATATTGTGGTCTTCAGATGAATTTAAGATCACGCAATTGTGCATGTTTTGACACTTTGATACGGAAATCGTTTTAAGCTTTTAGTTAAATGTATTTACTAGTCATAAGACGAGTTTGTACTATTCCATTTAATTTCACTACTTTGTTGTGCCTTTGATAGATACATATTTCGACCTCAACAGTAAGGTCGTTTTCAATTGGGTCCTAAAATGAAGAATCAATATTCGATTTTCTTTCAGGGAACGATGGAGGTAATCATTCTAAACGTGTCAGTTTTTCTTTAGACTCAAAAATCGAAAAGAACATTGTTTTATTTGAAATTGAAAAATAGAAGAAAAATGGTTCCTCGACATTTTCGGTCTTGTTTGACGTACGGATTCAAACGCACTAGCAAAACTCCGCAGGGCACTTGACTCAACCTTTGACAGTTAATATATGGGGCTGACGTTTTGGGCTGATGGTTCATTCGTCCTGAAATGTTGCACAGGCCAAAATTTGCCTTAAAATGTCTTTAACACAAAAATATTAGTTTTACTGATTTAGAATTTTACCAGAATTTTTATAACAACGGTACAAGTATTCTTGACCGATGCACTATCGTTTGCAGCCATAAACAAGGAAGGGTTTTAGGACCCAATTTCTCGGACTTGACTCGACAAGATTTATAATTGTATTATGTTCAGCAAAACATGCACCATTGCGTGCTCTAAAATGCTTCTGAAAACCACAATTTTGTCAAGTAGAAAACAAAAAAGTTAGAGGAACGGTTCGACACTTTATGTCATATCTCCCATGTTCATCCCATCAAAAACAAAGCAATGAAAAGGAATTTGGTTTGTTTCTTATTTTTGTGTTTTTTTTTCAGCAATGAGTGCATATGTTAGCAAAAAGAAGCGAGTAGATAGGTGCTGTATTTCTTTGTTTTGCGATGTAATGAATATATATTCAGTGAGATGGAATACGGAACAGTTCCCCTAGAATTAAACAAACCGATTTTTTGAGTGCCACTCTGATTTAAAATTTAAAATTTAATTAAATCAGCTAAAATAATGTGTCTTCGGCAAAGTTTCTTGAAATAAAGTTTTCTACAAGTTTGCTGAAGAGTTCAACTACATAAAGTTTTCAATAATTAGTTTTATTTAACCTTTTTACTTAAATAGGGACCATCCTAATCCACATTTTACTAACAAAATCATTATTTCATTACAAACAAGACTTCTTCCTGCTAAAATGCTGAATCGAACCATTGTGCAAATGGCGATCGGGCTAAGTTTTTATAACGAAAAGTTCAATAGCGAATGCAATTTGTTGCGAGCAAATCGGATAATGCTAAATAATAAGAAGTTTGTCTCACATTTTTAAATTCGTCGAGCTTAGTCGTTTGGCTGTAACTCCGAGCCTTCTGTCTAAAGTTCGGTTTTGGAGCGGCCTTGTAGTATTTCCGTTCACGTAGTGTACGAGAAAGGCAAAAAGAATTAAGAAAGAAAGAAGTAAGAGGAAGAAGGAAGAAGCAGTGGTCAGTTGGGGAGAAGGGCGCGGGTAGGTTTGGACATAAAACCCTTCCTGGAGACACATTTTTTAGAAGAAATTTTTTTCGAAACCCCTTGAATTAAAAAAAAATAGAAAACCCATCCCAGACACATTTTCTGGCTACGCCACTGGGAAAAAGGAAAAATAATGAAGGGGAGCGATTCCAAGCAACAGCATCAAAATTTAAGAAAATTTTTAATTCATGATTTTCTATTGAGTTGAAACTTTGCACAGTTTTTCAATTTCATCTAAATCGTCATTTTTCGATATCAAATCTTCATATTGAGTCACGACTAACTTTTCAAAAGGGTGTATGTGAAAATGGTTCAAAAATATTTAAAAAGCTGCACAGCAAAAACGGAATGTTCGATTGTTATGATTTTTTCAGCAAAGTTAGACAACTAAATGGTGATTCTTAAGAAAATGTGCACAGTAAAAAAATTGTTTTGCCTTTAAAAT
This sequence comes from Armigeres subalbatus, assembly GCF_024139115.2. Classification (NCBI taxonomy): domain Eukaryota; kingdom Metazoa; phylum Arthropoda; class Insecta; order Diptera; family Culicidae; genus Armigeres; species Armigeres subalbatus. The sequence continues at coordinate 79,621,483 of NC_085140.1, forward strand.
ATCATTTTGTCACAAAAACTCAAATATCTCAAAACCCTATCTTTTCGAACGTAATTTTTTAGGGAAAACGGTCCATTATATTAGCTATCTACCATAAAAATTTGGTGATGGTAAACTAATAAACAAAAAGTTATGACATTTCAAACATTTCACAATTTTCACATATAGTAAACAAAAAAAATTCCGTGTATTTTTTTTTCAAGAATCGCAGTTTGATGCTGATTTTATTGTTAAGGGCCTTGCGTGAGTTAAACAAGTTGTTTGTATGATATTCCATATTTATGTATTCATCGATATTATGTATATTATATGTATAAATATTATATGTATAAATAAATAAAATGAATTAATATTATCCTAAGTATTAAATTAAATGTGGCAGTTACACAATGTTGTTATAGAAACTCTAAGAGTTTTGGGTTTGAATTTTGGTGTGGGTTATGATATCATGAAAACGGTTTATTAATACTTATTTTTATTTATTTTTATTCAAATTTTTAAAATATCGAACACTTTTGAATTATTATCAGCACAGTTTGAGTATAGTTTTGCTTTAATTTTATTTTCCGACAATGGAATGAAACAGTGAAATTTTTGGGTTCCTTGGATCGTTTTCGCGTTATTAAATTGCTCGCTGAGCTCTGAAGCCTTTATTTCGTACTCTTCAGTAGTAGTAAAACAAAATGATAATTTGGTTAAATCTTTTTCGCAGTTTTAATTGGATGCTCACGTTCTTTGGCTAAACTTGCTCTTGTGGCCATGCGCTTTATTGTTCCTCCAATAGCATCACAAGGACCTTTGCCATGTGATGTAGCAAAAATGCCATTCTGCATCAATTCCGTACATTGATTTAAATTGACATAGGTTCGAAAAATTCTTACGATTTTTGTACTGCGACGCTGCTCCATCAGACATGAAATATATCTTTTTGACTTCTTTATGCTTATCAACGCGTAAAAGTTAATCATTTTTCAATGAACAAGTTTACGGATACTGAATCGTGTCTTAAATCTTCGGAAATTATAATAAAACTTAAGTGTTCAATTTGCGTACTTCCATTAAAATAAATAACGAATGGATGAATTGTAGCTTGTTGTACGTTCCAGTGATGGGACTGCACTTCATCTTGCAATACAAAGCTGTAATTTTCAGAAAAATCACAAATGACTAAAAATTCACCATTTTGTAATGTATTTTTCGTATTTTTTAAAAAGCTGGATTGTTCTGTTTTAATGAAATCGTGAGGGATTAAACTTTCTAATTTCAAGCAAAATATGACACAAACTCATCTACAGGTTTTACAATAGTTTCTATGTCACACCTATCCGTGGTCACCCATTGCTCAAATGATAACTGATCAATATATTTTCTTCAAACTCAGCGAATAAAGTATTTTCCAATGATGAAGAATCTGGACAATCCGAACAAGATCGTAGATAGCAATTTGATGTTGTATTTTCACACAAAAGACTACCAGTTAACATTTTAATATCCTTTGTTAAATTGATTCTTTTCAAACTATGTAAAATAAGATTAATATTCTCATGGGTTGTGCACACACACATTATGTGTTCCTGAATTGGAAAGAAGCTTACATTGCCTTGGCCGAAGGCTTGCAAATGAGGAAAAACCTATTTTAATATTATCGTGAATTTCCTTGAAGCGTGTGTACGCTTCTTTCAAAGTCGTCATCATTAATCGTTTTTGGATTGCTTGACGCTTTCCATCTTTTTTTACTGATACATAATCTTTTTGACCAGGCATAGCTCGACTTACTTCATCATCTTCAAAATATTGAACTACTATTTCTTTTGTCTCATCTGTTAATGCAGTACTAGACCTAGTATTTTTGGTTGAAAGACAGTTATTCTTCAATTGTTTTGCCTCTTTTACTGTATTTCTATTGGTTTTGAACTCATCAATGGCATCCTGAATAGACCACGAACTTGGCAGCATCGACAAAATCAATAATTTTTCTTTCCTTGTCGTGGCTGCATTCGAGAACCTTTCCTTCATATTTATAATTACCTCATCGTAGTCTGTATTTTCCACATCATCAGGTCCTAATTTGAAGAGGTTTCTTCGTACAGCTTCGGTATTTTTTCTCCGGGTAATAAACGTAGTCCATCTTACTCCATTTAATCGGAGTCACTTTTATCCCAGCTATGCCCTCGTTAAAGCGTTCGATGTTGACCTTTTGGATACACTCATCTTCCGATTGATTTGTTGAAACAGATTTCGCTGATGGTACGGTGGCAAGGCTCTCAGCACTTAATACTTCTGGTAATTCCTCAGTTGTTGTCGATACATCTGGCAATTCCTCAGTTGCTGTCGTTTTCGAACTTCCTGCGCTCTGCTCAACCGATGATATACAGATTGCTCTTTTGTCAACGTTTAGACGGCAGGACGTGCAAATGCGTAAATTTGTATTCAATGTGGACATTGGAGCATAACCAGTCGCTTTCAGTTTATCTATGGTGCTTTCGGTGAGATTTCGTAACTCTTTTGAACACTTTTTTCCATAAAACGGCCTACAACAGTTGAGAAAGCGGCTACTCATGTTGTTCGTAATATTTCAATAAACAAAATTACTTTTAGGTTTTACTGACTAGTTTGGTGTCATTTGCTTGACTGAAGAAAAAATTACTATAAGATCTTTAACAACCTTAGTAGTAGTAATTTTTTGCTTTTTCGTGAGCATTGTCATGGTATGTACCTATCATGCATTTGTTGTTGTTGAAGATACCCGTTTCCTCCCGATCATAAAAGTCTATTCTCTAAGAGGTATATTTTTGCAGGTAAACTATAGACGTACACGTGTATATAAATCTTTGATTTTGCAGCTTTTGTCTTAAAAATAACATTTCTGATATGTTTCTATCAACGTTATTATCAACAGGTTTCAACACTATTAAAAGAATTTTTCGCCAGTCACGTGCAATGAAAATTATGACACTATCAATACTTTTGATCACAACACTGGATCGTGTCTAAGTTTCTTATAGATGCTATGAATAATTAAATCAAAATATCATGAAAACAACTTGTTTAAATCACGTCCCTTAACAATAAAATCTGCATCAAACTGCAATTCTCGAAATAACTTACACAGAAAAAATTTTTTTTTTTACTAAATGTGAAAATTGTGAAATGTTTGAAATGTCATAACTTTTTTGTTTATTAGTTTACCATCACCAAATTTTTATGGTAGATAGCTAATATAATGGACCGTTTTCCCTAAAAAAATTACGTTCGAAAAAAGATAGGGCTTTGAGATATTTGAGTTTTTGTGACAAAAATGATATTTTTAAAGGCAAAAAATTTTTTTTTTACTGTGCACATTTTCTTAAGAATCACCATTTAGTTGTCTAACTTTGCTGAAAAAATCATAACAATCGAACATTCCGTTTTTGCTGTGCAGCTTTTTAAATATTTTTGAACCATTTTCACATACACCCTTTTGAAAAGTTAGTCGTGACTCAATATGAAGATTTGATATCGAAAAATGACGATTTAGATGAAATTGAAAAACTGTGCAGAGTTTCAAATATTTTCGAAATGGTCGCTCAGGATCGACTGACATGCCCCCGTGGAATGCCTCAGGGAGAAAAAGCATAAACTAGTTAGAAGAAAGAAAGAAGGTATGAGAAATAAGGAAGAAGTAAGAAGGAAGAACTGACTTCTCACGTTTCATTTAGTGCTTCTCATTCGACCTGATTATCTTCGATTTATTGGTCTAATACCGTAAACAACGATCAATCTGAGGAATGCATTTCCCAGCGTTATTCGAAGCCAAATTACACAAATGATGGATATTTTTTTATCCTAGAAGAGTTAATCCGAAATAATGTTTGCACTAGCAAGAAGCTTCAATAGAAGTAGTTAAGGCTGTATAGACTTTTGCAATTCCGAATACATTTCCTAGGATGAAGTTTAGGGTCTCTAGAGAATTGAATTCACCACAAAACTGTTATGTTCCGAATCAACTCCATCGAATCCAAAAGCCGCGCGAAATTCGCGTGAATCATCAGCCTCACTTGTTCGGCAAAGTTTTGTGACAGATCTTCGGCGCTCGTGACACATAAAAGTAGATTTCTCGAGAGATTGTCGGATTACGGTCGGAAGCAGTGAGTCGTTTTTTTTTCTACGCCATATTTATATACCTCGAAGCTTAGTCCCCAAATAACATCGGTAATACTCACGAATCGGTCAAATTTTTGCTGGTACGCGGAATGGTGCGCAAAAACACCGAGCGTCGTGCATCTCCCCACTGATAGGAAAAGTTTCCCCCCTGAATCGCTTTGACGTAAACAGTTAATATTGATTTACTGCTACCAGAGAAAGTTTTATTGAGAACACAATTTTCTTCCTCCGCCATCTCCATTAATTGTGTAAGCGGAGCCATTAGTAAATGCCAACAGTTTGCGCCTCAACAGAAGGGAGGGTGCTGGGACGCACAACGCCACCCACTTCCAACTAACAGAGTTGTTTACGCAGTTGACATGTGCAATATGACGGGTGCAAACTCGAACTTTTATTTGGACGCTGATGTTGTGAAAAACAGACAACTTTGGGAGATCTATTTGTCCGGTATAGAGTGCATTGAGTAGGAAAGCAATTATGGTAGCCAGGATGAATCGCAAACGAGTGTGGAGTTATTCGGATCTAACATGATAAATCAAAAGTAAGCAAAAATGTTTGTGTTGACTTCTGCTTGGCTCAAATGTGCAAAATCAGGTAAAGGATAAAGAATGATTGATTTCGAATCTCAATAATTTTGATACACACTTTAGAGTTATTAATGAATTATGAGTTTTGAGCGACTTTAATGCTATTTTTAATGCTGCCTCGCTTGTGCTCTGTAAAACAAGTATTTTTTTGTCACTTTTGTAAATAAAAACAGCATTGCGCGTGCTCGAGTATTAAAGTAAATCGCGGTTGTATCTAATCCAAAAACTACATCTAGCTTTCAGGGATACACATCTCCAAAAGCAAGAGATAAGCAATAGAGAAACCACTTTCCACCTTTGCTCCGTTGCAGCAGACTAAAAAAAATATTTCAGATTTGCTGATCGCCAAATATAATTAACATTTGTGACACAATTTTCGTAAAAAGCAGTAGTTTTATTTGAAGTACGTCTTGTCTTTTCATCTCATGCTGACCAGGAACGTTAACACTGAATAGACAGTGTGGACTAAGTCAACGAATGCCAGTGTAGACATTTCGCACAACCCAAAGCATTTCAGCGATAAGCCGTTCCCTATGTTCAACTTGATTATCATCAATATTGTTCTCATTTGGACGTACTGCGGGTGGACATCTAAGCTGTGTGGCAATTTCGCGCAAATCTCAAACACAACATCTTCGATGGAGTTCACCTGAGTAAATACAATCGAAATAAAAATAATGTTTTTCGAAATTGAATTCACTTGCCTCATCCTGCAGTGAATCACTTAAGCGGCAGAGAATGTAATATTCGCATAGTAGATATGTTGAACCACTTATCATCGCCACTGAGAAAATAGTGATTCCAGTGTCTTTGATAATGAAAAATAAAGCTCCAATGCTAAAAATTGAGTAATAGTGGATCAGCATAAAGGCTTTCTCGGCAACGCTGTTCAGTGTATGTAAAGCTCTGGAATTCAAAAATTTTAACGTTTTTACCTCAATTATCTCAAATACAATTACCTCAAGTACTCCAAATGTTGATCCAAGGCTTCTCGCACCTCAATTTCCAACCATACAAAATAGTTATCAACGTTCGAGGTTGTTTGAAGCAGTATACGATCGAAACGGTGAGCCAACAATCTTAGCTTGGTTCGCATTCCCAACAACAGTATGGCAATAGTTGCCAAGTTAGTGAACAGCCTTGGGGACACCCCAAGTGGAATGAAGTTCACCGCAAAGCAAGTTAAAATTCCCGATACCAGTGGTCCAGTTTCGAGCAATTGTGGTGGTAATCCAAGTGCCTTTTCCATGGCAGAGTTTGGCACGGAGAGCAATACTAAGTCTGCAAGTAGTAAACCGAATAGTAGTTTTAGCATTGCTCCAGATTTTTTATTAAATTTTCGCTGCTCAAGTTGGTCGTATTTTTTGTCACCAGAATTGACACGATTTCCGATGATGAAATTTCTGATGGCTGTAATCGATTTCTGGTGGAGTATGTTAATCAGCATCTTTAGGGCTACCACAAACCATGTTGTAATTTTTACAACTTCCCATACAACTGCGGCCAGATCATCATCTCGGGTGTTCAATGAATGCTTCAGCTGCAGATATACTACGATTCCTTGATATACGAACAAGAAGTTTGTGAAGTAACGAATGTAATGCTCTTTCGTCCATCTTGGTGTTCGTATTCCTGTTATAAATTTAATAACAAATAAAAATTAATGGAAATCAGATGCACGACTTTCTGGTTTATTACCCCCAAGAAGCAGTAAGGCGTCCAGTAACCAGAAACAATCTCCGCCCGGACCTTCATCCGTCCAAAACCGGCAAATATCGGCTATAAACCAGTCGCGGACGTGATTCCAAGCGGAACGAAACATTGCCAACATTTTCCAGCAAAGACATAACTCGCACTGTGAAATCCGCAACGCAAATGGACTGCCACACAAATCACAGATGTCGGTGACTATAGTCCGATAATGAGCAGTTTCAGTGGCAAAAGTTTTGCGGTAATTCTTAGTCATTTTCGAACCGTTGCACATAGGGGAACTGGGGGTAGGACGCCCACGTTAAGGAAAATGCCATTTTTATCAATGAAAACCACCATTTCAGCCAGTTTTCATCAGCGCATACTAAAGAACAGCATATCTGCGACTGACTACCGATGACAGATATCTAATTGTACATTTTATTGCACAGAAATTTGATTTTTAAAAGCACCCGAAAATATTGATTTTGAAACCATGCGGGGTGAGATGCGCCAGTGGATGGGTTAAAACGCGCATGTGTTTATCGTACTGATTTTCATTTTAATTGCCTACATTAAGGCAATTAACCGAATGTTTCAGCTGTTTCGGTCATACGAAATGAGCATGGGCGTACTGCCCCACACCGACCTCAGAAGTTTGAAGGCCCATCAAATCGTTTTAAGACCAATTTTGACGACGATTTCGTGTGGAACATAAAGAACACGAGTAAGCAGCATGGCTCATGGCTCAATTTTCAATTTACCAATGAATAACAGCGATAGAAAGACTAAATTTCACCGAGCTAGAATTGCATCAAAACACGCAAAAATCATTTTTTCGAGTTTTTCATGTGTAACTAGAGAAAAATCATGAAATATATGTATCCAATGGCAATGTTTTTCATTGATTCATCGTATAGACTATTTAAAATAATCACAATGGGGATATTTAACCTTATTCAGGGGTGGCGCGTTTTAACCCCTATGGGCGTGTTACCCCCACTTCCCCTACGTTCGGCCTTCCGTTGTAAAGTTCCCCACTCCGTCCAAGAATGGTAAATGTATTTTTTCCCTTCAATTTTATTCACCTGTGTTATGGATTACGAGACCTGCATCTATGAGTCATATTCACATTTTGAGGGGATTTTACTATATGACAGAGCCTAATCTTTTTCTTCTAGTCTATCTATATAATAAAAATGAAATGGTCTGTGTTCGTATCCGCATAACTCGAAAACGGCTGTATGGATTTTCTTCATTCCTTCAGCAGATGTGTTCGTTACAGTTTCCGACGGGTTTATATGATATTTCCTCCATGTAAAAATCACGGGTAAGGATAAGTAAATGGTGAAAATTTAAATTAAGATTTTTATAGGAATTTAGCTTTAGAAGTTCAGAACGCGCATTTTCGCCTACTATGCAGAACAACGTCTGCTGGGGCGACTAGTTAGATATAAGATTCAGACATTTGATTGTTGTGAATGTTTGAAAAGGCGCATGAAAGAAAAAAAATCCTCTTTGTTAATGTAAGTTTTGACTATGCCGAGGCCGGAAGGGCACTCAGCCTAAGGAAAGGGGATCAAAGTATTCACCCTCAGGTTCAACCCTGGGACCTTTCGCAAGCAAGGCTTGTTATAATAACAACAGTTAGGTACAGATTACTGATTATGGATCGACTGTACGTTTTAATTTCGTTTATTGAACGGCTACTTAGTCTTGCACTTATTACAACGAGTTTTTTATTTACCCGACGTTTCGACACGGGGATTGTGTCTTTTTCAAGGGGAACTGTAATTTAATGAGTACTCTAATTGTCCTAATTTTATAGATAATAGTCAATTGAACTTACAATATTTTTGTTGTTTGTCGTCGTATGTTTAGTCTAACTTGCACCGTCTGTTTGTCTAATTGTCCGTACATGCTGTGAATTGATGATTTGATTTAATTTGTGTGAAAAATTTGTTTTGGATATTTAGGAAAATTTGTTAAAAATTCTTACACTTCGGAAGCACTGTTATCAACTTTCATTTTTTTTTTCTAGCTAATGGCGCAAATTTTCTTTGTTCTACCTCCCCCTAACATGAACATTCATTTTGGTAGCCAAAATGCCCTATTGGAATAATTTATTCCTCTCCTACATTGTGCTCATTTTCTCTCCTGCTTCTGCGTTCATTTATGGTTTTGATATTGTGTAGTACGGCTGCGTATGTCGTGCTGAGCTTGTCTATGTCTGTTCGCTTATTGATTGTGTTGTTAGTGTTAGTGATATGACACATTTTTAGAAATGGTAGTGTACTCTATTTGTAGCTATGATCTACTATCTCAGTTCGATCCAAATCGAATCTGTGATCGTGTTCTATGCAGTGTTGGATGAGTGCTGTTGTTGCTTCTACAAGCGATTCGGTAGCTGCTTCTGTGTTTGTGTTGTTTTCCTGTATCAGTTTCTCCAGTTTGTTTACATTAGCTCTATGCCCTGATAGTCTTGTACTTAAATTGTTTCTCGTCATTCCTATGTAGTAGCTGTTACAGTCATCTTATATATAATATTACTAATTTCATGTTTGTCTACAGGGTGTTTTACTTTAGTGTGGAGATTTCTAACTGTACGAAGTTGTTTTGATGTTACGGTTATGCTGGGGAAATCTGATTTTAGGATTTTGGTTATTCGTTCTGTTAATGCGGGTATGTATGGAATTGATCTGTATGTCTTATCTTGTTTTTCTATTTCAGGTTGCGATGGACTGGATGGAGAGATGTTTTGAACTGCGGGGATGACGTTTCCTTGATTTTGTTGATCTGGTGGCGGTGTTGCTCATTGTGTGGGGGTGGCATTATGGCTGGTTGGGTGGGATGCTGACATGATGGTTGGCTTTGTGTAACTGCTGATGGTTCGAGTTCTTGTGTTTTGCTGGTGTACAGTCTCGAAAGGTAGAGAACTCATAGCTTTGCTGATGACTGAATCCAATACGATATCCGCCGCGATAGGCGAAAGTGCTGTTGCTGTTCCATACTTTTGCTTGTAGTACTGTCCCTCGAAACAGAAATAGCTGGCCTCCATACAGAACCTCACTATTTCTAGGAATAGATCTAGGTTGATTTGGGGGTGGATTTCATTCCACCGGTGTATTATGTTCCGAATGACCGGATGTCGCGGTACGTTCGTGAGCAATGATGTGACGTCAAGGGAAATCATTATGTGGTTCTCTGGGAGACTCATGTTGTTCACCTGCTTGCAGAATTCGAATGAGCTAGTTGTACTGTATGTGTCGAAACGTCGGGTAAATAAAAACTCGTTGTAATAAGTGCAAGACTGAGTAGCCGTTCAATAAATGAAAGTTAGGTACAGATTAGAACGACAAACTAAAAACGAAAAACAGATAGCCTTAATACATTAAAATTGGATAAAATTTGATCCATTGGTAAAACTGGTCGAAATAGGAACGGGACATATTAGACGAAAGGTATTTAAAAAGTAACTGTTAAAACCAGGGGGAAACCATCTTATTGGACTTGTCACGCTGCTCTCCGGAGATGATTATTAGAGTGGGGCGCAGTTGCATGGAAAAATGCAAACTTCATTCAATCGAGTGAGATCAAGGTTTTTCTGAATCGTTTTGGGATCCCAATCAACTGTGCAAAGTATTGGCACAATTGATTGCGTCCTCGCTTTCCGCATCGCGTTTTAAATTTATGTGGAGATAAGTATGGAAGAACGTATTTTTGTTCTCTTAGCGGCTTCAATTTATCTTCAATCATGTACTCAATACGTTGCGTTGGCGTATAGCCTGAAGGATGTCGAAAGACTTTGCCGAAGGAGGAACGCAGCTGGAAGGTCTACAAAAAATGTTATTACGCTTCGAAAACTGATTGTTCAAATTATATGTAAGAAGTCGATACTGAAGACGACCACACAGTTGCGGTCGAAATACGTATCTGCGAAGATAACAAAGCGTAGTGGAATTAAATGGAGAGTACTAAACTCGTCTTAGACGGTTAAATACATTCCACTAAAAAAGGCTTAAAATATTTTTTCCAAGAAATCAATGTTTCTGCTTCAAAACCCTTCTTCATTCTTGTCTGAATTTTCACTTTGTAAAATGATTCCGACTAACTCCCATTAGCTCCGAAGCTCTATAAAATCAACACTTTTGAAATAACACTCAGTTAAATTAATCGTCCACGTAGTTCGGCAGTGCTGGTAGAGTGAACGATTTTTCACATATGGTTTGAACAGTCAATCTTCGAAGCGTTTTAACTTTTATAGTGCACGTTCCAGCAACGTACCTTCTTCAGCAAAGCTTTTCAGTATCCTTAGTAGGGTGGCTCAAATTAGTATGAGAAAAACTTTTTTCAATTTTTTTGATGGGCCGCCTTCTTATTCGGTTCTATTTGATGCACTGATGCTCTGGACAAAATTTTAGCCAAATCGGTCAACGTTTGGGCGGTGCTAAACTCGTTGGAAGTTTATATGCAAAAATGTATGCAGAAACATCCAAAAACAGTGAATTGCAGTTGGACGGCACAACTTACGATGATGAACTATGATACTCATTCAGACCTTGAAGAATTTAATATAGAATGTTATGCAGAAAACCGCGAGAAGATTAGAGTTTGCCCGGCTAAGTTATTAGCATTTCTCTGAAGTGGGGTTTGAACAAATTTCGTTTCTTTTACCTTTGAAAAGAAATAAATTCACCCCTACAACACTCCAGTAAAATGCTAATATCTTTGCCTAATAAACTCTAATCTTCTCGCGGTTTTCAGCATAACATTCTGTATTTAATTCTACGAGAACTGAATGAGTATCATGGTCCTTGATCGTAAATTGTGCCGTCCAACTGCAAATCACTGTTTTTGGATGTTTATGCATACATTTTTCCATATAAACTTCCAACGAGTTTAGCACCGCCCAAACGTTGACCGATTTGGCTGAAATTTTGTCCAGAGCATCAGGGCATCAAATAGAGCCGAATAAGTGGGCGGCCCATCAAAAAAATTGAAAAAGTGTTTTTTGAGCCACTCTAATCCTTAGGGTTATATTTAAGCGCATTGTGCCACTTGGTTGAGGATGAACTGAGGCCTCTAGAATTAAAAAATGCGAAAAAATACGTTTCTCCGTACTAATTTCCATACAAACTTCAAACGCGATGCGGAAAGCGAGGAAGCAACCAATCGGGCCAAAATTCTGCACAGTTGTTTGGGACCCAGAATGCTTTCGAAAAACCATTGATTTGAAAAAATGGTCATGACGCCCCACTCTAATGCTTATTCTTGTTTGATGCGACGGCAGAACAAGAATACACCCAGGTTTTTTACACGGTTTTTACAAGGATTTTTTACGCGATTTTCGAATTAACGCGGTACCCAGCTGAAAATTTTCCAAGTCTTTTCGAATGGAAAACACTTAGAATAATTTTATGGATGTGGGAACGATCGTTTTGCAGAATACCAAACTCCATACAATATGGGTATTTCCGAAATGGGCTCGGTGAGAAGCTGAAAATCAATGTTTGGAGCCATTTTGGAATTCAAGATGGAAGGATAAAACAACCGAAAACCCATACAATAGGCGTATTGCCGAAATATGCTCTATGCGTAGAAGCCGGAAATCGACGTTTGGCGCCATTTTGAAATTTAAGATGGCGTGCTTCCGGTTTGATAAAACAACCGAAAACCCTTTTAAGGTCTGAGGGAAGCTCTCTCGCGGTAGAGCGCTATTTTCGTACTAAAATGTCTATAACTCGGAATTGGGAACGAATTTCGCTTATCCCAACTGACAATCTCTTTGAAATTCATCAAGGAATGTTCCTACAAAATTTCATGGACCTACTATTTCCCAAATTTGAATTAAGCTCTAAATACTGAACTATTGTAGAACTGAAATTTTCGCTTCTCAGTACCTCTCTCCGATGATTTGAGGCACAAAGGGACCAAATTTCGCAAAACCCAACTGACAAATGTTTTGAATTTTTCCAACGATCATTTTGATGTAATAAAAAGTATATGTCACCGCAATAAATTTTGCAAGAAGCTCTTTTTACTTCAAGCAAGTTTTTTAAATTCCATACAAAAGTTACCATTTCGGGAGAGCAGCCAACAACATATTTTTTTGTGGCGCACGGCAGGAAATGAGCGATGAGAGCGGTAGAAAGTCCGTCAACTTTGTATCTAGCGTGACACTAGAAAAAAAGCGTATTCCTATTTGTGAACACGAGGATACCAAATATATAAATTGAAATCAAATATAGGAATTTGATGAGATAAACAATCGAAAATAAATAAAACAAATAAGACAAATAGAACAAATAAGCAAAATAAAAGAAATAAGACAAATAAGACAAATAAAGCAAATAAGACAAATAGGACAAATAAGATAAACAAGACAAATTCCTACGGAAGTCCCTCCAGGTATTCCTCCAGAAGTTCCTCCGGAAGTTCCTCCGGGAATTCCTCCGGAAGTTCCTCCGGGAATTCCTCCAGGAATTCCTCCAGGAAATCCTCCAGAAGTTCCTCTAGGAATTCCTCCTGAAGTTCCTTCAGGAATTACTCCGGAAGTTCCTCCAGTAATTCCTCCGGAAGTTCCTCCAGTAATTCCTCCTGGAATTTTTCCGGAAGTTTCTACAAACATTCCTCCGCAAGTTCCTCCAGCACTTTCCTCGGAAGTTCCTCCAGGAATTCCTCCGGAAGTTACTCCAGAAATTACTCCGGAGGATCCTCCTGGAATTCCTCCGGAAGTTCCTACAGTAATTCCTCCGGAAGTTCCTCCTGGAATTCCTTCGGAAGTTCCTCCTTGAATTATTTCGGAAGTTCCTCCAGGAATTCCTCCGGAAGTTACTCCAGAAATTACTCCGGAAGTTCCTCCTGGAATTCCTCCGGAAGTTCCTCCTGGAATTCCTCCGGAAGTTCCTCCTGGAATTCCTCCGGAAGTTCCTACAGGAATTCCTCCGGAAGTTCCTCCTGGAATTCCTCCGGAAGTTCCTCCTGGAATTCCTTCGGAAGTTCCTCCTGGAATTATTTCGGAAGTTCCTCCAGGAATTCATTCGGAAGTTCTTCCAGGAATTTCTTTGGAAGTTTCTCCAGGAATTTCTCCGGAAGTTCCTCCTGGAATTCCTCCGGAAGTTCCTCCTGGAATTCCTTCATAAGTTCTTCCAGGAATTTCTTCGGAAATTTCTCCAAGAATTTCTTCGCAAGTTTATCCAGAAATTCTTTCGGAAGATCCTCCAGAAATTCTTTCGGAAGTTACTGCAGAAATTCCTTCGGAAGTTCTTCCAGGAATTCCTTCAGAAGTTCCTCCAGAAATTCTTCCGGAAGTTACTGCAGAAATTCCTTCGGAAGTTTATCCAGAAATTCCTTTGGAAGTTTCTCCAGGAATTCCTGGAGGAACTTCCGGAGGAATTCCTGGAGGAACTTCCGGAGGAATTCCTGGAGGAACTTCCGGAGGAATTCCTGGAGGAACTTCCGGAGGAATTCCTGGAGGAACTTCCGGAGGAATTCCTGGAGGAACTTCCGGAGGAATTCCTGGAGGAACTTCCTGGAGGAACTTCCGGAGGAATTCCTGGAGGAACTTCCGGAGGAATTCCTGGAGGAACTTCCGGAGGAATTCCTGGAGGAACTTCCGGAGGAATTCCTGGAGGAACTTCCGGAGGAATTCCTGGAGGAACTTCCGGAGGAATTCCTGGAGGAACTTCCGGAGGAACTTCCGGAGGAACTTCCGGAGGAATTCCTGGAGGAACTTCCGGAGAAATTCCTGGAGGAACTTCCGGAGGAATTCCTGGAGGAACTTCCGGAGGAAATCCTGGAGGAACTTCCGTCTTATTTGTCTTATTTGTCTTATTTGTCTTATTTGTCTTATTTGTCTTATTTGTCTTATTTGTCTTATTTGTCTTATTTGTCTTATTTGTCTTATTTGTCTTATTTGTCTTATTTGTCTTATTTGTCTTATTTGTCTTATTTGTCTTATTTGTCTTATTTGTCTTATTTGTCTTATTTGTCTTATTTGTCTTATTTGTCTTATTTGTCTTATTTGTCTTATTTGTCTTATTTGTCTTATTTGTCTTATTTGTCTTATTTGTCTTATTTGTCTTATTTGTCTTATTTGTCTTATTTGTCTTATTTGTCTTATTTGTCTTATTTGTCTTATTTGTCTTATTTGTCTTATTTGTCTTATTTGTCTTATTTGTCTTATTTGTCTTACTTACACCAGCACCACTGTTATCACCCAAATACTTTTCAAAGCTTGTGTGAAAACCTTGTACAGAAATCCTCCCACGACATTTTCTAATGTTGTTCTAGAAACGGATCATGTTTTCATTTTCCAAAACCAGCTGGAGTTTGTTTATTTTGATTTCCTCATTGCATGATTGGTCGGCGCTGCTGCTGTTCTCTCTCCGAACCACTGCATGAGTGATAAATTTCTTCCCCATTGTTGCCAATTCTTTTGGTTCTACGTTTACGGCAAATTCACAAGCAATTGTAAACTGCATAACGATGAAATAATTTTGGCGACACTGACAGCGTCATTCTGGCGGGCTGAATTGGGCAATTTTCTCTCTACCACGTGCTTTTTTAACGGAAAACCCTTCCCTCAGACCTTAATACCAACCGGAAACCATTCCAAGAATTCCATCGGGAGTTCCTCCAGAAATTCCTCCGAGTGTTTCTTCCTCGAATGCAGGGCTGGTAGCGATCAATGCCGCTCAAAATAGTGACTTTAGTGACCAACGTTGACGAAAAAAGGGACCAAATAGTGACTTTCACTTGCAGAAAAAGTGACTTTCCGACAGTGATCGACAAAAAATAAAATCTCAAATGGCAGTACGATTTGAATCAAGCGCGATATCTTGCATTATCCGGATCATTCAATTGACTTGCCGTAAATTTTTCCGGTAAATAAGTGCATGAAAAGCTCAAGCGCGATCCTTTTCCGCCTTGATTCGATGAATAAGATTTAAAATGATTTTTCCATTGACATTGCTTTCAGTTGTAGAAAAGTGTCAAAAATGGAACACCATTATGGAATTTAAAGTTAATAACTAGGTAGTGAGTTACAAGTTGTTACACAAAATAATGTTTATAACTGAAGCAACTTTTTTAAACCGTACGGTTTTCTCTGTGCGGCCGATTAGAACAATGATAGTCAATATCGTTCAATTTCGATTTCCGCATACCGCTCCCCGACCAACTTTGGTGGAGATCACCGGTTTTGTGGCGACAATTGGATACTTATCTATCTCTTATGGAAGTAGTATAAAAAAACAGCGGTAGATCGCTCGCTGTTTGTGAAATTAGTTTCGATAAATGCAATGCAGGAGTCGTTAAGGAAGAATCGAGAACAGCGACAATTCACTTACTCCAGTGAAAGTTCAGTGGAAGTAGAAATGAAGATTGCCAATACAAATGTCCAGTACATCACGGGTGTTTGATTGGCCACCAAATTAAAATTTGCTGGATAACGATCTCAAACAGTGTCTTGTGGAGTACGGGGAAGTGGATTCTGTGATCCGGGAAAAAATCCCACCAAACGTAGGTCTGTACCATATGTACACCGGCGTGAGAGGCGTGTACATCTATGTTGGACAAGAAAAGTATTCTACCAGGATTTGCGTAACAAATGTTTCATGTGCCGAACGGAAGGTCACCGGAAGGATGCGTGTCAACAATGGAAAAAATTGAACGACCAAAAGGAACGAACAATCGGAAAGAAAGACGCGAATATGGGAACGCAAGGTGGGCAACGGAAATCGTACTCCGGTGTCGTTATCGGATTTGATGCAGCAACCCGTCAAACATCATCGGAAGCAGCGCAGAACGACGTAATTGAAGTGACTGAGGTAGATGTGGTTTAATTCTGAATTCCAACTCAACGGATGCATGGAGCCATTTGAAATATCCGATTAAATGGTGGAACGCGAGAATCTAGCAGAAACTGTGAGATTCAAGAATAATACAGATCGGATCTGGTTCGTGAAGAAGGGAATCATGGGCTACACGGACTTCTACAGGAAAATGAAAGAGGAGAAGGATAAAAAACAATAAGCGCAGTCTACGAGTCAGCAACGGGATCGTTTGATTACTAAATCCGATCCACACCAAAAAAGACCTCTCGCAGAAATGTTTCTGAAACTTCTTCGGAATATTTTATTCACATTATTTCTAATGTTTTTTACTCTGCAGAGTTTTTTATTAGACAACGGAGCCTCATAAATAATCATAAAAAAATGTTTATAACTGAAAATGTTTCGAACCGAATCCAACAGCATTTAATTAAGAAAATTATATTGAGCTTTTTGTACAATCCCATTGAATTCCATTTCTTGATTGTATCTTGACAGATACGTATTTCGACCACAACAGTAAGGCCGTCTTCAGTGTCTCGTACTTGACTCGACTTCGAGTCGACCAAGACCAAATCAAGTACGAGACACTGAAGACGGCCTTACTGTTGAGGTCGAAATACGTATCTGTCAAGATACAATTAAGTGGTGGAATTCAATGGGATTGTACAAACTCGTCTTATGACAAGCAGCATTTAATGTTAGTTTCAGTTCAATTTTTGTCTAACAGCTTTGTATATGAAAAGGAGACGTTATATGATAAATAATTCAAATTTAATTAATTCCTAGTCATCGAATTATTCCGATTCACAAGGCTAGTGTATATATGAAAGGTTTCTCTGTTTCTAACTAACTTCTAAAAGTTGAATATTATGACATGAATGGACTTCTTCGTAACTCTAAAAGTTACCGTCTGAATTAACAAAAACTTTAAATTTTTTATTGACTGACATCTTTAAAGTTTAATTTAGTAAATCAGCTGAATATCGTCGCGTAAACTCTCTTTTTACCTATACACTGATACAAAAAATGAAAATTTTGATATTTTGACGGCCCAGATGGAAAATAAAATATTTTAAGTCGAAACAAATATTTTCAAAACATGTACTGCTATACGTTGCAATAATCAACAACTTAAGTTTCATGAAATGCGTTCGCATTTATTAAAATAAGTTAAATTATCACACATTTTTTGAGTAATCTGGTTTGGGGTGAAGTTGATCAAGACAGCTCTGCTAAAATCATTATGACCTAGTAGGAGCGATGCCAAATTGGTTCAACATCAATTCCGTAGATTGACTCCAAAATTTTGGCCAGCCCTATTTCGGCGCTCATCCTCAATACAAGATAACAATAAGACCACTAAACTTCAACATTTATAGTTACTGGGCTTGTTATATCCTAGTTTTCATGAAAATCCAAAAACGAAAGAGATTACTAGGCACGGTGCACTATACAGATTTCCACACTCGTCATAAAGGCAATTGGCAGTTGCTATACATATTTTTGACAGCAACTGTTTCAACGCTGAGATTATCATATCCGCATTTTATTTATAGAACTTTTATTGATTCAACATAGAATCAGTTTAATATTATGGAATTCCTAATTTTCAGGACCACTCCAATTATAAAGCTGATTACTTGGCTCTTTAGTGCTAATAGGTTTGAGCATTCTTGAATATCGACTCTACATGCGAACAATCCCGAGAAAATTTATAATCGACATTATAATCCCTATTTGGTGCAAAATTCCTCGAAAAAATTCTTGGAATATTCATTCTGGTGTTATTTCATAAATTTATCCAGAAATGCCTCGGAAAGTCTTCCAGGAAATATTTAAAATAATTCTATATGCAATACTTCCAGGAATTAATTCGGTAAGACAATCCAGAGGTGAACCAGCCAAGGGCTGAAAACCTCTTAAATAAAGACGATATTAATAATAATTCGGTAAGCCATACACATATTTCTACCTTCAACTTTTTTTTAAGGAATTCCTTCGGAATTTAGGCATTTCGTTAAAAAATATTCTAGGAATTCCTTTTAAAATTCTAACAGAAGTTCTTTTAAAAAATTCTCCGTAAATGAGTTCAGCAATTGTTATCGGAAACTCACTAACTTCCGAAAAATTAGGAAAAGCAAATTCCGCAAGGAGTTCTTCTTGAAATTCGTTCAGAAATTCTAAGGATTTTTAACGGAAATCTTCCAAAAAGTCCTTCTGTAACATTTTCAGAAATTCCTACAGGAATTCCTTAAGAAATAATTTCATTAATTCCCAGAGCAATCGCTACAGCGAAAATTATATTTTTTTTCTGAAATTTATCCAGCTGAATTCCCTTCAAATAGAAATGATTTTTTTTAGGAATGGAATTGAATGGATCAGTCACGCAGTTCCGCCTCTGTTGTAAACGACACGCGAGCTTTTTTCAGAGGTGTTGTACTTTTTACAACGATGCGAGTCGTGGAAGGTTAAATATCTTCAAGAATTCTTTGGATATTCAGCTAAGAGTTCTCCTCCAGAGATTTCTTTGGATAACCCTCACGAAATTACTCCAAAAATAAATCCTGAGTATTCTTGGAAATTCCCGCAGAACTTTTAGAACTTTCTTCAGAACTGCCTCCAGCATATTTGTTTTATAAAAACTTAGGGAGTTTTATAAGGATTTCTTAGAATTTTCAGAGGATTTCCCGTAGAATCTTCTGGGGAAATTCACAAAGGATGTTGAAAGGATGGAAGAATGTTCAATGGAAATTATTTGGAACTCCTGGTGGAGCTCCCGAAAGTATTTCTGAGGAAATTTACAAATGATTTTTAGAAAGATTTTCCAAAGAAAAACCCGAACGGATTTTCTAAAAGTCTTCCTAAAGGAATTTCTGAGAAAATTTCTAAAGAAATGTTGGATGAAGTTTCTAAAAGAATTCCTTTTGGAACTCCCGGATGAATTCCTGAAGGGATTTTTGAGATAATTTGCAATGGGAGGTCTAATGGAATGCTTAGTTTTTCCAGATATTTCTTCGATAATTACGTCAGGATTTCCTCCAGGAAAATTTCATTTTCTCATCTGTGTGTTCTATATTTATAGCAGTTAGAATTAAATGAGGAAAAAATCATTAATAAATTAAAAATCACAGATACTCCAATTGAAAATAAAAGTGCACTTTCAAAAAAAAAATCAAATTTCCGTAGTTTTTACCTACGGATCCGTAGATTTTACCCATTTGACGGTACGTATCCCCCTCGTAAAACAACCTGGTTGAAACGTTGGCGCTTTCTTGATCGATTGATCCAAAATTGAAATCCAACATTAAATGGCTAAAATATTAACGTTCAAAGCCTATCATATTTTCGTGACAATCTTCGATTTTCCCGATTGAAAATGTACCCCGATATAGAAAACGATATAGAATGGCGCTTCGGCATACCTCTAAAGGCGTAATTTCATCTTGAAGTTAAACACACACGATTACGATGGAGTTTGGCAAAATAATGTTTCTATTCTGTTGAGAAAGCCATCCGCAACCCTTCTTCAAAACAGATTAATATCTGAAACGAGAAAGGTTTCTTCTGAAAGTGTGAGAAATGGGAGGTTTTGGTTGTTCATAACAGGTATAGCAAAACTTCACAAGGATCGCCCTTATTCGTAATAACTACTCTAAGAACAGAAGGTCAAAAAGAGCCACCGTTCACAATTAAAATGAGAAGCGGATACCTGGGAATCGCACAGCATCAGAAGCATAAGCAATAAATGATAGATTGTACGAATTTTGCGTTAAATTCGGATTGTCTTATTTATAAAGGAATGAAGGAAAGAGATATAAGAACTGGAACGTGCTCATCTGTTTAAGTTTAAAAATGGTGATCGTTCGAAAGCTCTAACACTCTAACTTGCCTTGATTGTGTATGGGGCATATGACCCCTTCCACTTGTCCGGTAGCCGTCCAGTTTCCATTTTATGACTATCAATTTGTGCTGCTGTGCAAGTGGACAGTTATTCCCAGTGGAATTTTAGTTCCTTTCAAGGGATTTACAATTTGCAAACATAAATGACATAGAAATGATGATAACGTTTTTGGCTCACAGTATTCGAGAGCAATTTTTTTAAACAGAAATATTAGTCTGTACGTTATCAATAAGTTCACGTTAAAAGTGCAATATGTTACGTACATATCAACTGTATTCTGATATTTTTTGAGAGTGGGACTGTTTGTGTAGATTATTGCAGCTGATGATTGGAAATATCTCTTCTTACAGTTTTCTACCAGCTCATTAACAGTTGGCATGTACGAATTCCATGTTGAAGTCTTTCCAAAATTCGTGGACATCCGTTTTGAAATGAAGCAAAATCTATTTTATTCATTCATTTATTTAGTTAACATCTAAACAGATAACACTGAATCAACAATTTGACGCCACAATGCACGGTTCGAGGCCGCATCTCTCCATCCTCGGATTCGCCCCACGCTCGCCAAGTCGTTTTGCACCTGGTCTGCCCATCTCGCTCGCTGCGCTCCACGCCGTCTCGTACCTGCCGGATCGGAAGCGAACACCATCTTTGAAGGGTTGCTGTCCGGCATTCTTGCAACATCGTACCCTTCCGGCTTTAGTTACCTTCTGGATACTGGGTTCGCCGTAGAGTTGGGCGAGCTCATGGTTCATTCTTCGCCGCCACACACCGTCTTCTTGCACACCGCCAAAGATGGTCCTAAGCACCCGTCTCTCGAATACTCCGAGTGCTTGCAAGTCCTCTTCGAGCATTGCCATGTTTCATGTAGAGGACAACCTGTCTTATAAGCGTCTTGTACATGACACATTTGGTGCGGTGGCGAATCTTTTTCGACCGCAGTTTCTTCTGGAGCCCGTAGTAAGCGCGACTTCCACAGATGATGCGCCTTCGTATTTCACGACTAACGTTGTTGTCAGCCGTTAGCAAGGATCCGAGGTAGACGAGTTCCTCGACCACCTCAAAGGTATCCCCGTCTATCGTAACACTGCTTCCCAGGCGGGCCCTGTTGCGCTCGGTTCCGCCCACAAGCATGTACTTTGTTTTTGACGCATTCACCACCAGTCCAACTTTTGTTGCTTCACGTTTCAGGCGGGTGTACAGGGTGTAAATCTATTTTATATTGTCCTTTATTTAGATTGTAAGTAAGATAAAACGAAAAAATCTATCAGATTCAGGTCAGGAAAGCTAGAAGGCCATTCTGCCTCTTCAGAAATCCGTCAAACTGTCACACCAGTCGTGAGTGTTTTGGGGAACCGAGATATGGGTGAACGGGTGAACTTTCAAGATGAATGTTTTTCAACAAATGGTTTACGAAATCCAAAACCGATGTAGTCATTCATACCACTGAACTATTGCCGGTAATAAATTAACCGAACAACATTATCAAAAACCGGGTGGAAAAAATTGACGAACTGAACTATGACTAGACTGTGGAAAGGACGAATTTCCTATTTGTTTGTCTGTCTATGGAATCACCCTACCCATAGTTGGCCCTTCATACTGGAGTTAATTAAAATACAAACAATAAAAAACAGACTTATATCGTCAGAGGTGTCATCTTCATCATTTACGTTGTGTGAAAAACAATTTCACATTTCTGATAGATATCACATGTTTATACCAAAGATGATGTTCTGCGGTTGTACCAAGAGAACATTTACTGTCCACAATCAATTCACCGAAAATGGAGTCGTATTCCATGCAAAATCAGTTCCAGAAATGCACGAGTGAAGTGAAGCGTTGCCCAAATTCTGGGAAGGTATGATATCATACACACTACCGACTCAAGAGGTTTTATTAATAGCCTTCCGGGAGTTTTGCGGTCAGCAAAGGTCAAAACCAGATCTATTGGTTTCTGGGAACCGAGAGGGGGCCGGGCCTGTGAACTTATTTCGTTTGTTTACTATTCTCCAGTGCGAAGCGCACGTGTCCGGTGTTGCATACCGATACTGCCCTCCGGACATGATGCGAATTTCGTCTGGGCTTGGCGGTTCAGTTCCTAAAATTAATTATCCTGCTAGGGAGAAAAGTTTTGACGTAGGACTTACGTCTCTCTTTACTATACCGGGTGTCATTTCAAAATATTCAAATCGACCGCGTTACGCTGAGTTGAAAGATTTTAAACGTTAATAGTGCTCGTCTCAGTGGACGAATTTCTGCCGTAAGCCCCTCAATCGACAGATTTCAAGTATGCCTTTCATGTCCATGCTTGATAAGACCCGAGAAACTTGTTTCAATAGGCATGAAACTGTTTTCAATGAAAAACATTGAGATCAAGGGAACCTATAAATATGGGTACCGCATAATTCTTGCATCATTCCATTACCACGTTCTGATTGGTGCAGACACCAGCGAATGAGCAGCAGCTGGGTCTGCCGAGAAGCCATAAAAAAGCGCAACGCGATTTTTTCCTTTCATTCTGACCGGAACAAGCGAAGCAACCGCATCATCGCATCATCACACCTTTTAGCAGGGAATGAAGTCTGCACCGACCGCTTTTTCGGCTCGACACCATCGAAGCCACCATCATCAGCCGGAACCTAGCCAGTACAGCAGCAGTCCACCCTACAGACCCGACAAAGCAGCAATGCTGAGCAAATACCGGCAGCAGCAGCAGAGTCGAGCCGAGACCGGCCGGCATCGATGATGAGCCGAGACAGGCTGAAAAAAGCCACATGATGCAGCATGTATGTCCAAAAAACAATCGGTTCTTAAGAGAGCCAATAATAGAGATCAATATCAAAGCTATCAATACCATTCGGGATAGAAATTGTACTTGGGTGCCAAATCCAATATTCTAGTGATAAAATTTTATGCTTGATTTTCATAAATAGCGTCAAAACTAACAGTGGATAATTTTTCTGATTTAACCGCGAAGTGGACGAAGGACTTCGCTTGACCATGCCTAAAAAAAACTAACAGTGGGTAATGTCTGTGACATAACCGGAAGTGGACGTAGGTCTTGGCTTGACCATGCATGTAAAAATACATATTTGCTTAGCATTATTCATAAGTATTATTACACGTTTCGTTACCAATCTAGAGAAAAATATCAAAATGGAAAGCTATCAATCGGTTTTCATCTAATGTTGGTTTTTTTGTCATTGATGAAAGTATGTAAAAAGATAATTCTTTGATTTCTAGAGACGGCAATATCAGCATCCCTGTCCGGGCTGACAATAGTCATTCTCGTCGTATGAAGAAAGCGAAAAAAATATAGTCTTCGTCATAACATTGCCCGACGCGACACCTATTCGGTTTCTTCATGCCGCATGCCTACCACAAAGATAGTCGTGCAGCCAAAAGTAAAAAGCCGATTTCCGTCGTCACTACTTCACATAATCGATTGCACGTCATTATAGACGGAGTAGTTAAAAACATAATGACGTCTAGAATAAAGAAATAGTACGAACTTTGGTAACATAAATGTTTCGATAGCATTTATAACATCTTCATACGTTACTTCAAATTCATTTTCACAAAGAAATAATAAAAATCTTCGCAGGGCAGTATGAAGTCTTCGTTCTTCGCTGTCGTCATGACGATTTGGTTGCACGACGAAAGCTAACGTTGTGCGCGTCATTGACGATGCGCCGAGTAGCAATGAAGACAATAAATCACGTCGCTACTGCGGTTTTTCTTGCTGCGACGATGACTATTGTCAGGCCTGTCCCTGTCGCTGGATATTGGTTCTCTACCAACCGCTCAAGATAAAATGTGAGCAGGAACTAAACTCGCGTGAGCCATGATTTTATCATTATATGAGAACTCTAGCCGAAGCTCCGCCCCTTTGATGAATAAGACCATTGAACATCGTTTGCTCACTGCTAGTCGTGGGTAATTAAAGTGACAAAACATTTTAAAATTATTAGTTTCTAAATAAAAACTAATGAATAAAAGAGTTCACTATCAAAATAATTATATATCGGACATTCGAATTGCCAAAAAAAGATGAACTATAGCATAGGAAATCCGCCGCAGCTCCACCTTTTCGATGAATAATACCATTGTAAATTAGCTGATGGCTACACCTTTACTTTGATCAATAAAGCGAATGATTTCTTCATTATAGCATTGCACCTTAAGCCGATGTTCCACCTCTTTGATGAATACATCGCAAAACATTTGTTGGTTCTACCTTTACGTTGACCAACCAAGCAAAAATGATTTGTCACATATATAGTTCATTAACAACATGGTCCACTTCGAGAATCCCCATATATTGGGCAACAGACAGCACATTCACACCATCTTGGGTTACCAAAGATGACTAACGCCTAAAAATGATTGCCAGGGGTGCGATAATTGCAAATGTTACACTAATTTTACAATTTTTGAAAATTTTAATTACATTTTTCAATATTTCGTTTTTAAACTAAGATTCCAAAATGGGATCATGTGATGATTTCTAGCACAAAATTTAGACATGTTATGCTGCACATTGAATTATACGTTTAAGCACCCCTTGCAATGTCTCTTCACAACATTGCTTGTCTTTTGTCATACCGCGACGCTACTGCTACAGACATCGATTCATAATGTTTTAAACAATCATAAACTCCCAGTTGAACCGCTCAAGAGGAAACTCTTCAAATTAGCTAGAGTGGTAATAGTGGTAATAGAGTATATTTGCTGAAACACAAAATCACGTTAACCAAGAATATTCAAAAGCTTAGTAGCTATTTACCTATTCACATCAACAAATAAATCAAATTTTAAATTGAAATATTTAGACTCAAAACAGTGACAGGAATGTCTGCAGGAATACCAAACGCTTAACCGCTGCTGCCATCGGCCGAGAAAACTTGATCAGTAGTGTTGTCGTCGACACTCTATCGTCACACACCGCCGTGCCGCGCTTACTGTTGGCTTCTCGACAATGCCGGGCTGAAAATGCCGATGATGCTGACCTGAGAATGCTGACGATTCTGCCTTGCTCTTAAAAAGGCTTAGGTTTGCGAATGCGTGGCTGAGACGATGATGCAACCGATGATGCAAACATTCCGACGATGCGATGCTGTTATTGCTTTGCCTGTTTCGGTCAGATTGAGAGGAAAAATTCGCGCTGCGCTATTTTATGCCTTCTTAGCAGATCTAGCGTGAGCTCATTCGTTGACGTCTGCACCAATCAGAACGTGGTAATGGAATGATGCAAGAATGATGCGGTACCCATATTTATAGGTTTTCGTGAATTCAACGCTTTGCTTTGAAAACAGTTTTAGGCCTATTGAACAAGTTTTCGGATATTATCAAGCATTAATATGAAAGGCATACTTGAAAGCTGTCGATTGAGGGTTAACTGCAGAAATCTGTTTACTAGGGTAAAAGCTATTAACGTTTGAAATCTTTCAACACAGGGTAACGCGGCCGATTTAGAAATTTTGAAATGACACCCGGTATAGTAAAGAGAGACGTAAGTCCTACGTCAAAAACATAAGATGTCCAAATCTCTCACATAATATTTGGATATTTGAGTTTAAAAAACACCGATAACAGCTCAAACATTAAAATAAACTATCAATCGATTTTTCATCAAATGTTGGTTTTTTTGGCATTGATCAACATTGTTTGATACTGACCGCACACAAAGCGAACGTGACTGAATGATCGTCCTATGTTACCAATTCTAAATCTTATCACCCGAAATCCCATGTCCGGGTGTTTCCTTCCATCTACTACTAACAATGTTGTCTCAGAAAAGAACACGTACTTCTCACCTGAACTGCAATTCTAAGCTCGCTTGCCCGGCTTATTGGCCTGTATCAAGCGAAAAGTCCCGTTAGGCAGTGTTGTAAAATGTCATTTGCATTCGTTTGTATAATTTTCCCAGAACTTTTTTCAGAAGGTAGTTATCAATTAAGGTTGTATGACGAACTTATAGCGGTTAAATGGGCCTACAACTTTGTCTAACGAGACTTTGCTGTAAATATGTAATCTGGGGCGTGGGAGGCAAAATGTCATTCAAATGACATTATGTCAAATGACACGTGACATTTTGGAGAGTTTTCACTCTCCAGCCTTTGATGTTATACTTAGAGCAATGTACCCTTGGACAAAAATATAACCCTACTCAAGCGTTATGAGTACATTCAAAATTATGGAAGAAATTTTGCTTCTAAAGAAAGTTATGAACAAATTAGTCAAATGACATGCAGATGACATTTTACAAGCCTGCCGTTAGGAAATAGACGCCAGCAGCGAGCAACAAGCGTAAAAAAGAAGAAGCCCTTCTCGAACGCGATACAAGTCCGAAAAGTCCCGTTAGGAAATAGACGCCAGCAGCGAGCAACAAGCGTAAAAAAGAAGAAGCCCTTCTCGAACGGGATACAAGACACTGGCTGATTGGCCCACCAATTGGGAAGCAGAGAAGATTCAAAATAAGGTATAAAAGAAAAGTGCATTCGCTCGCAGAGCATTCAGTCTTTTTTATACCACCACTAGAAATTAGCGGTTATTTGAAAAGATCGTTTTCTTACTTTTTGGACTTAGCCGAAGCAAACAGCCTTGTTCAAGGCTCTAAGAGTTAAAAATAATGTTCTCCTTCAGTCGCTATCGCACGGATTAGGAGGCCCTACATCCCCTGCTGGGCCAACTTGTGGCTTATTTCAGGCAGTCCTTCAGTGGGAAGGTTGCCATTGTCGAGGCTAATATTCCGTGACCGGACAGATACTTCCTGAATTGTTTTTGATGATTCTTGTTCGAGGTAGATTTGACTTCTGTGTCGGTTTGATGAGAAGATTTTGCCAAGGAATGGTATGCAACGCCGATTATTTATCCAAAATAGTTGATGTGAGAAATTTGGACATATTATGTATCTTAAGGGCATGGTCAAGTCAAGTCCTACGTCCACTTAGCGGTTATGTCACGGACATTACCTACTGTTCGTTTTTTTTTCTGTTGTTTTGTTCATCGTACATTATGCGACGGTCGTCGGACCGAACTGTGAACAAACAACGCCAAACGTTGGCACTTTCAGGGTTCGGTTGAGTTATGCGAAGAAGGTGGATACGGCACCCAAAGGTACGGAGCGAGTTTTATCCCGGCAGCTCAGGTGTTTATTTTTTGTTCCTTACGTTTTGCGGATATTTATTGCCAGTACTGCTGGACTAGCAAGCGGTTGGCAGTTAGCAAATTATCCGTTTTTTATAGATCAGACAAAGTTGGAACTCGAAAACAAATGGTTTGCTTGAATTTGTGATTTTAGTTTAGTGAAAGGGGACCCACAATATATCTTGGGCATTTAAAATCGTTTTCGTGACATAATACATTGAGAACGGGCTGTAAATAAATTGGCCAAAGCTTGTTGGTAAAAAAAGAAGGTGGCATCTATTACTTACAGTTAACTAATGCCGATGAGAAACTAGTTAAAGTAACTCCACTGCTTTATAAATGCGGTCATTTCTTTCCTCTTTGTGGATTGATTTATTTCAACATGTAAATTAAACTTAATATATGGCATAATCTTTTACGGCAAAATTAATGCCACTCGTAGGTAATGACAGTATTGACGATCTGTGGCTTCCGGCAAGGTTAAAAGTTTATTGAATAATTTATCAACTTAAAGATAATATTAAGCAGTAATGACGATGTCACACAACTGTTTCGAAACCACGTGTGTGAATTCTGTCACATGTTGGTGTGCTATTAAGAGCTATTACTCATACGTGTAGTATGGAGGCAGTACTGTTAGCTCAATATAAAATGCATGTCCAGATAATTTTAGAAATTCATACTCACATTTAATTTCTTATTATTAGAATCCGAGCTTAATATTTTATCATGTAATAGATGACTGTTGCATGAATGACATTTTTATTGAACAGCTTATAATCAAAGTACCTTGATCAATTGAACTCTATGATTGATTTCTATAAAAAGTTACTTGATTAATTTCACATGTTGTTACAGTACAGAGCCCACTCGATTTTGGAAACATTCGGTTTTGGGAGCATTTGAATTGTGCAATACCCCTAGCAGCAAACATGTTTCACAATAAAGTTGCTGCAACCATTTTTGTCTGACTTGCTCCTAAATGATCAATGCATATTAATTATCGGGTGATTTTTCTTTGCTTTATACAGGATTTTTGAAACATGTTGCAAAGAAAAAAACGAGCGAAAAAAAATCGTCTAAAAACAGAATCCTGTGTATTCGATATTGGCAACAAAACCATTCTATATTGGCACAATATTTTTTTATTTTTCAAATTAATTATAAACCGAGTAATTCTTCGCTTGAAAAAAAAAACTGGTTAGACCCCTGAACTGACGTAAAAAAAATCGTGAAGAAATCGCGTGGAAATGATTTCAAGAAGAAAATGCTTATTATCCTTTTATTAAATACGGAAATTTGACAACAATGATGAAATAATGAAAATCATATTTAAAAAGACTAAATGGACAATTTAACTATATCAAACGAAGAAAAAAATTACAAAAGAAAAAAGCAAAATGAGTAAAAGTTGAAAAAAATGTTATACTTGGAAATGTTTGGTTATTTAGTGATTAATAAATTAGTAGATGGACACGCATGTAGTTGAACAGAGCTATTTTAGAAATTAGCTAGCGCAGATATTAGCGTTAATGCGAACTAGCAGACTAATATAAGACATACACGAGTCAGTACAGCAGGGAGAAGCAACACTCGTGCGTATTAGTATCGAATACAATTCACGGAAGAGTTGATCTGCTGTCATAGGATAGCTTAGCTTCGACTGACTGCACATATCAATTCTACGTGATTGGTCAGAGCTGGTACGAATCGCACTTCAATCTAAGTGAATAGTGGCAGGGATTTACCAAATAATCTCGAAGTGCACGTTTCAGCAGCTCTATTATGTTGAACTATAAAGATGCCAGCCAAGTCCTTACAGTCGGTTGGAAAAAGAAGGGAATGTTAGTGTGTGGCAATTGTTGCTGCTAGAGACCGAAAATACCTCTGCATCTCTACAACTACCACGGGGATAAATTTGTGTTAGTTGGGTGGGGTATTCAGTAACATAGAATGGGATTCACCATAAAAAGCGATGTGAACAATTCAACTTCTATTTCACCAATTCGATATATGGATAAATGGATATTTTTATATACAACAGTATTAGCATTTTCTTATCAGATCTTTCAGAATACGTGTTCAATTGTTCATCCATCTTGAGAATAAACAATCAATCACTCAAAGAGAAATATTTTTCATTTGAATTTGAACTTAAACGTCAACGACATCCTTATTGCTTCAACGCGAGGATATGCAATGTTTTCTGCAAAGGGGCGACAATGTTTCAATAAAACTATTTTCAAAATTTGTAACAAAGCAAAAAAATATTGTCAACAAAACTGCCATCAATTTCATCCAGAGTCAGATTACTAATTCTGTTACAACATGGAGAAGGACGTATGGAAGGATAATAAAGAGTTGAATTCGCGGAATTTTTGCTGCCATCACTGATGAAATTCATGTGCAACAAATCGATGCATTTATAGCAATGAAAACGTCATCTAAATTGCTAGGTGAATCAGAATGTCGAGTGTAAGAGAATGGACCGGTTGTGTGAGTTAAATCTGCAATCCGTGATTAAAATGAGTTTTATGAGCACAATAATTGATTAACAGCTTAACATTAAACATGATGGGACTCGCGCACTCTTAAAGCCCCAAACACAATATCAGCGGAACAGCGACGGAAACGGCAAATTTGACAGAAAATATATGAGCTAACTGTCAAATTTGCCGTGTCCGCTGCCGCCCCGCTGATACTGTGATTGGAGCTTAATGCACATTAACTTGAGATTGGAAAAATACAAATAAAGCTGAAAATAAATGTTTATATCATCTACTAAACATGTGGAAGTCCGACCTAAATTAAAGAGGACAGTAACATTTTATTGGCAGTAGGTCTTGAAACGGAAAACAGTCGATAACATAATTAGGAGAGACATGATGAGTGTAAAAATGTTATAAATATAATGAATAAAATGCCCGGATAAAACAGTACCATAGGCTCAATAGTGTAAACAATTGGATTACCATATGCTCTACGGTATACAATAGGATATATTGTGTTGTGATGGTTGCACATAAAATGCTAAAGAATATTTACCCCATTGCGTAAAAAATGCATTATATTTCTCTAAATTTCATTGTTGAACGGTAAAGCCGTCATAATTAAGAAATCCAATATCGTATTGTTTTACTATAAAAATACAATTAAATCTAATGTAACTCGAACGGTTTTCTTCGGATATTTCAACAATATAATTACGATACACTCTATTGTTTGACAAAAAAAGTGTATGAAAAAATCTCAGTTTTTGTATAGTTACGATACTTAACAACCCGTACGTTCTAATGCGAAAACTTCATTTACAATTGATTGAATGGTTCATAACAATACATTCTAATGTATTTTATTATTTCATCTACAGTATAACCTAAGGTCAATTCATTGTTTTTGATAGTAATGTTACAATAAATTGCATTGTTTTTATATAATATTTTTTATTCGGGTGTCTCCGAGAGCCCTGCCGTAGATGTAAAGTTGTCGATTCGGAGAAAGATAGTAGGCCGGGTCCAGGATGTGTAGTAGGGTGGCTTAAATTAGTATGGGAAAAACTTTTTTTAATTGTTCGATGGGCCGCCTTCTTAATCGTTTCTATTTGATGCCCTGATACTCTGCACAAAATTTCAGCCAAATCGGTCATTGTTTGGGCGGTGCTAAACTCGTTGAAAGTTAATATGCAGAAATGTATGCAGAAACATCCAAAAACAGCCATAGAGCTCCGTAGCTTTCGCCATCCGGGAAATGCTCCCAGTCGAACCATTCCTGGAGCACGATGACGCGCCACATCGTCCCTGACGTCACATGCTGGAATATGAAGCTGAAATTCCCTGATTCCGAATCCTATGCCCCATCCATCCATAAACATTGTAAACTAACCTCGAGTCACCACGAGTACGTTGGCTTATATCCCTCTTTACTAACGTATTAATAAGATGATATTGATTGTACATATCACCAAATATATTATATTAACAATATGGTTCACTTCGAGCATTTCCATACAACGAGATGGCGAACCATTTGCCGGTGATAACAACATCATCTAGCGAGCAAAGAGGAATCTAAACGTGTTTTCTTCTTGTTTATTCTAGCAAATCTTCCTGCCAATTTACAGTGACAGTCATACTGTTGAAAAGTTTTCATACGACAGTGCAGGGATGCCCATACTTTTTTGAATAAATCGATCATCAACAGATCGATTTTTTTCTTTTACACTTAACATATTTTGATCCGACTGCTCTAATAGAAGCTGTTCCGCATATAAGAAAATGCTTGCGGCGCGTTAGAAAATATTGATTCAATTTCTTTTGGGTTGAAAATGCAAGCATTAGCTAGTTTTTCGCATTTTTTATCCATAGTTGCCAGCATCCAGGTGCTAACATATATGCGTGGAAAGCAATGTTTAGTTTTTTAGTAAACCACCAGAAAGTTTGCATCACATGCGGGTGTTCTCAACAGTTCTTACTTTACTCGAAAAATGTATTTGATGTTAGTTAAGCAGGAAGGTATTCGCAACTTCACCTACCAAATATTTTTTGCTAAATTTGTTTCATTTTAATAATATAATCAATATATGTTATCGTAATATTGATTCCAGAACTAATATTTCTAGTGCCTTTCATTTAAATGCTTAAATTTCCTTTTGAGTTAGAATTTCAGTTTTATATCTATGGATGGGTTTGTATCCATGCTTTCACCGAAGGCAAAATTAATAAAAATTAGTCTAGCTTTTCTCTGCATCCTCTGCAATGATTTAACGGATTTGCAAGATTTTTCGCGATTAATTTGTCACAGGCCTAGCGGCTTCCCAATAATCAATTAGCAGTGAATCCAACAAGAATGTGACTAAAAATCTTGATCTTCTCCGGTATCCAAGGATGTTATCGATCATTTAGTTATATGTTTTTGATCATTTAGTAGTTTGTCAACAACTCATTCCAGATGCTAAATTTCAATATATGTTGTATGGTGGACTTCTAGAGCAAAGGTTTATCTACAACTCTGCCTAACAGTTCGTTCAATTAATTTCACTAATAACGGAGCTATACTGCCGTAATCTGAAAAAGTGACGTATACGCCATTTTCCAAAAATGGTGTTAACGAGTACTACTCGTCGAGCTCTTTAACAGAAAAATGGAAAACATGCATGTTGTAAAATGGCTGTTACGTCACTTTTCCAGATTACGGCAGTATAGCTCTAGTAGCAGTAACTTATACTAAATGATTGAAATTTTGGATTGAATTTTTTTATCATTTAGTATAAGTTACTGCTACTAGCGCTATAACTCCGTTATAAGTCAAATTCAAACTTCGACTTGTTAGTTGTAGAAAAAGCTTCGCACTAGAAGTCCTCCATACAACACATTTTGAAATTTAGCCTCTGGAGTAAGTTATTGACAAACTAATAAGTGATCGAACGCAGATTACTAAATGATCGATAACATCCTTGCCGGTATTCAGTGCTTTGAACATAAATTTTCTAAGATGAGTTTTCTTTTCGAACTCTGGCAGAATCAAAGAAATCTATTGATATTTCACAGAGTTATAGTCATTTGAATTTTGATTAAGTGTTGCCTCCACTCCCCCCTCCCCCTTTTTGTTCAAACTATTGTATGGCATAATAAAGTGCAGTTTTTTTGCAGATAAGATAGCCATATTGATAATGAGATCAGGTCCACAATATGGCAAACCACAAAAAAAGGATGTTACAGCTTTATATTTTGACGTGGTGAACAAATTAGGCCGTTACAAATATTTAATTAACATTTTGTCCTACTGGTCTCCGAAAGGTCGGATTTGCTAAAGAAATCATATGGACGCGGTGGTCAAACTTAGTTTCATTTACATATTGCATTATTTACTGCAATTAAAGCAGTTTGGAGGGCTTTGCTTCTTAACTGTTCAAACTGATGGATTTTTTTTGGAAAAAACGCTTTTTCAGGATTGGTCATGTTAGGCACTAAGGTGGCCAAAACCGGTACACTTACCTTCTATAAAAATCAAAATCAATCAATGATATTATAAACAAAGAGAGCTGCATCGACCCAACGTGTGCTGTTCCGTGGAAGAAGCTAAATTTGAGTTGTTTTCATCATAGTCTCGAGTGAGTGAAAATAACATAAATTTGAGTAGGTGAAACTTCATAGTGGGTGAAAATTCAATACGGGAGTAAAGGCAAATTACTCACCGGATTTTTTCGCATTTAATTTATTTTTGGCTTCTTCCACGCAAGGGCGGATTTGAGTGAAAGGAACCATAAAGTGTGAATAGGACGGTATGTACACGAACAGCAGTAAGCGTCGAATCTCGGTGTCAGCGTTGTTTTGTGCGGTGTCAAAATCAATCTTCAGTTTAGTACATTGATATTCAATTTGAAATCTCAAAATATGAATATCATTTCATACTGCAGTGCATGGATTTAACATTTTGAAGTCAGATTCTTAAAAGATATGAATCTGTTTAGTATATGAAGTAAAATAATAATCATTCATCGGTGCAAATCAACCGCAATTCCAAATATTCGTTTCAACCCCGGTAGAAATTACCCTGGGCGGATAATTTGGTATGGAAGTTTGACAGCATGCTGCGAGATATTCGTGCCTGCATTGTCGAGCGTCTGATCAAAACGTCTATGCAACTGATAGTAAAACGAAGATTTCCGTCCTTGAGTATAACCTTGTTTTTTCTGAGTCGATTCTTTGACTTTTTTATTGTCAAATTTCCCAAAGAACCGTATTATTTGATGCCTCTAAATATTTTTAAAATTAAAACATCAAAATAATAAAAATATATGGCAGCCAAACGAGCTGCAGATTTGGGCCAATTTAAGATGAAAACCGGCAAAAAAGTGTGAGAACAGAGAGCGAGTATAAAACGAGATGTGAATGCAGAATATTAAGTATTAACTTCAACAGCAATCTCTTAGCTTTCCAAATGTTTCACCGTGTATCGATATGGTGCACCGGCGGTTCAACGCGCAACATCTAATTTGTTATACATATTAGTAAAAAAATGTCTACCACAATTTTGCTACAACATTTGATTTTCCATTGGTATTCGATTAACTTTAATCGATTATGTGCATAAAAAACATAAGACATCCCTATTTTTTGTTGTGATGACAGTTTGAAGTGTGTGTGTTTACCCATCCTCATAATTAGGGTAGTTTGGTTTCAGCGTGTGTCGATCCTTTTGGGCACGGATGGCGCCACATGCGGTGTCGCCAAAATTTCGTGAGAGTGAATCATATTGTTAATATAGTATATTTGATATCACGAAGAATAGTGGCTCCGTAAAGTGTTATACATGCCTGAGCCTACCAAATAAACGATTATGGAAAAAATTGGACTGATTTGACAAATAAAAGGAAATGAATAAATTATTTCATTTTATATTAAGTAAATCAAATAAAAATAATAAAGGATCATTTGAAATAATTTGAAAAAAATGGAAAACATGGGAATTGAAATATTCAAAATATTCGAAAATTAGGTTATTTTAAAGTTAAGCAATATAAAACATTTTGTTACAATTGGAAAAATTGAGAAATTAGATAAATAATAACTAAGTACTAAACTAAGCGAATTGGGCAATTTGGACAATTGGAAAAATCGAACAAATTTGACAAATGGATCTAAAGTTGACAAATTGTACAATTTGGTCAAATTGGAAAGTATGCACATATTTGAAAAATTTGGCAAACGAAACAAAATTGACAAGTTGAACATATTGGGAGACAAATTGAACAAGTTGAATTAATTTTACACATTGAACAAATTGGACAGATTTAACAAGTTGAAAAAAGTGCAAAACATATTGGAGGAAAAATTGGACAAACAAGAAAAATTGAGCTAATTGGAGAAATTGGGCAAATTGCAATAAGTGGAGGAGAAATGGAACGAATTTGTCAAATTGGACGATTACTTCAAATTGTTGGACAAATGTGACAAATTGACGAATTGGTCAAATTCAGAGGTGTGCCTGTGTTTCCCCAGAAGTATTGCTGGGAAGCAGTTTCTGGGGGATATGATGGGTGGAGCCCAAAGGAGTCTAGTCAATATTACCTTCACTGGTCGAGTTCGACACTCTAGTACACTCACGTGTGGTAGCTTGGCAATGACTGAACACATGTGCTGGGTCGTGAGTAAATGCATGTTTTTGGTATTACGCCACCACCTTCAAAATCGAGAATGTCAAAACACATGCTTTGAAAAAAAAAACTCAAACGTCCATTTCGGTCCATATTTGCCGGGGAATGTCTTTCTTCCACGATTTTGAAACGCTAGCGAACCTAACGATATAAGACAAGCTTTACTAAACCAACGCGCCCATCAGACAGAGCAGCAACGCATGCTTTGCAGTCTCTTTCTTTTGCATTGGATACACGATGCACAAAAAGCCCACTTTCAAACTTGCAGTTTGTTCTATGATGCCAATCTGTTTTGTGAGTTCGGTCAAATGATCTGTTAGGAAAAACGACTTTTTCGACCAAAACATCAGTTTGGCCAAATGTCGCTCTCAGTCAAACGATATATCTGGCCAAACCATGTTTGACCTAATAATCGTTTCTGTCGAATGAAATTCGGTTTAACCTATTTTTCGGCCAAGTTTCAATCACACAAATAGTTAACTTTTCGCCGAATGACTTCCGGCCAAACGACGGGAAGGGTTTGGTTTTGCTTTTGACCGAAAAACTTCGGAAAAACTCAGTTGGCCGAAGCCCACAAGGCTAAAAGTTGTAAGGCCGAGTATGTCATTTGGCCGAACAAACCATTAGGATTAGACAAATTCGGATGAAAACGTTATTTGGTAGATATAAAAAAAGGGCTCGGCTGAAATGGTCGTTTTGAAGAAAGAACCATTTGGCCGAAAATGTCATTTGACAGGAGTTATTCGGCCGAAAATTTAATTTTGAGGACGGAGAATTTTGGCAAAATGTCGACTCATTCGGCCAAATGACCCTTTTCGACATTCGGCTAAGCAGCCTTTCGCCAAATGTTTTTCGGAAAAATCACCCTTTCTGAACAATTTATCGTTGATTTTTTGAAAAATTTCTCAATTAAAATAGTGATTTACTTCAGTTAATCGGCACCTGTCACACACGACGCATGAAACTGTGAATGTACTTTGATGGAATTGGCCTCGCATTTCGACTGTTTGCCTGGTATTTTTATTATTATGCACACCGTCAGGTCGTTTACTATTCTGTTGTGCCATAAGCAAAAATAAAATACATTGATATGAGTGAGGTGTTCCCGATTGATTCAATCCGCCCGTCGTGAATTGGAATAGCTGATTTCGTGACGAAGTTAGAATGTGATTTATTGAATGCGGAGTCTGTTTATAAATTGTCAGAAAACAGAAGCATCTGCATCAAATTTATTTCGGAAACAGTAATGATAGAATCTCTTCAAATGAATGCGGAACCACGGAAATTCAGATTGATGGTATGATGGTAGGTGGACGTTACGTTCGAGGGTTCGATATGCCATCAGTAGTGTTCTGCTCAGGGTAGAAATATTTCACAGTCAATGCAGTGAAAAACATGGATCTCAGTAAAATCTGCTGTCGCCTTCATCGCCGCCGTGGTGAGTGCGACTGGTGCAGCTCGAAAAATCATTTCCAACACCGACTGTTCAATTTCGCATTCAGCCACTCACAAGTCGCTCTGACATGCTGCTCAGTTCGCGCCTTACCGTATGACTGTGAGTGGCCCATTTAAACGCGTGGTGAATTTTTCAATTTGCTGGGTGAAATGTGTACATTTTGCTGTGGTAAATTTCATCTTCGCGGCGCTGTGGGTGATGTGAGTTCTGTTGTTTACTTTTCTGCCTCTCCGGGAATGTGAGGTTGATTTCAAAGCAGGAAGAAAATAAAAAATGATATAAAAAACATCACCTTCATCCAGTGCTGCCGAATATTTACAACCCTGGTTCTGTTAACAATAATGGTTCACAAACAGTACTGAACTGTTCATCGTGCGACTCGTAAAAAGTGTCCCGATAAATTAAGTTCAGAGTTTCAGACCATGTTTACACCTGTGAAGATTTCTTCGTCTATGGAAAAGAAATGCCGAAAAGTTAAAGTTTTTCATGACGGGTTGAAGAACAAGTGCTTTATATTAAAAGGTATAGGGTACTGTAAAAACGCTTACACTTCAAGAAAAGATCGAGATATGACATACGGGATAAACACTGCACCAAAGGAAAGAAAAAGAAACTAAGGTGGCAGATTTAGCGAAGATGAAATCGAGGAATTAGAAGAAAAATGATGGGAGACCATTGAGAAGAGGAAGAAAATCAGATGCAAAGCGTAGACGTAAAGACAGATAAGACGAGGGCGGAGATCGACGACGAATACTTCGAATACGACGAAAATCCCTCGAAAACGGACCAAAAAATCTTATTGTGATTTTAATTGTATTCGTTTCCGTAAAGTTTTAAGAAATAAATAAATCATTATTTATAAAAAATCCGTGGAAGTAGAAAGAAATCTCTTCAAAATTCCGATCTGTTTCAGAAATTCTGA
The DNA here is from genome assembly GCF_024139115.2 of Armigeres subalbatus. Taxonomy (NCBI): domain Eukaryota; kingdom Metazoa; phylum Arthropoda; class Insecta; order Diptera; family Culicidae; genus Armigeres; species Armigeres subalbatus. Next base: position 79,659,324 of record NC_085140.1, read on the forward strand.
ACAGCGTTCTGTAAAATTTGAAAATTCCAGGTAGAGACGGGGCCCTCCTTAGCCGTACGGTAAGACGCGCGGCTACACAGCAAGACCATGTTGAGGGTGGCTGGGTTCGATTCACACAAAATCGATGCTACTAACAACACCCGGAACAGATTTTCCTTTAACTGCAGTTAATTCAGTTGACGTTGTGTTCCACCACTCTGCACTGACAGGTGTGGCTTACAACATCAGATTAGTCGTTTCAAACATTCGTTATTGATCCTTAAATCTAATTTACACCGCCAGCTAAGCACTAACTTGCTTTTTGCAGTATTACGTGCTGATATCGTTATAACCCTGGGAGAGAAATTTATTAAAACTTCCTCCGCCGATTCACTTTTGCTCGTTTAGAACGGCAAAAAGTGCCACCATCGTCAAATTTTTGAAGCCTATAAATTAATGTTTATATCACACTTCCGCTCGATGGTTGGTTGTTTTTATGAATTTTTGGGCCTTCGGAGTGGCAATAATTTGCCTCTTCATTCCGTCGGTATAAAATTTTATCCCTTAATCCAATTAAATCCTACGCTTATTTCACGCACCCGATCTGGCGAGAGGCCTCCGTCAAAACTGATTGACATCGGTGGCGGTTGGTGCGATATCAGAACCAACTGCAGGCGAAGCGATGTGGTTTAATTTTTACGACTTTGAGTTTTTTTTTTTCGCAACAAAAAACACATCCGACAAACCCCTTGAGGAATAATATTACCCAGATAAACAGACGTTGTTGTGAATAAAGATCTTTTTAATTAGCTTATCCGTGTTCATTTGTCGGAAAATCTAACCTTACTCAACCTGAATTATAGTACTGAAAAGCTGATACAAGTTTAAAGCTCATTGATGCTTGAACACAAGTTTATATTAAAAAGCAGTTCTGTTCGTCTGTGACCATAAATCATGTTCTGACAACTTGCGAAACAAAAACGCCACCTTCGTTGGCTTTTTTTCCAGAGGCAATTTATTATGATTCATACGCGTCTTTATATGCAAAAGAAAGGGCCACACAATTGAGTAATCCGCGAGGCTTTATGATTGTGGTATATTAGCATAAAATTGTATGAATAAACGAAGGGGTTTGAGATTTATGAATCTCTCCCTTTTATTTAGCGTTCTTCGCTTCCAATGTCAGCTTTCTGTTTTTATGGAGTTGAAAAGCTAATTGGCTTCTCACTTGATGGAAATTTGATATTATACGATGCTTTATTAGGAAATATTTCTAATATATTCTTCAGGAAAGTCACTTATAATTTACATCTAGATTTCTGAAAAGAAATTAGGTAAATACTTATTTAAACAAACATATTCGAAATATTTTTTTCATTAGATGATTTTTAGATGCGCCGAAAGAATTATTTCTTTTCAAGGGCATCGTTGTCTTACCGGCCGAGACATTGTTGCCTTGCAGCCCGGAATGGAATGTCCATGGCGACACCATGTTTTCTACAACCTGTTCCGCTATGTAATTGAGAAGACATTTTCGACATCAGTCGTACTGCATCCAGATGTCATTTTATGCAACTGGTTACTACGAAATATATTCATTTTCTCTCAAAGTCATTCGTGATTTGTTGAATTCTTGTCACCCCTGCAGTATCCCAGACCCAGTTCCCCATTGTAATCATTACCCACTTCCTCGTCATTCGGAAACCTACAATAGAGATGGAATGTACAAGATTGCAACCTGTTAGCACCTATTTAGCCACTTTGTCAACAACAAACGATGCCAGAGGGGAGGTCGGTCCTGTGTTGGATAGTGCTCATTATTGGCACTATTCGGGCCCACAATATAAGCCATCATCGCCGTCGTTGTTGCGGTGGGGTTGGAGTGAACTCTTCGGACAAACAAAGGCTATGCTCTGGGTGTTGTGCCCATTTTATCCTTCGACAGCTATTCAGCCACTCACACGTCCCGCCCCGGTAGGGAAGGGTTGGACTCCTGAGGTGGAGTTAGCTGAGCGGCAATTGTCGTCGTCACCATGACTAATGTCACTCCGTAATATGTACACCCATGCAATCTGAATAGTGGAGAGGGCGGTTGGGTTCCAAGGCACAATGGAATTGGGAGAAAATTAGCATTCAAGCACACGTACTTGCCTCTAGTGCTAAAACGGCATAGTACACCATAAAAAATGTTGAAAATTAAAATGTTGCTTTTTGCATTCATGCAAAAGAGCTTGAGTTTTATGAGATAGTGTCGTTTGCTAGTTTGATAAAACTAAGTATTTTTGTACATGCTTCAAAAATTTAAGTTTATATGGAAATTCAAATTAAACTGTAATATATTTGTAGATGTGCTCCTCATATTCACAGGTGGCGTCATAATTATTAAAACTAGAAATCCACTAAACTGATTTTGAGTCAGGTCTAATCTTTCCTATTGTTCTATGATATCCAGCATGATGGTTGCCTTACTTAACTTTTTAACATTTGGAACAAAGCTATGTTTAAAAGGACTTAGCATTTGTAACGGTTCACCATGCAAGGTACAGGTACTATAATGGTACACTTGTGACCAGGCAAAAATCTATCCTCTGTGCACCGAATTCCTTCCATAGGCTGCCACTGCACACCACCATGAAAACAAACCACCTTGTTTTAGAAATCATTTCGAACTGGAAAATAATTAAAAGGAACGTGCCCGTGGCAGCCGGCCCGCCAGCAATAGCACTCTAAATCATATTCAGGCTTCGGCAGTCAAGAGTTTGTTGCAGCAGCATGTTTACAACAACGGTTTATGCTTGACGGAACGAAACAATGTCGCGTGGAGCGCGAAATTAAGGGCGGAATTCGGTGGTGGGATTCGTTACCGAGAGTACCCACCCTACCCTTAGTTCTGAGTTATGGGCTCCGTTTGGAGAATGGTTTTAGAGTCCCGGTTCATAAATAATAGCTTTCCGGGGACGATAGTGGTAGTTGGAGTACAGTTTTTTTTCAATGGTTGAAAGGAGCGGAAAATAATAGAGTTCCATTCCCATGTTTCAAATGAAAAGTCCAACTGAATTATAGTAATGCAGAGTGTTGTAAGCACACTGTTATTCATTTGTCGTAATAAAAATGGAAACATGTGCACAACAATACACCATCAGGAAATCGATATAAGTTGACTAAAGAGTATCTTGTTACGAATTTGAGCTTCATATTCCTATAACGTTTATCAATCCGTTCGGCTGGTTTGTTGAAGATTTTCCCTTCACATTGTGTGAAGGGAGAGATTAGGAGTGGAAACTTTTCAGAATCCTGTTGAAGCATTTTTTACGTCTAATGAAATCAATGCTCAGTACCTAACCACAGTACCACCTATTCCTATTCAACCACGCGTTATTTTAGCCGTGTCCACTACCGGTCGATTTGCTTCGACGGTAGAACGGCCTTTACGAGACCCATATGGGTTGCTTGATAAGCCACCAGCTTACTCTGAACAGACCGACATCGACAATCTATTCAGGATCACACTCTCTAACAACTTACCAGCTGTATCGAGCAGGCAAATTGGTCTGCATGCCGAAGGGTCAATTTATGCCGTTCCCGACATTCGTAAAAGTTTCTTTCGTCCAAGCAACTTTGATGGCAGCTCCTAAACATTGAGCTTAAGTTTTCTTGCAGCATCGATAAGCTTTTCATTAGTCACTAGCGGTATAACATCCACTGACTCGTATTTGGTGTGGCGGAATCGTCCGTTGAGTCATGTTTCAGAAACAAACCTTCGGTGATCCTGGCTAACATCTCTGGGCATTTCTCAGGAGGTGTGCTATAAGTCCTAGCCATCCCTACCCTGCATCCTCATATCGAGTGTCGTACGCCATCCTACACAGTCCTCCGAAGATGTATTTCTTACTACATTTCAATTCGTAGTCTGAAAAATCCTGGAGGAGATTACATTAGTGCATGACTTACCGCGCGGTCCATTGAACATTGACGCTTTTCATTGTGGAACTTTTTGGAAATACTTCCGCATGAACTCCTGGAGCAACTCCCGGAGGAACTTCCGGAGGAATTCCCGGAGGAACTTCCGGAGGAATTCTCGGAGGAACTTCCGGAGGAATTCCCGGAGGAACTTCCGGAGGAACTTCCGGAGGAATTCCCGGAGGAACTTCCGGAGGAATTCTCGGAGGAACTTCCGAAGGAATTCCCGGAGGAACTTCCGGAGGAATTCCCGGAGGAACTTCCGGAGGAATTCCCGGAGGAACTTCCGGAGGAATTCCCGGAGGAACTTCCTCGGAGGAACTTTCGGAGAAATCCCCGGAGGAACTTCCGGAGGAATTCCCGGAGGAACTTCCGGAGGAATTCGGAGGAACTTCCGGAGGAATTCCCGGAGGAACTTCCGGAGGAATTCCCGGAGGAACTTCGGAGGAATTCGGAGGAACTTCCGGAGGAATTCCCGGAGGAACTTCCGGAGGAATTCCGGAGGAACTTCCGGAGGAATTCGGAGGAACTTCCGGAGGAATTCCGGAGGAACTTCCGGAGGAATTCGGAGGAACTTCCGGAGGAATTCCCGGAGGAACTTCGGAGGAATTCGGAGGAACTTCCGGAGGAATTCCGGAGGAACTTCGGAGGAATTCCCGGAGGAACTTCGGAGGAATTCGGAGGAATTCCGGAGGAACTTCCGGAGGAATTCGGAGGAACTTCCGGAGGAATTCGGAGGAACTTCGGAGGAATTCCGGAGGAACTTCCGGAGGAATTCCCGGAGGAACTTCCGGAGGAATTCGGAGGAACTTCCGGAGGAATTCGGAGGAACTTCGGAGGAATTCCGGAGGAACTTCCGGAGGAATTCCCGGAGGAACTTCCGGAGGAATTCCGGAGGAACTTCGGAGGAATTCCGGAGGAACTTCGGAGGAATTCCGGAGGAACTTCCGGAGGAATTCCCGGAGGAACTTCCGGAGGAATTCCCGGAGGAACTTCCGGAGGAATTCCGGAGGAACTTCCGGAGGAATTCCGGAGGAACTTCCGGAGGAATTCCCGGAGGAACTTCCGGAGGAATTCGGAGGAACTTCCGGAGGAATTCCCGGAGGAACTTCCGGAGGAATTCGGAGGAACTTCCGGAGGAATTCCCGGAGGAACTTCTGGAGGAATTCCCGGAGGAACTTCCGGAGGAATTCCCGGAGGAACTTCCGGAGGAATTCGGAGGAACTTCCGGAGGAATTCGGAGGAACTTCCGGAGGAATTCCCGGAGGAACTTCCGGAGGAATTCGGAGGAACTTCGGAGGAATTCCCGGAGGAACTTCCGGAGGAATTCCCGGAGGAACTTCCGGAGGAATTCCCGGAGGAACTTCCGGAGGAATTCCCGGAGGAACTTCCGGAGGAATTCCCGGAGGAACTTCCGGAGGAATTCCCGGAGGCACTTCCGGAGGAATTCCCGGAGGAACTTCCGGAGGGACTCCCGGAGGAACTTCCGGAGTAATTCCCGGAGGAACTTCCGGAGGAATTCCCGGAGGAACTTCCGGAGGAATTCCCGGAGGAACTTCCGGAGGAATTCCCGGAGGAACTTCCGGAGGAATTCCCGGAGGAACTTCCGGAGGAATTCCCGGAGGTACTGCGCTCACTCTTGCCACGGACACTCCATCGATTGCTTACTTATTTATTCCATAAAAGCTACTCTTGTTTGCATTTGTGAAGGAACGAAAACGATGATAGAAGTTAGAAAACGAGCAAATCAACTTTACGCTGCATGCGCCGGAGACGAGCCAGCCTCGGGCTAAAAGTCTCCTTAATAAAGACAAAAAAAAAACTTTTCGCTTCACTTACAGTGAGGGAGAAATAGTTATCTCTTACCACACCTTTCTTTCTTTCCCGTAAGATGGTTTCTCGTCGAAAATCTGCGTGAGTGAGAAACCTCTGCAAGTGAGAATGAGGGACCATTATTAAAAAATTACCTAGATTATTAAAATCAAAACTAGAAAATCGGCGGGACCCCTACACGGTTAGATTTAGCCATTAATGGGCCTTATTATTGAAATTATTCCCACCGTGGAAAATTCACCCATTTTCCCTTAAAAGTGCCTCTTCCCATTAAAATGGAGAGAGGCACTTTTTTGAGAAAATGGGTTAATTTTTCACGATGGGAATAATATCAATAATAAGTACCCATTAATGGGTAAATTTATCTAACCCACGGTGTCTTTTGTAGAACAACTTCAACTAAAAAAATCGTCATACCATTCATTTGCGACCTGGGGTGGCATTGTGCATCTCGATTCGAACGTAATTCTGTCGAGTCGAACATGTTTGACATTACGGCTTTCGATTCGATCTCGAAAACGACTCATCGTTCGAGTGTTCTCGAGGAGGTACAAGAATAACGAGATGATTTGGCATTATGGAGACTCGATAGCACACTGAAAAACGATTCAAGTCGAATGAAAATCACTCGTCACCTTTATAGCTTTCGAATTTTGTTCGAGAGTCATTTCTTGCTAAAAGTTTTTTCATCATATTTGTTTTTATTACTCTACGGGAAGAGTATAAATGTTTCATTATTGTATCTTGAAGAAAAGAATGTCATTAGCATACCTACTTTTATAATTTCCAGACAATATGCAATCTCTAATTATCCCGAAATCCTCGTAAGAACGACTTCAACTTAAATCGTTTTTTTTTTGCAGTTTTCACGTATTTCTTGATAAGAAAATTATTTTGAGCTTTTTAGTGGAATGTCTTCACTTGTCATAAGACGAGTTTATACAATCCCATTGAATTCCACCACTTAATTGTATCTTGACAGATACGTATTTCGACCTCATGTTACTACCAGCGACGCCCATGCGTATGTGGCATGGACGTCCGCACGTCCCGAGCCAGCTCACCTCTATTGATCTCAGGGCCGGCACAATGCCGCACTAAGGAACACTTCCCTCTTTCTATAATTTGTTCTCAACCTGTAAAAGAATTGGTACATGCAAAGAAAGTACGCGAACTCAAATCAAATTAGGATGTTTAGGAACGACTTTTATTCACGGAATTCTATCTTAAACCACTCGACTCACGATTTTGATGCTTGGAGGCCCGGCGGACTGCCGGATGGACTGGTGACTTGCCACGATGCGGATTCCAGCACGTGCTTGCCGGATGGGGAGTTTTCCTGCTGATAGGCCAGCACCTTGGAGCGACTTCGGGCTCCGTAACAAAATAACACTGGGGCTTCTGTTGGGTATGCACACCACAACTTTCTTGGGTTCAACCACTTATAATACTCAGGGCAAAAGACCATGATAAGAGGCGGTCACAGAACACTAGAACCGTATGGTGACGGACGGTTCGTTTCGGCCTTCTGGAAGGCAAGTAACGCGTTTCGAACTCTTCTTCACAACCAGATGGTTCACAAACGCGATTGAAGGATACTAGAGGTTAGCGAGCAACGGCTCCATCAATCAAAAATATAGGTTGGAAACTCTGTAAGAGGTTACACTCAACAGTAAGGCCGTCTTCAGTGTCTTGTACTTGACTCGACTTAAGTCGAGTAGTAAGTCGAGTCAAGTACAAGACACTGAAGACGGCCTTACTGTTGAGGTCGAAATACGTATCTGTCAAGATACAATTAAGTGGTGGAATTCAATGGGATTGTATAAACTCGTCTTATGACAAGACGTATTTCTTGACGATTTCGATAAACCGCGTGAAAAATCTATGGTGAAAATCTGCGTAAAAAGGTATATAATTCAAAATCTACGTAAAAATAGTTGAGTTAAATAAAAAAACGCGCAAGAGATGACCCAAGTGCATTTAACTAAAACACATGGAAACATCAAAGTAATGTATTATTGAATCCTTTTTTAGCTTTAAATTATTTAGCTCAAAATTGGATCTGTGGCATAAACTCGAATAAATATAATAAATGCTAAAGCATTTGATGAGTTTGATTGCTCTACGCATGCGGTCGCGAGTACTCAGAGTTCAGACGACTAATGACGGTGGCAGACCGACACTTGATTACAATTAGAGCAATCAAACTAATCAAATGCTTTAGCCAAGCAAGCCTTTGGCACAAATCCGCCCAACTCGTTATTGGGGGCATAGAGTGTGATCCTCTCGGTTAATAAACAATGTGCACTCGCTTGACTGTGGATATACAACAGTAAAGCACATGTCAAGCATCCGAAAGATATTCAATTTGCAAAAAAGAGCTAATTGTGGTTGAAGTTGGTACTCGGATTCTGATGGCTTTTCCGCAAACGTGACCTTCAAGTGGTCTTGTTGTGTAGGGGATACCACGCCTACCTAGAAAGTAGGAGGTTGAGGGTTCGAGTCCCTACAAGACACGTGGATTCTTTTTCGCAAATTTCATATCAATTTGTCCATTTAGAAACATGTGCTGTGCGCACGGCCCAGACATTTAACAAAAAAAATGGTTTACGTACGGCCGAGTTGCCGAATAATATGCAATTAATAATAAAACTTATAATTTGTGTCGTAACTATATCTCAATTTATAAAACATGTCGTATTGGCATAATGTTTTAATCGGTTTCAACTGCTCAATAAAAAATATAGATTTTATAGTCATTGAGCACGATTTGCTTGTTTATAAATTAACTGCCAATTCATGCCCTGAAGGATGCCTTTCCAACAGGCAACATGCTTCACGCAGATGAAATAACTCTTATTCTCTTTGTTTACTCACATTCGCAATGCGCTGAAGGCTGTCTCTCCAGCGGGCGGCATAATAAACACGGAGACAGCTATCTCTTATTCTCTCTGTTTACATTTCGTTTGACAGAACATACTCGATTGAGCTAGTACAGCACCATTCGAAATCTTGTACTGCAACTGAATGAAGTCGAACGAAATACATAATGCCGCAATTTTTTCGAAACGAATGCAAAAACGTACGAATCGAGTGATTCGATTCGAGATGCGCAATGTCACCCCTGGATGTAAATAATCCGTCGGGTCTAGTGCAACTTTTTTTTTTAAGTTTTTTCTTATCAAAATGTTTAAATTTTCAAATGAAAAATTAACTTTGAATGAGAGTTCTCAAGTAATCAAAGCCGAAATTTGCATAGAGTGAGGGGGAACAGGAGAGAGGAGTCTCGCTGGAGATCTTAGTTCGTACAAAGTTATGGAAACAATAGATCTCGGAGGAAAAGTAAACGGTATCGTATATCACAAAAATGTATCCACGTGATTTATGGATGACCATTAGCGTCCAAACTCGTGCTTAAATCACATGGAAAATATTATAGGTTGATTGGTTAGCGGCTGATAAATAATAAGTTCAGTTGTTTTAATGATACTTGAGTTATTTTCTATTCAGTTTTGAAACAAATGTAGTAGAATTTGTGTGCTGGATAAGGAAAAATGACTAAATGTGATCGCTGTTGTACAAAACTATGGAACGAAGCAAACGATCGTAGTACTGGTCAGATGACTCCGGAACTTTCAATTTCTGCCAGGTCAATCCAAAGTCAAAATGAACGGTTTTACTGGCCTGTTCACCATATCGTCCCAATCCAGATCCTGTAGCGTTACAAAACTCTGGAACATGGTAGCGTAAGATATGAAATTTGGAGCTGTTTGGAAGCCCAGCCTGAAGCCAGTTTTTTGCAAATTCTTCAAGTTTCATCTCGTATCCAGCAACCAACTTTTCTTGCAGGCATGCAGCAAATACCTCGGCAAAGTTGTCAAGCACCTGTAAATTTCAATCAAATAATTTTATTACAAGAACAGAATCAATTGGGTCTGGGTCATTTGGCATAAAGTCATTTGGCATAACGCCATTTGGCATAAGACCATTTGGAATAAAGGCCATTTGGCATAATGGTCACTTAGCATAACGGATATTTGGCATAATTTTGAACTGCAAGAAAAGAGTGGGTCATATGGCATAATTTAGAACTGTGAAAGCGAAAGGGATATTTCATAGTAGGTTGTAGATAAAGTAGGTCAGGGAGCGGGCCATTTGGCATAAAGTCATTTGGCATAAGGTCATTTTGGCATAAAGGCCATTTGGCATAACGGTCATTTGGCATAACGGACATTTGGCATAATTGTAACCAACGTCAAAAGTAAGGGTCTTTTGGCATAACGGACATTTGGCATAATTTTTCTTTGCGTTCGCTAAATGGTGACTAAGTGGTTCGGGAAACACCCCGGAATAGTAAATATAACACCCGTCGACAACAATATTAAAAAGACATTGTCCTCTCGTGGAAAGAATACATTTGCAGTGCAATGCAAAAGTAGGCGCATGCCCGGATTAGAGCAGTGGTGGATATAATCCCCTCTTTAAAAGAAGGCGTGTTGACGGATTATGGCAATGAAGGATGTGATCTCTTCTTTAAAAGTAGGTGCTTTCCCGGATTATGGCAATGGAGGATATGATCTCTAAAAATAGGCGCTTGCCCGGATTAAGGTCATGGTGGATTCGATACCTTCTTCAAAGGTAGCCGCTTGCATGGATTATGGCAATTGATGAAGTGATCCCTTCTTTAAAATTAGGCGCTTGGCCGGATTATTATAATGGTGGATGTGATGCCTTCTTTAAAAGAAGACGTTTGCCCGGATTAAGGCAATGGTGGAAGTGATCCCTTCTTTAAAAGTAGGCGCATGCCCGGATTAAGGTCATGGTGAATGCGATCCCTTCTTTAAAAGTAGGCACTTGCATGGATTATGGCAATGGAGGATGTGATCCCTTTTTTAAAAGTATGCGCTTGCCCGGATTATGACAATGGTGGATGTGATGCCTTCTTTAAAAGAAGGCGCTTGCCCCGATTGAGGCAATGGTGGATGTGATTCCTTATTTCGAAGAAGACGCTTGCCTGGATTGAGGCAATGGTGGATGTGATCCGTTCTTTAAAAGTAGGCACTTGTCCTGATTATGACAATGGTTGATGTGATTCCTTCTTTAAAAGTAGGCGCTTGCCCAAATTGTGGCAATGGTGGATGTGATCCCTTCTTTAAAAATAGGCGCTTGCACGGATTATGACAATGGAGGATTTGTTCTTCAAAAATAGGCGCTTGTCCGGATTGAATCAATGGTGGATGTAATCCCTTCTTTAAAAGTAGGTGTGTGCCCAGAATTGTGGCAATGGTGGATGTGATCCCTTCTTTAAAAGTAGGCCCTGCCCGGATTATGGCAATGGTGGATGTGACTCCTTCTTTATAAGTAGGCGCTTTCCGGGAATAAATCAATGGTAGATGTGATTTCTTCCCCGAGTAGCACTATTCAGATTGATTTGGTTGCAATAACTCATATGTGACTTGATTGATTTTAGTAACTCGTCTACGGCAAGTGTGTTGCTTGAGTTTTTAAAGTTTAAAGTCTAGATAAAGTAGGTCGAGGCTGTTTTCTGATAAATTTAGACGAATGGTAGGCATTTTCCGGAAGAACGGAATAACAAAACGGCAGAATTACTTCCGAGGGAGGGATCACATCCATCATTGACTTATTCCGGCCACATACCTACTTTTAAAGTAGGGATTACATCCATCGCTTCAATCCGGGCATGCGCCTTAAGACTGGATCAAATCCCCCATTGCCTTAATTCGGGCAAGCGCCTAACTTTAAAAATTCAAGCAACACACTTGTCGTAGACGAGTTACTAAAACCAATCAAGTCATATGAGTTATTGCAACCAAATCAATCTGAATAGTGCTACTCGGGGAAGAAATCACATCTACCATTGATTTATTCCCGGAAAGCGCCTACTTATAAAGAAGGAGTCACATCCACCATTACCACAATTCTGGGCACACACCTACTTTTAAAGAAGGGATTACATCCATCATTGATTCAATCCGGACAAGCGCCTATTTTTTGAAGAACAAATCCTCCGTTGTCATAATCCGTGCGAGCGCCTATTTTTAAAGAAGGGATCACATCCACCATTGCCACAATTTGAGCAAGCGCCTACTTTTAAAGAAGGGTTCACATCCACCATTGCCTCAATCCGGGCAAGCGCCTTCTTTTAAAGAAGGAATCACATCCACCATTGTCATAATCCGGGCAAGCGCCTACTTTTAAAGAAGGAATCACATCCTCCATTGCCATAACATATGCAAGCAACTACTTTTAAAGAAGGGATCGCATTCACCATGACCTTAATCCGGGCAAGCGCCTACTTTTAAAGAAGAGATCATATCCTCCATTGCCTTAATCCGGTCACACACCTACTTCTAAAGAAGGGATTACATCCACCACTGCTCTAATTCGTGCATGCGCTTACTTTTGCATTGCATTACAAATACATTCTTTCCAATGTCTTTTTAATATTGTTATCGACGGGTGTTATATTCACTATTCCGGGGTGTTTCCCGCACCACTTAGTCACCATTTAGCGAACGCAAAGAAAAATTATGCCAAAAGACCCTCACAATTATGCCAAATGTCCGTTATGCCAAATGACCGTTATGCCAAATGGCGTTATGCCAAATGACTTTATGACAAATGGCCCGCTCCGGAATCAATTTATTGAATTCTTACGGTTCTGAGCACTCCAGGTGGCCCATCATTTTCCAGAATGGTCCTCTTATCTATCAGTTTGTGACAATTTCGGCCAGTGAAGCCATACTTGCTGTGCCGTTGGCAAGAACTGGCTTTCACCCACCGTTCAGCAACCTCCGGATTAATAGCTTCAACTCCTTTGTAGATGGCGTTTACAATGCCGAGTACGATATGGAGAACGGGAGGTGGGCAAATTAAAACAGTTTCTGACTGTGTATGCCATACAATAAGGGATATTGTACACAATTGTAAACTTGTCGCAGTTATCGTTGATGGAACCCAACGTTCGCGGTTCCTTACATTGCTGAGAAAGCAGAGGCTTGCTAGTGTGACAATATGGGGAAGGATATGTTGCACTATGACCCATTAATCCGAGTAAAAGATTAATTATTTTGAGATCGCCCGCCGCAATTACTTCTAATTCGTTTAACTTCAACAGATTTGACCAAACTTTCACAATATTTACATACTTTTCCGGAATGTTTGGGACAACTGCAAGCAGAAATAGTTTCTTAACTCCCGTATCCATTTCACCTTTACAGATGCTCCGCAACTTTTCGACAATAGATAGAGTTACTTTGAACGATCCTCCTCCCCCATCAGCACCAATCTTGTAGAAAACGTTAGTCTTCGAAATCTGCCTCTCCTTTAGCACAAACTCGATAAGGCCTCACATCAGTACAATATACGACGGATTTCATCACCACTCGTAATTCAGATGCGTTATCCTTTTCAAAATTAAAAGATATGTGCTCCAAAGAGAAAAAATCTTTGAGCTTTTGATTGGCGTCTGTTAGCTTTTGGGGTAAATGCAATGGCACTTCAATGTCCATTCCCCTGAATGCCTTGCTAAGTCTCAACGTTTTCCTGGTGCTCAAATCACATACGTTTTTGATGAGCATCATGTCGTCCATGGATAGACATTTCTTTGTGGATGACCCTGAAGATCCACATGTCCATAGTGAAGGTCGTCCTCTTATGTTGGAAAGAGCGATCGATCCATCATCAGCTCGGTTATTTCTCAAATATTCTGCTACCACTGAATCGCCGGCCCGGGGATGCTCACCTCGCAAAAACTCCAGAAGATTTTTCTGTCGTTCGATGAGGGAACACGTATGTTTTTTGCCTTGTGCTATTTCCGAAAAACATGCCGTGCAAAACTTTGCAGTACGCGCTTTTTTGAATTCTGTATCTGTAGCGAACGGTCGCCCACGTTTTTTAGCCTTCTTCGTAAGATTGGACAGGTTTGGTAAGGTTACGCGACTAGCGGCACACACGTCACATGCACAAATCATCTCATTTCTTGTGGAAACGCGGGGATAATTTTCATAGCGATGAACTTCTATATTCTCTCTTTCCTCACTTAGCGAGAACGAGCAACGACTGCAAATCTTTCTGGGATAGTACCAACTTTTTACCTCGATATCCGGCAGAAAATGAAGTTTGATGAGATGCTTAGATTTTTCGGAAATTGTTCTTAAACTGCTCTTCTTTAAACACAATACACAAACTGAGTTTTGATTTTCCTCGTGGCTTTTCGGTTTCATTTTGAATTTTATGTTCTCGGACACTGATTTGCTTATCCTACTTGAGATCCGACGAAGGAACAACACGGGATGCGCGTTTGTCATAAACTAAACAGACAAAAACAATCAGTTGCGTTGGAGACGCATTCCAAATTACAAAACGGCTTTTTTTGCTGTGCTTTTACTTCTTTTTGGATGTTTTTATTTATACTCATGCGTTCATGCTTCTAATTCCGAATGATTCAAAGAACAATTTTGGAATGGTACATGTTTTCGCTATGAAACACGATCATCTAACTTAAAAAAAAAGTTGTACTAGACCCCCCGACAGATTATTTACATCCCGGTCGGAAATGAAAGGTATATGCCTCCTCTGTCATGTGGCAAAATTTCAGAAATGCAGAATTTTTTTAAATAAAGTTATTGAAAAAAGACACCATGTAGGCTGGACCCGTAAGAGGGATCCTTATGAGTTATCCTTATGATTCGCTTTAGTTTCTAAGATGATGAACTTTTCAACATAATAAAAAATCAGCCCAATAAAGTATTAAATAAGCCGTCCAGGGTCATGTAAAGGCCATATAAGAAGTTTGCGTCTAAAATCAGTCAATTGCAGCTCTATGAACAATTAAGTTGACTGGAGATCGGTTCTTGTTGGTCATCCATGAGCTACGGAACGCATCTGAGAATATGTTTCTTACTGGTTGAACTAACTATAAACTGATCAACTGAATAAAATCTCTAGAACGAATTGAAAAGTTTCCGTTCATTCCTTCGTAACTTCCAGAGAAAACCATGTGGGTGACAACATAGGGTCAAAGCGTGGTATCACATTGGTTCTGATTTTAGAATGTCATATAAACAACGATTTGTGAAAAGTCTAAATAGTATAAGAAAATTATTTTGAGCTTTTTAGTGGAATGTCTTCACTTGTCATAAGACGAGTTTATACAATCCCATTGAATTCCACCACTTAATTGTATCTGGACAGATACGTATTTCGAGCTCAACTGGCCTTAGTCTGATAATAAAATAAAATAAAATTTATAGCAGCTGATTGTCTGATTTTATAAATAATTTTTCTTCATAAGTTCATTTTTGTCAAAAGGAAGACATTTTATGAAAAAGGAGGACATATGCCTTATCGGACGCCAGATACTACTTAGTGAATGGACAAAAGTGTTGAGAAAACGTTGAGGCCTACTGGTAAACTAGTATTAGGAGAAAAAAAATTGCCACTCGTTACACTATGAGCAATTGTAAATATCTAGAGGAAACATCAACAACACTCATTACATCGATGCAAAAATGCTTAACACCAAAACAAACCCAATGTACACCCACTCTGTCCACGCCAGCCACTTTGCAGACCAGGAACGCCACGCCGCCCAGCTGGACGGTGGTATTGTGCGCCATCACCTGAAAATGAGAAATAAAATAAGAAATCGATTGAGTGTGCTGTGATTTTTAATTTCATCGATGTTTTGAGTCTTCTAAGCATTTTAAAATAAAACATGAATTTAAACTTTGTGTTATTAGTAAAATAAAATAAAATTATGAACCTATTGAAAAAAAAAATCCGAATAGTTTTGTATGACCTACTTATAAAGCTTAGAACTTCCGATGATAGTTTCATTCAAGTTCATTCTTAGTTTAATTCGCTTCTGAGAATTTCTCATAACCTCCATACTTTTCTTCCGCATATCTTGGTTAATCATTTTGTATTTCCTCAGCTTAATTCTCGTGACAACGGCACCAGCTGCGGCAACTTGACATCTTCCGGATATTTTCGTCATCCTCTGCTCGGCTGCTTTTAGTGTGAAGTGCATTCGCTGCGCGCTAAGCCTCTACCCCGTTGGCGTTGGCTGGTTGTCAGCGACAGGCAGACAGCAGCGCAGCGGCAAGCAGCTGCTCCAAAAGTGTAACTCTCTCATGAAGGATGATGAAATTTCCGGAACCTTGCACCGAGAGCAGCAAAGTTTTGTCACGCCGCCGCCGTCGTCAGCAGTGAGGCTCGCAGGGAAAACTCAACTGCAGTGTGTGTCATTACCCACTGTCGCTGTTAGTTTTGGAAACGTGTGAAAATTTTAAGCCCATGATACGTTTGAAATTAGAATGAAGTTCATATTTGAAATTAGCATATTTGAAAAAGTAGAAGATATTTCTTAACTAGTGATTCGTAACTTATATCCACCTACACAAACTAAAATCCTTTCCCGTTAAACTGAGAACCACTGGTCCAGCGCAGGAAATCGTTGTTGCAGCAACTGCTGCTACTGACGGCTGTTATACCGTCACTGTCGTGTGTGTTGTTGCTCTTTCTTCGCGGTACCACAGTTAGGACAAATCGTCGTCGTCACATTGAAAGTCGTTGTGCCAAGGAGAGATGCTTTCGTGGGATAAGCCTCCCCCGCCCCGTTACGGAGGCTGGCGGTGAAAGTTTTTCAATTTTGAAAATTGCTCTTAAACATTGCACAACAACATTTTCCACCATCCGTAATAGCTATTTCCTGGTGCTTGCGCTCCGGTTTACGTTGATTCGTCATCCATTGTTGGCGTTCGGTAACTCGTCACTTCTGTTCTGTTGGCAAGTAATTTTACGGATCATGGATTGGTACGGCCATGCACTTGGCGTCTTGTTGGAATTGCTTACGAAACAGCTGTATTCGTTTTGATCATTCATTGCGACTGTTTTGTAGGTTGCACCTTTGCAATCTGCAAAGAAAACTAATTTGAAGAACAAATGTCTATTTGCTCTGCCGCTGACCTCCATACACATTGAACAATGGTTCTTTGGAAAACGAAAATCATTTTTTGGCCTTTTTTTAACGTGGAAGAAGTTTGGTCGATACTACAACTGCTGGCAGGAAAAACTATTATTAGAAAACTACGGGCCACTGGATACATCCAGAGAGGAGGTCATTTATGTATTCGAAGAAGAGTTCTGCGACTAGACTTCAAACATTTCAGAAATCGAAACTGACTCTACAGAAGAGAAACTGAGAAATGAAAATTGGTGGCCAAAGTGATTCATAACGCCATGTTAGATGCGCATCGACGAGCTAAATTAGCGACGTCACATTTCTGCATCTGAATCATATTCTTGCCCGGAAAAAAGTGCGTACGTTAGAAATTAGAGACTGTAAAATTTGTAACATTGTTGAAGTAGTGTTAGTATTCATACATAAAAATAAACCCCTTTTCACAAAAAAAGCTTTACGGAGGGGAAGGTGGGGATTCAAAATCATCAAATTTAGAGTTACATGATGAGTGAAGTTCTAACACGATTCAACAGAAATCGAAGTCTTTTGACAAAAAGTTTTGATAGTTGCAAGCCCCAAATTTGTCAAAGGAACTAGAGAAACATAGATTGTAAAATCCCACAGCTGATTAAGTTAGTTGATGCAATCACAAAAAAATTGAAATTGGATATTCCACATAATGCTTTTGTAAGTTAATTTTCTGATGCTATCGTAGCCCGCATCTTTTTCAAGTGCAAATATTTTCACTCCAACCACAAAAGCACATTTCTCTAGCACGAAGGCCCTTATTGAACTGCTCTGCCATAAATGAACCAAACCAACATCAAATTGGTGAAATTTACCAGTTCGTAGAGCAGATTCTCACCAACGTACTAATGATGATGCAGTGGTTTAGTGGTTTCTCTTGCCTGGAAGAGCTGCACGTCGAAGCATTTTCCTATTTCGTTCCCTAAAGCAGAGCTCATCCAGCAAAAAAAAACTCGCATTCCATGAAATTCAACAACCTAAACTAACTCACATATGATCCTCTGCCTCCGGTGATTATACAGAAGTCAGCTCTCACAGTGACTCTTTTAACGCAGACCCCTCGTCGGACCTAACCCAAGTGATAATAAAAGGACTAACTTTACTGCGGGTTGAACTGTTCACACTTACCGACCCCGATCCAATGATGCTGTGGGCATTTTGTATATTTCTTTCACCGGACAAATGGACCGAATGCATCCTCCTAGTCGTGAAATTTGAATTGAAAACCGTATCGTAAATTTGCTTAAATACGGTTGAACCTAGAGGCACTTACAATCAACCTGATTCCCTGTGTAGGACGATTTGATGCCACCATCAGCATAGCTCGTTTTTTGGTTCATTCATCAAGATCACATTACATTTAAAAGCTCACGGTATCGAAACTTAAAGCTTCTACGATATAGCCAATTCTCAAAGTGGAAATGAAAACGGATTCAATTTCAAGTGCAAAGATTTACACTCTTGCCACAAATACACACCACTAAAGCACTTAGCCTCTCGCTGAAAAGTTCTGCTAGAACTGTAGCAACCAACATTCAATTGAAAGAAAACCAGCAGATTCTCAATCGCACTGATCCGGTGGTTTTGAGGTTTATTTCGTCTAGACCTGCCGCACACCGAAACGTCGTAGTTGGTATTGTATTTTCACAAGTCTAGCCCATTACGATCTTTGCTTTCCTCGTAACTTCACATTGCTTTCCTCGTAACCCAACAACCCAAGCACACAAACATTTCCTAACATTTACATTTACGTCATATCAAGCATATTCCTAGGATGCTAGAACCATTGAGCTCTGGAATCAAACGGCGTACCCTTAACGAAATCTATTTCAGGAAAACTTTTCTGCTGCTGGAACTGTTGAACCTTCGTTGATGGTGAGCTATTAAGAAATGTTACCCACAATTACAAAGTTGTATACAATAGCGCTGCCCATTAATTAGTTGAGCCAAAAACGCAGATTGTTGCACCATAATTAATAGCCTGTCTGTTCCTGGTACTGCTGATCCGCCATCAAAATGATGATAGGGTTGTGAGGAAGTGTGACCAAAATTGCTTCCGTGAGGTATCAAATTTCAATGACATGTAGGACTACGGTAATTGGTGGTTTATGTCACTGTTCAGGAGATATCGATTACAAAATACGACACTCACGTATGAAGGTGAGGTGATGAAGAAGTGGAAGCTTCCCGTGTAGAAGGTGCAATAGAGTATTCAGACAGCGTTTTCAATGATTGTCGTTAAGAGTGCTGATGATTTTTAATCTAAGAAAAGCTAATCGCAAAATCACAAAATTAGGATTTTTTGAAACCGCAAAAATAAAACATAAAACGACGGATTCATAAAATTTCCGGAATTTAAATTTTTATTTGGAAGCCTTCAAAATGCATGAGCTGTCGAGATTTGAATTAATTCTATTAATTTACTAAACTGTAAAATACTTCATAAAATTATCCGAACTAATCACGAATTGCATATCTGGACAGTAAGTGAAACTCATTGGCATTCATATGGTTTCTTAAGAACCTAAATAGTAACGTTTGTTGTTGTTGTTTGCTTATTTGACACACACATTTTACACCTTGCAGTGTGTTCATGTCGCAAAAAATGTACTACGCAGCTACATATACGATAGGGATGTTTTTTGTCATCATAGTTTGTGCATCTTTATTTACATTGAGCAATCTCCTCGGAAGTCAAACGAATCAAGAAGGCTCCCAGTCAGTGCTTCAAGTAGCAGATTTTTTTGCACAGAGTATAGGACAGTACTGACAGCAACCAAGCAAGCAAATTTTACATTTCACCACGCCAAACGCCGATGCTACCGAAATAGTTTATTTTTGCCAATCAACCCTTTCTTTCCAGAAAATGCTGGTCATGAGAAGAAGCAATTTTCTTTCCCCAATTGCATGATGGCCATTCGAAGACCCACCATATAGAATAAATTTTCAGCATCGCCACTGGTGGCGCAAGATCGCAACAAAACAAATGCCATTTTTGTAATCAATCGGGATTCAACCCTTTCTTGAGCTTGAGCTTGAGCTTGATTGACTGCTCGTAGTTGCTACTCCATTATGACCAGATCAGCTGTTCTTGCACAGGGAACCAACAGATGTTTGCTTGGGACTAGCACACATCTTCAATGTACAAGTACTGGTGATCTCATTTGTTAGGTCATACTGGCGCCTGCCACGTTAGAATGCAAGTCAATGTAGGGAAGGGGGAGGAAATGATGATGCAATCACTCGCCCACTGCAAGCCGAATATACCTCTGCACTTGCCACGAGTTCATGCGGAATTTGTTGGAATTTCTGGGTTAGGTTGGAGGCAGAGGTCCGTCTTGGTTAACGAGCTGCCAATGTGATAGATAGGAGAAGGTAACTGATGGGATTTCTAATTGGATGTTGGAAACGAGCTCTATAGTTCATTTCCAATTCTAGCAGATTACTGATAGAATACTCAAGTTGAAGGTATAGGAATAGTAATGGAAACGGTATGGAAGTCCATTTCCAGTTCTAGCGATTGCTAGAACATGAGAAATAAAGAGAAAGATAAAAAGTAGGAGAATGGAACGGACCTGGGATTGAACCCACGACCTCCTGCGTATGAGGCAGAAGCAGTAGCCATATGACTACCAAGCTCGCTTCGAAACAAGAGAGATCACGCACTGAACTGATTAATTTTATTACCGGCCGCGCAATGCAGAACACAATAATTCGGCCGACCGCGCGATCGTTCTGCTGTCCGAAACATAATAGAACACGCACTCAATCGGGATTCAACCCTTTCTTCACATAAAATGCTGGTTAAATGAGGTTGAATGATCTACAGAAACCATGCCGACGACCGGTTCCAATGCGATAGTTTTCCGTTTAAAATTCTATCAGCGCCTTCATGCTGTTGTGTCCGCTCCGCATCCTCCACTCTGCGTGAAATATTGTATGAACTGAGGATAAAATCCAAATCCCCAAGTTACTTGATTTTGATGTCTGTGCTTGCGATGCATGTACGTGGTTGGTTAGTGTTGGTTAGTAATTAGCCAAATAATTCGATTTGCGGAATGTATTTCACTTTCTTTTAAATATCTGTCTCCTCTTCCCAACGGATGATTCGTCACCCTTTTGTCAACTCCCGCACTTTCGACCGCTTCCAATTGAATCCAAATAATACCTCTTTAGCGCAGGTACACACACGGCTAACTAATTGGCTGTTTCAACAAAAAACGAACGAGCTCTAAGCTTGGAAAGTTTTCACTCGAGATTTTGAAAGCTCTTACTTGAAGCTCGGAAAGCTTCTGCTCGAATCATGGAAAGCATCTGCTCAAAGCTTGGAAAGCTGTCACTGTAAGCTTGGAGAGCTTTTGCTTGAGGCTTGGAAAGCTTCTGTTCAGGGCAGAGAAAGCTTCAACTCAAAGCTTGGCATGTTTCTATTCGAATCTTGGTAAGCTTCTACTCGAAACTTGGAAAGCTTTTGCTCGATGTTTTTAAAGCTTTGACTCGAATTTAGGAAAGTTTCTGCTCGAAGCTTTGAAAATTTCCGCTTGAAGCTAGGAAAGCTTCTTCTCGAAGCTTTGAAAGTTTGTGCTCGAAGCTTGGAAAGCTTTTGCACGAAGGTTAGGAATCTTCTGCTCAAAGCTATGGAAGCTTATGTTCAAAGCTTGGGAATCTTCTGCTAGAAGCTTGGGTGGCTTCTGCTCAAAGCTTTGGTAGCTTTCGCCCCAAAGTTTAAATGTTTCTGCTCGAAGTTTGGAAAGCTTCTGCTCGAAATTTGGAAAGCTTCTGCTCGAAGCTTGGAAAGCTACTGCTCGAAACTTAGAAAACTTCTGCTCGAAACTTAGAAAGCTTGGCTTTGTTAGAGGCTTGAAAAACTTCTGCTCAAAACTTGAAATATCTTCCGCTGGAAGCTTTAAAATCTTTCTTCAAAAGCTTGGAAAGCTTCCTTTAAAGGACAACTGTCTAAGACGAGTTTAGTACTTTCTATTTAATTTCACTACTTTCCAAACGAAGTGGAATTAAATGGGAAGAACTAAACCCGTCATAGACATTTGAAGACATTCCTTTAAAAGAGCATAAATTGTTTTTATAGAAGGGGTTGTCTGAATGCATCATTTTACTCCACATAATAGTAGCACTAATCGCTAACAGCTTCTTAAGACTATTATATACCACTTTGTCATCGAGTTTGCATTTCATCTGAGGCAATATAACTCACGAACGGATGGGTTGATTTTCAAGATTTCCTCACTAATCGATTCGTCTTGAGGTCTTTTGTGTTTATACATTCAAAAATTTAGCAAATTTGAAGCTGGAAAACTGTCTAATACAATATTAGGGCGAGTTGGGAGAAAACCCAATGCGAACGCACATAAAATGATCTAGAGTGCGGCGCTGCAGTGAACACAACAATTGACAGGAATGTAAAATAATACAATTCCGAGCAAGATCGGGTACGTTCAACTCTCGCGCTTAGTTTCATAGGGGCGTAACTGTAATCCAGTTTTCCGCGAGCGGTAATGACCGCCAGCTTGCCTGCGGGTTAGTCTCTGATTTGACGGTTCTGGAGGGCAACTGCACCCACCATTCGAGTATTTTGATCAATGTGGTATATAAAAAGGCTTGAATTCACTGAATCAGCACCTTCTTATATGCCACATTGATCAGAATGCTCGGAGCGGTGGGTGCAGTTGACCTCCACAAACGTCAAATCAGAGACTGACCCGCCGGCAAGCTGGCGGCCATTACCGCTCGCGGAAAACTGGATAGATCGATTTCTCTTCGTCGATGTTTTCTTTTTATTATTGTACCAAATTTCGCTAATTTGTCGATGATGGTTTGGTGTGATAGAGGATGATTGTATCATGCACCAGAATCAATAGTCACGGTTGTAGCTTTTGAAACAATTGAGTTATTAACGATTATGATAGGAGTTCGACTGATCAGGGTAATTATGCTACGTTTCGGCTATGCAGTCTCAGTAATCAAACGATAATTTTGATTTTATCCCAACGTTTCGACCACTTTTCGGGTCTTCTTCAGGGGAACTGTAATTATGTTTTAGTATTAGGCTGGATATTACAATTTATGTTTAAACTTACAGTCGGTGTTATCGTTTTTCGTTTGGTTTTGGTTGAACATAAAATAGTAAGTGTCAAGTTTGTGGTGTACATCAGTCTAAAAAGTTAATTCAAAACATGGATCATGGTCAACTAACAAATTACTAACCAACATTATAAACTAACAAACATACATTAAAGTACGTGGGACTTCAAATTAAATTAGTTTTAGTAGTTTGTAGTTTTAGCACTTTAACTGTGAAATTGAAAATGGGGGATTATAGCTTTTTTATTTGCGTTGAAGCTTTTGGCCAATATAGTGAAGCACGGCTGCGTGCGATGATTTACCGTACTGGGTGTGTTAGTGATATGACACATCTCATGTGGTTTCCCAAGTAACACCTGCAACTTAACCCGGATAAAAAAATAAAATGGAAAGTTATATATAGATTGTAAACCGGTTTTTGTCGTCGCATGGAGTTTTTGAATGGTCGTACCTCAGTTACAGTTGTTTTTAGTTCCGAAAGTTACTATTCGTAGGTTTAATTCCTTTAAGACTAGTTTATGATCAAATTAAAACTAATTCTGCGAAAGTAAGACACTTTGTTACATATATGTTTTTCAAAGACTTATTTATAACGAAAACTGTTTATCCGAAAACAGGCCTCTGGGTATGAGATATCATAATATTAAAATTATGTCCAGTGGTTAAATTGCCACTACATTAATCTACATTCACTTCTATTTTTGAAAACTTATTCTACTTACTACTTTCAGTCCTTTTGAGACCCAAAAATAACCTGAATGATATCCAAGTTTAGCGATGATTTGCTATTGCTTTGAGCGGTTGCCAAGAAACATTTCGGTCTATTTCCTTACTTTATTTATTAGGGCTGGACACTCATGTAGGGTTTCTTACCCCATTCCCGGCCTAACATGCATACGACTGCATTATTTAATTGATATTTATGACAGGAAGCATTTTTTCCTCAATTTCGTGGGCCATGTAATACTGCAATGGGGTTCACTTCTACTTAAAAATAGCTTTTCTTGGTAAACATCGTTTGAAAAAGCTTTTATTTGATTTAAATAAACGATGTCCAGCACTAATTTCAGTCATAGCGATTTCAAATCCGGCCCACTTCCAAACTAGTTCCCGGCCTAAGCAAAATTTCGCTCAATCTCTCAACATCTTACTCTCATTCTCTCTCGGGACGGTAGAAAATGCGACGTAAACAAAATATGCACGTTCAACGCCGACATGATGCCAGATGTTATTATTTATAATAATTTTTATTTGGTTGAAAAGATATATTCGCTCATTCAAATTACTTCCAAGCGCTTAAAAACTATATTTTTTCACTTTTTGTAATCGAGAGAATTATAAATAACATGATAGCGTCAACGTATTAGATAGTTTTCCTATGAACGATGAAGGATTTTTTCATACTAAAAAATCCTGGCCTTTGGCAACACTGTACAGCTAGAAGTTCTTATGCCGAGGTGAATTTTTGTTTGGTTTGAGGATACATTTTCAAATGTATTCTAATATGTTTATATTAGTTCTAGTGAAACGAACAACTAGAAAAGATGAAAGTGCGTGAGTTTAGAATTATTGTGTGGTGATTAACAGCTTCAACCAATGATTGTATCGAGTACTGTGGCGATTTCCAGGTAGGTGTTTATATGAAAATACTGTTTTGTAAAAGTGGAAAGATTCACTTCGGCTCAGTGGTGCAGCAACGGAGAGCGAATGTTCGAAATCTACATTTTTGTTTTCTATAATTGGACCAATTAGGAGTGAAATAAATGGTTAAAAAATATTGAGTATTGTGCGAAATAAACGGGAGACTTTTTTAAAATTATCAATCATAAGCCTACGGCTTCCAAAAAGTATAAATATTTAGTTTTCTGTGCAGTGAGCCGGGAATCGGGTCCATAGGCCCAAGTAGTGATTTACCCTACATCTGGGATCTGTTTCTAGGACGTTCGAATCGAATTCGCTGTTATTTTTACACACATTCATTACACTTCTCTATATTTCCACCAAAAAAGTAAAAACTCAATAGATTTTCTATATTTCTGTTATTGTTTTAGTTTGTAACCATGGAAACTTGTTTACAATAAGTAGTTTTTTCGGGAACATATTTAGGATTGTCTTATAACAAACGCAACTGTTTACGTTAACAATTAATGTTACATATTGGTTTTACATAAGATTTTAAATAACACAGATCCTGTTTGACAAATGGGCTTACACTGGTGATCAAAAGTTTTAGTATCATACTTTTAATCATGAAATGGAAATTGTGAAAAAATATGTACATAAAATCAATAATTGATATTAATAAGCAATATTTAGTTGAAAATGTTTCGGAACTGTTCATTAATAGAAAATGCTCTGAAACAGTATTTTTCCCAAATACATTAATAAAATACCAGTGATGGCAATATTATTTAGTCAAAATATCTCATCAAGTCTATATGCTTACTCAAAACTTAACAACGCAGTTAAATGATGATAAACTTTGCGGTAAAATTATCCTTTCACAAAGATATGCCAAAAGGGGAGGGTGGTTTCATATGGAAAATAAGTTTACCTAAACTAAGGGGGGTGAGGTGATTGAGAATCTTTTTTTTCCGTTGATAACTAAATGAATCCCAGTGAAACCCAGTGAAATCAAAAAAAAATTCCAACCCGAAAATTGTTGACTAATTCACTAATAATATTTCCCAACATTTATTCACTATTCTGGATTTTTGTACATATGTACATACATTATCATAACGCTTGAAGGATTCTATAACTTTGTCTAATCAAACATTGTTCTTATTCTGAAATCGGTGGCGTGAGAGCCGAATTACTGCCAAATGACAATTTGTGACAATTTTGTAATTTCGATCCCATGCCCCATACTTTGTATTTAGAACAATGATCAGTTGGACAAATTTATAGGTTCCTCTAAGCGTTCATGTTCATAGACAGAAAAAGTCACTACAACAACAATCAAACAGGCGACGTCCAGACAATCAAGTCGCCAGTCGTTTACAAATTTGATTTTGTGGATGAATAGAACTGCATGTGAGTGAACATCAGCATGTGTCAACTCTCGGTATCAGCATTGTTGCGTATGATGTTGAAAATATACTTCAGCTTGGCACATTGATATTCAATTTGAAATCTTAAAATATGAATATCATTTCATATTCTGTTGCATGGATTTAAAATTATGAAGTCAAAATTCTAAAATATATGCATCAGTTTAGTGTGAAAACGTGAAATAATCATCATTTGTCGGCACAAATCAACCAGAATCTAAAATATTCGTCTCAACGCCAGTATATGTTCGTTTTTTTACGCTGGTGATGAGAATCAAGGGGTAAATTTTATTTGGAAGTTTGATAGCATGCTGCAAGATATTCATGCCAGCATTGCCGAACAAATCGTCACAAACAAATCAAAACAAACACGATTTAATGACGAATCTGTCTGCAAGTTGTAGTAAAATGGAGATTTCTGTTCTTGCTCATGCTCATAAAAAATCATGAATAGTAGATAACTTTTGAAAAAAGTTATTAGCAGAGTAGCAACAGCAATCCCATGACATTTCGGTAACATTTCTTAACACTGCCGCGATGTATCATGATGTACCAAAGAAAAAGTGAATTGAACCTAATAATAAGCATTTCTAAATGTTTTTCGTAGGTTCTAAAAATTATGGCAATCGATGTAATGTTATGTGATGCATATGGCGTATGGTTGTGACCATGAGCAACAACATTTCTGATTTTAATTTCAATTTTTGTAGTATTTTTGAAATTCATGACTCCAATTCAACAAGATGCAAATGGCGTACAAATTATACCGAAGTAGTAATAGCAGTTTCACCACAAATCTAAAATGGCAAGTAAAGACGCTTTATGTGGATGGTGATTTATCACCGAAAAGCATGTAGAATATTGTTTAGATTACTTCAACTCAGAAGCATCCGTACTATTTCCATGATAAGTATAACAAATATATAAATTAATAAAAATAACAAACCTGACAGCCAGATTTTATTGGTTAGATCAGGGGTTATAACTGTGTTCTATGTTTGTTTCAGTGACAGGTCTAAAGAAACGTGAAAGACGTTTTATATTGACTCCACCTCTTGCGCTTTTTTCGTGATATAGCTGTCGTATATATGATGTTGATAATAATATTATACCTTACCAGTAAGTAATAAATTAATTGTTGTCACTGAGTTATCACAAGGTGTGTTGCTTGGGTTGTTGGTTGTATCTATTATTTGTGTGTAACTTAAGTCAAATATGTGACAATTAATTGCATATTATTCGGCAACTCGGCCGTACGAAAACCATTTTTTTGTTAAATATCTTGGCTGTGCATATGCACAGCATATGTTTCGAAATGGAAAAATTGATATGAAATTTGCGAAAAAGAATCCACGTGTCTTGGAGGGACTCGAACCCTCAACCTCCTACTCTCTAGATAGGCGTGATAATCCCTACACAACAAGACCACTTGAAGTACACGTTTGCGGAAAAGCCATCAGAATCCGAGTACCAACCTCCACCGCGGTTAGCTCTCTTTTTTGCAAATTGAATATCTTTCGGATGCTTGATTTGTCCAATCTCCACATGCGCTTTACTATTGTATATAATATTGTATTGAATTCGCATTCTATACCGTCCCGCCAAGACAGTTACTGGGGGCATGGAGTGCGATCCTCTCGTTTAATAAACAATGTGCACTCGCTTGACTGTGGATATACAACAGTAAAGCACATGTGAAGATTGGACAAATCAAGCATCCAAAAGATATTCAATTTGCAAAAAAGAGCTAACCGCGGTGGAGGTTGGTACTCGGATTCTGATGGCTTTTCCGCAAACGTGACCTTCAAGTGGTCTTGTTGTGTAGGGGTTATCACGCCTATCTAGAGAGTAGGAGGTTGAGGGTTCGAGTCCCTCCAAGACACGTGGATTCTTTTTCGCAAATTTCATATCAATTTGTCCATTTCGAAACATATGCTGTGCATATGCACAGCCAAGATATTTAATCAAATATGTGGTTGTTGTCTATACAATGTTCTACTAATGCTGTTTTCTCACGGACGGAGAGAATTTCTGTGTCAATGTTCGTATGTCCTAACGGGTGCTCTTATTTATTAACATGTGTTTTATTTTATACAATCTTGTTTTTAGTTTGTTTTGTGTCATTCCAACATACGATTGAGGGCAATCGTTGCATGGAATTTTGTATATAACGTTGCTTTGCTCTGTTTTGTCTATCGGGTATTTACTCTAGTGTGATAGTCTCTTACTGGATCTTATGTCGTTTTCGGTTATTGCTGATTCGAACTTAGTTCTGCCCCTGATCCGCTCTAACAGCTGTCAAAACGTTCGGTTGTTCGTTCAGGTTGGATCTCGATCCGCACCAGATCCGACCCAACATGAATGAGGTTCGCTCTGCCGATTTATCAAGATCCAACCTAGGTTCACCAATACATTCGAACACTGTCAAACTGGTGTTTATGTTTACGCCAAAGGAAAATGAAAACGTAAATAACACGGATGGATATTTGATTTTATTTGTTTCATTTGTTAAATTGCTGTCTTCCACACTCAAATAAATCTACCAAGATTTTCCATCAGAAATAACCCATAAGTTCAACATGTTTCTGAACACATCAGCATTATATTCATTCCCATATATATCACTTGCAATACAAATCAGATTTATTGATCCTAACATGAATGGTAATGACAACAGTTCATGTTAAACGTATGTGCTCTTCACATGTTTGATGTATATGCTAAGCACGTAACATCAACCGACACGCATATCCCTGAACGCCTTGCCAGCTAATAATGATGCTATGTAGTGTTTCTTGACTGGCGGATAAGAAAGAAACAATGTTTCTCGAGTTCCGCACATTTTTTGTTAAATTCAGTGGTAAGTTCAATTTGAATTTTGCGTTGAGTGAATCATGAAGTGTATAATGACAATATTGTTTGGCATTACAGAAAATCGATGCCATCGACGCTGAAAATCTGTTGGTCATGGATGATCAAACTTTTCTGGAACATGTCGGTACCAGGAACCAATTGGTTATTGGTTCATGCCGGTACGACGCCACAGTTAACGACGCCGTTTTACCAAAAAATGTGATTGAGCTTAATTTTCTACATGTCCTGTTTATATTCATAATTTTATTTATTTTTCAGCATGCTTCTAGCTTCAGTATAAATATCTTTCGATACCTTCTCACAAAAATCCCCTGATCGGAGGATACACCGTGAAAATGAAGAAAAAACGGAACGATATCGTAGGGTAGAGCGCCAGAATCATCGGCGGCACAAATTATTTTTTTAGACTACATATAACAAAAAAGTTTATATTTGTGATCAATAAAATGATTTTTTATACATACAATACAATGATTAGTACAAAACACCACGAAATTATTCTTACGCAAATATCAGAAATATGTAGGATGCATATAAAACTCATGGATCTTGCACATCCTTAATTATATGCAGAACAAATAAGGCTTATTTGCTTTGCATATGCATCAAGTAGAGAATTGAAAATATATTGTATGTTCTATGCACATAATCCGCACGTGCGTGTATACACTATAGTGTTTGTAAAACTGATAATTTTTGCACATAACAATAACATGACCGTTGTGCAAACATATTACATGCATTGCATATAACTTTGATTACACGTTTTCATTCAACTATAATTTTTATATGAAATTCCAATAGTGCAGTATTATATGACTACCACATAACATTGATTGAGAAAGTTGGTTCAGTGCACGCAAAAATGGATTATTTCAATTGTGTGCTGTCTTCAAGTTTCTCTGATGATGAATCGGATTTTGATATCGACATATTTTTCGCTGATTACCTCCTGAGATTACCTCATATGGTAGCTCCATTTTAAACAAAATGGGGGTTGAAAATTTGGTTGAAAATGTGATTATAAAATGCAGTGACGAGAAGGTAGCTGCTATTTAGTCACTATTAGGTTGTGTATTCGAAGATATACTTTAAGTATAATTGCTCTCTCAATGGTAAAATAGCGTACCGCAGTATCTGCCGCTATAAAGTTATTTATACCAAAATGTCCATACCATTATTTTATTCATTATTGCAGAATTTTTTTTGTGAAGTCCATTTTTCTTCATTTGTCAGTTCACTTCCGACACATTCATAGTCGGCTCTGGACAGTCAATATTCAGTTGAATATTAGTCATTGAATATTTATGCACATTTTACAAATTGATAAATTATCTGAAATCTGAACACGTTTCAATTGAGTAAAGTGGTTTATCACACAGGACTGAATCCGATTTTCACCCGCGAGGCACTTTCAACGGTAAACATCAACATAAACAATGCTAATTATGTTTTTTCTGCACATAGTGAACACATTCAGTGACAGTCGAATGAATGAGTTCGTGGAGTAGTCGTCTGACTATGTCATTCTATGTTTTGAATATTCATGCGATGTTTGTCAAAATTCGGACCGAAGTTGCTTCATGAAGATGAATATTTTAAGCTCTGGTTTAAAGTGTCGAATTTGAAGAATATTAATATAATGTATTAACCCTGGCAATAACCCTTCATAAGGCAGTGGCAACTATATTGCCATCAAAAAATTTATTGTATTTATTGATCAATGATACGTTTTTTCTGATTATTTATAAATACATTCAAATGTCTATTTAGCAACATAATTGAGACATAAATTGAGCATAATTTTTTAGTGGAAGATGGATTTTTAGTTGTAATTCGTTAAAAACCTAACATACACATACTTATTTTATCTCATTGATATTTATTATGTTGAATTTCTAGTTTAGATTATGTTGTGAAAAATAATTTTCCTCTCTTGTATATTTAGTTTTTTCATTTCTGACGAAATCACGGTTTTTCCCAAAAGAGTCGGGGGAGTTGGGGGAAAAATAGCAAAAAAGAACGCTATATAGACTATAGTCGTTGCTGTTACTAGAATTCGAATCTGATCATTTATAGGTAAAATAATTCGGTTATCTACGTCTAATAGTCGAAATTCGTTAAAATTGTGCGATTTGATTCTTTGTTTTAAAATAGAAAAAAAAACCCAATAAATTTTGTATTGGATTTTTTACAAAATGTTTCCATATTTTCTTGTTCTGTTCCATTTGAATGACATAATTGACAACTCAAATCTACTGTAACGTAATCACTGTTACCCAAAAAGCTTTAAAGAATCAGTATAAAAATTCATCGGAAAACACGGATTGGCATAATTACCGGCAATGTTCCGAAGCGCCAAAATTCTTTCATGGCAATCCACATTGCCGTCGTCATTTATCACAAGCTCCTTATCACATAAATTTATTGATGGATTAATGCCTGAATAGATTATTTCCATGTTTCTTTTCAAAAGCATGTAATAAACTTTTATTACATCACCAACATGCAAGGACCAACGGCAGGCAGTTGATCCTGCCTGTGAAGAAACATGGAAATGAGAAAACAGAGAGAACGATCGCTACCCACTTGAGGGTAAGCAATCGTACTCATGAGTTTAGGTTAAGTCGTTTTCTTAATAATAAAGATTAGTCTCACCAGAACCATTGACGTGTACGTTAATGTATATCACAGCCACCGCGGACTGGCATCCTTTTGGGTGCTAGTCCGGCCACGTTTACAATTTTAAATTAAACAATTAACAGAAGAAACATCTAATTTCCCTCATAATTCATAAAACAAGAAAAAAATAACACTATTAATAAAATTCAATAGAGTCTGTTTCAGCCAGCTGATAAAAGTACGAAATAAAAACAAAACAGATGGTAGTGCTTGAGTTCTCACTAACACCATCATACTGACTCGATCCCAATTCGTTTTTCGTTCGGTTATTCAGAGTCGGGGTCGGACCTGACCCAGGTTTAAAGGCTCCCCCAGACCTAAGCGATTTCATCGCCGCGACGGCGACAACTAGTCGCCGCGATTCTATCGTTGAGTCGCTGCAGGCAATGTCGCGTCGCGACTGCCACATCGCGTGTGTTTGGGGGAACCTTAAAACCGAAAACGACATTACTGGTCTCTTGTTGGATCATTCTCTGCGAGTGGGACGGTTGGCGAGGACATCGGTGGTGATGATTCGGTGATCGATGCTCCCTGATGTTGCCTGGTGTTTCTTCGAGTCGCATACAAATTGAACAGTCTGTTTACCAGTGTCGGAGGATAGTTCTGTTGTTGTTGGTGAGGTGCTGAATGATGACCGATTTTATTGTCCCACAGCTCCAATTGGTGGACAATGAGCTGACGCGATGAATGAAATTGTTTGCGTCATAAAGTTTGTACTTTGGTAAATGAAAGAATTACCAATTCAGCATTCTACCAGAAGCAATTTCTTTTGTGTACCATTCAGTCGTTAATGTTTGGTCATAGTTTCTTGTCACCTTCGTGTCTATGAAAGGCAACTTGTTATTTTTCTCTAGGGCTTTGGGCAAACGGAGTCGTATCTGGTGAGCGTTCTTGCTGTCCTGTAATCGATGAGTTTCAGATCCTTGTGTCTTTTTATGAAATCGATTGTAACCTGTAGTCTCTCTTCTGTTTGTTGAATTCTTGCAGCACAATGTCAGTTGCATCTTGTGGGGCTGCTAGGAATATATCGTCCACATATTTCTTAAAAATAATGACTTCAAGGGAAGAGAGCTCATAGCTTTATCTATGACCGCGTCTAGCGCTATCTCGGCAAGTATTGGCGACAGAGGACTACCCATTGCCGTGCTGAAGATTTGGACATAGTATTCTCCGTCAAAACGAAAATAGCTAGCTTCTATACAGAAATCAACTATTTCGACAAACAAGTACTGATTTATTTCTGTATCCATGTCCGACCATCTGTTCTTTATGCTTTGTTTCACTAGCTCTCGAGGGACATTAGTGAATAGCGACACGACATCTACAGACAGCATGACGTATCTATCCGGAAGAGTAATTCCGTTGACATTCTCGCAAAACTTGAATGAACTTGGAGTGGATCGATCTTTGGAGAATCTCGGTGACGAACTGTATGTTGGAGTTGTAATATTTGGTATCACTGGACGAAGGGGCAAGTTGTGTTTGTGGGCTTTGGGCAAACGGAGTCGTATCTGGTGAGCGTTCTTGCTGTCCTGTAATAGTCCTGCTTCAGATCCTTGTGTCTTTTTATGAAATTGTGGTTTTTGCTCTGGTAGCCTGTTGTTGGATCTCTGTTGGTCTTACATTTTTTGAATGTAGTCTGATTTGTACATGTTTACGGTGCGGTTGTCTTTGACTGCTGACAGGATATAAACTTCCGGGTTTCGATTCAGGAAGCGAGTTGTAGTTTTCATAGCCACAACTTGCCACTTCGTCCAGTGATACCAAATATTACAGCTCCAACATACATGTTAGCCAAGTTCGTCGCCGAGATTCTCCAAAGATCGATGATAAGCAAGTATTCCACTCCAAGTTCATTCAAGTTTTGCGAGAATGCCAACGGAAACAAAACAAGTGACACCGGAAAGCGCTAGAAGGAGAGAAAGTAGTAAAAGACCGCACAAGCTAGGGAAGTGAAGGGGACTAAGTAGGCCGGCCCAGAGAATGTGATTTAAAGCAAATCGAGAATTATAAGAATGTCCTAACGAAATATTGGGTGTCCCAGAAAGTATAGACGCGTTTTAAAAATAACATCTTCATTTTGTTCTCTAGTAATAATTGATTATTGTTTCGCTTGTATGTCTTTTACTATGCTTCACTGCTGTTCAGTATCACTTTTCCCAGATCCTTTTGATCGTACGCTAAGGAGTGGGATTTTGATCAGATGGTTTTTTTTTTTTTTTTTAACTTATTTTATTTGCTAATTATCTAATACATGCATTCATCTCTTAGACTAGGTGTTCCGTGTTTTCTTAACACTATCATCCTTATTTGCTATGTTACGCTTTTAGTTATTATTAATACATTTCAATTGCCTCTGGCAGTTAGAATTTTTCCTCTGGTTGAATTGAACCGTGTAGGAATTACAATATTTTCAACTTAAACTAAACTTAACCTATTTTATACTAAGGGTACAGGAGTTAATCGTTGCAATAGAAGATTGCAACGATTTTTGTCTAAAATTGGAAATTATTTTGTTGGACATTTGTTGCAATGTCTCAATATTAGAAATTCTATGAAGTTCATTGGTACTATACCACGGAGGCAACTTCAGAATCATTTTCAAAATTTTATTTTGAATCCTCTGGAGTGCCTTCTTTCTGGTATTGCAGCAACTAGCCCATATTGGCACAGCATACAACATGGCAGGTCTAAAAATTTGTTTGTAAATCAGAAGTTTGTTCTTAAGACAAAGTTTTGATTTTCTGTTTATAAGTGGATATAGGCACTTAATATATTTGTTACATTTGGCTTGAAGGCCTTCAATGTGATTTTTAAAAGTTAATTTTTGATCTAGCAGAAGTCCTAAATATTTAGCTTCGCTAGACCAATTAATTGGAACCCCATTCATAGTGACAATATGTCTGCTAGAAGGTTTCAAATAAGAAGCTCTCGGCTTATGTGGGAAAATTATAAGCTGAGTTTTGGAAGCATTCGGGGAAATTTTCCATTTTTGCAAGTAAGTGGAGAAAACATCCAAACTTTTTGCAATCTACTACAAATGACACGAAGGCTTCGCCCTTTGGCTGAAAGGCCCGTGTCATCTGCAAACAAAGATTTTTGACACCCTGGTGGTAAATCAGGTAAGTCAGAAGTAAAAATGTTATACAATATGGGCCCCAGTATGCTGCCTTGGGGACACTAGCCCTTACAGGTAATCTATCAGATTTAGTATTCTGATAGTTTACCTGCAGCGAGCGATCTGATAAATAATTTTGGATCAGTTTAACGACGTACAGAGGAAAATTAAAATTCATCAATTTTACAATCAAACCTTCATGCCAAACACTGTCAAATGCTTTCTCTATATCAAGAAGAGCAACTCCAGTCGAATATCCTTCAGATTTGTTGAGCCGAATTAAGTTCGTAACTCTTAATAACTGATGAGTGGTTGAATGCCCATGGCGAAAACCAAATTGCTCATCAGCAAAAATAGAATTGTCATTAATATGAACCATCATTCTATTTAAAATAATCTTTTCAAACAGTTTGCTTATTGAAGAAAGCAAACTGATTGGGCGATAACTAGAAGCCTCAGCTGGATTTTTGTCCGGCTTCAAAATTGGAACAACTTTGGCGTTTTTCCATTTATCTGGAAAGTATGCCAATTGAAAACATTTGTTAAATAAATTAACCAAAAGGATAAAGAGCTCTCAGGAAGTTTTTGATAAGTATGTAGAAAATACCATCATCACCCGGGCTTTCATATTTTTAAATTTTCTAGTAATAGATCTCACTTCATCCAAATTAGTTCCCAACGAAGGGTCAAAAACATTCTCTTGATTGAGAATGTCTTCGAAGCTCCGTGTAACCTGATCCTCAATTGGACTAGTGAGACCTAGACTAAAATTATGGGCACTCTCGAACTGCTGAGCAAGTTTTTGAGCCTTTTCGCCATTTGTTAATAAAATTTTATTTCCCTCTTTAAGCGCTGGAATTGGCTTTTGAGGTTTTGTTAGTTTCCAAAAGGGTTTCGAACTGGGATCCAACTTCGAGACATTATTCTCAAAGTTGGTATTTCTCAGAATAGCGAAACGTTTTTTAATTTCATTTTGCAAATCTCGCCAAATAACTTTCAACGCGGGATCGCGAGTTCTTTGGTATTGCCTTCTTCTCACATTTTAAGACGGATCAGTAGCTGAAGATCGTCGTCAATAATAATGGAGTTGAATTTAACTTCACATTTCGGAATTGCAATGCCTCTGGCTTCGACAATTAAATTTGTCAAAGATACGAGAGCATTATCAATATCACTTTTGGTATCGAGAGGAATATCAACATCAAAATTCCTATCGATATACGTTTTGTATAAATCCCAATCAGCTCTATGATAATTAAAAGTAGAGCTGATTGGATTATAAATGGCTTCTTGTGAGATTTCAAATGTCACAGGAAGGTGATCAGAGTCAAAGTCAGCATGAGTTACCAATTGGCCACACAGCTGACTTGAATCCGTTAAAACTAAATCAATTGTAGAAGGATTTCGACTGGAAGAAAAACAAGTTGGTCCATTGGGATATTGAATAGTATAATATCCCGCAGAACAATCTTCAAATAAAATTTTACCATTGGAATTGCTTTGAGCATTATTCCATGAACGGTGTTTGGCATTGAAGTCACCAATTACGAAGAATTTTGATTTGTTGCGAGTCAGAATTTGAAGATCAGCTTTCAACAAATTCTTTTGCTGCCCATTGCATTGAAAAGGCAAGTAGGCTGCAATGAAGGAAAATTGTCCAAAATTTGTTTCAACAGAAACTCCCAAGGTTTCAAAAACTTTGGTTTCAAACGAAGAAAATAATTTATGTTTGATACGTCTATTAATGACAATGGCGACCCCACCACAGGCGCTGTCAAGACGATCATTTCTGTAGATAAAATAGTTTGGATCTCTTTTAATGGAGAGTCCTGGTTTTAAATACGTTTCAGTTATAATGGCAATATGCACATTATGAACTGAAAGGAAGTTGAATAATTCATCTTCCTTACCCTTTAGAGAGCGGGCATTCCAATTTAGAACATTCACACAATTATTTGGATCCATTAAAACGGAGTCCGATAACATTTTTTGTGTGTACTTTATACCAACCTGAACAGCTTCAGGAATGGTATTTGCTTTGAACATTGCATCAATCATGTGATGCAATTGTTCAGTTAAAAATCAAAATCGGAAGCAGTCATGCTACCTGAATCGGCAACATGACCGTTATTTTCCGTTGGGACATGGGTATAAACCTCATTTTGAGAAGAGAAATTTTGTCTACCAGCAGCGATGTTTGCATACGTAGGTACATTCGAAACATTGGAATTTACTGAAGTGCTTGCTACCCGTTGACGAGCGGCAAAATTTGTTTGTGAATTGTGGTGGGTATGAATTGCTCGACCGGTAACTGGTTTCGAAATTTGAGCGTTTGAAAAATTTCTACCCGTCGAATCTGGGATCCGATTGGAATTTCCGTCATCAATTTTGCACGGGAATTCAAAACTTTTTGCGTGAAGGGCATTCCCAGAAATTGGATTTATGATTGCCCCCACAGTTTGCGCACTTAAATTTATTGGAATCTTCTCTCACAGGACATGCGTCCTTGGCGTGAGAGGTTCCACCACAAATCATGCATTTAGCATCCATGTGACAATGTTTGGTTCCATGACCCCACTTTTGGCACTTACGGCACTGGGTAGGGTTTTGGAAATTTCCCCAGGCCTGCGGAAATGTTCCCATGTAACACGGACATGAGACATAATACAGGCCTTTTCCAAACTTTTCATATTATTTAGTTCACTTTTGTTAAAATGAACTAAATAAAATTCTTGAGAAATGCCCTCTGGGAAGTACCAGAATGGGATTTCTTTTTCATCTTAATTACTTGGACTGGTGAAAATCCAAGTAATTGAGAAATTTCAATTTTAATCTCATCCAGTGATTTGTCATCACTGGGAGACCTTTCAAGACGACTTTGAACAATCGCTCAGTTTTGTCGTCGTATGTGAAGAATTTATGGCGCTTCTCAGTTAAATAGTGTAGAAGACGTTTGCGATCGTCAAAGGATCCCGGCAAAACGCGGCAGTCACCCTTCCTAGCAATCTGAAATGAAACCTTGATCCCCGGAAGGTTACTCAAAATCTCATTCCGGAAGCCAGAAAACTCGGCAACAGATACCACAATTGGCGGAATCCTTTGCTTTTCGCATGAATCGAATCACCTGGGCTAGAGGTAGATTCGATTTGCTCAATTTCATCATTAATCAAATCGAACTGATTGCTCAGTTCGATTGGAGAAGAATTATTTCCGATATTAGAGTTAGAAGGAATATCTGAATTCTCCAGCTTCCTTCTATTTTTTCCGCGCTTGGGCAGGACGGTCTTGAAACCTTGTTTCTTTGAAGGAAGTGGAGAAGTCAGAGACTCCCCCTTCCTCTTGTTTTTGTTAATACTCATTGCTGAGCGTGGAGACGTGACCTTCTAAGAGGTTTTTTCCCAGAACGGTGTCCCTGCAGGATTACCACCGCTTGTCGGAATTTTACTTCCGCAAACGGGTCCAACGTAAAACGAAGGCTCGGGTCCTTGCAAAGATCGTAACGGGATCAGTGGGTACAAATAGCGCTAAGAAGCACCGTTGAAATTAAAATAGCTTCGGGTAGTATTAAAAACTTCCTTCCGCAAAGAGAGAGAACCGCACAGCACGAAAGCACGATGCGGTCTGATTGATCAGATGGTACCCATTAGCTTCTGCACAGACCGTTTGTCAATGATTAAGGTTACATTTTCAATTTTTTTTGGCAAAGTTATGATGGAGTACTCTTCCTTAACATACTTTCACAAATGTGCCTTTGTCAAAGCACAAAAAGTTATATTAGTAATTTCCTGGGAATAATTTACGGATTCGACTTTTTTTGTTTTGTACCAGATTACCGTGTCCATCACGTAATACACTGAAATCAAAACCATCCAAAATAGTGCTGGATTATGATGCTTTCGGATAATGGACAGTAACTGCCGCTACAAGAATTCCTGAACGTACACATCAACTGTTATTGTATCGATCGCTGCAAATGGATTTGAAAGAATTACACACTTTAAAATTTCTAACAAAAGCATTGCTTTTTTACTGATTTTTTCTTAATAAGCTTGCTTGTCAACAACGTCAATACTTTACCAGTACGGATCATGTCGAAATGGTCCCATGGAAGTGTTTTATAAGCGAACTTCACTCATGGTTTATCATCATCATCGCCTTGCATAACAATCTTCCACACAAAAGTTTATCGTATAACTTATGGGCCCATATTCGGACATATGCATGTTATTCACTTTTTTTTTATCTTCTTCTGCTACCTAAAAGTCCGTAGTTCATTTTGTGTCTTGTTCGGACGACATTATTCTTCGATGTTTTCAGATTTTTCCAAATCTTGAACCGAAGTACCATCACAAATTCCACACCATACTTCTGAATCGCATTGCAAACTGGTCCGATGTTCTAATTTTCTATTTTCGCCATCTGACTTAGTGAATGTTGGGAAAGGAAAGATGGTGTAAGAAGATTGTTACCAGTGATGATAACTTTATACGTGATAGGCGTTGAGAGTGGGTTTCGTTGGTCAGGATTGTAAGAGTTTGGTTGTTGGTATCGTAAGTTAGAAAATTTGAGTGTGAGTGGTCGGTTACACGTGTTCCTGGTGTGTTCAATAATTTCCAGACTGGTTCAGTAACCAGTCTTTAGCCGGAAAAAATAACACGGCAGGTGCTCCTCTTCGGAGGTGGCGCGTAAGCCATCCGTTGGAAAATCCTCCAGGAACAGCCGCGGCACAGCGACCACTACAATTCATATAGGAACTTCCGGTGGCACTCCTGAAGAACTTATGGAGGAACTTTCGGAAGAATTCCTGGAGGAACTTCCAGAGGAACTCCTGGAGAAACTTCCAAAGGAACTCCTGGAACTTCCACAGAAGAAGGAACTTCTGGTAGAACTTCCGGAGGATCTCCTGGAAGAACTTCCGGAGGAACTCCTGGAAGAACTTCCGAAGGAACTCCTGGAAGAACTTCCGGAGGAAATCCTGGAAGAACTTCCGGAGGAACTCCTGGAAGAACTTCCGGAGGAACTCCTGGAAAAATTTCCGGAGGAACTCCTGGAAGAACTTCCGGAGGAATTCCTGGAAGAACTTCCGGAGAAACTCCTGGAAGAATTTACGGATGAACTCCTGGAAGAACTTCCGGAGAAACGCCTGGAAGAACTTTCAGAAGAACTCCTGCATGAACTTCCGGAGGAACTCCTGGAAGAACTTTCGGAGGAACTCCTGGAGGAGCTGCCGGAAGAATCCCTAAAGGAACTTCCGGAGGAATTTCTAGATAAACTTCCGGAGGAGTTCCTAGAGGAACTACCGGAGGAATTCTCAGAGGAGCTTATGGAGGAATTCCTGGAAGAACTTCCGGAGGAATTCCTGGAAGAACTTCCGGAGGAACTTCCGGAGGAATTCCTGGAGGAACTTCCGGAGGAATTCCTGGAGGAACTTCCGCAGGAATTCCTGGAGGAACTTCCGCAGGAATTCCTGGAGGAACTTCCGCAGGAATTCCGAGAGGAACTTCCGCAGGAATTCGGCGCACAGGTCTACTTTTCATTGCTTTGTTTTTGGATTCTGTAAGCCTTTCCGACAAGAAATAACGGGTACTGATCACGGATTTAGCTTTTCCAAGGCATAAACTGATTCATATTTGTGAAATGAATAAAAAAATGTCATACAATTTTTTTTTAATTTTGTCGCATTCCCTATTTTATCACCCCAAAATTCACCAGAAGTAGTGATAAAATCGGGATATTACTGTATTATCTATCTAAAACCATTGGGTCATCAACCATATTTATCATTTCTTCCACTGCGATTATTCTTTCCGAAACCATAATAATGAAACAGAACAAAACTTTACTCGCTCCCATCCAACATAAACGCCCCAAACTCACCTCGCCATCATCCACGATAGAAGAATCACCGCCATCGAGATGATTGTCAGCCCTGGGGCTTCCGATGCCGGCACTGATGGTTCCGATAATGCCACTTCCACTTCCGCCGGTTCCACTCACACCACTCGTGCCGGTTTGACTGCTGCTACCGCTGCTGCCGCCAACACCACCGCCGCCGCCGAGCTGGCCCGTTTCCAGCCAGAGCCGTTTCCAGTCCGTGTTGGCCAGTATGGATTTGTTATCTGCGGAGAAGCAGAACGGAATGGAAGGTTGTTATTTCACAATTGATTTTTATAATCCTTTTGAATCGACGAGTTTGAACGGATGATTGAGGGGATTAGCGACAAGCAGTCGCAGTGAGGGATGGACTTGTAAGTGAAATATCACCGAGACAACTGTGAGTGATTTGCGCGGATTAACGGATGAACGAGATACACAATTGAGCACGGAGTGAGTTATTTCGGTTGGAATGAAATTTATGGATAGGAAAATTTGGAGAGCAGCTCTGTGACAATACCAAAATGTCAGATATTAAACGGAAATCATTTGTCTTCAGCGCAACCGTATGCAGGAAAAAGCGAAACGATTCTAAATTCTTGTAGATCTAATCACTTTGCCACAGTATCATTTTTGATCAATCTTGATTTGAATAAACGAGTTATTACCACAAGTTTTGTGCCGCCTCTTTTTTGCTGTAACTAACTTTCATCAATTTTCATTTGCTGCAATAGAAAATGATGTGTACTTCTCAAAACCTAAAAGGGTTGTTCGAATCTCTGCTGAGGGCACGTCTACATCATACTTTACATTCAACTTGTTGTTCATCCATTGAATGCCCTTTGAAGATAAATAAATTAACTTTAAGAGCGCTTGCCATACCCCAGGCAACTCCAAATAGCGCTCAGTTCCTATCCAGCCCATTTCAATAGAAAATAAACAAAGCCAATCAAACCCTAACATTTATATTCCAAACACGTAATCCTTCTTCATTATGCCCATCAAAGTCATTCGGTTAGTCTACACAAACAACCTCTCTGGTTTAAATAATCAATCGCACACGTATGTGTAACTTTCCACATCATATAGTTTT
This sequence comes from Armigeres subalbatus, assembly GCF_024139115.2. NCBI lineage: Eukaryota > Metazoa > Arthropoda > Insecta > Diptera > Culicidae > Armigeres > Armigeres subalbatus. The sequence continues at coordinate 79,700,900 of NC_085140.1, forward strand.
TTTAAACTGACTTCCCAATCATCACCAGATCAAGCCAAGTCCATTTATTAATTCGCAACAAGCCCCACAAAAAGGATCAACTTCACAAATGGCAAAGGAGGCCCCATTAAAATCTGATTGAATCATCGAGAACATTCCGCAGCTCGGGGTCCTGAATCAACATTTTCGGGCAACCCTTTTTGGCACTCTACCCTTGAACTAGAGAGAAGAAAAAAATAAAACAACTTTCATCGTATAGGGACTAACTGACTTCGAAACCAACTCACCGCACCTGAATGAGCACACACTGACTGGCCGGAATCGATTTCCAGCCTGTGTGTGAAGGACGTTGTTGGGGTGTTGGGGTTTTAGGTTGATTTATTTTTAACATAGATATCTGCACGCATTATTTGTTATGCACGTTAACATGAGTGTTGTGGCTATTTTCGTCGAACAAAAAGGACAAAATAAAAATAAAATAAAAAGGTTTAGAGAAAATACGTTTCCAAATTCAATGTTACTTCAAATCGTTTAGGGAGTATACTTTAATCGAAGCTGTTTTTGAGAGATAGAAGTAAAAAGTAGAAGGTTGTATCCGAGACACGACCGCCAATTGGACGTAGGATTACGTAAGTGTAGAAGATTTTATTTTGAAACTCTAAATATGTTTCTTGGTGCTGATTTTTGAAGATGGGGCTGTATATTCAATCTGGGTTGGAATATCCTCGACATGTCGCATATCCTGAAATAAATGGGCGAAAACCTGATTGTTACTATAAACTCATTTCGGTTTATAACTATAAGCAGAGTATTAAAGAAACAGAAGATCGGTAAACAACAGCCTCAACAACATCTTCCTCCATGAATATTTGGTGGCCCTGAAAAGGGCCGTTTGTTTATGTTGGCTTGAAGCCTTTTGAAGTGATGTACGCCGTGGTCCCGATGAATGTTAAAGGATGCATCAATCCACTGTTGGGCTGAATCTGTAGAAAACAAAGAAAAGAACAAAACGGAAAGAATGTTTCATATTAAATACATTATGATCTAAATATAAATTTAATTACCAAATACTCAAGTTTCATTTTCAGGATCAATTATCTATTTTTGCTACGGACTGTCCGGCTGATGTCAATGATTGGTCATTCTGGTTTAAATCGAACGTTTTGGCAGATGAACTAGCGGACCAACGACGATCAGTGACGTTAATTCACTTCACTGGGATTGGATCGGTTCTAGAATAAAATAACATAACTGATGAAGAGAACTATGTTTAATTCTAAATCATTAGTTTTACCGCAGGACACCGCAAGAATCGACAAAATAGGCCGGTGGTAGGGGAAGTACGTGCAGTATCTCCTGCATTCCACACTTACGTTCCGGGTGAACGTTAGATCGAGACATGTGCCACCCATAGTAGTTGCTATAGTTGGACCCGAAGCACAATCCAGATAGAGAAACTGCTTCACGAACCAGATGAAATCTCTGTTCTCCTCTTTCGTCACATCAATATTAAAGCCTCCCGACACTACCACGGGCATGGCAACATGGGTGTACTTTATGAGGTTGCGCACTAAGAAATATTTCTTTTGCTTCAGGGTGGTACCTAGTAAATATTCAAAATTTAATGCAACACACTTAAATACAAACACAACTACTATTTGATTATACCTGGTGAAATATATACCGCAAACAGTAACGTGCGGGTTTCCATGATCGAAACCTCTGCAGCACAGCAGTCCCCATATTCGTCTGCTACACTCAATGCTGGGTCATAGCTTTCATTGAGCTTCGTAATGGCGTGAGAAACGGCCATAGTCGACGAACCAGCACGTTCAAATATTGCCACTCCTCCCGCTCTTGTTCCGTCACGCTTCTCTTGACAAACACAAAGGTATCCATTGATGTTTGTGGTTGTGCCGTTGTCAAGCCAAGTTTCGCTCATTGCAAGCAAATCAACGGCGGTAAGCACCCGATCTGTTGCAATGTCCGACGAGTGTGCATTCAAACTTTGTACATTGATGCTCATCAACGTACAAGCCAACTTGTTTGCGGTTATAGCTTCCATGATATCGTCTGTAATGGTGCGCATACGATGGTTACTCAAACGTTCAAGTTCTGTCCGAAGGTCGTTCATTCTAGGGGTCATAGAACCCTTTCCGTGGTGGAACCGGAATGAGTTACTGGCATTCGTCAGATACAATCCGTCGATTGATGTAACCCTGGAAAGACCAACGTAAACTAGCTGCTGTTCCTGACCCTTATCGTAATTATATACGACTTCCGAGAATGTGCCTCCCTGGGACTTATGGACTGTGAGGGCACACGCACTTACAACGGGAAACTGAACTCTTTTGCACTTAACACCACCGTTAAGGGTTACGTTCGCCGATCGTTTGACGATTGGAGTCCAGCCTGTTTGTAGCACCCCAGGTCTCGAATACACCAGCGGTCTGGCCTTCACTCTCAACATCTTCCCAATGGACTCATTTTCGAATGCCATCCAAAGCCTCGTGATTGCCTGTTGCTGCGAGTTTCCTTCGTTGTACTCAACATGCATGAGCTCTCCGATCGCTCCGTTCACGATGCCATCTTCGACATCCACGTTGGTGGTCAGCATATAAGGTGTACCAAGAACAAGACGCAACAGATACGGTAAGCCACCAGTCTCTACTACACTCATCTTATGCACCTTTGTGCGAGCACTGGCCAGCTGGGAATTGTCCTTATAACCAGAGTATAGGTCATCTGCAGTACATTCGACAGCCTCTCGATCCATCAACGCCACAGAGTTATACCGTTCGACATCAGCGTTCCGATGGAATAACCGGATCCCTCGAGGGACATGCTGCCGACACCACTCCTCCGTACGGAACCTGCTTTCAATAAGCTCGATTTCCTCAGACGACATCCGCTCACCGCTGCCAATTTTGTGAGAATGCCGGAGAACTGCTCGTTGGTTTGTCGCATAACTTGAACCAATGGGTAGAAGTCGAGAGATTGCCATAAAACGGCGCCGTGCATGGAGTTTATGCTCGGTTTAAACACCGCCCGCGCATTGACCGGTGGCAATTGACGAAGATCGCCGCAAAATACGATCGGCATTCCACCGAATGGATCGTCGTAGTTCCCCGTGATTTCTTGAAGCCGGACATGTACTGTGTTGAGGACATCAGCACCCAGCATGCTTGTTTCGTCGATAATGATGAGCTTCACGTTGGCGAAGGCGTTCCGGTACAGTTGTAATGCCTCGAAACTCAGCTTTGAGCTTTGCCTACGCGACATGCAAATCCGGAATGCGGAATGCACTGTTGTTCCACCTATTGCAACCGCTGCTTTTCCAGTGGATGCGCATGCTACATAAGCGTTGTGCTGCTTATTATGAGCTTGGCTGTACCGGTTCACTGTCTCCATTAGAATGCGCAAAGTGAACGTTTTGCCACAGCCCGCCGGGCCAGTGAAGAATATTTGCACTGGTTTGCAGTTTTCTTCAGAGGAATGCAAGCTGTGGATTACTTGCACAATCAAATCCCGCTGCTCTGCATTCGTGGCACGCACCATTTCACAATATTCTTGCTTTGACAAGACATTTGATCGCTGTTTGACGACAGCTGCCAAGGGTCCTGTTGGCAAGTTGTGAATATCGTCATCATTCGGCTCCATGACGATCGTGCGGATGAACTCATCGCGCTTCTGGTCGGCAATCACCTGCTGCTCATCGTCTTCGCTGCATATGCGGATGTATTCCTCCACAACCTGATCCAAGTTCATTTCGCAGTCATACTCCTTGTGCTTTGCCAAAATGGCGGCCTCGTTGTCTTCATACAACTTCAGGAACTTGTTCCGATCAAGTACATCGCAGACTTCATTCCTGAACGGTAGGAAGAGGAGAACCATCTCACGCTTATAGTCGACCATTTCCACCATACTGTATGAGCACCAACGCAATACACGGGGAACTAAACGGAGTCTATATGAATGCTTCGTGGATCTTTCTTCCGAATAATATGCTGCGAAATCCGCCAAGCAGATATCATCCATTCCTCGGCGCAGTTCATACCGTTGGATGATGTTTAGCGTCCACACATCGGTGGAATTGTCGTCGAGATCCTCTTCGTCCATCTGTTTGTTCCGCTTCTTGGATTTTATTCGCTCTTGTGGCCACATTGTCGCAATAAACTCAACCTAAAACGAAATTGAATTCTAAATTGTGAAAACTATATCATTTGATGAATGGTACCTTGCGGCTGGCTTCTGACATCGGTTGCCGAAGCAAATACCAAGCAGCCTCCTGGGCAGACATTTCCACGGAATTTAACATTTTTATGCTGACCTTCTTCAACAATCCATTGTAGTCCTGGTCTGGATGCTCTTCCTGGAGCTTTATGAGGTCACGATGTAAACTACTTATGCCTCTGTTGGTCTTGTTTACGTATTCCACAACATAAGCAGCACATGAAAACTCCTCCAGCACAAACTGCAAATCCATATTGGATTTGAGCTTCTCAACTATTCAGGGATTGAATGGATTGGTCCAAAGCTGCGTCATGGAACGTTTCAGCAGAACTGTTGGTCGGCGAATGGAAGAGCGAATCACGTCCAAGTAGTAATCGTACGTGCAACTGCTATCAACAAGAAACGCGTCAAGGCTATCGTAGACCTTCGTTTCAAGAGCTTCCCGCATTTTCGCTTCCTTTCTGTTTAGCTGTTGAAGTCGGCCATCCCCGGCTGTAATAGGGATCAGAATTCTGGTTTGATCCATTGGCCAGTACGGGATATTAAACCGGCAACGTTTATCGTTTCGCTTGAAACACGTAAACGTGTGTTTATGAACCTAAAAGGGTTTGACATTGTGAGTGATTACTTGCTAGAAACTATGCGAAATTTAAACCCACCTGATTGCCATAGGTCTCAGGCAGATCTTCCGATCTGATGGAGCACAGAAAATCGATCAACTCAACAGTAGCGGGCATTCTTTCGGAAACATCCTCACGGGGATCGTTCGCCAGCCAGAGCAGAATATGTGCATGCGGGCTGCCACGATGCTGGAACTCGATCCTCTTAAAATAATCTACAACGTGGTATTTGCCGAACGGGCTCAACCTGGTCGATGACAGAAGGCGCAGAAAGATGTTTACCAACTTGTGAAAATATGCACAGCACGTGACAGGATCTTCGCTGACAAGTGTAGCACGCTGGAGTGCAGACAACTGTTGCACAATATCGTCCATTTCCGCAATGTTAGATCCACCAGAAAGCTTCCGCAGAATGCTTAGTAGGTGAGGCCATCTAATTTCATTTGCACTCATCGTCAAAAACATCGTGGGTTTCCCCAGCTGCCGGATCATGGCGAAAACATCCCGTTTTCTTTGCTGCCAATATTGAACGGAGTTCGGAATAGATTTCAGAAAAGAGAGGTTACGCTCAATACAGCTTTCCAAAAATTCCCGATCTTGCAACTGCGCCCTTGTTATGTTGGCCGTGCCCATGCATTTAAAGGTATTGTTCAATCCTTCCGATACCCGCAGCCGCATGATTTTCATGGCCATATACAAAATATGCTCCGGTCTCGCGCCCGCCGATCCCGACGTCGCACCTCGCTAGTAGCCATCATGAACGCTGTCACATGGACTTCACGGTTGAAGCATCTCGGATGACCAAGATAAATATCGGGGAAAGACAGCTCCTCAGCAAACTCATCGTAGATAATGGAAAGCGGTTTCTGATTTTGTGCCGGTGCAAGTTCCAGACACTTGTCTTCATTCCACATGAGCGTATGTTGTTGTCCAATCATCATTTCTACCTCGTTCATCTCGTCGACGACTTCAAGGTCTACTGCCCTACGTTCCACCGAAATATCCGTCTGCTCTGTTTGTCCGATCGCAGCAAAATTTTCTTCATTGAAAACAATTCCATTCCGCCTGTAGAGCGGTGTAGTAACCAGATAGTTCAGCCATGCTTTAACGGTACCTTTCTTCACGTAGCCGGACAAGTAACTTGATTTGTGTATGAAGTGTTTCTTGATGCACACGTTGATAGCATAGTCGTCATCCAGGTGGCGGGGAAGTTCGCCTACCATCTGGGCCACGTCGACTGGAATGTTGATAATTTGGCCGATTATTGCCAAACTACCTGTTGCATGTTAATGAAAATAGGTTAGGAAAATCATATATTTATTTGATGTAATACATTTTTAAGTTAAAATAACTTTTCCACAAACCTGCAGTATGCCGCAAACGACGAAACTGCATGAAATTGATCCTGGGAGACACCAGTCTTGTGGTGAGAGGGTCTAGCGGAGGCAAATTGGACGGAAACTTGGGATATGTAAAGCCATTCGATTGCGACAATGTGGAATTGATCCGCAGTTCAGGCTTGTTCGACATGTAGCACACGCCAAAATCCTTCCACCGTTTCGAAATAATTTGTCGCCAGTAACACGGCAGCATTTGAGTCGGAGATTGGTTTCAAATCATTCCTGAACCAGATTCTAGCACACACATCACAAGCGCAACCGAAATCGTTTTCCACGAAACGTTTCTGGAACTCCTGATCAGCCCGATCGAAATTGGGTTTGTCTTGTGTTAAAAGCGAAGAAATATGTTCGCCATCATCATCGACAGCAGACACGTTTTCTTCAAAGTCACCACGCTCATCATCGACATCTGCTCTTGCGGACTGCATCACAACATTTTCACCGGCGTCGGAATCTTCATGATCAGAGTTTACGACCGTATCAGCACGGATTAAGTTGAATTCTACTCGAAGAAATTGTAACACGGGAAGATTAATCCTTATTGACAGACAGATATACATAATTGACAGATGCATTCGCATTTAAAATGACTGTACCAAGTACAATAAGACATTTAAAAACATAAAAGATGAAATGAAAAATTATTGCCAAGCGTACTATAAACAACAATAGCATAGTAATATAAAATTCAAGTAGCATGTGTTTAGGATATATTTGTACAAAACACACTATCCAAAAGTTTAAGTAAATCTTAACTTTATGTCATATTTGTTAAAATTTTGCGATTCGCTGGAATCTAATATGTTATTGTTCCAAATATTAAATTCAAAATTCAATTGAATCAAATAATAAACAAGTAAAAGACACCGTAGATTTAATACGACCCAATAATTCATTAAATAAAAATAATATTTGAGAAGCTCCAACTATTTAATTCAAATTTAATCCGAATCATACTCAAATTCAGAACAATTAAATAATATGTCCGAAAATATATCGAAATTCAAACTCAAGACAAAATAGAAATTCGGTTCAAATCTTATCCATTAATACATGAATGCAAAATTCAAACACAATCGATTTGCAAATTTAATTCAACACCAAATCAAAGGACCAAATCTTACCGATTGTGTGATTTCAACTCTACTGGCAGGCTAATGTAACCTACCAAGTGAATGAATTCGAAACTATATTAACAAATTGAATATCTAAGAACTTTTGGGCTTTTGGGATTGGAATTATATTGTTCCATTTATCGTTTAGCGATTTATAAAAACCCAACAAACAATTCAGGCTAAATAAGCTAATAAGTAAACATTTGCAGTATATATTTCAAGTACTTGAAGAACTTCAGCCGTTAAAAGTACTTACCATGTTGTCAATGCTACATTTATTGAAAATAATATATAAATAATGTGTAATAACAATGTAATACATTCGACGACAAGCAAAGAGAAATAGAGGTATTCGTAATAGAAAATAGGTAATAGAAAATATTCGTTGATAATTTCACATTTATAGATAAATCTGCTATATAAAATGATAAAATGCAAAATTTCTATACTGTCATCATAGAATTTGAAGATTAGTTCACATTATTGATATGTATTTACACATTTGCTGCTAATAATAACTTCCTACCTCGAGTTGAGGGCCCTTCGCCAGCGTCCCAACCGGTAGCCGACGACGTACTACCCTTGGCCGCTTTCAACTTGGCCCGATAACTCCGTGCCCGTTCAGCGTCCGTCCTTGGAAGCTTTGAGGGTGCGTCCGATTGTTGATCCCTTTCACGCTTCCTGGAATTGCGTTTATACTTCGCTGCCAAGTATTGCGACATCGCACTGTATTCACTAGTATCGAATAAACTTCTTCTAAGCACAACTAATGTTTCTCACTTCACCGATGTGATACGAGACACTAACTGTATATCGAAAAAATATGAAAATTGCATCACGTTAGCTATTGAAAAGTGATGTCTGTGCTAGAGAATGCATGCATATTGAATGCCAAGTTGAACCTGGTGAGAAAATGTTTATTTCAAGAATACCCCTGTTTAGTAGGTGCTGGGATTAGAGATGATATTCGATTGAAAATTTACTCAAATGTTAGCAATTTTCATATTTATTTAAATACGGCGTTGTTCTGTTGCTCTCAAGCAATTATGAATTGCACTTTGCAGAAAATTCGTCTCAGCTCAAAATACTCCCATGTAATATGATAGTTATTATAAGAACCAATTTGTTTTCCACAATACGCCTATCCAATCACAAGCAGCAATAAAGCTTATGATTTGTACTTTGAAAACATTTGTCTCGGCTCAATCTTCTCTCGTGTGAAATTATGATTCTGAAAAGAACCCATTTGTTTTCAGTAATGCACCTTCCCAATCACAAGCAGCAACAAAACCGAAGCAGAATCTAGAAAAAATTTCATTTCATTGCTACCGACCCCAATGTCAGCCGCTCGATAAGTTACCGCTAAAACGCGACATACGCCATCATGCGAATCAATTTTCGCAGCATCCCCCTCCGAAGAGCGCTTGCGCTGCTGCCGACGCCAAGCGATTGTAATTTGCACTTTTAAGAAGTAAAAGAAGAAGAAGAAGAAGAAGAGTCGCTGGTTATGTTCGAAAGCACTGGCATCGAACGAACGAAAGGCGGAGCAAACAAGCCGATGAAAAGCGATCATAATTTGCAATTTGATTTGTAAAAGAAGAAGAAGAAGAAGAAGGAGAAGAAGAGGCCCTTGTTATGTACGAATGCATTGGCATCGAACGAAAGAAAGGCGGAGCAAGCAAGCCGATGCCAATGATACGGCGCTCAAAGGGGCGGGGCTTCGAAGTCCATGCAAACGTATTCTGACCAGCGGAAGTCTGATTTTCTCGGAAAATCGGCAGGACAATTTATTACTCGGAAAATCGGCAGGACAATTACATCGCAGCGCCGACCAGAAATCACCGGCGGTGAAAAGGCTGAGAAGAAACATCATCAAGGGCGTCTCATCAGTAGTAATAAACTACTACTACTACTTCTCGGAAATTCGGCAGGACAATTACATCGCAGCGCCGACCAGAAATCACCGATGGTGAAAAGGCTGATAAGAAGGGCGTCTCATCGAAGGCGTCGAGTATCTTCGTGCGTGTCGAGCTGGCCAAGCCCGCCGTTTCGGAGGGTTCCAAAGTCGTCACCAAGTAAGTCAGCTCCTAATGAATGAACGAGGAAGTAGCTTCACTTAAAACGGCCCTTTTCAGGGCCACAGTCTCACTCAAAGAGGAGAGGAATTTTCGTACCGTGCACGCCGGAAATCAAAATTTTGTAATGAATTTCCACTACTGATGCACTGTCAGCCAATTAAGAATTTGCCGCTGGAACACGATAGAAGTCATCCATCCTAATACATTGTTTTGGAACGTCTCCATGCAAGGAGCGCATCGGCTGCTACAGCCAAAGAACTTTGCCCGTCACCAAGCGATTATGAGTTGCAGTTTTGCAGATTTTTGTCTCGGTTCAACCTTCTCCCGTGTAAAAAGATGATTTTGTTTCCAATGACGCGCCTTTCCAATAATAAACAGCAAGTACGCCGAAATCAGAATCTTGGGAAAATCTCATTTGACGCAACTCAATGATGTGAGACGTCATCATTGTTTAATTCCCACACTTTTAATAGATAGCAGATTCCAACTTTCTACCGTCGCCAAGCGGTTATGATGTGCACTTTGAAGAAAATATTTTGGCTCTACCTCTCAATAGTACATTTGCCAAGAATTGATTTTGATCCACAATGCGCCTTTCTAATCAATCATAGCAAACAAACGATAGTCCGTATCTTGCGTAAAAATTTCACTTTTCTGCTAAATAGTCACTATTAAGAAAACATTTTCAGTGACGCCACTGGTATGCGGGGACCGTAATCGCTGCCATTTTTGCAATCAACTCTACCCTCTAATAACAAATCGGTCCTGCGAAGAACCGGTCTTCCTTCCAAAACGCGCCACTAACAGTAACTAAACGATAGCCCGAAGATTGTTGCTTTTAGCGATGGCCTCTCGATGTTCCACTTTCTGCTGAGACTGCTCCTACGGGCGTCATCGTTGTGCCCGCTCTCCGAGAAAATTTAGTTGAACTGAGGATTGGAGTCGAGCCCGTAGGTTGCACGATTTTGATGTCTGTGCTTGCGATGCACATCGCGATTGGTTGGTTTACCGATTTTCAGTGCCTAGTAAAATTCAATTGTTCAATAGTTCAGCACTTTGAATGCATTTTTTCGATAGCTGAGCAAAATCTTAAAGAGTTCGTCGATCGATTAACACCAAAATCTTTAAAATCGGTTGAAAGACGGCTGAGTTATTAGCCCATACTTCCTGACCACTTTTCGTGACGGTCTCAAATTTGAAACTGCAGAATGACCCCCAATGTTCCGGAAAGACGTAATCCTACGTCAAAAAGGACTGGATATGATAGAACTAGCATGGGAATGGTTCGCGAAAAAGATGACATGAATTATTTCAAGTGTGATAATGCAATGTTTTCCATCTATTAGTTAGAAAAATCAATAAAATGTATAAATTGTAGCTGACTGATTCGATTCACTCTAAAAAAAGGCATCCGGACCACGCACTCGTAGAAAAAACACTTGAACCATTTCCGTACGAGTAGAAAGATGTTCCTTCGTTCATTGAGGGTTTCAAAATTGGTTTTAGTGCTGTTGTTGTTTATCCATGTGTGGAAAGAATCTGTATAAAATGGGCTGGTTGGTTGAAACAAGCATACACTTTTTTTAGTTGATAACCTAAATGTTTTCGCAGAATCGAAGGTGGCTGAAGCCAATGAACATTTGTATACCCCCACATGAAAGAACTTAATCAAAATATCTCTAAAAAATAAAAATAAAAACCCTACTTAATCCACCTAGTGGAGTCTCATGCGATATGGGGGGAAAATCGTACACCCAAAAAACAAATCTGACAATTATTGTATAAAATCTGGGCATATACAATTCTGTAAGCTTTTTATACAAATATTGTATTGAAATAATACAAATCTGTATTATTTTAATACAATATTTGTATAAAAAGCTTACAGAATTGTATATGCCCAATTATTATACAGTTTCTGTAAGGTTCTTATGCAGAACTGTATTAAAATCTGCCATCCCCTGGTTGGGTGATAGTATTTGGCGCTCGATAATGGCGTCGTAAGCTCCCTTCACTTTGACATTCAAGAGGTAGAAAACATTGGAACTCATCTAGACCTCTTCATGTTTTCAAAATGTATCAAAAATTCGACCGGTCGGCCCACAATGACGATTCTAATGCTAAAATAACTCTTCTGTCAAATTTTCAGCTAATTCGGATAAAATTTCGTGGTGGCTCAAGTTAATTTAGTGATTTTCGGCTATTTTCAATTTTGAAAAAAATCTAACCGGAGATAGAAACGCCAAAAATCATCGCAACAACCTCTAAACGGTAGCTTACGGTGTGCTCTACAAGTCTTGTGAACATTGCGATTCGTTCCGTTTGCGTTTTGGCCATGTAAAAGTGATATTCAAGCTTTAAAGTACATAAAAACATTGTTTCCCCTAAAAGTCGTTGTTCTACAAAATTCTTAGATTTATAACAAATCATTTCCTATTTATAATATTATTATTTCTCTGTTTTCCCTGGACATTTGAGTATTATAACTGGTAATGTGCGATTTACCGCTAAAATCTTAAAAATCAGATGCTGAACATTTGTCGTAAATTTACACGTTAAGATTTCGTCAAACAAGTTGTTCGAACAAAGAAGCTTTGATTTCACTTGTTACTACAACGCACTAGATGGTTAAAGCATAAAGACATATGGTGCAATGAACCAAATTTGGAAGTCGTTTGTTATAAGCATCAAATATCATCGAAAACCAATGCGTCTTTGTTTGAATAACTTGTTTGAATAAATCCTAACGTGTAAATTTATGACAAATGTACAGCTTCTAATTTTTAAGAATTTATCGGTAAATCGCACATTGGCAATCATATTACTCAAATGTCCAGGGAAAAAGGAGGAATGATAACATTATAAATTCGCAATGATTTGTAATTTTGTAGAGCAACGACTTTTAGGGGAAACAGTGTTTTTATGTACTTGAAAGCCTAAAAATCATTTTTACATGGTCAAAACGCAAACGGAACGAATCGCAATGTTCACAAGACTTGTAGAGCACACCAAAAGCTTCCGTTTAGGGGTTGTTGCGATGATTTTTGACGTTTCTATCTCCCGTTAGATTTTTTTCAAAATTGAAATTAGCTGAAAAGCGCTAAATCGACTTGAGCCACCTTGAAATTTTATCCGAATTCGCTGAAAATTTCACAGAAGGCTTATTTTAGCATAAGAATTGTGATTCTGGGCTGACCAGTTCAATTTTCGATACTTTTTGAAAACATGAAGAGGTCTATCATCATGTATGCCTCGATGCAGTGTTTTCATGTAGTCAACAAACGTGACGTACTAACAGAAAAAAAGTTTGTACGTACACTTAAATGAGTTTCAGAATGATAATGGTTAAAATGCAGTCAATGATGCTCATAATTGAACGTTTTAAACTAGTATAACTTCTTAGAACCATGTGTATATCATTTGCAGTCTAGCATAAATTCATTTTACACAAAAAATCAAATGGAAAACATTTGCGTATTTTTGTTCAAATATTTGTTTTATACACCAGCAACACAGCCAAGTTAACAATAAGGTAAGGGTATGCGATAACACATTTTTTCCTGACGAAACAAAACAAAACGAAATTAGAAATTCTATTGTTGGTTCGAAACGAAACGAAGCGAAATTCAAATTTACTTCCGAGAGTTCGAAACGAAACGAAATCGAGGTCCAATTGAATCGAAATTTTACAAAACGAAACGAAATAATTTTTTTTTTCCGCGGAATTTTCATTGGATTGTTTTTTTTTTGCATTATATACATAATGTAAAAAACGAATAAAAAAGAATACGAATAAAAGTAAACTAATTCTGTTTAATATTTAAAAAAAACTCAGATTAATCCACCTGGCGGTGATAGTGCCTTTCTCGTTTCTTTTGAGTGAGTTATTTCTACGCACTTTTGGTATAAAAAAAAAGTATTTTGGCCAAAACTTCTGAGCCAATAGTCCAATCCGGACAATTTTTGATGAGAAACAATGGGACAGGATTCTGCGTCGAATGCAACTTGTTGCGAGCAAATCGGTTAAGGATAAGTGCCTGAAAAATGAGCTAGACTTTTTGCGCACACACACGCAGACATCACCCCAATTCGTCGAGCTGAGTCGATCGGTATATAACACTATGGGTCTCCAAAAAGTTCGTTTTTGGAGCGAACATATAGCCAAAATATATTGATACCCGCATGGCATAGGGAGAATCCAGCTTAATTTTACAAAAGGACATAAGTAACAGATCAGTCTATGGGCCTGTTCACCATTCACCAAAAGAATATTTGTGTTATGTCGATATTTGTGTGATCGAATTGAAAGAGGAAGTGACATTCATAGATATAATATGAGAAAAGCGGTTGATGTAAGAACACCTTTCTTTTTGCATGGTGCTTCACAAAATTCATTGTTCTACAAGGGTGTAAATGTTTTCAATTCGATGCCTACACACATCAAACGTGCAGCGACACTAGCACAGTTCAAGAGACAATGTATTTCACACGTCAAAGCTGCATTTTAGACAGCTACTCGACAATTTTTTAGCATTAACTAATTTAAGTTTTGACGAAGTTTTACCCAACGGATACTTTTGTGTGTTTTATTTTATTTTATTTGTTTATTGTTTTTGGGGCATTAACGACTACAACGATCGCCTCGATGATGATGATGGATTTTTACTTTATTGACGTAATTATTAATTTAACTTTTCTTTGTGTAGTCTACAAGAGTTTGAGCCTCGCGCGCGAAATACAGGTATAAATTATTTCAAATTTAATTTTCGTGTGCCACATTTTGATCTGTTTGAATGATTAGGAGTGAATGACTTTTGTATGGTTACTGCTGAAAGAGTTTTGAATGTTCGATATAGCTATCCAGTAGATTGTTTCGCGGTTAAACTGAAACTTTTGATATCGACGGAGCGGTATCACAAGTGTTGGTGCCTGTATTGTCGAGAATCATGAATACTATAGATACATACTAGTTGTTGAGCGAAAATTGACTTGATACGCGATTCCTGGTGAAACTTTTGAAATCTGTGCGAGAGGTATCACAAGTTTTGCATTTTCATAGAGCTGTATGTATCACTACTGATGTTTTAGCAAGATTGCGGTTTTGGAAAGATCAGTTTTTTAAATTTATATTTTTTGCTGTATAGTGATGTAAAATATTCAAATTTATATCTGTCATAAGAAATCGGATCGTTTTTCTTTTTGGAAATCCGATTAAATGCATATCAATTAATTATCTTAAAGATAACTCGTCTAGCTCAAACCCTTGTAGGGGTATGTGGCGGGACCATCATCATCATCATCATCATCATCATCATCATCATCATCATCATCATCATCATCATCATCACTCTACCATAGTATCATTCAACACTTCGAAGGGACTGCATGTTGACTCACCATAAAAACCATTCGATTATGAAGTTTTGTACTCGGGTTTTCTGTTACTTGATTGCACCATCACCGGAAAAAAATGTGACTTGTCAAAACGTTGAACGATGCTAAATTAAACATGAAGACACATTCAACTTATCTGCAACCTAATTTAAACAAACAATTAAATTTTGAAAGACGCATTGAAGTTACTTTGTAAAAAATATACAACTTGATGATTTTGTTTCGTGTTTGCAACATAAAGTGCATTATTCTTTGGTTGTTTGTTTCCAAATGTCAAACACGTACTGCATTGCAATGTTAATGACACATTGATCACAACTCAAACGTTTTTGATATCTTGATGCAACTTTTCGTGCTTTGATGTTTTTCCAATGCCTTTAATGAAACTGAATAGAAACAAGGTGATTTTTGGAAGATGTTGCGTGTGCTACTTGGGGCATGATCTAACGTTTTTCGTCCCTTAAATTACCAACAGCGGAGACTCAGATTCAGCCCAGGCACACTCGTATAAGAAGCAGGCATACTCACCACTCAACCATCAGAACGCCAACATTTTCAAACCATTTAAAAATATTATTACATACCTTCAGTACACCCAAAAAACAGATCTTACAATTATTGTATAAAAACGTGGCATATACAAATCTGTAAGATTTTTATATAGAAATTGTATTGAAATAATACAAATCTGTATAATTTCAATACAACGATTGTATTAAAATCTTCCAAAATTGTATATGCCCAATTATTATACAGTTTCTGTAAGGTTCTTATGCAGAACTGTATTAAAATCTGCCATCCGCTGCTGGTTGGGTGTATCAGATTTCTGCTATATCGGTTTGAAAATAAAAAATAATATGAACAATCGAAATACCTACATACTTGACTTCTCTAGGCATGTAAAATGACTAGCCCAATCTGGGTCTCCTCTTGAATCCAGCAACTTTGCAGCAATTCATATTTCCGCTGAGTTAAGGAAGATTCAAGATGTACGACGCAGTATTATAATCTTAGTTTCTTAACTAAAAGCCTAAGTAACTTAATTTTTCAAGATTCATTAAAAATCAACACTTATATCATATTTTGGAGTACAAAAAAATGTCTGAAAAAATATGCCAGAAATGGACTCCTAGTAATATCCTGGAGTTTCGTACATAATTCCAAAGATTCACTCAGTGTCCCGTATTCTCAAAATATTGTCTAGTACTGATAAAAATCAAACTGAAAATTTTCAAGAATTTTGAACGTTTTAATATTCACATTGAGGTATTTCCGAATAGCAGCTCAGTGGTTATTTTTATTTATTTTTTTTTTATTTTTTTTTTTATTTTTTTTTATTTCTATATCCAACTGACCTAAGCTGGTCTTATTGAACCTCTTAAAATTATAGTAACAATAAATATCAAGATTATCAGAAACATGCTACGATTCTTCAACGACAAAATCAAAGGAAAACATGACTAACAACATTTTCGGCAAAGTAAATACACAAACAAGCAACAAAAAAGCAAAAAAGACTCAAAACAGCAACAATTGATAGAGAATTGAAAGCACATTAATTATCATTTTGTACGGGTGGTTTCCATGTATCATTCATTCGGTTCACAAATTGTCTATACTTTATTCCCTTAGGCCATGTAGATGCATCCATTGCTAATGGCTTCAAGTCTAAACTCAACACAGCTTTGAACGACACGTAATCGCAAGTGTTAGTGTTTTGGTTTCTAGGTACAAGTTTTACTATATCACGACATCGGGACAACGGAACGTTCAGAGAGTGTGATACCATCCTACTTATATCGTCATCGGTGGCGTTCTTGTCGATATTGGTAAGATACAATGCAAACGTTTTATCATCGATCCTTCCCACTGGCTTCGGCGATTCGTTTTGTTTTGATCCACGCGATGTATCATCTACATTCGTTCCATCAAGCAGGTTGGGCGACGAAATAGGCGTTGAATGCGAGTATGGGACAGCATCCGCAGGGTCAGGATTGCGAATAACAGCTGCAAGCGTTTTGTTGATTTCACTTACTTCACTTATTTCAGATCATTAATCTCATCTTCCATCGATCGAGCAGGATGAGTTGATGTAGCTGCATCGGCATTCGTGCGGGCAGCCCTTACTTTGCACCGTTCAATGTGGAAAAACGATCCATAAAAAAATGAAAAACGATCCATAAATAACATCTGAATGTTCCATAAAACACTACCATAAATCCATAAAATAGTTCGAGAGATTCCATAAAGAATATTTTTATGATCCATAAAACTTTGAAAAATGATCCATAAAAACTATATATTGATCTAAGCAGCCAAAGCCTATTAGGGAAGTGCTGGCAGGCCTTGATCTCGAATACATGTCCCTTGTCCACCAATTTTTGAAAGTTGCTGATGTTAGATTATAATGGTCGTCCATCCATCCCTTTGCTGTCGTAATTCCTTAAGAATGTCTTCCTCTTGTTGTACATCATCTCAATATCTGTCGTTAATCCCTCCCGTATGGCTGCTTCTCATCGTTGTCTCCCAAAACAAAAGTTTGTCTCGTTACAGATTTGAAACATTTCCAAGGATTTCAACTGTGTAAACATCAGCATTGTTATTAATTATGCACCTTAAATTCCATTCCTTTCCTATTGTATAATTGTTTACCAAACCGCGAGTCTTTCGGTTCCCCAAAACTAACATTATTGTATAAGAATCATGAAAAACTGTACTCTAAAACATGAATTCGGCTCCGTAACGCTTAACGGCAAATGAGCCTTTCAAATAAATGATAGTTTAAAAAAAAAAAATATTGATCCATAAAATTTCAAATTTGCGCGATTTATATCCTGTTGATGATCCATAATTTCAGCCATATGATCCATAATTTTGGTCATATAATCCATAATTTTGATAATGTGATCCATAATGCTTGGAAAGAAGGCCAATGAAACTATATTAATTGATCCACACATTTTATAAAATCTATGGATCATTTATCAAAATGTATGGATCATATCACCAAAACTATGGATCATTTGAACAAAGTTATGGATCAAATGGCCAGAATTATCATATGACTAAAATTATGGATCATATTACTGAAATTATGGATCATCATCACGATAAAAAATGTGCAAATATAGTTTTATATGGATCATTTTCCAAAGATTTATGGATCATTTGTCATATTTTCATGGGAAAATAGCAAGAATTGTATTGTTTTTCTTGACCATGTTAATGGAACATATTTCCCAATTAATTGCTAAATTTTAGCTTAGTTATGGATCTAAAAATTATTCTTTATGGAATCTCATTTTTCAGTTTTTTATGGATCCGTCTTATCGTTTATATGCAAAAGTATGTTTTGCCATTCGTGCGTTCTCGCATCCTGGAGAACAACGTCACACATGCATCCCATAGCCAAATTATATTACTCGACAAAGTACACACATCTGCTTCGGAGAGGCCAACACAGCTAGCATGGAAAGACTTGGCGCACTTTCCTTCACACACAGTGAACAGCTCACTTTTCATGTCAATTGAAAACGAGCACTTTTCGCAAATCTTCTCCATGTTGAAACGATAGTTGAGAGACAATAAATTGGCGTAAAAACCACGTTCGATACACAGCTTCACTTATCGTATATACTAAAGCGATAGTATAGCACCGAGGTTTATTTGAGCGATCTTTATTTAATTTTTTGGCAGTTTATTAAGCAGAAACGGACGATTGAACGGAGGCACTTCTATTGTTGTTAACTGCGATGTTTCCAATCCAATTTATTATTGTTACATGCATATGACTTGAAGCTAACACGTTGAAATGAAATTCCTATGCCTAGGACAGTTAACCAGTTGCTAACCCAGATCGGGAATTGAACCCAGCCGACTTCACCGTGGTCTTGCAGCCAAAGACTAACAGGAACTATTGATGCAAGACTGTAAATTTTACATTTAACTTTAGGGCTACGCAGTTTTTATTGGTAGGAATGGTTAAGTCGTTTCCGAACTCTTCAACACGGGTATTGTGTCTTTTTCAGTGAATAATAATATGTATCGTTTAACGTATAAGGTTTCGTATGAAATGTCTGCATTGTTTTATGTTGGTACATTATTCCTGAACACTACAAATCCTGATAACACAGTACTGGCCAACGGTGCTATTTAAGGAACTTTTTTTTTAAATATCAAACCTTTTCATTTGTCATCGAAAATCAAGATCAAAGTTTCAAGTATTTCGTCGATAACGCGATGTTTTTTTTTGAAATATGGTCTTTAGTTCAATTTTCATTCAAAGAACAAGGGGTACCTCAAAGTACCTCAATGCAAAGGTCTGAAGGGGTACCACTCATGAAAAAGGTTGAGAACTGCTGTGCTAGACGAAAACTTTTAATCGTTTCATGTTTCATCACTTCACTCATTCATTCATTTATTTAGTCTACATCTAAACAGATAACACTGAATCAACAATTTGACGCCACAATACACGGTTCGAGGCCGCATCTCTCCATCCTCGAATACGCCCCACGCTCGCCAAGTCGTTTTGCACCCGTCTGCCCATCTCGCAAGCTGCGCTCCACGCCGTCTCGTACCTGACGAATCGGAAGCGAACACCATCTTTGCAGGGTTGCTGTCCGGCATTCTTGCAACATGCCCTGCCCATCGTACCCTTCCGGCTTTAGCTACCTTCTGGATACTGGGTTCGCCGTAGAGCTGGGCGAGCTCGTGGTTCATTCTTCACCGCCACACACCGTCTTCTTGCACACCGCCAAAGATGGTCCTAAGCACCCGTCTCTCGAATACTCCGAGTGCTTGCAAGTCCTCCTCGAGCATTGTCCATGTTTCATGTCCGTAGAGGACAACCGGTCTTATTAACGTCTTGTACATGACACATTTGGTGCGGTAGCGAATCTTTTTTGACCGCAGTTTCTTCTGGAGCCCGTAGTAGGCCCGACTTCCACAGATGATGCGCCTTCGTATTTCACGACTTACATTGTTATCAGCCGTTAGCAAGGATCAGAGGTAGACGAATTCACACTGCTTCCCAGGCGGGCCCTGTCGCGCTCGGTTCCGCCCACAAGCATGTACTTTGTCTTTGACGCATTCACCACCAGTCCAACTTTTGTTGCTTCACGTTTCAGGCGAGTGTACAGTTCTGCCACCTTTGCAAATGTTCGGCCGACAATGTCCATGTCATCTGCGAAACAAATAAATTGACTGGATCTGTTGAAAATCGTACCCCGACTGTTACACTCGGCTCTCCGCATGACACCTTCTTAGCACAATGTTCAACAACAGGCACGAAAGTCCATCGCCATCACCATCATGTCTTAGTCCCTGGCGCGATTCGAACAAACTGGAGTGTTCGCCCGAAATCTTCACACAGTTTTGCACACCATCCACCGTTGCTTTGATCAGTCTGCTTCAGTAGCTTTAGGTCGTACCGCGGCGGTCTTCGGTAGCGAACATTGTTGATGACGGATAGTTTTGGGCGTAGTTTATCCATCACCAGATAGTGGTCAGAGTCGATGTTAGCGCCACGATATGTCCTGACGTCGATAATGTCGTAAATGGTATGATTACCTTTAAACGTTCGCACCATTATTGATCCCTTCCAACAAAGGAGGTTTGGCAGCGCTACGATCCTTGAGCTCTACCTCGGTCCTTGAGCACATCGGCGAGTATACGTGTGCTCCCGATGAAGTTGAGAGATTTGCAGTTCCACGAACCGAGTTTCCAATCGCTAGTCCCTTTCGTCTTCGCCGATGGTGCCGGTCCATACTCTCTTGTTGATTGTTCGTTGCTTATGTTTTTTAAAGGCTGGCTTGCAGGGCCTGACACCAAACCCCCTAAATTTCAGGAGGACCATTCCTCCTTATTCCCGGTGGACCATGGTGCACAGTTTCACTTAGAGTCCCTCGCTGGCACTCGGACGATGATGAGCCGCCCCTAACATGGAGAACAGAAGCTGTTGTGAGCCGATCCTGACATGGAGAACAGACCCTCAGTAAGATTTGCTCCTCCGGAGAGGAGTAAACCCCCCTTCCCTGTCAGCATACGACCATAGTTCCCACCGGGGTGGTTAACCGATTTTTCCTAAGGTTGCTCGTATCCCGGCCAGCACCACGGGGAGATAGGGAAAGGAGTAGCTGGGTAAGAGGCTAAGGACCGCTAGATGGGGTCTATTTCATTCCTTCAGGTACGCGAAGTACCAATTGTACGCTTTACCCAGCATTTGTCGTGCCGAGGCAGTTTCAGATTAAATTTGTTTCGAAACTCCGCGGAATTCCGTTAAATTTCGTTAAAAGCAAGCTTTTCCTAGCGAAATTTTTGAAGCTTTACGAAACGAAATCAAGTTATCAGATTTTGCCATGGTCAAATTCCGCGAAATTCCGCAAAATTTCGTTTCAAACCACCTGAAACGAAATTTTCCGAAATACCGCATATGCCTAGTCAATAGACCAGAATGGGCCAATCGCGCTAGAAATCACACGTGAAAAGTTCATCATTACACTGGTTGAGCTGTAAGACTTTTCTCTAAGTAGCTCCAAGATGACTTACAAACCTTGAAAATGATTATTAACCACGCAGCGTGCTTCTAAGGACCAGAATGAGGCTATTTCGCTAGAAGCCATAAGCGAGAAGTCCATCGTTACGCTGACCCATAGGTCTATTCTTCAAGGATTGGATGACCTACAAACTTGTAAATGATTATAAACCACCCAGCGTGTTTCTATGGACCAGAATGGGGCTACTCCGCTAGAAGTCACATATAAAAAGTCCATCGTTACGCTTGGTTGATCCGTAGGTCTATACTTCAAGGAGTTCTTGGATATTCTACAAACTTGAAAATGATTAAAAACCACCCAGGGTGCTATGAACTATGAACTTAAAGCAAGTGAAAAATATTAGTATTCTAAATGATGTCTTAACTCATGTGACAGGAGCTTGGTCATGAACCGGTTTGAATCGTGGAATTTTTCCCCAAAATACATCGTCGTAAAACGTGTTCAAATGGTCAAATAAAGTTTGTATGATCATATTTTGTGTATTTGGTATACATGTAAGGTACACCGGGGCAAGTTGAAACAGAACCCGAGCAGACGAAAATGGCTCAATCATATCTAATTTTGACAAGATAACAAAATGAGATATGGACATGATTGATATAAAAGATAAAAGATCAGGCG
Organism: Armigeres subalbatus; assembly: GCF_024139115.2. Lineage (NCBI taxonomy): Eukaryota > Metazoa > Arthropoda > Insecta > Diptera > Culicidae > Armigeres > Armigeres subalbatus. The sequence goes on from NC_085140.1 coordinate 79,722,897, forward strand.
ACAATATCAATATTTTGCACTAAAATATCATGAAGAAAACAAGTTATGTTATTTGTAAGAAGTGGTCAATATCAAGTGATATTGGCTTCTTCTTATCCATGACATATTTTGGTATTTAAATGATATTTCGATCGAAATTTTTGATATTGTTGCCAGTTCTTTTATCTCTTATATCAATAAATTCCGAATCATGTTTCGTTATGCTGTTCATGGCTTCTGCCCGGAAAGCTGTTATTTAGACCGGAAATGATAGAATGCTTTGCTAATTTTTTCCAACAAACCACTCCCTTAAACGCACCTTCTGACTGTCATTCCTGGAAGATTGCAGCTTCTCAAAGTACTCCCTGCCAATGTTTACTCCCCCCTTGGGCCAAATCTGAACCAGTTTTTAAACGTATCAATGAAACAGGACTTAGATGAGTCTCTTCATGAAATTAGTTAGCATACAACAATTACGGCATAGTTACGGTTAAAGAGGCTGGATAATAACAAAGAGACGCAGTGTCAAAATTGGAACAGCGCGCTTGCTATCAAATCGGTTGTTCCAATCGAGCACAAGGTTCTTAAAGGTATTGCACCACTTGTATAATGCAGGCACTTTAGTTACGGTATACTTCACAGATTAAACACTAGTGGTACCCACGATTTTTGAAAACTCTACCCAAATTGCTTTCAGAACTTAGGGTGGGTGTAGTCAAAGATGGCTAGAAGCAAATTGCTTCGGTATAGTCCTTGATTTCAAGCTGAGATAAAAAATACAAAAACATGAGGATAACTACTCATGACCACGCTCACCTTTATCGTAAACTACAGAAGGGAAGAAAGTGTGCATTGTGTGAAAAAGTGCAATATTCACTTAACGAGTGGTCACTGACTTAGCGACACTCATTCATAAGTACCACGGAATTGGATATTCGGTAAAGTATTCATAGAAATAACTAGCAGTTGACAATGTGACCATGCTAGATCTTATCTTAACTTTATGAAGAAAAGCCGAAAAAAAATGTGTGCCTATAACATTTGTATATTTTTAGACAAAATATAATCAAGTTATTCAAATTATTATAAGCTTATTTAAAACCAACGCATACACTGCTGCTACACACAAAATTAAGAATAACGCTGTTGTATTTTACAATCTTATGTGTTTTACATACCATCAAATCATGTGCTAATAAAGATTTCGCATTTTTTAACGATTTTTTGTTCAAAGATAATTTATTAAGTGAATCATCATAAAGGTGAACTGTTCCGTTTTCCATCTCACTGAACATATATTCATCTCATCGGAAAACAAAGAAATACAGCACCAATCTCGTCGATTCTTTGTGCTATCAAGAGTGCTCAGTGGTAAAAAAATCACAAAAAATATTAAACAAACCAAATTCCTCTTCATTGCTTTGTTTTCGATGGGACGGAAATAGGAACTATGGGATGAAGTACCAAACCTTTTCCCTACTACCTTGCTGCATGCATCTTCCTTCGATGTGTACAATCGTTGATGATTTTCTATTAGGTACCTTCGTCTCCCCATAATAATCAGAAGTTGGCTGGACTGCGGAGAGTGCTATGTGATATCATTTGGACTATCATGTGTAACAGATGAAATACAATAACAAAAATCCCTGTTCCATACGACATGCATATTATGTGCTTTCGTATCGGAGAACTATCTCATTCATGCAATTATACTTAGAATGTGGACCCTTCCCACGTCCGGAATTTACCCATCGTAGGTACAATATGTGTAATCATATACGTGTGAATGGCAGAATGAAATCCACTCCAAATCCTTTTATCAACTTGAATGATTCAGCTTTATCTGTTTGTGTTGGCATATCCGCATTTGGATGATTCGGAATTGGGATTAAAATAAAATTCTGGTTCACTACCTCAATCATATTTTATTCTTGATTCCGGTGCACATTCACTTGCATTGAACAACATGACATTTCCCAATCGCTTATTCCTCATAATAATTTCCCTCCGCCAACCATAGAATGCCGACACCAAAACCTCCAATGAGAGGAACAATCAGACATCGACAGTAGTAACAAATTTCCCTCGCATTTGTCGTGAAAAATGGGTTCCAAATGATGGGAAACGAAAGTCAGTGGGTGTTTCCTCGCAGCCACCATTATTGTGCTGGTTTGGTCGGTCGGTCGTCGTCATCGTTGTTGTGGGTACGTAGCCAATCATTCTGATTCCCCAAGGGGGCCAAGAAGCGAAATAAAACCACCAGCACCAACAACAATGCCATCGCCATTTATAAGGCATGAATTATTGCGATCGCAACAACGCGATTTATGTTGGTTGCTTCGTTTCCCTTCCTCATTTCGGTTCAATCTACGCTACCTCGAGGCTTTGTGCTCCGCAGCAACAGACCAAAAAGTTCGATTCGATATTTATTGTTGATTTATCATATGGATATTTATAAAAATTGATAATTTTTTTCCTCTCCCCGCTTGCTCAATCACCCGAATGACCATGCGATGTATGGACTACAGGGTGTAGTCAGAAATGAGTCATGATCATGAATAATTTTTATACTTCTGTAGGATTTTCTGTTCATTATTGTGTAAGCAAAACAAGCACTACGCCAAAAAATGTTTTACTCCTTGGGATGAATCTTACTTTTCCGATTATGTCGTGCAATATTCGCTAAACATGTTTGAATTAACAGTAAATTAATTCTTTTAAGACTCTTCTGGTAAGTGCTTTTGAATATTTTCACCGATAATGATTATAATACAACTTTATACATTTGTCACACCCTAATGCACAGCCACTACCACCGCGGTGGTAGTTAGTCGGTGGTTGGAACTGGTTTATATTTTTGGGGTGTGAGGTTGCATGTTCCTCTAGTTAGCAGTGCGCAACACCCCCTCCCCATTACGCTTGCATTCCGCACTCGGATTCCAGAAAAGCACTATTTTGCTCCATGATAAATTATTCATGGAAAATACTGATTTTTTGTAGTCATAGTTTTCGGTGGCTGCTTCCTGTTATTTCACGCTACTCGGCGTCTAGGTTCGCTAGGTTTAAGTTTTTTTGTACCTATTCTGTCGGATCTCATCCTCTTTTATTCATGTTCGAGAGTTGCTTTTGTGAATCAATATGAAGCGCGAGTGCGACGGACCGTGAGCATTTACTCCCTGGTAGCGTCCCGTGTCTACGCTGGTGATTTATGAATCATTTATCGGCGGAGGAAGTCGAAAATCGTAGGAAATACGGGAGCTTGTTTTGATTGGTTGGTATCTGCGTAGTTCGTCTGCTTTTGTTTAAAGTAGTTGCTGAACAGCGGTTGACTTCCACTTCGAATCAAATCATAATTGCTGAACGCCAACGTTCATATATTCTGTGTTGGTGGTTATTCAAACAGCTAGATTTAGAAATGCTTTGCGGTAGACGCATTGTATGTAGCATTCTATGAATAGGGTTTCTCATCCCAAGCAGGAGCGACGACCTCGATAACAGAAATTGGTATGAAACTTTAATAAGAAGTAAAATACCAAAAAAGTATATGCAAAATACTTTATCCCGGGTAGAAGCCGTGATATTGATAAAACATGATATAAACTTGTTTAAAATAAGATTAAAAAAAACAAGCAAAAAAAACAAAAAAAAAAAAAAATTACACCGAAATATCATAAAAATATTAGGTTTTGCTATAACCAAGAACAAACTAATAGCTCAAGATATTGATAAGTTCTGGTTAATGGCAAAACCTGTTATTTTTATTATATTTCGATGCAAAATTTTGATATTTTCGCGTTATTTTACTCTTTTTCAAAAGTTAATATCATGTTTTGTTATCAATAACACGTTTTACTGTTAATGAGCTATTATCTTCTACCCGGAAGCCTTCATCAATCCGGCAGATACTGTTAGCTGAAATCCACAACGTATAAGAGTTCCTGAGCATCTCGTATTAAAGAAAACAGGCTTTGCATCATACGCATATGCGTTTTGAACCGGATTGGGTGTCTACCGATGATGATGGATATTGCCAAACCTTGATTGATCAGGTAGATACTGTGGGCTGAACTCCACAACGTTTTGGAGTACCTTGAGAATCTCGTATCCAAGAAATTTGCGTTTGAATGATGCGTATATGCCTATTGAACCGCATTGAGTGTATACCGGCAACGGACATTGCATAAACCTAGGTTGGTCCGGTGGATACCGTGAGGCGAACTCGAGAACGTTTTGGAGTACCTTGAGCATCCATTATTCCTGAAAATTAATCACAGGCATGACAGGATGGCTCAACTTGTCTGGGTATTCAGAACTATCAAACAATGTGATTTAGGATTCAAACATGTCAGATTCATTTGCATGCTCTCAGAAGTGAAATCTTTTCAAGGTTTCAGAAATCTGGGTCTCCAGGGTATAGTCAAAGTGGACTTACTTACTTACTTACATTTCACTACTTGCAATCTAAGGATTTTTCACCAACTATTCCGCCAAACGACAAGCGGCCAAAGAGCGTTCGACCAAATGGTATTCTGTTAAATGGCCCGACAACAAATAAATATTTATTATCTGTCACCTGTCATAATCCATTCCACTATATTCCATTTGATTCCACCACGTTGTAATCTCCACAGATACGTATTTTGAACTCAACTGTAAGGCTGACTTCAGTGTCTTGAACTTGACACGACTTTTATAACTTGCCCGAAAACAACAACTTTAAGCTCACCAGAGTTGTTAATAATTTAGTATAGAATTGATTCGAAAGAGCGTGAATATTTGTCATATCCTCCTTCCCATGGACCATCATGGACTTCACTGTGTACTCCCTCGGTCCCCCAAAATTTTCCACATATTATATGGACGGCCTCAAAGCACGAGAGATGCGTGAAATCTAGAGCCTGGATTTGAGAAATTAAGTGAATGACTCGTGGCATTTATAATGAGGTTGATAAACAGGTATTATATAAGAGGCTTCATGTCGGAAAGTAAATAACTAACATTTTTTCCGGCCCCTTTCATTGGCTTCATCAAATTCTGGATGGAATACCTATGAAAACTCAAGAAAATCCCCGGTTTGTGCACAGAGGAATTTCCTTCCACGTTACTATTTGCTTTACATGTTTGTCTAGTGGAACTTGCAATCCCCGTGTCAAAACGATGGTTAAATAACATACCCGTTTTCAGTGGCGTAGCCAGGGGGGTGGTTTTGGGTATAAAACCCCCCCCAAAGACAAAATTTTTAGAAGAAACCCCCCCAGACCAATTTTCTGGCTACGCCACTGCCCGTTTTACTAAATTTAGACTGAGTAGCCGTTTGTTACTAATATACAAAATACAGTCATCACTTCTTCTTCTTATTGGCATTACATCCCCACACTGGGACAGAGCCGCCTCGCAGCTTAGTGTTCATTGAGCACTTCCACAGTTATTAACTGCGAGGTTTCTAAGCCAGGTTACCATTTTTGCATTCGTATATCATGAGGCTAGCACGATGATACTTTTATGCCCAGGGAAGTCGAGACAATTTCCAATCCGAAAATTGCCTAGACCGGCACCGGGAATCGAACCCAGCCACCCTCAGCATGGTCTTGCTTTGTAGCCGCGCGTCTTACCGCACGGCTAAGGAAGGCAGTCATCACACAAACAGTAAAAAACATCCTTGCAATTTTTACCATTTATTATATAAACAAATATAAAATTTTGTGAAAAACAATTTCGTAGAAATTGAATATATAAAATAAAATATAATATAAAAATCAACTATTATTACCGAGTAATGATACTGCAGGCATGCCTTATTCGCAGTTAGCCAAGACATCAACCGTATATGGTGCTTATGTGGTTCGATGCATCATTTTCTTCATAACTTTTAAACGCAATAGTTGATCGTTATCAAATCCAATATCAATCAACACGGCTTGGCCTCCTGTCAAAGGCAACTTGTTGCGAGAAAATCGGTTAAGGATTACTGAAAAGTTGCCTACTGTTTTTCTAAACTTTTGTGCACACCCATACACACCGACAAACAGGCATTTGCTCAGCTTGTTGAGCTGAATCGATTGGTATATAACACTATGGGTCTCCGAGGTGTCTATAAAGCTTTCGTTCTCGGAAGGAAAAGATAGGCTTTTGGTACAACTTCGTTGTACGAGAAAGGCAAAAATTTCAAATACATGTATATTTTGAATGATCAAGGAGATTTTTGAAAAACATGAAAAACATATGAATTTCCCAGAGAAATCGAAATAATTTTCCTAAAGAATCGAAAGAATTTCCCTATCAATATCAAGAAAAGTATAAAGAGACATTCAATGAAATTCGCCGGATAAACTTTCCAGGAGGCAATCTGAGGCAGTGCGATTTCGAACTACACCCAAATCAAAAATGTATGACATTCATTGCATTAAGCATGTTGTATTAAATCTCGCATGTAAACCGCTCATGGAATGTTATATTCATCATGCCAGCATTATGCATTATGTTCTTTTATTTGCTTCCAATCCATACCGTGGGGCATTGAAATCCGTACACTTAAGCACCTTAGTATATGAAAAGTCATTAGAAAATAGGAATCGAATGTAAATAAAACCTTTGTCATTGACACAGGCGCATGAAGGTTTCTACTTTTGAAGTGTTTCACATTTACTCATTAAAAACTACAAAAAACATCATAAAATAATTCATAAAATAATTGAATTAAATCAACTACTCCTGACTCGAAATCCGTCCACCGTGGACGGATTTCGAATCAAAGGATCAAAGTCCGTACAGCTATTTTTTAACTAAATATTTGAATTGAAACAGTCTGATTGACTAAACTACCACTGTAAATAGTTCGATACGCACCTTGAGAAGCGATCCCTTCGATTTGTATTCCGCTTATCTTATGTAATGATTTGCAATTAGCAATTAAAACACAGTTACTTTTGGTGCAATTATGCTCTACCCGAAAACAAAATGGCGGCACAAACTCCGCGTTTGGTGGGTGGAGATTTGTTTTTGATTTTTGTTGTTTTAATTTCAAAGCCTTTTTTCCAATTCTATGCCCTAAAAGCTTACTGTCAAGTATCTGAACAGGATAAGATTAATTATTCCTACATTAATTACCTTTAACCTCCTTTAATTTATTGATATCTCATGAGGTGGACGGATTTCGGTGCTGTACGGATTTCGGTCCCGCACGGTATATCTAAACGACTCTCGTTGGTTCCTCCAGCAACAAGTATATGCATCGTGTACAGCAATATAACTTTGACTCACACATTCTTCACGATGCTTGGTGACGGAAAATTCTACTAATCGTAATCACCCTTTGTGTTCTCAGTAACTAGTCTATTTAAGATTGATTGATGATTATCAAAATGAAAATTTTTTCATCGAATTTTATCACCGGACGATACGCAGACGATTTCTTTTTAGGAAGATGGGAAACCATTACCAGTATTTATTTGAATTTTAGAAGTGAAAGTAGTCACACTATTTATTATTATTATTTTTCATAATATGGAGGATATTCTGGTTGTTAGGGAATATTTGCCTTTGTTTCCCAAGTCATCTAATTTGCCGTCTTATGGTGAAGTTCTTCGTAAGTTCATGTCTCATTTGAAAGCTGAAAAACAAGCTGCTAAACAAAGTGCGTAAATAATAATAGAAGCGTTGATAGCTGTATGGAAAGAAAAAAAAATAAAGTGATTGGTAATAGGGCAATTGAATTTAAAATTTTGCGTTACCATACAAATTGGAGATATCTACAGAAAAATAGGCTGCTAATGTCGACGACTGAACTTGAGAAGAGGCAATACTTTTCTGATTCGATGGGAGATTTATTCGACATCTGCAAGAAGTGTAAACCGAAGAACAAGTTGGAAAAGCAAGCAATGCGCTACTTGCAAGAACAGCGACAGCGGACTAACAATCAAGAAACGAATACACGTGGACCCATAGATACTATTTCATGCAGTGACTTTGAGGAGGCAGATGAGAATCCTGGAGACACGAATGAACCGTACCTTACAGAAACTATCTCGACCAGTACCTTTGAAGAAAAACAAACTAAACAAACAAAATTCGTCGAGGGAAATGTATTAGATCTTTAGAGGCTTTAATGTTTTAAAAGCAAGTGATTTTGAATCTTCGTCAAAAACTGAAACACAAAGCGAGTCCGTCCCTTTAGTTTGTACTAGTGAATTATAAATAAGGTAATCGTTGGGTCAGGATCTGCCTGTAGCTGGCAATGTATTCGTGGTAGATCTTACTCCGTAACACACAAATAACTCCGCAGTGATCTAATAGGTGATTTAGTGGGAAAAATTTACAATACAAATAATTTTTTGCCGCAATAAAATCGAATATAATTTGGTATCTTTAAATTCTTCTCAAACAAATCAATGCAAAATAGTTATTGATTTACTCAAAAGCTTGTCTCCCTTATTCTTATGGTCGCGGTGGTCCCGTTATTAATTATTACGCTTCATGAGAAATACGCCCAATACCACACAAAAAGAACTGATCCGGCTTCTACTATTGTACTATTGTTCATGTTGTAAATTTTCACTGTGTAATGTGTGTACACTAATATTAGGGCTGGTAGCGACCGAAGCCACTCAAAATAGTGACTTTAGTGACCAAATCTTACGAAAAAAGGGACCAAAAAGTGACTTTCAGTTGCTGAAAAAGTGACCAAATAGTGACTTCCAATTTCAGTTGCAAGTTCGATGAGACGAAATAAAGCGTTTTTTTGCTCGAAGGAGAATAATTTTTCCGTAATTTGTGGCGGAAAACATCATCACCACCCTCACCACTCTTTTCTATTAAAAGAAACTCAGAAGAGAAACGAAAATCGTACACGCCAACTTTTTTCTAATCAGTGACTAAATAAAATTGTATTGCCCTCTCTTTTATCCCCACGGAAATTCTACTCAATATCAGTCAAAAGCAGGACTTCTCAAAAATATGAGTAGTCTTGCAAGCAAATCAAATTTTTACGCCACTGGAAGTGAGCGAAATATGGTTATCACTCATAACACCTGTTTTTCTTTCCCGAAAATGATTTCTCGGCGAAAGTCTGCGATCTGCGATCATTGGATTGGCTGAAAACCTACTTTAGAAAGCTGCAGAGAATTCTACGAGTTGTTACTGGTGCCGAGGAAGTTTTTGGAATTTTGAGTGCGACAGGAACAACAGTACGGATCGTTTCGGTAGAAAACGAAACGAAACTTATGAAGATTCAAGTACAACGAGCCTGGGATTGAACGCTCGACCTCCTGCTTGTAATGAGGACCATGCGCTTTGAACTTTTAAATATTTTTCCTTTTTGCTATGGAATTCGACAGCGCATGCAATCTTCAAAATTGGGGAAACTCCTTTCTATGATATCTACTCAATAATTTTATTATAGAGCAAACCCCTCATTACATCGTTCCAATTACAAAAAAAATTGAGAACAAATAATATTTTCATGAATTTTTTAGATTTTTTTTATATGGATGACTATTAAGTGATCAATTCTCCTCAAATTGAGGCAACTAAAAATCCAAAAATCCTGAAATTGTGGTGGAATGTATTTGTTTTCAATGCATTTTTATCAATGAAGATCATTAGGCTTATTTATGGATTTGTGCTGTGAAAAAATGATAACATTTGATCATTATTAGGAGAAGTTGTTCAAATTTTGCGTGGCCACTTTAGCCAAAAACATCTTTAGGAGGAACAAAACACAGTAAAAAATAGAGCAAATAAGGCTGTCAATAAAAAAAAAACCCAGATTAATCCACCTAGCGGTGATAGTGCCTTTCTCGTTTCTTGTGAGTGAGTAATTTCTTCGCACTTTCGGTATGAAAAAAAAAGTATTTTGGCCATAACTTCTGAGCCCATAGTCCGATCCGGCCAATTTTTAATAGGAAACAATGGGACATGATTCTGCGTCGAATCGGCCGAGAGTAAGTGCCTAAATAGAGAAAAAGAATTTTTCTTGTAAAAACTGGCCATAACTCCGAAGCCCATAGTCCGACTGGGCCGGTTTTCGATACGAAACAATGGGACAAGATTCCGCGTCGAATGCAACTTGTTGCGAGCAAATCGGTTGAGGATAAATTACTAAGAAATGAAATGGTTAAGGATAAGTGCCTGAAAAATCAGTGAGATTATTTTGCGCACACACATACACACACAGACATCACTTTAATTCGTTGAGCTGAGTCGATCGGTATATAACACTATGAGTCTACGGGCCTCCTATAAAAAGTTCATTTTTGGAGCGAACATATAGCCTTTAAGTAGGGGAAGGTGGGTAGACTTGATCCCCGGGGAGACTTGATCACCCCCTGTTTTATCGAGAACTAAAGTAGTTTTGTTCTAGCGTATTTTTTAGTATAGATCCTCTAGACAAATGACCTTTATGTGGTGAGTTATTTTTTGGTTTGACAACCTTATTTATTCTGCAGGGCGGTTTGTATGTTTTGACCTTCCTAAAGATTTTTTTATTGGCCACGCAAAATTTGAATAACTTTTCATGACAATGACCAAATGCTTTCGTTTTTTCACAGCACAAAGCCATAAATGTGCTTAATGATTTGTACTGGTGGAAATGTCAACATTCCATCAAAGTTTTAGGATATTTTGATTTGAAGTTATTGCCTCAATATGGGGACATTTGATCCCCCATTAGTCATCCTAACAAAAATTTGGCGAAAAAAATATAAATCTGTTCTCAGGCTTCTGATTTTTTGTAGATTTGACAGATTTGATGAAGGTTGACAAACATTATGTATTGGGTAGATATCATAGAAAGAGGATTAAGTCTCCCCAAATTTAAAAATAATATGTGCTGTCGAATTCAATAACAAAAATCGTTAATGTATACGCACAGCAATTCGAAAATTGCGCGTGTTTTGAAGGAAAAATATTTTAAAAATCTGAGGGCACCTTTCTAATTTTAACAAAGCAAGCTCTTGAAGAGGGATCAATTTCCCCCGAATATTTTAAAAGTAGACTTTTGACAGCACTCTAAAAAATCGATTATGTATCAATAACAACAATATTTTTTTTTGGGGCCCTCCTTAGCCGTGCGGTAAGACGCGCGGCTACAAAGCAAAACCATGCTGAGGGTGGCTGGGTTCGATTCCCGGTGCCGGTCTAGGCAATTTTCGGATTGGAAATTGTCTCGACTTCCCTGGGCATAAAAGTATCATCGTGTTAGCCTCATGATATACGAATGCAAAAATGGTAACTTGGCTTAGAAACCTCGAAGTTAATAACTGTGGAAGTGCTTAATGAACACTAAGCTGCGAGGCGGCTCTGTCCCAGTGTGGGGATGTAATGCCAATAAGAAGAAACAACAATATTTTAAGAACTGTCATACATCAGTAAAGTTAAGTACTATATTTCTTAGAGAGTCAGTGTGGAAATCGCGTATGTTTATTTATTTTTAGCTGTGATACATCGGAAATCAGAAAAGGGGATCAAGTCTACCCAGTCACCCCTATACTTTGTATACAAGAAAGGCAAAAAAAATTTTGGTCATAACTTCTAAGCCCATAGTCCGATCGGGTCAATTTTCAATGGGAAACAATGGGCAAATCGGTTGAGAATAAGTTCCCAAAAAGTGAGCTAGACTTTTTAATGTGTTTTTTTATGAAAAAAAGTATTTTGGCCATAACTTCTAAGCCCATAGTCCGATCGGGTCAGTTTTCAATAGGAAATAATGGGATAGTATTCTGCGTCGAATGCAACTTGTTGCGAGCAAATCGGTTGAGAATAAGTTCCCAAAAAGTGAGCTAGACTTTTTAATGTGCTTTTTTATGAAAAAAAGTATTTTGGCCATAACTTCTAAGCCCATAGTCCGATCGGGTCAATTTCCAATAGGAAACAATGGGACAGGATGATGCGTCGAATGCAACTTGTTGCGAGCAAATCGGTTGAGGATATGTGCCCAAAAAGTGAGCTAGACTTTTTGCGCACACACACACATACACACACACATACACACACACATACACACACACAGACATCACTCCAATTCGTCGAGCTGAGTCGATCGGTATATAACACTATGGGTCTCCGGGCCTCCTATGAAAAGTTCGTTTTTGGAGCGAACATATAGCCTTTACGTATACTTTGTATACGAGAAAGGCAAAACTCGCCACATAACGATCATTTGTCTAGAGGATCTATTATAAAAATACGCTATTACAAGATAACAATACTATTTTAGTTCTTGGTAAAACAGGGGAGAATCATGTCTCCCAAGGGGTCAATTATCCCCATCTTCCCCTACTGTATGAAGATTGAGTTTGAAAAAGAAACTTGAAATCGACAGGTCTCCTTGAAGGGCAGGACTTGCATGACTGTATACAAATTTATAAATTGTGACATAAACACCTTCAATTAGCTACTGGTGAAATGCCAATAAGAGCAGGGAGTTAAATGGCTGGCGAAGTTTCAGAGCGATCATTTTTCCATGATCCGTAATTTCATTTCCGCCATGAGCAAAGCATTATCCGATGGATACATAAAGCTTTATAAAAAAAATCTTGATCAATAGTTTCAAAACAGTTGAAGCCTGAAAAAAGTGACCCGCTACCAGGCCTGGACACTAATATAATTATGAGTAGTTGCGACTGGGATGCTGAATAAAATAATGGAAGCTTTGAGCAGACCTTGTTTTTCTAAGAACTAGAAACGAAGATCGATCCACACCGCATGGATACATGAATGCAAGAAGTTAACATGTTGAAAGATTACCTACTTGGCTTCCAAGTGTACTTATTACTCGTTGCTTTCTCTATACCAGTGGAACGGTGTGAACTTACTACTTGGTCCTTATCGGTATGTAATAGGAAGGTAGATGACAAAACCTTAGCGATAATGCAGTCATGCAATCTGTCCGCTAAACGTTATTGTTAGTTCCGACGGGCGATGCCATGAGCAATGAGCAACAAATTCTAATAGGTGCGTGAACTTGTCTGATTGAGTAGAACATCTGGAAAAACTCTCAATTTTTCATGCCGATCATCCATAAGACCAAAGGGTCTTGCGAGCTTGAAATTTTCGTTTTTTCAAATTTATTTTCACAGTTTAGAGAAAAAATTGACGCGGCAAAAAATATGCGTCCTTACAGATTCACAACATACTTCAACACATTTTTAAGTCATTTGGCATCAAAAACAAACATTTGATTTTCGACTTTTGCTTTGGTCTCCACTTGGAAAAATTTTTATGGGTAAAAATTTCAATATTTTGATGAATTTTAGGCACCCCTAAATCATGTCCGATTGAGCTTAAATTTTTCGTGGGGTCATATTTTGGGCTAATGAAACTTGTGAGCAATGTCGTCTTTTGAAATTCGAAAATGTCCTTTTCATTGGCATCCTTGTGGATATGCCCAAAATTATGACAGTCTCTGCATGAAATTAATGCAAGATTGCATTGAAATTTTGCACATTCTGGTTGGGTGTACGTATATACATTTTCGACGCAAGCACCAGTTGAAATCACATATCTCAGCTGGAAAATTGCCGCCTATTGAAGGCAAACGGTTAGATTTCAGTCGACCACGTAAAACAGTCAGGGCTTGATGCTTGACAGTGCATCAACACTATATTTTAGTAGCTATCCGTGCTGTTGGTAGTCGCCAACTGTTTAATTGTTTCAAGATGCTACAATCATCGTGCCAGGAGTGAAATTTGTACAACAATTGAGACAGGTGCAAATATGGGCAGACATAATGTTTCTGTTGTCGCTGTGTACCATCTTGAAGTTCGCATTCAGATGTTTGAACGACTTTCCGCCTCATGCTTCTACTAATAAGATCCGTTGTCATCCGCAAATGCGAAATCCCATATGAAAGCGATATAACGCTTTGTAAGGAGATTATGCTTGGTGGCAGAAGCCGTAGTTACGTAATTGGTGGCGTTGGTCGATATCGTGCACCGAACGGACGACAGGCCGCGGGTGCCTGAGCGATTGTGGGATAATTTAACGATTCGAATGCGCGGAAACTGCCATTATTTGCCAGCTTGCTGTTGATATGGTTCGGCGAAATGGATTGCATGCCATGCTATCGAATGCAAGGTGCTGCATACCTTATACAATATCGAATTATTTGCTAGCAACGGATAATCTGGAATAGTATGGCTGTGGGAAATTTTGCATTCCCAAATGGCCACGCAGTCAAGCCGCGTGTCAAATGGCTGTTGAAGTGCACAGCCAGAAACGTTTAACCGGACGGAACCCGTCGTTATCTAATTAAAAACCGGATTAGTCGCTTTTGTCACGCTCCATCAGTGTCGACATTTTCCACAAAGTACGATGACCTGCATTTTCCGCTGCCCACGAATTATTTTTCAGAGTTTTATGCTCAAAATTTTCTGGGATAGTAGGTCTATCGAATCATACTTGTTTTAGTGAGAGGGAAGTTAAAATGGAATCGTTATTACCATGTTACGATTGTGTTTCACGTGATATCTATGACAGTTTAGAGAAAGTTTCTCTAAATCCAATACAATAAAACAGAATTCAAATATCTGTTCGATAAAACTGTGTCAACTTTTCCCATTTCAATTCCACATCCATGGGAACACATCGCCCCCACAGAAAAAGACAATTTCAACTATTCCCACAAAAGTCTAAATCAGATACGAACGAGGACTGTTACCGCACACACAACGGCATTCTCGCCAATCACGGGAAGCTGTCCCAACCAAGAAGTGCCCCATCTATTATGGTCATAATGATAACTTCATAACCCTAACTCGGAGGCCGTTAGGGGGGCCACCACCATGGATAGACACGCACAGATTTAGGAGATTCCTTGGTCTGGGCCGGTTTCCATCCGACGCACGATTGACGAAGGCGGTAGAAGCACAGCACTCCGAAGCCAAACCATAACCAAGCCAAGCGGGAATTTATGTTTTCATTTAGCACACATGCATGGTTTCATGGCGCAGTCGGGCGTATTTGGTTTCCCGTTTGTGATGTGGTGTTTGCGTGTGTTATCCGTGTACGTACGTTCGCCCCACGCATTCCAAGTCTTGTCAGATTGCACTTGAACGCTACTTGAAATATGATGAAAGCTCTATGAACGCGTCCTTGTAGCGTGACAGGGCTATCTTTTTTTTACTGCCAAGTACGTTTAAATGAGTTTTTTACTGACTAGGTATGGATCGATCTAACAATGTGAAAAAAGTCAATATCAAAAACAATTGCTTGGCTGTTTAGTTTGCAAAACCTTCATAATGAAATGGTAGGTACAATAGGAGCACTGGATTTCGGCTTAACAATTAAAAACACCACTTCCGTGTGGTGGTTCAAGTTAGACTTTTTATTAACTTATCATATAACTTACAGGTAACCTACGTTATGTTGACAATTTTATATCTCTCTCTTCAATTAGCTAATCTCTCACGAACCTTTTCAGAATTTTGCCAAGTGCTGTATTTTGCTTAAAAAGCAAAAGTAAGCAGACTTAAACAAAAAAAATCAGAAGGGTTGTGTACAAGACACGACCGCTTGACGTAAACTACGTAAAACCTCTTAGTGCAATGAGAATCGTAATATCATATGAACATTAGGTTGAATACATGACACAATAGCAAATTTCAACCAAAAATTATTTTAAACTGTTTTCAGAACAAACATTTTTCTCAATCACCACCGACGACCATACAGATGTTAGTGGGACCGCTACCGGCGCAGCCATCGTCTCAAGTCAATTCAAAAAGCTGCTCTCACGCGCGTTTGCGATTTTGCTTGAAATCATCGTGCGGTTGTCATCAGCATCGGCAGCGTTCAATAGAATTTGTTTAAATTTTTTAGTAGAACAGGTTTGTCGACAGCGAGTTAAAATGAGGAGAAAATTGCATTTACACAATTCTGTTGTCACCGACGACAGCCACTTAATGATTTTCCGCTTTTTTGCTACATACATCATCTTTGTGAATAATTTTCTGCAACAACTACCCGTCGACGGGTAGACATGACACGTCGACGACAGGATATGACTATGCACAGGAAAAATGAAGCGGTGAGCCAAAAGGTGCGTGCGTTACAGCAATCTGATGTCCGTGTTGGGGATGCATGAACGGAGTTGGTTAGTTCTGAATCTTTTACCAGACGTGAAAGAACTAAGATTTTCAATAATTTAACGTTGATAATCAATAATTTAATACAATTAACGAATTGGTGGAAAGTTTCCGAAACTATTGATAATAAAATCTCGAAAATGTATCGAAAGATATAGTCGCTATTAACTTTTGAAATCTTACATGATTTCGTGACAGCTCCCAATTTGGAAATTTTCATTTGGCACCCTGTATCCGAGGCGTCTGTAATATACGTTTATAATTTAGGGAGTTCTTTTCCAATGAACTACACTCGATGACTTTACATCCATGATTGATTTTATTTAACCATTTTGACTTAAGCTAAACTCTTGTGACCTGGAGGTATTTGAAGTCATTATATATTTTGTAGCCAATCAGTGATCAATACATAGAACGACAAGGAGAGAGACATGATTAAAAGAGAATGCACATTGCAGCGTTAGCACGCTCATGTGGCATGGGAACAGCGCCGGTTGGAAACAGGCGTAGAACATTGACTTGGTAAATTGATCCTTTCGTTGGAAATTTATTATGCAGTACATCGACCATTATGGCACGGTCGATGACTGACGAGGGTTGAACAATTCTGACCCGGAGTGGTGCAATGAAGAAATATGGGACATGTAGAATTTTGACTCAGCAGGACGCAACAATTGCGATCTGCTTTAGTCGAACGAGAATCGATGACATCTGTGATGCAGATGCCACACTTTCCCTTAGACGTAGTTTACGTCAAAATGCTGGCAAATTAATTATTTTGTGTAAAATGGTGATTCTGAAAAATCATAATCTTGAGAGAAAATTTCACTTGGCATCAACTGACGCCATCCATACGAATACATATTTGCAGCACCTACGATGCTGCTGAAATAACAAAACCGAATAAGAATCTTGAAAGAATTTCACTGCCACTGAAGCCATCTCCTTCCGATGTGCGCTCGTGATTCTGCTACGGACGGCAGGCAACTTTATGGCGTCGCCAAGCGATTAATTTTCACTTTGAATAAAATTCGCCTCGCCTCAATCTTCCTTTGTGTAGAATGGTGGCCCTGAGAAGAACCGATTAATTCTAAATATGTCGACGACGACCACATGATCCACGACACGAGCTGGAATTCGCTCGGCAACTCTGCCGATGATGGAATCGCTCTCCACGACATTTCAAATCAAATGCCTCGCGCGCGCTGGAGAGCAGTTTTCTTATAATCAATAAAGATGGCTCATTAGTTCCGCCTCTTTGTTGTACGGTAGGAATGAAAATATTGTGTAACCGTCACAAACCCCCCAAAGGGGCGTAGCTACAGGTTCAACTTTATTGATTACAAGAAAGCAGCTCTTTCGCGCGCGCGAACCATTTCGTTTGAGATGTCGCGAAGAGCAGACCGTGGTACCACCTTCGACATCGGCGGAGCACCTACCGGAAATTTTATTCCCGGCGATGGTGTGGGTCGCGCGGTCGTCGTCATCAACATTAGCAGCGCTCAGATTAAATTTTCTTATATGAAGTCACAATATTTTTTGATACTCAAAGAATGTTTTGGTCAAATTTGAGTATAATTAGTAATGTTCTGCAGAAAACCCACTGACAATAATAGAACAAAACCTGCCAAAGCCGTAATTTCTCCTACTAACAATTGGCTACCATCAATGAAAATAGCTTTTATGTCACAACTTGAGGCGAGATGAATTTTGATCAAAGTAAAACTTAATTGCTTGGTGATGGCAGATTGTTTTCCGTCGGTAATAGAATCACGAGAGCACGATTCAGAGAAAGACTTATAATTTTGGTAGATAGTCATCCATGCGAAAACATTTTTGGAGCTTCTCCGTTTGACGCGCGCTTGTGATTCTACATACATACTGAAAACATATGATGATTCAACTCATCCATGAGTTTTAGGTGCTGAAATGCCACGCGCGCGGGAGAGCAGTTTTCTTATAATCAATAAAGATGACTCATTAGTCCCGCCTCTTTGTTGCCGGTATGGCTGCAAATATTGTGTAACCGTCACACACCCCAAAGGGGCGTGGCTACAGGCTCAACTTTATTGATTACAAGAAAGCAGCTCTTCCGCGCGCGCGAGCCATTTCGTTCGAGAAGTCGCGGAGAGCAGACCGTGGTACCACCTTCGGCATCGGCGGAGCTCCTACCGGAAATTTTATTCCCGGCGATGGTGTGGGTCGCGCGGTCGTCGTCATCAACATTAGCAGCGCTCAGATTAAATTTTCTTGTCTGAAATAGGGGGAATGACGGCTTTGGCAGGTTTTGTTCTATTATTGTCAGGGGGGTTTTTGTTGACCAAATTTTATTAAATTTGGTCACAATATTCTTTGATATGCTATGATATGATATGATATTTGATATGAAGTACTAACGATCGGCTACCATCAATGAAAGTGGCTCTTGAGAGCGTCCAAAATTTACGTAACGCTTAGAGGGGGAGGAGGGGTTGGGCGAAGTTTGACGACCCATACATAATTTTTAGATGCTTCATACAAAAAGTGTGACATAGGGGGGAGGGAGGGTTGAAAATGCCTAATTTTTGCGTTTTGTACTTAAAGGATCTTCCCTTAAGGTGATTCGGGGAGGCACTACACACCGTGTTATTTTTCCTATCTTTTGTCTTTTTCTAACATTGTCACCTCGTAATTTTGGAGTGGCGTATTTCGGTTTTCAGTTGTTTGATGTAACTGTAAATGTATCAGCATGTAGATTTCGAGTAAGCACGCGCCGGTGATACTTTTTCAAAATCATATTTGTTGTAAGAAAAAAAATTAAGCATTAATGATAATCTATAGTATCAATAGAATTGGCAAATTGCTGAAGGGTTTCCGAATCGATTGATAAGCAAATGTCGAAAATCCATCGAAAGATAAAGACGCTATTAGCGTTTGAAATCTATCCTAATTTTTGTGACAGTCTAGAATTTGGAAATTTCCGTTTTAAACCCTGTATCTGAGTCTTCCCCTTAGACGAAGTTTACGTCAAAAAATCTGTAGCAAACATCAATACTGACGCCATACAATTTTCTTCAGTCAAAATGCGAATCAATTGTTTGCATGGTCTCCTTCCGATACTTACTTGGGATTCAACTACCGACGTTAGCGTTGCGCTTTGAATAAAGTTCATCTCGGAACCGATTTCTTTTTCAATCATCAACAGGAAAAATAAAAAATTAGAGTCTCGCGGGAAAATTTCATGTTGTGCCGACAACATCCAAATCGTTGCAAACGCCACATTAGTGAATAAATTGCTGTAGCAATCTTCCGATGACAGCCTATGACCGGCACTCGGACCGGCACTAATGCTATGATTCCGCTACCGATGCCAAAACAATTATGCCTTGTTCTATGAAGAAAGTTCGTCTAATATCAACATTCTCAATCACTAAAATCATATAACTCCGAATTACGCTAGAAAATTTCACCGAAGAGTTTTCCAGTTCCTAACGGTTGCACTTTAGGAAAATTATTTCAACTTAACCTTCCTCCCAAATATAATGATGGTCCTGAAAAGAACCGATTAATTGCCACTTATGTGCCTTATCAGCAGCTACTGGGCTGCGCGACCGCCATACGATGATTCGGCTCAACGAACGCCATCGATTGCCAGATCCGCCGAAGATGGGACACGGATGAAAATGATGTGCTGCTGCTTCCACGACCGCCACCACCACCGACCGAAAAAATTTCATCCGCTGAGACAGCCGTTGTCACTGGGACCGCTTCTGGACGCCCTGGTCCGCTCGCCGTGACATCCAGAATGAAAATGACGCGCGCACGCGAAACACGGGGCTTTTTATACACAGGGAAAACGAAGCAGTGGATCAAAAGGCCCGTACCTTACTGCAATCTGATGTTCGTGTTGGGGATTTATGAACGGAATTGAATTTTTCACCCGGTTTGGAAAGAAACAACATTTTCAATAGTTTAACGTTGATAATCAATAGTATCAATATAATTGACAAATTGCTGGAGAGTTTCTGAATCGATTGATAAGCAAATGTCGAAAATCCATCGAAAGATAAAGACGCTATTAGCGTTTGAAATCTATCCTAATTTCGTGACGGTCTCGAATTTGGAAATTTCGGTTTTACACCCTGTATCTGAGTCTTCCCCTTAGACGTAGTTTACGTCAAAAAACTGTTGCTGGGCGCAAACTCTTTTCTAGTGCGGATGGGTGCCAAGGTAAACCGACTCCACATATAAGATTGTGACGAATCCCCCTGTAGGAATTTCAGTAGTTGGGATCGTCACATTACCCCCTACCTAATGAGTTGAAAGTGTACTTGAAAAGATCACTTTCAATTGAAAGTAGCGAGTGGAGTTCTAAATTTTATTTTACTTGGTAGAACTTGCAGATTTTTTGTACACTTTTCCCTTTTGGTTAACTTTAAGTATCCAGATATATACAAAAATTCTATAAATGTACTCCCTTTGTTTCATTTCCTGGAGGGTGTTTTATCTCTGCCATAATATCATTTTCAAGGAGGCAAAATTCTTCTCCTGTAATATTTTTATATTTATTTCTATAGGAGACATGACTCTTCTTCTGTAATATAATCTTATTTCTTCAATTTATAAATCTTTCTATTCATTCATTTATTTGATTAACATCTAAACAGATAACACTGAATCAACAATTTAAATCTTTCAATAATAAATCTTTCTATAGGAGGCATGATTTCCCTCCTTGATTATTTTCCCTTTCTTAGATTTAGCAAACTAATGTGCCAGTATGAATGTTTTCATACGTTGCATATAAAACCCACTATTAGAAAAATGTACCATGTTGTTGTTTAAAAAAATGACACATGAACAATACAACAATTCTACCGTATTGTATAATTTTCAAACATTTACACAAAAAATAAAATGTGATTACTCCCTTTTCGGTCAAAGCCGTTGCAATAATTTGCAGTAGCCGTTAAGATATAGAATCAGTCTTCGGAAAAATACGTAAGACACGCGTTGTTTTACCGTTTTTGTATCATCATTAATATGACGTCGTTCAAAAGAAATAATTAGTCGCTTACCAAGGCGATTTCCAATATATTTCCTTCCCAACTAACATACTATTCCTTTCCAGTGCGCTCATGGAGATGCAGAGGATTCCTCGATTTCTTGTAGCAATGAGTGTTGAACTAATTTTCCTTTCCTTATCCTTATTGACTGAATCCTCTCTTTGGCGTTATTGGTCTTGAATTAGAGAAATTCTGAGGCATGTACAGTCAAAATAATTTTCTAGTCCCAAGGAAGCTATTCAATGGTGAGCTGTGAATTATTTGTTGTTTCTCGTACAATCAGGACCAGCAACTACGATGGGTCACAAACAGTCAATCAAGCTAAACTATAAATTACTTAGTAATGTATTCTAAAAGTCTCTAGAAATTTGTTCGAATTTGTTTCCCAAAAACATCCAATTCCTGTGAATCTTGACGATATCCGAAGCGGTAAGTCAATGAATAGACTGTAATCGCGACATTTAAGGGGGTTTTCTAGCAAGCAATTCTAGAGGCAAAACCGGGTTTTACTACTGTCCAGAATTTTTCAGATGTTTTCAATAATTCCTTGGGAATTAACTTCTGGAATTTTTCGTAAATATTTTAAATAATTTTTAAGAAAAAAATCGCAAGAAAATTTTATGAATAATTCCAGAAATTTCTACAGAAACACTATCGAAAATTATTTCAGAATTTCCATCGGAAACTCCAGTCCCTCGCAATTTTCTCCAGTATTTTCTCCTAAATGCACTGCAAACATTCTTCCAACATTCTAGGAAAAAAACTTCAAGAACTTCCTTAGAAATTTCCGATCGAATTCTCAACGCAATCCTCAAAGAAATTACTGAAATACGGAAATTCCCGACATTCTTAAATTGCTCCAAGAGTTTCTTTAGACATTCCTCCAAGAATCCGAGTTTCGAAAAAAAAATTCTCCGAAATAAAGAACCTATTTTGGTAATTCCTCATGACAATGTTTTGGAAATTAAACAAAGGAATTCCACGAAAATTATTAAAATTTCTTCGGAAATTCCCTCACGATTTTTTGTTTATAATTTCTTCAGAAATTCTTCTAGGAACTCGTTGGAAAATTTCTTTGAAATTTTTTTTAAAAATACTTTAGGGAAATCATGCGGAAATTTCTTCAGGAATACCTACAGAAATTGTTTTAAGAATTTCGTCGGAATATGTTTATGTCATTCATCCAGGGATTCCTTCGGAAAGGCCTTTGTAAATTTTTCCGGAAATTCCTTGAAAACTTTTTTCCAGGAAATCATTTTAGTTCAACCATAAAAAATTCATTCCAAAATTCCCATCCCACAGGGATTATTCCAAAAAATTGGTTACAGCATTTTTTTCCGAAAATTTATTAAAGAATAAAATAAAAAACAATAAATGTAATTTTTGGAAAAGTTTTTAACATAAATTTCAATGAAATTTCCAAGAGAAATCTCAAAGTAGCTCAGAAATGATTCCTGAAACAAAAAATTCAAAAGAATTTCGGAAGAGTTTTCGACGGAATTCTTACCAAATTACCAAAATTACCTAAAATAATTTCCGGAGAATTTATTAAGAGATATCGTCAAAGAATTTTCGAAGGAATATTTTGATACATTTCAATTGCAGTGGATTTTTTAAAGAAATTCCTTGAGAAATTCTGCAATGAAGCACTGGAGGAATTTCCGTTTAAATACATAGAAATATTTACGATGGTATTCCTGAATTTTTCAGGGTATACCTAAAAGAAATTCTAGATGAGTAAGCAAATTAATTAAAATTAAATGTCTTGAGGATTTTCCGAACGAACTTTTGGATAAATTCATAAAACCTGATCTGGATGAATTACTTGGCTACACATATGCACAGAAATTGTATTCCCGAAATGAAAAAAAAATGATACTAAATTTGCGAAAAAGAAATCCACGGTTTTGGAGGGACTCGAGCCCGCAACCTCGTACTCTCAAGATAGGCGTGACAATCCATACACAACAAGACCACTCAAAGGTCGCATTTGCGGAGAAGTCAATTACCATCCGATTAGAATCCGATTACCAACCTCCACCGAGGTTAGCTCAAAATGAATATCTTTCGGATGCTTGATTTGCCAAATCGTCACATGTGCTTTAATGTTGTATATCCACAGTCGAGCGGGCCCACATTATTTATGATCGAGCGCTTCATACACTATGGCTCCCAAGGCTCGATTGACTGCGGATATCCAACAGTAATTTCCAAAATGGATTCCTTAAAGAGTTTCTAAATAGTTTTTTTTTAAATAGTCTTGAAAGAATGCTCAAAGGGAATTCAAAAGAGTCTACAAAGGTCTAAAGAAATTTCAGGAGAGTTGGCAAGTGGAGAGGAATTCCCATCAGTGTTTTCGAAAAAAAAATTGGATGAAGTTTTGAAGAATTTACTGAAGGATTTTTGAAAGAATTCAATACGATGAGAAATTACTGGAACAATACCTGAATTATGAATCGTAGAAATTCCAGAAGGAATATCCAAAGGCATTCTTCACAAAACCATAAGTATTTCTTGTAAAAGTATCTCCAAAGGCATTCCTAAATAATTTTCCTCTGGTATTCCTGAAAAAAAAATCCTCGTAGAATTCGTAAAAGAATTTCCGAAAAAAAAACAATTTTTAAATTGAATTTTCGAAGAAATATCTCGAGTAACTTCCTAAGGAATTTCTGGATATATCTCCGTAGTAATTTCGGGGGGAATTTTCCGTAGAAATACCTGGAGGAAATTCTGAAAGAATTCTTAAAGGAAAGTCCAAAGAAATTTTTGCAGAAATTTAAGAATGTTCCTATAAATAGCATAACGTGATCTCCTCATGACATTTTAGTGCAAAATATTGATTTTGTCGTCTGATCTCTGTTGTATCTATCTTGTCCAGTCCTTATCTAATTTTTCTATCTTATCAACATTTGATATTATTGAACTATTTTTGTCTACTCGAGTTCAAAGCCAACGTGTAAAAGCAAATAATTGGTGGACCTGATGACGAAACGTGGCAAAAGAAATGCCGTAGGGGAAGGATGGTCAATATGCGCCCCCTAAGCAAATTTCTTAATTTCGTCCGAAACAGTATAATTTTGAAGTGTTTATCAATAATCTAGCATATCAGTTACTATACGATCCAGGAATTTTCAAGAAAAACCAACAATATTACAAGAAAATGATTTTATTCCAAACTATTTTCATCCAAAATGAATGACGCTGGGCAATATGCGCCACCCAAAATTGATAATCAAAATATTCCAATATTTTTCTCTGAAATAGTTACACTCTATTGCAGAAGATTAGTGGTAGCCTTATACTTTAAGGTAGTTAATATTTCAGATAAATTATAATAAGGAGAACAGATTTTTGGTATCTGAAGAAAAGGGATTGTTAACGTAAACACCAAAATTGCATCGGAAAGAGTCAGCAAAACAATTTATTAAAAAAAAAATTAAACACAGAGATTTTGACCACGTTTTTTCGTGTTTGCAAATGCTTTTTGACTTCAGCCACGGGTTAATAACCAAGAAAACGTGGTTGCGCATTTTACCTAACCAGCGCATTTCATACATATCTCCCATACTTAATTTCAATCGATCTTTCCATTTCTTTACCTTTACCCAAGCAGAGACGAAGAACAAAAAACAACATCCCAACACCAAACGTTATAAGTTGTTGTCCAGTTATTAAGTAAGATAGTATAAAGAACATATGAAGGCTGAAATATTTTATCATAACAGATATATTGTTTTTCTGATGTTAAGCTAATGCCAAAATTCGAAAGTTCAATACACCGCATGACAAGCTACTTTTGTTATTCATAAATATGCGTAACTATTATTATTGTACTAGCTTGGCCCGTCGAGCTTCGTCTCCCCCAAAATTTATTATGTGTTCACAAAATCTGCGATTTGAGCACACAAAAGTTAAAACCTTAAGGGACGAGCTCAGTGGTCTAGTGGCTACTGCTTCTGCCTTATAAGCAGGAAGTCGTGGGTTCAATTCCAGGCTCGTCCCTTTCCTACTTTGTATTTCTATCTTAGTTCTTTCTGTGTTTCACGATTCTACCAAAACGATTCCTACTGTTAATAACCTCCCACACAATCCCAAAACCTCCCGTGGCACCTATGAGAGGTCGTAGAGTTCTCTGCATCTTTCTTAAGTAGGTGTCCAACTAACCATCCTTCCCCTTCCTCAGCATAAAAAAAAGACGAGCTCGGTGGTGTAGTGGCTACCGCTTCTGCCTTGTAAGCAGGAGGTCATGGGTTCAATCCCAGGCTCGTCCCTTTACTTCTTTTTATTTCTATCAAAGTTCTTTCTTTGATTCTTTGACTTTCTACCAAAACGATTCCTACTGTTATAACCTTCCACCCAATCCCAAAACCTCCCGTGGCACCTATGAGAGGTCGTAAAGATCGCTGCATCTTTCCTTAAGTAGGTGTCCAACTAACCATCCTACCCCTTCCTCAGCATTCGCAAGGACGTGGCCAGGACAGATCTCGACTATTGGAAGGTGCATTGCTTTCATCTAAGAGATATTGATTAGTCCCGTATCAATATCTGTGGTAACGAATAAAAGTGATGCTACTCTCGTACAATAGTCTTGGCTTGTACCACCTACGAATTTGTGCGAAATGCCTAAATGCTAATGCTAATGCTAATGCAAAAGTTAAAACCTTTTTTTTTCTCCTCATGCTAAATTTGATTCCATTTGCTTGATTAGTTCTCGAGTTATACACTTCAATTATTTTGTGAAATTCACCGAAATCTCCACAGCAGAAAAACAATTATTGTTCGGTAGTTCAATCACTACTCTTTAAACGCTCGTCCCTATCGATGTGACTGTGGTGAAGGTTACCAAGACATAAACCACGTTGTCTGGAGCCGTCCCAATTAAGATCTTGCCAGTTCCAGCTTATGTGTGTCCCTCAGGGCCTGAGGGAAACCAGATAAGGAAGACTTCAGAGATGGGCTGGGTAAGCTTGATCTAGAGAAGAATACATGGCCCTTGTTTATAATTTCTTGAAACGAATCAATGTGTTCGTCTGATTTCCCTGTCTGTCGTAACTAGGGATCGTACTTCTAGACTCGATGAGACGAAAACAAGCAATTTTCGGGCCGAAGAAGATTTTTTCAAAGCCTGAAAGTCAAACAAAAATCGTGCCTACTTGATAAAATTCTTATCCCGTTTCATCATTCTTACACTTCACTCATTTTCCGGGAAAATTTTCGGTTTGCTTGCATTTATTATAAAAAAATATGATCGCTACGGGGTCAGAACCCAGAACACCAACAAAAATTGCACTGGGTTGTGCTTACTCTAGCTGCACATCCACATTGACTGCATATAGGGGATGGAATCTGTGTCAAAAGGTCGAAGGTCAAAAGACTATTAATTTCGACTGTAGTTTAATTATTCGGAGATGGCTTTTCAGTCTTGGCAAAATCAAAACACTGTTATTTAATCTTGTCCAACGTTTCGGTCCGTTTGGGACCTTCATCAGGGACTCAATTCTTACAGGTTTATCCTGGAACCACAGTTGAGGATAAACCTGTAAGAATTGAGTGCCTGAGGAAGGTCCCAAACGGACCGAAACGTTGGACAAGATTAAATAACAGTGTTTTGATTCTGTCAAGACTGAGAAGGTCAAAAGGTCGAAAGTCAAAAGGTCGAAGGACAAAAGGTCGAAAAAACAAAAGCTCGAAAGGACAAAAGGTCAAAACGACTAAATGTCGAGAGGACAAAGAGTCGAAAGGGATAAAAGGTCGAAAGGATAAAATCTAGACCAACATTGGAAAAGGGCGTAACAGCCAAAAATTTTTCCTTCTGATTCTTCGTCTACATATAAAGCTATATATGTGGACGAAGAATCAGAAGGAATAAATTTTGGCTGTTACGCCCTTTTCAAATGTTGGTCTAGAAATGTCGAAAGGACAAAAGGTCGAAAGAACAAAAGGTCGAAAGAAAAAAATGTCGAAAGGGATAAAAGGTCGAAAGGATAAAATGTCGAAAGGACAAAAGGTCGAAAGAACAAAAGGTCGAAAGAAAAAAATGTCGAAAGGATAAAAAGCCAAAAGGATAAAAGGTCGAAAGGATAAAAGGTCGAAAGGATAAAAGATAAAAAACAAAAGGTCGAAAGGGTAAAATGTCGAAAGAACAAAATGTCGAAAAGACAAAAAGTCGAAGGTCAAAAGGTCGAAAGTAAAAAAAAAAATGAAAGGAAAAAAGCTCGAAAGCCAAAAAATTGAAAAGACGAAAGGTCGAAATGACAAAAGGTCTAAGGAAAAGAGGGTCGAAAAAATAACAGAAGGTTGAATGAAAAACAGGCGTTATAGCGTTACTAGTTGACTTCAAAATAAAACACAAACGTTCACAGATCACGTAAGGGAGCGTACATAAATTAAGTAACGCTTAAAGGGGGAGGAGGGTTGAGCGAAGTGTGACGATCCATACCAAATTTTTAAATGTTTCTTACAAAAAGTGAGGCATATGGAAGAGGGAGGGTTGAAAAGTCCCAATTTTTACGTCACGTAATTAATGGATCTTCCCTAACGCCAATTTTGGAAATTCCATACCCCTCCCAACTTTACAGCGTAACGTAACGGTTTCTAATATATATATATAAAATAAATGTATTATGTATATTCTTTTATAGTTACTTAAAAATTTTGTGAACAAAAATGAATCATCTTTTGAGCACATAAAAATAAAATTACTGTCATTAGAAGATGGTATGTTAAGCTAAAATGATATATTTTGAATGATCATTTTGATGAAAATGAGTGAAGAACTATTTTCAGGAATTACAATTAAAGTTAATAAAGCCTAGCAATACTTTGATAAAAATATTGATTTGACAATATACCTCTGAAGAGTACCCTATGTTGAAAATGCGAAACTCGAAAGAAAGGGTTTTGAAAAAAAGAAAGAAAAGAATCAACAATGAAAATAAGTTTAAATACAAATAAATATTAATGTGCGAAACTCGAATGACAAGCCTTTAATTAAAAGAAGGAAAAATTCAACAACAACAAAAATCACACAAATAACACAACACAACACAAATAAATATAAATATGCGAATCTCGAAAGAACGGCCTATGACTAAAAGAAGTAAATATTCAACAATGAAATATTATCAGGTGAAACATAAATTTGCAAAAGAATGGTTGATTAACACTCGACGTTTTGCCTATTTTTTTCGACCTTCGACCTTCGACTTTTTGGCCTTCGACCTTTTGTCCAACAACCGCAATTTCTATCTTTTGTTCTTTCGACCTTTTGTCTTTCTACCTTTTAACTTTCGACCTTTTGTCCTTCAACATTTTTACTTTCGACCTTTTGTCCTACGTCGTTTTTACTTTTGACCTTTTGTCCTTCGACCTTTTGACTAAGATTTTTTGTTTCGACCATTTGGCCTTCGACCATTTGGCCTTCGACCTTTTAATCTTCGACCTTTTGTCCTTCGACATTTGGCTCAGATTTTTTTGTTCGACCTTTTGACCTTCGACCTTTTGACTCAGATTTTTTGTTTCGACCTTTTGTCCCTTCGACCTTTTGACCCTTCGACCTTTTGTCCTTTCGACCTTTTGTCCTTTCGACCTTTTGACCTTCGACCTTTTGTCCTTCGACCTTTTGACCTTCGACCTTTTGTCCTGCAACCTAGGGGATGGTTTTTCTGTTCCATAAAGGTTGCTTTTGTTTGCATTGCTGAAGGCGCGAAAATTAAAAAAATATGGAAAAATAAGTAAATCAACTTTTCGTGAAAATAAGTAAATCAACTTTTCTTCTTTCCCGTAAAATGATTTCTCTGCAAACGTCGTTGTGAGTGAGCATTCTCTGCTCGTGAGAATGAGTGAACATTACGATCCCTGTTCGTAAAGTCATGTCCTCTTCGTCCCCTCCTGCTTCCTTCGGGAAAACCCTTTTGTTTGTATCATTACAGTTCTTACATTACATTACAGTATTTCACGCATGCTGCGACGCAGCAAAGATGAAACAATGAATATGACAGTTGTGCGTTGCTTCCGTATCGAATGGTGTGCCCTTGAAAACGCTAGTACTTTGAAATTGGATTCCGTGAGGAGTGTCCTTAAGCTTAATAAAGAAAAATTGAAAGAAATAGTTCGGTAATTATATCACAACAAGAAAATGCAATAAAGAAAATGAAAATTTCCATGAAGAAATGCATAAAAAGCAATGGATCTGATCATTTTTTCCATAGATGACTTCATTCTTAATACATTTTATTGCCTTCTTGGATATTTTTTTAAACATTCTTATTTTTGTTGGTGTTTATTGATTATTTTGTTTTTATTTTTTTATGGAAAAAAAATTTATGGAGAATTTTGTAGTTGCTTATATTGATTATGAAAATTTTGTGTTTTTTTCTCAACGGAACATTTTGATTTTGTTATGAAAAAATTTTCTTTTATAATTGAAATTTTTGCTTTAAAAAGTGCTAATTTATTTTTGTTTAGTGGAAAATTCTCAATTGTTTATGGGAATTTTGCATTTTGCAGAGAAATTTTATATTCATTTACTGGCTATACCCTGATTTCATTGGGTCGTTACAAATCTATATAGGGGAACTGTTCCATTTTCCATCTCACTGAACATATATTCATCTCATCGCAAAACAAAGAAATACAGCACCAATCTCGTCGCTTCTTTTACTAACACAAAAATATGAAACAAACCCAATTTTTTTTAATTGCTTTGTTTTTGATGGGATGGAAATAGGAGCTATGGGATGAAGTGCCGAATCGTTCCCCTGCATAAAAATTAATTTTTGTCTGCCTGAACCTTATTACACTTGGAAACTACTGAACCGATTGGCGCAAAAATTTGTATGCAGAGGTTTTTTGGGCCGGGGAAGGTTCTTAAGATGGTTCGAGACCCCTCCCCACTTTGAAAAGAGAGGCTCCGAAACAAATTAAACACAAATTTCTTCATAATTCGAGAATTAATCAAGCAAATGGAACCAAATCTGACAAATCATGGCATAACTCCAGAACTATTAAGAGAATAAATCAATTTTAGGCGAAACGAATTTCGTCGGGTCTGCTAGTATTTAATAAAAATTATGTCCTTATGGTCTCCGAAAGGTCAAGGGGGAGGGGTGGAAAAAGATAAATGAATATTAAAATGAAAAAATTAAAAAAAACTCCTCGGATTTGTTTAAGAATGTTTTTTCTCGGCTTGAATTGATAGCTTTTCTATATCCACCATTGCATGAGTATGTATCTTGTGTGGCAAGTATAATGGATACACTATGTCCATCGTATCGAGAAAGCTTTCAACCCGAAAACATTCAGACCGGACCACACTGGTTCAAAAGCCATCAAAACGTGCGTTTTTAGTTTTTGACCAGCAAACTACATTTTAGAGTCATGATGTCTCCAGAAGAGTTGAAGGATATTTATTGGGCTTTCTTTTGATAAGAAAACATCATTGATCTATCCACCTTAAAGGGCGGTGTGAAATAATTTTTTTTCGCAGATGTACAAAAGCAGTGATTGTCCTCTGCAATGTTATAAAGAATGTGAATTGGAACATCTTTTCTGAAGACACCATTTTGGAAAAACGGTTTTGTAACGAGTTAGAGCACATTTTGTATGAATGATCCCCAAAAATCATATTTTGAGCATAACTTTTTTGAAAATGATTTTAGCAGCATGGTTTGTTCTAGAAAGTTGTGCATAATGACAAAACATGTTTGTCTAGAAAACTACTTTGATCTATCTTGAAACCTGTTAAAGTTATTGGGGAATCTTTAGAAAAATAGTCAATTTTCACATCAACACACATTGAAAAGCGGCAAGCCAAACAGCCACCGTCTGAAAGATTCGGTTCAAAGCTATCGAATGCACAATATTATGTTTTTTCCTCCTTGTTCCACTATTAGTTTGAATCAATTTAAAATAGTCCTTAATGCGAGCCTTAATGTACGTTTCTCAGTATTATTGTTACGTAAACATTTTAAAAGTGGCTAACATGATTAGTTATTTATTGCAAGGTTGCAATTTCGACAAATGACAGTCATTCGTCCTAAATGTGGCTGTTTCGTCTCCATTGAGATTGTTACTTTGCTATGATGGAGATGGTTACTTTGCTATGATGGAGCTGTTACGTATACAGCTGTACTAAAAACATACATTAAGGATTTTTTAAGTTGATTCAAAATAATAGTGGAACACGGCGGAACAGCGCAAAACATTGTGCATTCGGTAGCTTAAAACCGAATCTTTCAGATGGTGGCTATTTGGCTTGCCGCTTTTCATGGTGTTTTGATGTGAAAATTGACTATTTTTTCTAAAGATTCCTCAATAACTTTGACAGGTTTCAAGACAGATCAAAGTAGTCTTCTAGACAAATATGTTTTGCCTTTCTCGTATACAAAGTATACGTAAAGGCTATATGTTCGCTCCAAAAACGAACTTTTGATTGGAGTCCCGGAGACCCATAGTGTTATATACCGATCGACTCAGCTCGACGAATTGAGGTGATGTCTGAGTGTATGTGTGTGCGTATGTGTGTGTGTATGTGTGTGTATGTGTGTGTGTATGTGTGTGTGTATGTGTGTGT
Organism: Armigeres subalbatus; assembly: GCF_024139115.2. Lineage (NCBI taxonomy): Eukaryota > Metazoa > Arthropoda > Insecta > Diptera > Culicidae > Armigeres > Armigeres subalbatus. The sequence goes on from NC_085140.1 coordinate 79,754,573, forward strand.
GTATGTGAGTGCGCAAAATAATCTCACTCATTTTTCAGGCACTTATCCTTAACCGATTTTCTCGCAACAGGTTTCATTCGACGTAGAATCTTGCCCAATTGTTTCGTATTGAAAATTGGCCCAATCGAACTATGGGTTTCGAAGTTGTGGCCAAAATTCATTTTTGTACACAAGAACACGTACAAAATTCTCACTCATTTTTCAGGTACTTATCTTTAACGGATTTTCTCGCAACTTCTATTGCAAAATTGGCGGAATCGGATTATGGAATTCGGAGTTATGGCCAAAATATATTTTTTTTAAGAAAAATTCTCACTCACTTTTAGGCACTTACTCTCAGCTGATTTACTCGTAACAAGTTTCATTCGACGTAAAATGTTGTCCAATTGTTTCGTATTGAAAATTGGCTCAATCGGACTATGGGCTTCGAGGCTATGGTCAAAATTATTTTTTTTACATAAGAAACACGTACAAAATTCTCACTCATGTTTCAGGCATTTAACTTTAACTGATTTTCTCGAAACAAGTTGCATTCGACGCGAAATCTTGTCCCATTATTTCGTATTGAAAATTGGCGGAATCGAACTATGGGATTCGGAATTATGGCCAAAATATATTTTTTTAAAGAAAAATTCTCACTCACTTTTTAGGCACTTACTCTTGGCTGATTTACTTGGAACAAGTTTCATTCGACGTAGAATATTGTCCAATTGTTTCGTATTGAAAATTGGCTCAATCGGACTATGGGTTTTGAAGTCACGGCCAAAATTCATTTTTGTACATAAGAACACGTACAAAATTTTTCAGGTACTTATCTTTAACGGATTTTCTCGCAACAAGTTGCATTCGACGCAGAATCTTGTCCCATTGTTTCCTATTGAAAATTGGCGGAATCGGACTATGGGATTCGGAGTTATGGCCAAAATATATTTTTATAAGAAAAATTCTCACTCACTTTTTAGGCACTTACTCTTAGCTGATTTACTCGCAACAAGTTTCATTCGACGTAGAATATTGTCCAATTGTTTCGTATTGAAAATTGGCCCAATCGGACCATGGGTTTCGAGGCTATGGCCAAAATTATTTTTTTTACATAAGAAACACGTACAAAATTCTCACTCATGTTTCAGGCACTTAACTTTAACTGATTTTCTCGCAACAAGTTGCATTCGACGCGAAATCTTGTCCCATTATTTCGTATTGAAAATTGGCGGAATCGAACTATGGGATTCGGAATTATGGCCAAAATATATTTTTTATAAGAAAAATTCTCACTCACTTTTTAGGCACTTACTCTTAGCTGATTGGCTCAATCGGACTATGGGTTTCGAAGTTATGGCCAAAATTATTTTTGCCTTTCTCGTATACAAAGTATACGTAAAGGCTATATGTTCGCTCCAAAAACGAACTTTTGATTGGAGTCCCGGAGACCCATAGTGTTATATACCGATCGACTCAGCTCGACGAATTGAGGTGATGTCTGAGTGTATGTGTGTGCGTATGTGTGTGTGTATGTGTGTGTGTATGTGTGTGTGTATGTGTGTGTGTGTGTGTGTATGTGTGTGTGTATGTGAGTGCGCAAAATAATCTCACTCATTTTTCAGGCACTTATCCTTAACCGATTTTCTCGCAACAGGTTTCATTCGACGTAGAATCTTGCCTAATTGTTTCGTATTGAAAATTGGCCCAATCGGACTATGGGTTTCGAAGTTGTGGCCAAAATTCATTTTTGTACATAAGAACACGTACAAAATTCTCACTCATTTTTCAGGTACTTATCTTTAACGGATTTTCTCGCAACAAGTTGCATTCGACGCAGAATCTTGTCCCATTGTTTCCTATTGCAAAATTGGCGGAATTGGACTATGGGATTCGGAGTTATGGCCAAAATATATTTTTTATAAGAAAAATTCTCACTCACTTTTTAGGCACTTACTCTTAGCTGATTTACTCGCAACAAGTTTCATTCGACGTAGAATATTGTCCAATTGTTTAGTATTGAAAATTGGCTCAATCGGACTATGGGTTTTGAAGTTACGGCCAAAAAAATTTTTTTTCTTAAGAAGCACGTACAAAATTCTCACTCATTTATCAGGCACTTATCTTTAACGGATTTTCTCGCAACAAGTTGCATTCGACGGGGAATCTTGTCCCGTTGTTTCGTATTGAAAATTGGCGGAATAGGACTGTGGAGTTGTGGCCAAACTACGTTTTTCAAAATCTCACTCATTTTAGTCACATATGTACCTCAGCCGATTTGCTCGCAAGAAGTTGCATTCGATGCAGAATCCGGTCCCATTGTTTTCTGTTGAAAATTGGCTGGATCGGACTATAGGCTCAGAAGTTATGGTCAAAATACTTTTTTCACCAAAAGTGCGTAGATATTACTCACTCGAAAGAAACGAGAAAGGCACCATCACCGCTAGGTGGATTAATCTGGGTTTTTTTTATTTCACACCGCCTTTTAAGGTGGATAGATCATTGATGTTTTCGTATCAAAAAAAACCCAAGAAATATCCTTCAACTCTTCTGTAGACATCATGACTCTGAAATGTAGTTTTCAGGTCAAAAATTAAAAAACGCACGTTTAGGGGGCTTTTGAACCAGTGTGCGAACCGATAATCGAACTAGCCATCTCCGCTTTGGCTCGCAAGGCTGCTAGAGACGCCAAAAACCCCTCCATACAAATTTTCACACCGATAGGTTCAATAGTTTTCGAGTCTTAAAGGGTCAGACAGACAAAAATTCATATGTATATATAATCAAAATGTTCTGCGTAACTTAGATATGGGAATGCATTTTCCTCGAATTTTTTGTTATTAGTGCGGTGTTTTGCTTTTTTGACGTAAACTACGTTTAAGGGGACAATTCTGATACAGGGTGACAAATGAAAACTTCCAAATCCGAGACCGTCACGAAATCATGTAAGATTTTGAACGTTAATAGCGCATTCATCTTTCGATGGATTTTTGAGATTTATATATCAATCGACTCGGAAACTCTCCACCAATTTTCCAGTTCTATTGAAACATTTTATTATCAACGTTAAAGTAGGGTATTGGACCATTTTGGCAGCACCTCTTTTTCCCGTTCGCAACGTGAACGTGAGTCTCATTCGGCCGTCGTTCCGTTCAGTGTAGTTGTTTTTTGGGCTCTTCTTTTTGTGCGGTGCTTCGCACCTCAGTTTGCCACAAAAAGTAGGGCCAGAGCAGTGACCGCAGTCGGCGATATACATACAAGCGCATATTTGTGCAAAGATAGGATGAACGATTGTTAGCAACGGCAATGCAATGTCATAATGCGATAATCGCAATGCAAATGAACAAACATGTTCGGTTCAAAGATAACTTAGGAAAATGGTAAGCCATTTTATGATAAACTGCAAATTGTGAATTATATGTTTATTATTAAATATGCGCCAAAATCAAAAGATTTCAATTTTAATTCAGGAAGTTTGAATGCACTTCAGATACTCTGTGGGTACAATCATGCGGGGCTTATTGTATACGGCTATAGCTTCGGAACGCATACTTTATTGAAACGGGCTATAGGTTACAATAGAACTATTACTTTCTTGCTCCCGGATCTAAGATTCTTGCAATCATATTAATAATATGGTTGCACGAATATGTTATCCAGAATGCCACTGCCAGATAGTGGGAGTTAGATTGTAATAAAATAGCACAAATACCCTATTCCCGTCCGCAGCGTTTACTACTCTGGCGCATCTCAACCGAATGGCTTGGTTTTTGGTACCGTTCTGACTTTTAGCGCCCTAAAACTAAAACTGTCATTGGTTTCCCGCACTGAGGATCAAGATAACGAACAAATTCAAACTCCTGTGGAGAAAATTACACGAATAAAGTTAAAATGGGCTTTTAAAAGCTAAAGTTCGGAATATGAGTCATGTTCGGAATTTGAGTCAAAACGGTACATGGCTAGTATTTGTTGATTTCTAGTTGGCGCAACCGGGTTTTATCGACTCGCGCTTTTTGTCGGACTCAACAATACGACTATCCCTTCTCTGCAAACTATTCCTGGTCACTCCAAATAACAGAAGGCTGAGATTCTGCCAAAGTTCCAAGGCTCGTATTCTTCCACCAGTGATGACTCGATGCTCTGACTACCATTGGACAGAGGTACCTGTTTGTCCGTAGCCAGAGCCGATATTCTTCTGTCTGTCGTAAAATCGCTAAATCGTGGTACACGCACTCACCAGTATACAACCCCAGCAACAAACATATTGCACATCGATCACAGTAACTTATATATGCCCGAATTCTCTCACAATATGGTTATTGCAACAAGATTGGCTCAACGTGTGCTGCTTGGGATATAATAACCATGTAACGCTAGTGAGTTATTTTTATTTCAGAATAGTATTATTTAATAAACATACTCCACTATATCCACCTATATATTACTACAAATAAACTAGAATAGTGGGCGAAAATTTGGAATGAAACTGAATCCCTACTAATTTTACTCTAAGTCGAATGCAACAGTTGGAATTGCGAAAAGCATTATTACCCTTATTACCACTTGGGGTTTTAAAGTTAAAATTTTAAGTTATCGTACCGTCGTCGGGGATACAACGGGTCAAATGGGGTGAGAATGGGTCACTGTTTCAACTACATAGAATGCTTGTAGAATAGATTTAATGTATCTGAGAACAATAAAACTGAATTATAAGTGACCTTTTTGAACGATTTTGTTATCCGACCTCCAGACTGTCGGTGAGGGCTCGGACGTCACCCCTGACTACGGTATCCAACATTTTTTATATTTTAAGTTATGGTAATTTTGTTCTAAACCAGTGACATAAGTAATCGAATGAATTATCTTAAAATATAACTATATTCCTCAATGCAATAGACTGTTCTACGTAGTTTACGTTGGGCGGTCGTGTCTTGTACATATGTAACCCTTCAGATTTTTATTAAGCTAATCTTCGATTTTTTTTCACTATCCATTGCTTCCAGCCCGAGCGGTGTGGTTCTCGTTCCCCGTAACAAAAACGGTTCCCAGGAAGTATGTGCAACCGTTCAGTTTCCGCTCTGCATTGACATTGCGTGAGCTAGGACTGGAGTTCATAGCACACAACATTTGAGTGATTTTTACTCCTCTAATACTATACCCACGTTCCTGCAGCTTGGAGGAGGGGTGCGTGCGTGGTCTGGCAAAACGAACCGAAAGAACAAAGGCAATAACGCAATATTTTTGCGTTTCCGAGTTTCCATGATAAAAGCAAAGGTGGAGGGAATGTCGGGCGTTGTAGGCGGGATGGAATTTCGATGAGGCACTAGACGAGTATGTGATATAATAATGCCAGTTATGGCAATATGAGAGCAAATATCAAACGTCTCCGTCCGTTATGGACGTCTGAATGCCTAGTAAAGGATCATCAGTTGGGAAAATATTTCCATGAGTGTGGAATTTTTATGGGCATACCTACCAGGAATACCAATTTACCGTCCTTATCTCACTGCATTGGTTATTCGAACAGGTCATAAAGTGGAAGCTTCATTGCTTACGATATGCTCATTGCCCTATCAGAGCGGTTTTGGCATTTTTCTACTTGTGTTGATAGAAACATTTGTTTCATGATTTGCTTTCTGATCGAAACATTTTTTCTTCATAAAGTAACCACCTGGGCGAAGAAGTTATTACATAAACCGTCTTATCAACCCAGAGGAAATTCATTTTAATTCTATTTGAAACATGTTTTTTATTGCTAACAACCAAGGCTGAATAAATTTTGATATATTTTAAGCTTTTGTTTCTTCAATTCGGTCATCAATCATTGTGTAAAAAGTGATCCGAATAACAACTCATGGTAGAAAATCTATTCAACATCTTTCACAAACGATGTCAAGTAAAAAGCACAAAACATCATTCTGCTTTGGATTCACATTGAAACCGCAGGCTAACTTTTTGAAGTCATTTCATCAAGCTAAAACCACATCAAAGCCAATTTAGTCCACCTTCGCACCGGTTTTCAGATAACTCAACCTCTTCCATATCAGGACGGAAAAATCTCCAAGTTCGTACCGCGGAATAATAAAAACCAAAAACATCGCCAAAGATAAAAATGCTACTCGCAAGCTCAAAACTCGGAGATCTACATCCGACCTGCCTTCCGCCTCTACCTGGAACTCAACCGCAAAGTGCAAAAACCGTCATCCGACCCTCGTCTTGGACCAGATGAGTTTTGTAACACAAAAACAGGCACCACAATTTCTTATCACCCGCACACTTACCCCTTTTATCAACTCACCTCTCTGGCAGGGCAACCACACAGATGGAAGCTTTTGAACCCGTGTTTCGCCGCTTTGCTCCGCTCGCCCAGGGGGAGGTGGGAGCTAATTAAATTATACCTGAGTGACTTACATCCGACCAACTCATCTCCACCTGAAGCACAGGCCCACGTTAGGTTTATTATTGCGAGGAAATCTTTCAAAGAAAGCTCTCTCGCCCCCCTCGGGTAGGGAAACGACTTTCTTGTAGGCCTCTCCCGTAGGGAAAAAAGAAGAACACATAAAACATGCCTTTGGACTTTGGAGAGATTTGAATGTCTTTTGTTCGTCTTGTTTTATCTTGCGGATGAGCCTGTACCGAACAGAGGGAGGGGCGGGAAACTCTTTCTTCTGATGATGGCGGTAGAATGAGACCTCCTCCGCCCCAGTTGTTCGGCTGTGTTTGAAAGAGAAGTTTGCTGCTTTGAGCAGTTAATTAAAGAAATTATTCCATACTTTGGTCGACGAACAACTGAGAAGAACAACAATGGCAGCGCCGATTTTTTTTACCGTAGCTCAAGGCAAGCGGTTTTATAATTGTAATAATTGAAGCTGTCGAGGTAAAAATACGGTGTCTTCGTCGCCACTTATCATGTTGTATTTAGGACCATGAAAGATGCAGGATGGTAGAATAATGATTGGTTGTCGACCAACACGAAAAAAACATCAATTGATAGCAAATTTATAATTTATGCAATATAATGCGTAGAAAAATGCACTAAAATAAAGTAGTTTAGTAGTGTATCATCTGATTATTGAAAAGAAGGAGTTGCAGAAATAAATATTTCTATGGTTGTTATACATTCTGCTTCAATCTACGTTAAACGAATGCGATTTGCAGCACACACCCTGCAACTACACTTTCTTGAATCGTCAACAATCAGTACCTAGGCCAGACCAGGACACAAGAGACTCTCCGACAATCCCAGGGTCGGGTAACTACTGGAAAATCAAGGGTTTTCCGCGGTAGGGGAAGAGGCTCAAAACGCCCCTCCGAGGCAAGAAAGGACTTTCGGGTATTCACTTATATTTACCAAGTTCGAGATAGCGTTAACAAAACTAGACGCAAAATTATGTACGTTAAGCGAAAAAAGTGTCAAAGCAATAGAAAGAAACGTAGGAAAACCGAAAATTTCCACATTTTGATTAAATATCCAACATTTCGGCGAGGCAAAACGCCCTAGTGTACATAACCTATTACGCGTCTCCACGCATTGCCCATACAAGAATGCTGATTCGCTGACGCGTGGTGCGTTGTTCTCTACGAGCTGTCGGCCAGAAGGCGTGTTACCTCATGAGTTTTCCGGCAACGAAATATCACCACTTTTCAGAACGAATTATGTATTATCAATATGATTGAGATTTTCTACAATTTTTAAATCGGCTAGCAATATTGTTTAACTGTTTCATAAGGTAAAAATACCCATGAAAATCTTAATAACTAAGACATTTAGCAGTGTTTGCCTAGCTAGGGGCATATTGCCCCTCCTTCCCCTACTCATTTATAATTTATTTTTCCTATATGTGGCGTGTGCGTGTTGTTCTGTGTAATAAATTTGTGTGTTACTTTGTTATGTGTGACCTAGTTCTAGTTTGTACCGCTGCTGCTGGATGTTGGGGCCGAAATAGCCGGCACAGCGACTCCTGTCCAGCTGTGCGGCCAGGAATCTCGCCGGAATAACGTGGCGAGCGGCGAGGTATACGATTTTCGTCCGACGGGGCCAGCGGGCATTGCTGGTTGGTACATTGCAGGCGTCTTCCCTCTTTGACACAATCGGCCGGCCGTGGCTTCGCCACCTTGGACAGCCGAGAGACGGCCGAGAGGAGAAATCCTCTTTGACGATTGAGGAAACTCTTGAGGATTCGTCCGAATATGAACGACGCAAGCCTTAACTATCAAGGTCCAAGAGCCTGATGGCTTCGTGAACCGAACCGTGTGCTACACGGAACAAAATAATAGGAAGTAGTGGTCCTGAACACGTCTTTCCCAAATATTCAGGGGGACTGGTTTTTGACTTCACTAAACACGGCTTAGCATACGGACGCCTGATTTACGAAGAGCCCGGAAAGGGGAAAAGGCTTCTTTTTTAAAGGAAATACACTCCAAAATTTTCCCGCTGTTTTGCATGTCGTTTCACCCAACAGGCAATGTTGAATATTTGGTAGCTCCCTCATTTCTTTACAGCGGTGCCCAACCTAAACGCTTCTGTGGTAGTTCTGGGTTATGTGTTTTGGGTTAGGCACAAAAGGTCGAAAAGGACAAAAGCTCGAAAAGCCAAAACGTCGAACAGGACAAAAGGTCGAAAGAAACTAAAGATCAATATGATCAAAAGGTCGAAAGGACAAAAGGTCGAAATAGACAAAAAAACTGAAACGGAGAGAGTCAATTTAGCACCAGAGATGTAGTACACAGTTAGCAAAAACTCTACTCTTTAATTTTTCACAAGTTTTTACAATTAAATAAAATTCATTCAGTGAGTACAACTAATAAATGGTTGTTGAGTTTTCTGAATGTTACTTTGATCTGTCAAAATGATGCACGCGCCTGAGTGGCTGCGGAGTGCACCATTTTGACAGATCGACACTTAGATATTCATTCATTATTTGCACTCATTGAATGAATTTTATTTAATTGCTAAAAATAGTTAAAAATTAAAGAGGAATTTTTTTGCCAACTGTATAGGACAACTTTATTTCGCGCAATACAAGTTTTATTCATTTCCTAAATCAACCATTTTTTTTTATCTCTAACAGAACTATCTATATATTCAAAATATTGATTCATAGTTATTACTCCTTCTTTCAAAATTGCTCATTCTTCAACTTTGATTGATGTGATGAGTATGATATTTCTGCTTGAGTTAAATGCATTTCATAAATTCTTTTGGAATACGCCCAACTTGTTATCAACTTGTTCTTGATCGACCTTTTGTCCTTTACGACTTTTTGTCCCGTTTGACCTTTCGACCTATTATGCCTTTCGACCTATTGTCCCTTTAGACGTTTTGTCTTTTCGACCTTTTGTCCTTTCAACCTTTTGTCTTTCGACCTTTTGTCATAGATTCGCTGGTATTACGGCCTTAATTAATGATCTACGGTTAAACCTCACAGTCGTCTCCAAAAATTGGAAGAGGACAGAATGAGACTACATCGGACAGGAAATATCTTAGAATAATCATTATCAGAGTGAACGCAATCCACCACGGTGGAAGCAAGCTTCCATAGAAGCAAGATTACCGAATTATGGAAGGTAACTTAGGAGGCGTGATCCCCAGAGCCCAATCCCCCTAGCAGGTCGCAAGGGGAGATGGTGAATGTTTCCAAGCAGTTTTGCGAGGAAGTGCAGACGAAAGTGTCATAACTCAATAAAAAACCCAGATTAATCCACCTAGCGGTGATGTTGCCTTTCTCGTTTCTTTCGAGTGAGTAATTTCTACGCACTTTTGGTGAAAAAAAAGTATTTTGACCATAACTTCTGAGCCTATAGTCCGAATTTTCAACAGGAAACAATGGGACCGGATTCTGCATCGAATGCAACTTCTTGTGAGCAAATCGGCTGAGGGTATATGTGACTAAAATGAGTGAGATTTTGAAAAATGTATTTTGGCCATAACTCTGAATCCCATAGTCCGATTGGGCCAATTTTCAATACGAAACAATTGGACAATATTCTACGTCGAATGAAACCTGTTGCGAGTAAATCAGCTAAGAGTAAGTGCCTAAAAAGTAAGTGAGAATTTTCTCATAAAAAAATTTAATCTCTGAATCCCATAGTCCGATTCTGCCAATTTTCAATACGAAACAATGGGACAAGATTCCGCGTCGTATGCAACTTGTTGCGAGAAAATCCGTTAAAGATAAGTGCCTGAAAAATGAGTGAGATTATTTTGCGCACACACATACACACACACATACACACAGACATCACTTCAATTCGTCGAGCTGAGTCGATCGGTATATAACACTATGGGTCTCCGGGACTCCTATCAAAAGTTCGTTTTTGGAGCGAACATATAGCCTTTACGTATACTTTGTATACGAGAAAGGCAAAAAAAATAAAAAAAAAGACACACACGAGATGGGAGCTCGGGACATGTTCCCGGGCGTCAATGAAAAACCACCACTTGGCGTTTTACTCGGGAGATGGCCGGGCCCTGGTACCAATTTACTGATTCCTAGCCAGCCCAAACGGAATATGCCTAGGGGACGTGGCGGAGGTTTGACAGCTCTGTTGAATCTCTACAAAAAACCACATGTCTATTAGCAAATGTACTTATTAAATATATATATTTGTTATTAGCAGCTCTGTACAGGCGACTGCCGCTTCCAAAGCACTTCAGCCTATCAACGGGAGTGCCTACCGGCATATTAGGAGCGATATCAGTAAGGTCCATATTATGGCGTACGATAACGGACAGAATCCGGATAGTGCATTGGAAACGACGATTTTGGGCTGAAAGTCGTGCTGTTCTACTCTCTGAGTAAGGAAGGGTGACACCGGCTTGCAATGGCGAGTACGGGCCACAGTACGGCCGCCTTCGTCCCGGTAAAAAACTAGCAGTCATTCGAATATGTTCAATACTCGTCCATCAATTTCTTGGTGAGTACTAGGCTCGGTTGAGATTTTCCCGATTGCGCGATCGGCTCTGAACACGGCCATATAAGTGCGCCCGTGTCAACCGTTGCATGGACCTCACTACTTGCAAAGACAATCCAGCTCAAACCAGACAATCCTTGGATCATAAGCGACTACGTACGAAGGGAGGGGATAACGGTTTGGAGGGGAGATCCTAAAGAATAAGTAATGCAACAGGAGGAGCAGCAAATCCGTTCGCCAGTAGTGAGTTGGTGAGCACAGCAACAACAGCAGCAGAAGCAGCGGCAAGGACAGAGCGAGCTAAACAAGCCTCCACAAAAGCCGAAAATAGTGACAGCAAAGAGATTGGTGAAGGAGCTCCACAATTTCGTGGATGGGAGGAACAACGTTCATAAGGAGATTAAGGACATGGTTCACAAGATCCGAAAGGCGCTAGTACCGGCAGTAAATGAATTGGATACTGCAGTGCTGAGGGCCGATGCAGCGGAGCGCGCATTAGCGCTGACTAAGGCTCCTGCTGTACAAGAAAGAACCCCGGTGGGAACTATGGCAATATGCTGACAGGGAAGAAGGATTTGCTCCTTCCGGAGGTCCAAATCTGATCGAGGGTCTGTCCTCCATGTTAGGAGCGGCTCACAACAGCGTATATTCCCCATGTTAGTAGCGGCTGATCATCGTCCGAGTGCCAGCGAGGGGCTCTAAACTAAACTGTGCACATCATGCTGCATCGTGTCAGCATCGAGAAGGCAGCCTCTTCAACGCGATGCAGATAGCGCAACCCTGGTAAGGTAGCCTACCGAAGATTCTACAGCTACCAAGTAAGGTAAAAGTAGAAAGAACGGATTGGTTCAACGGCAACAGACCCGGCAACGAATAAAGGACAACGATTGGAAAGTCGGATTTTGGAACGTGAGTGAACCCGCACGTGATGGGCTTCTGGATCGTGAACTGCAGAAGGTCGGCCCGAGCATGGCAGCAAACCAGGAAATACGGTGGCCCAAAACCGGAGAACATGAACACCAGGTGGTGGATTCCATTGAAAACACTTCATTCAAGTACCACATCTACTATAGCGGCGGTGACAGAGCAGAACGAGGAGTTGGCTTCATGGTGATCGGGAAGCAGATGAAGCGTGTTATCCAGTGGAAGCCGATAAGCGACCGCATTTGCGTGTTGAGAATGAAGGGCAAATTCTTCAACTATAGCCTGATCAGCATCTATGCCCCAACGAACGATAAGCCTGATGACGTGAAGAATGAGTTCTATGAGAGCCTTGATAAGGCCTACGGAGAGTGCCCAACACACGATGTAAAGATTGTCATCGGGGATGCAAATGCGCAGATCGGAAGAGAAAGTTTCTTTCGCCCTGTCATTGGTACGGAAAGCCTTCATTCCGCTACCAACGATAATGGTCTGCGACTTGTAACCTTTCCTGATGCTAGAGGGATGGCTATAAGCAGTACCTACTTCACACGTAAGAATATCCGCAAACACACCTGGCAACATCCGAGTGGAGACACTTGCTAACAGATAGGCCACGTACTGGTCGACGGACGACATTTCTCGGATGTTATAGATGTAAGGCCCTTCAGAGGTCCGAACATCGACTCGGGTAACTATTTTGTAGTTGCAAAAATTCGGGTGCGACTTAAAGCTATGTCCATTTAGAATCCGGAATAATAAAATCATTTGTATCTCGGTAACGGATTGACGTACAAATAAGGTTAATACATCAAAACAAAGATAATTTACTTTACTAATTTACTGATAATTTACTGTTAAGGAAATAATTATGATACAAATCATTTCTTTTTGTTTCTAGTGAAAATTCGCACCTTCTTCTTTATTCCTCTCATCAAAAGTTGCACACCTCCGAAGTCAACTTCCTTGGTACATTTGTTCCACATTTTGGTCGTCTGAGTCACGTCCCGAGCTGTTTTTCCACTTTTCTTAAGCTTCCGTTTCATTACTGCCCAAAATGTCTCGATAGGTCGGAGCTGTGGGCAGTTGCGTGAATTTATTTGTAGGAAGTTGCGTGGATATATTTCATCGATGAAATCTTCGTTACTATCGCGGTACCACTGGATGACTTTCCGGCTGTAGTGGCAACTCGCCAAATCTGGCCAAAACTTCACGGGACCTTTATGGGCTTTATGGAAGGTAGACCGCGGTTTTTGAGACATTTCTCCTTGTACAGCTTCGAGTCCATCCCTTATTCGTCCCAAACACTTAGGTCTTTGCTCCACAGCTGCATATCCCTTGCCAAAATCATCTGTTTTTTTTTTGCAAGTTTGTCCAAAAAGCAAACTTAAACTTCGCAGGAACTACTCCTCGTGCCGTCGCCATGTAAAATTTTCCAAGGTTCCATCGTCGATGAGGATTATCAACGTGGGTGTGCAGATTTTTTTCTCTTCTATCGGCTTCCATCTGGAATAATTTTTGAATCGCTGCACGAAACATCGTGAAATTTATACCACAGCAAGTGGGCGCCTAGGTAGACAAACCGCTGTAAAAAAATTCTTGTAGCGGTCACTTTTCGTGCCGCTGCAATACAATACATGATTCCGGATTCTAAATGGACATAGCTTTCCGGCGTCACGAATTCACGAAACAACAGAACGATGCGTCTCAATATCCAGCGCTTGTCAGTTGAAGGAGTTGCTGAACAGTACCGCTAGAAACTGGACTAGTGGATAGGAGATGCCACCGGATCTGACTTCAGCAGATTGTGGGAAAATATCCACGAAGCTGTGACTACAACAACGCAGGAAGTGTTAGGCACTGCACAGCGACGCCAACGAAATGGTTGGTTTGATGAGGAGTGCCAGCGAGTGACGGACGAGAAAAATGTTGCTAGGAGTCGAATGCTAGTGGCTCGTACCCGTTCTAACAGTACAGTGTATCAAGGGCAGAAGAGAAACGAGTCCACCGCAGAAAAAAAGGCAACACGAAGAGAGTGTGATAGCTGAAGCGCAGGAGAACATAGATAGAAACGATATGCGGAGGTTTTACGCAACTGTCAATGGCGCGCGGCATAAGACTGCGCCAGTGCCCGCCATGTGCAATGACCGAGAGGGGAATTTGCTGACAAACAAGACTATGGTGGCAGCCAGGTGGAAGGAGCACTTCGAAGATTTGTTGAACGGTGAAAATGAAGGTGTATTAAGGAGAAGGATTAACCTAGTCGGCGACGGTCAAGCTGTGGAACTACTAATGCTGGACGCGGTTAAAAAGGCTCTAAACGAGCTGAAAAACAGTAAAGCTGCTGGGAAAGACGAGATCCCGGTCGAGCTTCTCAAACACGGAAGTGAGCAGCTGCATCAATCAGTCCACCACATTATCCAGAAAATATGGGAGGATGAAGAACTGCCTGCCGGCTGGTTGGATGGCCTCATATGCCCAATCAAAATAAGAAAGGGCATAGGCTAGAGTGCGTCAACTATAGAGGGGACACCCTTCTGAACTCGGCGTACACATTCCTCTCACATATTCTGTTTAACAGACTGAGACTGCATGACGAGTCCTTCGTCGGCGAATACCAGGCAGGTTTTCGTGAGGGCCGTTCACCGACGGATCAGATCTTTAGCCTGCGGATGATCCTCGATGAATTCCGGAAGAAAAACTTGTAGACTCACCATCTGTTCATTGATTTCAAAGCAGCGTATGAGACAGTGGAAAGAAAATAGCTGTGGCAGATGATGACAGTACACGTTTTTCAGGCGAAACTAATTGGGCTGATACATACAACACTTAATGGCTCGAAATCAAGTATTCGGATTGCAAACGAAGAGTCAACCTCGTTTGTGACCTTATACGGATTGAAGCAGGGTTATGCACTTTCGAATTTAATGTTCAACATTGCACTCGAGGGCTCGATTAGAAGATCTGACATGCAGAGGAACGGCACTATCATCACACGGTCGCTCATGCTATTGGGCTTGCGGATGACATCGACCTTATTGGAATCGATCGCAGAACAGTAGTGGAGGATGTTGTCCTACTGAAGAGGGAGACAGCGTGGATAGGCTTAACCATTAACTCTACCAAAACAATGTACATGGTGGCAGGTAAAGATAGAGCTATTGATGTTGGTGCTGAGGTAGTGCTTGATGAGATGTTTTTAAGAATTTGTTTACCTTGGAACGCTTGTGACATGTGACAATGGCGTTTCCCGTGAAGTGAAAAGACGTATTGCTGCTGCGAATAGGGCCTTTAAAGGATTACGTAACCAGCTTAGGTTCCGCAGCATGCAGACGGAAACGAAATTTGCTCTATACAAAACTCTGAGTCTACCACTGGCCCTTTATGGACATGAAGCATGGACGTTAAAAAAAGGCCGACCGGAGAACTTTCGGGGTTTTCGTCCATTGAGTTGAACTTTTGTGGTATACCCCTGATTACTCTTAACTATGAATTCGCATCTTGTAGTTTGATTTACCATTTGGCAAGTAAACAACCTAAGACGCGTCTTTTCCCAGTCCGGTATAATTGAGTTAATAAAACCCACTACCTTTCCAGGATTTGCAGTCCAAATATCTCCTGTTTGCATAAAGCCACTATTTAGAAATTTAGATCTACCCTTGTTACGGTTACCCTTTTCGGTTACTTTAGCATTGGGAATTATAAATCTCTTTGATTGAGCACACTTTTCGGCAACCAACCAGTTGGTCATTCACCTTTGTGCTTCCCAGGATTTCAATTCCATTTTTATAGTACAGTATGATACACCGCAGAAAGGTTCTGGGCCAAGAAACTGTGTGTTTGAACCTCGTTTTGCAAGCTCGTCTGTCTTTTTATTACCTTCAACGCCACAGTGTCCTGGAACACAGTACAGATTTACGGAGTTCTCTTCTCACCCCTTTCGCAATGAAAGAATGCAGTCCCAGCCAAGTTTTGATGTACATGCGTACACTACTCGGAGGGAAACTTAAAAATGTTGTGTGGAGCAGACGCATGAATCCTGAGCTGTATCAAGTATACAAAGAAGATAATATTGTGAATCTTATAAAATACGGCATACCTCAGTGGGCTTGTTACTTAGTGCGAATGTCGGAAGAAAGAAAAGTGAAAACAATATTCAACAGAGAACCAGATAGGGACCGGCGACTTCATAGAAGGCCCCGAACACGCTGGCTGTACGCGGTGGAATCGGACCTGAGGACCCTGAACGTTCGGGGAAACTGGAGGGACATCATCCAAGACCGACGATTATGGAGCTCTACAATACGCCAGGCATAGGTGTAAAGACGCTGTAGCCAACCAGGTATCCAGGTATAAGACATGCACATGAAGTTCCTGTGTTGGAAGCACTGTTGGTAAAACCTAATCTAAAAGAAAATTATCAAATCTCACCCATGATATAAATCAAGCGCGAGTCATTCTCATCAGAGTTACGGCCCAGAGAATCATTTATGATTCGACTCGCGATGTGCATCATTGCATGATTTTCACGGGTTTTTCTTTGTTAACTACACGTAATTAAGTTTTGGACATAGGACTACGTCTATATTTTCCATACTGGGTATACTTTGCGATTACGAAAATCGGAGAGTGTCACGAAAACATGATGGACTTTGAACGTGCGCTCATCGCAAGCACAGACTTCAAATTTTAAATACTTACGGGTTTGGCTACAATCCTCAGTTCGAACGAAATTTCGCGGAGAGCGGACACAGCAGCGTTGCATTCAAGGCGCCGGTAGTGATCACGACGGAATATCAATAGCTTCGGTGGCTACCTTTCGGTAGTTGCTGCAAGAATCTAATGATTGCATTAAAAACTGACATGTTTGACCATAAAATCCGATAGAGTGGTGTCATTTTTTGAATAAAGATTTATATCTGGATGAACAACACATTGGTCATGACATTTTGATATTTTTTGTTTAACTGTTCAGGGAATTGTATGATAAGAAAATGCTTTCACCCTATTTTCCTTACGGTCGTCTTTGTTATTTGAATAGAAAATTTCCTATTCGATTTTTTTTACAATGAAAAATTTATGGATTTTAGACCAAAGAACAAAATTGAATTCAATTTCATTAAGATTTTATGCTTTTCAAGAACATGGAATGCATATTGCGTAGTGATTGTGTTCCAGCTTCATAGAATAAACGAACCATTTTAGAATTACTTTCTAATTGAATTTTCTCATATCATCCCATTCACCAACTCGTTTGCCTGTCCATCTCCCGCACCGTTCGGTTGCTTTTTGTGCATAAATGAAAAACTCGTCGTCCAATCATTTACAGCCAGTTGACCCTCTCCTCGGCCACCGCACACTCATTACACAATACACATGTGCCGCCTGTGTAAATTTATTCTGCCATCATCGACCTGACCGATGCGATCCCCCTGTCGCTCGTTGCAGAAGCCAACCTATCGACATTTCAAATTCCATTATCATCGAAGTTGGTTTTATTCATTAGCCAATTTGGGAACCATCATTTCCATCAAACACCGAAAGGAGCTTCTCTCGTATATGTTTCTCGTTAGGTCCCAAACTAGGTGGCGCAGAAGATAGTTTTACCCTCAACGAGCTTTCCCCAGACCATGGCATCATCACCATAGCTGCCGAGGTCGTCACGGAACGGTTCGACTTCTTTCGCTGTCTCTCTACGACGTGTGTGTGTGTGTCGTTCAGTTCTCCGCTCGGACCCGAAAGCATTGTGTCAGTTGCCGAGGCACAAATTAAGTGCAAGAATTGTTCCGAGAAGTTTGCGGTTGCGAGTGTTTGCATATATTGCCCATGGTATTCCATTCCCAGCTACATCAGTCTCTCGTTGGAAGAAAGATGAAGTCCTTTCGGTTTGGAGCTTCTGCTGCAGTGCGGTTTTTACAACTCAACAGTCCCATCCCCCCCTATCCAATGGTAAGTGGGCCAAAGTTTCCGTCAATTGGAAGCCATGTGTGCGAATGTGTCAACTGGCCCTGCATCGGATCCTTCCTGGTTTCGGTGGATTGAAACCGGTCCTCTATGGGAATATTTTGATTAAGTTTACTCTTATCTCGGAGTAAATATTCCCCTAGTGCAGTCGATGATACGGGGAAATGGAAACAATACTCCCTCCCCAGAAACCGGGATAGGGCGGGAGAATGTTCAACCGAATTGTCTTTGGGTAAATTGAAAAAGTTTCCTGTGAGAATCTGTGATTCGGTCCGATGTTCGCTGTCGGTGATGTGGTGTCCCGAGGCTCTGTATCTTAGAGGCCGGCGTGTGTCGAGCGGAGTGGATTGTGTTTTGAGTTGTTGTTACAAAGGCGATGGAAATGTTTTCCTCTGGGTGTAAAAGCGAGAACGATTGCCGGAAAAGTTGGGCATCTGGTGTAATGCTGGTCGGGTTTGCGAACAGTTGTAGAACTGGAGAGTATCGTTGTTTGTTAATGTCGAGGTTTGGAATGCTTATCAAACTGCCGGTGACAATGATTTTGTTCTGCCATTTGAATAATAAATTTTGCTTGTGCAAACAAGTTATAATGGGAAGTCAATTATCACTTGTTCTTGGTCCGAAAGCGGCCCGGAAGCTTCCCCAAGTAGCACACGCAACATCTTTCAAAAAAGCACCTTGTTTCTATTCAGTTTTATTAAAGGCATTGGAAAAACATCAAAGCACAAAAAAGTTGCATCAAGATGTCAAAAACGTTCGAGTTGTGATCAATGTTTCATAAACATTGCAATGCAGTACGTGTTTGACATTTGGAAACAAACAACCAAAAAATACTGCACTTTATGTTGCAAAAAAGAAACAAAATCATCAAGTTGCATATTTGTTACCATGTAACTTCAATGCGTCTTTCAAAATTTATTTGTTTGTTTAAATTAAGTTGCAGATAAGTTGAGTGTGTCTTCATGTTTAATTTAGCATCGTTCAACGTTTTGACAACTCACAATTTTTTCCGGTGATGGTGCAATCAAGTAACAGAAAACCCGAGTACAAAACTTCATAATCGATGGTTTTTGTGGTGAGTCAACATGCAGTCCCTTCGAAGTGTTGAATGGTCCTGTGGTAGACAATAACAAGATCCATAAATCGAAACCAGTTTAATATTTTTATTTTAGATTTTTCCGCTGTAGTATTTTGCAACATTATTGCAATTTTACTACAATCGAAGGATGTTTCCGCAGGCTCCACCTCTTGCGCTTTTTAGATTGCAAGAGAGTTATATTTGATGGCACATACGCAACGATTGTTGCTTTCCGAATAGTTTCAACACAGTGAAATGTTCAGTAGTGAAACAAGTTGTGCAGCTTGGTTCCTTTTAAGAGGCCCGGAAGCCTCCTTTCAAGAGGCCCGGAAGCCTCCTTTCAAGAGGCCCGGACGACTCCTTTCAAGTTGCCCGAAAGCCTATTTTCAAGAGGCCCGAAAGCCTCCTTTCAAGCGATCAGGAAGCCACCTTTCAAGAAGCCCGGAAGCCTCCTTTCAAGAGTCCCAGAAGTCTTCTTTCAAGAGGCCCGAAAGTCTCCTTTCAAGCGACCCGGAAGCCTTCTTTCAAAAGGCCCGGAAGCCTCCTTTCAAGAGTCCCAGAAGTCTTCTTTCAAGAGGCCCGAAAGCCTCCTTTCAAGCGACCCGGAAGCCTTCTTTCAAAAGGCCCGGATGCCTCTTTTCTAGAGGCCCGGAAGCCTCCTTTCTAGAGGCCCGGAAGCCTCCTTTCTAGAGGCCCGAAAGCCTCCTTTCTAGAGGCCCAGAGCCTCCTTTCTAGAGGCCCGAAGCCTCCTTTCAAGAGGCCCGAAGCCTCCTTTCAAGAGGCCCGGAAGCCTCCTTTCAAGAGGCCCAGAAGCCTCCTTTCAAGAGGCCCGGAAGCCTCCTTTCAAGAGGCCCGGAAGTCTCCTTTCTAGAGGCCCGAAGCCTCCTTTCTAGGGGCCCAGGCCTCCTTCAAGAGGCCCGAAGCCTCCTTTCAAGAGGCCCTGAAGCCTCCTTTCAAGAGGCCCAGGCCTCCTTTCAAGAGGCCCTGAAGCCTCCTTTCAAGAGGCCCAGAAGCCTCCTTTCAAGAGGCCCAGGCCTCCTTTCAAGAGGCCAGAAGCCTCCTTTCAAGAGGCCCGGAAGCCTCCTTTCAAGAGGCCCGAAGCCTCCTTTCAAGAGGCCCAGGCCTCCTTTCAAGAGGCCCAGAAGCCTCCTTTCAAGAGGCCCAGAAGCCTCCTTTCAAGAGGCCCAGAAGCCTCCTTTCAAGAGGCCCAGAAGCCTCCTTTCAAGAGGCCCGGAAGCCTCCTTTCAAGAGGCCCAGAAGCCTCCTTTCAAGAGGCCCGGAAGCCTCCTTTCAAGAGGCCCGGAAGCCTCCTTTTAAGAAGCCCGGTAGCCTCCTTTCAAGAGGCCCGGAAGCCTCCTTTCAAGAGGCCCGGAAGCCTCCTTTCAAGAGGCCCAGAAGCCTCCTTTCAAGAGGCCCGGAAGCCTCCTTTCAAGAGGCCCGGAAGCCTCCTTTCAAGAGGCCCGGAAGCCTCCTTTCAAGAGGCCCGGAAGCCTCCTTTCAAGAGGCCCGGAAGCCTCCTTTCAAGAGGCCAGAAGCCTCCTTTCAAGAGGCCCGGAAGCCTCCTTTCAAGAGGCCCGAAGCCTCCTTTCAAGAGGCCCAGGCCTCCTTTCAAGAGGCCCGGAAGCCTCCTTCAAGAGGCCCGGAAGCCTCCTTTCAAGAGGCCCGGAAGCCTCCTTTCAAGAGGCCCGAAGCCTCCTTTCAAGAGGCCCGGAAGCCTCCTTTCAAGAGGCCCGAAGCCTCCTTTCAAGAGGCCCGAAGCCTCCTTTCAAGAGGCCCGGAAGCCTCCTTTCAAGAGGCCCGGAAGCCTCTTTTCAAGAGACCCTGAAGCCTCCTTTCAAGAGGCCTGGAAGCCTCTTTTCAAGAGGCCCAGAAGCCTCCTTTCAAGAGGCCCTAAAGCCTTCTTTCAAGAGGCCTGGAAGCCTCCTTTCAAGATGCCCAGAAGCCTCCTTCCAAGAGGCCCGGAAGCCTCCTTTCAAGAGGCCGGGAAGCTTCCTTTCGATAGGCCCGGAAGCCTCCTTTCAATAGGCCCGGAAGCCTCTTTTCAAGAGGCCCTGAAGCCTCCTTTCAAGAGGCCCGGAAGCCTCCTTTCAAGAGGCCAGGAAGCCTCCTTTCAAGAGGCCCGGAAGCCTCCTTTCAAGAGGTCCGGAAGCCTCCTTTCAAGAGGCCCAGGCCTCCTTTCAAGAGGCCCAGAAGCCTCCTTTCAAGAGGCCCGAAGCCTCCTTTCAAGAGGCCCGAAGCCTCCTTTCAAGAGGCCCGGAAGCCTCCTTTCAAGAGGCCCGAAGCCTCCTTTCAAGAGGCCCAGGCCTCCTTTCAAGAGGCCCAGCCTCCTTTCAAGAGGCCCAGGCCTCCTTTCAAGAGGCCCGGAAGCCTCCTTTCAAGAGGCCCAAGCCTCCTTTCAAGAGGCCTGAAGCCTCCTTTCAAGAGGCCCTGGAAGCCTCCTTTCAAGAGGCCCGGAAGCCTCCTTTCAAGAGGCCCAGAGCCTCCTTTCAAGAGGCCCGGAAGCCTCCTTTCAAGAGGCCCGAAGCCTCCTTTCAAGAGGCCCGGAAGCCTCCTTTCAAGAGGCCCGGAAGCCTCCTTTCAAGAGGCCCGGAAGCCTCCTTTCAAGAGGCCCAGGCCTCCTTTCAAGAGGCCCGGAAGCCTCCTTTCAAGAGGCCCGGAAGCCTCCTTTCAAGAGGCCCGGAAGCCTCCTTTCAAGAGGCCCGGAAGCCTCCTTTCAAGAGGCCCGGAAGCCTCCTTTCAGGAGAGCCGGGAGCCGCCTTTGAAGAGGCACGGAAGCCTCCTTTCAAGAGGCCCGGAAGCCTCCTTTCAAGAGGCCCGGAAGCCTCCTTTCAAGAGGCCCGGAAGCCTCCTTTCAAGAGGCCCGGAAGCCTCCTTTCAAGAGGCCCGGAAGCCTCCTTTCAAGAGGCACGGAAGCCTCCTTTCAAGAGGCCCGGACGACTTCTTTCAATTGGCTTGGAAGCCTCCTATTAAAAGACTTAGAAGCCTTCTTCCAAGAGGCTTGGAAACCACCTTTCAGGAGGCTTTGAAACCTCCTTTCAAGAGGCTCGGAAGTCACCCTTCAAGAGGCTCGGAAGCCTATCTTAAAGAAGCTTTAAATGGCTCTAGAAGAGGCAAAAAGGCTCTTTAAATGGCCCATAAGTCTCTGTTTAGGAGGATCGAAAGCCTTTTTTAAAAAAGCTCGGAAGGGTCATTTCAAGAGGCTCGGAGGGCTCCAATCAAGAGTCTCGGAAGGCTCCATTCAAATGGCTCGGAAGCCTCCTTTCAAGAGGCTCGGAATCCTCCTTTCAAAAAAGGCTCTTAAAAGGCTCAAAAGCCTCCTTTCTAAAGGCCCGGAATAGGCTCGGAAGCCTCCTTTCAAGATGATCGGAAGCGTCCTTTCCAGAAGCTCCAAAACCTCCTTTCAATTGGTTCGGGAGCCTCATTTCAAGATGCTCGGAAGCGTACTTTAAAAAGAATGAATTGGACATTTGCGGGGAATAATACAAATTTCAGCCCAAAGAGGAGGAGGAGTCATACATTTTTTAAGCTTTCTCGTCCATTTTTCATATATCTTAGGAGTTGCGCTTATTTTTATTTACAGCAAAAAATAGGGGGCACCTCAATTAATGCAAAACTCTCATGAAAAAGGTTGAGAAACACTTACTCGTCGAGTTGTAAACAAAATTTAATTATTGCTGCTGCACTTTTCCGTACCAATTGTATCACTATTACAAACAAGCGATTCAGTCATTAATTTTCAAAACAGCGTGATGGAGGCTTGAGCCTTAAAATGCACGGGCACCAAAATCCGGCTTTAAATTTTCCCGAGGTGTAAGGAAGCCTTAGCATTGGCCCAAGGTCCCAGTCATTTTTGAACAGCTTCTGTTCATGAGATCGATGGCCCAACAATCTCATCCCCAGACCCATTCCGACATTGACGGTATTCAGTATATGAGTATATGTCTCTTCGGGATATGAATCATAGCAGTACAAAATTATCATCAAAGTTTATATGAATGCGAAAGAGTATGAACCTCACATTTTTCTTTTCCGTAGCCCTTTCAAGCATCAAATAAGGATTTTCAATTGTTCCAAACCTTCTGTTTACTCAGTCCGTATCACTTCAGTTCCTTTCCTATCGCTTTCTCTATAATTGCCACAAAATATACCTACAAAGTGAGCTCCAACCACCCACCTCGTGATTGCCTCAATCATCATCGTCATCATTATTGCCGTCTTGTTCGTTGCCGTCATTGAAAAGAGGTCCCCCTGGAAAGGTACGTCTGAGCTTCCGTTCCGACTGGTTTCCATTTTTTTTTTCAAACTAGACATGTGTCTCTCCAGCATTCTCAAAATCTGAGCAAAAAATAACAAGCCGCACACACATATGCTCGGCAAACATTCATCTCGGTATGATAATGCAGGGATCCACATTCGGAGAGAAAAGGGACCTCTTTCGAAATCAAACATTGCTTGTGACAGAGATGAAAATTTTGTACTTTTTTCCTGAAAGGAGATTTTGGGCATTGATACGGAGGACATGCTGTCGCTTGTCGGTTAAATGTCACATGATTCCGAATACGGTTCAGTCGGTTCATTGTGCAGAGACCGAACAAGTTTTCCCAAGAACTGCTTTGATGTCACAATCCATATGGAAGCGTTTAAATCTCCGATGAATTTTATTAGGCAGCTGATTGTCTGTGATTAATCAGGCTGAAATGTGTGCTCTGTTCAAACATGTGACTGAATACGAGTTGGCGAGAAGTGAAAAATTGGGGGTGTTTCAATCCGGAGTTTGTTCGCATATGTCACGCCTTAATTGAGGTTTAATGGAGCCATACTGAAGCGTCTTCATTCGGAGCTACACAGATTTAATTTACTCAGAGGATCAAAAAATGCAATTACTCGATAATTGAAATCGTAATTTCGCTTCTTTAATACCGACAGCTCACTGTAGGATGGGCAATTGTTCGAGTTTTGCTTCATATAACAAATAATTTAAATAGGTACATACATGAATTATTCTCCGGTGAATGCCAGAGTACTCTTCAATCTGTCAGATGTGCTGTTCCCCTTGGAACGAAAAACGAAAAGACAATATGGAAACATTTCGAAAAGCGTATGTCGACAGCCACGTACATACAACTCATTTTAAATATTTAAACGAACAAGACAAAAGCAGCTGAACTTCGGGCATGCACGGGGTGAGTTCTCCGTACAGGTATGTGCTAAGGTTGTTGCGTTGGTGCCGACCCGGACCTGAAACTGCGGCTTCCGTCTCATCAGGTTTGAGTTTCTGGGAAAACTTTTCCAGGGGCACTTGTTCCGACGATGAGGGGAGTTCTCACGCATGGCATTCGTACTTGCAGCAGGTAAATTTTCCGTCGAATGGAATAGTATGAAGTACACACTTGGCAGGGTACGTTGAATGTAGATGATGATGAACGATGAGTTTTTATTTTTCAAAAGTACATATTTTCACCTTCCATTTTTTGCCAGCAGTAATGTGGTTTACTTAAACGGAAACTTTTCTGCGGAAAAAATGCTCCGGTTATTATTTTTTCATTTCCGTTGTTAAAATACAATTCAAGTGTACTCATTCTATTATTTCATCTTCATTAAAGAAACATGACATCAATTGTCTTCTTATGGATAACAATCTGGAGCGAGGCTTTATGTGAAGCGGTTAGTATTAGTCTGTCTCCTAATTACTAATTATTTTTCGAAAGTTTAAAATATGGGATATTCTTTGGACTTTGTATGCGAAAACAATATTTCCGTTGAAAGTTCTTCGGGTTTTCAACCAGAATTTCATTGTCATTCTAACACGAAATTCTTGGGAATTCATTTGAGAAATTCTTTGGTATTTACATTGTCACTTCTGTGGGAAATTCTTTGGAATTTCCATGGAAGTTGTGGCAAATTCCACGCAATCATACTACTGATACTGCAGAAATGCCGCAAACACCACAAGGCCACACATTATCTATTCAATGAATTCAAAATCACATGCCACACAATTTATCGACGCCAGCCGTGGCAGTTAATGGATTTCCGGATAAACTGAAACCGTGTCAATGAAGGTATCTACCCTAGCAACACACTTGTCATAGACGAGTTCATGTGACATAAGTACAACCAGGGGGCAACCAACTCTAAACATCGAGACAGTTTTACTTTTCGTCCCGCAATAATATTTCGCAGTATTTCTAGTATCGATGATTTTCTTAATCCAAAGTAGCAGTTGTTAGATCAGTTGCTATGGGATGTGTAAATGAATCGTTTGTTTGAGAAAGTTCCTTACGGGACATTTTCGGACAATGTACAAGAATTATTGCTTGAAATATTTCAAACCACCCATTTAAACCTAATTTAAACCAGAGCATAAATTGAACGTTATGACAGGTATGATTTGTTTACCCACTGTTACTGACTGGTTTTTCATTGATCAGGCATCAATTGTATTCCAGTAGCTTTTTTGTAGTTTCCGGTTTTCTCATTAAAGAAGTTTCACTACAATTGCGGTCGTTCAATAAACTGTGTGTTTTGGATCAAATGTCTAGTCAAGTGCCTCGTTGTTAGGGAATTTCTTGTTGCCACCAAATATACTTCCGGGTCTTATCTCGACCATTACAGTGTTTGCGGTGGAACCTAACCTCAATTTGAGTACCACGCACATTCATCATCAATTGGCACATCTCGTCACGGATAAACTGAAATAGAAGTACCAGACCCCCAGTAATTGGAGGTACCAGGTGAGTACCATTCCGATCGCTTAAGCTTAAGTAAATTTACTATATCGCTTGCGGTACTTCTTGGTCTTTTTTCGACCGTTTCAGCTACGGAAATTCGAACAGCTGTTTCCGTAACTATGCCCGATAAGAAGCTGAAATCCAAGGAGTTGAAGCGGAAGAATGTCATTGAAGGAATGAAAAGTGTTGAAGAGTTTCTGCGGATATACGATTCTACCGAGCATGCTCACGAAGTCCGTTTGCGATTAGAGAGGCTAGATGAACTGATAGAGACGTTTGAAAACGTGCAAAGCGAATATGAATAACTTGATGAGACAGAGGAGCTCATGCAAGCAAACCTGGAGTGTCGTGCAAAAATAGAAGAATTGTATTTACGTGTGAAAGCTGGATTGCCGACGAAGATTTCGGATACTGTGAACCCGACCTTATCCGCTCCGTGCGCCCCGAACACGCCATTAGCACCGTCCCCGCTATCTAATGTTAATGGCGATTTTAATGGTTGGCTTACATTTCACGACACATTCGTCTCCATGATCCTGGCTGAGATATCATGTGTGCCAAAGTTCCACTATTTAAGAGCCGCATTAAAAGGAGAAGCGGCGAATTGGATTAAATCAATCACGATTACCGCTAACAATTATGCTGTCGCTTGGGAAGCATTAGTACAACGGTACTCGAATAAGGTATTGCTGAAGAAAAAGCACATCAGAACTCTGCTGAAGTATCCCAAAATTCCGAATCACTCCGTTGATGCCTTGCATAAAATCGTGGATGAGTTCCAGAGGCATACGAAAGTATTGGAGCAGTTGGGAGAACCTGTGGCGCAATTCAGCTCCATACTCATGGAAATATTAGAGGACAAGTTAGATGATGCTTCTATTGCATAGGAGGAATCTATTTCATCGGACCAGCAGCCAACTTATACCAAAATGATTGAATATCTCCAGAAAAAAAGCTCGTATCGCCCGTCGATGAACTGCTTGAGCGATTTTGGAGATTGGAGGAAGTTACTGGATCAAGCTATTCTATTGATGAACGTCGGTGTGATGACTTATTCTGCGAGACAAGAGATCAAGAGATCATGAAGGTAGATACATCGATACTGCCGAAAGTCCCGCAGTACGAGCAGATGATTGGAGATTCTAAAACAAACGCATTCCGACGTCTCCGCTGGTTGGAGCGAATGCTGGACAGGAAAGACGAGCTAAAATCCCAGTATCACGAACAAAAGTACGTATTTCGGTTTGATGTGTCCGTTACTTTGGCATCGCAAGAAGCTATGAAGCGCAGTATGCTATCGGCCATTGCCCAACTGTATGATCCACTGGGTCTGGTATCTCCTGTGGTCATTCAAGCAAAAGTAATGATGCAGCATTTGTGGCTTTTGTCTTTGAATTGGGATGACCAGGTACCACCAGAAACTCAACGTAAATGAAATCGCTTTTGTCAACAACTGTCCTATCTATCCAAGTTTCGAATCGACCGTTGTGCCTTTTCATCAAATATGAATCAAGTAGATGTAGAAATACAAATGTTTTGGCGATGCATCTGACGCAGCATATGGAGCTTGCATTTATGTACGGTCTATGGAAACGGGTGGAAGTTTCAAGGTGAGGTTGGCGCGATGCAGCCTATTTTTCGGGGTATACCCATTATGATTAACGTACTTATGCCTAACGTACTTATACCTAACGACGTTGACTCTATTTTTCGTGTGCTGCTCGCCGGAGTTGAAATTCTTCTGTACGCGGACGACATCCTCCTTGTGGTGCGTGGAGCAAAATGGGAAGGTTTGCACCGCAGACTGCAAACCGCCATCAAAGCTGTGGACAAGTGGGCAAACAGCGTGGGATTCTCCATATCTGCGGCGAAGTCCCAAACATTTTACTGCAGCCCGAATGCGCGTCGAGAGCTGGTGCAACATATCTCCATCGATCGAACGCGCGTTCCAAAAACAAACCGCCTACGGATCCTGGGCGTCATTCTAGACCAGCGGTTCTCAACCTTTTTCTTGAGAGGTAACCCTTCGAACTTTTTCATTAAATGAGGTATTCCCTTTTGATAGTAGGCTTCCATGCCTCTTGAAAGAATAATTCCGAGCCCTTTGCAGGCAGGCTTCCGAGCATCTTGAAAAAAGCTTCTGAATCTCTTGAAAATAGGCTTCCGCAGCTCTTGATAGAGGCTTCTGAGCCTCTTGTAAAGAGGCTTTCGAGTCACTTGAATGGCGGCTTTAGAATGACGGCATCTTGAATGGATGCTTCTGAGCCTATTTAAAGAAGAATTCCGAGCTTCTTAAAGGGAGGCTTCCGAGGTTCTTGAAAGAAGGCTTTCGAGCCTTATGAAATGAGCTTTCTTAGAATTTTGAATTTTGAATTTTTTCTGTTACTCTTAAAAGGAGGCCTCTGAGCCTTTTGAAAGAATCTTCTGAATCTCTTGAAAATATGCTTCCGCACCTCTTAATAAAAGGCTTCTGAGCCTCTTGTAGAGAAGCTTTCGAGCAACTTGAACAGTGGCTTTTGAGCTACTTAAAAGAAGGCTTCCTTTGCATCTTTAAAGGGTGCTTCTGAACCTCTTGAAAGTATGCTTTCAACCCTCTTGGAAGAAGCCGAGCTTCTTGAATGGAGGCTTCCGATTCACTTGAAAGTAGGCTTTCGAGACTCTTAAAAGGACCCTTCCTAGCTTTTTGAAAAAAGGCTTTCTGCCCTACTAAAAGGAGGCTTCCGAGCTTCCTGAAATTAGGCTTCCGGCCCTTTTGAAAGGAGTATTCCGAGCCTCTTGAAAGGAGTCTTCCGAGCCTCTTTAAAGGAGCCTTCCGAGCCTCTTGAAAGGAGGCTTCCGAGCCTCTTAAAAGGAGGCTGCCGAGCTTCTTAAAAAGAGGTTTCCGAGCCTCTCAAGAGGAGGCTTCCGAGCCTCTTAAAAGAGGCTTCCAAGCCTCTTGAAAGGAGGCTTCCAAGCCTCTTAAAGGAGGCTCTAGGAGGCTTTCAAGCCTCTTAAAAGCAGGCTTCCGAGCCCCTTGAAAGAAGGCTTCCAAGCCCCTTGAAAGGAGGCTTCCAGGCCTCTTGAAAGGAGGCTTCCAGGCCTCTTGAAAGGAGGCTCTGAGCCTCTTGAAAGGAGGCTTCCAGGCCTCTTGAAAGGAGGCTTCCAGGCCTCTTGAAAGGAGGCTTCTGAGCCTCTTGAAAGGAGGCTTCCAGGCCTCTTGAAAGGAGGCTTGAGCCTCTTGAAAGGAGGCTTCCGGGCCTCTTGAAAGGAGGCTTCTGAGGCCTCTTGAAAGGAGGCTTCCAGGCCTCTTGAAGGAGGCTTCTGAGCCTCTTGAAAGGAGGCTTCCAGGCCTCTTGAAAGGAGGCTTCGAGCCTCTTGAAAGGAGGCTTCCGAGCCTCTTGAAAGGAGGCTTCCAGCCTCTTGAAAGGAGGCTTGAGCCTCTTGAAGGAGGCTTCTGAGGCCTCTTGAAAGGAGGCTTCTGAGCCTCTTGAAAGGAGGCTTGAGGCCTCTTGAAAGGAGGCTTCCGAGCCTCTTGAAAGGAGGCTTCCGAGCCTCTTGAAAGGAGGCTTCCTCTTGAAAGGAGGCTTCCGAGCCTCTTGAAAGGAGGCTTCCAGGCCTCTTGAAGGAGGCTTGAGCCTCTTGAAAGGAGGCTTCCGAGCCTCTTGAAAGGAGGATTCTGAGCCTCTTGAAAGGAGGCTTCCGAGCCTCTTGAAAGGAGGCTTCCGAGCCTCTTGAAAGGATGATTTCAAGTCTTTTGAAAGTCGAGGCTTCCGAGCCTCTTGAAAGGACGCTCCCGAGCCTCTTGAAATGAGGCTTCCAAGCCTCTTGAAAACGAGCCTGCCGAGCCTCTTGGAAGAAGGCTTTTGAGCCTCTTGAAAGGAGGCTTCCAGGCCTCTTGAAAGGAGGCTTCTGAGCCTCTTGAAAGGAGGCTTCCAGGCCCTTGAGAGGAGGCTTCCAAGCCTTTTGAAATGAGGTTTCCGCGCCTCTTAAAAGAAGCCTTCTGAGTCTCTTGAAAGGAGGCTTCCGAGCCTCTTAAAAGGAGTCTTCCAGGCCTCTTCCGTTAGCCTTTCAGGCCTCTTGAAAGGAGCCTTCTGAGCTTTTTGAAAGGAGCCTTCCAGGCCTCTTGAAAGGAGCCTTCCTGAGCTTTTGAAAAAGGCTTTCTGCCTTACTAAAAGGAGGCTTCCGAGCTTCCTGAAATTAGGCTTCGAGCCTCTTGAAAGGAGTCTTCCAGGCTTCTTAAAAGGAGACTTCCGAGCCTCTTTAAAGGAGCCTTCCAGAGCCTCTTGAAAGGAGGCTTCTGAGCCTCTTAAAGGAGGCTCCTGAGCTCTTAAAAGAGGTTTCCGAGGCCTCTTAAAGAGGCTTCCAGCCTCTTAAAGGAGGCTTCCAAGCCTCTTGAAAGGAGGCTTCCAAGCCTCTTAAAGGAGGCTCTAGGAGGCTTTCAAGCCTCTTCAAAGGAGGCTTCCGAGCCCCTTGAAAGAAGGCTTCCAAGCCCCTTGAAAGGAGGCTTCCGAGCCTCTTGAAAGAAGGCTTCCCAGCCTCTTGAAAGGAGGCTTCCGAGCCTCTTGAAAGTAGGCTTCCGAGCCTCTTGAAAGGAGGCTTCCGAGCCTCTTGAAAGGAGACTTCCGAGCCTCTTGAAAGAAGGCTTCCAGGCCTCTTGAAAGGAGGCTTGAGCTCTTGAAAGGGGGCTTCCGAGCCTCTTGAAAGGAGGCTTCCGAGCCTCTTGAAAGGAGGCTTCCTGAGCTCTTGAAAGGAGGCTTCTGAGCCTCTTGAAAGGAGGCTTCTGAGCCTCTTGAAAGGAGGCGTCTGAGCCTCGTGAAAGGAGGCTTCCGAGCCTCTTGAAAGGAGGCTTCTGAGCCTCTTGAAAGGAGGCTTCTGAGCCTCTTGAAAGGAGGCTTCCGAGCCTCTTGAAAGGAGGCTCACGAGCCTCTGGAAAGGAGGCTTCTGAGCCTCTTGAAAGGAGGCTTCTGAGCCTCTTGAAAGGAGGCTTCTGAGCCTCTTGAAAGGAGGCTTCTGAGCCTCTTGAAAGGAGGCTTCCGAGCCTCTTGAAAGGAGGCTTCTGAGCCTCTTGAAAGGAGGCTTCTGAGCCTCTTGAAAGGAGGCTTCTGAGCCTCTTGAAAGGAGGCTTCCGAGCCTCTTGAAAGGAGGCTTCCGAGCCTCTTGAAAGGAGGCTTCCGAGCCTCTTGAAAGGAGGCTTCTGAGCCTCTTGAAAGGAGGCTTTAGAGCCTCTTGAAAGGAGGCTTCTGAGCCTCTTGAAAGGAGGCTCTGAGCCTCTTGAAAGGAGGCTTTTTAGCCTCTTGAAGCCCCTTGAGCCTCTTGAAAGGAGGCTTCCGAGCCTCTTGAAAGGAGGCTTCTGAGCCTCTTGAAAGGAGGCTTCCGAGCCTCTTGAAAGGAGGCTCTGAGCCTCTTGAAAGGAGGCTTCTGAGGCCTCTTGAAAGGAGGCTTCTGAGCCTCTTGAAAGGAGGCTTCCTGAGCCTCTTGAAAGGAGGCTCTGAGCCTCTTGAAAGGAGGCTTCCGGGCCTCTTGAAAGGAGGCTTCTGAGCCTCTTGAAAGGAGGCTTCCGAGCCTCTTGAAAGGAGGCTTCTGAGCCTCTTGAAAGGAGGCTCTGAGCCTCTTGAAAGGAGGCTTCCGAGCCTCTTGAAAGGAGGCTTCTGAGCCTCTTGAAAGGAGGCTCTGAGCCTCTTGAGAGGAGGCTTCCAAGCCTTTGAAAGGAGGTTTCCTGAGCCTCTTGAAAGGAGGCTGGAGCCTCTTGAAAGGAGGCTTCTGAGCCTCTTGAAAGGAGGCTTCCGAGCCTCTTGAAAGGAGGCTTCCAGGCCTCTTGAAGGAGGCTGGAGCCTCTTGAAAGGAGGCTTCCAGAGCCTCTTGAAAGGAGGCTTCTGAGCCTCTTGAAAGGAGGCTTCTGAGCCTCTTGAAAGGAGGCTTCTGAGCCTCTTGAAAGGAGGCTTCTGAGCCTCTTGAAAGGAGGCTCTGAGCCTCTTGAAAGGAGGCTTCCGAGCCTCTTGAAAGGAGGCTTCTGAGCCTCTTGAAAGGAGGCTTCTGAGCCTCTTGAAAGGAGGCTTCTGAGCCTCTTGAAAGGAGGCTTCTGAGCCTCTTGAAAGGAGGCTTCTGAGCCTCTTGAAAGGAGGCCTGAGCCTCTTGAAAGGAGGCTTCCGAGCCTCTTGAAAGGAGGCTTCTGAGCCTCTTGAAAGGAGGCTTCTGAGCTCTTGAAAGGAGGCTTCTGAGCCTCTTGAAAGGAGGCCTGAGCTCTTGAAAGGAGGCTCTGAGCCTCTTGAAAGGAGGCTTCCTGAGCCTCTTGAAAGGAGGCTTCTGAGCCTCTTGAAAGGAGGCCTGAGCCTCTTGAAAGGAGGCTTCTGAGCCTCTTGAAAGTAGGCTTTTGAGCCTCTTGGAAGGAGGCTTCTGAGCCTCTTGAAAGGAGGCTTCTGAGCCTCTTGAAAGGACGCTTATGAGCCTCTTGAAAGGACGCTCTGAGCCTCTTGAAAGGAGGCTTGAGCTTCTTGAAAGGAGGCTTCTGAGCCTCTTGAAAGGAGGCTTCTGAGCCTCTTGAAAGGAGGCTTCTGAGCCCCTTGAAGAGGCTTCCAAGCCTCTTGAAAGGAGGCTTCTGAGCCTCTTGAAAGGAGGCTTCGAGCCTCTTGAAAGGAGGCTCGAGCCTCTTGGAAAAAGGCTTCAGAGCCTCTTGAAAGGAGGCATCTGAGCCTCTTGAAAGGGGGCTTCTAAGCCTCTTGAAAAGTGGCTTTTGAGCCTCTTGAAAGGAGGCTTCTGAGCCTCTGGAAAGAGGCTTCTGAGCCTCTAGAAAGAAGGCTTTCGAGCCTCTTGGAAGGAGACTTCTGAGCCTCTGGAAAGGAGACTTCTGAGCCTCTTGAAAAGAGACTTCTGAGCCTCTTGAGAGGAGGCTTCCAAGCCTTTTGAAAGGAGGTTTCCACGCCTCTTGAAAGAAGCCTTCCGAGTTGAGTTAGCCTTTCGAGCCTTTTGAAAGGAGCCTTCCGAGCCTTTTGAAAGGAGCCTTCCGAGCCTCTTGAAAGGAGCCTTCCGAGCCTCGTGAAAGGAGCCTTCCGAGCCTCTTGAAAGGAGGCTTCCGAGCCTCTTGAAAGGAGGCTTCCGTGCCTCTTGAAAGGAGGCTTCCGAGCCTCTTCCGTTAGCCTTCCGAGCCTCTTAAAGGAGCCTTCCGAGCCTTTTGAAAGGAACCTTTCGAGCCTCTTGAAAGGAGCCTTCCGAGCCTCGTGAAAGGAGCCTTCCGAGCCTCTTGAAAGGAGGCTTCCGAGCCTCTTGAAAGGTAGCTTCCGTACCTCTTGAAAGAAGGCTTCCGAGCCTTTTGAAAGGAGGCTCCTGAGCCACTTGAAAGGAGCCATTTGAAAAGAACCTTCCTAGCCTTTTGAAAGGAAGCTTGAGAGCTTTTTGAAAGAAGGCTTCCGACTCTCTTAAAACAAAGCATCCAGGCCTCTTGCAAGGAGACACAGGTCTCTTGAAAGGAAGCTTTCGAACTTTTCGAAAGAAAGCTTCTGAACATCTTAAAAGGAGGCATTCGTTCTGCTCTGAAGACGGCTTCCGTTAACCGTAGAAAGATGCTCCTAAGCCTCTTGCAACGAAGCAACTGAACTTTTCTGAAAAAAAGCCTACATGCCTCTAAAATTGAGGCTTCCAAACCTTTAGATTTTAGATTTTAGTTCAAAAGCATGTTTCTAAAATATTATTCAACATTTTGTTTAGATTGTTTAGATTGTTTAGATAGATAACAATAAAGACTTTTTATATTTTCTCGTTCATCATTTATCCATTTGATCTATTGTTCCGCAACCCTTCCTATTATGTTCTATTTGAAGAGACAAAGTTTTGAAATAAAAAATCACAATTATCAAATTTTATCAATAAGCTCCGATTAGAATTGTAATACGTCCATTATGCCATTATGCATTTTTATCCGAGGTACCCCCTAGGGCCAGCGAAGGTACCCCAGGGGTACATGTACCCCAGGTTGAGTGCCGTTGCTCTAGACCGAACGCTCACGTTCAAACCACACTGTACAGCCGTAAAGAAAGCGATTGCGAATCCTTCAGATGATTGGAGCGAAACTCCCGCGTGGTAGTCGTGCAACCCTACTGCAGGTTGGCTCAGCGCTAGTCGCAGCAAAGCTGACATACGTAATAGGACTAGTGAGCCGAGGAGGGCCTGAGACCCAACAAACCCTCTCCTCACCGTACAACAAAATGGTACGCTACGCTTCAGGAGCATTTGTGACCAGCCCAACTATCGCGGTCATGGCCGAAACTTTCCCTTTCGAATTCCTCGCAGCTCAATCTGTAGCACGAACGGCCATCCGGATCCTAGCTAACAGCCAACACAACAGCACCCTTCCTCTGATCCGGCGAACATTAGATCGTATCTTGCAGCTTACGGGTACAGCATTTCCCGCCATCAGTAATTTAATAAGACAGAGCAATCGCATGTGGAATGCACGAAAACCGTCGATAGTGTGAGACGTGAAGAGAAGTGTACGGGCTGGCGACCCACCGGATAAAGTTCGCCCAATTGTCCAGCAGTTGTTATCGATCCGCTTGTAATGATCGACGGTAGTCTACACCTACGGCTCTAAGCAGAATGAAACAGTTGGCTCTGCATTTTACGCTTATGTCGGAACATTCAGTCTACTGAAAGATTGCAGCGTCTTCTCGGCGGAAGCGTATGCCATAAAGATGGCAATAGCGATCCCGAACATCAATACCGAGATGGTGATCCTTACGGACTCAGCAAGTTGCTTACTAGCGTTAGAATCAGGAGCGTCGAAACACCCGTGGATTCAGGAAATTGAACGTGCAGCACAAAACAAACCCGTCCGATTCTGCTGGATTCCAGGGCACGCCGGCATCAACGGTAACATTATGGCTGATCGACTAGCGAATGAAGCCAGGGAACATGCAAGCATCGATATACCCATCCCAGCAGAAGATGTGCTGCAGGTTTTCAGACAGCAAATACGACGCCAGTGGGATCATCAGTGGCTCAATTCCAGTGAAGTGCAGTTGCGAGAAGTGAAAGCCTACACACATAGATGGACGGACCATGCCAACGCTGCTGACCAGCGTGTGCTAATAGGGGAACTGTTCCGATCTCCATCTCACTGTACATATATCCATCTCATCGCTAAACAAAGAAATACGGCACCAAATTCGTCGCTTCTTTTTGTAAACATGCGTGCTCACTGCTGAAAAAAATCACAAAAATAATAAACAAACCAAATTCTTTTCCATTGCTTTGTTTTTGATGGGATGGAAACAGGAGCTATGAGATGAAGTGGCGAACCGTTCCCCTAAGTCTGAGGATTGGTCACATGAGGCTGACCCATACGTTTCTATTAAAGAAGGATCCACCACCCACATGCAAATGCTGCGGAGACACAGCTGACGTACGGCACCAGATCCTAGAATGCCGAAAGTTCGAAAGAGAGAGGGAAGACAGCAGAATCAGCACAATAAGTTTGAGAGAAGCACTGAGCTACAACGAGGAAAACACCGAAAGATTGTTAAAATTCTTACACGAAACAAGACTGTACGCAGAACTGTAAAGGCGGAAATAGGAATATAGAGTGCAGAACGACCTGATATCAATAAACGGAGCTCACCCAACATCAAAACCCGAGGGAAGCAGTATATGAAGCTTCGATGCAGTCGGCAGAATTAAACGAAGTCTTTCCCTAGTACCTGCCGTTGCCGATATATCTGGAGGAATCGTGTGTAGTAGTTTCGACAACTGCTGCACCCGATATTTTTTCAGGTTGCTGCCACACCCACTACACTCACCGGAGAACCTGCCTCCCTCCCCAGAGCCTGCCGGAATATCACACAAAGCATAAATTGCCATAAACCAGAGCATAAATTGACCGTTATGACAGATATCATTGGTTTACCTCCCACTGTTACTGACTAGTTTTTCATTGTACAGGCATCAATTGTAATCCCGTAGTTTTTTTGTAGTTTCCGCTTTTCTCATTAAATTTTCACTACAATTACGGTCGTTCAATAGACTGTGCGTTTTGGATCAAATGTCTAGTCAAGTGCCTCGTAGTTAAGGAATTTCCCGCTGCCACCAGTGAATTTGACATCGATCATCAATCACGATCCAAGCAACACTTCCATTAGTATATCCCCAAGAGATCAAGTTAAAGCCGCTGGAAACCCAGAAATCCTGCTCCTGTGTATGGTCGTCACTGATTTGATCCCTCAAAAACCTTCGAACTATTGAATATCCGAAACCCGTTGCAAAAGGCTATCCCATCCTCATCAGTACTTTTGTACATTCTGAATTCTCAACCAAAAAACCACACTCTGAAAAAAAAAACATACAAAACAATAACTTTCTTAAGAAAGAACTAAATTCTCGTTTGTTTGAGACACTTGACATGTCCATGCACT
Source organism: Armigeres subalbatus (assembly GCF_024139115.2). Lineage (NCBI taxonomy): Eukaryota > Metazoa > Arthropoda > Insecta > Diptera > Culicidae > Armigeres > Armigeres subalbatus. The sequence continues at coordinate 79,790,539 of NC_085140.1, forward strand.
TTGAAGTGCAATTATAGAGCATTTGTTGCCGCTTTTGAACTGCAAGTGTCCCTGTTTTTGTTCATAGCTATAGATCTGTATCGAAAAAATCAAAAGATTCGGTACTGCCCACGATTTCATAGTTGACGTAACAACCAGCACTATCGATGTTGAGAAAACGCATTTTACCCGAATTATCATATAAATCAACAAAATACATGAACTTATCTGACTAAATGGACAATATTATTCATTTTTCTCTACTCACTGTCAAAAGTGAGAAGCGCAAAATGAGGAGTGTGACGTCTCACTACTCACTTCACTCTACTAACTTTTCACAGTGAGAAGTGAGAAGAGAAAAATTAAGGGTAAGAAGTGAGACGTCTCACTTCTCACTCCTCATTTCTTACTTCTCGCTGTCAAAAGTGAGAAGAGAAAATTGTCTCATTTATCACTTCTCGCTTGAATAATGAATTTCGGAAACTCTGAAAAATTCATTCTTTAAGGATTCCATCTACAGAAACTAAGAGAAGATCAACCTATAGGACTGGAAGAATTTATCCTCCGTGAATCCTAGCCAATTTTTCGTATCAGCCTCAAATATTCTATATAATTCCTCTCTCTGACTAATCTGTGTAAGTAATAGTAACACTTGGCACTTGTGGAGATGTAGGACTCCTCGATGTCTTATAGCAATATGCGCCGATCTCAAAATTGATTTCTATTTCTATCGACTGGGAGGACATACATTGGCGCCATTCTTGATTTTGTCAAAATCGAGTACTGCTCAACAAAGGATAAATATTAAATAAAAAACCAGATCTCCATCTATCCCCATAAGAATTGATGATGATCAAATGAATGATTTTTCAGCCCATCGCACTCTCCGAAAGGGTTCCACGTGGGACTGGGTTTTCTTCTGCAATTGCCAATCCGATTAAATCCACTGAAGAAGAACGACAGCGGTCATGATTATTCTGTTCGCTGCAAAAGCCACCATGAGCACAGTTTTGTCCTCAATGCTACTGTGGTAATGATTTCACTGTTCAAGTTCTGAATCCAACTTGTGAATCTTATTATTCATGGGATGTATGCGAGATTGTGGTGCACAATTTAATGCGATGATGATGTCAGCCTCTTGTGCTGCTTCTCCGAGCGTCACATCACGGGCACTGCGTGCGAGACGTGCCCAGAGGAAGGATCGATTGCTCCACGCCGGAATGAATGTAGAGGGCTGGCTGATGAGTATATGGCGCGACGACTGCTTGGCGTCCCCGTCTTTGGTTGTCGTCATCGGCATCGGCATCGGTTTTCCAATTTCATCCGTTTGGATGCTCTGCGGGGAGGGATGAAGGATGGAAGAGTTTTCCCATAGTATTTACATATCATTTCCATGAATGCTTGAAACACAGATAAACCGACAATACGTTTGTGTAGAATATCAGACAGCGAGAGATACGAAGCACGTGCCTCAATCTGCGGTGTCAACCGTTCAAGAAAATTAGAACCTAACGCTTTATCAACAATTGATAAACATTTCCACAGCAGTACGTCCGTTTACCTGTGCTCGATTGCTTCGGCTGCTGGGAAGGTCATGGCAATGGAAGACGAGTGGCGCAGCATCGGGTGATATGGTTCCGCCGAACGGAATGGTCTGGGAAATTAAAAATCCTAAAATAAAACGAATAACGACGAATAAAGCAGCCAGCGGTGGTGGAACGTGGGTGGATCGTGGGAATTGAGATCTGAAAGTCGAAGAAAAGGGTTCTCCCTTCAGTTCATATTTTCAACGAAATAAGCTGTTTATAACCACTTTGGGGGTAATGGAAAAATTGGCTGTCGAGTATGAAATTGATAGCAGCAGGCAATGAAGTTTGGGTTTTTGTTTTCCCTCTGAGCCGCTTATTGTGGGATCAGCCGAAATTGGAATCTGCTCGCCTCGGTGGAGAGGGCCGTTTCGAATTGAATAAATTTGATTCTCAAATGACGACTATGCCAATGGGTGCCGATTTGCCTATTTTGGAGGGAAAATAGCTGGCAGTGATTCGAGGACTGGATAGAACGTGGATGATTCGAAATGGTGATAGAGCATTCATAAACAGATGTTAATGGCAGTCCATATTGGTAGTTGGAATAGGGAATGTCAATGAAATACAGAGTTTCTACACGGGGTCAGAGTGATTATCGTTATTTTATTCATTCGATGTTGCTATTTTACGTAAATGCCCTTCATTCAGAGGACCTCCTTAAGAAGTACCTCAAGAAGAATCCCGAATCAATCGAAATCGTGAATCGTGTCTTATAATTGTAGAGATTCGATCTTGATAAAAGCACTCCCTCTCTGTCCCGGTGTCAATGTCAAAGTAAAGTTATTGTGACAATAATCTACTATGATAGTATACAATATTTTGAGCCTACTACATCTCTCCTTCACGTTAACAGAATTATGTATAACTAGTTTTACAACAATAGAAATAGACATTTTATTGATTCTTTATCTAATGCATTCAAACCTTTATGTTTTGCATTTATTGTTGGTATCTCTCTCGTGCAGTGTGGATTTTTTCACCATTGCGCACTCACTGATATTGGTCATCAAATATTACTTTCGACAATTGAAACGTTGAGTACTCTTGGTTGTTCAATCTGACTACTAACGACTGTTGGTTATATACTATAGTTAAATAACGTAACGTTAATCTTGTTCCGTTCCGTCCATGTTCAACAGAACATGTAATGTTTTCATTTATTATTATTATTATATTTATTTGTGAGGTTTTCGGCCCTGGGCCGTTCACCTCGTATGTTTTCATTTATAATCACCACTTGTATCTATCTTTTTCTTCAATAGTCATCTGAGGAAACATTTTATTCACTCAAACGACTCACTCACATATTTTGTTATTAATCAACTTTTCGAAAATGGTTTCACATTTATTTATGGTTCTGTTTCATCATGTCAAGCTCAGTTATTCCTCCAATAATCTCCGATAATCACAACAAAACCTAGTTGGTAATTTGTAGTTTTATTTCGTTATTTGGACTGCAGTTATTCGTAATGTCTTGCTTTTTAGTACCCAGCGATCCACCTCCTTCCATTAATGGACTGGAATACCTCTGAGTGCTTTCCCTACATTTTGTCTCTATTTATGTATGTCGTTGTTTTTATTGTCAGTAAATCGCTCCAGATAGCCTGAGATTGTGAATCTCCTGTATTTGCTATTAATGGACTGGAATCACTCGTAGTGTTCCCTGCTTTTTATTTTTTTCTCCTTATTTCAAATAGACTGAGATACGGAATCTCCTATATTTGACTCGTATGGACTGGGACTATTAGTAACATCCCCTACATTTGTAATAATATATATAGACTGGATTATATATGTGTACAAAAGTACAATTCTTTGAACAAAATACAACTGCAGTATTCACGTTATTCAGTCAAGGAATTCGTTATCCAATTCTTATGATTGACAAGCAAATATACTTAGTGGTAGTCAGTGGTTAGTTAGTAGTTAACATCCAATTTATGTTCTCGAAAATTTCATTCTTCATCGCTTTACTTTAATTTTTTTTTCAATGCGTTCATCTTCATCAACGGAGTATATTTCATGCCAGATATTTCAGATCCGGTTCATCCTCGTCGCCATTGTAGAGATTCGATCTTGATAAAAGCACTCCCTCTCTGTCCCGGTGTCAATGTCAAAGTAAAGTTATTGTGACAATAGTCTACTATGATAGTATACAATATTTTCAGCCTACTACAATAATCGGAGAATGAGAAATTTAGAGAATTCTCATGGAGTGCTAACGATTAATAATCTTGAATGTATTTTCTATCCAGCGGCACGGGGCCGGAAGGTTTATGGTGGCCCCGATTGCACCCCTAGTACACTAACCCGTCAACCATTTCGATTTCGCCAAAGCAGAGATGCATCTGAACACGAGAACGCGTGTTCTTGTTCAAAACGTTCTGAACACTGCACACTGTTCAAGAGCACTGACCTATCTTAGCAACTTGTAACCTAGGAAAACAAACTCAAGCGACGGCATGCTACTCCTTTTTCGGCTAGTAACGGAACACGTGGGCATCTAACGGATAGAAATCAAGCATGCTGGTATGTTTTTGCATAGTTCTAAATCTAAGGAATCTTAGTTAAATACCATGATCGTTTTGCTTGCGTACCCTGTGCACACTGTGTTCAGAGCTCAAAGCATAGAACACCAAGGCACGCTCTTGGCTCATGTTCTGTTCAGGATGCATCTCTGCGCCAAAGTCAGCTTTAGCCAGGGAGTTAGAAGGTTTTATCTCTACTGCAGCAGTTTTTATGGGAATGCAAAACTTTTCCACTGAAAAGTGCAAATAGACTTTGCACGAATGATGCACTATTCCCAAAATTCACTGAGTCAGATGGCGAGAATATAATATAAGAGCTCTGGAGCAGTTTGCAATGCGGTTCGTATGCATGGTGTGGATTTCACATTTCAGAGTATGAGAAGATCTGAACGTAAATCGCTCCCTATGAGCCATATGCTCGATCGGAAAATCTTTCAATCTTTTCCCGTAAAAATGATACTTCTGTTCAAGATTTGAAAAAATCTGATAACATCGAAGAATAAAGTCGACCAAACAAGACACAAAATGAACTACGGACTTTCAGGAAGCAGAAGAAGGAAAACATAAGTGAATAACATGCTGCATATATCTTCTTCTTCTTCTTCTTCTTCTTGTTGGCATTACATCCCCACACTGGGACAGAGCCGCCTCGCAGCTAAGTGTTCATTAAGCACTTCCACAGTTATTAACTGCGAGGTTTCTAAGCCAAGTTACCATTTTTGCATTCGTATATCATGAGGCTAACACGATGATACTTTTATGCCCAGGGAAGTCGAGACAATTTCCAATCCGAAAATTTCCTAGACCTGCACCGGGAATCGAACCCAGCCACCCTCAGCATGGTCTTGCTTTGTAGCCGCGCGTCTTACCGCACGGCTAAGGAGGGCCCTACTGCATATATCAAAATATGGGCCCATAAGTGAGGGGCATGAAAGCATCATCGTGTTAGCCTCATGATACACAAATGCAAAATTGGTAACATGGCTTATAAACCTCGCAGTTAGTAACTTTGGAAGTGCTTAGAGAACACTAAGCTGTGAGGCGGCTTTACTTTTGTGTGGAAGATTGTTATTCAAAGTGATGATGATGATAAACCATACGTGAAGTTCGGACCAGTGTTTGCACCGGACCATTTTAACATGATTCGTATTGGTAAAGTATTGACGATGTTGATAAGCAAGTTTATTAATGAAAATTCTGTAAAAAAGCAATAATTTTGTAAGCAATTTGTAAGTGTGAAATACTTTCAAATCCATTTGCAGCGATCGATACAATAACAGTTGATGTGCACGTTCAAGAATTTCGGCCGGTTTTGATATCAGTGCATTACACAATGAACACGGTAATCTGGTACAAAGGACACGGTAATCTGGTAAGGAAGCGGACTCCACCATAACTTTGTTAAAATGATTGAAAATGTAGTCGAAATCATTAACAAACGGTCTGTGCTGAAGCTAATGGGTATCATCTGATGGAAATTCCATTCCTTGGCGTACGATCAAAAGGATCTCGAAAAGTTATACTGATCTGCAGTAAAGCATCGTAAAGGACCTAAAAAGCGAAGCAATAATCAAGTATAGTAGACTCTCTACATCTCGATGTTCTATATCTCGATATCTCTCCCTATGTCGATGGTTTCCTTGGTCCCTTTAATCTACATAGATATGGGCGTTCTACATCTCGATAACCTCCCTATCTCGATGTGTACTGATCATATTTTGTTCAGGATTCAGTCTCCATATGTCGATATGTTCAAATTTTTAAGCTGCTAGACCATCTTAGGAAAATAACAAACACATCAACAACAAGAAATGACATTTGTTTTGTTGTCGTTTTTCATAGCAACGAGCTCTTTTGGATCTAGTCTTCTTCTTCTTATTGGCATTACATCCCCACACTGGGACAGAGCCGCCTCGCAGCTTAGTGTTCATTAAGCACTTCCACAGTTATTAACTGCGAGGTTTCTAAGCCAGGTTACCATTTGTGCATTCGTATATCATGAGGCTAGCACGATGATACTTTTATGCCCAGGGAAGTCGAGACAATTTCCAATCCGAAAATTGCCTAGACCGGCACCGGGAATCGAACCCAGCCACCCTCAGCATGGGCTTGCTTTGTAGCTGCGCGTCTTACCGCACGGCTAAGGAGGGCCCAGTCCTTTTCCGATCTAGTACCCATTTCAATTTTTCTTCCATTCCTTGATCTCTTCTTATCTCGATGGTCACTTCAATATCGAGATGTGGAGAGGCGACTGTTTTTCCAAAAATTAAAGTAATAATGTTATTTTTAAATCATGCTTATACTTTCACTTCGAGGTCACTTTCACTTGCATCAAATTGATCCAATTCCAGATAAATTAGCTGAGGAAGTGAAGATCACTTCTAGTGTTCACGAACAATTTACTTCACTCTTCTACAGCTATTCTGAGCAATTCGTTATTTATCCATGGATTTCTGATATTATCGCTCAGCCACTTATATTTCATCAAATAAATCCTCGCATACAAACTACACAAATGATTTCTTGCACTCAATTAGGAATTTTATATTAGTTTGGGAATATGGGCCTTGATGGATGGATTGCTTGTCGTTCCAGAAAGATATCCGAGGATTTGACCATTAGTAAAATTTCCTTCAAGCTGGAACTTCTCGATAATTTTGAACAGTCCGACGTTTTTTCCAACTACGTTATTCCACCTGAAGTGCCTTCCCTCGATCTGGTTGGTTGTGCGCGGAATGTCTTCCAGAACATTATTATAAATTGCTCACAGGGTGAGAGGATAAACTGGCTGCAGTCTTGATATGCGTCCATTCTTCACTATTTTCTTTACTTTGCCAAATACGTAGAATGTCTCTACATACTCGAAAAAAGTCCTGAACTGTGAGGATGCTTTGACTTTCAATCTGGTATCTTGTTGCTGGCAAAAACGCTAGAGCTTGAACCTATTTTAAATGCTTTCCATATTTCTTGATTGGTGGAGAAAGATTTTTGAAGCTTGTGCTGCTGAATGTGCTTGAACAAATTTTTCGAGAAATGGAAAAATAAGCAAACAGTTTAGTTTCCGGAAAATCGGCTTGGCATGAATTAAGTATTGCCTTCTCAAATTCAGATAGTATTAGTGGTGGATAAAGATCAAGATCAAGAACTCTACACGCTTCGGCCTTTTCAACGATAACCACGACAAGCACTTTTCGATACAATGATTCGCATTTCGACGTCATCAGAACATAAACAGATAGAAAAAAAGGCTGATGATCTGGTGGGCAACTAGCATGGATTGTGAGTAGCTACCCGAAAGTCCAGGGACACTATCAAAAGTACCATCTATTACCCAGTACTTCGCTTCTGCCAACCGCTGTAAATCTTTTGTACTCCCAAAAATAATAGCATGGTCTTTGCCTTCCTTCCAGTCAGCAATCAAAAAGCTACCTCCACTAACTGCCTTGTCCTGGATCTACCGGAGTATCTTTCGAAGTATCTTCTACAGGATTATCTACTTGTACATTTAATCCTAAACACTTAGACTTTTCGAAAATTGATGACGAGGTGGGCAAGATCAAGATAATTGATTTCATGACGCACGTTTCGGAATGTTAGCAGATACTTACGAACAATTAATAGAGGGACATCCCAGAGAAACATTTGAAGTCGAACGCGAGCCAGATGAGGAATAAGATTGACTCAATTGAACTGAAAACACATTTTCCGTTGATGTTTCGGAATCAGAACATTCGCTTTCGTTTTCTGACATTTTTATTTTAGCCAGCACTGAGCTAACAATCACGTGTCGTGTTAGATTAATGACTCAGAATAGTAATTCAATCTTGCATGCAACTTATCGCATTAAATTTTGTTCAAACATTTATAACACTAATCCAATTCTCACCATGTATTCGAAACACTGAAGCGTTTAATATTTGTCCAAGAGATAAAAAGTCAGAGTTTTGTTTATGCAGGTTAAGATAGATCTTCCATAAGTGTATCACAAGCTGATACCATGTTTGAAAAAATCGTTATTCTGATTATACGTGGAGTGTTATTTATTATTCACATTTTGGAATTATATAACATTTTAGAAACAATGGCAAGAGCATACCGTAGTGTAAAGATGCCCTATGAAAATAAGTTTTTCGACATACAAGACCAATTTATCAGTGGCCAGAATATATCAGAAAAATGTTAACATCTATAACTCTTGTATACAGCGAAAGACTCAAATTATCAAGTTTCTTCTATGTGAATGGATACCGTGACGTGGGTAAATGGAATGATTTCTTATCATTAATCATAAGACCAAGTTTCAAGCGATACAAACGAGAATTAGTAAACCTTGAAAAGTATTTTAACAGACCTGAAATACAGAAGAAATACTTTTCATTTTGTGTAGTTCATCAGGCCTATGAATATCTTAACGGAGAGAGAAGGAAAATCTGAAATATTTGTAAATATGGAATAAATTTATGTAACTGTATAAAAGTAATCTAAATAGTGAATAATAATCATACTCAACGAAATGTAATTTTATGTAATACGATGACGCATTTTCCAAATAACAAAAGATGAACAGACAGTCGTGTTTTTTTTATTGTGAAAAGAAGGAAAAACCTCCAACGAGTGTGTAGAAAACTGCTGAAGTATTTCTTTTGATATTACATTTTTGTGTGAATATACCGTTTTGACTCAAATCTCGGACAGACTTCCGAGAGATTTATCATGAATATTTCGTTACTATTGTATAAATAAAAGATTTTTCGCGGCAGATGTACGGACTAAAAACATAAGAATCGTCCAACAATGATAAAACGTTGAAATTTTCCATTTTAGTGCATTCAAGGTGATGTTCGGAATTTGCATCAACGAGTTCGGAATTTGATATTTTTTTTAGCATTTGAGCATTTGAGACAAAGTTTGGCAGAATAAAATTATTCAGTATTGATAGTTACAATCAATAAAATATGACTATCAAGCGCTTATATGAAAGTTCTATTCTTGCGCTACCCAATGGAAACAATTGATCTATAAACATATTTGAATTCATGTGCCATAAAGACCTCCGAAGTGAAAAATGTACGTAAGTTTTCGGAATATGAATCAAAACGGTATCGCATACCAAAACTATCATTATGCCAAACGACACTCATTGAGAAATACAAAAAAAATCTAAAAAATTGAAGGAAATCGCAATCTTTCCAAACATTTTACATATTATTATTTATCTGTATATATTGCTACAATAAAATGGACCATAGTTGAATTTATTTTTTGTGTAAAAGAGTATCAACATTTGGAATGTGATGATGAATGAATATAAGACGAGACAACTTAAGTGGATATGATATTCAATTTCAAGCAAACTTCTGATAGAAAATCACAATTGTAAAAAAATTACATGGGACTTTTGTGCGAATCAAGGCAGTATAGTCACCTTTGCAACCTCGTGCATCTTGAGTCTCACCGAGTACATATATTTTGTTTTCAATGCAGCAAAATTAGCTGTATCTGTATATGAAGCGCAGTGTTTCTACTTGCCCCGATGCGCGGGCATGTTGAAACGATGCATATAAAAAAAATAATTACGTAATAGAAATTACATAATAAACGAAAGTTTGATAAGGTTGCTTAATTTTTATTTATGTATGATCTTTGGCCCGAACTATCAAACACCGCAAACGGATTCAAAATTGGTGACTTTTTTGGGCAACGAACGTTTGGCCGAATACCGTTCGATCGAATGCCATTTGGCCGAAGACCACTAGGCCGAAAGTTGGCCGAGTAGCAAATGGCGGAATAGGTTATTTGGCCGAATAGGACATTTGGCCGAATAGGACATTTGGCCGAATAGGACATTTGGCCGAATAGGACATTTTGCCGAATAGGACATTTGGTTGAATAGGTCATTTGAAAATTGAGAAATGAGGTGTGAAAAATGATACGTCTTCTTACTACTTATTTCCCACTTCTCACTTTTTACATTGAGAAATGAGAGATGAGGAGTGAGAAATGAGACGCCGCACTCACAAATGTCATATTCGGCATTTTCAGCCAAATGACCTTTTCGGCCAATTGATTTTCGGCCAGATGGGCTTCTGCCTAATGATTTGGTCGGCCCAGTATTATTTGGCCAAATGGCTTTCGGCCGAATGGGTTTAGACCAAACAACCCTTCCCAATTTTTTTTACAGCACTTCAAAGTTCAACTTTGAAAACACCATTTCAACTTTCCGAGGTGTACCTTATTCAAGTTTCTCTAAAACGGTAAATGTTTTGTGTTTTTAGACCGAACCGAAATACATATGCAGAACTTCTGCTATAAATGAGATTGCATCTACTCCAACAAAAGACGCATCTTTAGATTTGGTTTCTCGCTTTTAACTTCTCATTTTCCAATTCCATTCCCACTTCTCACGTCTTATACAAATATCAAATTTATTTTATGTCACCCCCCCCCCCTTTCAATTTTCCAAAAATATAGAGGGGGCGAAAAAAAATATTTCGAGAGCTTTTATTTTTATTTAATTTTGAGCATCATGTATCACTGGTTTTATTTTGGCACAAATTATATCATTTATAGACCATACATTTGTCACCAAGAGTATTTAAAGTAAAAATACGAGCATATATCTCTATCGGTATGAATATTAGATATCCTTTCAGATCACGAATATTAAAGGGACTCTTGCTCACAGGTTTCGTCTGAAATCCCTTGCAATATGTGACCGATCCATTTCCATCCACGATTTCGAACATCTATTGCTATCGGTATTTGGTATCCATCGGTTGTTCGGCACACGATATCCAACTGTTATCGGCGGAATTAAAAATTTTCACGATAGAGTTTAGAGACGTCCCAAAAAAGCATACGGTCAGCTCGTTGAGCCCACTCCGCAGAAAAGAGCGTCTAAGTGTTCCACAAAAATAAACTGTCAAAAAGCTCAAGGTATGGTATACGGTCAATCGTACCTACCAAGATCTTATCGATTACGTTGAGAAGTGAACATGAAATGCGTCTTTGCCTCACATAAGCGACTATCTGAAGGGGGTCAGACAAAGATATGACCCTATCTAAAAATCGCTTGCATCAATGGACGCCACACAGAGTTTCGTTATTCAGACAATAGAAATTCCTTCCGTTGTCAATGAATATTTAGCAAATAAAGGGACACTTCCACTTTTTTAACCTGCTCCAGAATGATCCGGAGCGGATATTTCACAATAGTTGCTCCAACATTTGCACAAACAGCATAGGGTCAGTCCTGAACACCTCCACCGAAAGCCGATCGACCTTGGGGGCCTCTTGAGATTTCATGCGTCGGATGGCTGCTTTTTGAAGAACACTGGCTGAGACCAACATTCCAGCTGTCCAAGTCAGTGAGTAACTGTACTATTTTGGACCCAAAGATGAAAGTCTTATTTATGGAATAGAAATTCGAAATGAGCTTCAGTTATTGATAAATCAGTGAAATTTGCCATTTTCTGAAATGAAAATATTCCTCGTTTTGGACAGTGCAACATATTTTGGACCCCCAAATGTACAAATTTTGGACATCCCCAATTTAGTCTCTCCAAAGTCGAATTTCTAATTAACCCTGGTAAATTGAGTCGAAGCCAAGTCTTATCTTTCGATTGGCATGCATCAATGAGAAGATTCCTGCGTATTAAATTCACAATTTCGACAAAAACTTATTGTGTATGCTAGATGTACCAGTTGTGGCTATAGCACCAGTTGTCGCACTAGTGCTTTGTATGCCAAACTACCAATCAAATCACCGCAAACCAAGTTCACATCGATAAAGCATATTCATATGATACGATAACACCTTTGATTTCCTCCAAAACAAGCAAAGCATAATTGTAAAAATTGATTTTGCTTAATTTTTGACGTCCTTTGCACCAGTTGTCGCACTAGTGGTCCCAATTTGGCCAGTCCCATAAGAAAACAATGGGATTTGCCAAATAAGGAACCAAAATTAAGAATAGTGCCACAACCGGTGCATGCGTTCCTATTATGGATTAATCAATTTTTATGACTATAACAAATTTTATTGTGGTTTTCACAGCTGTTCTAAGGAGCAGGAAGTAAAACCTTTCGCTTGATATATAATGTCCACCCACATGCCTTTTACTTATTTTTAAATAAATAGTTGTTCTTAAGTATGGCGACAATTGGTACACCTACCCTACGTTCTGAGATTTTCAATGATGTATACTTTTAAGCGTAACGCAATGTAACGCTCGCCTTCTTGAACAAACTAATTTCATCGAAATTTCATCTAAATATCGCTTTTTCGCACGGTAAACCAGTGAAATAGATGCTGAACAATGTTAATTTCCTGAAGCCAATGGGGGAATTAGTAGCGGCATTGTTTTTAGTTCAGAAATCAGAAAAATGTCGCCAAGAGGGTCCAAAATGTGTAGGGGTCCAAATCAAGTTGGTTACCCTAATTAAGGCAATAATCTCCGGGTGCTGCAGCCATCCTTTTTTCATCGGTCAGGAAGTCCACCTATGCCCGACTGTCCTGTCTGCAGCAACGCCCGACTCCCGCTTACAGATAAACATGCCGTTGACGGGTCTCGTAATTTACTCCTCGCCTCTGGTTCTTCCCGTTATTCAGCCTTTGCTACTGTACACTCATAAATCTTCCGTCTTTGCTCACGCTCCTAAATGCGCAGCTCACACAAGTTGTTCTCGACGATTTCGATAAAAGCGTTCCTCGCCGCCCACTACCTGCTGCTACCTGCTACCTTCCAGAACATGCACTACCCGAGTTTCAAGTTCTTCGACGAACGATCTCTTCACAGCTGGATCTTCTAGTCGGTCTATATCGATTCGTTGCCCGAGCCTCTCCTCCAGCCGCTGAATCCGAGCAATGCGTATCTCGTCAATTAGACGGACTCAAGAATGCACCATCTCCGTTTTCAGCTGATCCATTTCCAGAGAAGCCAAAAACTAGTCCTGCCCACTACTAGGTTTTCCAATCTGCCAGATTCACGATTCACGATCTTGGATTTCAGTATGGCAGAGAGTTTGTTTGCACTGAAAATGAATTTTACACCCCCGCCACGGTATACAGAAAACAAGGTAGGCTCGTTAGAAAAATGACACTTCGAATGTGACGCATATTTTATCGCCACATGTTGGAGTAAAAAAGTAAGCATGCTGCGACCGTAGAGCATCGTCTCGGTCAGCCTGTGCGAAGACAGCAGTGATGTCACATGTTTACATTCAAACTGAATGTTTACATACGTGATGAGCCTGCCTTGTTTTTTGTATGCCGTGCACCCCCGCCTTCATATCTTCCACGAATTTGTCAGATTGGAACACCTAGTAATGTATTAATCTAGGTCCTGCCAACTAAAAGCAGCTAAGGGTATGCGATAACACACTTTTTCCTAACGAAACGAAACGAAACGAAATTTAAAATACTTTCGAGACTTCGAAACGATACGAAATCAAGGTTCATTTAATTCGAAATTTTACGAAACGAAACGAAATTTAAATTTTTTCCGCGGAATTTTTATTAAATTGGTTTTACATTATGTACGGAATTCTGATTCACTTTTTCGAAGTCAAATAACTGTTTCACGACCAATAGAGATATAATAACAGAAGAAGCAGTCTGTGATAAATCACCGCATTCTCGTTTATATACCATTGGCGATAAGGCAATACCCGAGCATTCGTGCAGCTTTCAAAGGAATTCATCGTGGAGTGTGTGCTTCCGAATCTGATCAATTTTGTATCAGTTCAGTTGTATATCAGTAAGAATATAAAAATATAGAAATTGTGGAATTTGTCATATACTGATTCAAACTTCGTTCAAAACCTTAGTTCACTTAAGAATTATGTGATTATGCTGAAGCATACTTCATATTGTCTTGTCAGCGTGGCTTTATAGTATTGAGCTAAGTCAAAATTAAAAAAAATGAATGTATAGACTTTTTGTTTTATTTAGTGGGATACTCAATTATGTACCCACATCTGGCAGGCAGATAGAGAATTGATATTACTAGACCAACATTTGAAAAGGGCGTAACAGCCAAAATTTATTCCTTCCGATTCTTCGTCTACATTAGACTGGCCCAGGAAACAAAAGCTTGCTGAATTCTACGGGGCACCCCCTAGGATTGTGCCTTTGGGTAAGAAAATCAATCTCTGAGAATTTCAGCACAATCGCTTGTTGCATAAGCTGGCGCATTTCATTTGAAGTTTGTATGGTGGTTTCAGTCAAAATGCATAGGAAAATACACCTCCGTCACACCTTTCGCCTTTCGTCCACACTTTTCGTTCAGGAAATTGGTTTGGTATGCCCGATTGAGTTCAGAATTGCAACAAAGGCAGTTGATATGTTAAAGATCAATTCCACAGAACATTGTACGATAATTGAATGAACTTTTCTATAGGTTTCGGCTTATCTATTAGGGGTTAGATTGTGCACTTTGGAATTCATTAATTGCCATTAAAAACATACGCATGCCATCAAAAATGCCTGCGATGTGTGGTTTCGCACGCGATCAAACATAAACAGATGAACGCGCGCCACTGCACATATCTAAGCCACCTTTGATAACATGCGCACTTTTTTTATGACAATCAATGAATTTCAAAGTGCGCAGCCCAACTCCTAATAAATCATCCGAAACTTTATAAAAAGTCATTTAATCATCGTATAATGTTCTGTGGAATTGATCTTTATAATATTAACTACCTTTGTTGTAATTCTGAGCTCAATCGGGCATACAGAACCAATTTCCTGAACGAAAGAGTGACGGAGGTGTATTTTCCTATGCATTTTTCCTATGGTGAGCATACATTTGCTCACTAGAAAAATCCTGTGCACCTTTCTAAAATGTCCTATAACTGAGTATATGTGTTTGTGCATATGAGCACAGCTGTTATGGTCAGCATAAGCTGTAAGCAATCATAAGTAAAGAACATTCAGCAATTTTAATGATCTTTCAACCCGTTCTGGATTTTTTTGCAAGTTCTTTGCGAAGATCTTATTGTATACTTGTTTCGGAGTTTCCAATTCATGACTAATAACAATGCTGGTCACGTCCGTACAGTCAATTTAGGATTAGGAGAGGAAAATTAGTTTAACACTCATTGTTATAAAAGACCGATGAATCAGAGCATCTCCGTGAGCGCTACGGGTAAGGAATCGTTGCTTAGTTGAGAAGGTAATTCGTGTGAAGCCACCTTGGCAAGCGACTAAATATTTATTGTAAACGAAGTTAAGAGGACGAAAACTGTGTTTCAAATCAATCCATCGCAAGATCAATTTGCTTCGTTAAATAAGCTTCTACAACATGATCGATACCGTATTAAATAATTGCAATTGCGATGCAGAAATTAGTTTTATCACTTTACGTTCTCCAACACTAGCTGGCGTGATCAGCATCAACACAATCGATTGCATACTGGTTAAACAAATTTCTGCTACGCGAGGTATATTTTCTTCACTTTGCGTTCTCCCGGACTAGCTGCCGTCCCATGACCAACTCCGCACTCATATACACAACAAAATATCACAAAATTTAAATTTGAAAATTGGAAATACTGAAGACGTTTTATAGAAGAAAACTACATACGTATTTGTCGACTCAGAATGGAGTTATGTAGTAAGCCTTTCATAGAAAAAAAATGTAGAAACAAAAGTTTTGAAAACAGTTGTATGATTTTGTTCAGCGGCGCAGCCAAAATTTTTGCTAATATAAAATAAAGTTTAAATTTAAATTTGTTTCGAAATTCCGCGGAATTCCGTTAAATTTCGTTAGAAACTTGTTTTTTCTAGCGAAATTTTTGTAAATTTACGAAACGAAACGAAATCAAGAAATCAGATTTCGCCTTGCTCAAATTCCGCGAAATTCCGCGGAATTTCGTTTCGAACCACCTGAAACGAAATTTTTCGAAATACCGCATATGCTTAAAAGCGGCTCCTAAGAAGTAAGTCAAACGCTGCTGGCTGCAGACGGGAGAAGCGGATGCGGGTGGACTCCCCAGCCAACAATGCAAGGGGAGAAAAGCCGCAACAACCGGCGATAGTCGCCTCCTCTACGATATTTCACGAAGTCGGATTGGAGCAATGAAAGATTGGTGGATGCCAGAGAAAGACGCGACATGCCAGTCACTCAGCGATCCAATTGATCAGCTTAAACGTTAGCTCGACCACTTAGAACAAGTTCTTCAAGTTTTGACGACTTATCCCAATTCGTATATAGGGAAAGGTTGACAATTATCTAACGGCAGCCGGCAGGATTCCGGCCCGGGTGATCATGTGAGAATCATTCTGTCATGCTTTGCATCGTCCTGGTGCAGGTCATTGAATTTCAAGAGTCCCTCCATTTGGTACTGATGGATCACACTGGATCCTGAATGCTGAGCTTCATCGACAATGCCATCGAAATCCAATATCACACCACGTAAGAGCGGAGACGAAATCTGCAAGCAAGCGCTGGCAGGGCATCGCAGCAGAGGCAGACCTGAGATATCCTGGCGACGAAAACCTAACAGAGAAATAAACGAAGTCGATAGGAATCAGCCCAAGACAAGGAAGGAGAGAGAAGGAACCCAATCCCAGTGCCGTATAGCATATGTAACCCATCGCTATTTTTACACAGTATTCTCTGCTTAATTCAATTCTTGAGTTATGCAGACATATCTGGTTAGTTTGTATGAGAGCCCCCCTTTCCAAAGAGAGGAGGGGTCTCAAACCATCTTAAGAACCTTCCCCGGCCTTAACCCTTCCGTTACCAACCCCCCTTTTGAAAACGAAAATAAAAATCTTTTTGGCTGTAACTTTTTTGTCTTTCAACATTTTTTTTCGCAACTTTCACCAAAAGAAGCGGAATTTATTCAAGTTTCAGGGGCTCTATGGATTTTTAGGACTGGCCACTTGATACCGGAGTTATTCCGGATTTAAAATGGGTGTTAGCTTTTGGCCATATGCCAGAACGCATACTTCGGAAATGATTATTTTAGATATTTTGAATAGAAACGACGCATAAACTATACCAAATTTGATCAGGAATTTGATCGGTCCGAAACATAGCCTGAATTCCGGAATCCGGACGTTCTGCCGGAACCTGTTACGGGGTTACTTTACGGAAATAGGCGCATACCATCATGCGACCCATCAAACTTTATAATTTCAAAAGTTATGGTATTCTATGGTAGTGTTGTACTTCCTGGACCGTATTTGAACCTATTGGAACCAGTAAATGGTTTTATCATGTACCGGTTCAAGGCACAATTTTGGAAAAAACAGTAACCCCATCATGTGGCGTATCAAACTTCATGATTTCAAAAGTTATGATATTCTATGGAAGTTTTGTACTTTCTGGACCGTATTTGAACCGATTGGATGCGGTAAACGGGTTTACCAGAGACAAACATACATAACACATTGAACATTCAATCATCAATTTCATCGCCGTACAAACACCTTAGTTGGGCAAATCATGAACCAGATGGCGCTAGTGAGCAAACGTCAAACTCGAGTAAACCCGATGCGTGCCATAACTTTTAAAATCATGGAGTTTGATACGCCGCATGATGGGGTTTTCAAAAATTGTCCTTTGAACCGGTACATGGTAAAACCGTTTACCATGTAATCGGTTCCAATCGGTTCAAATACGGTTCAGAAAGTACAAAACTGCTATAGAATGTCATAGCTTTTGAAATCATGAAGTATTTTCCAAAATTGCCCATTGAACCGCTTCATCTTGAAACCGTTCACCGGTTCTAATCGGTTCAAATACGGTCCAGGAAGTACAAAACTGCCATAAAATGCCATAACTTTTGAAATCCCGAAGACTGATATGCCGCATGATGGGGTTTGCTTATTTCCCAAAATTGACCCTTAAACCGTTACTACGTAAATTAGCTAACACCCATTTTAAATCCGGAATAACTCCGGTATCAAGTGGCCAGTCCCAAAAATGCATAGAGCACCTTAAATAAATTTCGCCTCTTTTGATGAAAGTTGCGAAAAAAAATGTTGAAAGACAACAAAGTTACAGCCAAAAAGATTTTTATTTTCGTTTTCAAAAGGGGGGTTGGTAACGGATAGGTTAAAAACCTCTGCACAAATTTTTACGCCGATCGGTTCAGCAGGTGAAAACTTCGGCTACCTGTTGATGGTTTTCGTTTGTGCAGGAGTGCTCTCAGATTCCATAAATCGACGTTTGAATCTTTGTTTACGAAAGCAGATAAGTCGTTTTGAAAATTTGGTATTGAAGTGAGGTATCGACTTACGGAAGGAACGCAGTATGCTAGATTCAAGGGAATTTGTCATTCTACGAGTAGAGGAAAATATCGAGTTACAGAACACTGTAATAAGAAATAGTTTGCATAGTTACATGCTATGCCAATATGCAGGACAACATCTGCCGGGTCAGAGAATTCTTAATATGAACAAAGTACCTAACTTTGTTGCACTATAATATTTCTAGGAATTCAATAACAACAAAACAAACCTTCCTTCGGTCCTGGGGACAAAACAGTAAATTATTGTAATAGGAACCTCAAACCTCAACCTCTTGAGCTCTGCTTTCACAAAGCTACATAAAAGGGACCTTGCGCTTTCATGTCAAACCAATTATTGCCTCCGCGTTCGGTCGGATGTCACATAAATTATAATTAGCGATAATTGCACCTTTATTGCCTACTAGCTTACACCACCGAATGCCTCCACCAGAATCCACTCCAGCGACAACGAGCCACACTTACAAGAGATCAAGCCGATGCAGGACGCTCGGACTAGCGGCCGTTGGTTGGCGCGGACGAAAAATTTCTTCTCCTTGCTTGTGTTGGCTTGGCAGGCCACTCGACCGGCACTCAATTATGCTAATTAATATAAATATGAGTTTTCCCTGAGCCCATCCGAAGAGGACCGTCATCATCTGAGAAAATGCGCCGCCGACGACGATGACGACGGCTCATTGAAGACCGAAAGTGGGTCGATGTAAAAAATAGTCCCAAGCTTCAAGGAAATTATGCAACGAATTGCTGGGAAGGAAAATCTTGAAGACGTGGCACTCGAAAGCTACATTGTGCATGAAAAAGTTATTTTCGAATGTATTTAGCTAACTTTGTATTTTTTAGTATGTAAATGTGCGTACGTCCTATCTATCCAATGAATAGATAATATCGATATCAAATTCTGCTACTTTGGGTATTTTAGATTAAATTCTTTCACTTTCTACGATCATCTCTACACCGCAACCGGGCTTTGGCAGCTTGGAAAGTCGAGATAAAAAGAACAAACAGGCAAATTGCACCGTCTTCCGGGAAAAACATAGCCCCCGAGATAGTATCAAATGAAATCTGATAAATAAACCAGACTGTAATAAAATATTTATTTTCTCTTATTTTCGTGCTTCTCCGGCTTCCGTACACCACCGCAACGACAGCGCGCCCGCCCCGTTATGTTGTTCGCATTCAAGGGCCACACCACACCGATCCGGCAGAAGAATGTGTTCTTTTGAACCTTGAAAAGCCCTGAAGGGACGAGATCGGAAATGCTTGCTGCACAGCAACGAGCGTGCACTGGAAATGGCTTCTGTTGCTGGTGCTGCAGTTCAGTCAGCAGCTCCGGCAATCGGCTTTACTCTATTGTGTATTTATAGGTTTGAATGCGATGCTGCACTACCCCACCGTCGCCGTCGTCGTTGCCGTAGTCGCCGGTTGAATGTTCAGAGTTCAAAACGTTGGAAAACGACTGCGACGAACACTGGGCGTAAATGCTTTATTATGACTTTTTTGGGTGGTGTTTTTTTCTCGCTTTGTGCCGTCACTGAGCTTCCACAGTTTTGTGCCGTATTATCTCCGACTTTGAGTTCGGTACATCGAATTTTCCGGCAAGGACACGTACATAGCACTGAAGGGGGAAATCGAATTTGCTTTTACCAATCTTGAAAGGGAATAGATATTGGAAATTTTTCCGAAACATCACGTCTGCATACAATGCTAACCGAAAGGTTTTATTGAAAGAATTTATCATAGGAATGCTAAGAGGTCATGTTATATATTCTACCCAATTAATAACAGCCATGAAAAATTTGATAAAAATTTCTAAATAATGGATGAAAAAGATGAAAATCAAGGAATTTTGTAGTCTGGAATATATGCCAAGTTCTAATGCAGATTTTGGTAGTGGTAATAACGAAGCATTAAAAATAAAACCAATCGGTTAGTCTAACTATTGATCGCGATGTTATATGATCCATCGCATAGGCAATCTGTGCACATGTAGCTTGCAATCACTTTCTTTGCTGGTACAATAATACTATATCAATATATAATCAATATATAATGTATAAGAATAATTTGATAATAAAAACAAATGTGAAAATTTCAGTGAATATTGAGCTGTCGTGATTTTATTGTGATACCCCAACGATCAAGAAGTATAAAATCTTGTGGAGGTAAAACACCTCAATCATCAAGTGCAATTGTGCTAACACTACTACATGGAGGCGAAGAGTGATCTACGAGCTCAACATAGAAAGTAACGGAATGAATGATGATGAACAATAAAAATAAATAATATTTTATGTAAGGAAGATTACACTACACTACTATAGGAAAACGTCAGATTTTTTCTCGCCGCACAATCTTCCCACGAATTCGATTTGGCCACGCTCCGTGCACTACTTGTGTCCTCCGACTGGCGAATGCTTAATGATTCATGAATATTCTCTTCGCTTGTCCTACATTATGCATGGGAGAAACTTCGTCCTCCCATGCCAACGACACGGACAGCAACGGCACAGAGAAAAACAAAAAGGAAAATTGGCATTGGGGGGGTTGGATATCGGAGCAATCGTTCACCCACCCGGTACCACGGATCCAGTTGATTGGCGATGCCGACGCCGCCGCCGCCCGCTGCCACGCTAGTGGGGTGGGTTCTTTTTGTGGTTCGGAGATTTTCGTCGGGATGGATTTTATGTGCTGATTTTTATCACTGCCACAAGCTCCTCCACCACTGACTGGCGCTGTCATAAGTAGGTACAAAGCGGCAGCAAGCTGGAAAGTCGTCATTTTGGGGTTGCTGGTTCATTGGATGTTGCAACTGTGGCTACTGGTACCGGACAGATTGGGAAGGTTGATTGGACAATGAATTGGCCGGTTTGGATTTAAATTCGAACTGAAATGGTGAATGCGATGGACGACGATTGGAAAAGAATATGATAATCGATCCAAATACAGCGATTACTGCTTTGTATAAAAAGTAATATAATTAAATTTGCCTAGTGAAAGGGAGGAATTGAAGGTCTAATATTGAACAGCACACATTCGAAGCGTGAATATTTTTCCCAGCGTCCTGGAAGTGATCTGCTTGGTTAGTAATATGAAATCCACCATGCCACAATCTCCCTTTGTCCTTTCTGTAAAACACGCAGTTCCATCGATTGGCAGATTTCACATTAATTTAATGACGTGTTCTTTCAGTCAAGCCGGTTTAGATATAATTAGTAAAAGCAATGGAAGAAGAATAATTGAGGGGTTAATCCCAGAGGGGTGTAAGTGAGAGAACATAATTTTATCATTCTCTAAAGTTTAAGAGTCAAAGTTGAACTAGTAAGAACATTTTTTTACAATTCATATTGGCTCAATGCACTCAAACTAGATCATTTTAGCTATACTCAACTTAACCGTTCTACTTCTAAATTCCTCATCTTACAATTATGTAATTTCAGCAAGTTCATTTAAAATACAAATCCAAGTGAATGTGAATTATTAACTTAACTAGATGGATTTTCCTGGATGTCGAGTAATATTAATCACTTACTATAATAAACTCACTCGCCAAGTCGCCCACTTTTAGGATATATGAAGCTATTATTCGTACCTGTAAGAAAGAGAAAAGAAAAAAAAATCATTATTTATCTGTTGAATCTGAAAAAAATACATACATTTTCATAATCATTTGTTTTCAAACTATTTTAAGGGTTTTAAGTTCAAGGTTGTGGACAGCATGGACTATGTCCAAGGGCTTGGCCATCCCACCCCAGGCCATCTGCGAGTTGTGGGGCTTGCCTAGGATGTGGTGGGGTTTGACAGTGGGCCCTGTTAAACCTCTATAAAAAGCTGCATGTATCCGCAAGTAGGCCCAACCAAAGCGACCGTGTGCCGCTCAAAGCGCACAAGCCCAAGTCCTGGTGTTAGGTGGGACGCTAAACAGCCCTGACACGACGGCCCTTCGACGAGACAGGAGGTTTGCGCAGGCCCAATAAGCCGCCTGGAAAACCAATAATTACGAACAATATAAGAGATAATGCGACTCGATATAATCGGCAAAGACCTAGGCGACGAATAAAGGATCACGATTGGAAGCTTGGAACATGGAACTGCAAGTCGCTAGGCTTCGCAGGTTGCGACAGGATAATCTACGATGAATTACATCCCCGCAACTTCGACATCGTGGCGCTGCAGGAGATTTGCTGGACAGGACAGAAAGTGTGGAAAAGCGGGCATCGAGCGGCTACCTTCTACCAAAGCTGTGGCACCACCAACAAGCTGGGAACCGGCTTCATAGTGCTGGGTAAGATGCGCTAACGCGTGATTGGGTGGCAGCCAATCAACGCAAGGATGTGCAAGCTGATGATTAAAGGCCGTTTCTTCAACTATAGCATCATCAACGTGCACTGCACACTCCTTCTTTCCCCGCAAAAGTATCCACAAGGCCACATGGAGATCACCTAATCAAGTAACGGAAAACCAAATCGACCACGTTCCAATCGACGGTAAATTCTTCTCCGACATCACGAACGTCCGCACTTACCGCAGTGCGAATATTGAATCCGACCACTACCTCGTTGCAGTATGCCTGCGCTCAAAACTCTCGACGGTGTACAACACGCGTCGAAGTCGGACGCTGCGGCTTAACATTGGGCGGCTACAAGACGGTACACTAGCCCAAGAATACGCGCAGCAGCTGGAAGTGGCACTCCCAAGGGAAAAGGCTGGAGAAATATTCGATCCGCCATTGGTAGCACCGCAACCGCTGCACTTGACACGGTGGCCCCGGATCAGAGAAACGACTGGTATGACGGCGAATGTGAGCAGTTAGTGGAAGAGAAGAATGCAGCATGGGCGAGATTGCTGCAACACCGCACGATGGCGAACGAGACACGATATAAACGGACGCGGAACAGACCAAACTCGATTTTCCGGAGGAAAAAGCTCGAGACCGTGAAGAGACGGAGCAACTGTACCGCGCTAATAACACACGAAAGTTCTATGAGAAGTTAAACCGTTCACGTAAAGCCCACGTGTCACAGCCTGATATGTGTAAGGACATAAACGGGAACCTTCTTACGAACGAGGGTGAGGTGATCCAAAGGTGGCGGCAGCACTACGAAGAACACCTGAATAGCGATGTCGCAGACGAAGATGGCGGTATGGTAATGGACCTGGGAGAACGCGTGCAGGACATAATTCTACCGGCTCCGGATCTCCAGGAAATCCTGGAGGAGATTGGCCGGCTGAAAAACAACAAAGCCCCTTGGGTTGACCAACTATCAGGAGAGCTATTTAAACACGGTGGTGCGGCACTGGCTAAAGCGCTGCACTGGGTCATTACCAAGATTTGGAAGGAGGAAGTTTTGCCGCATGAGTGGATGGAAGGTGTCGTGTGTCCCATCTACAAAAAGGGCGATAGGCTGGATTGTAGCAACTACCGCGCAATCACATTGCTGAACGCCGCCTACAAGGTACTCTCCAAAATTTTATGCCGTCGACTAGCACCAACTGCAAGGGAGTTCGTGGGGCAGTACCAGGCGGGTTTTATGGGCGAACGCTCCACCACGGACCAGGTGTTTGCCATTCGCCAAGTACTGCAGAAATGCCGCGAATACAACGTGCCCACACATCATCTATTCATCGACTTCAAAGCCACATATGATACAATCGATCGGGACCAGCTATGGCAGCTAATGCACGAACACGGATTTCCGGATAAACTGACACGGTTGATCAAAGCGACGATGGATCGGGTGATGTGCTTAGTTCGAGTTTCAGGGGCATTCTCGAGTCCCTTCAAAACGCGCAGAGGGTTTGTGCAAGGTGATGGTCTTTCATGTCTGCTATTCAACAACACACGAGTGGTACAATTTTCAATAAGTCCGTCCAGCTATTTGGCTTCGCTGACGACATAGATATTATGGCACGTAATTTTGTGAAGATGGAGGAAGCCAACATCAATCTAAAGAGGGAACCCAAGCAGCACGCGCAACATCTTTCAATTAGGTGTTTGTTCCTTATAAATTGCATTGAAGACACTGACAATACATCGAGTCACATTAAAGCCACTTCCCAGTTTCAGAAAAACACAATGTCTCATTTCCGTTTAAGTGGCGTCGCAATATTCTACCCACCTGACTTCTTGGGTGGTTTGAAATTCGATGTGTTTCATATCAGAAACAAAACAGATAAGTTGCAGAATTAATAACACTTCGGTTCATTGCTGTTACGACAATGTTTCTGATATGTTGCAAAACACTTTGAGCTCAGCTGAGCAGTATTTTATTTTTGACAGTTCCCTGCATGTTCCGTATAAGGTACAATGAAGTTACAAATGACTTTGTTGTTTATGTAGTGCATTTGTAGCAGAATCTCCAAATAGAATTGTTGGTGTGATGGTTATAGTAGAAGGTTGCAAATCTCAAGGTCCATGGTTCGATTCCCGGTTGGTTTTTGTGTTTTTATTTTCATTGTAGCAGCAAGATGTTGCAAATAGGCTCCACCTCTTGCGCTTTTTGTGTCACAAAGGAGTTCCAAATACGACGCGTTGTGCATAAGTCAGACCTTTAGTAAGTCACACCACAGTTGTTGTTACTCACTGAGAAACAAGAGGTGTTGCTTGGGAAGCTAAGTGGATCGGACTAGTCATCAACACGTCGAAGACGAAGTTCATGATAGGAAGAGGTTCAAGAGAAGATAATGTGAGCCACTCACCGCGAGTTTGCATCGGTGGTGATGAAATCGAGGTGGTAGAAGAATGTGTGTACTTGGCCTCACTGGTAACTGCCGAAAATGATATCAGCAGAGAAATTCGGAGACGCATAGTGGCTGGAAATCGTACGTACTTTGGACTCCGCAAGACGCTCCGATCGAATAGAGTTCGCCGCCGTACCAAACTGACAATCTACAAAACGCACATTAGACCGGTAGTCCTCTACGGACACGAGATCTGGACGATGCTCATAGAGCAGCGGTTCTCAACCTGGGGTACATGTACCCCTGGGGGTACCTTCGCTGGCCCCAGGGGGTACCTCGAACAAAAATGCGTAATGGCGGATGTATTACAATTCCAATAAAAACTTATTGATACAGTTTTAAAATTTCTTATTTCAAAATATTGTATTGTACATAATATACATAGCGATCAGTAAATCAAAGACTTTTGAATCCATTCCATCCTAGGCAGTACAGTGTATCAAGGGCTGTGATGCAAAAGATCAAAAGAACAAAACGTCCAATGAACAAATTAAAAAATCTCAATGTAATCTATCTGGTCGAGACGAATATTGAATAATATGCTTTCGAACTAAAATCAAATACCTGAAGGGGTCGGAAGCCTCCAGCTGAGAGACATGAAGGCCTTTTTTCCGAAAAGCTCAATAGCATCGTTGCCTCCTTTCGAGACGCTTCTTCCGAAGCAGCTCGTAAATCTTATTTCAAGGATCTCGGAAGCCTCCTGTTAATAGGCTTGGAAACCTCCTGCTCGGAAGCCCCGTTTCAAGAGGTTCAGAAGCCTCCTTTCAAGTAGTTTGGAAGCTTCCGTTCAAGAAATTCGAATACTTCGTTTCAGGGATTCCTCGGGATTCTGCTTTCAATGAGCTTGGAAGCCTTTTTTAAGAGGCTTGGAAAAGACTTCAAAAAGCTCGGAAATCCCCTTTCAAGAGACTCGGAAGCTTTTTTTTGAAGAGGCTCGGTAGCCTCCTTTCAAGAGAGACACGAGCAATTTTTCAAGAGACCTCGTTTCAAAATGCTGAGAAGCGTCCTTTCAAGAAGCTCGGAAGCCTCCTTTCAAGAGGCTCGGAAGCCTCCTTTCAAGAGGCTCGGAAGCCTCCTTTCAAGAGGCTCGGAAGCCTCCTTTCAAGAGGCTCGGAGGCCTCCTTTCAAGAGGCCTCAGGCCTCCTTTCAAGAGGCTCAGAAGCCTCCTTTCAAGAGGCCTGGAAGCCTCCTTTCAAGAGGCCCAGCCTCCTTCAAGAGGCTCAGAAGCCTCCTTTCAAGAGGCCCAAGCCTCCTTTCAAGAGGCCTCAGAGCCTCCTTTCAAGAGGCTCAGAAGCCTCCTTTCAAGAGGCCTCAGAGCCTCCTTTCAAGAGGCTCAGGCCTCCTTTCAAGAGGCTCAGAAGCCTCCTTTCAAGAGGCTCAGGCCTCCTTTCAAGAGGCTCGAAGCCTCCTTTCAAGAGGCCTCAGGCCTCCTTTCAAGAGGCCTGGAAGCCTCCTTCAAGAGGCCTCACAGCCTCCTTTCAAGAGGCTCAGTAGCCTCCTTTCAAGAGGCTCAGTAGCCTCCTTTCAAGAGGCCTCAGTAGCCTCCTTTCAAGAGGCTCAGTAGCCTCCTTTCAAGAGGCCTCAGAAGCCTCCTTCAAGAGGCCTCAGGCCTCCTTCAAGAGGCTCAGAAGCCTCCTTTCAAGAGGCTCGGAAGCCTCCTTTCAAGAGGCCTGAAGCCTCCTTTCAAGAGGCCTCAAGCCTCCTTCAATAGGCTCAGAGCCTCCTTGCAAGAGGCCTCAGGAAGCCTCCTTTCAAGAGGCCCGGAAGCCTCCTTTCAAGAGGCCTGGAAGCCTCCTTTCAAGAGGCCTCAGAAGCCTCCTTTCAAGAGGCCTGGAAGCCTCCTTTCAAGAGGCTCAGAAGCCTCCTTTCAAGAGGCTCCAGCCTCCTTTCAAGAGGCTCAGGCCTCCTTTCAAGAGGCTCAGAAGCCTCCTTTCAAGAGGCCTCAAGCCTCCTTTCAAGAGGCTCAGAGCCTCCTTCAAGAGGCCTCAGCCTCCTTTCAAGAGGCCTCGGAAGCCTCCTTTCAAGAGGCCTCAGAGCCTCCTTTCAAGAGGCTCAGCCTCCTTTCAAGAGGCCTGGAAGCCTCCTTTCAAGAGGCTCAGAGCCTCCTTTCAAGAGGCCTCAGAAGCCTCCTTTCAAGAGGCTCAGAAGCCTCCTTCAAGAGGCTCAAAGCCTCCTTCAAGAGGCTCAGGCCTCCTTTCAAGAGGCTCAGAAGCCTCCTTTCAAGAGGCTCAGAAGCCTCCTTTCAAGAGGCTCAGGAAGCCTCCTTTCAAGAGGCTCAGCCTCCTTTCAAGAGGCTCAGCCTCCTTCAAGAGGCCTGGAAGCCTCCTTTCAAGAGGCTCAGAGCCTCCTTTCAAGAGGCCTCAAGGCCTCCTTTCAAGAGGCCTCAGGAAGCCTCCTTTCAAGAGGCCCAGGCCTCCTTTCAAGAGGCCCGGAAGCCTCCTTTCAAGAGGCTCAGAAGCCTCCTTCAAGAGGCTCAGGAAGCCTCCTTTCAAGAGGCTCAGCCTCCTTCAAGAGGCTCAGGAAGCCTCCTTTCAAGAGGCCCAAGCCTCCTTCAAGAGGCTCAGAAGCCTCCTTTCAAGAGGCTCAGAGCCTCCTTTCAAGAGGCCTCAGAGCCTCCTTTCAAGAGGCCTGGAAGCCTCCTTTCAAGAGGCCTCAGCCTCCTTTCAAGAGGCTCAGAGCCTCCTTTCAAGAGGCTCAGGCCTCCTTCAAGAGGCCTCAGAAGCCTCCTTTCAAGAGGCCTCAAGCCTCCTTCAAGAGGCTCAGAAGCCTCCTTTCAAGAGGCCTGGAAGCCTCCTTTCAAGAGGCTCAAGCCTCCTTCAAGAGGCCTCAAGCCTCCTTTCAAGAGGCCTCAAGCCTCCTTTCAAGAGGCCTCAGAAGCCTCCTTTCAAGCAGCTCAGAAGCCTCCTTTCAAGAGGTTCAGGCCTCCTTTCAAGAGGCTCAGAAGCCTCCTTTCAAGAGGCCTCAAGCCTCCTTTCAAGAGGCCTCAGGCCTCCTTCAAGAGGCTCAGCCTCCTTTTCAGGAGGCCTCAGAGCCTCCTTCAAGAGGCCTGGAAGCCTCCTTTCAAAGGCTCAGGAAGCCTCCTTTCAAGAGGCCCGAAGCCTCCTTTCAAGAGGCTCAAGCCTCCTTTCAAGAGGCTCAGAAGCCTCCTTTCAAGAGGCCTGAAGCCTCCTTTCAAGAGGCCTCAGGCCTCCTTCAAGAGGCCTCAGAAGCCTCCTTTCAAGAGGCCCGGAAGCCTCCTTTCAAGAGGCCTCAAGCCTCCTTTCAAGAGGCTCAAGCCTCCCTTTCAAGAGGCCTCAGAAGCCTCCTTTCAAGAGGCTCAAGCCTCCTTTCAAGAGGCCTGGAAGCCTCCTTTCAAGAGGCCTCAAGCCTCCTTCAAGAGGCTCAAGCCTCCTTTCAAGAGGCCTCAAGCCTCCTTTCAAGAGGCCTGGAAGCCTCCTTTCAAGAGGCTCAGAAGCCTCCTTTCAAGAGGCTCAGAAGCCTCCTTTCAAGAGGCCTCCAGCCTCCTTTCAAGAGGCCTCCAGCCTCATTTCAAGAGGCTCAGGAAGCCTCCTTTCAAGAGGCCTGGAAGCCTCATTTCAAGAGGCCTCAAACCTCCTTTCAAGAGGCCTCAGAAGCCTCCTTTCAAGAGGCTCAGAGCCTCCTTTCAAGAGGCTCAAGCCTCCTTTCAAGAGGCTCGGAAGCCTCCTTTCAAGAGGCTCGGAAGCCTCCTTTCAAGAGGCTCGGAAGCCTCCTTTCAAGAGGCTCGGACGCCTTCAAAAGACCTCTTGTGGGAAGCTTGATATATAAAATCAATTCGAATAGGAATAGTTTCACGAAAGAACTTCAGACAATTTCATTTTGTGGTTCGATATATCTTAGGGTGGTTCAAAAAATCGATTTTGGTTCACAGTGCTTATCTGATTCTTTACCATGATCTGAGTATCCTCTGAAAATTTGAGTTAATTTGAATTAAAACTGATTTAGCACAAGTCGTTTCAAGTGTGCATGCAAATTAGTATGGGGAAATTTATTTTTTCATTATACTGTTAATGACGCTTCCCCATCAAGCGCATGTTAAAAAAAAACCTACATAGCTAAAAGCTTCCACTCAGAGAAAACCGCATCTCAATTATTCGTTCCAATAATTAGTAATCGAATTTAATCTATACCGTAGCTTTCTGGAGCTAATTGCATAACTCATCAACCGGCAACATTGCTGCTCGTGGCGCGAAAGATTGCACACACAAATTCAGGCTACTATGTTGCACTGCACATTTCAGTGATGCCCTCAAAGAAGTTAACGATCATGACTAAAGATTCGCAACCTGTCTTAAAATCGATTACTAATTATTGGGACGATTAATCATCATACGGTTTTCGTTGGGTGAAAGTTGTTGAGTATCCCTTTTAGCTATGTAGGTTTTTTTCTAACCTGCGCGTAATGGGGAAGCGTCATTAACAAAAATAAATTTCCCCATGCTAATTTGCATGCAAACTTGAAACGGCTTGTGCTAAATCAGTTTTAATCCAAATAAGCTCAAATTTTCAGAGTACTCTCAGAACATGGTAAAGAATCAGATGAGCACTGTGGAGCAAAATCGATTTTTTGAATCACCCTAATACACAGAAAAAAATAATGAAAAATAAACAGCGCGTAAAACTTGACATGCGGAAATTTACGCTATTTTACGCTGAAATGACCTTCTTCCTAACAAGATTGCTTACAACTTGTATGCAATATTGACGATTCACGTCAAATATTTTATACCTTTAGGCTACATCTCGTGTGGAAGTACGCTAATAATGACGTTCCATTTATGTGCATGATTTTTAGCGTAAATTTCAGTGGATTTTTCTATCTGTGTATATCTATTTCACGCTTATTCATAAATAAAATAGGGGGTACCTCAATGAAAGCATGAGTTTGAAGGTACCTCTCAAGAAAAAGGTTGAGAACCGCCGTCATAGAGGACCAACGCGCACTTGGAGTTTTCGAAAGGAAAGTGCTGCGATCCATCACACTGCGCAAATCGGACGACGGCACGGTGAACCGGGCACGTAGCCAGAATGTCGGACCCGGTGAAAAAGGTTCTCGAGAACGATCCGACGGGCACAAGAAGGCGAGGTGCGCAGCGGGCAAGATGGATCGATCAGGTGGAAGATGACATGCGGACCCTCCGTAGACTGCGTGGTTGTTGACGTGTAGCCATGGACCGAGCCGAATGGAGAAGACTCTTATATACCGCACAGGCCACTTCGGCCTTAGTCTGAATAAATAAATAATATAATCGATCAAGATAAGGGCCTGTATATATACCACGAAGAAAATTTAGGGGAGAATGTGGCTAATGTTCACGATTCATATTTTTTTTTTCTTCGAAAATTTGCATTAAAAACTTGCAGTTTTCGAAACTTCGTTTCGCCTAAAGTTGGTTTATTCTCTGATTAATTCTCGAGTTATGCAGAAATTTCTGTTTTGTTTATATGAAAGCCCCCCTTTCCAAAAGAGGGATGGGTCTCGAATCATCTTAAGAACCTTCCCCGGCCCAAAAAACCTCTGCATACAAATTTTCACGCCGATCGGTTAAGTAGTTTCGGAGTCTATAGGGTTCAGACAGACAGAAATTCATTTTTATGTATATAGATTGTCCACGCTGAGGAAGGAAGGTATCCAAAACTAATTCAAACTTGTTAATGTGGTTTAAGGACAGCTTTCAATCGGACAATAATTGAGTGTATTACTTCTGCGCGAAGTTAAACGCTGTTCAGAATGTTATGGAAATGCTAAAAAAGCTAATGTAATTTTCCAAACTTGGACGTACATGTTCATGATAGAATTAAAGGCGAAAGCATGAAGAATGTAGTGCAAACTCAAATTTCGGACGCTTAAGCACTTTCTGAAATACAATCATCCTGGTAACCAACATTTTAATCACACCGTTTAATCACCATTGCAACCACTAAGTACAGAATTCATCTTTGAACTACGTATTTAATATGTGCAAGATTTTGCGAAGAATGTTTGCAATTTATGAAAATGTCCGGCTTCTGTTTGATTCAAACCTCGGACACCGGCGGGGCTGGATTCATATTTCGGACACAAAGATTCAAACTTCGGACACCTGATTACACAGTACCGGGAAGAATAATTGAAAACAATTTTCACTGCACAGCTCAGACTGTCTTTTAAACATTTCGTCGCATTGATTTAACATGTCTTATTAAAATGTAACTATACTAAACAAGCGAAAACTATTAGTCTTTCCGATCCAGCTTGACGAAACATTTCGATGAAATATTTCAGAAAATTTCCCATACGAATTGAAGCGTCCGAAGTTTGAGTGTGTCCGAATTTTGATTATCCACGGTATTTTAGAAGTGGAGTTGAAAGCAAGAAGGGCATTTTTTGTGATTATATAAATCTCACGACCTTCCTTCTTTAAGTTTTAGTTTTCTTGTTCTACGCAGGCAGTAATCCCATGAAGTCTGCTTTTTCAGAATCTTAAACTTTTTTCATTGCTTTCGGTAATGTATTCACAATCTTTTTGGCATTGCACCAATCTAGCATTACAGATCAAATCGTTTTACAATTTTGTTTTGTGCATATTTTGAGTAAACACTGTCATTAGCAAAGCTATTTTTGCTTTTCTTTTGAAAACTAAACGAAAATTTAGTTTATATTTTAGATAAATTTGTTTCGAGCTCCGCATGAAATAGTTTTCATTTATTCATTTAAGCGTTTGATCCTCTTACCAAACTGTAAACATCGTGCCGTACTAGAAGTTACCTTCGTATGCGGAGAAGCTTCACATAAAATACCTTGATGCAACTAATAGCTCAGGCACACACACGTTCCGCATTCGGTAATAGCGTAATCCACTTCTGCGCCACATACCCGAAACTCCAAAGTACGTAATCCGTCAGTTAGTTTTAGGCAACGCATAGCCAGTTTTATGGAGCGAATGCGGAACATTTCCACACGCTGAAGTTATGCTACGAACGTTTGAGTACCTGCGTGGTTCCATTTTGTTATCCAACAAAATTGTGAGTAATAATAGTTCTACAAACGCACGGTTATGTACCTGGAAAAGTTCCTTTTAGAAAGTCTTCTTAGGCTTGCGTAACATAAATTTGACGTGCTGGTACCCAGCGTTCCCCATTCTTCCATTCACTGCACGTTGGTTAACCATCACTCAAAACAACATCCAGCTTAAAGTTGGTAGTTTCACGTCTGAAAGCCATTTCCCCATGAGTTGCCACCACAGACACTGGCGGTTGTGTTCCCTCGGAACTGAGTACCCCCTTTCTCTCATAGACCCCGCACGACCCATTTCCCCGCAGGCAAACTCTAATAAACTATCCGCCTGCTGCTTCTGTTGGCTGTTCGCTCGGTAACTATTACGTAAGGCGGGAGCGTGTCTGTGCGGCATGGTTGTTAGTTTTAAATTTAATAGGATCACCGAAAGGGATTAGAGACTCGCTGGGGCGGGGCACCCGCACCGGGCGGAAGTGGGGATGCTGCCGAGTCAAGCGCACAGCGACGGGATTGCTATCTGCCTCAAGTTTCGGATGCATTTTTCATGTTTTCCACAATCCACACAAAGAGAATGCCAAATGCGACTTGGATTACCAGAGAGGGTACACACAGTCAGTCAGTTCAGAAGCTACCAACCGCAGTCCCGGCCGATTCACTGTGGTAATGTTGCTGTTGGTTGGTGCAAAAGGTTGAAGAAGACCTTCAAAATTGGGCGAAACTTGTTCGTGTTTGTGCAAGTTCAAGAGCTCATTGTATGAAGTTTGAGAAAAAGCCATTTTTGTTGCAGAACAAAAAAAGATAATCTTTGGGTAGGGAACTTGCACTTGGAGAGCATTTGGAAATGTGAAAATAAAACTAAATAGTATTTCTTCTTTGAAATAGTTCCATGGAATTGTGAAAAAAAAACCTTCTAGAACACGTGCAAACTTTGCACGTAATAATAATTTTTAATTTTAGCTTAATTTGTTCTACAAATTATTTATTACGATAACGATAGATTCCCTAAAGGTATACCATTCCTGATGAGCAACTTATAATTGTTATTCAATTGGCTCAGACCTATCATTTTTAGATACTTCTTGAATAAAATCAAACGATCTTTAAATATAATTAGAATTAATTTCTTGTGGAGTTTTATCTCCATAAATTCCAAGAACAGCCCTTATCTTGACAATCATCTTCGTTTGATTCTTAAATCCCAATAGCCACAGTCTGGTTTCAATGTTTCCTAAAAAGAAAATGATTCTCTCATTATACAGTTTGCAACGAAATCATAATTTCAAGTTAATTGGAGCTTTGGAACATAGATGCTTCTATCTCTACAGAAGTACTATAAATTTGTTTACGACCTCTGTACTCCTCGTAATGCAAGTTCGACCATAAATGCAAGCTGAGCTCTTTCCCAATTTTTATACCATTCCTAGGACGCGAGGAGAGGTGAAGCACAAAAAACACAATTCCTTTTGCCGGCGTTTCCAGCAATCGAAGGCGAATCAAACGTTGATCATTCGTACGTATATCTACATGGGAAGCCACTCACCCGAACCGGAAGAAAAACTCAATCAACAAGACAAGGCCAATCAAGCTCATTCGTCGTCGGCAATTCCACTGTTCGGCATTGCTCATCGAAAGGCTCTCCAGCGCGGAGCGGCAACGTCGGCGGTGCGCGGTATGTATCGATTTCGATTTCCAATTTCCTGTCGTAGGAATGTTTTCTTTTCCGCTGCAAGCAGCCAGGCCCGGGTAGGTGAGTCGGGCAACAAAGCTCAATAGTTGTACCCCCAACTAAAGGTCGGTTCGCATTCTGCCTCCGAACATCAGCCGTGTAACTACACATGAGTTCTTCGGTGTGGTAGGATGGGGAGGCTGCGGGTTGGGCGGTTATCTTGTCTGGAGATAGAAATAGTAATCGAAAAATTCCATCTTGAAGAGGACACTCCAGATAAGTAAGCGAGTGTTGTGATACGGCGGTGGTTTAATACTTGCAGGAAATTGGTTGTAGATGAAATCTCTCGTTGCGTGGTTGCGTGGTATGTGATGAATGGATTCCACGATGATGATATTTCAAAGCTACGTGAGTAACATGAGAATGCTTTGTCTGTTTGAAGTTATTAGATCTTCTGGGCAGCTCCAGTTGAAGGGCTGTGCGTCAGCCCTTGGGACATAAGACTAATATTGTGGATCGGAGTGGAATGATTTATTTCGTTACGCCTTTGATAGCCTTTTGGCAAAACAATGAGAAAACTCTCATGTCATGGAATGTCCATTGTCCAACGATAATTTTAGAGTTCCTGTGAAAGTCTTAAAATAGAAGTCTAAATGAAAACTTGAAGACGACCATTGGGACGTCCTAAGGTTTTGATTTTATGGGAATTCTCAAATTTGTTATAAAGTAGATCTGCGCGCCGCCGCTGCCCATGATTATTTTACATAGCTGCCGCCGCCGTGAAAAATGAGTTGGGGTGCCACCATATGGACCACGCCACCGAATATTTTTTACCGCGAATGTTAGGCTATGACTATTTAATCAGTAGGTTAATGGGTCTCGTACAATTATTCAAAAAAGCACCTTTACTGTTTAGTTCAATAAGTTATAACTTCCTTGTAAACTGCTAATCATTATCCTTATTGATGTTTTGGACATTTTTTCTTTCAGAAAATGTGGAAATTGTTCTTTAGGAACTTGAGAAACGCTTTCGGAAGTTTCCACTAGAATCGTTTGGTATTTTGATTTGAAATTATTTCAAAATTTTATATACAGAAATTGCAAACATTTTCTTTTTGAAATTTCCTATCTACTAAACTACCTTTTCCTAGAACTTCTCCTGAAATTTAAGGAGGCTTTTGAAAGGAGGCTTCCGGGCCTCTTAAAAGGAGGCTTCAGGCCTCTTAAAAGGAGGCTTCAGGCCTCTTGAAAGGAGGCTTCGGGCCTCTTGAAATGAGGCTTCCGGGCCTTTTTAAAGGAGGCTTTCGGGCCTCTTGAAAGGAGGCTTCCGGGCCTCTTGAAAGAAGGCTTCCGGGCCTCTTGAAAGGAGGCTTCCGGGCCTCTTGAAAGGAGGCTTCCGGGCCTCTTGAAAGGAGGCTTCCGGGCCTCTTGAAAGGAGGCTTCCGGGCCTCTTGAAAGGAGGCTTCCGGGCCTCTTGAAAGGAGGCTTCCGCGCCTCTTGAAAGGAGGCTTCCGGGCCTCTTGAAAGGAGGCTTCCGGGCCTCTTGAAAGGAGGCTTCCGGGCCTCTTGAAAGGAGGCTTCCGGGCCTCTTGAAAGGAGGCTTCCGGGCCTCCTGAAAGGAGGCTTCCGGGCCTCTTGAAAGGAGGCTTCCGGGCCTCTTGAAAGGAGGCTTCCGGGCCTCTTGAAAGGAGGCTTCCGGGCCTCTTGAAAGGAGGGTTCCGGCCCCCTCCGAAGGCGGCTCCCGGGCCTCTTGAAAGGAGGCTTCCGGGCCTCTTGAAAGGAGGCTTCCGGGCCTCTTGAAAGGAGGCTTCCGGGCCTCTTGAAAGGAGGCTTCAGGGCCTCTTGAAAGGAGGCTTCCGGGCCTCTTGAAAGGAGGCTTCCGGGCCTCTTGAAAGGAGGCTTCCGGGCCTCTTGAAAGGAGGCTTCCGGGCCTCTTGAAAGGAGGCTTCCGGGCCTCTTGAAAGGAGGCTTCCGGGCCTCTTGAAAGGAGGCTTCCGGGCCTCTTGAAAGGAGGCTTCCGGGCCTCTTGAAAGGAGGCTTCCGGGCCTCTTGAAAGGAGGCTTCCGGGCCTCTTGAAAGGAGGCTTCGGGCCTCTTGAAAGGAGGCTTCCGGGCCTCTTGAAAGGAGGCTTCCGGGCCTCTTGAAAGGAGGCTTCCGGGCCTCTTGAAAGGAGGCTTCCGGGCCTCTTGAAAGGAGGCTTCCGAGCCTCTTGAAAGGAGGCTTCCGGGCCTCTTGAAAGGAGGCTTCCGGGCCTCTTGGATGGAGGCTTCCTGACCTCTTGAAAGGAGGCTTCCTGACCTCTTGAAAGGAGGCTTCCGGGCCTCTTGAAAGGAGGCTTCCGGGCCTCTTGGATGGAGGCTTCCTGACCTCTTGAAAGGAGGCTTCCTGACCTCTTGAAAGGAGGCTTCCTGACCTCTTGAAAGGAGGCTTCCGGGCCTCTTGGATGGAGGCTTCCTGACCTCTTGAAAGGAGGCTTCCTGACCTCTTGAAAGGAGGCTTCCGGGCCTCTTGAAAGGAGGCTTCCTGACCTCTTGAAAGGAGGCTTCCGGGCCTCTTGAAAGGAGGCTTCCGGGCCTCTTGAAAGGAAGCTTCCGGGCCTCTTGAAAGGAGGCTTCCGGGCCTCTTGAAAGGAGGCTTCCGGGCCTCTTGAAAGGAGGCTTCCGGGCCTCTTGAAAGGAGGCTTCCTGGCCTCTTGAAAGGAGGCTTCCGGGCCTTTTGAAAAGAGGCTTCCGAGCCTCTTGAAAGGAAGCTTTAAAGCCTCTTGAAAGGAGTCCTTCGAACCTCTTGAAAAAGGGGTCCTAGCTACTTGAAAAGAGACGTCCAAGCCACTGAAAAGGAGAGTTCCGAGCCTTTTGTAAGGAGGTCTCTTAAAAGAAGGTTTCCGAGCTGCTTGCGAGGAGGCTAACAATCCTCGTTGTTGCACGAGCAACTGACTTTTTGAAAAAAAAGCCTTCATGCTTTCAAATGGTGACTACAGAACCTTCAGACTCTAGATTTTAGTTCAGAAACATATTCTTAACATATCATTCATTATTTTATTTCGATCAAGCAGAATATGTTTAAAATTTGTTCATGCGACGTTTTATTCTGTTGCACAGTTAAAAATTCTGAAAATTACACGTCATGGAAATATTTGAACTCATATTTTTGTGTTCAATTGCCTTTAATTTTACATACAACTTTTTATTGTACGCAATATTGAATACAAGCTCCATAGTAACGATAACCTGTAGTTTTAAAAAGTGATGGAAAAATGAGTCGAATCGAACGGAGCCTTTTTGTTACATCATGTATGCTGTAACATTTTTATACTGTGTGGTCTTTTGTCCCGCAGCCCTTCAGTGAATACTGTGCTGGTTGTGAACGGCAGGATTCAATTAGCTTCAATTTACTGATCGCCATAAATATTCTGTACAAGACAAAGTTTTGAAATAAAAAAAATACCCAATTGTCAAAACTTTATCAATAATATTGAATAATAATTGGAATACATCCGCCATTATGCCCTTTTGTTCGAGGTCAGCAAAGTAACCCCCAGGGGTACATGTACCCCAGGTTGAGAACCGCTGGCTTAGAGGAATTCCACGAGAAAAGTTGTTCTGGAGAGTTTTCGATGTATTTTTAACATTAATTTGTTCAGATGTTGAATGGTAGCGAGAATTGAATTTCGTCAATTTATTTATCGGAGAATAAAAAAAATACAAAATTCCTGGGGAAATAGTTTAATATTAGAATTCAGAGCATATTTACGAAATACTACGTTTGGCTTACTGTAGTGCATGCTACCCTTCAACGATGTTGCGATATATCTCTTACTAAACCAATTTTATCACGGTCTCGTCTGCTAATCAATGAGTATAAGTTAAATTGTATATAAACCATGTTCAATCTCTCACCTCTATTTGTTCGATGTTTTGCGTGAATTTAACCCTACCTAGATCCGTTGAATACAATTATCAGTGCTTGAACTAGATTGAGAAGAATAGTTATTTCGTGTCTGTATTTGTTTTTGTTCAAGGGTTTTACCGGAGTTAGCTGATTGATTAGCTGTAGTATCGGTTACAACGGGTTCAACGGGTGAAGACGTAGCGTAACCAACACTCCCCCTCGGAATGAAATGACTAAGGGATGCATTGCTACAAACGCCTACGTCAAGCACGGCAAGTTTCACAGCTGGTCGCTCGTATATGCCCCACGGAATTTGAACTGTAGCACTTCGAACTTGTCCGTCCGATCCCTTTTTTTAATTACTCGGCCTTTAGGTCAAGTGTTTCGTGGATAATTCGGATCTACTATGATCACTATGTCACTGATGCCTATGGGCTTAATTTCCGTAAACCATTTGGTCCTACGATTAATAGACGGGAGGTAATCTCGAAGCCACTGTTTCCAAATTTGGTTGGCTAGAATTTGCGACAGCTTCCAGTAATCCTTCAGCACTTGCGAGTTTTCGTCAAAGGGAACCCAGATTTTCAATCCATTACTTGATCCCTGAAGAAAATGGTTGGGAGTTAGTACAGGTGACTGGTCGTCATTAACAGGAATGCACGTTAGCGGGCGAGAATTAACGATATTCTCGATCTCCGCTAGCAGGTTTTTTAAGAACTTCATGGGATAACGTTCGGTTCGATTTAAGTTTCACATGGTTTTGCTTGACGGTTCGTATAAGACGCTCCCATGCCCTCTTATGTGTGGGGAGGCAGGAGGAATGAAGTTCCAAGAAGTATGGAAGGAAGTGAACTCTGTTGCCATCCGCTGATGATCCAAACTTGCCATAGCTACATTGAGTTCTTTGCTTGCTCTTTGAAAGTTCGTACCTCTGTCACTGTATATGACTGCTGGATGGCACGAGTGGTCAAGCATGTGGCAAGAAGTACCCAACGTTTATCGAGACGACGTCCAATAATGATCACAATTGGTCCAAAATAGTCCACCTCCATATAAGTAAACGGACGAGCATATGCAGCCATGCGAGGCAAGGGCAGATCACCCATAGTCGGAGGTTGAGGACGATCGTTTTTACATTGCTGGCAGAATTGGCGAACTCTATTGTAGGTTGCCTTTAGATGAGGAATACTGTACCGTTGCCGTACTGAAGGTGGCTTTGGTGATGGTACTTGCCGTGGTAATGAGCTACGCTGAGTTGTGTGATGTGGTGTTCACGTGGAAGTATTATTGGATTAACTGCATCTGAATGTATAAACGGACAAGCCTTTGTTTTGCCATGAACGCGAAGTACACCATTTTCATCGAGGACTGAACCTAGATGATGAATTGGACTGTTCCTGGGTATCGTGACTGATGAGTTTTCGTTTCCTTGCACTTTCGATAACACTGCAACCTCATCGGAGTAGGATCCTCTTTGCGCGATCCGGTACAAATAATTTTCAGCCGTTTTTAGCTCACAAGTCGCCAACGATCCAACGATCCTTTTCCGGGGTGTCGAAGGCCTGGTATTCTCAATGAACCGGAACACGTATGCGGTACGACGAAGAAGCGGAATCCATTTAGACACTTTTTGGTAATCGATGATTGACTCCAAGAATTTGATTTGGATGTGTAAAAGTGGACGCAATTCTTCTGCTTTTGAGCTTTCAATGTGTAGTTTAACCGGTCATTCTTCATCAGGGTTTTGTAAAAAATCCGGCCCATTTAACCATTTAACCCATTTAACTTGTTCTTCTCATGTCTGGCGCACGTTTCCACTTTGTACCCTCATCTGCGACATTGTTCTTCGTTTGATCGCCATTCTCTAACGACCGAAGTTTCAAGGATCTCACTCACTCTGAAAGCGACAAACGGGCTATATCGTCGGTGATCAGAGTTGAGCCAGCTAATGAAATCACTTGAATCGGTCCAGAAAAATCTCCGAGTAATCTTAATAGACAGGGACTGAGCTATGTTGTTCGCAAATCTGTAACTCCGTACGCGGAATAGATAGGAATTTGATTGGCGCCACACGAGTCTTAGATCCTACGAGTACTGATTCAATGGTACCCTCTTTGAACCGTAGATAACCTACAGCAGCAAACCTTTTCTCACTAGCATCGACGAAAACGTGTATCTGTACCTCGTTTGTCTTTTCAACAGACGTAGCCTTACGATAACATCGCGGGATTTCTACTACCGCCACATCAGGCAGTACCCTCAACCATTGCATCCACATCTCAAATTGTGTTTCTTCAATAGGGTCGTCCCATCCTAAGGATGTTCTCCAAATTTCTTGCAATACTATCTTAAGAAACATCAAGAAATGACCAATCAGCCAATCAGGGATCAAAAATCATCATCAGAACTCTGAGAACTTCGCGCTTCGTTGGTTTTCGTTGTCCCGAGAGTAACTTAGGATCATAACGTGAAGAAACTTTGAAAGTGAAGCAGTCAGTGGACGTATTCCACCACATTCCCAAAACTTTTTCTGTTTGCACTCCTTCTGCCATGTTTAGGTCCTTCTCTGGTGTGGTACGTTCCTGCAGTGCTTTCGATATCCAGTTCCTCATTTCAAAGCCGGCTTCGGCATGAATCTTTTTCACATCCCGCGCGAGATCTGTGGCTTGTTGTTCAGATTATACGTTTGAAAGCATGTCATCGGCATAGTGATGATTGATTATTGCTCGAACCGCTGAAGGATATTATTTCTCAAAACGCCGTGCATTGGTATTTTTGGCATACTGCGCAATACTAGGAGCGCACGACACTTCAAATGGCAACACGATACTGTTATCGTCTTTCCAAAAGAAGCACAGTCGGACATCTTGTCTCAAGACGTAGACGTAGCGTAACCAACAGAAAGCCGAAGAGACGAGTCAGCCTCGGACTGAAAGTCTCTTTAAATATAAAGTTAAAGAAAATATGAAGAGATCTTGAAAAAAAGTCTTACAGTTTCAATGAGAATTTCAGGAGAGATTTCCAGGGGAATTTCTTAAGGAATTACTGAATGAATTTATTCGGGAGTAAGGGGGACAGTCTCTAAACGAATTCCCGAATTGTGGAGTAATTTCGGAGGAAATGTTCAGGCTAACTTCTGAAGGTATACGCCGAGGCACTTCCGATGGACTTCAAGGACAAATTTTCATAGCAGCTTTCAAAGAAAATTCGGGAATACTGGAGGATCTTCGAAGGGCTCTCGCAAGAATTTCTAGAAGAATTTCTGGAGGATTTTATGGAGAAACTTTAGGAAGATTTTTTTGGAATAACTTCCGGAAAAATGTCTGCAGTAACTTCCGGAGGAATTCCCATAAAAACTTACGGAGGAATTTTCGGACTAACTCCAACAGGA
This sequence comes from Armigeres subalbatus, assembly GCF_024139115.2. Classification (NCBI taxonomy): domain Eukaryota; kingdom Metazoa; phylum Arthropoda; class Insecta; order Diptera; family Culicidae; genus Armigeres; species Armigeres subalbatus. Next base: position 79,831,595 of record NC_085140.1, read on the forward strand.
ACTTCCGGAGTAATTCAGGAAGAGCTTCCGGAGGAACTCCCGCAGGAACTTTTTGAGGAACTGCTGAAGGATCTTCCGGATGAAGTCCCGGAGGATCTTCCGGAAGAATTTCCGTCGGAACTCCCGGAGGAACTTTCGGAAGAGCTTCCGGAGAAACTTCTGGATGAACTTTCGGAGAAACTCCCAAAGGAATTTCCGGAGGAACTCCCGGAGAAATCTCCGGAGAAACTTCCGGAAAATTTCCGGAGGAACTCCCGGAGGTATTTCTGGAGGAACTCCCGGAGAAATTTCTGGAGAAACTCCCGGAGGAATTCCCGGAAGAATTCCCGGAGGAGGTCCCGGATTAACTCCCGGAGGAGGTCCCGGATTAACTCCCGGAGGAACTCCCGGAGGAATTCCTGGAGGAACTTCCGGAGGAATTCCCGGAGGAACTCCCGGAGGAATTCCCGGAGGAACTCCCGGAGGAATTCCCGGAGGAACTCCCGGAGGAATTCCCGGAGGAACTCCCGGAGGAATTCCCGGAGGAACTCCCGGAGGAACTCCCGGAGGAATTCCCGGAGGAACTCCCGGAGGAATTCCCGGAGGAACTCCCGGAGGAATTCCCGGAGGAACTCCCGGAGGAATTCCCGGAGGAACTCCTGGAGGAATTCTCTGAGGAACTCCCGGGGGAATTCCCGGAGGAACTCCCGGAGGGACTCCCGGAGAAATTCCCGGAGGGACTACCAAAGGAATTCCCGGAGGGACCCCCAGAGGAATTCCTGGAGGGACTCCCAGAGGAATTCCAGGAGGAACTCCCAGAAGAATTCCCGGAGGAACTCCAGAGGAATTCCCGGAGGAACTCCGGAGGAATTCCCGGAGGAACTCCCGGAGGAATTCCCGGAGGAACTCCCGGAGGAATTCCTGGAGGAATTTCCGGAGGAATTTCCGGAGGAACTTCTGGAGGAATTTCCAAGAGGGACTTCTAAGAGGAACTTCCAAGAGAAACTTAATTTTTTTTTCAAAACTTTGTTAAAGTGTTTTTGCCTTTCTCGTATACTGCCGTGAATCGCATATCTGTCCCATCTTTGCTGGATTTCCTATGCATATGGGACAAATATGCGATTCACGGCAGTACTAAGTATGTGTAAAGGCTATATGATCGCTCCAAAAACAAACTTTTTCTAGAAGGCCCAGAGACTCATAGTGTTATCTACCGATCGACTCAGTTCTACGAATTTAGGTGATGTGTGGGTGTATGTGTCTGTGCGCACCCACCCAAAAAAAATGTGACAAAAGCGTCATTAATTTTTCAGGCACTCACCCTTAACCGACGACCCTTAACAACCATTGTTTCCTATTTAAAATTGGCCAGATCGGGCAATGGGCTCAGAAGTTATGACCAAAATACTTTTTCTATAACACTCGAGAAAGGCTCCATCACCGCTAGGTGGATAAATCTGGGTTTTTAAATTCTTAAATGAAATCAACACTAGGATGAAAGGCGACTAGAGTCCTCTTGGCGGGCCAGCCTAGGGGTCCCGCCAGTTGCAGTGGAACCAACGTATTTAAGAGGAAGGGTAGGCCACAGGGGCCGCCCTAGCGTGCCAATCAAGGGCATCGCCATTAATTGTACTTTAACTTAAATACTTTAAAATAAACGTAATTTTCAAACTTTAAAATTGATGAAATAAAACAGTTATAAAATTAACGACGACGGAGCTTTGTCTCGTACAGTAGATATCACAGTTTCTGGAATTCCTGCAGTCGTGTAGTTTTGCCTCGTCCTGGTACGGGAAAGATAAGATCCTTCTGCGACGTTGGTGTCCTGCAATAATCCTGTTTGTGCGCTGTTCTCCGGTGATACATAGTTTGCCTCTGAAGGATTGAAGTTGAGGGAAAGGCCTCACCCTTAAAATGCCCGCCAACATTTTTTGCCAAAAAACAGAAGATCTTTTAATTTTCGACCTTTTGCCTTTCTCGTACAACAAAGTTGTACCGAAAGGCTATCATTTCACTCCAAATTCGAACTTTTGATAGAAGTCCCGGAGACCCATAGTGTTATATACCATTCGACTCAGCTCAATGAGCTGAACAAATGTCTGTCTGTCCGTGTGTGCGTGTGTGTGTGTATGTGTGTGCGTGTGTGTGCACAAAATGCCATAAAAAACATTAGCCAAATTTTCACATAGAAACTCTTAACCGATTTTCTTGCAACAAGTTGCATCCGACAGAGACTAAAACGCTGTTGATCACTATTGAATTTCATAATAATTGCAAATTGCAAAAAATAGATAATATTAAAATAGTGATGAGACATAGTCACATAGAACAATAATGTGTTATGAAAATGCCTTGCATCTATGAATATTTTACAGTTTATCCGTGGCTTGCTCCCATTAAGCGTTTCATCGTACTATAAAGATGCTCGTGTTGCACGCATTTAGGCGTAAGTATGCTCTTCGTTCAGTTTCACAGTACCATGAAATTGTCCGAAAGTCAAAATTCGAACATAGGAAATTCGAGAAACTTTTGGCAGCGCCATCTGTCGTCTACTAGTGTAAATTATCTATCATAACATTAGACGGTGTAACTGTTTTTCCTTTCTTGTACATCATCGAGGTGTAAGCGTAAAGGCAACATTTATTACCTTTTTACGCGAGGAAGGCGCCTTCACCGCTAGGTGGATTAATCAGGGTTTTTTTTTTCTATGGAAAAGATCAGAACGCCAAATTTAGGCGATGTTCGGAATCTGAAGAAATCGGAAGGAGCCTGAAAATGCTCGATCTTTCTTATAAAGGAATAAAAAAAACGAAAGCGTAATGGCATGTCTTGCTTTTAGTTTGGCGAGGGATAGTGTAGGGATAGTGTAGGCAGATGTATGGTGTTCGGGAGGACGATAGGAGTACTAAACTTCGTAGAACATCGGCATCCTTCAAGAAGCAAAAAATTGCTGCCATTGCGGCATTGTCATCTGCCAGTGTGTCCCGAATACTACCTGGTATCCCATAAAGATTTCGAGGGTGGTCGTAATTGGGATACCTGCAGACAGTGCTGCAAAGTGTCACCGTACAAGTCACGCAAAGCGTGACAATAACAAAATCCAGGTCATGTGTCAAGTACTCAATTGTGATGCTCAATGTGGATCTCACATGCTTGGTGTAACGATCACCATGAAAGTGACATTTTAGCAACTAGCGCTTGGTCACTCACCATGTCTTCACTTCTTCTGCCTGTGATCACCAGCATGAATGATAGGAAAACTTTCCTGATGTTGTGGTTGTCATATCCATGTCATCTTGACTATCGTGATGATCACTTGACCTATGCCACGGCTATGCGGTGTTTGGTTCGAAATCAACGCTCGACAGCAATGGAATAATCCACTTAGCGGAATTAATGGATTTTTGCTGTGATAAAAATGCATGAAGCCAAAATAGAATTTTTGGGAACATTTAAGTGTTCTTATTGTTTATATTGACTTTTTGTGCAATATTTTAAGAGGTGCTATTAAAAGAAAAGTACATACATAGTTTTTCCAAATTTGATCCAGACTATCTTTTGAAAAGGCCAAATTTTTTTTATTGATTTTTTCAAATGGATACAATTAAAAAACGACACATCCTACAAAAAATGTTGTATGGGTGACTATCGCAAAATCAGTCAAAGTTTCTGATAAAGATATCGGAAACAATTCAAATTGAGCCCTACACTGAAAAAAATCAGTTTCAACAGTTTCAAAAATTAAAACTCGATTTGCGAAAAAACGTTTTTTTATTTGTATGAAATTGTGTCTCAAGATAGGTGATTATGTTCCCTACCAACCGTCCATACATCGCAAGCTTGACACTTTTAAGGGAAAAAAGTTTTTCTAACAAAAAATTTTTCTTGTCGGAATTGATTTTTTTTCTCAGTGTCAAGGAGTGCCAGTGGATTTAACATATACATACATATATTTAAATATTCCTGTACAGTCAAGCAGAGTACAATATTAAGGTAGTAACTAATCGCAACGGATAAAAATACACTGAAAATAATTTCGACAAGAAAAAGTTTTTGTTAGAAAAACTTTTTTTCCTTCAAAGTGCCCAGCTTGCGATGTATGGACGGTTGGTAGGGAACATAATCACCTATCTTGAGACACAATTTCATACAAATCAAAAAAAGCGTTTTTTCGCAAATCGAGTTTTAATTTTTGAAACTGTTGAAACTGTTTTTTTTTCAGTGTAGGGCTCAATTTGAATTGTTTCCGATTGCGATACCCGCATAATCCTGAACTATATCCGGAAGACAAATCAGATCATTCATGATGATAAATAACGATATCACCACTTCTCTGTATACTGTATGCTGAAATGATAAGCTACCCATTTTATAAACTGTTTCAACAGTGCGGTATGATGTAATCGACCAAATAATTATTTGGGTAATGGGCGGTTAAGTATAATTACCATTTAAAACTTGTCGTTTTCCAGTACATTTTTTTCGGCGTACAGCATGTCATGCGGTTGTTAAATAATCTATGTTCCACGAGAAAAACTATACGGGATACCATACGCATATAATGTGACCATATATTTTAAATCCATTGTACTGTTACCATTGATGTTTTGATTTTTTCTAGGTGTGGTGGGCAAAGCAGAGGAGAACGAAAATAAATACAATTTTTTTCATTTTTAGTACTGTTTTTATTCAATCATTTTAGTTTTTTTTTTCAATTCAAGTGGATAATTTCGGTTCATACTTCGCACTCCACACATCGTTATCATTCATCTAATCACTTGAGCAGGCTGTTGCCCATTTTCCCGAAATTCGATGATGTCTGCAATACATGATATAATAAAAATTAGGGGTTTGATCCTTGGTTTAATAAATATTCAAGAAGTACGTACCTGTACACAGTGTATGACCGCGTGATTGCTGACATTTGGAAAATGAAGAAAATCATTTTTAGGGTTCTGCTAACTGGATCTGCAATTAGATATTCAACACAGTTTTTATTTTGAAGTCAATTTGGGACTTTATCGATAAGGTATTTGTGTATACTTACCTTTTTTCCTAAACAATTTAAAACACGAATCTTCCTCTCCGATAAATTAAAACTTGTGTCCTATTCTACATGCCTGCCGTTCAAATGGCGAAGAGCAGCATTTTTTCCACACTCACATTTGTCACTGAACTGAAAGAAATATCTTACCTTTATCTTGAAACCGTATAATATTGAGATGTGCGTGTGATATCGCGATGTATTTATGATTGCCGTAAACGATACACAATTGGGTTGTTGAGGGGTATGTATGTTTTTACATATTCTGAATCTGCATAAAAAACTGAGCCTAACCTCATTTTTTCAGAATTTTTGGAGCTCCGGAACTATTTTTAATTTACATTTTAAATTTATATGGGACTAAAAATTTGTTCTTATGCTGCATGGGCCAACTGTCATTCTATGAATGTTAGTGTCATTCTATCGATTGAAATGGCTTATTGTTTGGTGTATAAAAATGTAAATAAAAGGTTTATAAACAAAATAAAAATATGTTGGAGATCAGGAAAGCATGCTCTTTATGTTAAACTATAAAAAACCTCATATTTTTCTTTGCTAAACAACCCAATTATGTAAAAACGGTAGACCATATCGTGTTTATCCCCATTATAGTTTTGTTTCAGTTAACTAACGTTTTTTGATCAAGTAGAACCTATTATGAAGTAATAAATATTGTACAGAGACGATATGTTGTATATTAATTACATGTGGGAACTTGAATATATAATTGTTTATAATATAAATTCAATAAAATTATGTAGTCAAATTATAAATTGATGATAACATGGATTGTGACATTACTCCTTAATTCACATGTATCATATCAACCGCACTGTAGACTGTTATTCATTATGCGGGTAGTCACCAATATAACATTTTTTTGTAGGATGCGTCGTTTTTTGATTGTATCCATTTGAAAAAATCAATAAAAAAAATTTGGCCTTTTTCAAAAGATAGTCTGGATCAAATTGGTAAAACTTAGTTAGAGCCATTCACAAATACGGCCCATACAAATTTCAGAACCCTCCCATACAAAATACGTTACGAGAGGGTGGGTGGGGCTTTCAGCCCCAGGTCCATTTTAGCGTTATGTAATTTGTGAATGAACCCTTAATTTAACTATTGATTTATCCAATTTATCAATTAAAAACGACGTCAGTCCAATCAAACGACAACAAAATCAATCAATAACGGTGCTCACCTGCACTTTTGACAGCTGACCGACCTGATGCTCTTTATGGCTCTCAGCTTGTGGTTGTCAATCTGGGTGTCACGCTTACCGAAGGTACTCACGTGTCAGCTTCTACATGTCACGATGCGCTTGCAGTGATTGTCAGTAAAGAACATCGTTTAAAAGCGTGGTGGTTTTGTTTTCATATCTGATCATCTGGTGATGGTCACGACATTTTGCAAGACTGCCTGCAGATAAAGTGCTCCACGCTTTTTTCGGCTGCACAGAGTTCACAATCGCACCGGAAGGGGCCGATGGATCCTTTGACTTTCGGCACAAAGGGCCCTCTACTATTGCTCCAAGTACGAGCCCAGTCCTGGCCGACGACGCTCTTCGTCCATTACGTCGGCCAGCGGTACGGAGCGGGTGTGAAGTAGACCCTAGTCCCGACAATGACATCAGCTTCGGTATTTCCCCTAATGTCGCAGTGGTTGGGGATCCCGGCGAAGGTGGTACCGGGGATCATACCTGACAGGATTCCTTGGATCCAGGTGTGTTTCTGAGTCTCACTTCGAAGGGCGGAAATTACATCTGCGGAGTCCGTGAAGACCACGATTGACTTTTTCTCCGGACGATCTTTCGGCTGGGGATGGCATTCGTACCCAACTTAATGGAGGGCTAGCTGATGCCGGCCGCTGCAGACGTGTCCCCGGACACACTTCTTGGCATTCATGACAAAGCCGAAGGATGAAGCCCAGCGTTGGATGAAACCTACCGCCACCTGAGTCTTAATCCTGGTCCATCCAGGCGTTCTGCCGACCACGACCAATAAAATGACGTCGACGTATACAAATAGATATACGTTTGCGGGTAGAACGCTGAAAACCCCATCCATTGCGATGAGGGTACTCGTCCGATTTCTTCAGGGTACTCGTCCGATGCTGTGCCGCCAGTGATCACTTGGAAGGTTCATCGGGTGAGGAAGATATTTACGAAAGCAAGCATGTTGCCTGTGATACCCCAGTTTTGTAGTTTTCTAAGAAACAAAGAGGGTCACTATCCAGGTTCGGATAAAAGCCTTGGCGATATCAAGTGACACAAGGTCAACATGCTTGCCTTCCTCATACGCTTCATGGAGCACACTGCCCAGGTTGGCAAAGTATGTGCTGGTGCCATAGCCAGGGCGAAAATCGTGTTGACGGTAGCCAAATCTTCCGTCGGCTTTCAGTTTCTCCCTGAGTTGCCAATTGACCATCCATCGACGGTTTTGGATACACACGAGGTCATGGAGATTGGCTTGAGATGGGATGTATCACGGCTAGTCACGCTGCTCTTCGGGAGAGGTACAACGAAACTTTTCCTCCACTCGTCCGGAAACATGCGGTTTTCCCAAATGTTGTTGACGAGCTCAGGAAAAGGAGCTTTTGCGGCCGGAGAGAGCCGTTTTATCATACCCAAACTCATCCGGTCCTCAGATGAGTTCCCGTTTGCACTTGACGCTTGGGCCAACTCGCCTGCTGAAAAAATTTGGTTCAGCAGGCAGCCGGAGGGGTCCGCGGGAATAAAGGTAGTGTTGAGTTGTAGACTACGAGTAGCGACAGTCTTCTGGAATTCGGCTGGGTACTGTGAGACTGCTACAAGCGAGGCGAAGTAGTCACCGGGAGCATTGGCAACCTCTGCAAGGTCAGAAATTGTGCGGTTGCCCTGATCGAGGTGGATGGGAGGCGCCCTAGATTTTCCACTAATTGTATTTACCCGCCTCTGAAGTTCGGCGATGGTCTGGGACGGGTTGATGCTGTCGATGAAACCCTCTAATTGCTTGGACTTCGCCTCTCTGATGATTGCCGATGCTTCTCCTTATACAATTTCAGAGCGTCAGGTCTAAGGGGTGGTCGCTGCTGAGCCTCCTTAGAGCATGTAAGGTCTTGCGGATTTCCAGGATAAGCGCGGCAGAATGGACCTACTTACAAACTTAAATTTTTTCACCGATCTCGACTGTGTGATTTTCGGTTTAAGTTCTTTTGCTGGTACGTTAGTTGAATGAACGTATGATTACGGCATTATGATTGTGACAAATTGTTGAATGCACAACACATCAACAACAATAATTATTAAAAATCTCCTTAAAATCCCACTACCTCCACTAAGAGTACGGTTACCCTAACTCAGCCTGACACTCAATGCCCACGAAAAGTCAAGAAAATGCTCAACTCGAACCCACAACCTCCGGCTTCGTAACGGCATGCCTTCGCCGTCTTGCCTATCTGAAGATTCAATAATTAAGTATCATTAATAAAATGGCGCTGCATAATTATGTTCGTTTGCTTTTCTAGTTTGCTAACATGTCACGCGTATTGGAAACTGGACCTACAAGATAGCGACATTATCCGAGCAAAACCTTCACATCGAAAAAGTATACCCCCAAGGTAACTTGTCCGCTATCCGGAGTCGAACAAACTACTGCAGCACTGTTTGCTCTCCTCTGGATGACCGCCCCCGAACGACATCAGAGCAGCAAACACAAATATTGGCTACCATTTTTGGAAGGTTCTGGGACCTTCTATGTCGGGATCCGCTCCAACGTTCCAACCAAAAGAGCCCAAGTAGGTATAGATGCGTTACACGTTGTTTGCACTGAGCAAACACCCGGAACACGTTTCTGATATTGGACAATTTTCGGCTGGGGCATGAAATGAGCCCAGCAGAACTTTTCGCTCAGTTAGTTGTTCTACAAAGTAAACCGGTGGTGGCGGCGACGCCGGTTGGGGAGGAGATAGGTACAACAGCATAAACATGCTTTTTTTTCGTTCGTCAGCTTCCGTTCGGACAGTTCCCTGGCCATGTTGTCGCGCTTGCTCGCTTTCAATGGATGTTGTTGTCGTTGTCGGACTCATGTCTGACGATGTTAATAAAATTATGTTAATTTATTCGTGCTTTTTGTTGTTATCGTGAGAAACGCTACGTAGAGTCGGCAGTTCGGCTGACTGGCTCCCCATTTTTCACGCTGGAAAACAACCCTCGAGCTTTTTTCTCCCCCGTTTGACAGCAATCGTGCGATACGACAACTGGGGGGATTGAACCCGAGCGAAGGTTTGTCGCAAATATCAACCAAATTGTTGACGCTAATTTGCATCCCATATTCATTACATTGCGTCATCACCGCACCGGGTTGGAGCTTGAAAAGGGATACTCGCTCGGGCGCAAACGTTTGTGCTGCTGGGACCACTTAAACATGCGTTCGCGGTATCGTCTTCTGTGACAGCCATCTCAGGTCCAAGTGCTTGTAAAATTCCAATTTTACGTGGACAAGTGAGGCGGAGTCGGGTCACTTCAGTCCTAATTGGAGTCGAGAGGGATGTTGGTAATTGAAAGCTGACGTTCACAGTCGTCAAGTTCTGATGAAATTGAATATTAACGATGATGTAATCTAAGTTATGCGATGGAGGATATCTGTTTCTGCCTTCAAATTACTTTTATAAGACGAATGTTTGGGATACGGGAAATGACACTTGCGATACAAAAATAATTAACCCATATAGATTTATTTCAAGAATTACTAACTATCTAGTAAATTAGTGCCGCCTTGAATCGAGAAAAACATCACATAATACAATGCAGCCGAAACCATGAGTAGCAATATTATCGTTGGAGGGCCCCAACTTACAAAACCATAAATTCCAAGAGCTCTTACTAACCGCATCTCAACAAATGGATCGATCCAAGACTACGGACGCACAGTGTTGCCTTTTGCCGATTTCGTGCGCTTTTTAATAGCATCGTTTCTGTTGATTTTTTCGCTGTAGTTTGTTTGGAGGAAACGTTAGATATCATAAAGGGCTTTTTTTGAGAAAATCTGTGAAATGATTAATCCACCTAAAGTGAGATAAAAATTTTACTTTTTCACCTAAACCGTATATGCGCCTAGTGTCTTCGAGAAAGTTGTAGCGGATGGTATTTTAGGCCACTTTGCCAAAAATCATGTATCTGTGACTTATACTTTACTAGATATGTGACATTTACCGTGGAAGGCCCCTAAAATCAGTTTTTTGAGCATAACTTTTTTTATATGTTTCAGGCACTTTTACACCCTTCTACAAAGTTGTTTGGCTAATAAAAATACACGTTTTTGTAGAACATTGCGAAGCTCTATCTCTTAAAATTGATAAGTTATTTGAGAAAATATGTTTTTTCTAGGGGTATTTGAGAATCGTATAACTTGGTCCGGCGCAAAATGGCGCAGACAACTTTTTAGTTCTCTGAAGCTGCTGTATGTTGACTCTTGCCTAGCGATTGAAGCTTGTGTTTACACGAAATTACAAACGAGTTATATAGATTTTAAATTTTCTTGTTTTTGGCCTTACTCGTACACTAAGATTATGTATAGGCTATAGGACAACTTTCAGAGGAAGCCCAAGAAGCCAAAAATAAGGAATGGAAGCGGTGATTATTTTAAGTTTGATCACTTATTTCTTAAAACATACAATTTACAATTAACAGATATCGAGAACAACACACCAGGAAGTCGTCACGAGTAAATGCAAACGAGGATCTGATTCACTGGCTGCTGGTTTCGTCTGATCCAGTTATTGCAGAGGTTCGTGGATGGCCAAAACAACATATGAAAGCGTTTTCGGAAGATGCACAATCTTTACTTGTAGATGCTAATAGCGAAGGTGAAGACAACTAAACAAATAAAACATACAAATCATTGTTGAATTTGGAATTTATAAAAATGACGTATTTTCTGCATTTTGCCTTTCTTGTACACTAAATATTCTTTAAGCATACTTTTTATAGTAGAATGAAAGGCCCATTTATGTATCAATCAGCCCAGCCCTGTTAGACGCAACTTAGGTTTTTTTTTAAATAAAAAACGTTTTCAAATAATAAACATTGCGAAGTTTCTTTAAAAAATCTGTGATTTGTAGAGGAAGTTTGAAATCTATATAACACACGTGTAATTTCGTGTAAACATAAGTTTCAATCACTAGAGAAAAGTAGAAGAACAGTAGTTTCTGAATCCTAAAAAGTTTTGTGGGCCATTTTGCGCCGGAACAGGCTATTTGATTTCTGAACACCCCTAGAAAAAACACCTTTTTCATTATAACTTTTAAGCTTTAAGAGATAGCGCTTCGCAATGTTCCACAAAAACGTGTAGTTTTGTTTGACAAATAACTTTGTAGAAGGTTGGAAAAGTCTTGGAAAAATAGAAAAAAAGTTATGATAAAAAATGTGATTTTAGGGATCTTCCATTGAAAAGTCACATATTTTTAAAGTATAATAGTTAGACATGGGGTGTCTTTGGCAATATGGCTCAAAATACTATCCGCTACAGCTTTCCTGAAGACACTATGTGTATATCTAGTCTTAATAAAAAGTCTTTTAGTTTTGCACTTAGTGTACGAGAAAGGCAAAAAGGTGTCTTTTAAATGTCTACACATACACACATACACTCATACACATACAGACATCAGCTCAGTTTATCGAATTTCTATATAAAACTATGAGCTTATGGGCCACCATCCAATATTGGTTTTTAATTGCGATCCTATAGCCTATACATAATCTTAGTGTACGAGTAAGGCCAAAAACAAGAAAATTTAAAATCTATATAACTCGTTTGTAATTTCGTGTAAACACAAGCTTCAATCGCTAGGCAAGAGTCAACATACAGCAGCTTCAGAAAACTAAAAGTTGTCTGCGCCATTTTGCGCCGGACCAAGTTATACGATTCTCAAATACCCCTAGAAAAACATATTTTCTCAAATAACTTATCAATTTTAAGAGATAGAGCTTCGCAATGTTCTACAAAAACGTGTATTTTTATTAGCCAAACAACTTTGTAGAAGGGTGTAAAAGTGCCTGAAACATATAAAAGAAGTTATGCTCAAAAAACTGATTTTAGGGTCCTTCCACGGTAAATGTCACATATCTAGTAAAGTATAAGTCACAGATACATGATTTTTGGCAAAGTGGCCTAAAATACCATCCGCTACAACTTTCTCGAAGACACTAGGCGCATATACGGTTTAGGTGAAAAAGTAAAATTTTTATCTCACTTTTAGGTGGATTAATCATTTCACAGATTTTCTCAAAAAAAGCCCTTTATGATATCTAACGTTTCCTCCAAACAAACTACAGCGAAAAAATCAACAGAAACGATGCTATTAAAAAAGCGCATGAAATCGACCAAAAACAACACTGTGGGACGGAAGCATTGTTTTATTGAACCGAAACTATTGCACGAGAAGCATTAAATTTTACGACGCAAAACTGCCAAAATCGTTTAATACCATTTCGATCCTCCGAGCTGCCACCACTTTAGTGCCAAACTTTCCAATTTACTCACGGTAAACTACGGTGTGCTATCCATGAACTGTCTTTTTCTATACGTCGTCGTACTCGTCATCATCCTTGCAGAAGGCAATAACGATAAAATATCGACCGCTTTTCCCAGGACTACGCCTCACTTACACGGTGCGGCCCTCTTCCCATCCGTATAGCCGTTCGTTCCGTGTGCTTAGCGCGTAATCCGCTGAAGCTGAAGCTGCTCTATTTCATGTGTGCGGCAGGCGCGGGCGGGCGCGGCACTGACTGGCTCATATGCATACACCGCGACCGGGATGGTTATACCTGCCTGAGTGGGTACCTAAACAGGAGCGACTTTCCATAAAGCACGGAACAGCTCCAGAAGCGGTTCGTTTACCTTGAAGCTGTACATACGCCGTCATAACAGTTTCAGAAATGGCGCAGCACTACGGTCGCGAGTTACTGTACATACAAAGCGCGCTGCTGCTGCTGCTGCAAGGCTTCGTAGCTCGGTATGATGAATGCATGCAGAGTTTCATTCTTCGAGGGGAAGCGTTTGTCTTGTTGTTTTTTCGGGCTTCGCTGTGTGTTCGCCATTCACTGGCTGTGGAGCAGATAAATTTCCCTATCCCCATTATAAATACTTTTAATCCGGTCGCTTTGTCATAGCGTTTGCATTTTGTTGCATGTCGAAACGGTACTAAGCTCCGAAGGACTACATTAAGCACAATGAGCCTGTCTCTCGTGTGTCGTTCCCGTATTCCATGTAGATCAATTTTATCGCACGTGGTAGGGACACGGCAGGTATTTCCGTCCATCGTCGTAGGGGCTACAACCAACGAAAGCAACATACATTTGCTAGAACTCCACTATAGCAGAACGTTTCTCCTGAGCTTACGATTTGGTGCGTATGAGTTTTACAAAAAAGCGTCTCTTTTATTGGTTTTCGAGACTATGACGAACAGACGAAAATACCTGCCGTGTCCCTACGACATATGCGATTTTTTTGGGGTAAATCGAGAATGGCTCTGTATCCTCTACTCCAGAAGTATGCCGATCGGTATTAACCAGGATATGACACTTGTCATAAGACGAGTTAATACAATCCCATTGAATTCCACCACTTAATTGTATCTTGACAGATACGTATTTCGACCTCAACAGTAAGGCCGTCTTCAGTGTCTCGTACTTGACTCGACTAAGACTAAGTCGAGTCAAGTACGAGACACTGAAGACGGCCTTACTGTTGAGGTCGAAATACGTATCTGTCAAGACACAATTAAGTGGTATAATAATTTTCTTATCAGGATATGACGTCACACATGATATGCCAATGCCTTCTGAACAAACTATGTACATGAATAATTTGATTTTTTTACATTAAAAATTAATAAAAACAAAAAAAAACTCAAAGGTGCAGCCCAATCGGGTTGTACACAAAGGTGACGTAGGACTATGTGGCTATTCGAAATTTATGGTATTTGCCATAATAATTTGTGTCGTTTTATTAACATTGAGTAAACTGCTCGGAGGCCAACTGAATCAAGAAGTCGAATAGTTGTTCCCAGTTGGATGGTCTCTAACTGTGGAATTAACATGACTCATCGGCCGATGAAGCCACTCGATCGGCTTTCAGTGGGGGACATCACAATCCTTACTTTGCCACGTACGCCTACATCGCGGGCGAAAACCAAAGGTTGCAAATAAATATATTTGCGTTTGGTTTCACGCCACTTCTGATTCTGCTTATTTCTCCTTTATTTCGGCCATTTTTTGATGATGGTATCCTCCAAAAAGGTCTTTATACAAAAGAAGGTTCCGCCAATCCGATATGAATTTTCTTCAAAGTGCAAAACTCAATCGTAACTAGGGAGATGATGCAATCAAAATGAACGGATGGAAACACTAACAGCAACCAAGCTACCACGCTAAACCCGATGCCTCCGAAACAATTAATTTTCGCAATTAACTCTTTCTTTCCATAAAATGCTAGTCCTGAGAAGAACCAATTTTCTTTTTCCAATGCGTCTTTCCAATAAATAACTACATCCAAATGCTTGTCGGCACCTTGCGTTGAAATTGTCCGACCGCCACTTGATGATTTATCGCTACGCCTCCACTATTTGGAATACATTTTCAGCATTGTCACTGCTACCCACGCCTTCGTGCTGCTGTGTCCGCTCCGCTGAATCAAATTGTGTCGAACCGCTCATTCCGCGGAATCCTGATCAAAATGGCTCGCGCGTCCGGAAAGCAGCTTTCTTGTATTTAATAAGTTAGCCCCGCCCCTTTGTGATCTGATATGGGTGTAAATATAATGTGCACTCATAACGATTAATGAAGGGGCGGGGCTAATGGAATTACTTCATTAGATATAAGAAAGCTGCTTTTCGGCGCACGCGAGCCGTTTCGATCGGGATTCCGCAGACAACAGACCGTTCGGAGAATGACAAATTCTAAGAATCCTATGAAATTTTCTCGCAAGATTTTGAATTTGGTTATGAAAAGTTATTTATCTTAGATGCGTATTGTTGCGAGAAATAACAGCAGATGTTTGACTCAAGGCGAAGTTTCTTCATATTACCAAACATTATCTCTTGGTATCTGTCTGTCCGAGCGACGTTCACCGATGGGTGGTTGCTGCAGAAAGTTTCCACTGAGGTGGTGTCTTCATTGATTTTATACAAAAGCCACCATTGTATACAAAAGAAGGTTGATCCGACTATCCAAAATAAACTTTCTTCAAAGTGCAAAACTCAATCGTAAATAGCGAATTTGATAGCGCGTCGGAGGGAGATGATGCAGTAAATTTTAATGGATGGAATCACTAACAGCAACCACGCCAAACCCGATGCCACCGAAACAGTCCATTTTCGCAATTAACTCTTTTCTTTTTATAAAATGTTGGTCCTGAGAAGAACCAATTTTTCTTTTCCCAATGCTCCTTTCCAACTAACTGACACCACAATTTGTAATAAATTTTCAGCATCGGCACTGGCGGTGCGGGATCACCACAGTGCTATTTTTATGGTCAACCCTTTCTTCATATGAGATGCTGGTTCGTTGAGATTGAATGATCTGCAGCAACACATCGAGCACCACCACCAATGCGATGGATTTCCTTTGAAAATGTTACTAGCGCCTCCGTGATGCTGTGTCCGCTCCGCTGCGATCGCTTTGATGCGTCTGCTCTGCGTGAAACCTTGTTCAAACTGAGGATTAGATCCAAACCCGAAAGTGATTGATTTTTTATGTCTGTGCTAGTGATGCATGTACGTGATTGGTTGGTTGACCTATTTCTAAACTTTTTATCAATTATCGATAATAAATAGTAAAAAAATCAGTATTTTCAAATAAATACAAAGAAGCGTTGACTCATCCTTGATCGAATGATCCAAAAAAATTGAAAATCCATCGAGAAACGGCTTAGATATTAAAGTTTAAAGTCTATCATATTTTCGTGACGGTCCCCGATTTTCGCAATCGTAAAGTGTACCCCAATATAGAAAACACAGACGTAGTCCTACGTCAAAAACAGTAAGCGAATCAATGTGGAAGTAATTTCCATGATATATAGAACGATACTCCTATTCAGTGTTTGTTAGATTATCTTGCAATTCATGTACTAGAAAAGCTTGCAAAATTTTAAGGCTTTATCCCTTATAAGGGTATGCGATAACACATTTTTTCCTGACGAAACGAAACGAAATTAGAAATGCTATTGTTAGTTTGAAACGAAACGAAATTCAGATTTTCTTCCGAGACTTCGAAACGAAACAAAATCGAAGACGATTCGAAATTTTACGAAACGGAATTAAATTTAATTTTTTTTCCGCGGAATTTTTATCGAATTGTTCTTTTTGCATTATATACCTGCATTATGCAAAAACGAATAAAAAAAAACGCCGAAAAATTGTAATTTGTTTATTATTTTTAGAGTTAAATATTGTTACCCAAATGCCATAGGGAGAATCTAGCTTAATTTTACAAAAGAACATAAGTAACAGATCAGTTTTGGACCTGTTCACCATTTTCAAAAGTATGCCCCTTAAACCATAAGCAACGTAAAAA
Organism: Armigeres subalbatus; assembly: GCF_024139115.2. Classification (NCBI taxonomy): domain Eukaryota; kingdom Metazoa; phylum Arthropoda; class Insecta; order Diptera; family Culicidae; genus Armigeres; species Armigeres subalbatus. The sequence goes on from NC_085140.1 coordinate 79,848,169, forward strand.
TATTCGACGCCTTATATTTCCAACAGACCTCTGTAAAAATTAAAAAAGCCGATTTTTTAACTGCAATCAACAGATTTCATATTGATTAGATCTGTTCACCATTTTGAAAAGTATTACAGATTCAAAGTGCTACACCTCTATTTCAATTAACATCTTGGATGAAGTCTCCAGGCAAATTTTAATCAATACAACACGCGAGTTCTCGTGTTATGAAAAGTGAAGCGAGCTGCGAGTCAAAGATCTACTAATTAAAGGCTTATAATGGCTTATAATACATTACATATTGCATACACAACTCAGTCAACTTAAATAAAAATAGAGTATACCAAAACGATGAGATCTAAAAATTATTTTTACGTCACTGAACAATATTATTCAAATCAACAGATATTGCAAATTTTGCGCCGTGCTCGACTAAGTGATGAGCGAAATGGCTCAATTAAGTGAGTGGCTCTGAGCCAAGCGTTTACTCATTACAAAGTATGTAGTTTTTGCGAACGAAGCATGAAAGCAAACCGTTTTATAATAGGGTAAATCACTACTTGGGCCTATGGACCCGGCTCCCGGCTCACTGAACAGAAAACTAATTATTTATACTGTTTGGAAGCTGTAGGTTTATGATTGATAATCTTTAAAAAGTCTCCCATTTATTTTTCACAATACTCAATATTTTTCAACCACTTGTTTTACTCCTAATTGATCGAATTGTAGAAAACAAAAATGTAGATTTCAAAATTTCGCTCTCCGTTGCCACACCACTGAGCCGATTCTTTCCACTGTTACAAAATGGTATCATGAAATAAACACCTACCTGAAAATCGTCACAGTGCTCGATACAACCATTGCTTGAAGCTGTTAACCAGCACACAATAATGCTAAACTCACGCACTTCAATTCTTCCTATTTTTTTCGTATTACTAGAACTTATATAAACATATTGGAATACATTTATAACTGTATCCACAAGCCGAACCAAAAATCACCCCGGGCCAAGAACTTCTAGCTGCACCGTGCTGCCAACTGTCCAGGAGCCTTTTAAATATGAAAATAATTTTTCATCGTTAACAGGAAAACTGTCTTATACCTTGACGCTATCATTTTTGCCTTTCTCGTATACTAAGTATACGTAAAGGCTATATGTTCACTCCAAAAACAAACTTTTTATAGAAGGCTCGGAGACCCATAGTGTTATATACCAATCGACTCAGCTCGACGAATTGAGGTGATGTCTGTGTGTGTGTGTGTGTGTGTGTGTGTATGTGTGTGTGTATGTGCGCACCAAAAGAGCAAAAAGTTTAGCTCACTTTTTTTGCACTTACCCTCAATCAATTTACTCGCAACAGGTTGCATTCGACGCAGTATACTGCCCCATTGTTTCCTATTGAAAATTGGCCGGATCGGACTATGGGCTTGTAAGTTATGGCCAAAATACTTTTCCTCATAAAAAAGCGCGTAAAAAAGTCTAGCTCACTTTTAATGCACTTACCCTAAACGGATTCCCTCACAACAGGCTGCATTCGACGCAGTATCTTACTCCATTATTTCCTATTGAAAATTGGACGGATCGGACAATGGGTTTGGTAGTTATGGCCAAAATACTTTTTCTCATGAAAAAGCGCGTAAAAAAGTCTAGCTCACTTTTAATGCACTTACCCTGAACCGATTCCCTCACAACAGGGTGCATTCGACGCAGTATCCTTCCCAATTGTTTCCTATTGAAAATTGGACGGATCGGACAATAGGCTTGGTAGTTATGGCCAAAATACTATTTTTTACCGCACGAGAAAGGCATCATCACCGCTAGGTGGATTAATCTGGGTTTTTTTAACTATCATTTATTTGAAAGGCTCATTTGCCGTAAAGCGTTACGGAGTCGAAATCATGTTTTTGAATACAGTTTTTCATGATTCTTATACACTAATGTTAGTTTTGGGGAACCGAAAGACTCGCAGTTTGGTCGAGGCTAGGGAATACTATTATACAATAGAAAGGAAGGGAATTTAGGGTGCTCAATTAATTAAAATGCTGAAGTTCACACAGTTAAAATCCTTGGCAATGTTTCCCATCTGTAACGAGACAAACATTTTTTGGGAGACAGCGATGAGAGAAAGACATACGGGAGGGATTAACGACAGATATTGAGATGTACAACGACAGCAAAGAGATGGATGGACGACAATTATAATCTAACATCAGCAACTTTCAAAAATTGGTGGACAAGGGACATGTATTCGAGATCAAGACCCGCCAACACTTCCCTAATAGGCTTTGGCTGCTTTCCTCAGACCCGAAGATGTTCAGTTAGCGCGGATCTATGGCTACGATGCTTCTCGCACGCCCACACGACATGATCAATATCCTGATAATCTGCGCCGCAAACACAGAGATTGCCTTCTGAGAGCCCCACTCGAAAAAGATGTGCATTTAAAGAGTAGTGATTGGACATTAGACGACACATGGTTCGAATGAAGTCTCGTCCCAATTTCAATTTTTTGAACCATGGCCGTTTCGACACCTGTTGGCGAATTGAATACAGCCATCTACCCATCTCCCCATTTGTCCATTTTTGTTGCCAACTGATCAAGGTTTCCTGACGAACTAATGAGAAAAAAACCTTGGAAGGTGATTTGCCGATCGTAAATATCACCTTCCATAGCGCCCACCTTAGCCAGAGAGTACACTTTCTCATTTCCCGGGATCGAGCAATGAGAAGGGACCCAAGCCATGGTGATTGTGTAAGACCGTTGTGATAAAGCACTCAAAGCTTTCCGTATCCCATTCATGAGATGCTTAACCGCTTTCACTGACCGAACAGCCTCCAAGGAACTTAGACTGTCGGTTAAGATAAAAAAGTGGTCAGGAGGTAGGGATGCGATCTGCTCGAGAGAATAGTGTATAGCTGCAAGCTCAGCAGTATATACGGAGCTAGGCTCTTTGAGCTTAAAGTAGGCTCTATGAAAAACGGTCAAAATACCGAAACCAGTGGAGTCATCCGTTTTTGACCCGTCTGTGAAAAAGCTTCTCTCCTCGCTGGCGTGCCCGTATTTTGAAAATAATGGAGGTATGACCTCCGGACGAAGGAAGTCTGGTATTCCATGAACCTCCTGTTTCATGGACAGATAAAAAATTACAGAGGAACTGAAGGAGTCTAAGAAGTTAGCACGATTGGTATCTACCGAAGAAGGGCTTACCTCCAGCGTTATGTACCAGTGGTAAATACTCATGAATCGAGATTGAGGGTTTTGTTCGAGCAGCTTCTCGAAGTTGTCAATGACCAATGGATTGAGAACATCACAGCGGATGAGGAACCGGAGCGATAATTCCGCGAAACGATCTGCCAGAGGCAGTACTCCCGCGAGTACTTCCAAGCTCATCGTATGAGTCGAATTCATACATCCTAATGCGATACGGAGACAGCGGTACTGAATCCGTTGAAGCTTCAACAATTGTGTTTTAGCCGCGGACTGGAAACAGAAACTACTGTATTCGAGGACCGACAAAATGGTTGTTCGATACAACGTTATAAGATCTTCGGGATGCGCTCCCCACCATGTTCCGGTTATCGATCGCATGAAGTTGATCCGATTCTGGCATTTTTGTGTCAGATACACAATGTGCTTCCCGAAGGTACATTTCGAGTCGAACCAGACCCCGAGGTATTTTGAAGACATGCTATGAGTGATTGCCTTACCCATCAGTTGGAGCGGAAACTTTGCCGGCTTATGTTTTTTTGAAAAGACAACCATCTCAGTTTTCTCCGGAGAGAATTCGATACCCAGCTTCGTAGCCCAAGTAGACAAATTGTCCAGAGTATCTTGCAATGGTCCTTGCAGATCAACTGCGGTTGGCCCCGAAACGGATACAACACAGTCATCCGCAAGCTGTCTTAACGTGCAATTTTCCATGAGACATTCGTCAATGTCTCTGACATAAAAATTGTAAAGAAGGGGGCTCAAACATGAGCCCTGGGGGAGACCCATGTAACTAATTCGTGAAGTTGTCAAGTCACGATGAGAAAAACTCATACGCTTCTCTGAAAACAAATTGTACAAATAGTTGTTCAAAATTGTTGAAAGTCCACACGCGTGGAGTTTGTCAGATAAGACATCGACGCAAACTGAATCAAAAGCCCCCTTAATGTCCAAAAACACTGAGCCCGTTTGCTCTTTTTAAGCGAAAGTAATCTGAATTTCTGAAGAAAGCAGCGCAAAACAGTCGTTCGTTCCCTTGCCCCTGCGGAAACCAAATTATGTATCTGACAACAAACTATTCAATTCAACCCATTTGTCTAGCCATCAGCTTCCGAAGACAGGACAGCATAGCAATGGGGCGATACGAGTTACAATCCGACGCGGGTTTTCCGTGCTTCTGGATGGCTATCACTCTCACTTCCCTTCAACCATCCGGAACAATGTTGCACTCCAGTAACTGATTGAACAAGTTCAATAAGCGCCTCTTTGCGACATCTGAAAGGTTTTTGAGTAAATTGAACTTGATTGTATCCATCCCAGGAGCGGAATTGTTACATGAGAGGAGAGTAAGCGAGAGTTCAATCATCGAAAAGGGGCGATCCATATCATTCCTGTCAGTAAAAGTATCACGTGACTCTTGCTTCACTGGCACTGTATCAGGACAAACGCGAAGTCGAGTATCCACCGCGACGAGCTATCATGATCTTCGTTTACGGACGACGCATTGCGCATTCTTCTACCAACGGTCCACAGAGCTTTCATTGAGATCTCGCGCGATAAACCACCTACAAAAGTGCGCCAATATTATCGTTCTTCATTTTGACCAGCTTCTTGAACTGGATGTCGAGCGCGATGTACCGTTTGGGAAGTACGATCGAGCCGTGTTTCCGAAACGTTTTAAACGCACCGGATCTCTCGCGATAAAGTTGTGCACACTCGACATTCCACCACGAACTGTGTGGTTTCCTACGAACCGAAGCTTCTGGCACTGGCCAACGTTGTGCCTGAAGAGCGCTGTCAAGGATCAACTGTGATAGAAACTCGTACTCTTGTCGCGGGGGAAGCGAATCTATCGAATGTACGCCATTAATGATGGCCTCCGCATATTTTCCCCAATCGATGTGCTTTGTGAGGTCATATGAGAGGTCGATAGAAACAGATGGATTACGTCCATTGGAAATCAAGACTTCGATCGGCAAATGATCACTACCATGGGGATCTTGGACCACCTTCCAAGTACAGTCCAACGATAATGAGCTCGAACAAATGGAAAGATCTTGACGGCTATCTCTTGCTGGAGGAGCCACTCGTGTAACTTCTCCTGTATTCAAAATTGACATATTAAAGTCGTCGCAGAGGTCGTATATCATTGTTGAACGGTTGTCGTCGTACAGTTCTCCCAGCCTGTTCCATGGGAGTTAAAATCTCCCAAGAGCAACCGTGGCTCGGGCATAACCGAGCAGATGTGCGAGAGATCTCTGCGAGATATCGCGGTGTTTGGAGGAAGATTTATCGAGGCGATACTGAGGTCTTTTCCTCGAATAGTCACCTGACATGCGACAGCTTCGGTGCCTTCTCGACTCTATAGAAGGAGTGTTGTTTTTTGATCCCTAACAGCACCCCTCCATAACGATTTGCCCGATCGCGACAAATTATGTTGAAATCCGGAAAATGAAGGTTCACATCTGGTGTTAGCCATGTTTCACATGAAGCAAAAGCATCGCATTGTAATTTGTTAACTAAAAATTTAAAAATATCTAATTTTGGAAGAATACTTCGACAGTTCCACTGTAGGATCGAAATCATGTTACCCTTATTGACTAAGTTAGCCATCGAAGGATACGAATGACTCGAAGAGGGGCATTTTTGAAGCCAGCTGCTTCAGGAGAGGAGTTAGAATAGGAAGAACAGCCTTGACCATGTTCTTCACGGGGTCGGAAGCATCAAGAAGTTGAGGATGAGCTCCACGATACCAGAAGGTGTGAACATTGGAGCGCTCGGGAGTTCTTCTGCTCGCTCTCTATGTTCTCTTTCCGACTGAGAAATCGCAAAAATTGGGGCATCTGGGATTTTAGATGTTCCCGGAAGCGGTGGAAACTCTCGATCATCCCGATGTGAAACCACAAAAGTTGAACGTTTTTGAGTATTTCCACCCGCTTTGAATTTGATCATGTTGGATTGAGGCTCTTTCTAGGCTTTTTCGAGGGTCGCTGGCTCTGTTTTATTCGCTTCCTCGTTGAGCCATTGAAAACAAAGGGAACCCCATTTATAACCTCGGAGTCAAAGCTACATTGATCGTCCAAAGGAAGAGACGAGTAGATGGTGTCAGAAACGAGAGGAGAAGCGGCCTTCCTCAACATATCGACGTAACTTCGCCGAGACCGCTTCTGGTGGATTCGCTGCTGTATGTACGTTGGGCATGCTTCAAGAGCATGTGGAGGGCTTTCGTTACAATAGACACATTTCGGTGCCGTCTTGCACGCGCCCTCCACATGCTTCTCTCCGCATGATGCACAGCGAGGTTTATTGCAGCAGTACTGAGCGGTGTGGCCCAGCTGCTTGCAATTAACACAATTCATCACCTTCGGTACATACAGACGAAGTTTGCCAATCACTACGTAGTCAGGCAGTGGGGACCCGGAGAAGGTGACGCAGAAACAGTCAGACGGGGAATAACTCCGCTTTTCTCCCTCCTGCGACACCGAATACATTTGCTTGCAATCCAGTATCGCAACATAAGGCAAACAAACGTTCTTGAATAGAACGAAACCTTGTTTCAAATCGTCGCATGTCATACTTCCCTCCGTCACCACCCTCGCGATCTCACACAATGGCACTGCTGGCGGTAAATACACCTTATATTCGAGAGTAAAAAGCTCACAGGTGGCAATCTCGTTGGCCTGTTTGCGATCACTGACCGTGACGTGAAGCTTACTGGACCCAACCATGTCAATGGTCATGACAGATGGGAATCGCTTTTCCAGATCTTTGCTGATCTGGCTGATATTCAAACGTTTGCCTTTGGGTCGACAGAAAACAACATATGGCCCACTAGAGTCGTGAGGATAGACTTTGGGACGGGGGCTCGTAGAGGAAACTTTAGCGTTGCTGGTATCCATTTCGTTTTGGTTTGGAACACCAGAATGCAACGAAACATCTGACATGGAGTACGAAGTACCCCCCCGCTAACTTCGTCTTCGCGCATTGCGGACACGAAATGCGCCGCTGCAGCGAGGCACAATCTATTTTAAGACTAAACAATTATCACAAGAGCAGAAAAAACACACACACACAAACAAAATAATGATTTGAGTCAGAGGGGAAGACGGGTAAAAAAGAAAGAAAAAACTATTCCAATAAGATGGTGAAGAGAGGGGAACAATGAGAGGGAGCTCAATTAAAGGTTCCCCCAAACCTATGCGACTTTATCGCCGCGACGGCGACAACTAGTCGCCGCGATTCTATCGTTGGTTCGTTGCAGGCAATACTCTATTTACGCTTCCATACCAACGGCGACAGAATCGCTGTCGCCAAGCGATAGAATCGTGTCGCGACTGTCGTGTCGCGTGTGTTTGGGGGAACCTTAAATACTTGCGTTCACACTGCTGTGTTGCTGGCTAACAGTTCTGGCAGCACACACTAGCTCGATGGACACTCGCCGGTGGTGCGGTCGAAGCGAACCACGCTATTGTTGGTGTTCTCGCCGCACCCAACACTGCAACTGGGTGGATGGATGGTGGCAGGACGGCAGCGTCTGTGTTGGTGGAGACGCACGATGGATGATGATTGTCGGCGTGGGACGATGATGCCTGCGATGGACGCCGAATAAACTGCAAAGTTTTGCGTAGTTGCAAAACCAACGAAATTGCTACTTAACTGCTACAGCTAAGCACCACTTCCACTCAAGCACTATGCTTCAAAACTCTTTCGGAAAAGCTCTACCTGTACTTCAGGAAACAAAAAACGAATGAGAAGCAGACCGTACGCGGACTTACAATCGTCTCGCACGGATGCTCGACGTGGAATCGACTCCCCCCCCCCCTATATTTTTGTGTGGATGTATTGATCTGGTGTTTGGGTACATGGGGAAGATTTTATCGAGGGGGTCCTCTGGGTCAAATGGGCTCAAAATAGGTCAACTTCCTTTTAATCGTGAAATGAAAACTGAGCCTGGTGTCTCCCAGGGAAGTGGTCACTTTTGGAATGGTTCTGAAACCCAGCTTACAACACATTCTAACTTCATGGTTTTGCATCACAAATATTATAGACATTGCATGTCGCGTTTACTCTGGCAACATCATTGGTGTAGATCGCCAAATCAGTGGAAGAAGTTTTCATTCCTTTTACACCGGAGACTAAAAGAATAGGTCTCTTTATGTCAAAACTAAGTACCTGGTGGCTGGCAGAGAACGTGGTAGTCCAAATGGTGTTGGTCACGAGGTGAAAATGGATGGGATGCGATTTGTGGCTGTAGACAAATTCATATATTTTGGAACACTCGTTACATTTGATAATGACGTTATCTGGGAGATGGAAAGACGTGTTGCGGCTATAAGTAGGTGTTCAAACGTGTAGTTAATTGTACTCCCTAACCGAACGGTCGGATCTATAACAGTTTAATACCATTATTAGTTCTCTCTTATCACCTATCCTTCAGATAGAGGACGGAAATTGATTCGTGTTGATTACCGCCCGATCGGTGCGTAGCCTATAAATGATTATAAGATAGCCAGTCCCAGACCGCATCGTGCTTTCGTGCTGTGCGGTTCTTTCTCTCTTTGCGGAAGGAAATTTTTAATACTACCCGAAGCTATTTTAATTTCAACGGTGCTTCTTAGCGCTATTTGTACCCACTGATCCCGTTACGATCTTTGCAAGGACCCGTGCCTTCGTTTTACGTTGGACCCGTTTGCGGAAGTAAAATTCCGACAAGCGGTGGTAATCCTGCAGGGACACCGTTCTGGGAAAAAACCTCTTAGAAGGTCACGTCTCCCCGCTCAGCAATGAGTATTAACAAAAACAAGAGGAAGGAGTCTCTGAATTCTCCACTTCCTTCAAAGAAACCAGGTTTCAAGACCGTCCTGCCCAAGCGCGGAAAAATAGAAGGAAGCTGGAGAATTCAGATATTCCTTCTAACTCTAATATCGGAAATAATTCTTCTCCAATCGAACTGAGCAATCAGTTCGATTTGAATAATGACGAAATTGAGCAAATCTAATCTAACTCTAGCCCAGGTGATTCGATTCATGCGAAAAGCAAAGGATTCCGCCAATTGTGGTATCTGTTGCCGAGTTTTCTGGCTTCCGGAATGAGATTTTGAGTAACCTTCAGGGATCAAGGTTTCATTTCAGATTGCTAGGAAGGGTGACTGCCGCGTTTTGCCGGGATCCTTTGACGATCGCAAACGTCTTCTTCACTATTTAACTGAGAAGCGCCATAAATTCTTCACATACGACGACAAAACTGAGCGATTGTTCAAAGTCGTCTTGAAGGTCTCCCCAGTGATGACAAATCACTGGATGAGATTAAAATTGAAATTTCTCAATTACTTGGATTTTCACCAGTCCAAGTAATTAAGATGAAAAAGAAATCCCATTCTGGTACTTCCCAGAGGGGCATTTCTCAAGAATTTTATTTAGTTCATTTTAACAAAAGTGAACTAAATAATATGAAAAGTTTGGAAAAGGCCTGTATTATGTCTCATGTCCGTGTCACATGGGAACATTTCCGCAGGCCTGGGGGAAATTTCCAAAACCCTACCCAGTGCCGTAAGTGCCAAAAGTGGGGTCATGGAACCAAACATTGTCACATGGATGCTAAATGCATGATTTGTGGTGGAACCTCTCACGCCAAGGACGCATGTCCTGTGAGAGAAGATTCCAATAAATTTAAGTGCGCAAACTGTGGGGGCAATCATAAATCCAATTTCTGGGAATGTCCTTCACGCAAAAAAGTTTTGAATTCCCGTGCAAAATTGATGACGGGAAATTCCAATCGGATCCCAGATTCGACGGGTAAAAATTTTTCAAACGCTCAAATTTCGAAACCGGTTACCGGTCGAGCAATTCATACCCACCACAATTCACAAACAAATTTTGCCGCTCGTCAACGGGTAGCAAGCACTTCAGTAAATTCCAATTTTTCCAATGTACCTACGTATGCAAACATCGCTGCTGGTAGACCAAATTTCTCTTCTCAAAATGGGGTTTATACCCATGTCCCAACGGAAAATAATGGTCATGTTGCCGATTCAGGTAGCATGACTGCTTCCGATTTTGATTTTTTAACTGAACAATTGCATCACATGATTGATGCAATGTTCAAAGCAAATACCATTCCTGAAGCTGTTCAGGTTGGTATAAAGTACACACAAAAAATTGTTATCGGACTCCGTTTCAATGGATCCAAATAATTGTGTGAAAGTTCTAAATTGGAATGCCCGCTCTCTAAAGGGTAAGGAAGATGAATTATTCAACTTCCTTTCAGTTCATAATGTGCATATTGCCATTATAACTGAAACGTATTTAAAACCAGGACTCTCCATTAAAAGAGATCCAAACTATTTTATCTACAGAAATGATCGTCTTGACAGCGCCTGTGGTGGGGTCGCCATTGTCATTAATAGACGTATCAAACATAAATTATTTTCTTCGTTTGAAACCAAAGTTTTTGAAACCTTGGGAGTTTCTGTTGAAACAAATTTTGGACAATTTTCCTTCATTGCAGCCTACTTGCCTTTTCAATGCAATGGGCAGCAAAAGAATTTGTTGAAAGCTGATCTTCAAATTCTGACTCGCAACAAATCAAAATTCTTCGTAATTGGTGACTTCAATGCCAAACACCGTTCATGGAATAATGCTCAAAGCAATTCCAATGGTAAAATTTTATTTGAAGATTGTTCTGCGGGATATTATACTATTCAATATCCCAATGGCCCAACTTGTTTTTCATCCACTCGAAATCCTTCGACAATTGATTTGGTTTTAACGGATTCAAGTCAGCTGTGTGGCCAATTGGTAACTCATGCTGACTTTGACTCTGATCACCTTCCTGTGACATTTGAAATCTCACAAGAAGCCATTTATAATCCAATCAGCTCTACTTTTAATTATCATAGAGCTGATTGGGATTTATATAAAACGTATATCGATAGGAATTTTGATGTTGATATTCCTCTCGATACCAAAAGTGATATTGATAATGCTCTCGTATCTTTGACAAATTTAATTGTCGAAGCCAGAGGCATTGCAATTCCGAAATGTGAAGTTAAATTCAACTCCATTATTATTGACGACGATCTTCAGCTACTGATCCGTCTTAAAAATGTGAGAAGAAGGCAATACCAAAGAACTCGCGATCCCGCGTTGAAAGTTATTTGGCGAGATTTGCAAATGAAATTAAAAACGTTTCGCTATTATGAGAAATACCAACTTTGAGAATAATGTCTCGAAGTTGGATCCCAGTTCGAAACCCTTTTGAAATTAACAAAATTCTTAAAAACCTCAAAAGCCAATTCCAGCGCTTAAAGAGGGAAATAAAATTTTTTACCAAATGGCGAAAAGGCTCAAAACTTGCTCAGCAGTTCGAGAGTGCCCATAATCTTAGTCTAGGTCTCACTAGTCCAATTGAGGATCAGGTTACAAGGAGCTTCGAAGACATTCCTAATCAAGAGAATGTTTTTGACCCTTCGTTGGGAACCAATTTGGATGAAGTGAGATCTATTACTAGAAAGTTTAAAAATATGAAAGCCCCGGGTGATGTTGGTATTTTCTACATACTTATCAAAAAACTTCCTGCGAGCTCTTTATTCCTGTGGTTAATTTATTTAACAAATGTTTTCAATTGGCATACTTTCCAGATAAATGGAAAAACGCCAAAGTTGTTCCAATTTTGAAGCCGGACAAAAATCCAGCTGAGGCTTCTAGTTATCGCCCAATCAGTTTGCTTTCTTCAATAAGCAAACTGTTTGAAAAGATTATTTTAAATAGAATGATGGTTCATATTAATGACAATTCTATTTTTGCTGATGAGCAATTTGGTTTTCGCCATGGGCATTCAACCACTCATCAGTTATTAAGAGTTACGAACTTAATTCGGCTCAACAAATCTGAAGGATATTCGACTGGAGTTGCTCTTCTTGATATAGAGAAAGCATTTGACAGTGTTTGGCATGAAGGTTTGATTGTAAAATTGATGAATTTTAATTTTCCTCTGTACATCATTAAACTGATCCAAAATTATTTATCAGATCGCTCACTGCAGGTAAACTATCAGAATACTAAATCTGATAGATTACCTGTTAGAGCTGGTGTTCCCCAAGGCAGCATACTGGGGCCCATATTGTATAACATTTTTACTTCTGACTTACCTGATTTACCACCAGGGTGTCAAAAATCTTTGTTTGCAGATGACACAGGTCTCTCAGCCAAAGGGCGTAGCCTTCGTGTCATTTGTAGTAGATTGCAAAAAAGTTTGGATATCTTCTCCACTTACTTGCAAAAATGGAAAATTTCCCTGAATGCTTCCAAAACTCAGCTTATAATTTTCCCACATAAGCCGAGAGCTTCTTATTTGAAACCTTCTAGCAGACATATTGTCACTATGAATGGGGTTCCAATTAATTGGTCTAGCGAAGCTAAATATTTAGGACTTCTGCTAGATCAAAAATTAACTTTTAAAAATCACATTGAAGGCCTTCAAGCCAAATGTAACAAATATATTAAGTGCCTATATCCACTTATAAACAGAAAATCAAAACTTTGTCTTAAGAACAAACTTTTGATTTACAAACAAATTTTTAGACCTGCCATGTTGTATGCTGTGCCAATATGGACTAGTTGCTGCAATACCAGAAAGAAGGCACTCCAGAGGATTCAAAATAAAATTTTGAAAATGATTCTGAAGTTGCCTCCGTGGTATAGTACCAATGAACTTCATAGAATTTCTAATATTGAGACATTGCAACAAATGTCCAACAAAATAATTTCCAATTTTAGACAAAAATCGTTGCAATCTTCTATTGCAACGATTAACTCCTTGTACCCTTAGTATAAAATAGGTTAAGTTTAGTTTAAGTTGAAAACATTGTAATTCCTACATGGTTCAATTCAACCAGAGGAAAAATTCTAACTGCCAGAGGCAATTGAAATGTATTAATAATAACTAAAAAGCGTAACATAGCAAATAAGGATGATAGTGTTAAGAAAACACGGAACACCTAGTCTAAGAGATGAATGCATGTATTAGATAATTAGCAAATAAAATTAGGTAAAAAAAAAAAAAAAAAAAGATAGCCAATACAGATCTCCAAACGAACAAGACTGTATCTTTTTCGCCGAAAAAAAATCGTTGTCAAATTCCGAGCCAATCTAGTTCAAATTTCTACAGTAGGATTTTCTATGGTTTTCGCAGCCAGCTAAAGTCTCGCAGCCTACAGACACGGACAAAACTAGCTCTGTACACATCGTTTATTCGTTCAGTCGTCGCTCTGTACGGATACGAAGCGTGGACGTTAGAAAATGCAGACTATCGAATTTTCGGAGGGTTCGAGCGGAAAATACTGCGTGCAATACTTGGCGGTGTGGTGAAAAATGGAGAAAACGCATGAATCACGAGTTCTACTAAGTGTACAAAAATGCAGACATCGGCAAGCTGATAAAATAACGTTGACTCCTGGATAGACTTCGCATTCGCTGGCTGTGTGCAATCGAGGAAGATGCGCTGTGCGTGCGGCCGGCGTGCACCAGTCTGACTGGCAGCCCAAGAACGAACTACCGGGAACAATGCATTACATTCGGTTTTGCTCCGGACAACTTGGAGTGTGCGACCATCGTCGGTACATGTAGGTAGAGAATTGATTTTTCATTTAAAAAACTTGTTTTCAAGTTATTACGTTGTGCTACGTAATTTTATTTGATTTACAACAACAACATAACTCGGAAATTTCACCAACGATTGTTTTGAAAATTCGGATAGTAGGAATCAAATGGCAGCTTCCGATTGAATGGTATACATTTTTTCATAGTAACGGTAAATGGAGCACCGTGTAGAGAACTTCTCCATGGAATTCTCAAAGGAATCTCTGGCTGAGCCGCCAAAGAAAGTTTTGAAGAAATCTTTCATGTACCACACCATAGCACAATGTCAAATCTAAGACCTCTTATGTAATTCCATTTAAACATTGGATGAGAGATGTTCCAGTAAACACTCAACTCAGCTGTTGACATCTGTACTTGTTGTTCCTTTCAAAGTATTGGACAAATGAGTCGATGTCAGGAGAATGTACCGTTTCGACTCAAATTCCCAACATGACTCATTTTCCAAACTCTCGCTTTTAAACGGTCATTTTGACTTTACTAGTGTAATTTTCTCCACAGGAGCTTGAATTCGTTCGTAATTTTGATCCTCAGTGCGGAAAACCAATAAAAGTTTAAGTTCGCCAAAACGGCAGTGTTCGGAATATGGGTCATGTACGGGATTTGAGCCAAAAACGCCCGCAAAGTAGGCTGAAACCGCTGTAACGTCAGTTTTCCGTTAGTAGTTGGTATCCAAGTCGGCATCTCAACCGTAACCGCAACCATGTTTCGTTAAAAAAAACGTAATGTTGTTACAATTTAGACTATAAACAGCAGTTCTAGGCAAAATCGTCTTTTTATCATTTAAAACTTACAGATCTGTAACTCAAGTTCCTCCTGTTGGAACCCTTCGCAGGAAAAAAATAAAGTAGGGTTAAGACAGGCATTTTCGTCTTTTCGTCATAGTCTCAAAAACCAATTAGATACACTTTTTTGCCAAACTCATTCGTAACAAATCGTAGGCTCAGGAGAAAAGTTCTGGTATAGTGGAGTTCTAGCAAATGGACGATGCATTCGTTGCTTTTAGCCCCTATGACGATGGACGGAAATACCTACCACCCAAAAAATAGTTTAAAATACTGTACATTGAGTACGAAGTGTTTTTCGGAAATTTGTCTACGTTCGATTCTAAGAACACAATCACACGGCTATCAATTATAATTGTAAGCCGCGTTGGTTGATGATTGATAAAGCTGATAATGCTAATAACTAAAGATGATGCACTGCTAATTTTGTTTGTTAATTTTTGTTTTTTATTCAATATACAAAACCTAGAAAACAAAGAGAGCTTCGTTGACCCAACAACGTTTAATGTTCCGTGGACGAAACCTAAGTTGTCCTAAGTTGGGTGAAAATAACATAAATTTGAGTTGATTAAACTTAGTGGTGGGTTAAAATTTACCCCAGAGTAATGGCAAAGTACTCACCGGATTCTCTTGCATTTCACTTACTTTTGGCTTCTTCCACGCAATCTATCGTATCTGAGGCGTATCTGAGTAAAAGGAACCTAAAAGTGAGTTGATTTCATTTGCGGTTCCGTGTTAACCCACTCATTGATTTACTTCTCGGCTTTACAAACCCCAATTAAAATAGCTATTTACATACCAGATAAAAAAAGCTTATTTTTCTCACCATTTTCTATAGTGGAAAACACTTTGTTTCCACTGAATATAGTATACAAGTTTTTGCTAGATCCTTCAATATACAGGAAAGATGCTAATACAGATATGAAAGCTTCTTCTTCTTCTTCTTAAATGGATCTACATTCCAACTGGAACTTGGCCTGCTTTTCAACTTAGTATTATATTAGCATTTCCTCAGTTATTAATTGAAGGCTTTTCTTTGTCCGCCATTGCATGAGTATGTATATTGTGTGGCAAGTAAAATAAATACAGATATGAAAGCTGGAAAACTTTTCCCATGTTTGTACACCCCAACTTGTACGGCCATCTAAGCATTTTGGTTTAACGACATTTTCAACACCTTTCCTTTTTCTCTCGAAACCATTTCTACCTACACAAAACACCATAACGACAATTTCAGCTTGATAAACCACCTCTTGGAAGAAATATAATCCTTGAAACAAGATGAAGCACATTCAATAATGTGTCCCTCGATTCTGCAAACATCCAAAAATACCAATCGAATGATTTCTGTTGAAGCATTCTTTTCAATTTATTTCCAACTTTGCTCTCACCGGATAATAAAGAACGGTAGAAAATTCCACTGAATTAAATGATGCAATAAATTAATCAAGGACCTTTCTGATTTCTCTCGAGACCAAGAGGTCATAATCCTTTCCTGCACTTTATCACGAGCCAAAGCCAACCCACATCACCAAGTCGGGTAGAGGCAATAATTCAAAGCAGAAATTGTCTGCAGGTGAAATGATTCACATTCTCTGAACGTTGGCACAACTAGATTTTATCGTTAAGGGGTTTTCTCTTTTAAGAATTATATCGAAACAAGGTGTGTTGTCAACACTCAGTGCTGGTTACTAAATATCATCGTATTTATCAAGGTAGTGAATATTAAAAAATCTCTCGATGCCAAATGACTAGATCCAACCCCTCCCGCTGAACACGTCCATGGTCGTATTGTCACAACCCACTCTGCTGACTCCGACCAAACTGTGTGATTTTCAACTGTAAAGACACCGACTATGTTTGTCGTTCCGTCGCGTCGTCGTTGGTCGTCAGCGGTATTTTGGTGGTGTGCCATCCGGACCACATACCAACAAAACCCGAAATCCGGTGTCGCACAAATCATGAAACATTTTTTCAAGTTGAACTAACCTCGGATCGAATTTGTGCCAAGTACTTGAACGCTTGTTGATGGCCCCAAAACCCCAAAACGCTCCAAGCACACATACGCTTGAAGCTGGCCTGGAGTAGAGTTCCGCGTTTCCGAATAGTGCAGAGCGCTGCGGGGATGTTTTGCTGCTCAATAAGCTGCAAATATTCAAGTGACGTTGGAGCCCCTCGTGGGAAAAACAACCTCCACCGTGAACTTTCCAAATCGACCGAATGGAAGAATCATTCAGATCAAAGACACATTCATTTCTGGGTAGTTCTACTGAATAATGATGGCGGGTGATGGGCTGCTTGTGGCCTGTGCGCTGTTGCTGTTGTGATGCAAACGAGGCGTGGCTCTGCTCACTCCAGGACGAGTGCTTTGTGTCGTTTTCCACATTGAGACTGTTATTTAGCGAATATAACACAGGACATTAAGTTCGACCCGGGCCCAGATCTGGCCAGTCAGCCGAATGGAATGGTTCAATTTTCAGAAGGATGCCGCTTAGAATGATCTTTTTCTGTTGTTCGAGATGAGGATAAAGAAGGCTCAAACAGTAGCCGGATTTCGGCTTCCGGGGGGGTGGAAATCTCCACCGAAGAATTGACTGACTGACGCACGCACGTTCGCTTCGTGTCGGGAGGAGTTTTATTGTGTGCCTAATAGACCATTAACGGGAGATTAGGGAGGGCCAAGGACCTGGCAAGTAACGTGCACTTGAATGTTTGTTGGGTGCCGTTACATGCTTGGCTGGCGCTCTCGAGAACGCATTCAACGTTGATTCATTGAACAGATTTCTTTTTCCAAGGGGGTTGTAAGAGCGGTTCAAATGGGAGAGAAGAAGGCGAATGTTCATTAAAAGATAGCTTTGAGCGCTTAGTTGCTGTCCAAGGGTGGTTTATTGTTTGCTTCTGGGGAGCACAACAAGGTTTTCGATGATGGAATAACAAGACGGAACGATAAAGAAGAAGCACTTTTGTTCAGATTGAAAAATCGATGGTTCTCATTATATTCTGCCAAAAGGCAGTTAGGACACAATTTTTAGACTAAAAAGAAGCAAAATATAAGAGACGCATAAAATTTAACAGTTTTTATTACGGTGCATGGAAATGCTAAAACAATTTTATTCCATACAGTGAATGGAATAGTCCGACACGTTGCTTTCATCACAAGCAAGGTTCAGCAAATTTCACTTATTACAACTTGAACAAGTTGAACTTCTGACAGAACAGACAAAAATTATTCCATGAGTTATTGTTTCTTCAAAGACGGCATGGTTATGAACTGGTGGATACGGCAATGCTAGGTGCTGGCGAAGATGCTTACGTTCTCGCCGGGGGGGATCATTGCTTTTAGAATTTTTAGGTCATTTTCACGAGCATCAGAGATTGTTTCGCATAGAAAGCAGAACATCATGCACAAAAAATACTTTTTCACTTTTTCGATTTTTTTCTGCAAAACTTTGCTAAACTGCAAAGCAATGTAATGCAAAAGAATGATGACATTTCTACAGGTCAGTCTCGTTATGAAAGTCAACCAAGTTATAAATCAATAATTATATCGATAACGTACTTCGTTATAACGGAATTTAAAAAAAAAACTATGATGTTTTTTATCAATTAAAGTATGTATTTGTTAAATTTCTCTATATAGGTATCAATTATAATTTGAATATGCGAAATTGAAAATAACTTTAACTAGTGGGGCAGCCCTCACTTCGGCACACATGAGACTTACTTACTTACTTACTTACTTATGGATCCTGTACACCTCCGGTGGTGCAAAGGGCCGACTTGAAAGATCTCCCCCTAGCAGCACACATGTTCCGCATAAGCCACTGCAACTTATATGTGACCAGATTTAGTCCCAATCAAGTTGCTGCAACCACTTTTGTATAACTGGTGCTGCTCGGGCCATCCTGAGCTTTGTCCAGCTATCGCTTCAACCTGTTGCCAGGTTAGATTTCGGTCGACTTCTTTTATTTCTGTATTGAGGCTTCGCCGTCATGAGCCTCTGGGTCTGCCTCCGCTGCGATGTCCTGCTGGGTTCCAGTCTAATGCTTGTTTACAGATTTCGTTTCCACCTCTACGTACCGTGTGGCCGACCCAGCCCCACTTCTGTTCCCAAATTTCAGTTGCTATTGGCCACTCTGGTGACAACGAGGATGGAGCTCGTTGTTTGAGATCCAGTTGTGAGGCCACCAGGCCCGAATTATATACCGCAGGCATCTGTTAATGAACACCTGCAGCCGTTGAGTGTTCTCCATTGATACACACCATGTTTCGCTAGCGTATAACAGCATAGATTTCACGTTAGAGTTAAAAATTCGTATTTTGGTGCGTTCACTTATCTGCCTGTTTTTCCACATATTTCTTAAACTCGCAAATGCAGCCCTTGCTTTCTTTATCCGTGCGCCTATGTCGATCTTGGTACCACCGTCTGACGCCATTTGGCTACCAAGATATTGAAAGCTTTCAACATTCTCCACTAGTTGCCCGGCTACTGTGAAACTGGAAGGGGCTACCGTGTTTACATCCAACGATTTGGTTTTGTTGACGTTGATGACTAAACCTGCCGAAGAGGAGCGCTCAGCAAGGTCGTTGAGCTTACTCTGCATATCAGAGCGCCGTTGCGCGAGGAGTGCAACGTCATCCGCCAATTCGAAGTCGTTTAGGTGCTCCATGGTTATAGGCTGCCATAACAGCCCGCGGTTTGGTTCACGGTCAATCGCATCTACCAGAATCTCGTCGATTACGATGAGGAACAGTAACGGTGATAGAATATATCCTTGCCTCACACCAGCTACGACCCGGATAGGGTCGGACAGGACCCCATTGTGCAGCACTCTACACAAAAAGGCCTCGTACTGTGCTTCGATGAGGTCGATGATTTTCTCAGGAACTCCCTTGCGTCTCAGGGTGCCCCACATATTCTCGTGATTGAGACGGTCGAAAGCTTTTTTGTAGTCAATGAATACCAAGTAAAGGGACTCTTGGAATTCGTTGACCTGCTCCAGAATGATGCGGAGCGTGACAATATGGTCCACACAGGATCTTCCGGCACAGAATCCGGCCTGCTGCCGGCGGAGAGTCGCATCGATCTTCTCCTGAATTGGAGGTGAACTAGCCTTGGGCTAAAACCCTCTTTAATAAAGATTTTAATAATAATAATTCTCCTGAATCCGGGCTAGGATAATTTTGCATAGAACTGATATCTGATTATGTTTTTATTTATTAGTTTTATTTCCTGAAGTTTTGAATACACAAATTGCTAATAATTCTACACAGCTTGTTATTTCCAAAATCAATACCTAATATCAAACCCCAGAAATTCAAAAGTTGAATGTAAATACATTACGTTAATATAACTCCTACGTCTACTCGCGGTTATGTTCAAACATTACCCATTGCTCTTTTTTAAATCTTTATTAAAAAAAAAAATAGTTCGTCTAATGACATTTAATCAAAAGGGCATTTGGTCGAAGCAACATATAGTCGAATGGAATCGTAGTCGAATAGGCATTTAGTCAAATGGGCATTTAGTTATTTGCGGAATAATAAAAATTACAATTGTGCGTGGCTTCCGTTTTGGATGGGGTGCCGCGAGTACATTTAGCAACAATTATTCCTTGAGATCTGTTCACAAATTACGTGATGCAAAAACTGGAGTTTTTGACCCCCCTCCTCCCCCTAATACTTTTTATACCCCTCGGCCCTCCCCCCCCCCATATAACGCGTAACTGTAAATTAAAGTTTTTTTTATGAAGCATGTGGTTTCTTGGTATTTGTTTGAACATTCCTAGGTTTAGGTATAACAAAAGGTATTTTCAACACCTGATCAAAAACCAAGAATAGAAATATTATTCTATTCCATTCCAATCAGACTACTCAATGTAGCTTTTTGGAGCACGACAGAAATTCCGTTTCAGCAAAGCGTCGAAGCCCAATAGTTTGTCGGAAAAAACATTTCGGTTTCTTATAGAATCCCATGTTGGTATCAAATCCTAAAAACTGCACCAGAAAATGTTTGTGAAAAAGTTTTCAGTCCCCATGTATCTAAAATACGGATTTTTTGTTTTCCCGTTGTGAAGTCCTGTGAACCTTTTGAAAACACATAAGAACAAAATCCGTCGACAAGATTTCCGAGGTGTGAGGCCACTTGTACTTAATTGGAAATAAGACTATTAAGTACTTTGCGATTTGAGCGTACATGATTTAAGAAAACAAATTCCGGCTAAAAGAAGCATTTGCTGGGAAATCATGGAAATCAGGACTGTTAAGAAAACTCATTTACATTGAAATCAGTCTAGTTTTTTATTCGAAAACATAATTTGAGGCCATGAGTGACCATTACAATAGTTTAGCGGGTCAGTTCTGCCGAGAAATACGTCTGGCATTTTTTACACAAATCAGTGCCTAATTTCGTTAATGACTAATACGATCAACATATCTCTCATAATGCCTCAAATTTTATTAAAATCTACTGAGGGTCTGTCTCATTTGGAGAACTTTAAACTGAAATTAAACTTGAAAGTGAAATTTCAATAATTATCGAATAACCCTGCTCGCAGAGCAAGATTACTTTTGACAAATATCGAATCATTTTTTATCGATGTTTTATTGAAATTGCTGGGTACCACCAGTCATTCTTATGACCATGTATTTTTTAATTTTCGAGCTGTCACTTTTAAGTTTAATTATCCAAATGAGACAGATCCTGAGAATATTATGAGACAATTATGCGTGATCAAGTAGTACCCACCCTCCCTCACCTTTTAGTGTAACAAAATATAACGCATGAGTGACCTCTCCCCTCCCCCAAACGCGTTACGTAATTTGTGGACAGACCCTTATGTTATAGTAAATTATTAACGTTTGTTTATTTACTCAGAAAAAAAGTAGAATCATGGCAAACTTGATGAGTTTCAATGTCTTCTACCCCTTGAATGTCAAAATGAAGGGAACTCACTGCACATGATTTCATAGTTGACGTATCAACCATTCGAAATTTCGACGAATTTGACTTATTACGCGTTCATTAGGGTGATTCAACCGCTGCAACATCGATGTTCCAAACCTTATTTGAGTGCTTGAAGGTTGAAACGATTAAAATTTGCGATGTTTGTCCCTGAATTATTCGAAATTCAAGCGAAGTGCAATGGTTGTTACGTCAACTAAGCATATGCGGTATTTCGAAAAATTTCGTTTCAGGTGGTTCGAAACGAAATTCCGCGGAATTTCGCGGAATTTTAGCATGGCGAAATCGCATTTCATGATTTCGTTTCGTTTCGTAAAATTACAAAAAATTCGCTAGAAAAAACTAGCTACTAACGAAATTTAACGGAATTCCGCGGAATTTCGAAACAAATTTAAACTTAAATCGTTTATATTATCAAAAATTTTGGCTGCGCCGCTAAACAAAATCGTTAAGTTGTTTTCAAAACTTTAGGTTATACATTTTTTTTCTATTCTTGCTTACTACATAACCTCATTATTAGTCGACAAATACGTATGAAGTTTTCTTCTACAAAACGTCTTCAGTGTTTCCAAGTTTCAAATTTATATTTTGTGATATTTTTTCCTATTTGTACAATATGAATGCGGAATCGATCGTGTTGCTGCTGGTCATGGGACGGCATCTTGTAGATGCGGATCACGCCAGCTAGTGTGGGAGAACGCGAAGTGATAAAACTAATGTCTGCAGCGAAGAGCACATAATTATTTAGTGCGGAATCGATCGTATTGTAAAAGCTAAACGAAGCACATTGAATTGTGTTGGATTGGTTTGAAACACAGTTTTCGTCTTCTTGTTTTCAAAATAACTTTGTTTACAATAAATATTCAGTCGCTTACCTAGGGGCTTCACATGAATTACCTTCTCTACTAATCAACGATTCCTTTCCCATAGCGCTCACGGAGATGCATAGCATTCCTCGGTCTTTTACAACAGTGGTTCTCAACCTGGGGTACATGTACCCCTGGGAGTACCACGGACGAAATGCTTAATGGCGGATGAATTACAATTTTAATCCAAACATATTGATAAAGTTTTGTATTTTTATTTTATTTCTAAACTTTGTCTTGTACATAATAGAGTAAAGGATGTATTTTGGACCACCCTTAAGGGGGCTCTTATTTTGGACCACCAAGAGGAATTTGCACTCAGTGGTCCAAAATATGAGCCTTCGAACTGGTGGTCCAAAATACTTCCCTTATCCTATGCATGGCGATCAGTAAATCATGGCCTATTGAATCC
This sequence comes from Armigeres subalbatus, assembly GCF_024139115.2. Lineage (NCBI taxonomy): Eukaryota > Metazoa > Arthropoda > Insecta > Diptera > Culicidae > Armigeres > Armigeres subalbatus. Next base: position 79,871,042 of record NC_085140.1, read on the forward strand.
TGTCCTTCACAAACAGTACAATGGATGAAGAGATGTGGGACAAAAGATCAAAAGGGCAAAACTTCGAATGAACAAATTTTAAAAATCTTCTATGCAATCTACCGGGTCAAAACAGAATGTTGAATAATATGTTAAGAATATGATTCTACAGTCTATAGATTCGAAAGCCTCCATTTGAAAGACATGAAGACTTTTTCCCGAAAAGCTCAGTTGCTTCGTTGCTAGAGAATTGGAAGCATCCTTCTTCGCTTCTCGGAAGCCTCCTTTCAAGAGGCTCGGAAGCCTCCTTTCAAGAGGCTCGGAAGCCTCCTTTCAAGAGGCTCGGAAGCCTCCTTTCAAGAGGCTCGGAAGCCTCCTTTCAAGAGGCTCGGAAGCCTCCTTTCAAGAGGCTCAGGCCTCCTTTCAAGAGGCTCAGAGCCTCCTTTCAAGAGGCTCAAGCCTCCTTTCAAGAGGCCTCAAAGCCTCCTTTCAAGAGCTCAGAGCCTCCTTTCAAGAGGCCTCAAGCCTCCTTTCAAGAGCTCAGAAGCCTCCTTTCAAGAGGCTCAGAAGCCTCCTTTCAAGAGGCTCAGAAGCCTCCTTTCAAGAGGCTCAGAGCCTCCTTTCAAGAGGCTCAGAGCCTCCTTTCAAGAGGCTCAGAGCCTCCTTTCAAGAGGCCTCAGGAAGCCTCCTTTCAAGAGGCTCAGAAGCCTCCTTTCAAGAGGCTCAGAAGCCTCCTATCAAGAGGCTCAGAAGCCTCCCTATCAAGAGGCTCAGAAGCCTCCTTTCAAGAGGCTCAGGCCTCCTTTCAAGAGGCTCAGAAGCCTCCTTTCAAGAGGCTCAGGAAGCCTCCTTCAAGAGGCTCAGAAGCCTCCTTTCAAGAGGCTCAGAAGCCTCCTTTCAAGAGGCTCAGAAGCCTCCTTTCAAGAGGCTCAAGCCTCCTTTCAAGAGGCTCAGGCCTCCTTTCAAGAGGCTCAGGAAGCCTCCTTTCAAGAGGCTCAGAAGCCTCCTTTCAAGGCTCAGAGGCCTCCTTTCAAGAGGCTCAGAGCCTCCTTTTAAGAGGCTCAGAAGCCTCCTTTCAAGAGGCTCAAGCCTCCTTTCAAGAGGCTCAGAGCCTCCTTTCAAGAGGCTCCAGGAAGCCTCCTTCAAGAGGCTCAGAAGCCTCCTTTCCAAGAGGCTCAGAAGCCTCCCTTTCAAGAGGCTCAAGCCTCCCTCCTTTCAAGAGGCTCAGAAGCCTCCCTTTCAAGAGGCTCAGAAGCCTCCTTTCAAGAGGCTCAGAAGCCTCCTTTCAAGAGGCTCAAAGCCTCCCTTTCAAGAGGCTCAGGAAGCCTCCTTTCAAGAGGCTCAGGCCTCCTTTCAAGAGGCTCAGAAGCCTCCTTTCAAGAAGGCTCAGAGCCTCCTTTCCAAGAGAGCTCAAGCCTCCTTTCAAGAGGCTCAAGCCTCCTTTCAAGAGGCTCAGGCCTCCTTTCAAGAGGCTCAGGAAGCCTCCTTTCAAGAGGCTCAGGCCTCCTTTCAAGAGGCTCAGGAAGCCTCCTTTCAAGAGGCTCAGAGCCTCCTTTCCAAGAGGCTCAGGAAGCCTCCTTTCAAGAGGCTCAGAGCCTCCTTTCAAGAGGCTCAGAAGCCTCCTTTCAAGAGGCTCAGAGCCTCCTTTCAAGAGGCTCAGGAAGCCTCCTTTCAAGAGAGCTCAGAAGCCTCCTTTCAAGAGGCTCAGAAGCCTCCTTTCAAGAGGCTCAGAAGCCTCCTTTCAAGAGGCTCCAGCCTCCTTTCAAGAGGCTCGAAGCCTCCTTTCAAGAGGCTCAGAAGCCTCCTTTCAAGAGGCTCAGAAGCCTCCTTTCAAGAGGCTCAGGAAGCCTCCTTTCAAGAGGCTCAGAGCCTCCTTTCAAGAGGCTCAGAGCCTCCCTTTCAAGAGGCTCAGAAGCCTCCTTTCAAGAGGCTCAAGCCTCCTTTCAAGAGGCTCAGAAGCCTCCTTTCAAGAGGCTCAGAGCCTCCTTTCAAGAGGCTCAGAAGCCTCCTTTCAAGAGGCTCAGAAGCCTCCCTTTCAAGAGGCTCAGAAGCCTCCTTTCAAGAGGCTCGGAAGCCTCCTTTCAAGAGGCTCAGCCTCCTTTCAAGAGGCTCAGGAAGCCTCCTTTCAAGAGGCTCAGAAGCCTCCTTTCAAGAGGCCTCAGGCCTCCTTTCAAGAGGCTCAGGCCTCCTTTCAAGAGGCTCAGGCCTCCTTTCAAGAGGCTCAGAGCCTCCCTTTCAAGAGGCTCAGGAAGCCTCCTTTCAAGAGGCTCAGAGCCTCCTTTCAAGAGGCTCAGAAGCCTCCCTTTCAAGAGGCTCAGAAGCCTCCTTTCAAGAGGCTCAGAAGCCTCCTTTCAAGAGGCTCAGGAAGCCTCCTCCTTTCAAGAGGCTCAGAAGCCTCCCTTTCAAGAGAGCTCAGAAGCCTCCTTTCAAGAGGCCTCAGAGCCTCCTTTCAAGAGGCTCAGAAGCCTCCTTTCAAGAGGCTCAGGCCTCCTTTCAAGAGGCTCAGGCCTCCTTTCAAGAGGGCTCGAAGCCTCCTTTCAAGAGGCTCAGGCCTCCTTTCCAAGAGGCTCAGAAGCCTCCTTTCAAGAGCTCAGGAAGCCTCCTTTCAAGAGGCTCAGGCCTCCTTTCAAGAGAAGCCTCCTTTCAAGAGGCTCAGGCCTCCTTTCAAGAGGCTCAGAGCCTCCTTTCAAGAAGGCTCAGAAGCCTCCTTTCAAGAGGCTCAGGCCTCCTTTCAAGAGGCTCAGAAGCCTCCTTTCAAGAGCTCAAGCCTCCTTTCAAGAAGGCTCAAGCCTCCTTTCAAAGAAGCTCAGAAGCCTCCTTTCAAGAGCTCAGAAGCCTCCTTTCAAGAGAGGCTCAGAGCCTCCTTTCAAGAGGCTCAAAGCCTCCTTTCAAGAGCTCAGAAGCCTCCTTTCCAAGAGGCTCAAGCCTCCTTTCAAGAGGCTCAGAAGCCTCCTTTCAAGAGCTCAGAAGCCTCCTTTCAAGAGGCTCAGGCCTCCCTTTCAAGAGGCTCAGAAGCCTCCTTTCAAGAGGCTCGGAAGCCTCCTTTCAAGAGGCTTGGAAGCCTCCTTTCAAGAGGCTCGGAAGCCTCCTTTCAAGAGGCTCGGAAGCCTCCTTTCAAGAGGCTCGGAAGCCTCCTTTCAAGAGGCTCGGAAGCCTCCTTTCAAGAGGCTCGGAAGCCCCCTTACAAGCAGTGTTGCATTTGAACGCGTTCAGTTTGCGTTCAAAAATATTGAACTGAATCCATGATCATAAGAACTGCACGCGTGTTCCGTTATAAAAATTGAACTCCAAGGAGGCTTTGCATGAACACAGTATGAACTTTGTTATTCGCTCAAAGGTCTGTCAGTTCGTTCACACCACTGCTTCCGGTCTTCTGTTCGCCCCGCTATGAAATCAAACCATGAGAGTAAAACAAATAATTCAAGTAGAGTCCATAAACATGTGTCTTCCCATTCGAACTATACATCTTTTAATAATTGCAAAAAAAACTGATATTGACTTTTTTATTTAATAAATAGTTTAAGAACTTGATGAAACTTTATGTTTCCTGCAAGTCAAGATTCGAGAAAATGTATGAAGAAAAAGCACCCTTTACGTTCTTCTGATTTTATCTTCTTCATTTTATAGGGTAGGTGTACCAATTGTCACCATACATAAGAACAACTATTTTTTTAAAAAATAAGTAAGAGGCATGTGGGTGGACTTTATGTATCAAACGAAAGGTTTTACTTACGAATAATTGACCCACGCCATTTACAAATCCCAAAACCAAGGACAATCACCCAATGATTTCCGATGAAATAGGCCGATTAAAGCTGCCAAAGTTTCTGCGAAACAATTTGGTATTCACAACCATGTGTAGAGATAAAGTATTTCAGACACAATACAAAATATTGGAAGAAGAGCTGCTGTTCAAAAATCGAAGATATTTTACCTGCCTTTGAAACGAGTTAATCCTATCCAATTCAATTCCACTGTTTGTAGTCCTTTTGACTCATTTTTCCGTGTATTAAGGACCGGGAAGCAAATTTCCGGAAAAGGAGCTAAAATTCCCTGCTCTCAAATTCTAAGCCCCGCCGTGCATCCTCCTTAAGGTGGCCTACGTCATGTTCTGAGTCACATTTCCATATTGTTATTACGGAAAGTACAAATCTGCATAACATTTTCCTAATTTCCCTTGAAATTCTGAATTATCCGTTGACTCAATTATAAATCTATTTACTTTGATTGAATTATGATTCATTTCAGTCTTTGTTATACATATACATGATAATTTGAAAAAAAAATAAGACTTTATAAAGGCATCAGATTGTTTAATTTCACTTAGGTGATATTTTGAACGCGTTCAAAAATAAGAACTGAACGCAGAGTTTAAGAGCCAAATGAAAATTCTGAACGATGATCCAGGATTGCTGTGATCAAGTTCAGATTAAAAGAACGAACGGGCTTTTCTTAGCACGCGTTCAGTTCAAAATGCAACACTGCTTTCAAGAGGCTCGGAAGCCTCCTTTCAAGAGGCTCGGAAGCGTCCTTCCAAGAGGCTCGGAAGCCTCCTTTCAAGAGGCTCAGAAGCCTCCTTTCAAGAGGCTCAGAGCCTCCTTTCAAGAGGCTCAGGAAGCCTCCTTTCAAGAGGCTCAGAAGCCTCCTTTCAAGAGCTCAGAGCCTCCCTTTCAAGGCTCAAGCCTCCTTTCAAGAGGCTCAGAAGCCTCCTTTCAAGAGCTCAGGCCTCCTTTCAAGAGGCTCAAGCCTCCTTTCAAGAGGCTCAGAGCCTCCTTTCAAGAGGCTCAAGCCTCCTTTCAAAGGCTCAGCCTCCTTTCAAGAAGGCTCAGAGCCTCCTTTCAAGAGCTCGAAGCCTCCTTTCAAGAGGCTCAGAAGCCTCCTTTCAAGAGGCTCAGAAGCCTCCTTTCAAGAAGGCTCAGAAGCCTCCTTTCAAGAGGCTCCAGAAGCCTCCTTTCAAGAGGCTCAGGCCTCCTTTCAAGAAGGCTCAGAAGCCTCCTTTCAAGAGGCTCAGAAGCCTCCTTTCAAGAGGCTCAGAAGCCTCCTTTCAAGGGCTCAAGCCTCCTTTCAAGAGCTCAGAAGCCTCCTTTCAAGAGGCTCAGAAGCCTCCTTTCAAGAGGCTCAGAAGCCTCCTTTCAAGAGGCTCAGGCCTCCTTTCAAGAGGCTCAGAAGCCTCCTTTCAAGAGCTCAGAGCCTCCTTTCAAGAGGCTCAGGAAGCCTCCTTTCAAGAGGCTCAAAGCCTCCTTTCAAGAGGCTCAGGCCTCCTTTCCAAGAGCTCAGAAGCCTCCTTTCAAGAGCTCAGGCCTCCTTTCAAGAGGCTCAGAGCCTCCTTTCAAGAGGCTCAGGAAGCCTCCTTTCAAGAGGCTCAGAGCCTCCTTTCAAGAGGCTCAGAAGCCTCCTTTCAAGAGAGCTCAGAGCCTCCTTTCAAGAGCTCAGAAGCCTCCTTTCAAGAGCTCAGAAGCCTCCTTTCAAGAGCTCAGGCCTCCTTTCAAGAGGCTCAGAAGCCTCCTTTCAAGAGGCTCAGAAGCCTCCTTTCAAGAGGCTCAGAGCCTCCTTTCAAGAGAGCTCAGAGCCTCCTTTCAAGAGCTCAGAAGCCTCCTTTCAAGAGGCTCAGAAGCCTCCTTTCAAGAGGCTCCAGAGCCTCCTTTCAAGAGAGCTCAGAAGCCTCCTTTCAAGAGCTCAGAAGCCTCCTTTCAAGAGGCTCAAGCCTCCCTTTCAAGAGGCTCAGAAGCCTCCTTTCAAGAGGCTCAGAGCCTCCTTTCAAGAGGCTCAGAAGCCTCCTTTCAAGAGCTCAGAAGCCTCCTTTCAAGAGGCTCAGGCCTCCTTTCAAGAGGCTCAGAGCCTCCTTTCAAGAGGCTCAGAGCCTCCTTTCAAGAGGCTCAGAAGCCTCCTTTCAAGAGGCTCAGAAGCCTCCTTTCAAGAGGCTCAAGCCTCCTTTCAAGAGGCTCGGAAGCCTCCTTTCAAGAGGCTCAGGAAGCCTCCTTTCAAGAGGCTCAGAAGCCTCCCTTTCAAGAGGCTCAGAAGCCTCCTTTCAAGAGCTCAGAAGCCTCCTTTCAAGAGGCTCAGAAGCCTCCTTTCAAGAGGCTCAGGCCTCCTTTCAAGAGGCTCAGAGCCTCCTTTCAAGAGGCTCAGAAGCCTCCTTTCAAGAGGCTCAGAAGCCTCCTTTCAAGAGGCTCAGAAGCCTCCTTTCCAAGAGCTCAGAGCCTCCCTTTCAAGAGGCTCAGAAGCCTCCTTTCAAGAGCTCAGGCCTCCTTTCAAGAGGCTCAGAAGCCTCCTTTCAAGAGGCTCAGAAGCCTCCTTTCAAGAGCTCAGAGCCTCCTTTCAAGAGGCTCCAGGAAGCCTCCTTTCAAGAGGCTCAGAAGCCTCCTTTCAAGAGGCTCAGGCCTCCTTTCAAGAGAGCTCAGAAGCCTCCTTTCAAGAGCTCAGAAGCCTCCTTTCAAGAGGCTCAGGCCTCCTTTCAAGAGGCTCAGAAGCCTCCTTTCAAGAGGCTCAAGCCTCCTTTCAAGAGGCTCAGGCCTCCTTTCAAGAGGCTCAGGCCTCCTTTCAAGAGGCTCAGAAGCCTCCTTTCAAGAGGCTCAGAGCCTCCTTTCAAGAGCTCAGAAGCCTCCCTTTCAAGAGGCTCAGAAGCCTCCTTTCAAGAGGCTCAGGCCTCCTTTCAAGAGCTCCAGAAGCCTCCTTTCAAGAGGCTCAGAAGCCTCCTTTCAAGAGGCTCAGAAGCCTCCTTTCAAGAGGCTCAAGCCTCCTTTCAAGAGGCTCAGAAGCCTCCTTTCAAGAGGCTCAGAAGCCTCCTTTCAAGAGGCTCAGAAGCCTCCTTTCAAGAGGCTCAGAGCCTCCTTTCAAGAGGCTCAGAAGCCTCCTTTCAAGAGAGCTCAGAGCCTCCTTTCAAGAGGCTCAGAAGCCTCCTTTCAAGAGGCTCAGAAGCCTCCTTTCAAGAGGCTCCAGGCCTCCTTTCAAGAGCTCAAGCCTCCTTTCAAAGAGGCTCAGAAGCCTCCTTTCAAGAGGCTCAGAAGCCTCCTTTCAAGAGCTCAGAAGCCTCCTTTCAAAGAGCTCAGAAGCCTCCTTTCAAGAGAGCTCAGAAGCCTCCTTTCAAGAGGCTCAGAAGCCTCCTTTCAAGAGCTCAGAAGCCTCCTTTCAAGAAGGCTCAAGCCTCCTTTCAAGAGGCTCAGAGCCTCCTTTCAAGAAGAGCTCAGGAAGCCTCCTTTCAAGAGGCTCAGAAGCCTCCTTTCAAGAGAGCTCAGAAGCCTCCTTTCAAGAGGCTCAGAAGCCTCCTTTCAAGAGCTCAGGCCTCCTTTCAAGAGGCTCCAGAAGCCTCCTTTCCAAAGAGGCTCAGGCCTCCTTTCAAAAGAGAGCTCAGAAGCCTCCTTTCAGAAAGGCTCAGAGCCTCCTTTCAAGAGGCTCAGAGCCTCCTTTCAAGAGGCTCAAGCCTCCTTTCAAGAGGCTCAGGCCTCCTTTCAAGAGGCTCAGAGCCTCCTTTCAAGAGGCTCAGGCCTCCTTTCAAGAGGCTCAGAAGCCTCCTTTCAAGAGGCTCAGAGCCTCCTTTCAAGAGGCTCAGAAGCCTCCTTTCAAGAGGCTCAGAAGCCTCCTTTCAAGAGAGCTCCAGGCCTCCTTTCAAAGAGGCTCAGAAGCCTCCTTTCAAGAAGGCTCAGAAGCCTCCTTTCAAGAGGCTCAGGCCTCCTTTCAAGAGGCTCAGAAGCCTCCTTTCAAGAGGCTCCAGAAGCCTCCTTTCAAGAGAGCTCCAGAAGCCTCCTTTCAAGAGAGCTCAGGAAGCCTCCTTTCAAGAGCTCAGAAGCCTCCTTTCAAGAGGCTCAGAGCCTCCTTTCAAGAGAGCTCAGAGCCTCCTTTCAAAGAGGCTCAGAAGCCTCCTTTCAAGAGCTCAGAGCCTCCTTTCAAGAGGCTCAAGCCTCCTTTCAAGAGCTCAAAGCCTCCTTTCAAGAGCTCAAGCCTCCTTTCAAGAGGGCTCAGAGCCTCCTTTCAAGAGGCTCAGAGCCTCCTTTCAAGAGGCTCAAGCCTCCTTTCAAGAGGCTCCAGAAGCCTCCTTTCAAGAGAGCTCAGGAAGCCTCCTTTCAAGAGGCTCAGAAGCCTCCTTTCAGAGGCTCAAGCCTCCTTTCAAGAGCTCAGAAGCCTCCTTTCAAGAGGCTCAGGAAGCCTCCTTTCAAGAGGCTCAGAGCCTCCTTTCAAGAGAGCTCAGGAAGCCTCCTTTCAGAAAGCTCAGGAAGCCTCCTTTCAAGAGGCTCAGAAGCCTCCTTTCAAGAGCTCAGAAGCCTCCTTTCAAGAAGGCTCAGAGCCTCCTTTCAAGAGGCTCAGAAGCCTCCTTTCAAGAGGCTCAGAGCCTCCTTTCAAGAGAGGCTCCAGAGCCTCCTTTCAAGAGGCTCAGAAGCCTCCTTTCAAGAGCTCAGAAGCCTCCTTTCCAAGGCTCAGAGCCTCCTTTCAAGAGGCTCAGAAGCCTCCTTTCAAAGAGCTCAGAAGCCTCCTTTCAAGGCTCAGAAGCCTCCTTTCAAGAGAGCTCAAAGCCTCCTTTCAAGAGGCTCCAGGCCTCCCTTTCAAGAGGCTCAGAAGCCTCCTTTCAAGAGCTCAGAAGCCTCCTTTCCAAGAGGCTCAGAAGCCTCCTTTCAAGAGAGCTCAGAAGCCTCCTTTCAAGAGGCTCAGAAGCCTCCTTTCAAAGAGCTCAGAGCCTCCTTTCAAGGCTCAGAAGCCTCCTTTCAAGAGGCTCAGAAGCCTCCTTTCAAGAGGCTCAGAGCCTCCTTTCAAGAGCTCAGAAGCCTCCTTTCAAGAGGCTCAGAAGCCTCCTTTCAAGAGCTCAGGCCTCCTTTCAAGAGGCTCAGAAGCCTCCTTTCAAGAGCTCAGAAGCCTCCTTTCAAGAAGCTCAGGCCTCCTTTCCAAGAGGGCTCAGGAAGCCTCCTTTCAAGAGGCTCAGAGCCTCCTTTCAAGAGGCTCAGAAGCCTCCTTTCAAGAGGCTCAGAAGCCTCCCTTTCAAGAAGGCTCAGGCCTCCTTTCAAGAGGCTCAGAGCCTCCTTTCAGAGGCTCAGCCTCCTTTCAAGAGCTCAGAAGCCTCCTTTCAAGAGGCTCAGAGCCTCCTTTCAAGAGGCTCAGAAGCCTCCTTTCAAGAGGCTCAGAGCCTCCTTTCAAGAGGCTCAGAAGCCTCCTTTCAAGAAGGCTCAGGCCTCCTTTCAAGAGAGCTCAGAAGCCTCCTTTCAAGAGGCTCAGGAAGCCTCCTTTCAAGAGAGCTCAGGCCTCCTTTCAAGAGGCTCAGAGCCTCCTTTCCAAGAGCTCAGGCCTCCTTTCAAGAGGCTCAGAAGCCTCCTTTCAAGAGGCTCAGAGCCTCCTTTCAAGAGGCTCAGGCCTCCTTTCAAGAGGCTCAGGCCTCCTTTCAAGAGGCTCAGGCCTCCTTTCAAGAGGCTCAGAAGCCTCCCTTTCAAGAGAGCTCAGAGCCTCCTTTCAAGAGGCTCAGAGCCTCCTTTCAAGAGGCTCAGAAGCCTCCTTTCAAGAGAGCTCAGGCCTCCTTTCAAGAGGCTCAGAAGCCTCCTTTCAAGAGGCTCAGAGCCTCCTTTCAAGAGGCTCAGAGCCTCCTTTCAGAGAGCTCAGAGCCTCCTTTCAAGAGCTCAGAAGCCTCCTTTCAAGAGCTCAGAAGCCTCCTTTCAAGAGGCTCCAGAAGCCTCCTTTCAAGAGGCTCAGCCCTCCTTTCAAGAGGCTCAGAGCCTCCTTTCAAGAGGCTCAGAAGCCTCCTTTCAAGAGGCTCAGAAGCCTCCTTTCAAGAGCTCAGGCCTCCTTTCAAGAGGCTCAGGCCTCCTTTCAAGAGGCTCAGAGCCTCCTTTCAAGAGGCTCAGAGCCTCCTTTCAAGAGAGCTCAGAGCCTCCTTTCAAGAGGCTCAGGAAGCCTCCTTTCAAGAGGCTCAGAGCCTCCCTTTCAAGAGGCTCAGAAGCCTCCTTTCAAGAGGCTCAGAGCCTCCTTTCAAGAGGCTCCAGAAGCCTCCTTTCAAGAGGCTCCAGAAGCCTCCTTTCAAGAGGCTCAGGAAGCCTCCTTTCAAGAGGCTCAGAAGCCTCCTTTCAAGAGCTCAAGCCTCCTTTCAAGAGGCTCAGAAGCCTCCTTTCAAGAAGGCTCAGAAGCCTCCTTTCAAGAGGCTCCAGAAGCCTCCTTTCAAGAGCTCAGGCCTCCTTTCAAGAGGCTCAGAAGCCTCCTTTCAAGAGGCTCAGAAGCCTCCTTTCAAGAGCTCAGAGCCTCCTTTCAAGAGGCTCAGAAGCCTCCTTTCAAGAGGCTCAGGCCTCCTTTCAAGAGGCTCAGAGCCTCCTTTCAAGAGGCTCAGAAGCCTCCTTTCAAGAGGCTCAGAAGCCTCCTTTCAAGAGCTCAAGCCTCCTTTCAAGAGCTCAGAAGCCTCCTTTCAAGAGCTCAGAAGCCTCCTTTCAGAGGCTCAGAAGCCTCCTTTCAAGAGGCTCAGAAGCCTCCTTTCAAGAGGCTCAGAGCCTCCTTTCAAGAGGCTCAGAAGCCTCCTTTCAAGAGGCTCAGAAGCCTCCTTTCAAGAGGCTCAGGAAGCCTCCTTTCAAGAGCTCAGAAGCCTCCTTTCAAGAGGCTCAGGCCTCCTTTCAAGAGGCTCGGAAGCCTCCTTTCAAGAGGCTCGGAAGCCTCCTTTCAAGAGGCTCGGAAGCCTCCTTTCAAGAGGCTCGAAAACCTCCTTTCAAGTGGCTTGAAAGTCTATTTTCAATATGCTCGGAAGCCTTCAATAGCCAAAACAACTACAGTCAGTCCCCTGATGTAAGAACTTAATTTTAATTGGGAAGTTTAAAAAATTGAAAATTTCAGAAAAGTTTATTGAGAGCCATCAAAAATGAACCTGAAATCTAACGGAATATAGATTTCAGGTCCATTTTTGATATACTTGAAGAGCTACGACTATTTTCATTTACAGCAAAAAAATCATAGGGGGTACCTCAATTAATGCAAAAGTTCGAAAGGTACCTCTCAAGAAAAAGGTTGAGAACCGCTGTTTTATAACAATGAGTGTTAAACTAATTTTGCTCTCCTAATCCTAAATTGACTGTAAAGATTTGACCAACATCGTTATTGGTCATGATTTGGAAACTCCGAAGCAAGTATACAATTAGAATAACTTTTTTGTATCCCAAGAATATTATTTAATTGGTGAGCTGTGCATATTTGCTGTTTCTCGGACAATAATGATTAGCAATTACGATGTGTACAGTTAATCAAGCTAAGCTCTTCTTTGACTATTTCCACAATATGTAAGGAACATTGAAGATTTGTGGGCATTTCTAGATCTTCGCATGGAATTTGCAAAAAAAAATCCAGAACGGGTTGAAAGATCATTAAAATTGCTGAAAGTTCTTTACTTATGATTGCTTTTAGCTCATACTGACTAAAACAGCTGTTCTCATATGCCAAGGACACACAGACAATAGCTCAGTTCGTCGAGCTGATTGTATATAAGACTATGGGTCTGTGAAATTCAATCTGAAGTACATATCTTTGTGCATTTTAGAAAGGTGCACAGGATTCTTCTAGTGAGCAAATGTATGCTATATATATATGTAGACGAATAATAATAAGGAATAAGTTTTGGCTGTTACACACTTTTTAAATGTCAATTCTCTATCTGTGTATGCGCCTGGCAGATGTGGATACATAATTGGGTATCCCACAAAATAAAATAAATAAATTTAAGCATTAATTTTCTGATTTTGAATTAGCTCAATACTATAAAACCACGCTGACAAGACAATATGAAGTATGCTTCAGCATAATTACATTATTCTTAAGTGAACTAAGGTTTTAAACGAAATTTGATTCCGTTTATGAAAAATCCGAATATATTTTTTTATACTTTCTGATATGAAAGCGGCATAAATGCTGGGTTATTGCCTTATCGCCAATGGTATATGCGGCGAGAATGCGGTGATTTATCACAGACTGCCTCTTCTGTTATTATAACTCTATTGGTCGTAAAATAGTTATTTGACTTCGAAAAAGTGAAATCCGAATTGCGTACATAATGTAAAACCAATTTAATCAAAATTCCGCGGAATAAAAATTGAAATTTCGTTTCGTTTCGAAAAATTTCGAATCAAATGAACCTTGATTTCGTTTCGTTTCGAAGTTTCGAAAGTAAATCCATATTTCGTTTCGTTTCGATCCGAATCAACATAGACATTTTAAATTTCGTTTTGTTTCGTTTCGTTAGGAAAAAGTGTGTTATCGCATACCCTTAGAAAACGTTCTTGATATGGCGGGTATCCTTTTCATCATTTTACGCTACACTATTATGAAACTACAAAAAAGTACAAACGTGTTTCAAATATTTAGCTCAAAACATTTAGCTATTTGTGGAGTAGACATTTTTGTTTCGGCGTTTTTATTTCTTTTGCCAAAAACCTTTACAGTTCTTGCATAGAACTTTTGGTTTGAGTGTAAACTGATTCACAAACAACAATGTGATTAAGATGGAACCAAGCGTCTATCTCGAAAATAGATACAAAACGGAAGCCTACGAATTCGTCCCTTTCAAAACCATCAAAAGGCGAAGCACCTACCGGTCCATCCCGGTCTCCCGAAGGGGGAGCAGGATTTATGAAGTGTTGTGTGCGATTGAAGGATATAAAAGCTCTACGGTCGACCGAAAACTAGCCACATCAGCACAAACACACCCTTTTCCACTTGACTGTCAAGTCAGTCAAGAGGATATGAGTGTGCTGCTGCTGCTGCTGCTGCTGCGGATTCTGACTGCATAGTGTTCTCCATGAGGTCTGCTCTAAAATGGATGACGGCCACCTATACCTACACCTCGATACCGATGCGATGTGATGTCGACAACGAGGACGACGATACGCGACGAAAGAAAGTGAAAAAAGGCAATCCCGTAAGCTCAAGTCCTGGCGCGGCGAGGGCATCAAGGACGATGACGACAGTGACGCGAAAGGGATTTCGCCTTTCAGTGGTCGCTGCTATGTGGAGAGAGAAAGCATGAACTGAATAATGACCGTCGAACGATGACAAAACGGGAAAAAAGGTCCGGCACGAGCCCGGAAGGTGGCCACCGGTGGTGGAGGTGGATTCTTTTGTGCGCTCGATGGGAAAAGAAGGCACATTGGCACACATATTCCGACAGCGCACAATGGTTGGGGCGTGCACAGCACACAAACTATGCAAACCCAACCCCAAGCCAACGTCAGTCCGTTGCCGGTCGATGCCATGAATGGACCTGGACGTATGCGGGTGTGATAAGCAAATGGATCTCTCACTTGCTCTGCGTTTCCCTTTGCTTCAAGTGTCCATAATGGAATGATGGTTTATGAAAAATGGGATACGACAGCTTTCCAGTTGGAGCTCAGCAACACAATGGGCGTGAGAAAAACGATGAAGGTGGCTTAGAAAGCGGCTCTGCGGGAAAAGTATTGCTGGATGACGCCCTCCCTTGCCCGGGCTTGTGTTTATGAATCATCATAAATTTGAGCCCGCAATTGGCAAGCGGACTCCGCGCGCTGTGGACCACAGTCAGTATAGTGCCGGAGAGTTGGGAGCGCTGAAGGTGGATTGAACGCGATGGGCTGTGACAGAGAGCGACGGCAATGTGCTGTATCAGCATCAGCAGACAGGATTGGTTGGGACTTGGGACAATCGTGTCCGAGAGGGTTTTCTGCGTTGAGTGATGGATTGTGACGGACAGAATTGTTTTGCAAAAGGGGCCTGCAACGCTCTTTTCTGAAACAAAAAAAAAGGCACGTGACGGGGTCAATTCTGGTCAGGCGATGGGAGCGATGTAAGAGTTGAACTAATGAGGATTCGTGAAGTGACAGATGCAATGAATGTTGAACTTCACTTATTTGGTCTGGCCTTTTTTTTAGGTAGGGTAAGCTGAATAGAATTTGACCATCGTATTTCTCATTTTCATCTTCTTGATGATTCAAATTCCTATATGCTTGTTTTCCGTATTCTGGTTTTAGTCTTCTGCTATCTGTGTCTGTTTTCTGTCCTCTGTCTTCTGTTTTCTGCACATTGTCGACCAAGGTGTTAGTCAAAACTAGGCCAATTCAATCTTAGCATAAAATATCTGTTGAATCAATTTTCGCCAATAAATTCAAATAAAACTACATCTACATGATTCAATCAATCTGCCAATAGTTCTTTAATAATACCATTTCATGCGAACGCCTTCCTTCTCAGTACACTTCATAGGGAGTGCTAGTACAAATGACGATTAGGATAATTTCACGCAAAATTTATAACCCAAATATTTCCGCTCAACCAACATTTCTCACTTCACTCAATATAAAGCAGACTTGTCGGCACCCACAACGATTATAGAGCCTTGTACCGCTGTACATCATTTCCGCTCGATTTGCATGTGCCTAAGGGGGGAAAGTGGTATCTAAAAAGCGTTGACATCATCATCATCGTCACCACGCAGACCGCCGACGTCGTAATAACATTCGACGGCAGACGATGAGTAATGGGTTTGAAATTGTATTGGATCGAGCGATGGGGTAAGTTTATCGTTGGGGGAAATACACTTTTATCTACCGCATCCAGTCATGGTGTTTCCCATGTTTGACTTCTAATTTCGTGGTTCTTGATCCAGGCGAACTGTAACCGAACCGATTCCCTCAGAGTAAACGCATCGTTCCGAATTAACGTTTCCATTAATTTCAACAAACTCACTTAAAATAAATCGCATCTCTTCGATCTCGGAAAGTTTCCCCACACCCCGACGTGGTTTGCCGATACCAACCAAAAAGTGGCAGCGTGTGCAACTCGTAAATCCTTGCTTTCATCGAGCAAACCCATCGTTTACCGAGCACTTTTCGCCGCAAAATAGTCGCATTCGGAAGCACTCTAGCCATAATTTGCACATCCAAGGGTTTTCAAAAAGCGTCACCGGAGCCTGTGCCGATTCGGCACGTGGAAGAACAGCCGTCGCCATCTCGCTAATCCGCAGTGAGCATTTTCGAAACGGCAACCATCGGCGTCAATTTTCGCCGGAACAGCATCCAATCAATCCGCTGGTCCGTAGCAGGGTGTTCCATGGAAATGTCATAAAATATGAATTCCATTGTAGATTGTTCTGAATTTTCATTGGAATCAAATTGGATTATTTTGGAGTTGAGTTTGATTTTTTTAACAACACTCTGCTAGAACGCATTTCAAACACCTCCGATGTTTAATGCAGTTCATATGGAACGAGCACTCGACTTTGGTACCCCAGCTCGGCATGGAGTTACTTCAAAAGGATTAGTTGCCTGTTTTGTAGCGATGGTTTTAACACAAAACAATAAATCCCTACACCTATTTGCCACCCGGGCGACAAACCCAACGACCATTCGAGTACGGCGCGGTAACAAATCACGTGGTTCCACTCGGTCGATTTCCTGCACCAGCTCAGCCACTCCTAGGCGGAGGTGTAAATTTTGTGCTCACCTGTTTTAGTTGGCTCGCGTCCAGGGTGGATCGTTTTAGTGCCTTTGATTGTAATTGGGCGAACGTCGTGTGCATCACGCACGGAGCACCCTCCTTCCATTAGCGAGGTGATAGTTGCAACGGCTGCAAAACTTCTGGTGTAAATCTCGGCAACGTGCTCGAAAATAATTTAGCCCAGCATCGATCTCTAGTGGCGGTTCCATTTTGTTTCGGTGAAATGTGGGTATTCGGTGAGACCATTATACAAAATGGTACGCAGTGATGCAGAAGCAAATAATTTCACGAACTACTGCACCAGTTTCGAATGTAAAGGCAAAATTGATTTTTGAATTTTCGCAGAAGCAGAATCTTTGAAACAGAACCTCGGAATTCGAATCTCAGAATCAGAACCTCGGAATTAGAATCTCAGAATCATAATCTCAGAGTCAGAATCCCAGAATCAGAATCTCAGAATCAAACTCTCAGCATCTCATTTCAGAATCAAAGAATCAGAAACTCAGAATCAGAATCTAAGAATCAGAATTTCAGAATCAGAATCTCAAAATCAAAATCTCAGAATCAGTGTCTATGAACAAGAATCTCAAATTAGAATCTAAGAAACAGAACCTCAGAATCAAAATCTTAGAAACAGAACCTCGGAATTTAAATCAAAATCTCAGAATCAGAATCTCAGAATCAAAATCTATCAAAATCAGAATCTCAGAATCACAACCTCGGAATTAGAATCTCAGAATCTGAATCTCAAGCTCAGAATCAGAATCAGAATCCCGGAATCAGTATCTCTGAATCAGTGTCTCGCAGAATCAAAATCTCATAATCAGAATCTCAGAACCAGTGTCTCAGAAACAGATTCTCAGAAACAGATTCTCAGAAACAGATTCTCGGAATTAGATTATCAGAATCAGAATCTCAATCTCAGAATCATAATCCCAGAATCAGAATCTCAGAATCAGAATCTCAGAATCAGAATCTCAGAATCAGAACCTCAGAATCAGTGTCTATGAATATGAATCTTAAATCAGAATCATAGAATCAGAATCTTAGAGTCCGAATCCAAGAATCAGAATAAAAATCTCAGATCAGAATCTGAAAAACAGAACATCGGAATTAAAATCTCAGAATCAGAAGACACATAAATAAAGTTAAAAAAGAAATCAGAATCAGAATCTCAGAATTAAAATCTCAGATTCAGAATCCCAGAATCAGAATCTCAGAATCAAAATCACAGAATCAAAATCTCAGAATCAGAACCTTGTAGTTAAAATTTCAGAATCAAGATATCAGAATCTGAATCTAAAATCAGCATCTCAGAATCAGAACCTCGGAATTAGAACTTCAGAATCAGAATAAACAAAATCTCAGAATCAGAATCTCTGAAACAGAATCTCTGAATCAGAATCACAGAATCAGAATCTCTGAATCAGAATCTCTGAATCAGAATCTCAGAATCAGAATCTCTGAATCAGGATCTCAGAATCAGTGTCTCAGAATAAGAATCTCAGATCAGAAACTTATAAACAGAACCTCGGAATTAGCATCTCAGAATCAGCATCTCAGAATAATAATCTCAGGGTCAAAGTCCCAGATTCAGAATCTCAGAACCAGAAGCTGAGAGTCCAAATCCAAGAACCAGAATCTCAGAATTAGAAACTCAAACTCAGAATCGGGGAAGGGTCGTTTGGCCGAAACCCATTCGGCCGAATTCCACTAGGCCGAACAAACCATTATGCCGAATTCCATCTGGCCGAAATGGTCATTTGGCCGAAATGGTCATTTGGCCGAAACGGTCATTTGGCCGGAAAAGTCGTTCGACCGAAAGTGTCATTTGTCCGCAAGGGTTATTTGGCCGAAAGGGTCATTTGGCCAGTTCCCGGAAAGGGTCGTTTGACCTAAACCCAGCCGAAAGCTATGTGGCCGAATGCCACTAGGCCGAACAAACCATTACGCCGAATACCATCTGGCCGAATGGGTCATTTGGCCAAAAGGATCATTTGTCCGAAAGGGTCATTTGACCGAAAGGGTTGTTAGGCCGAAAGTGTATTTTTGGCCGAAAGGGTCATTAGTGATGAACTTTGTATTATCTTAAAAATCACTCTAATAAAGATTAAAAAAAAAAGAGGGTCATTTAGCTGAAAGGGTCATTTAGCCAAAAGGGTCATTTGACCGAAAGAGTCATTTGGCCGAAAGGATAATTTGGCCGAAAGGGTCGTTTGACCGAAAGGGTCATTTTGCCGAAAGGGTCATTTGGCCGAAAGGGTCATTTGACCGAAAGGTTCATTTGGCCGAAAGAGTCATTTGACCGAAAAGCTAATTTGGCTGAAAGGGTAATTTGACCGGAAGGTTTATTCTGCCAAAAGGGTCATTTGAAGGAAAGGTCGTTTGGCCGAAACCCATTCGGCCGAAAGCCTTTTTGCCGAATGCCACTAGGCCTAGCAAACCATTAGGCCAAATCCAATCTGACCGAAGGCTATTTGGCAAAATCCCATCTGGCCGAAAGTCATTTGGCCGGAAAGGTCATTTGGCCGAAAGGGTCATATGGCCGAAAGGATGGTTTATACGAAAGGGTCATTTGGCCGGAAGCGTCATTAGGCCAAAAGGGTCATTTGACCGAAAGGGTGATTCGTGAAAGGGTCATTTGGCCGAAAAGGTCATTACGCCAAAAGGGTCATTTGGTCGGGAGGGTCATTAGGCTGAAAGGATTATTTGGCAGAAAGGGTCGTTTGGCCGAAAGCGTCATTTGACCAAAAGGTTCATTTGGCTGAAAAAGTCATTTGGCCAAAAGGGTAATTTGGCCGAAAGGGTCATTTGAAGGAAGGGTCGTTTGGCCGAAATCCATTTGGCCGAATGCCATTAGGCTGAACAAATCATTTGGCCGAATGCCATTAGGTCAAACAAACCATTAGACCGAATCCCATCTGGTCGAAGGTCATTTGTCCAAAACCCATCTGGACGAAAGTCATTTGGCCGGAAGGGTTATTCGGCCGAAAGGGTCATATGGCCAAAATGGGTCGTTTACCCGAAAAGGTCATTTGGCCGAAAGCGTCATTGAGCCAAAAGGGCCATTTGACCGAAAGAGTCATTACTCCGGAAGGGTCATTTGGTCGAAAAGGTCATTTGGACGAAAGGGTCATTTGTTCGAAATGGTTATTAGTCTGAAAGGATTATTTGGCCGAAAGGGTTGTTTGGCCGAAAGGGTTATTTGGCCGAAAGGGTCATTTGGCCGGAAGAGTCGTTTGGCCGGAAGGGTTGTTTGGCTGAATAGAAGATTTGGCCGAATAGGATATTTGGCCGGATTAGACACCTTCGATTTAAAATCTCAGAATCAGAATCTTGAAATCGTAATATCAGAATCAGCAGCTCAGAATCAGTGTTTCATAATCAGAATCTCAGTATCAGAACCTCGGAACTACAACCTTAAAATCAGAATCTCAATCTCAGAATCAGCATATCAGAATCCGTATCTGAATCCCAAAATCAGATTATCAGAATCCTAGACTTGCAGAATCAGAATTTCAGAACCAGAATCTAAGAATCGGTATATCTGAATCGGAATCTCAGAATCAGTGTCTCAGAATCAGTGTCTCAGAATAAGAATCTCAGATCAGAGTATCAGAAACAGAACCTTGGAATTAGAATCTCTGAATCTGAATATCAATATCAGAATCAAAATTTCCGAATCATTATCTCAGAGTCAGAATACCAGAATAAGAATCTCGGACTCAGAAACTCAGACTCAAAATCTCAGAATCAGAGTCTCAAAATTAGATTTTTCGAATCGGAATCCCAGAACCAGAACGTCAGAATCAGAATCCTAGAGTCCGAATCCAAGAATGAGAATCTCAGAATTATAATCTCGAAATCAGAACCTTGGAGTTGAATCATAATCTCAACCTCAGAATCAAAATATCAGAATTTTAGAATCAGAATCCCAGAATCTGAAATTCAGAATCAGAATCTCAAAATCATATCTTTGAAATCAAGATCTCCAAATCAGAATCAGTGTCTCAGAATCAGAATCTTAAAACAGAATCTTAGAAACAGATCCTCGGAATTAGAATCTTAGAATCGGAATCTCAATCTCAGAATCAGAATTAGAATCCCGGAAACAGTATCATAGAAGCAGAATCAGAATCGTAGACTCGCAGAACCAAAGTCTCAGAAACAGAATTTCAGAATCAGAATTCGGGAAACTGAATCTCAGTTTCGGAATCTCTGAATCAGTGCCTCAGAATAAGAATTTCAGATCAGAATCTTAGAAACAGAATCTCATAATCAGAATCTCAATCTCAGAATCAATATCTCAGAATCATAATCTCAGAGTCAGAATCCCAGAATCAAAATCTCAGAATCTCATTTCAGAATCAGAATCTCAAAATCAGAATCTGAGAATCAGAATCCCAGAACCAGAACCTCAGAATCTAAGATTCCGAATCCAAGAATCATAATCTCAGAATTAAAATATCGAAATCAGAATTTCAGAATCAGAACCTTGGAGTTAAAATGTCAGAATCATAATCTCAGTCTCAGAATCAAAATATCAGAATCTTAGAATCAGAACCTTCAAATCAGAATCAGTGTCTCTGAATCAGAATCTCAGAACAGAATCTTAGAAACAGAACCTCGGAATTAGCATCTTATAATCGGAATCTAAATCTCAGAATCAGAATCCTAGACTCGCAGAATCAAAATCTCAGAATCAGAATCTAAGAATCAGAATCACAGAATCAGAGTTTTAGAATCAGAAGCAACAGAATCTCAAAATCATAATCTCAATATCAGTATATTAGCATCAGTGTCTAAGAATCGGAAACTTAGATTCGGAACCTCGGAATCCGAGTCTCAGAATCAAAATCTCAGAATCAGAATCTTAGAATCAGGATTTTAGAATCAAAATATCAAAATCAGCATTTCAGAATCAGTGTCTCATAACCTGAATCTCAGAATCAGAACCTCAGAATCAGAATCTCAATCTCAGAATCAGCATCCCAGAATAAGAATCAGAATCCCAGAATGCTAGACTCGCAGATTCAAAATTTCAGAATAAGAATCTTAGAATCTCAGAAGCAGAATCTCAGAAACAGAATCTCAGAATCTTGTAATCAGAATCTCTGAATCAGAATCTTTGAATCAAAAGCTAAGAATCAGTGTCTCAGAATAAGAATCTAAGGTCAGAATCTTAGAAACAGAATCTCAGAATTAAAATCTCAGAACCAGAATCTGAATCTCAGAATCTCATTTCAGAATCATAATCTCAGAGTCAAAATCCCAGAATCATAATCCCAGAATCAGAACCTCATAATCAGAATATCAGAATCAGAATCTTTGAGTCCGAAACCAAGAATCAGAATCTCAGAATCAGAATCCCAGAATCAGAACCTCAGAATTAGGATCAGTATCAGTGTCTCAGAATCAGCATCTCAGAACAGAAACTTAGAAATAGAACTTCGGAATAAGAATCTTAGAATCGGAATCTCAATCTAAGAATCAAAATTTCACAATCAGAATACCAGAATCAGAGTTTTAGAATCAGAAGTTTAGGATCAGAAACTCGACATCAGAATCTCAAAATCGTAATTTCAATATCAGAATCTTTGCATCAGTGTCTAAGAATCGGAATCTTAGAATCAGAATCTTGGAAACAGAACCTCGGAATTAGAATCTCAGAATCAAAATTTTTGTTTCAGAATCTATGCATCAGAATCTCAGAATCAAAATCTTAAAATCAGTGTCTCAGAATCTGAATCTTAGAAACGGAACCTCGAAATTTTAACAGAATCAGAATCAGAACCTCAGAATCATAATCTGAGAAGCAGAATCTTAAAGTCCGAATCGAAGGATCAGAATCTCAGAATAAGAATCCGAGATCAGAATCTTTGAACCAGAACCTCGGAATTAGAATCTCAAAATCAGAATCTCAATCTAAGAATCAAAATCTCAAAATCAGTATCTAAAAATCAGAATCAGAATTCCGGAATCAGTATCTCAGCATTAAAATCAGAATTCTAGACTCGCAATCAGAAACTCAGAATCAGAATCTCTGAATCAGAATCTCAGAATCAGAATCTCAGAATCAGAATCTCAGAATAAGAATTACAGAATCAGAATCGCAGAAGCAGAATCTCAGAATCAGTGTTTCTGAATAAGAATCTCAGATCAGAAGCTTAGAAACAGAATCTTGGCATTAGAATCTCAGAATTAGAATCTCAATCTCAGAATCAAAATCTCAGAATAAGAATATCAGAATCTTAGAATCTCAGAATCAAAATCTCAGAATCAGAATCTCAGAATCAGAATCTCAGAATCAGAATCTCAGAATCAGAATCTCAGAATCAGAATCTCAGAATCAGAATCTCAGAATCAGAATGTCAGAATCAGAATCTCAGAATCAGAATCTCAGAATCAGAATCTCAGAATCAGAATCTCAGAATCAGAATCTCAGAATCAGAATCTCAGAATCAGAATCTCAGAATCAGAATCTCAGAATCAGAATCTCAGAATCAGAATCTCAGAATCAGAATCTCAGAATCAGAATCTCAGAATCAGAATCTCAGAATCAGAATCTCAGAATCAGAATCTCAGAATCAGAATCTCAGAATCAGAATCTCAGAATCAGAATCTCAGAATCAGAATCTCAGAATCAGAATCTCAGAATCAGAATCTCAGATTCAGAATCTCTTAATCCGTATCACAGAATAAGGATCTATGAATCAAAATCACTGAATCAGAATCTCAGAATTAGAACCTCAGAATCAGAATCTTAGAATTTGAATCTGATAATCAGAATCTCAGAACCAGATTCTCAGAATCAGAATCTCAGAATCAGAATCTCAGAATCAGAATCTCAGAATTTAGAATCTCAGAATCAGTTTTTCAGATTAAGTATCTCAGATTAGAATCTTAGAAACAGAATCTTGGCATTAGAATCTCAATCTCAGAATCAAAATCTCAGAATCAGAAACTCAGAATCAGATTTTCAGAATAAGAATCTTAGAAACAGAACCTCGGAATTGAAATCTTAGAATCGGAATCTCAATATCAGAATCAAAATTTTACAATCAGAATTTTAGAATCAGAAGTTTAGGATCAGAAACTCAACATAAGAATCTCAAAATCGTAATTTCAATATCAGAATCTTAGCATCAGTGTTTCAATCTTAAAATCTCAGAATCAGAATCTCAGAATCAGAAACTCAGAATCAGAATCTCAGAATCAAAATCTCAGAATCGGAATTACAGAATCAGAGTCTCAGAATCAGAATCTCAGAATCAGAATTAAGAATCAGAAACTCAGAATCAGTGTTTCAAAATAAGAATCTCAGATTAGAATCTAAGAAGCAGAATCTTGGCATTAAAATCTCAATCTCAGAATCAAAATCTCAGAATCAGAATCTCAGAATCAGTGTTTCAGAATAATAATCTCAGAATCAGAATCTTAGAAACAGAACCTCGGAATTAAAATCTTAGAATCGGAATCTCAATATCAGAATCAAAATTTCACAATCAGAATACCAGAATCAGAGTTTTAGAATCAGAAGTTTAGGATCAGAAACTCAACATAAGAATCTCAAAATCGTAATTTCAATATCAGAATCTTAGCATCAGTGTCTATTAATCGGAATCTTAGAATCAGAATCTTGGTAATAGAATCTCAATCTAAGAATCAGAATCTCAGAATCAGAATCTCGGAGTTAAAATCTTAGAATCAGTGTCTCAGAATAAGAATCTAAGATCAGAATCTTTGAACCAGAAGCTCGGAATTAGAATCTCAGAATCAGAATTCTCATCTAAGAATCAAAATCTCAGAATCAGTATCTAAGAATCAGAATCAGAATCCCGGAATCAGTATCTCAGAATCAAAATCAGAATTCTAGACTCGCAGAATCATAATCTCAGAATCAGAATCTCAGAATCAGAATATCAGAACCAGTGTTTCTGAATAAGAATCTCAGATCAGAAGCTTAGAAACAGAATCTTGGCATTAGAATCTCAATCTCAGAATCAAAATCTCAGAATAAGAATATCAGAATCTCTGAATCAGAATCTCAGAATCAGAATCACAGAATCAGAAACTCAGAATCAGTGTTTCAGAATAAGAATCTCAGATTAGAATCTTAGAAACAGAATCTTGGCATTAGAATCTCAATCTCAGAATCAAAATCTCAGAATCATAATCTCATAGTCAGAATTCCAGAATCAGAATATCAGAATGTCAGAATCAGAATTTTAGAATTAAAATCTCAGAAACAGAACCTCAGAATTAAAATATTAGCATCAGAATCCAGAGTCAGAATTTCAGAATCATAATCTCAGTAACAAAATCTCAATCTCAGAATCAGAATCTCAGAAACAGAATATCAGGATCAGAATCTCCGAATGAAAATCTCAGAATCAGAACCATAGAATTAGAATCTCAGAATCAAAATTTCAGATTAAAAATTTCAGAATCAGAATCTCAGAGCCAGAATAACAGAATCAGAATTTTCGAATTTTAATCTCTGAAGAATAATTTCAGAATCTGAGTCTTAAAACCAGAATCTCAGAATAAGATTTTCAGAATCATCATCTTATAACAGAAACAGATATTTGGAGTACCATAATATCAGAATCAGAATCTTGGAATGTAAGCCTCTCAAAGAGATCTCTAAGTCAGAGTCATCGAATTAGATTCGGAATATCCTAGGATCGAAACATATCAATCAAGTTCTCTGAAGTGCATTTTCAGAATTTATGTTTTGAATCAGTTTCTCAAGAGCAGGTTCTCTGAATCAGAATATTAGAATTAGAGTTCCAGATTTCAAAACAGAATCCCAAAATCCTATATAAGAATGTCATTAAATCATTCGATGTTTTTGATAAGTTAGGATTAGTTTTGAAGGAAATTATTGACATTCCTTGGAACCGACAAAACATGTGTTTGTTCACAAAATCATTTACGCTCAAATCGCAGAAGGTCTTTGCATTATCAACAAAAAATGCCTAAATTCCTTTCGAAGAACTCTAATATTTTATTTTAAAGAGCTCCAACATCTGATGCGGAATTTTCTACTAACGCTCCATAAACAAGATGTACACAACTGTGTATTTGAAGTAAACGGAGAATACTGGAGCAAACAATACCAGTAGAGAAAAAGACAGAGAGAAATCAATTCAGTAAATGGAAACCTTCACCCGTAAAATTTTCACAGAAACATGTCCTCGCCAAATCCATTGACTCGAAAATGTGATAGTGATTCTAAAGATTATGAAAAGCGCTCCGTATATGCCGCACGTATTGCCAGATCCAAAGGGTGCATTAAGAAACACGCTCAATCTATCGGTTCATGTACACTTGAAATAACTCAAACTATAATGCAAGATGCTGGAAAATGTGCCATTGAATGGGATTTCATGTGCTCCATATGCTTCTGCAGCTGCCGTATTCCTCGTAGATATGTTGCCATGCCAGGTCCCTTTGCGCCACATCCGCTCAATCAAGAAACTGGAGAGCGAAACAGACCAAGTCACAGATAATCGCCTCCACTGACTGCATCAGCAGCTCGTGAGTATGGATGTCACGTGAGTCCGATATGCCATCGATAGTCGTTCCGATGGAGCTCCAACCAGATCAAGGGCTTATAGTTTATCGTTATCTCTTATGGCGCCCCAAAGAAGATGAAGGAAAAAAAAAACCTCTGAAAAATGACTGGAGAATTTGAAACAAGCTTCACTTCGGCAGCGGGGGGGACTCATCTAGGGCACGTTTGGTAATCCGGCGACAAACGCTCCAATGCACGCGACGACGACGGTGGTGGCGAGCGGGTGGTTGAGGGAGGTCGAAATTTCCTGAATGCTTTTCACGATGGAAACCGATTTCCTGGGTTTCTTCCGTTCCGTTGCATCCCGTTGTACTCGTTGTCGTCGTCGCCATCGCCATCTCACAGTCCATTCCAGACAGGGGAGCGTGACCCTGTTTTCAAATTTGCTACATTGTTCTGCTCGTTCTCGACATTTTGCCACTTTCGATAATACGGGATTCAACCCGGAGTTGATGAAACAGATCCCAGGCAAGGATACAATAGCGCTTCCTTGGTCTGTCGTCCATTCGGTTGTCTGAGAGCGGGGATGACGTAAAGTTTCCACTTCTCTGGAGCAATTAATCTTGATGGGATTGCAACGTGGTTCAGTGCAGTGGGTGAATATGGTTCTGGAACGAGTTTAGCTGCTCGGCTTGGGCGACCGCCTGGAACTAAGAAGAACCGCAGGGTGCAGAGTGTTACTTGCTGTCCATCCAGATAAGGTTGGAACGGTGACCTGGAATTAAAATCTCCCACATTCGTTCTGGTTGAGCATTTCATGCAACCGATTCTTGTGAAAACTTGTTGTGTAGAGGTTCATTACCGATATTTTGGATTTTTTCCGAACAAAAACCGTTTAGCTATTATATTTTCAGGAAAAGTAATGGCAGTAATTATTTTAATAACATTTTAGTGACTGTAAAAATCAAATCTATCTGTTTGTTTCCAACATCTTTAAAATATCAGTTTGTCGTCGTTTGTATAATTCATATAAAAAGACACTTACTGAAGCAAACCCATAAAAACCCATCGTGAAAACCTCGTTAAAGAAATTGTCGAACGTAAAAGCTTAAAGCTATCGAACCGTACCCGCACCTGGCTGCCGTCATTCATCGTCGCGGTGTCTCCGGTCATCGTCTTCGTCGTTGACCGATTTGCTGCCGGCCACAACGATGGCACCCACCACAGCGCCGAGCAGCGTAGGCGGGTACGGTACCTTCCCCGGGATGCCGAATCGTGTGATGATTCGTATTGAAATTTAATAGAAAATTTCCACTCCAAGCACTCCGGGCCGATCCCGAACGTTCGGAAAGTGAGTGCAAATAAAACCGAAAAGCAATATGTAAATTTCGAGCATAGCATAAAAGCAATAGCATATTTTGGAATTTGGCTTTCGTTCGGTGCTCGGTTGCTGGCAGGAATTGTTGATGCGCCCCGGATCGACGTCGGTCAGTTTGAAGGTAGTAGGCAGTACGCTTGTTCGTTCTTTGGCTGTTGTGTTAGGTGTTGGTGGTTCCCAATCCAAATTCACGATCACTTTTTCTGAGTTTTAAAGGACACTTCTATTGATTGCCAAGCAGCACACATGTGGTTTAGAGGTTTATGTTATCTTTATACAGCTGAAGTTGATCACATTTGAGTTGCAGCAACCAAATCTGTCCAAATTGCGCTGCTAGGGTTATTAGTTTTTGCATCCCCAACCTCTTTTTGACAACCAAGTTTTGAAGATGTTTTTGTTATAACTATTTGAACTTTTGACCGATCAGAAACTAATTTTAGAGTTCTACTGTCAATTATGAAAATACCACGACACCTGAAACCGATTCCGGAGACATGGTTCTTCATGTACAAAATGTAGGACATCATCAATTTGTAAATTAAAACTTCTTTTGGCTCCTTCTAAGAAACCCTCGAAGAAGTCCTGCTGGAACTTTCCAATTGATTCCTGGTAAAGCTTCCGGCGGATCTACAATTCCTGACGAGACTTCCGGAAAAAAATCTGGCGGAACTTTCGGAGGAATTCCTGACGGAACTTCCGGAGGAATTCCTGACGGAACTTCCGGAGGAATTCCTGACGGAACTTCCGGAGGAATTCCTGACGGAACTTCCGGAGGAATTCCTGACGCAACTTCCGGAGGAATTCCTGACGGAACTTCCGGAGGAATTCTTGACGGAACTTGCATAGGAATTCCTGACGGAACTTCCGGAGGAATTCCTGACGGAACTTCCGGAGGAATTCCTGACGGAACTTCCGGAGTAAGGCCTGACGGAACTTCCGGAGGAATTCCTGACGGAACTTCGGAGGAATTCCTGACGGAACTTCCGGAGGAATTCCTGACGGAACTTCGGAGGAATTCCTGACGGAACTTCCGGGAGGAATTTCCGGAGGAATTCCTGGAGGATCTTCCGGGAGGAACTTCCGGGGGGATTCCGGGATGAATTTCCGGAGGGATTCCGGGAGGAACTTCCGGAGTAATTCCGGGAGGAACTTCCGGAGGAATTCCGGAAGGAACTTTCGGAGGTAATTCGGGAGGAACTTCAGGAATTCCTCCGGAATTTCCTCCAGGAATTCCTCCGGAAGTTCCTCCATTAATTCCTCCGGAAGTCCCTCCCGGAATTCCTCCGGAAGTT
The DNA here is from genome assembly GCF_024139115.2 of Armigeres subalbatus. Classification (NCBI taxonomy): domain Eukaryota; kingdom Metazoa; phylum Arthropoda; class Insecta; order Diptera; family Culicidae; genus Armigeres; species Armigeres subalbatus. The sequence goes on from NC_085140.1 coordinate 79,898,622, forward strand.
CCTCCAGGAATTCCTCCGGAAGTTCCTCCAGGAATTCCTCCGGAAGTTCCTCCAGGAATTCCTCCGGAAGTTCCTCCAGGAATTCCTCCGGAAGTTCCTCCAGGAATTCCTCCGGAAGTTCCTCCAGGAATTCCTCCGGAAGTTCCTCAGGAAATCGTCCGGAAGTTCCTCCAGGAACTCCTCCGGAATTTCCTCCAGGAATTCCACCGGAAGTTCGTCCACGAATTCCTCTGGAAGTTCCTCCATTAATTCCTCCGGAAGTCCCTCCGGAATTCCTCCGGAAGTTCCTCCAGGAATTCCTCCGGAAGTTCCTCCAGGAATTCCTCCGGAAGTTCCTCCAGGAATTCCTCCGGAAGTTCCTCCAGGAATTCCTCCGGAAGTTCCTCCAGGAATTCCTCCGGAAGTTCCTCCAGGAATTCCTCCGGAAGTTCCTCCAGGAATTCCTCCGGAAGTTCCTCCAGGAATTCCTCCGGAAGTTCCTCCAGGAATTCCTCCGGAAGTTCCTCCAGGAATTCCTCCGGAAGTTCCTCCAGGAATTCCTCCGGAAGTTCCTCCAGGAATTCCTCCGGAAGTTCCTCCAGGAATTCCTCCGGAAGTTCCTCCAGGAATTCCTCCGGAAGTTCCTCCAGGAATTCCTCCGGAAGTTCCTCCAGGAATTCCTCCGGAAGTTCCTCCAGGAATTCCTCCGGAAGTTCCTCCAGGAATTCCTCCGGAAGTTCCTCCAGGAATTCCTCCGGAAATTCCTCCAGGAATTCCTCCGGAAGTTCCTCCAGGAATTCCTCCGGAAGTTCCTCCAGGAATTCCTCCGGAAGTTCCTCCAGGAATTCCTCCGGAAGTTCCTCCAGGAATTCCTCCGGAAGTTCCTCCAGGAATTCCTCCGAAGTTCCTCCAGGAATTCCTCCGGAAGTTCCTCCAGGAATTCCTCCGGAAGTTCCTCCAGGAATTCCTCCGGAAGTTCCTCCAGGAATTCCTCCGGAAGTTCCTCCAGGAATTCCTCCGGAAGTTCCTCAGGAATTCCTCCGGAAGTTCCTCCAGGAATTCCTCCGGAAGTTCCTCCAGGAATTCCTCCGGAAGTTCCTCCAGGAATTCCTCCGGAAGTTCCTCCAGGAATTCCTCCGGAAGTTCCTCCAGGAATTCCTCCGGAAGTTCCTCCAGGAATTCCTCCGGAAGTTCCTCCAGGAATTCCTCCGGAAGTTCCTCCAGGAATTCCTCCGGAAGTTCCTCCAGGAATTCCTCCGGAAGTTCCTCCAGGAATTCCTCCGGAAGTTCCTCCAGGAATTCCTCCGGATTTCCTCCAGGAATTCCTCCGGAAGTTCCTCCAGGAATTCCTCCGGAAGTTCCTCCAGGAATTCCTCCGGAAGTTCCTCCAGGAATTCCTCCGGAAGTTCCTCCAGGAATTCCTCCGGAAGTTCCTCCAGGAATTCCTCCGGAAGTTCCTCCTCGACCCGGTAGACGTTGTCTTGCATAGTAGGCGAAAATAAGTAGAAGTTTTAAACTAGGTAAGCTTAGGCTTGGGCCCTCTTTAGCAATGCGATAAGACGCTCGACTGCCAAACCAAGACCATGCTGAGGGTGGCTGGGTTCGATTGGAAATTGTCTCGACTTATCTGGGCATAAAAGTATCATCGTGTCAGCCTCATGATATACGAATGCAAAAATGGTAACCTGGCTTAGAAACCTCGGAGTTAATAACTGTGGAAGTGCTTAAGCTGCGAGGCGGCTCTGTCCCATTGTGGGGATGTAATGCCAAAAAGAAGAAGAAGAAGGCTTATGGAATTCCTATTTTTTTGTAAAATCGTCTAAACCAGTTGTAAGAGGTTTCTTACGCTATAATTTTCGCTTGATGAAATAAAAGAATTCAAACCTCTAAAGAACGATTGGGAACCTCTCATTTAACTTGGGAAAGTCTCCTCCAGTCGACCCGACGAATTGCATAAATAACATGTTTGGGATGCCCCAGGAACAAGCGCAAATATTGAAGCGAAAATGTCTTTTCTGTTGCTGGAATCCCCCCTTCCGGGAATAGAGTAAGTATGAACACCTCGGGAAAATTTCAAACCATCGCAATCGTCACCGTGACAAAGCGGAACGACCCACATGCAAATGAATTGTGCCTCGGAAATCCGTTCGAATTTCTGACTCCATACTGCTTAGCTGATAATGTACGAGGTGGCTGTCCAATTTCAAGTGATCAAAGCATCAAGGAAAAGGGTTAAGCTGGGAATTAATTCCGACTTATCTGGGACGGTGCCCATACCGCTTCGGTTCGATAGGACAGCACTATTAATAATTTTGATTGTCGTGCCCACACACACACAGGGCAGCCCGTGCCGAATATTACAGTCACGATCCGACACAAATCCGTTCGACGTCATCACCCGGGCCTCAGCAAACCCCTCGGAGGCGAATCTAATCCTCAACTTCTCGGTGGGCAATATAGTGATGGGACTTAACTTTCGAATCCCATGCACAGGCGCCCATTCCCACGAAGTCAAAGGTCTTACCTCGAAGCGAAATGTCGCCCCTATCGGGGATTCCTATCTCGGAATGTATTTACGACCGGGGCCCTTCCCAGGGTATGAAATAGCTCTATGTAGGTGGCACCGAGGTACGTACTTCGTGAGCTTTGCTGTTCGATTCGTGAAGCACAAATGAATCCATCCGATAAGAACTGTGACATTCTGCAGGGGCAGGAAAAAGTTCAATCTTTATGGCATTTTGCTACTATAAAGAGTCACCGCACACGAATTCATACAGATACAAGTGGGCGGGGGTGCATGCAGAGATATCAGCCCGGCTAAAGCTTTTCCCTGTCCAGCCCGGGCTGAGGAGACGTCGCAGGACTGCGGAAGGGTGGAAAAACGTGAAGGGACTGCCTCATCAGTGAGAGAGAGAACGCGCCCGGCTGGTAGTTGAGGTCGGTCGTCTCCGGGAGATGAGGTTGATTCAAAAGTGAACGTGACTTTGCTTCAAAAGGAGATTCTAAAATTGATATAGCACGGAATGTTTTCTCGTTCATGTTTCTGCACTATCTCGGTTTCATCTTGCGAGTACTGGACAAGTTGGGCGGGCGGAGTTGGAACTGGATGAAAACTGTTTATACAGCAGCTAAGTCAGGTTTGCGATTGGTTTTGGGGATTTTTCGCTTTGCACTTTCAGAAATCTTTTGGTTTGAATTGACAATGATACGTGCGTGAATAATCCAGCAGCTATTTGTATTCATAATAAAGATTCATTGAGCCTTGTTAAAAATATTCAAACTATGTACTTTTTTTGCTGCAACGTGATAAAAAGAACTGCCTCAAACCAATTAGGTCTGCAGTTATCTAGCTCTTTTTTAACAGTTTGAGAGTGTCGTCTTTACTCGAATCTAACAGCCCCCAATTCTTGAACATAAACTGAAAGTTGTATATTTTGTTAGCCTTCTGAGTATAGAAAAATGTTCGTGCCTTTTGTTAAAATCGAATTGGAAGGTTTCCTGTCGTGTTAAAACTGAACCAAAATGTGTCGCGTTCAGAAACAAAGGTACCATTTTCCACCATCTAGTTAATGCAGGGTAAATTGGGGTAATATGCACCCCCGGGGAAAAACGATCTTTTGGCATTTTTAACGGTGTTCTAGAAATATTTTCAAGAATGTCTACTACTGAGTTGGTAGTTAGAAAACCGAACTACATGCTCTGTAGTAAATACTATCGAAAAACTGCCGAAAATGTGCTCAAAATGCCAAAAAGTTGTATTGTCCCAGGAGGTGCATATTACCTCAGCGTCTTCTATATGTTTGATAGTGAAATGGGTACTGTCGATGGAACTTCGATAAAGCTTCGATTCGATTCGTGATTTATTGCTTTATTTACTTGATCCAATCCAAGAAATGGCAATAAGCAGGCCTTCGAAACAAGAATATCATAACTGATTAGAATAAATCAGTAACTTGAAGCAAACTGAGCAAGGTCAAATTGACTGAAATCGCCAAACTACTTTAAGTCGTGAGACTCAATAAACCAATCTCATAGACTTCATCATTTATTGGCACTTATTGGCGTTGAGTATAATATTAACTGCTCAAAGTTAACGAATAATAGAATGAATAGATATCCCAACCCTGACTAACATACCTACTTGTGATGGTGCTTTTCTCATGCATATAGTACATTGACCAAAGCTTCCAAGCCCATATTTAGTCCGATCCGGCTAACTATTGATAGGAAACAATGGGCAGGATTCTATGTCGGATGCATTTGCAACTTTCATGCACTATTTTTCTGTAAACAATAGCTTACAATTGGTTTCGTACTAGGTACTATTAATCAATTTAAGGAACAAATTCAGAAACAAATTATAGCTGTTTAAGTTTTAATCTGTAAATAGTGTTTTCAATTAGTAATTAAAAATATATTTTTAGGATTTCTAATTCACTTTGCAATGCTGCTTCCACGTCACTAGCAAAACAAATTTCTCTTTCTATTTGTTATCTCAATCTCGCTGACAACCAGTTGACCGTTGCGCTTGGTCACTGTATTCGATACGTTATCAGCTTCGGGGGGCGTGCCAATAGACACACTCGTCGCAACATCCTCCCCCTCGTAACGTGTGGACACTTGTTCGACGGCACCACGTTCACTACTTCCCGAACTGTCAACTGTTTCAGCACAACTGCATACGTCAAGAACCGCCAGATTACACACCGTTCGCCTTCTCAGCATTCTATTTGAAGTTTGCACGTCCACCTGACGCACAACTCCATTTTTGTACGGGTAGGTTCGGTTCACCCGGCCACGTATCCATTGATTGCGAGTTTTCCCGTCAGCTAACAATACCAACACAACTTCCTGGATTGGTGCAACATCATAAAACCGCTTTGACCGTCGAGTTATTACAGGCAAATACTTCCAAAATGCATCAAGCTTGTTCTGAATAAACTCCCAACTGCCCTTCAAAGTCTTGCTGTCATCGACCAGTGCCTTGACCGGTTATCGAACTCCGCTTGAACTGAGCATCAGGAAATCATTCGGAGTTAACGATTTATGCTCCCCACTATCCAGCGGCAGGAAAGTAAACGGTCGGGAATTCATGCGTCGGCTAATAACGTTACAAATGATTCATCGTCCAGCGTTCGCGATTCTGGCAGCGTTCCGAGCGGATTTTTTACTAGTTTTTACGGATCGGACCATCCGCTCCCAGCATCCACCCATCTGGGGCGCGGATGGTGAGTTGAACTGCCATTTAGTGTTTGCGTCCGTGAAAGAGTTTCCAACGTCGCGATTGATGTCTCGCAACTCGTTTTCTAGCTCCCTGCTAGCACCGGTGAAGCTTGTGCCGTTATCCGTGTACACTTCCTGCGGTACTCCCCTGCCAGCGATGAAACGACGGACAGCCTTTTTGTACGAATCGGATGTTAACGTATGCACTACCTCCATTTGTATGGCCCGAACCATTAGGCACGTAAAAGCGCTACCCAGCGTTTTACGGAGCTACGATCGATCTTCACTAGGTACGGGCCGAGCAGTCGATTCCTACAAATGTGAAGGGTCGAATGAAGGGTGTAATAAGACACTGGGATAACTGGCTCATCTTTGGTACCACAGGAGATGCTTTGTATACACGGCACCACTGGCATCTTTTTGCCACGGTTCAAATCAGCGTTCTCAACTTCGAGAGTTCACGATCGTTTCGTTGTTGGCATGACGATATTTTCGGTGGTCCCAATCCAAGAGCAGATTGGTGATCGGATGTTCCTTGAGCAGAATTATGGGGAATTTGACATGGTACACCATGCAATCTGCTCCGCTAACACGGCCAACAACGCGCATCAGTCCGTCCTCATCCAGGACTGGAGGAATCTTCGCCATCGAACTGCTTCGGCTCAGTGCTTGTTGGTTCCCTGGAGTAACCTGTGCATTGTGCCTCAAAGTAGCCAATTCATCCGGATAATAGTCTGATTGGGCTGTTCGCCGTAGGCTCTTCTCTGCGCTTTGCAAATCCTCGCTTCTGAGACTCCCACTTTCTTTGTACGATGCTCGTTTGCTACGTTGCAGCAGTTTCTTGTAGAATTTGTAAACATATGCTATGCTCCTCAGCATCCGCTCGTATTTTGAAAATCGCGACGTATCAATAAGCGGCACAGCCAGGAAATGACTATAAACGTACGAAGGTCGGAGTTCTTCTTCGTTTCCATCGATGTCCTCAAACTTGTCCTTCGGCCAAACATTCTCCGTAACATACAGGAAAGGTGGACCACGCATCCATCTGCTATCGGGATTGCAGTTCGGACCTTTCCCCCATTTCGTTGCTTCATCGGCGACGTTTACTTTTGTTCCCAACCATCGCCATTCATCTATTTTTGAAAGGCTCAAGATCTCATTGACTCTGAAGGCGACGTACTGCCTATATCGACGGGTATCCGATTTGATCCACGACAGAACAGTAGTTGAATCGCTCCAACAGTACGCTTGGTTGATCTGAATAGAATGACCATCCACTATCGTCTTACGCAGCCGCGCGCCAAGTACGGTCGCTTGTAAGTCCAGTCGTGGTACGGAAACAAGCTGTAGTGGAGCTACCTTTCTTTTGGAGGCGACTAAAGCACATCGTATCTGCCCTCGATCTCGAACTCGAAAGTAAGCGGCGGCGGAGTATGCTTGTGCACTTCCATCCACAAATATGTGGAGCTCGTATTGAAGCAGGCAGGGTCATATCCCGGAAAGTAGCTCCGCGGAATTCTGTTCTGACGTTGTCTATCTCCTTCAAAATTAATCGTAGTCATAGGTTCACTCGGAGAGTTACGATAGACGAACAGCAATGCGCTCCGGTCCTCTTTTCTGATCCCGACTTGTAGGAACATTTCCTGAATATTACCGAAAAAGGCAACTTCTCGCTCACGGAACTTGAATGTAACAGCCAGCTGAGGGGTTAACAGATTGGGACCTTTGAGGAGCTTTGAATTTAGCGATACGCCGTCCACTTTGGCTGCCGCATCCCATATACTCGTACCGTACTCTTGGCTCGCTGGAAGCTCTTAGCTGGTAAACGCCGCAAATGTTCAAACTGCTCTACCAGTTGTCCAACGATTGTTGGAAGCTCAAAGTTTTCGATGGTGTACACTTCGGTCAGGTTGAAGCGTTTGGCGTTTCCAGGCTCCGAAATATTCAGCGTTTCCAGTTCTGTTTTGTCAATTGTCTTATTTATCCCACTTGTTCAATGAATGCAGCGAATGAAGCCTTCTGTCAACTCCTAGTTCATTCACAATCGCCTGTTCTACGAGTGTAACCGATGCACCAGGCGTACTTATTCACTGCTCCATTTTTCCCGTAAAGTGTCACAGGTAAGACTTAGAACAATATCGACGAAACGGGTTAACGGTGGATGGTAGCAGTAGCATCGCTAGTCCTCGCATGCTGCTTCTTTGCCGGTTCGTAGTGGAGCAGACGATGATGCCACAAATCTCACCTTCATATGGCCATCGAGTCGAGTGTGATTGACAATGACGGCACAACTTATTGTCCTTGACAAAATTCCACCGGTCGTCGATGGGAAGTTTCTTGAATAAGTACAGCACAGGTTGCAGCAGTGTGGTCGCCCGTTCTGCACATTGCACATTGTACAATCGCATCCCCACCTTTCTCCTTGGCGTTGCTCGTTTGTTCTCGCCGATTACCCGCTGGATAGGCCGTCGACTTTGAATCCTTTCGATCGTGCATCGCATAGGCATTCACAAACACTTTCTCCTTCGTCCTGGGTTTTTTCGTCTTTCGTAGGCTTCGCAGCAATGACAAAGTTAGTGACTCCGCTGATGGCGGCTGTGTTTTTTCGCATATAGTCGCTTAATGATTTTAAGTTCACTACTGGTAGATTTTCCTGGTGTAACGCCCAGCTTAATTTGATACTAGTTGGTAACTTGTCCACTAGCTCCTGGAAAAGGATAGAATTGGAGAGATGGCTTTCCATTCCATTCGTTGCTTCTACGCCACGCTGATCTGCTGCTGGATGTTGTCCGCTCTGCAGGCACAATGACTCAAATTGCTCAGTCAGACGTTGCTCCTTGGACAGAAATTTCTGCTTTTCCTCTACGCGCATCGCTTGTTCCTGCGCGCATCGGTGCTCGAGTAGCCAGGTCCATTTCGCGTTTCCTTCTCATATCGTTTTCTTTTTGTTGCTGTTTCTCGACGTCCATTCGCTTTCTCGAAGTCGAGTCAAGTACGAGACACTGAAGACGGCCTTACCGTTGAGGTCGAAATACGTATCTGTCAAGATACAATTAAGTGGTGGAATTCAATGGGATTGTATAAACTCGTCTTATGACAGGTAAAGTAAGTGTCAACATGTCTCCACGAACAGTATAACGGGTCGGCCAGTCGCGTTTCCGGTTAATAATTGGGCGGCTTATGCGCCACTCCTGGAAGGAGACCGCCCAACAAGTTTTCGTTGCCCGGCTTGAGACCTCCTTAGGGGAAGGGTCGCTTTTCTTAGAAAGAGAGCTGACTGCCTAATCCAAATACGTCCGTCGCACTTCTCGTTTCCGAGCGGAAACCTCTAATTCCGAAAAAATTCCCAAATAAATTCTTCCGACATCCGGCCTGAAACCAAAGTCATTCAGGCGGGGCAGGTTTTGCAGAAATCGCTCTCACTAAATAACGAACGACGCTAAAAGAGAGGCAACAACTTTTAAGAATCATGACAAGCCATGATAACAAATTTATCAAACTCATATACAAGTGTGAAAAAAAAAGAATCGGATAGGCAGCCCCCACAGAAAAATGGTGATTCTCGCTTTGTTTTTACTCCTTTCGTGTTGGTTACTGCACAGCTGTGTAGAACAAGTTGAAATGCATCATCAGAGCTAGTTCTCCCCGCATTTGGAGCTTTCTAAAAGAAATTTATCATGGGGTATAACATCCCGAATCAGTTCTCTATCATGACAGATTGCGAAAAAAGTTTCTCGCAATATGCTACATATCGTATATGTATATGTCAAGGGTGTCATACGCCTGTCACTGGCGAACAAAGCTCGTGTACTATGCATCGAAGCTTAGAACCTTAGTGTTAGGGCGCAATCGTTAATGGGAACATTTTTATATTCGGTTAGTTACAGCAAATAAATTCTTTTTCGAGTTCCTATAATCAAGCAGGTATCTCAAGCATACCACATCGTTATATTGCTGCATGATTGAGTGTTTAATTTTGATAAAATATCGAAAACAAAAGTGTGCATAAAAATTGCCTCGCCATAACAAAAAGGTGGTAGAGAATTAACACTGTTGTTTACAGTTTAGAACCAAATCCAGATGTCGCACATGTTGGGGTAGGGATTCAGTGCTGCACCTTCTCCCCCTGGTATATGTACAGAGATAACAAGTGGCAACTCTGGGTTCTGGCAACTCTTAGAGGCTTTAACTAGCGGCATCAAAAAAGTCGTATCTTCCTAGGACGAATACCAAGAATTGGCCCTTGTCTCATGCGTTCCAGAACTCTCGAAGAACCACTTTGTAGCAATGGTGTCAGGCCATTTGGCCGAATGGCGTTTAGCCGAAAAGTTTACATAAATTTACCTCAGATTAGTAGTGAAGAGCGAGAAAGGGAATATCCACTAATTGTGTAACCCAGAGATAACCATTATCTACCCCTCCCTTCCTTCTATGTCACACTTTTTGGTATGAAGCATTTAAAAAACTTGTATTGGTTGTCACACTTCAGGCAACCCCCCCCCCCACTACGCGTTACGTGATTTATGGATGTTCCCTAAGTTAGTAATGTGAAGTGATTTGTAAGGAATGAGACTTTACATACGAAATAACAAATGAGAAGTCGAAAATGATTATTATGGAAAGATAAGTATATAAAGTGAATAGTGAGAGGTGAGAAGTGAAAAGGTCGAAATAAGAAGTAAGAACTGAAAAGATAGAACTGAAAAGTGAGAATTGAGAACTGTAAACTGAGAACATAGAACTGGGAACTCAGAACTCAGAAGTGAGAACTGAGAGCTAAGAAATGAGAGATGAGAACAGAGTACTGAGAACTGAAAACTGATGACTGAGAACTACGAATTCATTGCTGAGAGCTGAGAACTGGGAACTGAGAACTTAAAACTGAGAACTGAGAACTACGAATTGATTGCTGAGAATTGAGACCTGAGAACTGGGAACTGGGAACTGAGAACTTAAAACTGAAAACTGAAACTGAGAACGGAGAACTGTGAAATAAGTACTACGAAATACGAGCTGGGAATTGAGAACTGTGAACTGGGAACTGAGAACTATGAATTGAGAACTGAGAACTGTGAACTGGTAACTGAGAGCTTAAAACTGAGAACTGAAAACAAAAAACTGAGAACTACGGAATGAGAGCTGAGAATTAAGAACTGAGAACTGAGAACAGAAAACTGAAAACAGAGAACTGAGAGCAACGAATTAATTGCTGATAATTGAGAACTGAGAACTGTGAAATGTGGGCTGGGAACTGAGAACATAAAACTGAAAACTGAGAACTGAGAGTTGAGAACTGGGAACTGAGAACTGAGAACTAGGAACTGAGAACTGAGTACTAGGAACTGAGAACTGAGAACTGATAACTGTGGACTGAGGACTGTGGACTGAAAACTGGGAACGGAGGACTAAGAACTGAGAACTGCGAACTGCAAATTAAGCATTGACAAAAGTCACAGCTTCCCAGGACAACTTACAAAAAATATACATTTTTTTTTGATGTTCTGAACTATCCGGAGGATCACATAGTGGCCACCAAGAATCAATGAGTGGTCTTTGTATTGATTGTGGTTTTACAATGATATAACAAACGGTTTGTTCTGGTACTAATTACAAGCTCGACCAATTCACCGGATGTTTTGGATTTTTTATGAAAATTACAAATATTTAGGGGGAGTTTTCATTGCAGTCATTTAGAATTGTAGGTTCAACAGATGTTCCGGAATCCGGATCAGCCAGATGTTCCTCCGCTAACAAACGCAGCTCAGGGAACCAAATTGTCATGACACTCAATGTGCTTGTAGTCGTAAATATTCTGTAGAAGGTTCCATCATTGTAAATGTATACAACATAATGAATAAGAAGTTCTTTGCGCATCCATAGTTTTGGCGAGTTCTTGCCTTAGTTTAAGTAAATAAAATAATTAATCCATTTGGAAAACATGAACTGTTCTTATGCACGCCAGATATCTAGCAAAAAATACTGTTACTTACTTAATAAATGAAACCCAACAAATCTCGCTTAACTTTTCAAAAGGACCTAAGTAACATTTTTTTCGTGAATTAATTTGAATACTGCAATCAATAGCTCTCATGTTGTTCTGTTGATTGCGCTATTCAAATTAAATCATGATAAAAATGTTACTTAGGTCCTTTTGAAAAGTTAAGCGAGAAATCATTATAAAAAAAATATTTGCTCCTAGATTTAGTTCATGAATGGTAGTCAATAATTCGGGACACTTGAGGCACCAGCAAGGGGCAAGTAACTCTATACTTTGCGATAATATCACTCATTGTCTCGCAATAGTATTTCGTGATATTTCTAGTATCCACGATTTTCATCAAACAATAAAATGGTTGCTTCTTCGGTTGTTATGGCGTTTGTCATTTAGTTGATGAAACACAGTGCTCCCCCGTTTAGGGAAAACCTGATTTATACCTTCCAGAGATTCTACAAAACTTTCAAACCGCATTTTATGTTGGTTGCAGGTTGCTCAAAAAGTAATAGTAATAGAAATAGTTGTTCAGTTTTTTTTTTTGAGAATTTAAAGGAGACTGAAATCATGTGTTGCCTAAAACTGGGTGGACTGTATCGCCTGGGTGGCGTTGTGTTTTGCTTTCCTAGCCAGGGCTCTTCGATCAATTTACCGTAAATACGACGTAGTTTTTCGTTAGTATTTTTGGATACTGTCGAAAGTTTAGAGATAGTTACACCTTGGGTGGTTTTAGTAATGTCGGGGCACAAGTACTTTTGGCGTTAACTTCCAAACCAATTTCCGATGGAATTTCTAAAATAATGTCCAAAGAAAGTCTTTAAAGAATTTTTTGTGGAATTTTCGAAGAATCTTGAAAGTATTCCTTAAGGATTTTTGAAGATTTTCCTAAAGGAATTTTTATAGGAATAACTGAATGCATTTCCAAAAGAATTTCTGTATCTATCTCCAAGGTAATTTTCAGAAAATTTGCCGAAAAAAATCTTTGGATGAAATTCCGAAGAAATTCTTGGAGGACTTCACAAAGAAGTTCAAGAATTTTTCAAATTCCTTTGGAATTTTCTTCAGGAATTCGTTCGAAGATTCCTAAAATAAATTCCAGTGGAGTTACAAGTACCGATGGTATGGAAGTTCCGATGGAATTCCTGGAAGAATACCTGAAAATATTGTTAAAAAAATTCCTCAAGGAAATTCAGGAGGGGTTTCTAATAAAATTTTCATATTTTAAAGAATTTTCGAAAAAATTCCGATTACAAAAAAAATGGACCCTGTGTTCATTCCAGAAGGCGACAAGGTGAAAACGGAAGCCTACATCGGGATTTTAAGTAAGTACATATGTTCCTCCGTGGATCAAAGTGGATCTAAGCCAAATGTTGTATCTCAACAAGACCGGGCTCCGTGCCACACCTCGAACCGCACTCAGAAGTCAGAAGTGGTTGCAGGAACATCTGCCGTTCTGTGCGAAGGAAATGTGGCCACCATCCAGTCCCGATCTTAGTCCGCTAGATTACTCTGTATGGCGCGTCATGAAGACCAAGGGCTGTTCTAAACTCCATCCGAGTACAGCAAGCCTCAGGCGAACATTGACCCGTACTTGGAGAGACAGGGATCCAGCCTACAGGCAGCATGCAGCATGCGGAAGCATGCAGAGGCCGTAATTCCAGCAAATGGAGACTCAATCGATTAGTAAGATACATAATTTAAGACTACAATAAGCATTCAGTTGAATGAATAGAAAAAAAAAGATTCCGAGATTTTTTAAAATTTTGACTTTGCTTTATGGTGCAAACATTATCACGCATACGGTTGCAAAATAAAAAAACATATGAAAATTCCGATAGGAATTTGTTCAGAAATTCCATTAAAATTCTTTTGAGGATCATTTTAATAATTCTTTAGGAAATTCCTTCAGAAATTCTAATCCCAAATATATTCAGGTTTTTCTTCGGAAATTCCTCCTGAAATACATTTGGAAATTCCTCCAGGAATTTCTTCCAAAATTTCTGCAGAAAATCCTCTAGAAGTTTTTTTTTTCTTGTGGTGTCTGTTGTCAGATGGCTGGGACCAATCATGGTCCATCTCTTTTCCCATAATTTCTTAAGAAATCCCCTCCGAAACTCCAGAAAGATTTTTTGTGGAATTCCTTCGAAATTCCTTTTATATCTTCAGAATCTCACCCAGGAAATCTTTCAAACTTTTCTTCAGGATTCCCATTGGACATTCCTCCGGAAATTGAATCAGAAATTCCATAAGACTTTCGGATATTTCTTTACACATTCTTTTGGAAATCAGAAATTAATTCTGACTTTCTTTTATGAATCGTTCAGAAATTATTTCAAGAGTTACGTCGGAAATTTCATCTGAAAATTCCATCGACATCTGCGTTAGAAAAACTTCCGATAATTCCTTTAGAATTTTCTATTTCATTCTTTGACAAATTTACGGAAAAAAAATCTTCCAACAAAATTTCCGGAATAATTCCTGCAGCAAATTTCAAAAAGAATTTTGTATGTTTTACTAGAAGCAAAAGGTAATTTTTTAAATTATTCCTAGAGTGGAAAGAATTTCTGAAGGATTTTCAAAAGAAATAATCGAAGAAATTCCTGGAAAGATTTCAAAATGAATTCTCGAACAAATTTCCAAAGCACCTGAAATATTTTCATCCAAAAGAAATTCACGAAAGAATTTTCAATAGAACTTTCGGAGAATTTCCAAAAATTCTTTCGGAAATAACCCGAAGAAATTCTAGGAAAATCAGTTTCTTTTATTTTGGCGTGCCTGTATAATTAAATTTATAGGAAAAATATCTGATTTGGTGGATCACGTGCCCTATCGTGCCCCAGCTTAGCTCCACCAGTGTTCGGGGACCTTGTTCTATATTGACGAGGCATTTTCAATATATTTAAGGACAAGCCTTCTGGAATCCAACACAAATTTCACTTGCGTTCTCAAGAGCACCCCACTCCAAACGGAAGCAACGCCCAACTATCGTTTTTTTTATTATTTCACGCATGCTGCGACTCAGCAAAGCTGGAATAATACATGACAGTCGGCTGTTCGGCCACATTGAGAGTTGACGTAAAGTCAATGTCAACTTCTCTCCACGAACAGCCTAGATAGCCGTGTGGTGTCGGCAGCTGGTTATCTGGCTAAGAATAACATCACGGATTGCCTGTTCCAGTGGTAAAAGTCCACCATACAGGTGACCCCTAATTTTCGGTGTGATGCGGCTTTATGCTTACCGTGCCTACGAATGAATGGTTAGGGGGGTCTAATAAGAACCTAACCTCAAACGGAGCCTGTGAAGCACCAGGGCCCCCTTCACAGTATTTTAGCCCCCGCTGCGCTAACCGGAGCTATGGCGTAGTTGACTTTTTACTTCTCCGAGATAATCGGCTACTCTTATTCAACCTCATCGTGAGGTTAAATAAGAGTAGGGTTATGAATATGTGTTTTAATAAGTTTTCAACAAATTGTCACTTATATGGATTCGCATTATGCGTTTTTTACAATGTGCTTTGTGTATGTTACCTATATGGATTCGCATTATGCGTTTTTCACAGTGTACTCTGTGTCTCGTCCTTGACGCTCGGGTTCGGCTACTCTTGTTCAATCTCAACGTGAGTGTGGGGTTATGAATATGTGTTTACTTAGTTTTTCAACAAACTTCCACCTATATGGATTCGCATTATGCATTTTTTTTTACAATGTACTTTGTGTTTGTCACCTATATGGATTCGTATTATGCGTTTTTCAAAGTGTAATCTGTGTTTCGTCTTTGATGTTTGGCTTCGGCTACTCTTGTTCAATCTCAACGTGAGGTTAAATAAGAGTGGGGTTATGAATATGTGTTTTACTTAGTTTTCAACAAATTGTCACCTATATGGATTCGCATTATGCGTTTTTTACAATGTACTTTGTGATTGCCACCTATATGGATTCGCATTATGCGTTTTTCACAGTGCACTTTGTGTTTCGTCTTTGACGTTCGTCCATTGTTATGTCCTCTATGTTTTTGGGACACCTCTCTTTAGTCCCTAGTTGGATGCATGTGAGTCTACATAATTGGCTTTCCTATAAATGGTTCCATTCTCCTTTCCAACTTCACTTCCTCTTCCTTACCCTTTTCACTTCCTTTTCCGTCAGGTAAATGATGAGAAAGGCCAGTGAAGGCGATGGCACAAATCTCCCAAATTGAGGGGAACGTGCCTCCTGAGCCGACGTTATGATACCTGATACCCCACTCCAAACGGAAGCAACGCCCAACTATCGTTTTTTTTATTATTTTACGCATGCTGCGACTCAGCAAAGCTGGAATAATAAAAATGACAGTTGTGCGTTGCTTCCGTTTTGAATGGCGTGCCCTTGAGAACGAAAGTGAAATTTGTTTTGTATTGCGGATGGCTTGTCCTAATTATAAGTCGAAAGAATACTGTAAGATTGGGTGAAGTTTTTCGGTTGAGACGAATCATAATTGACAGTAGCATCGTTTTTCGAGAGGCAAGACTTCCATTAAAATAACATTTGTCAATCCACTCTTATCACCCAATCATAAACTAAGTCGGCTATAAAATGCCATCTCCATATCGGAAATGCTTGAAAGCGTTATTTATTGCTTTTTGGAATTCTGGCATCAACATGAGCACCGAATTTTCCTCTGATCTTGATAATATTACCGTTGATACGCAACCGTGTGGTTTTCTGCGTTCCTGCCCTTCTAAAGACCCAGATGATTTGTGTGCGAAAGCTAACACAATCTCGTTTGCTTGTCTTCCGCAAATTCTTTCCTTTCCATACCACTCCACGTATGTGATTGAGATTAAACATGCGCGAAAAACTGTTTTCCTGACGGTAAACATCGCTCGAAAAGGTGACATAAATCTTAACCGATCGGAAGCCGTCCGCTCTCTCGCCGTTCTACCGTGGGGCGCAGGAGGTCGTGCCCTTCCCGCCCGGGTGCGTAACTATACGATGGGAGAATGCGTTGCTGGTCGGTGTGGTGCTGTGCGGTTGAACAACCGTATGTCACTTTAGATTCATGTCGGATTCGCTGGCTCCGTAGATAAACAGCAAATGTGTGGAGCTTCCGAACATCTGGCGCCTTTAGAACACAACGGATGGTCGTCGTTCGCCGTCGATGGAATTGGCAGCCGAAGCGCAGTTTATCTCCGCATTACTTGCTGGAGGCACTACAACAAGGTTTAGCATAATTTATGTCTATACAATCAATCACGGGGTTGGAAGGGGTTGGCATTCGGAGGAGTTCCGGAGAAGAACAGCATGTGTTTGTTTAGTTGTATTCTGAAAAGGGGGGGAGGTTGATTTCAATGGCGTATTCAATTGCTCACTCGAGAATAGTTAAGTGTTGGGAGGAGATGGGCTGTCAATGGGTGGTTGAATTGTGGTTGCGAAAATGGACTGTATCTTATCGATTGGACCTTCTCTTCTATGCGTTGTTGGAAGCATTTCAATCGGACACATTAATGGATTGTTCTAGTGGTCCGAAGCGTACTATCGAGGAAAAAAATAGTTCTGAAGCTAGCGTTACTGTTGAGTTCTAAATACGTATTTGTAAAGTTGCAATCAAGTACCGAACCGCAATGTAATAGATAAAACTCGTTTTCTGGACATATGGAGACAAGACAAGCTAAAAAATATGTTTCTGCCATGGGTGAACATTAATCGCGAATCAGAAAACTATTCACATTATTTTTTGATAGGGCAGGCATTTTCGTTTTTTTGTCATAGTCTCGAAAACCAATAAAAAAAACACTTTACAAAATTCATCCGTTCCAAATCATAAGCTGAAAAGAAACGTTCTGCTACAGTGGAGTTCTAGCAAATGGACGTTGCTTTCCTTGGTTTTAGTCCCTACGTCGATGGACGGCAATGGCTGTCGTGTCCCTATATTAGATCAACCTTCTCCGTCCTCTGTTCAAAGGAAATATTTATTTGAATAACATTCTGTATGTAGGTATACACATGATGATGCTATTTGGGATCGTATTCACATCAACAAGAAAATAATTCAAATCCATACCTGATTCCAATGTGGTAGCCAGAAGTATTGATGGCAAACATAGAATGATCAGCTTCAATTCCAGCATCATCGCAGCCATGGTCACTATATCACTTAATTTTCCTCCGATCCTTCTATAGTTGTATCCTTTGATCACACTACACAGTTTTCGCCTGAACCAACTAAACTACACTTGTCTTCTTCTAATTAACTCATAAAATACGAATTCATCTGAGAATAGACAACTCGGAAGTACAACAACTGAACTGCTGTTTACTCTCCATCAACCGACGCACCCCACCCGCCATTGAAGAATAGTTCGCAAACCATTGCCAGTCGTTGTTCCGTTACCTTCGGTGTTAATCTGACAGACTCCAGTTCCACCATCGATTATCACATTATTTCACTCTGGACGCGCACTCGGACCAGAGCTCGGGGGGAGACTACCCGGGGCCGGGGGCGAAACTTTCTCTCTGATTTTCCCCGGTTCCAACTTTTTCCGCTCACCGGAGGGTAAAATTAGTTCGGACAGCTGGCAAAGGCAGCGGGCGTTATTATTACGAGCAGAACGACTTCATGGTCGGACATCCCGCGACGGACGACGGTGTGACGTTATCATTGTGCCATCGCTTGATTCTGCAACAACTTCGTCCAGCCACATATAACAGGACCACGGTTCTGGGACGATGGACGCGTGAGTCTTCGCTCGCCTTAGCAATTGAGCAAAACTTTCCCGTTCGCTGCTCCACCCTTCTCAAGTGGGGGATTCAGCTCAGCTAATTTTCATTACACCATTTAAATCAATTGCCATCCAGTTTGCCTCCGGTGCTGCGGTTGCCATTGTCCCGCCTTCAACGGCGGGCTTTACGGCGTGAACAATTTTCCCCGGAAATGAAAAGTTTTAATATCTCACTTGGACGTGAAGGCCGGCTCGCTGCACAATGCACGCAGTCACTGCACCGACACCGGCGGATGATTGCAGGATGGAACGGAGAAAAAAACGATGTTGAATTTTTCCGGTTCCGATCTTATTTCTTTCGTCGAGGAATGATTGCAGTTAGACTTGGTTCACTTTATCTGGTGTTGGAATACAGGGAGTGTTTTTTACGATAATGGCCGAAAGTTTTCGCTGATCCGATTTCCGGAATGTCCATTGATTGGTAATTTTCTCTGAACTGTGATTAATTTCACCGATAATCTGAAATGGAAGCAGAGAAAAGAAATTATCATGAAAATGTAGTTTTTGATCTGGGTGAATGCACATTTGTTTTTTAACTTGAAATAAGATGTCACAAGAGCCATGAAATATGGTTAGGATAACTTCAATCTTCGAGGATTCACACTTTTTCCTTTTTCACGCCTTTTCCTTTCAATTTATCCACAATAAATCTTTAATATTGATTGGATTGATCGATTCTATTATTTGACCGTGTATGCCACGGTTAAAGAATTTAAGTTCATTTTGTAAGGATCGTACATTGAACGTTCCTAACAACATTGAAGTAGAAAAATGTAAAATTAAAATGCAATTGAATCTCAGAAAACTCGACTTTGACTTCGTTTCATTTATTCCTATTACATATAAGATACATTTCAAAGATTTTTTTCCTTTCAAGGCTGGGTGCCAGCAAATAGTAAATGCCGTTGAAAAGGTTCATATTAGTAAAAATGACATCGAAACGAGTTGAGCTCTTTTGAATGTTTAATGAATATTTCATCCACTCAATTATAATTTTAAATTTACTGCAGAAATCATCTGCTTTTTTCCCTTTGTATCTAACATCGTCTCGCAACGAGTGGCATCTTTCCAAGGAGAAATTTGCAAAAGCAAATCCTAGAGCAGCACTTCGGCATTGCGGCACGAATAATTCAAAGATGATTCCCACCTTCTTTGTGTTTCTTGCAGGGGCAAACAAAAGACTGCGAGTCGTGACTCCATACCGAAGCCTTTTCTTTTACGTATATCTACTTCCGCTTACTCCCTTACTCCTTGAGTGCACTGCACATGTACTAGTATTAGGCGATGGTGGTGTTTAGCGTATTTGATCGATTTATCAATGGATTAACGGGCAACAGCATGATTACAGGAACTTCACCTTTGATACCATTCGTTATAATCGGGATTTTCTTCTAGAAGCTTTTCGTTCTTAAACTGCTTTGCTAGGTTCTGCAGTGAGGTAGGAATTAGCCACTACAATTAGTTAATTAAATAAACAAAGCTGAATATGGAATTGTGTAGTTTTTGGTTTTAACATGATTTCTTGAAAATTGACAACTTCATCGAAAAAATGTTTGCAAGGCGTCCCTTCATAACTGTTACCACGGTATTTTTTTTTGTCAGTCTAATAGTAGTTTGTGCAACAAGTTGCACAAATATGAATTTCTCAGCACGAGTTGTACGTTTATCCAACGAGGCTTGCCGAGTTGGATAAATACTACCAGTGCTGAAAAATCGAGTTTTGCAACGAGTTGCACACGCTATTTTTTGCAATGACGAAAAATAGACTTTAATTTGATAAATGTGTACCAAAATTGTACAGTCTAATTTACTTCACATGACTCAATAAATTAAGTTTCTGCAGAGAACAATCAGATTCCATGTAACCGTGCCACATTGTTTGATAAGCCGTGAAGCGATAGATGTACTTGCCTTTGGAAATTTTTGATGTCATGTCCAACAAACTATTTCATTTATTACGCGACGCAGAGAATACACTATTTGAACACTTACCCAAGCTAACTCAGCACCCATTTCGTTGGTATGGAAAAGTAGGCCGTTTTATCACTCAAAGACGAAACTCTTAGACTGCTCTTAGAAAGCCGAACAACTAACTAGTTGTTTTGCATTCTTAACATTTGCCTTCAACAAGTGTTCCACTTTAGGTCAATCAAGAATTCTCTGGAGTGTACACGTGTAACCAAAGGGCCGATATCTCTTTTGACGTAGGACTACGTCTGTGTTTTCTATATTGGGGTACACTTTACGATTGCGAAAACCGGGGACCGTCACGAAAATATGATAGACTTTAAACTTTAATATCTAAGCCGTTTCTCGATGGATTTTCAATTTTTTTGGACCATTCGATCAAGGATGAGTCAACGCTTCTTTGTATTTATTTGAAAATACTGATTTTTAACTATTTATTATCGAAAATTCATAAAAAATTTGGAAATAGGTAAACTAACCAATCACGTACATGCATCACTAGCACAGACATCAAAAATCAATCACTTGCGGGTTTGGATCTAATCCTCAGTTTGAACTAGATTTCACGCATAGCAGACGCATCAAAGCGATCGTTGCGGAGCGGACACAGCATCACGGAGGCGCTAATAACATTTTCAAAGAAAATCTATCGCATTGGTGGTGGTGCTCGATGTGTTGCTGCAGATCATTCAACCTCAACGAACCAGAATTTCATATGAAGAAAAGGTTGACCATAAAAATAGCACTGAGGCGATCCCGCACCGCCGATGCTGAAAATTTATTACAAATTGTGGTGTCAGTTAGTTGGAAAGGAACATTGGGAAAAGAAAATTGGTTCTTCTCAGGACCAACATTTTATAAAAAGAAAGAGTTAATTGCAAAAATGGACTGTTTCGGTGGCATCGGGTTTGGCGTGGTAGCTTGGTTGCTGTTAGTGATTCCATCCATTAAAATTTTCTACGTCATCTCCCTCCGACGCGCTATGAAATTTGCTATTTACGATTGAGTTTTGAACTTTAAAGAAAGTTTATTTCGAATCAACTTTCTTTTGTATAAAATCCATGAAGACGCCACCTTTGTGAAAACTATCTACCTACAGCAACTACCGATTAGTGAACGTCGCTTGGACAGACAGATGTCAAGAGATAATGTTTGGTAATATGAAGAAACTTCGTCTTGAGTCAAATTTCTGTTGTCACTCCTCGCAACAATACGCATCTTAGATAAACAACATCTCATAACCAAATTCAGAATCTTGCGAGAAAATTTAATAGGATTCTTAGAATTTGTCATTCTTCGAACGGTCCGTTGTCTGCGGAATCCCGATCGAAATGGCTCGCGCGCGCCGAAAAGCAGCTTTCTTATATCTAATGAAATAATTCCATTAGTCTCGCCCCTTCATTAATCGTTATGAGTGCACATTATATTTACACCCATATCAGCTCACTAAGAGGCGGGGCTTACGGGCTTAATTTATTAAACACAAGAAAGCTACTGTTCGGCGCGCGCGAGCCATTTTGATCGGAATTCCACAAAGAGCGGTTCAACATTCAATGCAGCGGAGTGGACACAGCAGCACGAAGTGGGTGCCAGTGTGGCAATGCTGCAAATTTATTTCAACCTTTGGAGGCTTGGCGAAAAATCATCAAGTGGCGGTCGGACAGTCGCAACGCATGGTGTCGACAAGCGATTGGATGCAGTTAGTTATTGGAATGAGAATTGGGAAAAAAAAATTGGTTCTTCTCAGGACCAACATTTTATGAAAAGAAAAAGTTAATTGCGAAAATGGACTGTTTCGGTGGCATCGGGTTTGGCGTGGCAGCTTGGTTGCTGTTAGTGATCCCATCCATTAAAATTCACTACATCATCTCCCTCCGACGCGCTATCAAATTCGCTATTTACGATTGATCTCAACCAAATTCAGAATCTTGCGAGAAAATTTCATAGGATTCTTAGAATTTGTCATTCTCCGAACGGTTCGTTGTCTGCGCGGGATTCCGAAATGGCTCGCGCGCGCCGTAAAAGCAGTTTTCTTATATCTAATGAAGTAATTCCGTTAGCCCCGCCCCTTCATTATTCGTTATGAGTGCACATTACATTAACACCCATATCAGATCACAAAGAGGCGGGGCTTACGGGCTTAATTTATTAAATACAAGAAAGCTGCTGTTCGGCGCGCGCGAGCCATTTTGATCGGGATTCCACAAAGAGCTTTTCGACATTTAATGCAGCGGAGCGGACACAGCAGCACGAAGGCGTGGGATGGCAGAGGTAGAGATGTCGTAAAATTCCGATTAATCGATTAGTAACTAATCGATTACTCTCGATCCTTGTCGATTATTGAATCGATTAATCGTTGGATAGTAATCGATTTAAAATTAATCGATTATCACAACGATGAATCGATTAATCGAGGTTATCAATTAAATTTCGACATCCTTATGATGTCGTAAAATCCTGATTAATCGATTAGTAACAAATCGATTACTCTCGATCTCTCTCGATTATTGAATCGATTAATCGTTTGGTAATAAGCGATTCAAAATTAATCAATTAGCACAACGATGAATCGATTAATCGAAGTAATCGATTAATTTGCGACATCTCTAGGCAGAGGCAATGCGGAAAATTCATTCCAAATTTTGGAGACTGAGCGAAGAATCATCAGGTGGCGGTCGGACAGTTTCAACGCAAGGTGCCGGCAAGCGTTTGGATGCAGTTAGTTATTAGAAAGTCGCATTGGGAAATGAAAAATGGTTCTTCTCAGGACCAACATTTTATGATAAAGAGGTTATTGCGAAAATGAATTGCTTCGGTGGGATCGGGTTTGGCGTGGTAGCTTGGTTACTGTTAGTGATTCCATCCGTTCAAATTTACTGCATCATCTCTCTCCGATGCGCTATCAAATTTGCTAGTTACGATTGAGTTTTGCACTTTGAAGAAAGTTCATATCGGATTGTCGGATCAACCTTTTGGCCTTTTTGGAGGACATCATCCTCAAAAATTGACGAAATAAAGGAGAAATAAGCAGTGGCGTGGAACCAAACGGAAATATATTTATTTGCAACGTTTGATTTTCGCCCGCGATGTAAGCGTACGTGGCAAAGTAAGGATTGTGATGTCCCCGACTGAAAACCAGTCGAGTGGCTTTAGCGGCCGATGAGTCATGTTAATTCCACGGTTAGAGACTCAAAGTCGATCCAACTGGGAACAACTAATCGACTTCTTGATTGAGTTGGCCTCCGAGCAGTTTGCTCAATGTTAATAAAACGAGACAAATTATTATGGCAAATACCATCATTTTCGAATAGCTACGTAGTCCTACGTCACCTTTGCGTACAACCCGATTGGGCTGCACCTTTGAGTTTTTTAAAATTGGTTTGTGTCATATTTGGTCCAACCAAAAGAAGTGGACATGCCTTCAACAACGGGGAAGTGCCGTTTGGTCAAAAATCATTCTAACGAAAGACATTTGGCCAGTAGAATTTGGCCAAATATGTAATTTGACCGAATGGGTAATTTGGCCAGATAAGTCATTTGGCGGAATATGTCGTTCAACTGAGTAGGTCATTCTGCCGAATATGTCATTCGGCCAAAACAGTCATTTGACGTTATAATTCTCACTACTCAATCATTAATTCTATTTTTTCACTGCTAAAAAATAAGAAGTAAGAAATGCTGGATGAGGAAAGAAGCGTCTCCCTTCTCACTTCGCTGTTCTCAATTTTCACAGTGAAAAGAGAGAAATGCGATGTGAGAAGGGAGATGTCTCACTACTCACTTCGCACACATTGTCCCTCACTTCTTGTGAGTGAGAAACGAGCCGTAAGAAATAAGGAGTGAGAGCGAAGTAAGAAGTAAGACGCCTTACCTTTCACTCATTACTTCTTATTTCCCAAATATCACTTAGAAAAAAAAAAGTTCGAAATTTGAAATGTGAAATGAGAAATCCAGTTTTTAATTCGATGATGCCATAATGCTTTGAATCATCCCTCTTGACACATGGTGTGTCCTCTATAATGTTTTATCGATGGATCCTAGCAATCTGTGGAGTTCAAATTTTCGATGAAAACATCGGACTATCCTAATTTTGCTCACGTGTGCAACCGAAGCATGGACTGATATTTCGTGTCAAAACATATTTTAAGGTTTGATTCATTTTCAGGTAAAATAACATGTTTTACTTGTTTTTGTAGAATACAAAATCGCATTTTTTCGGTTTTCAACTCTTCATCAGCCTATGAACGCGTGAAGAATACAACAGTTACACTTCATTGTCTCCTTGATGTTTTAGGAGAACTTGTTCGAGAGAGGCTCGATCATTTATAAGTTTTACTTGATAATTCATAACTCCCGCGATCGTCATTGAGAACGGACGTAATTATTTACCCGCTTCTCAACCTAAGTAGTGCACCGCGAAGGCAGCGATAAATCGAATTGAACCAACGCTCAAATTACAAACCACGTATCGGCCCATACACCGCGAGTGACGAGTGAACAGTGAAAATCGCATAGCTGACAAAAGTGTGACAATGGGGACGCGCAGCGGGGTTGTTTCCGATCGTGCCAATCAAAATAGGTATGTGATATTGCAGAAAATAAATGGATCAATAACCGAGCACAGCATATTTCTCGTGACAAAGTCAATCGAGACATACTGCTGTTATGAAGATATTTGGCTAAACAGAAAAAAACGGTTCGTCGACCGTAATTCTGAATGAGAAAAATGCAAAAAAACTTAAACGCTCACCATGGCCAAATCCAATCCAAATCAATCAAATACAATCCAAATCAATCCAAATCCAATCCAAATCAATCCAAATCAATCAAATCAATCCAAATCAATCCAAATCAATCCAAATCAATCCAAATCCAGTCAAATCAATCAAATCCAATCCAAATCCAATCAAATCCAATCCAAATCAATCCAAATCAATCAAATCAATCCAAATCAATCCAAATCAATCAAATCAATCAAATCAATCAAATCAATCAAATCAATCAAATCAATCCAAATCAATCAAATCAATCAAATCAATCCAAATCAATCCAAATCCAATCCAAATCAATCAAATCAATCCAAATCAATCCAATCCAAATCAATCCAAATCCAATCAAATCAATCCAATCAATCCAAATCAATCCAAATCCAATCCAAATCCAATCCAAATCAATCCAAATCAATCAAATCAATCCAAATTTGGATTTGGATTGATTTGATTTGAATCTTTGAATCAATCAAATCCAATCCAAATTTGGATTTGGATTGATTTGGATTTTGGATTTGATTGATTTGGATTGTATTTGGATTGATTTGGATTGATTTGGATTGGATTTGGATTGATTTGATTGATTGATTGATTTGATTGATTTGATTGATTTGGATTGATTTGATTGATTTGATTGATTTGATTGATTTGGATTGATTTGATTGATTTGATTGATTTGGATTGATTTGATTGATTTGGATTGATTTGATTGATTTGGATTGATTTGATTGATTTGGATTGATTTGATTGATTTGATTGATTTGATGGATTTGGATTGGATTTGGATTGGATTTGGATTGGGATTGGATTTGGATTGGATTTGGATTGGATTTGGATTGGATTTGGATTGGATTTGGATTGGATTTGGATTGGATTTGGATTGGATTTGGATTGGATTTGGATTGGATTTGGATTGGATTTTAATTGAGTTTGGATTGGATTTGAATTAGATTTGGATTGAATTTGATTTGGATTGAATTTGGATTAGCATGGATTTTCTTATCTTTATTAGGTTGTTCTTAAATTTTATTAGTAATGAAGTTCAACACCGCTTAGTTTTTTGGATTGCATTTGGGTAAGATTTGGAATGTTTTTTGGAAAAAATTTCATTGTTTATGAGGTTTCATCACTGCGAGAAACTTATTGATTGATTTTCATTGACTTTTATCGGTGAGATCGAACTACCTAAGCTCAAAGTGGAAGGGAGCATGTTTACAAAGCACGATGAAGCACAGAATTGAAAGTTATCGCAAGCGAGCGACAAGTATGAAATTGTATAGAAGTTGAAACGTAAGCAGAGGGCCATTGAAGAACAACACGAAATTGAAATTGCTGTTATTTTGCCTAACGTCCATCGAGGAACGGCTTGGGTGTAGCGTTTGAACTATCTTATTACCAAGAGAGGCAAAATAACGGGATTCTTGCCCAAGGGCTCTCCTTCTTATTCTTCTTCTTCTTCTTTTTCTTCTTCTTCTTCTTCAAGGGCTCTACATTCCAACTGGAACATGGCCTGCTTTTCAACTTTGCCCTTTCTTGAATAGGAAATATAAGGCAATCAAGCCAGCTCAAATGCATTTCTTCCCCCTCCCAAATCATTCCTATGCCTATCATTCGGTGGTTTTTTTTTGCTCAGCCGGTCACTCCAAACTTTTAGCAGCTCCTTCCCAGCGGTCATACTATTCTTTAGAAAGAAGGGTTGTTTGGCCGATGGCCACTAAGCCGAATGTACCATTTGGCCTAACAGAGCATCAAGACGGAAGCCATTTGGCCGAACAAGTCATTTGGCCAAACAGGTCGTTTGTGGAGCGGGTCATTTGACATAAAGTCATAATTGAGAACAGCGAAAAAAGTGAGGGTCATTTGGCATAACGGACAAATGGCATAAATTTTTCTTGTTCATAAAATTAGTTACTAGACTAGACGGTACTGAAAAAAAAACCGGAATGATGAATATTACACAGCTCAACAATAATATTAAAAAGACATAATCCTTTCGAAGAAAGCATGCATTAGCTGAGTATGAAGCAATGATAAATGTTATCTCTCCATTGAAAATAAAGCATCTATCGGGATGGATTTGTCCGGCAATGGTGGATGTGATCCCTTATTTAATAGTAGATGCTTGCTTGGATTATGGCAATATTGGGTGTGATCCCTTCTTTACAAATCAGTGCTTGCCCAGATTAAGGAAACGTTGGATGTATTTTTTTTTTCAAAAAAAAAATGTTCCTTTTGTGGAAATAGAAGTTTATTCAGAATACGGCAATGGTAGATGTGAATCGTCCAATGGATCTAAGTATTTCCCTGGAATAAGGTAGAGAGTTGGGGGGGTCTCGTAGCGTTGTTGGCTTCACTTTCGCCTAACAAGCGAATGGTCATGGGTTCGATTCCCAGCTGCTCCACCAAACCCTCGTCAGTCGCCGGATCCGCAGCCCATACGGTTGCGTTTGGGGAACGCGCATAACCGTCACGGCTGCCTGATGACGACTGACAACTTGTTCTTCTCGGAGGCATTCCTCCAACGTTACCCGGATAAATGGCAACCGAACAATGCAACGATCATTGGATGCACGACATGGACAAACGGACACAATGGATTCACGATGAGATGGACTGGCAACGACAACAATAATGATAATGGAAATCTAAAAATAGATTCTGTGTGGATTCTGTACAGCAGAATACCACAGTAGATCTCGGCACAGTAGCGGTTATGTAACACAGAGTGCTCAATAAATAAAGAAAGGAATAAATAAAGGTAGAGAGTTTGATCCCGGGCGTTGACCCGGGTGTGGCGATCTACCACTCCATTGCCCTTTCCCCACTACCCGTCGAGGTAGTTTAGGATGATAAAACAGGCAGCTCATCGACGGGTATATAATTATGAATATTTACCTCTCGATAGTTACCTGACAATGTATATATAGCACGTAATTAGAATTAATAAATTAGAGTTAAGGTAGAGCTTGTTCTTCTCTCCACCGACTATATCACATTCCCTAGGAGCTGGAGATGGCTGAGGCCACTCCAGAGAGGACTCGGCTCGCTTCACGGGGTAAGGCAATGGTGAATGTGTTTCCTTCTTTGAAAGTAGGCGTGAGACAATCTTGGATTTGATCCATTCTTCAAAATTAGGTGTTTGTCCGGAATCAAGCAAGGGAAATCAATATTCTTATTTTGGAAATAGGCGTATTCGGGAATTAGTCAATTACGAATGTGATCCCTATCTCGGAAGTAGTGCTACCGCTTCGTTTGTCTGCCCTTCCAAAAAATGTCTATCATCAGTCAAAATCTATCAGAACATCCCAAGTAACATTTTAAGTTCTATAACGCTCTTGAAATGTTACAAGGGATATCCTCGATCTACTGTAAATATGTGAAAAAATACATCAAATAACCCGTTCCATTTACCAGATCCAAATTACGCCAAATATCCGTTATGCCATATTACCTTTATGCCAAATAACCTATATGTCAAATGACCCAGAACCGGGCATTTGGCCGAATTGGTTATTTGACCGAATAATTTATTCGGACGAATAGGTCGTTCAGCCGAATATGAGTAGTGTGAAGTGAGAAAAGAGACGTGTCACTTCTCACTTCTCAAGTGCGAAGTGAGTCAATTTGGGGTGCACGCGGCATCATCATTCTTGATACCAGTCGTGCAGAGGGAAGCAGGCGCGAAGTCGACCCTTCCCACCTTCCGAGGACATAGGGCGTGGTAAGGCCACCTGGAAAGCCGGCAATGCGCTGGCACGATACCATGGTGTTCTTCTAAAAAAGCGAGTTACGATGTTCGGTGCTGCAAGGACTCGCAGCTAACCTTGAGGGTGCGTTGTGCACTGGCCCCCCTTTGAAGCATTACTTTCTGGTTGAACCGAAGGGACTATGGGCTTGGCGGCAATGGAAACGGTTTAGCGGGTCGGGGATGTAGTCCTGCCTCCCTCGGTGATCCCTAACCCCGCACTTCCTGGTCAACCCAGGATGTCTGTTGAGCAGATTCCCCTTCCATTGCTTAGGAAGAAAAAAAAAGTGCGGAGTGAGTAGCAAAACGTTTCACTTATAATTTCGCACTACTCATATTTCACAGTGTGGGAAATGAGGACTGAGAAGTGAAACGTCTCATATCTCACCCATCACATCTATGGCGTTGAACTTAATTTTAAGTTAAGAAAATTATTTTGAGCTTTTTAGGGGAATGTCTTCACTTGTCATAAGACGAGTTTGTACAATCCCATTTAATTCCACCATTTAATTGTACCTTGACAGATACGTATTTCGACCTCAACAGTAAGGTCGTATTCAGTGTCTCGTACTTGACTCGACTTGATCATTTTCTTCAAGTCGTGTCAAGTACGAGACACTGAAGACGACCTTACTGTTGAGGTCGAAATACGTATCTGTCAAGGTACAATTAAGTGGTGGAATTAAATGGAATTGTTCAAACTCTTCTTATGACAAGTTAATTTTAAGATTAAAAAAAAACACCTAAATAAAGCCAAAAAAACTTATCACATCTCATTGTCAAACTTCTCATTTGTTATTTTTTGCAGTGAGAAATGAGAAATGATAAGTGAGAAGTGAAAAGTGAGGAGTCATATAACCAATTAAAACAATTTTACACTCGATTTCATGCTTCAAACTTAAGAATGTTCAACTTATTTGCTCAATTATCTAGAATGCTAGTTGCACAAGGTACTGTCTATGGCTTTGTTCGTTTCATATCATTTTCACCCTCGCAATTGTTTATGTTGCATTCGAAGTGCACTCGTATTGGTGATTCAGAAAAGATGTGACAAAGATGGCGTAGCTTGTCATTCCCGTGGCTACCAAAGAATAGAGTGGTAGTAGTCCTCAGCCCATCATATTAAAAATAATTTTTTTTCCTACTTTGCGGAATACTGATATGTAATGTTCTACAAAGTTGTAGCGCAGCTTAATCCAATAAATTTTGCCAAAAAAAACTTTACCTACTAAAAATTTTACCTACTTTAATTAGGATGTACCTAAAAAAACAGTAGTTTGGATTTACTTTTTTTTGTTTTCGATTTTTCCGAAATGAGGCAAACCAAAAAATGATGTTTACACGGCATTTGGAAAAGCAACATATTTTTTCAAAACAAATTGATATAACTCAGCAACGGAAAAATATGATATTCTTATAGGAAAAAGTTCCCAACAGTCTTCAGAAGGTGTAAAAATAAAAAAAAAGATCTACAGATTTCACATTTCTTATCCATTTATTATTATCACCCTATTGCAAGATTTAATGCATCCTTTCTGTCAAAATTATACTTTTAATAAAAAAAAGTTGTTTTAAAAAGTTGTGCTGAGCCTTGAGCCTGCGTTATCGATAAATAGGGGAACCAATTTATTAAAAATATGTTTTTTTTATTTTGCGGAATATTGGTATTAAATGTTGTACCGAATTTTAGCACACACAGCAAATAATTTTGAAAATTCAACGACGTGTAAAATTGCAGCTTATCCCATCAAACGTATTAACATTCGATATTCAATTAAATTTAATTGAATTTTACAAGCAAGCACCGTTTAAATTTATTTTTATTTAAAAAAATAGTGAAATCGATTGAATGTTACGTTTATTTGCATGCTCCAAATATGTGCATGAAAATACATTTAAAATCACAACATATTTTTATCTGTGCAGCTCATTCCAAGCAACTTTGCTATATAAACTTTTTGTGTAGCTCTTAAGCTCACTGAGAAATTTCATTTACTATGATTGGGGTATCCCTCAAAGCACAATACTTTTTAACTGCTCATTTTATTGTTCAGTTTTTCACAAATGTCAACATTTGGAGCTTTTCAAGATCAGTGTTTTGTTATAAGCACATTGGCTATATCTTTTGCCGTTGTTGAATTGTATCAATTTATTTGAGAAAACTTGATTTTTGGTAAAACTTGAGATGAAACAAATAACATAGAGGAACTGGTCCGTTTTCCCTCTCACTGAACATATATTCATCTCATCGCGACACAAAGAAATACGGCACCAATTTTGTCGCTTCTTTTTACTACATAAGATACGTGCTCACTGCTGAAAGAAATCACAAAAATAAGAAACAATTCAAATACCTTTTCATTGCTTTGTTTTTCGTGGGATGAATATCGGAGCTATGAGATGAAGTCCAAGAGCAGTAACCCTATCTCCAATTTTTCAAATGCCATGTATCATTTTTTATTTAGTTTGCCCCAATCGGAAAATATCAACTTTTAAAAAATGTAATTTAGACAGAAATCAATTTATTACTTTTGATCGTCAAAATATATTCATACATCAAAATATTCTTTTTTTTGCTCTAAAAATCACCGGAAGACGAAGACGAAAAAATAAAAAAAATTGATCAAAAATACTGTTTTTTGATGGATACCCTAATTTAAGCAGGTAAAATTGCTCTATATCAGTCAACTAAGAGCTACAAAAAAAAAGTTAGCTAAAATAATTAGAATAACCTGCGCTACAATTTTGTAGAATATTGCATGTTAGTACATATTCCGCAGAAAAAAAACATATGTTGGACCACCCTATTTTTTTATAGCACCATGATGATAGCCTTGCTACACCGATCAACTTTGGAGAACTTTTTTTTTCTCAAAAACATAGTTTTGGCTTCAAATGCATCCTGTATCCTGGACCAAAGTGCACTGGTGCCAGCAAATCAAAAGTTCAGTTGATCGGCCACATGTTTATCTATGAGAGTTGACGATGACCCCTTATCCATGAAGGCAAAGATGGACATTTTTTAGTAGGTCAGATCATTGGGCAACAGTCAGTATGGCTCTATCGCTGGGTCTCTGCATGCAATATACCCTTCCCAATCAACAATTATGGTTTCATAACGCACTTGGAGACAAAAGTTAAATCACACCAAAATAGTCGAAGAATCGAATCAAAATCGCCCATTTCTAATGAATACGTCATGTCAGTCCTACCACACCCTCTTTCGCTGGCTGTTCTTATGCTCGGTGTAAAAGTCGTTAAATTAATTCGGAATGAGTTTCTCTCGTAAACTCTGCCACCGAACGCCATTTGGCACCGTACCGAAGGCTGCCGTCTGTAGTAGGAAGGAAGTGTTATACAGCAGCGTGCGTTGACTGTGCTCTAATATTTTGTGTAATCGTTGATTTATGAATGCGTTACTGTGAGCTCAAAGAAATCCAATTAATTCAAACGGTTGGCCTTGTATATGAAGAAGCTGCTTGAATAAATTTTGAAGGAATATGTTATGATCTTTGATTGAGGTGAAAATTAATCCATTCGATTGAACATTATGTTTGAATATGTTGTAAAACTTAAAGGAAGACTTTCCTTGATTACTAAGCATTTTCTTCCCCAAAAAAAATAAACAAAAAGGACTTTCCATTGAAGTAAAGTGGTTACATTTAAAAAAAAAAATCTTCCACATAATGTACATTTTCACATTGGTTTTTTTTTCAGAACATTCTAAAAAAAGTATTCATAAAAGAACTTAAGAAAGCAAGCCTTCCTTTTTTTGGCCATCAAAATAATTTATCAAATGCTGTCGCGTGGTTCAAGGTTTATTCATGTTATGGTAAGGCTCGTGGATCCAGCTGCCTACAGAACTGAAATTTATCATTCGTCGAGCCGCAGTTTTGAGTATGAGGATATATCATTTATTTTACATGAGGGCCGTTCATTATTCAAATCGATGTCCCACTGCAGGATTAAACAGAGAATATGAATACGTCGATTTAAATATTCAGTAACTTGTTCTTCTGAGCATCATACGAGTCCAAGTTCACAACTCTAAAGAAAATACTATTGAACCATTAAAAGCCTGTCTCTTCCATATTGACAAGGATCGGTTTCTGGCTCAAAGAAGTGCGCTGCACGACTGCGAATAACTCCTCCGGGAGTTAGTTCTCCGGGGCGCAGCGCGCATGAAGACGTGATCCGACGTGATTTAGCGTGCTACCAGAGCCGGCAGCCCGGGCAGCTCTGCCTGATGGTCGACCTTTTCAGTACGCCTGGCACGTTTCAATTTCTCCGTGGTGGTCGGGGGTTCACCCGTCTTGCCAAAAACCATCCATGGGTGGGATCTGCACTGAAGCGAGGACGATTTGATGCTGCTGGTGGTATTACTGGTGGATTGCGTAGCGGGTGTTTCCTGGTATATATAACCCTCTTTCCAACTTCAATTTCGCCGATTCTCTAAACCTTGATACTTTAATGGCGTAAAGGGGATTTCTTGTCGACAAACGATGGGAAAAAGGGTTCACTGTTTTCCTTTCTTATAAATTATGGATAAAAAAAGCTGCGTCTTTTTGTGAATCGATCAAACGGAATTTGGAATGATTTATTGTGATCGATTAAATTGAAACAGGTTGCCGCGAATGATGCACGCATTTCCGGCCGATAATCGTTAACCATGCCACGTTGAATTTAATTTCGAAATACTCTTGACTCAATTTATTTGTTCGAAGATGTAGTAGGTATTTACGGTTGTTTTTTCCTTTCCGGGGTCCGATTTAATTATTAAACTGATTATTCCAATAAATAAAATTTGTTATTATTGAGAACAAGCCCCTTCAAAACAAATCCGAAACATCCATTACGTAATTATTTTCCGTCCTTTTCCAGGAACTTTTCATGAGCCTACACAGCATCGCCCGGAACCGGCCAACTAAAAAACGTCTATCTTAATTAGTCAATCAGGTTTCCCTATGAATCAATCACTACCGATGGCCTCACATCGTGTAGAACATGTGACCGCATCGTGCAGCCCTCTTCTCGATAGGTGTTCGCTCCGACAGTATATTTTCCACCGGAACTCAAGAAGACAGCTGCACATACAGGCAGGTAGAACGGAGAAGAAAAAAAACGACATAGATACATCGATTGAAACCGTGCCAGCTTCGGATCCGGGAAAGTGCTATTTTCCGAGAAAGACATCATCATCGTTTTGCACTCTGGGCACCACCCGGCTCCGATGCGACGTCGGAATGTAGTTTGCGAGCCATCCTACCGAGGCATTCAGGCGTTAATCTGTCGCTCTGATCTGTTCCGGTGTGTAGCGGCGGCGGCGGTGCGATGGTGGAGCCTTCAGCAGCATTGGAGCTCGAGCATGCGAGGTTAGTTCAACGGATGTGTTGGTGCATCTAAATTCGAATCGAACGGTCCATTTTTCCTCATCTGCAATATTTCTCATTCGCTTGGTCGTATCTGTCTGGCGGCAAACGAGTGGAAGCTAATAGAAATACGAATGTCGAACGTGTTGAAAGAACGTTTTCCGGAATCATCGTCAAAAGTCGTATTGAAGCTTTTATTATGACGGCTTTTATCAGTACACATATCGGAATGGACGTTGCAATATTTATAGTGACGTTTACAAAAAAATAAAGAATTTTCCAATAAAACTGAGGGCGTTTCTAGAATTGAGGTTTTAAAATTATTTGATTCAAATAAACAATCGTTTATCAATATTCAATGAATTTCCTAAGAGTTCATGTTTAGGGAATGTTTTTATACCACCATTCAGTCACCAGTCAGCTATCCCAGATGGTGGGTGATCTACGCTAACACCAAATCTGAATACATAAAAATGAATTTCTGTCTGTCTGACACTTATACATTCGGAAACTACTGAACCGATCGGCGTGAAAATTTGTATGCAGAGGTTTATGGGACTGGGATGCTTCTTAAGATGTTTCGAGACCCCTTCCTTCTTTGGAAAGGGGGGCTCCCATACAAATGATACACCAATTTCTTCATAACTCGAGAATAAATCAAGCAAATGAAATCAAATCTGTCATGTGGAGGTTTTGCAAGGAAAGATATGTTTTTGTGGTGGTTCTAAACCTCTCCTCTTTCTGGAAAAGGTGGCTCTCATACAAATGAAGCATAACTTTCTGCATAACACGAGAACTAATCAGGGAGTAAATCAATTTCAGGCGAAACGCAGTTTGTCGGGTCTGCTAGTTTTTCCTTAAATTTTGTATTCTCAATTTTTTTCTTTGTGTTCAAATAAATTTGTAACTTTTTAACAATCTTTTGATACTTATTTCATAAATAGATTACACCTTTACCGAGGTTATCTGGCTACATAAAAAATGTGCCGAATTTTAAAAGGTTTGAAATCGACCTCATCATTCCGATTAACACATTTACCATACCGATGCATAGTGTGCCACGTAAAGGACCGTGGTCGCAAGGAAACGAGGAACGCTTTGAGCATCCACACCTCAGCCGTTTTGAAATCAAATCTTCCGATTTTACACAGAAAAATCTATGGGATGTCAAAAATATGCTACTGAGGGCAGATTGGATTTTCGTGCAACGGCCACTGAGAACCAATCAGAGAGTTTGGTTCCTTATCTTTTGCAGTGTGTTCGTGGCCACCCGGCATGTTGTATGCATGTCGTACCACGCTGCACTATGATCAAAAGTTTTAATCGTTTTGCAGTCAAAAGAACGTTTTTTTTCCAAATTTGATATCTCTGATTGGAGTTAACCTAAAAAATGTGTCAGGATGAATCATGCTTTCGGCAGCATGGTTGGGGGTGTTCGGATTTTTTCTTTCATTTTCCGAAACTCATTTTCAGAAAAATAGTATTACATTTGATTTAGTTTTAACTTATTTTATTATTAATTGCATATTATTCGGCAACTCGGCCGTACGAAAACCATTTTTTTGTTAAATATCTTGGCTGTGCAGCATATGTTTCGAAATGGACAAATTGATATGAAATTATATTAGATTGTTTCCACAATCTAATAATACATAACCCTTGATTTTAAATTCTTAATTCTGTGTTTTCATAAAAAAAAACAATTTCTAATTTTTAATTTTTTGTTTCCAATTTATTGTTTTTTATTTTAAATTTTGATTTTTGATTTTGAATTTTGAATTTCTTATTTTTAATTTTTTATTTATAATTTTTAATTTTTTATTTTTATTCTTTGTTTTTTTTTTTTTCAATCAAAGTTGATTGCCTGTATTCCGGGGATTAAGCCACCCGACTTTGAAATTAATTTACAATGTTCTGAAAACTCATATGTGAATACGTACATGGAATATTACATATTCATGGAAGAACTTTCGGATGAATTTCTGGAAGAACTTCTGGAGGATTTCCTGGATGAACTTACGGAGAAACTTCTTGAGGAGCTTCCGGCGATATTGTTGTATGTAAGAACTTCCGAATGACATCCTGGAGGAACTTCCGAGGGAATTCCTGAGGAAACTTCCAGAGAAGTTCCTAACGAAGCTTTCTAGGGGATTCCTGGAAGAACTTCCAAGGGAACTTCCGGAGGAATTCTTAGAGGAATTTCCGGAGGAATTCTTAGAGGAATTTCCGTAGGAATTTCCGGAGGAATTCCTGGAGGAACTTCCGGAGGAATTCCTGGAGGAACTTCCGGAGGAATTCCTAGAGGAACTTCCGGAGGAATTCCGGAAGGAACTTTCGAAGGAATTCCTGGAAGAACTAAAGGAGGAATTCCTTCGGAAGTTCCTCCAGGAATTCCTTCGGAAGTTCCTCCAGGAATTCCTTCGGAAGTGCCTCCAGGAATTCCTTCGGAAGTTCCTCCAGGAATTCCTTCGGAAGTTCCTCCAGGAATTCCTTCGGAAGTTCCTCCAGGAATTCCTTCGGAAGTTCCTCCAGGAATTCCTTCGGAAGTTCCTCCAGGAATTCCTTCGGAAGTTCCTCCAGGAATTCCTTCGGAAGTTCCTCCAGGAATTCCTTCGGAAGTTCCTCCAGGAAATCCTTCAGAAGTTCCTCCAGGAATTCCTTCGGAAGTTCCTCCAGGAATTCCTTCGGAAGTTCCTCCAGGAATTCCTTCGGAAGTTCCTCCAGGAATTCCTTCGGAAGTTCCTCCAGGAGTTCCTTCGGAAGTTCCTCCAGGAATTCCTTCGGAAGTTCCTCCAGGAGTTCCTTCGGAAGTTCCTCCAGGAATTCCTTCGGAAGTTCCTCCAGGAATTCCTTCGGAAGTTCCTCCAGGAATTCCTTCGGAAGTTCCTCCAGGAATTCCTTCGGAAGTTCCTCCAGGAATTCCTTCGGAAGTTCCTCCAGGAATTCCTTCGGAAGTTCCTCCAGGAATTCCTTCGGAAGTTCCTCCAGGAATTCCTTCGGAAGTTCCTCCAGGAATTCCTTCGGAAGTTCCTCCAGGAATTCCTTCGGAAGTTCCTCCAGGAATTCCTCCGGAAGTTCCTCCAGGAATTCCTCCGGAAGTTCCTCGAGGAATTCCTCCGGAAGTTCCTCCAGGAATTCCTCCGGAAGTTCCTCCAGGAATTCCTCCGGAAGTTCCTCCAGGAATTCCTCCGGAAGTTCCTCCAGGAATTCCTCCGGAAGTTCCTCCAGGAATTCCTCCGACAGTTCCTCCAGGAATTCCTCCGGAAGTTCCTCCAGGAATTCCTCCGGAAGTTCCTCCAGGAATTCCTCCGGAAGTTCCTCCAGGAATTCCTCCGGAAGTTCCTCCAGGAATTCCTCCGGAAGTTCCTCCAGGAATTCCTCCGGAAGTTCCTCCAGGAATTCCTCCGGAAGTTCCTCCAGGAATTCCTCCGGAAGTTCCTCCAGGAATTCCTCCGGAAGTTCCTCCAGGAATTCCTCCGGAAGTTCCTCCAGGAATTCCTCCGGAAGTTCCTCCAGGAATTCCTCCGGAAGTTCCTCCAGGAATTCCTCCGGAAGTTCCTCCAGGAATTCCTCCGGAAGTTCCTCCAGGAATTCCTCCGGAAGTTCCTCCAGGAATTCCTCCGGAAGTTCCTCCAGGAATTCCTCCGGAAGTTCCTCCAGGAATTCCTCCGGAAGTTCCTCCAGGAATTCCTAGGAAGTTCCTCCAGGAATTCCTCCGGAAGTTCCTCCAGGAATTCCTCCGGGAGTTCCTCCGGGAATTCCGTCGGAAGTTCCTCCAGGAATTCCTCCGGAAGTTCCTCCAGGAATTCCTCCGGAAGTTCCTCCAGGAATTCCTCCGGAAGTTCCTCCAGGAATTCCTCCGGAAGTTCCTCCAGGAATTCCTCCGGAAGTTCCTCCAGGAATTCCTCCGGAAGTTCCTCCAGGAATTCCTCCGAAGTTCCTCCAGGAATTCCTCGGAAGTTCCTCCAGGAATTCCTCCGAAGTTCCTCCAGGAATTCCTCCGGAAGTTCCTCCAGGAATTCCTCCGGAAGTTCCTCCAGGAATTCCTCCGGAAGTTCCTCCAGGAATTCCTCCGGAAGTTCCTCCAGGA
The DNA here is from genome assembly GCF_024139115.2 of Armigeres subalbatus. Taxonomy (NCBI): domain Eukaryota; kingdom Metazoa; phylum Arthropoda; class Insecta; order Diptera; family Culicidae; genus Armigeres; species Armigeres subalbatus. The sequence goes on from NC_085140.1 coordinate 79,936,512, forward strand.
ATTCCTCCGGAAGTTCCTCCAGGAATTCCTCCGGAAGTTCCTCCAGGAATTCCTCCGGAAGTTCCTCCAGGAATTCCTCCGGAAGTTCCTCCAGGAATTCCTCCGGAAGTTCTTCCAGCAATTCCTCCGGAAGTTCTTCCAGCAATTCCTCCGGAAGTTCCTCCAGGAATTCCTCCGGAAGTTCCTCCAGGAATTCCTCCGGAAGTTCCTCCAGGAATTCCTCCGGAAGTTCCTCCAGGAATTCCTCCGGAAGTTCCTCCAGGAATTCCTTCGGAAGTTCCTCCAGGAATTCCTCCGGAAGTTCCTCCAGGAATTCCTCCGGAAGTTCCTCCAGGAATTCCTCCGGAAGTTCCTCCAGGAATTCCTCCGGAAGTTCCTCCAGTAATTCCTCGGGAAGTTCCTCCAGGAATTCCTCCGGAAGTTCCTCCAGGAATTCCTCCGGAAGTTCCTCCAGGAATTCCTCCGGAAGTTCTTCCAGGAATTCCTCCGAAGTTCCTCCAGGAATTCCTCCGGAAGTTCCTCCAGGAATTCCTCCGGAAGTTCCTCCAGGAATTCCTCCGGAAGTTCCTCCAGGAATTCCTCCGGAAGTTCCTCCAGGAATTCCTCCGGAAGTTCCTCCAGGAATTCCTCCGGAAGTTCCTCCAGGAATTCCTCCGGAAGTTCCTCCAGGAATTCCTCCGGAAGTTCCTCCAGGAATTCCTCCGGAAGTTCCTCCGGAAGTTCCTCCAGGAATTCCTCCGGAAGTTCCTCCAGGAATTCCTCCGGAAGTTCCTCCAGGAATTTCTCCGGAAGTTCCTCCAGGAATTCCTCCGGAAGTTCCTCCAGGAATTCCTCCGGAAGTTCCTCCAGGAATTCCTCCGGAAGTTCCTCCAGGAATTCCTCCGGAAGTTTCTCCAGGAATTCCTCCGGAAGTTCCTCCAGGAATTCCTCCGGAAGTTCCTCCAGGAATTCCTCCAAGTTCCTCCAGGAATTCCTCCGGAAGTTCCTCCAGGAATTCCTCCGGAAGTTCCTCCAGGAATTCCTCCGGAAGTTCCTCCAGGAATTCCTCCGGAAGTTCCTCCAGGAATTCCTCCGGAAGTTCCTCCAGGAATTCATCCGGAAGTTCCTCCAGGAATTCATCCGGAAGTTCCTCCAGCAATTCCTCCGGAAGTTCCTCCAGGAATTCCTCCGGAAGTTCCTCCAGGAATTCCTCCGGAAGTTCCTCCAGGAATTTCTCCGGAAGATCCTCCAGGAATTCCTCCGGAAGTTCCTCCAGGAATTCCTCCGGAAGTTCCTCCAGGAATTCCTCCGGAAGTTCCTCCAGGAATTCCTCCGGAAGTTCCTCCAGGAATTCCTCCGGAAGTTCCTCCAGGAATTCCTCCGGAAGTTCCTCCAGGAATTCCTCCGGAAGTTCCTCCAGGAATTCCTCCGGAAGTTCCTCCAGGAATTCCTCCGGAAGTTCCTCCAGGAATTCCTCCGGAAGTTCCTCCAGGAATTCCTCCGGAAGTTCCTCCAGGAATTTTACCGGAATTTCCTTCAGAAATTCTACCGGAAGATCCTGCAGGAGTTCCCTTGGAAATTCCCTCAAGAATTCCCTCGGAAGTTCCTCCAGGAATATCGCTGGAAGCTCCCACAGGAATATCGCCGGAAGCTTCTCAAGGAGTTTCTCCGTGAGTTCCTCCAGGAATCCCTCCAGAAGTTTCTCCAGGAATTCCTCCGGAAGTTCCTCCAGAAATTCCTCCGGAAGTTCCTCCAGGAATTCCTAAGGAAGTTTCTCATGGAATTCTTCCGGAAGTTCCTCTAGGAATTGGAGCTTAAAGTCAATATTGCGTACAAGGAAAAGTTGGGTGTAAAATTAAAGGTTATTGAACACAAATATATGAGTTAAAATATTTCCATAATCTGTAGTTTCCAGAATTTTTCACTGTGCACAATAACAGACGGCAGTGACAGCCTATTAGCATCAACACTAATCAACAGAGTAGCAGCAGCATCCAATACGTTTTTGATGACAGCGAATCCCTAGCACGTACAATGCTGGACTGTGTACTAAATAGAGCAACTGCGCAACATCCACAGACATTTCTTCAACCAGTACATGGATTATCCCTGAAAATGTATTGTTGGGGAATCCAAAATTTTTTTCTTCGTTTTTCTTCGTTTTTCAGCTATGGGCCTCTGGGACACCCCTGCCCAAATCTTTCTTTATTCGTAAAAACCCGGAAGGGTGGGCTTTCGCCGTCACTCCCTTGTTCCCGCCTAATTCTCGAATAACCATTACCAATAACGTCATACTTGAACCACTTGAACGTTTCTGGAAATAAAAATAAATTGAGCGTCCAAGGAGAAAATGTTACAAGGTTAAAAGACTTCACTATTCCATTTACTTCCACTATTTTCCTAGAATATAATGGAAGTAAATGGAATAGTGAAGTCTTTTAACCTTGTTTCTGGGAAGTTGAGGAATCAGAAGCCAGTAATTATCATCAATTGGTCAGGATTCAACCAATCTGCACCAAGTGACTTTTTGACAGACTTGTGATATTTTGTTCTTAATTACTCTACTGTTCTGTTGCACTTAGTTACTTATTTACTCTATACTTTTAAAACGGATGTTTTAAATCAATAAATATTTATTCATGCGTACATTTGTAGTAGGATATCCTCAGTTATAGGGCTATGTGGTATCCAATACGATTTGCGATTAATAGCATCTGGCGCTTGATGCGATTTAGTAGAATTTTGATGAGCAGGACTGCGAAGAATTCTACAACGCAACTATCACTAGAGATAAGGAAGGAAGATACGTCGTCAGGATGTCGAAGAATTCAACGATTGATTAACTTCTAGGGGATTTTAAATCTTCTGCCATGCATCGCTTCGCTCTGCTGTAAAAACAGTTTGATAGCAATGAAGAACTTAAATCTGCCTACCACAACTTCAAGCAAGTATAAATACGGTCGGAGCCCTTGTAACTAGTCACCAATGAAGATCAATAAAAACAACGTTTTTATCTACCTCAGAATCCGGTATGGAAATCCTCCAGTACGACAACAAAATTGAGGGTAGTTTTCGGAAGATCAGCCAAAACCACTACAGGATCTTCCCTGAAGGAAGCAGTTCTTGAAGCAATAGTGCAGGACGACCTACTACGCATCGTGATTCGTTTCCGCATATACGCCATTGCTTTAGTTGGAGTTGTCGAAAAAATGATATTACGTCGACGGTTTCATTAGTAGCGTCGATACCGTGGTGAAAGTAGTCGAATTGCAAGACCAAATGAACAACCCGATGGTTAAAGGTGGTTTTCCGTTGCGCAAGTGGACATTCAGTCGCCTGAAAGTAGTTGAAAGTCTTCCGCAAGATCAAATCGGAACGCAATTGTCAATAACATTCGACCCGGAATATTCGACGTAGGAACCAGAATCTGACTACCGAAGGTTCAACATGTGCGTCCAGGAAAGTGAAGGTCATCTAACAATGCGGAAAATTCCGTCCGGCTTCGCTCAGCTTTACGATCCATTAGTACTAATCATTCCTATTGGATACTGTGTGGCCCAATTCTGCCGAACGAGCTATCCGTTGGTGTGATCGCTGGTGTGCTGTCTTATGAGCGTGTGTGACTCCGTTCGTTGTCCGACGAGGAAGGAGGCAAAGTCATGGCCTGCTATTCACTAGTCAATGTTAGCAACCGAACCGTTATATGAATGATATTTGCATATCTGTCATCGATGCACGCTGGAAGTGGATTATCCATTTTCTAATATATCTCACACTCACATTCCCCTTTTTCTCTCACCAAAAAAGAGGAAAAAAATCCATTGACTTGGGGTTTTCATAAACAACTATTTACATCTCATTTTTTTTAAATTACAGCCAAGTCTAATTTTACAATCCAATATCCGTACTCAATTCCCATTTTCAAATACATCCTAACTCAAATTTGAATCGTTGCGTTCTGCTGGTCCACCGCATTAACGTTTCTTTTACACGACCAATCCGCCCCTCTTCTACACAACCTTTACCATCGAAAGCTGCAACAATTCGATACTCTTCAAGAGCACCTTCGACAACACAAGCAGAAAACCGCTGAGAGAAACAAATCATTGATTTCGAAAACAAATCATGTTAACTCGAAACCGATAAGAACAACATAGGGAAACGGTTTGCCACTTCATCTCATAGCTCCTATTTCCATCCCATAAAAAACAAAGCAATGGAAAGGAATTTGATTTGTTTATTAATTTTGTGATTTTTTTCAGCAGTGAGCACGCATGTTGACAAAAAGATGCGACCAATTTTGTTCCGTATTTCTTTGTTTAGCGTGAGATGGATATATGTACATTGAGATGGAGATCAGGACAGTTCCCTATCATTCAATCGGATACCTTCGACATAACAAGTGAAAACCGATAAGAATACGAATCATTTGCTTTGGCACTACTACAGAGTTCTTTCGACATCTTAGCTTGATTAAGTCAAACTGATGAGAAAACAAATCACTTATCACGTCACAAGCCAAAACTGATGGGCAAATCATTCAATCCGGCGCTCTACAACAGCAACTTTGACATCACATATCGAAACCGATGAGAAATCAAATCATTTATGCTGGCGCTTGACTTTTTAAGACAAAACAGTTGAGAAACAACACATCTTTCAATCCACCACTTTCCCAAAGCGCCTTCGACATCACAAACCAAAACCGATGAGCAAATCATTCAATCCGACGCCATTAAGAGCGTCTTCGACATCACAAATCGAAACCGATGGAAAAATCATTCAATCACAAGTCGAAACCTATTTGCAATTCATTCAATCGAACGCTTTTCCAGAGCGTCTTCGACATCCCAAGTCGAAACCGATGAGCAAATCATTCAATCCGACGCCCTTCGACATCACAAATCGAAACCGATGGAAAAATCATTCAATCCGAAGTCGAAACCGATGAGCAATTCATTCAATCAGACGCTCTTCGAGAGCGTCTTCGACATCACAAGTCGAAACCGATAACCAAATCATTAAATACGATGCTCTTCGAGAGCCTCTTCGACATCACAAGTCGAAACCGATGACCAAATCATTTAATCCAACGCTCTTCCAGAGCGTTTTCGACATTACAAGTCGAAACCGATGACGAAAACATTTGATCCGACGCTCTTCCAGACATCACAAGTCGAAACCGATGACCAAATCATTCAATCCGACGCTCTTACAAGTCGAAACTGATGAGAAAACAAATCTTTTTTTTTGCGCTCTTCCCTCACGCTCGACATCACAACAACTGCTATTGGAAAGGAACAACTGCTATTGGAAAAATCACGAGACGCCCCACTGAAGCGACTCAGCATTCCAAGGTTGGGATTGTGTGTCGCACAACTCTGCGCTCGCTTGTACACAAAGGTCACTCAAACATTAGAAATAGAATTCGACTCAATTCACTTTTGGTAAGACTCAACTGTAGTTCTGAATCTGAATTGGTTACGAGCCACATCGGATCACTGGAAAACCTTTGTGGCAAACGGGGAAGGGCCGTTTGGCTGAATACCGTTCTGTCGAATGACATTTGGCCGAAGGCCACTAGGCTGAAAGTTGTTTGACAGAATATATCATTGGGCCTAACAGACCATTAGGCCGAAAGTAATTTGGCCGAAAGGGTCAAATACCCTATTAGGTCATTTGGCCGTTTAAGTCATTTGGCCGAATAAGTCATTTGAATAAGTCAGTCGAAAAGGTCATTTGGGCGAATAGGTCGTTCGACCGAATGTGTCATTCGCGGTCTCACATCTCACTTCTCGCTGCGAAAAATAAGAAATAAGAAGTTAGAAGTGATGAATGAGAATAGAGGTGGGAAATAAGCAGTGAGAAGTGAGACCCTTCCAAGGGGACCTGATTTCAAGAGGATGCATGTCAACATCTTTCTGCTAAGTACTCTTTGGCAGCATGGTTTGGAATGGTTGGGAACTCAAGAACAGAACTAGCAAAGGCAAGGACAATTGCAATCAACGCCGGACGAAGTGATGATGATGCCTTGCAGTCGGAAAGACAAAGTAGGAATATGTTAGCCAACTCAGTTTTCCAACAACGGGCTGAAGCTGATAATCATTCGACACTAATTTCTAGTCTCCTTCTTTCAAGTACACAAGATTCTCTATTTACACGATTTACATTTTCCCAGTTTTGCACTCATTTAAAATATTTATAGCACAATATTTACTATTTGATTTTTCTTTTGATTAAGGTACCCCGGGGCAAGTGAAAATTCGGGGTAAGTGGGTACTATGGCTGCCGATTAATCGGTGAACGTTTTTAATGGTAACAATGTTCTAGAAAGATGAAGCAGAATTATCAACGAATTCGCCTGACACAAAAAAAATTGGAATCAAAACCATTTTCGGCACCATACGAATGGTATTGTTTAATCATGACTTCAAACTACCGGCAAAATCTCTAGCTTTTATTTTAATTCAATGGATTTCCAACAAAATAGTTGTTTCTAAATTTATCATTGATGTGGAAAGTGAATATTTTGGGCAATTAAATAATTGTGTGACATCGAAAACGATTTAAAAGTTTTGATTAAAGCTGAAATCTGCAATTTTCACTTGCCCTTAAGTTTTAACATACATGGGGCAAGTGGGACATATTTGAAAAACATTTTCGATAGAGCCATTTTACCTGTTTTTAGATTGTTTTCTAGTGAAAAATAACTTCGACACTCATATATCATATGGATCTGAATCAAATGCAGTTGATATCGTTGGTTTTGTTATTAAGAAGTAGTGTTCAGTTGATTTACCAAATGTGTATTTTATCTTTCTGGAAATTATCTTCCTCATGGAAAAGAGCAATGGTTATAACTATGCGAAATGTTCCGTTTACAGTGCTAACAATCTATATATTCTACAACAGATCAACAGGTTTTTTCTTGTGTTTTGTTATTTTTAAACATCACATCAGATTAACAAATTTTCGGATGAATAAAGTGCTTAAGACATAAATTGGCCATTTTGTTCTATTACAAATTTACAACAATGCGCATCGCCTGAATAAAAACGTTCCTTTTGAAGTTCTAATTTATGTAATAATTTGTGATCTAAACAGAAAAACATCCATTCAAAAAGTGAACAAAGATTTGCCCATCTCTTCCATTTAACACATTTGGTAAGAAAGTAAGCTAATGGAAAGTCAGACAATAGCCAATTAAACAGTAAACCGGCTGTTGTCTTGTTTTTATATTTGCCAACATTGTAATCCCTTTCTTTTTGCAAAAACCAAAGTCTGACTAGCAATAAACCTCCATCCATGATCTGAAACACTACGACTCAGATATTACATGAACATTATATCTACATTCTTCAAATTAGTATCGTTCGACAATATTAAGCAGAATAGGTCCCACTTGCCCCGTTTGAAGGGATAAGTGGGTTCCACAGGTAAATTTATTTATGTCTCTACCAATATTTTTGTAACTGAATAAAAGGCTTACAACACGTCTACACTTCAACAACGGAAGCATATAATAATGTATCCGAGGTTAATGTCCTGAAATACCCTGTTTTCTATGCGTTAACAATTTTGCTGAACTAGCGTTTTTTTAGGTCCCACTTGCCTCGGAGTACCTTATGTAAGATTTTGTGGAACACGTTGTATAGATTTTGGTATTAAATTAAAGCCACACGATCAAAAATACGACCGGAAAAAAATCAACAGTAAAATAAGAATTCTGTGTACTCGCTATGCATTTATAAAGGGACCTCACTTTCACGCATCAGCGAGTGAACTGCATGGAATGTCTCTGCGTACTGTGTGTTTGGTGAGAAAAGTCTTTTGTTTACTTTATTTTTGAGTGTCGCTGCTACCCATTTTCAGTAGAAATTGCTAGGAAGTAAGTGTAGGTATCAATATCCTCCAAATCTCACTCACTGAGACTGAGAATTCGCACCCACTGGTGTAAAAAAGGCATTACACTACTTCCGCAGCATCGACAAGGTGCATCTGCCAGCTTCATGTTCATGTTCAAGAACGCCTTGCCACACATCTTTCGATTTACAATGTGCCCATGCCAACCAACCATCTGCTATGACTTTGTATGTTCTGTGGTGTAGATCACTGAGCTGGCTTTGATCTTCAACCGATGGCTACGAACCTGCCGGAGGAAAAGGAATGCGGTCATTGCTGTCGAGCACGTAATTCCAGCTGAAGCCCATCGACATCCTGAACGCTGTGATCGCAACTGCCTACTGTTCAAGACTAATATTTGAATCTGGTGTACATAAATCAGAACTACTTTTGCAAAAAAAATCATCATTGAGCTGTCTCAGATGACCTTAACCAAGGTTTCAGCTTGGCGGAATATGTGAAAGAATCAATCAAAATGACATAATTCTCTAGCAAGGACATTTCACAGTTTTCGGCTCAAATTCTTCCAACCAGTTGAGCCGTTTCGAGGCCAATTTAGTCCCCCATTGCCTACCGTTATTTCCTCAATAAAACCCACAGATTCATGTACAATGTTTTCTTCGAAAGGAAATAAATTTTAGTCCTTCTTTAGGACCGTTATCACAGTTCTTTATAGGAGAGCACCAAAGCATTATGTCTTTGCTGAATAGGTAAGCTCATTGACCCAGCTTGAGCATCATGAACCCTGATCGATCCTCCTAGTAGCCTTTCCTGCGCTTGAAAGAAACCTGATTTGAACTATACCAATACTATTTTTGATGAAGTTTTTAGACACTGTACGATCAAAATCAAAATTGATAATAGTCACATTCTACCAGAGCAAACATAATATTTAAAAATTCTTCGTCGTACTTCAGTTAATTGACCAATTAAATTAATCATAAGCAGACCGAACGTTCGCTCCAGCGTAAACCGAAAATACACGTGATTAATTTGTGAAGACGATTTTAATATCCCAGATTTTAATGAGTTTTTTTTTTTGGTTGTTACACAATCATTTTCCTAATATCTTTGTAAGCTTTATTTTCGCAAACTTACGCATACGAAATCAATTCAATTCATCGAGCTGAGTTGGATAGAAAAAAAAATCTAACGTTTTTTGTGAAAAGATAACCTTTCAGTACAGTACCCTTAATTCTACAAGAAAGTCAAAAGTTCAATTCCATTTTCTGCACAATAAAAGATGCCTACTGAGACACACCTTCGCACAGCGACATAATGACTGAATTGATTTTGATCCCACGAGGAAGCTTTTAATTAAAGAAAGCTTTTGTCTATCGCAGCAACCACCTTCTTGCCTTTGAAAAGAACTTGTGCAAAAAAGAGAAGAAATAAGCTCCTCTTCCCAGACACGAGCAATTTAACTCCGCGACATAGAGACCAGGCTCCAGACTGCACAAAGAAACAGCCATTTCTACAAACCACAAGCCATCAAACCATCGCAGCCTTGTTTTTTATCTTTTCCTGGTCCATTTTCCAGAGACTAAAATATAATCGCTTCCCGGTGAAATGAATCAATTTCATCAAAGTTCAACCAAATTTTGGAAAAAGTCTGATTCGTTCATGGATAAATTTTATAGAATTGAAATATTTTTTTTTCTGTATACAAATAAAAATATGTTGTGCTTGTTTGTTTGTATTTGCAGTTCTTTATTCACATTGATTGAAAACTTTTAATTTGCGAATCCTTCAACTGAAAATTCTTGAATTCTATTCATCGGATGCTCATTTTCCGATCAAAGTAGAAATTATGCTCAGGAAATTTCTCTTTTGCCGTGGTGATTTCCTTTCTCCACCATTTTCCCACGAAGGCATCGAGCTTTCAGAGGCAACCTGGCCATCGAAAGAAGAAAAAAAAACTCCTATCTATTTCCAACCGAAAACCCTTTTATCACTCCGGTTGGTCCTCGCTCGTTGCGGTGTATTTTGCCGATGTCGTGCTCATTAGAGAAAACCAACGAGGAAGGACCATGTCACCGTGTCAGCCGACCGGATAGACAGGAGCTCCTGCTGCAGCAGCGGTGCAGTGCCCCGTGCCTGGCAATTCGTCGATCGTATCGCTTCGGTACCACCACCCGCACTCGCGCGAGGGCAGCTGGCGATGGATGTGCAGACGAATGGGGACTGCGCTGCCGGTGTGGAAAAACCTGTCAACCACTTTTTAGTCACTTCCGGCAATCAATTTCCATTACGTTTTCCACTATCGCTATGGGAGGAAAAGTTGCACGGTGCAGTGCGGGGATGGGAAGGATTTCGACGACCAGCACACGCGTTCATTGCAAGTTGACGACATGGCGGGGGTTTGACGGTGGTGGTAATTGTCAAAGGAGGTAAATCAATTGTCGGCTTGTGAAAAGGAAACCGAAAAGTGATTGAAAATGCATTTTGGCAAGAGCATAATTTATAATGGAACATGGAGTAGTTGATGCATGGTTATGGCCTCAAGCAGCTGAATGACGTTTGAAGTGATGAAGCTCGGCAAGGTACCAATACATGAATGTTGAATCCATTATATTTTTCGCTCTAAAAATATCATGGTTATGATTTATATTTTTGTTATTCTGATTATATATGGAGTCATTCAGATAGAGTTCAGTGCGTGTTTTCTCTTGTTTCGGACAGCAGAACGATTGCGCGATCTGCTGAAATATTGTGCTCTGCGTTGCGCGGCCGGTAATAAAGTAATTCAGTTCAGTTGAAATGTATTGGAGGTAACCACTTTGCCTTCGATGGGGACTCGAAGCCACGATCCTCAGTACGCTAGACTGGTGCTTTAACCAACTAAGCTACGAAGGACCTCCGTCGGCCTTCTCAACCTAGCGGCTACTGAATGAGCTCGAAATTGGACGCATAGTCAAATCACACGCAATCCATTTGTCAAGCCAACACTTCCACATAAGTATTTAGAATGTCTGGCGGCTACACACATTATTTATTTATTTATTCAGACTAAGGCCGAAGTGGCCTGTGCGGTATATAAGAGTCTTCTTCATTCGGCTCGGTCCATGGCTACACGTCGCCAACCACGCAGGGTCCGCAAGTCATCTTCCACCTGATCAATCCACCTTGTCCGCTGCGCACCTAGCCTTCTTGTGCCCGTCGGATCGTTGTCGATAACCATTTTCACCGGGTTACTGTCCGACATTCTGGATACGTGCCCGGCCCACCGCAGTCGTCCGATTTTCGCGGTGTGAACGATGGATGGTTCTCCCAACAGCTGATGCAACTCGTGGTTCATTCGCCTCCTCCACGTACCGTCCGCCATCTGCACCCCACCATAGATGGTACGCAGCACTTTTCTTTCGAAAACTCCCAGTGCGCGTTCGTCCTCCACGAGCATCATCCAGGTCTCGTGTCCATAGAGGACTACCGGTCTAATGAACGTTTTTTTGTACGGCGGCGAATTCTATTCGATCGGAGCGTCTTGCGGAGTCCAAAGTACGTACGATTTCCAGCCACTATGCGTCTCCGAATTTCTCTGCTGGTATCATTTTCAGCAGTCACCAGTGAGCCCAAGTACACAAATTCTTTTAGGGTGGTGGGTGGCTCACATTGTCTTCTCTCGAACCTCTTCCTATCATGTATTTCGTCTTCGACGTGTTGATGACTAGTCCGATCCGCTTAGCTTTCCTCCTCAGTCTGGTGTAAGTTTCCTCCATCTTCTCAAAGTTACGTGCCATAATATCTATATCGTCAGCGAAGCCAAATAGCTGGACGGACTTATTGAAAATTGTACCACTCGTGTCCATCCCTGCTCTTCGTATTACCCCTTCCAAAGCGATGTTAAATAGAAACACGATTAAACACGAAACACCATCACCTTGCCGTAACCCTCTGCGGGTTTCGAAGGGACTCGAGAATGCCCCTGAAACTCGAACTACGCACATCACCCGATCCATCGTCGCTTTGATCAACCGTGTCGGTTTATCCGGAAATTCGTGTTCGTACATTAGCTGCCATAGCTGGTCCCGATCGATTGTATCATATGCGGCTTTGAATTCGATGAATAGATGATGTGTGGGCGCGTTGTATTCGCGGCATTTCTGCAGTACATGGCGAATGGCGAACACCTGGTCTGTGGTGGAGCGTTAGCCCATAAAACCTGCCTGGTACTGCCCCACGAACTCCCTTGCAATTGGTGCTAGTCGACGGCATAACATTTGGGAGAGTACCTTGTAGACGGCGTTCAGCAATGTGATTGCGCGGTAGTTGCTACAATCCAGCTTATCGTCCTTTTTGTAGATGGGACACACGACACCTTCCATCCACTCCTGCGGCAAAACTTCCTCCTCCAAAATCTTGGTGATGGCCCAGTGCAGTGCTCTAGTCAGTGCCTCCCCACCGTGTTTAAATAGCTCTCCTGGTAGTTGGTCAACCCCAGAGGCTTTGTTGTTCTTCAGCCGGCCAATTTCCTCCTGGATTTCCGGGAGATCCGGAGCCAGTAAAATTATGTTCTGCACGCGTTCTCCCAGGTCCATCACCATACGCCATCTTCTTCTGCCACATCGCCATTCAGGTATTTTTCGTAGTGCTGCCGCCACCTGCCGTTTATGTCCTTACTCATATCAGGCTGTGGCACGTAGCCCTTGGTTCGCCCTTCGTGAACGGTTCAACTTCTCATAGAACTTTCGTGTGTTATTGGCGCTGTACAGTTGCTCCGTCTCTTCACGGTCTCGATCTTCCTGCTGGCGCCCGTTTATATCGTGCCTCGTTCGCCCTCGTGTGGTGTTGCAGCAATCCCGCCCATGCTGCATTCTTCTTTTTTACTAACTGCTCACATTCGCCGTCATACCAGTCGTTTATCTGATCCGGGGCCATCGTGTCAAGTGCGGCTGTTGCGGTGCTACCAATGGCGGATCGAATATTTCTCTAGCCATCTTCAAGAGACGCTGCGCCTAAGCTGCTCTTCCGTTGGGAGTGCCACTTCCAGCTGCTGCGCGTAGTCTTGGGCTAGTCTACCGTCTTGCAGCCGCCCAGAGTTGAGCCGCGGCTTCCGACTTCGACGCGTGTTGTACACCGTCGAGAATTTTGAGCGCAGGCATACTGCAACGAGGTAGTGGTCGGATTCAATATTCGCACTGCGGTAAGTGCGGACGTTCGTGATGTCGGAGCAGAACGTGGTCGATTTGGTTTTCCGTTTCTTGGTTAGGTGATCTCCATGTGGCCTTGTGGATATTTTTGCGGGGAAAGAAGGTGCTTCGGATTACCATTCCGCAGGAGACTGCGAAGGAGACACTGTGTGCAGACATTTCCTCCTTCTTTCCTCCTTCTATACATTTCCTCCCTTCCTACCTGTGCGTTCATGGCACGATGACGATTTTGACGTCCCGCAGTGCTATAGTTGAACACTATAGTTGAAGAAATCCTTGCGTTTGGTTGGCTGCCACTCAATCACACGATGGCGCATCTTACTCAGCACTATGAAGCCGGGTCCCAGCTCGTTGGTGGTGCCACAGCTCTGGTAGAAGGTAGCCGCTCGATGCCCGCTTTTCCACACTTTCTGTCCTGTCCAGCAAATCTCCTGCAGCACCACGACGTCGAAGTTGCGGGGATGTTATTCATCGTAGATCATCCTGTCGCAACCTGCGAAACCTAGCGACTTGCAGTTACATGCTCCAAGCTTCCAATCATGTTCCTTTATTCGTCGCCTAGGTCTTTGTCGATTATATCGATATATAATTTTTACGTTTGCTTAGGGTAAAAAGACCTATTATGGAGGGGTTAAGCACCGTGTCAAAGCAAAATTGATTTAAAAAATTCTTTAAAAATTACTTTTTGGTCTTATTTCACATTGCTGTAGTCGAATAGGATGCTCGTTAACTATAGTTTCGCAAAAAATATTACGTCAATTACCTGCCCGCAGCATGCCTAATTTCCAAATCTGAGCTCCATCAAACCCAAATTGGCAGATTTTTTTACGTTAAAAATCTCCAGGTGGTCGAAGAAAAAAAATAAACATCGTATTTCATGTGAAGACAACGATTGCAAATTTCAAATGTGAACATAGATCTAGAGTGGTTTTTTACTGCTTATTTTAATTTTGACTCAGAGAAAATCAGATTTGTTTGCCAGAAACTTGTTTCAACGTATATTAGTTAGCAATATGTTTCCGCGCAACGCTTGTAATGCAGTTATGTGACCACTTTCTCATCTCAGATTTTGAAACTAGTGCGTGTGTGTTAGATTGAAATCAGTCGTGATTCAGTTTCATTCCAAATTTTCGACCATTATTCTAGTTTGAATCTAAAGTAAAATAAAACAAACTAGCTGGTTTTCCCAGCAGTATTTCATTCATGTTATTCTTCAATCAAATGAAATCTTAATGTTGCTGCCAAGAAAGGCGCCGTAATTACAAAGAGGATTGATCCGTAGATAAAATGACGCATTCAGACACCAAAACATTGAAAAATGTTTGAATCTCGTGATTCAAATATGCAGAAACTAGAACTGAGCGTTATACCAGTTTTATTTTTTGACAGTTGACTGGTATAAAAACGAATCTAGAGCAGCTGCAGGGAAAATAATTGTTTCAGATTTATATTCAAACTGACAGCAAAGAACGATTTGAATCACAGTTGATTTTACTCCTACTTGGGAATAAGGCATTTTATGAGACAGATCGAAACAGCTGTTTTTCTCGTGTTCATCTACTTTGACAATTAGTGGGAGCCCGTTTGTTTGGTTATTTCACGCTGAACATTCCAATAGGTCGCATCACCAATTCCACCAGTTTAATTTTTCAGTTTCTAGGGTCGTTTGGCCGAAACCCATTCGTCCGAAAGCCATTTGGCCGAATGCTACTAGGCCGAAAGTTGTTTGACCGAATCTACCATTTGGGCGAACAGACCATTAGGCCGAATGCCATTTGGCCGAAAGAGTCATTTGACCTAAAGGGTCATTTGGCCGAAAGTGACATTTGGCCGAAAGGGTCTTTTGTAAGAAAGTGACATTTGGCCAAAAGGGTCTTTTGGCCAAAAGCACATAACATATAGGCATCTTTGCCAAGGAATGTGGTCCTTCCTTGATTTTGGAACGCTAGCGAACCTAGTGGTGGAAGTCAAGCTTTACTGAAGAACGGGCATAAGACAGAGCAGCATCGCATGCTTTGCTGCCTCTTTCTTTCGCTTTGGATATACGGGAGTGCCGTTCGTCGATTATTGATACACAAAGAGCCTACTTTGAAATTTGCCGTTTGTTCTATGATGCCTATCTGTTTTGTGCCAAAAGGGTCGTTTGACCGAAAAGGTCGTTTGGCCAAAAGGGTCGTTTGGCCGAAAGGGTCAATTTGGCCTAAGGGTCATTAAACCGAAATAGTCATTTGGCCGAAAGGTTCATTTGGGTCAAGGGTCAAAAAGGTCATTTGAAAAGTGAGAAATTAGGAGTAAGAAGAGAGTTCTCATTCCTCATTTCTCACTGTAAAAAATGAGGAGCGCAAAGTGAGTAGTGAGACGTCTCACTACTCGCTTCGCGCTTCTCACCTTTGAAAGCGAGAATTGAGAAGTGAGACGACTTACTTCTCACTCTTCATTTCTCACTTCTCACTGTGAAGTGGGTTGTGAAACGTCTCACTACTTTTTTCTCGCTTCTCGCTATTTAGTGAGAAAAGAAAAATGAAGAATGAGCAGTGAGACGACTTAATTCTCATTCCTGAATTCTCATTTTTCAAATTACCCTTTCGGCCAAATGACTTTTTCGGCCAAATGACCCTTTCGGTCAAACGACCTTTTCGGCCAAATGACCCTTTCGGCCAAACGACCCTTCCAGCCAAATGACCCTTTTGGCCGAATGACCCTTTCGGCCTGATGACCCGTTCGGCCAAAACACCCTTTCGGCCAAACGACCTTTTCGGCCAAGTGACCCTCTCGGCCAAATTACCCTTCCGGCCAAATGACTTTTGGCCAGATGGGTTTTGGCCTAACGGTTTTTTCGGCCTAAATGGCATTCGGCCAAATGTCTTTCGGCCGAAAATCCAAAATCGTTGATACTAGTGAACATTTCTAAATTGATATTATTCTCATATATAAGGGCCCTCCTTAGCCGTGCGGTAAGACGCGCGGCAACAAAGCAAGATCAAGCTGAGGGTGGCTGGGTTCGATTCCCGGTACCGAATGCAAACATTGTAACTTGGCTTAGAAACCTCGCAGTTGATAACTGTGGAAGTGCTTAAGTGAACACATTAAGCTACGAGGCGGTTCTGTCCCAGTGTGGGGATGTAATGCCAAAAGGAAGAGGTTGATTGGCATCGCTTTTAGGTTTTTTATTTGTTATTAACCGCCAATTTATTATTAACCAATTTGAGCATGGTCTTGCTTTGTAGCCGCACATTTCACCGCACGGTTAAGTAAGGCCCTTTATCCTTAGATACGAAAAACCTTATTGCATGAGTGTTATAGAAAAGAAAAAATAAGAGAATTTTGATAGAATAATTCGAACTGGTATATTGAACTCTACAATAAAAACTGCTGATGTAGTATCTTCTGATAATTTCGGAACATGATTCCAGGCTCTAGCGACAGAATATGATCTATGGATAATTGCATAGCTGAAAACTAGATAATTAGTTAACCAAAACTTTGTTCGAACATTTCAACAGCACTTCGAAGAAATGGATAATCCAGAAATCTTCACATTATGCATCATCCTCCTCGCTGAGTGGAAAATTTGCTGTTTTCAATAGGGACGCTAACTACCCTTCAGCAAGAAATTTCCAACCAAGCGTTACAAGTGGAAACCAATTTGTTTAGTAGTTTTGAAATTCCTCTCCCCCACGATACCGCATTGTTCAGTCCGTTTTCTGAAAATCTCCACTTCAAAGCCACTGCAAATGAACAATTACAAACTAAACTTACCGCCCACCCTCCCCATTCCCCGAAATAATTTATAAAATCCATCCCTCGTTAGCACCAAGGTCACGGCACAAAACCGCACTCAGCAACGAACGGGCATATAACCCGCCGCAACCCGTTCTCGTTCGTTCGGTTCGGTTCGTCGTTGGTGTGGATCGCCGCTTTTTGCCATCCATTTCCAACGAAACGTTCGCTCCTCATTTTCCGGTCCATGGCCAAGCGAGCCGAGTCGGAAACCGGAAAGCATCCAACGCGAGCACCAGCAAACGAATCCGTCCCGCACACTGACTGGCGACGTTGTTTCATTTTCAGCTGCGGGAGATTGTTGTCTGAAATGTACCCAGAAGGGGGCAAATCGGTTGACAACTTTGAAAATTGTCAGTGTCGATAATTAAAAATCAGATTTATGTACAATTCAAGACGCATAATATATCCAACATCTAACGGAATTAAATTTGATTGCTGTTGCATTCCGACCCGTCCTCCCCTACGGAACAACAACCAACGCCGTCTGCCTGCAATGATTATTGTGATAATTTCGGGAATTGCTTCAAATTAATCCAAGTCTTGTCCGGGGACATTTCGGTGCCTGCTCGCTGGCGTTTTCCGGATTTTCGACCAGGTCCGCTGGGTATCCGAAAGCTGATTATGGTCGATTTTTTTTGTTCGCCTTCTGCCTCGAAGCGAAACCCATTTTTATCCAACAGATCCCTTCGAGATGGCTGGTCGTCTTTTCCTGTCGACCGTGGACTTATCTCTCCGATTCAGCATCGTCGTCGGTGCGAGTGCGGTGAGTAATTGGCGATGGTTCAGTACTCTTGATGAATGCATCCCATGGGGAGTACGTATATGTAGTAGAAGGATGCTGGAAGGATCGGAAATTTATTTCCTACTTCCATTTCGACTTTCTTCGAATGTTGTGTTAATTAAAATTAAACTTGCATTGAGGGACGTTGGCATTGCTTGGGAATGGAACACAGAAAGAAGCAGAGACTCCCTTAAAATATTTTACGGGGTAATGTTCGCACATAAACATAAAGGGATCCCAGTAGAAGCTTAAATGCTGACAAATTACTCTTAATTTGAGATTTAATGATTAATTATATTTATATAACACGTATGCTGGGTTTTTGACAATTCTCGCGTGTGATAAACGTTCATAAAATTATTCTGGATTTTTCAGGAACATAATGCGTTTTTGAAATCTCCAAGTATTGTTAAACTTGTTGAAGCATTAGACACGATTGTTAGCGTTGTTCAACGACTAACACCGTTTATGTTATTTCTTTCACATATTATCAAGTGTTACGAAATTCGTTTAGGTCATCGTCAGTTAAGAAAAACTTTAGGAGTGCTGCTTATGTAATTTGTTTCGCTACCTCTATAAAAAATGTTCCATAAAAGAAATTGCAATTGAATATTGAGATTTAAATTAACCTTAAAGCCCTTTCAGAATCTTAGAATTATTTTTGTATTAAATTTCCTTTCCGGGGATCAGTGTTTCGCAAACAATCGTCTATAGCTAATTAGTTTTCCCGCTAGAAAGAAATTCCAACAAACCTCCATTTCCTCCAGTTTCCCGTCGGCATAAAGATAATTGGAACATTAGTTCGGCTTCACCTTCTCGGCTTAATCTTCCATCAAGTAATTAGGAAAAAGTTCGACAGTTCTTGGCCACCGACAGCCTTTATCGCCAAAATCGTGCGCACTCTGCTCGAATCCATGAATTCATTAGATTTCGTCATCGTCGGAGCTTATACTTCGGTAGGTAAAAGCTTCCGGGGGGGTCGCTCTTGCGTTGAAAGTGGAAAATGTATTCATTTTCTTCCACCGTGGGAGGGTGTGCTTCAAGTTCTGAGAATGCGTACGAAAAAAATGGCCGTCACGTTGGGAAAATATTTTTGCAAGCTCGATGAAAGCAAACTTCATCACGAGTTTGCTCCTTTGCAGTCGGTGCTGACAAGGGAAGGAAACAAAGTCGACGCTTTGCTGCTTGGTTATTGTTTTCTTTTTCGTGGATTTTATTTTCTACGCAATATCTGCTTATCGAGTTTCAGTTGGCCTATTTACCCCGTGCGTTTGCTGTGCGCGTGGAAAGCGGGGGGAAATGGAGCTAATTGCAGGCAAGTGCTATGGCGGGGCTAACGTGTTAAGAAAACATCCTACAGCAACAGACTGGGTGTCAAATGGATATCAGATTTTTGGAGCTTTTTCGGGTCATGTAAACGCTCAAATGTCAGCAGCTAATATATTCAGTTGAACTGAAGAAATTTAAACATCAATCGACTTTAAAGGTTTCGTAAATACATGAAGGAGTTTTCAAAAGAGAGCCTGCAGAAATCTCGCTTAACTTTGCAAAAGGGCCTAAGTAACATTTTTTTTCATGAATTAATTTGAATACTGCAATCAAAAGCTTTCATATTGATCTGTTGATTGCAGTACTCAAATTTATTCATGGAAAAAATGTTATTTAGGTGTTCAAAACAAATTCGTAAAGAAATTTCAGAAGGAATTCCTGAACGCATTTTCGAATGAGTTTCTAAAAGATTTTAGAAAGAAATTCCAAGATTTCTCCAGGAATTCCTTCAAAAATTCCTCCAAAAATGTCTTTGATGATTACTCCAGGAATTCTTCGGAAATTCCTAGAGGGATTTCTTCAAAGTATCCCCTGGAAATGAATCCAGAAATTTCTTTGATATTTTTCCACAACGAATTCCTTTAGAAATTTCTTTAGGGAAAACCTTAGGATCTCCTTCCTCCATTTCGTTGCTCCAGATGGCACCGTTTCGATTCGACTGTTGCCCCAGGCTTGATGCTTCGCGTTCAGGTCACCGACAATGATGTACTGACCTTGCCACCGCATAAGCCTGACGATGTCCCTCAGAAGGGCGACCGATGACCCGTCGCCGGCTTTGGCTTGAGTTGGGCAGTGACATTGAGCTGGAAGCTTGGCAGCAGGCGACAGTTGATGCTGTATCGAAGTGCGATGGCCACACCATCTCCCCTGGACGGCCGGTCGAGTCGCACGATCCAAATTTCGCACATTTGGACTAATTTTATTTATTATATTATTTATATTCGGCAGCACTGGATAAAGGTGATGTCAATCGACTCAGCTCTACGAACTGAGGTGATGTCTGTATGTGCGTATGTATGTGTGTGTACACATTTTGTAGACACACTTTTGAAACTTAGCACGAACTGAGCAGCTTGTAAGAGCGACTTGTGTTGGGTTGAATGCTTAATTGAATGGTTGGTGCTGGAATGATTATTTGGCTGCCTTACAGGCGCACTCATGACGGGAGCGATGAGATCGACCGGAGAACATACTGAGATCCATGTTTTTCACTGCATTAACTTTGACATATTTCAACCCTGCTCAAGACACATTATAGATTGCAGCAGTAATTTAAATAACTTTTTTACTTCGTGAAATTCGAATATCTGATCCAACGGGCAAATCCTTTATGACTACTAAGTCAGTGAATCCCAAATTAAGCTTCAGAATATGTAATCTATTTTGCCTTCCAAACAACTTTGTGGCATATGATAGTTCTCCATATCTCTTGGATTTCGTTGGACTAAGCTTAACTTGTGGTCTCATTTACACTGTCAATTGTATCAATTTTAAACTAAATTTATTTTAACCAACATCTATGCTTCTAGAACTCAACTTGGGATTTTTCCGGCAGTCTGCCAGAAGCGTTTTATGATTTTCCAAATCGCGAACCTTCGCGGCCTTCTAGATGCGCTTTGTAATTTTGCAAACCACAATCCCTTTTCCAACAGTCGTCCCGACGCGTATTGTGCTTTTCCAAACCACAATCCGTCTTCCAGACGCACTTTGTTGCAATACAATATTTTCGCACAATTCAACTCACCTTGTGAAAACAACGTCAGGTTACAAAATACAACCTTGCAGTATTGCCAAAACGTGTGGCTCCCAAAGGCTGGAGCAAAATGCGATGACAGCAGCTCTTCGTCGGTGCGTGTGCACGTCACGGAGATCTGACAAGAAGAGGCCGACAAGTCATGGCTTGCTGTTCACCGATTGACACGCTGAGGTGGTAATATATAAATAATCACACGCTGATGGTAACTTTCTTAAACCCCACACATACTACAGTGAACTCTTTCTTACTCGATATTGAAAGGACCAACGAGTTAGGGAGGTGTCGAGATAGGAAACAAATTATATTTTTTTCCCAAAACATCAAATACTTTTCTTAATATGTTGAAATATGATTTAAGGTCTTTTGCCGGATGCCATTTGGCCGACATAGTTAAAATTGTTAAGTAGTGGTAGCAATTAAATTTTCGAAGTGAACAGTCAAAAGCGAGAATTGAGAAGTGAGAAATTATATGTCCGAGGTGAGTACAGGATAGTGAAAAATGATTACTGAGAAATGGAAGTGAGGACTTAATAGTGAGATGTGTGAAGTAGCAAACTAGGAAGTAAGCAGTGAGGAAACAGAAGTAAGAGACGAGAAGTGAGGAATGATGATTGAGATGTGAGAAGCGAGATGCTGAGAAGTGAGAGATGACTTGTGAGATAATAGACAGCAAGAAGAAAGAAGAAGGAAGGAGGAAGAAGTATGAAGAAAAAAGAAAAACCCGACTTAATCCACCTACAGTGAACGCAACCCTTCTTACACTTTTGAATGGTTGTGTGTGCCCAGTGCATATTACAATTTCTATGCATATGACCTTCAATTGAATATAAAATAACTGATATTATCATGCTTTTATCGATTTCAAAATAAAAAAAGGGATATTTCTGGAAATTTAACAATTTTTAAAAAATACAAAAAGACTGCAGATTTGATTTGCCGCCTTAAATGGCAATATTACAGCTTCTGTTTAAGCCCAAAAGAGTTCAAATCGGGTCATAGACGGCTGAGATATTGGTGTGACAATTCTTCATTAGTAGTCTGAAAATATGTCTCATATTCGTATTTCACAGATATCTCTGAAACCGAATTTCCGATTGCAGAAAAAAAATTAATGAGTCCAATGACAAAAACATAGCTTTCGTTTAAAGATAAAATCGCACAAATCGGTCCAAGGACGACTGAGATCTTGATGGGACATATTTTACCAATGTGTGAAGTTGATACGTCTAATGCTTTATGTTCGTACTTCAGAGATATCTCCGGAACCCAATGTCTAATTGCAAAAACAAAATACAATGGGTTCAATGGCAAAGTCATAGCTTTCGTTTAAAGATAAAATCATGCAAATTGGTTTACAGACGGCTGAGATATTCATGTGACATTATTTTGTTAGTTTTCTGAAAATACACTTCATGTTCGTATTTCTCACATATCTCTGGAACCAAATGTCCGAATGCAAAAAAAAATAAACTCGTACAATGACAAAGTCATAGCTTTCGTTTAGTGTTAAAATCGGACGGCTGAGATCTTGATGTGACATTTTTGTAACGCACACACATACGCACACACGCACACACGCACACACACACACGCACACACACACACGCACACACACACACACACACACACACACACACACACACACACACACACACACACACACACACACACACACACACACACACACACACACAAACATGCATACATGTGCTCAGTTCGTCGCGCGGAGTTGATTGGTATATACGACTTGGGTCTCCGAGCCTCAGATAAAAAGTCGGTTTTCAAGCGATCTTTATACCCTTCTTAGGATGTAAGAAGGTAAAAAGACGAAGGAAGAAAGAAAGTAAGACGAAGGAAGAAAGAAAGTAGGAAAGTAAGAAGAATGAAGGAAGAAAGAATAATAGAGAATGGAGAATGAAAAGAGACGAACGTCGAGGAAAATGAAAGGAGAATGAAGGAATAAGGAAGATAGAAGAAAAAAAGAAGGATAAAAACCAAAGAACGTAGAAAGAAGAGGGAAAGGAAATGGAAGAAAGATGTAAAAAGAAGGAAACGGGAATCAGGAGAAAGAAAGAAGGAAATAGGTAAAAGAAGGAGAGAAAAGGATGCAAAATTAGGAATGAAAGAAATTGGAAATAATTTCTCATTTTTCAATTCTCACATCTCTCCTCTGTTGAACTTTCAAAACAACTAGTAAAGAAGTTTAAAAAATAATTCACATTCTACTTCTCACCAGTCACATCACACTTCTCACTCTTTGCCCTC
The DNA here is from genome assembly GCF_024139115.2 of Armigeres subalbatus. Taxonomy (NCBI): domain Eukaryota; kingdom Metazoa; phylum Arthropoda; class Insecta; order Diptera; family Culicidae; genus Armigeres; species Armigeres subalbatus. The sequence goes on from NC_085140.1 coordinate 79,959,457, forward strand.
AGTTCTCACTTCACATTGCTCACTCCGTAATTTTCATCTGTTACGCTTCTTACTGCTCACTTCTCACCTATCACTCACTACTTATCAATTTTTGTTTTTTTTTTTCATGGAGGTGAGCCAGCTTAGGGCTGCAAGCCTATTTAATAAAGAACAACATTTTTTTCTATCGTTTTCTACTTCTTACTTATTATTTTTCACATCTTACTCTTACTTCCCACATCTTACTTTCTTCTTGTCACTTTTCACTTCTCACTTTCAATTTTCATTTCTCACTCCTTGCTTCGAATTTCTCATTTCTTGTTTCTCTGTTCTCACTTTCCACTGCTAACTACTCACTTTTGACTAAGCATTACTCACTACAGATATGTTACGAATTTATCACGTTCCGATTTTGTTACGCTCCGGTTTCGTCAACAAAATCATTTCGTTTTTATCAACATGAAAATTCAATTATTTTTTTAGAGATTTAGCTTTTAAAATAAAATAACTTGGGCTGGTTTTTGATCAAATGTTGTATTTATAATATTTCAAGCACTAGCGGTAATAAGGCCGTAACTAACAAGAGAGGATTCTCTTCACCGACTCCTCATCGAAATAAAAGTGACAAGGTTTGTTTGCACTTTTTTACTTCAGGACGAAAGATGAAATTCTGACGTTCCGACATGATAAATTCGCAGGTATCGAAATCATTTATTGATCCTGAGCATTGCCGCCAGCAGCGTTCCAGTATCATAAAAAACTTGCTGTATGACATCGCACGCGATGGCTTTGTCTAGTCTTGGCAAGTCTTGTAGGTTTCTCTGGTACTATGGGTACTATGGGGTTTATGGTGCGTTCAGGCATAATCCAACGAATGTAGCGTTATAACAAAGTCCGGTCAAACTAGCCAGTGGTACGAAGCTTTGGTTCCTCTCGTACTGCACACCATTTCCGTTAAGATAGCGCGCGCCGTGTGTTCAACGACGCACAATGGGAAAAATTTGTCCAAAAAAAATTGTCTTCGTGCAAAGTTCACTGCACGAAGCTGCAAGACTTCATTTTACCCCAATGTCCTTTATTTGTTAAATAATTTGTCAAGTTCGGAGTTACAAATTATCGACAAAACATAACACATTTGACCTCAAACTTTGCCAAAAATCGTGTTATGTGAGCTCTGTCTACTGCACGATGTTGCGAATTGAGATCTTGCTGATTTTACCCCACGTTATCATATTCGTCAAATTATTATTCTCATAGTCGTCAAATTGCCTCAAAACTCCCACATTACTGATATAGAATTTTAAAGCGAATTGAGTAGAGTTATTTTTGCCCACCGCACGACTTAAGGTCACTCCTGACGGAATCCAAGTTTCAAAGCGCTCGTGTTTTCGGGGGCACACCATTCGATACGGAAGCAACGCTTAACTGTCATTTTTGTTGATTTAGCTTTGCTGCGTCGCAGCATGCGTGAAATAATAAAAATGATAGTTGTGCGTTGCTTCCGTATCGAGTGGTGTGTCCCCGAAAACGCGAACACTTTGGAACTTGGATTCCGTCAGAAGTGACCTTAAGAGGCTAAAATATTGCTGATTTTACCCAACGTTCTACTATTACCCAAAAGACCAAGTTTTTCCGGAAAGCATAACCAATAAGAGGCATTAGGGTTAAACGAGGTCTTGCAGCTTCTTGCAGTGAATTTAACCACCTTTGCAAGATTCCTCAGAAAGCTCTACGATTTGTGTCAAAATATAAAAGAAATCCGCCCGAGATATTGAATTTATTCGCGTTATAGAAAATTATTTCTCCCATGGTGCGATGGTCTAAAGTTCACGTTCCTTTGGAATGGGTGAACAACCTTATGCTTTGTGAATTTTGCTTCACAATGATAGGAAGAGCCGACACCGAAGGATCAAAAAGCCATGTTGTTATGAACGCTTGGCGGCCATAAGCCAGTTGTCCATGTGGTAACTTTTCTGAAACCTCTTGCTAAAACTCCTTCAACCAAAAGGATTGTGACGCCAAGCTCTCACTTTGTACAGAACATCGAGATCAAGCCAGCCTTTGTCCTTATGATCAGTGTGTGATTTCTGTCCACACTGACCGGACCTTTGGATGTTTCCGTTATTGTTTTGGAGATGTACCGCCCCAGTCAAACTCCGCACCTGGCACTGTCCATGACTTGGAGTAGATGTCTTACTGTCATCGGCATACTGTGTGAACGTTGAGCATGGCTGCGGCCGAGGCCGGACGGCGCGCCCGCCAAACCACGGGCCGAACGCTATGATTGCAGACTCGGTCTTCTGCATTATGGCCAGAAATGACGACATGTCTGAACGCTGAACAAGAAACATTATGGCGGGATAATGTAAGTAATGCAACAGTAAGAGTGGTAGCTCCCACCTATACTGCCGTAAATCGCATATTTGTACCATATGAATAGGAAACCCAGCAAAGATGGGACAGATATGCGATTCACGGCAGTATACTGCACCTCGTATATCGCTTTACAATGCCGGATTAGAGTCAAGCTCAACAGGGTCTTCTTCCCCAGCTATTGTTTCCAAGCCCGTTCGTTTGGCAAAAGTTTCGCTATAGATAGTGCTCAACACTAATTAGATGACGAGGCATTTGGCTATCTTAACTCTCCCGCCGTTTACAGGTGCTTGCTTGATTTTCTACACTCTGACATTCAGAGCACTGGGCAGAAATCACATTTTGTCAATATATGTTGAGACCAACAAAATACTTTGTTTAAATTAGACAGTCGGATTCCCTCAGTTGCTCCAGTTTTTAATTCACTATTTGTCGATGGCTGCAACGCAAACGCTGGACGGCAGCGGCCGGGCGCGAGGGCACTTGGGCGAGAGTATAGCCCTTAGCCATCTCAATTTTCAGAGCCAATCCCGATGTCTCGGATCTAATTTGCCGACTTCCCTTACCTACATTAATTTATCGATTAGAGCCTCTAAACCTTGACGGCCTTCGGTGGATTCGGTGCAAGCTGTTGAGAGTTTTCGTGCCCCAGTCCTGCAATTTCTTGATCCAAGAAGAGAACATCGACACATCAATTTAATACCATGCTCTACCAGCCTGTCCAACCATATTTATTTTTGAAAACTTCCTTGGCTAAAAAAGAGGACTCTTCCGATGTCTTTCGATAGCTTCTCGAAGAAAAGGATTGATGTTAAGAAAATTATTTTGAGCTTTTTAGTGGAAAATCGCTTGTCATAAGACGAGTTTGTACAATACCATTTAATTCCACCACTTAATTGTATCTTGACAGATACGTATTTCAACCTCAACATTGAGATCGTCTTCAGTGTCTCGTGAAATCGAGTCAAGTACGAGATACTGAAGACGACCTTACTGTTGAGTTCGAAATACGTATCTGTCAAGGTACAATTAAGTGGTGGATTAATGTTGCCAAAGGCACTACCGTTGCCAGTACGGGACGGAATCCTTTTCGCTTGTTCAACGGACAACGTGTTGTATTGTTGTTGCTTAATGTATATCCGGTTTCCCATAGAGCTTTTCATTTCTTACTTCTCACTCCTACTACTTACTTACTTACTTACTTCGGGTTTGGCACTCCAACTTCTCACTTCTCATTATTCACTTCTCATTACTCACAATCTAACTTTATTTGTAATTTTTCGGCCAAATAGCCCGAGACCGTGTATATCGTGCATGTGAACCTTTTCTGACATCGACTTTGTATTGGCGAGGTGTAAATGCATTGGAAAATAACTCGACTTCGAGAATATCTTGTCCTTTCCTTACACGTATCGATTTACGGAGGGAACGCAGTTTGTTAGATTCAAGGGATTCAAGGGCCAGAGCATCGAATAAGGGAGAGTTCACTGTATTCCTTTCCAGTGCACTCAAAGAGATGCAGAGGATTTCTCGGTCTTTTGTAACGTGGCCGTCATCACTATTGGTCTTGAATTAGAGGTCCGAGAATCGTCGGCGGTGGCGTGAATCGGGGTGGCAATTTTTTATTTTTTTTTTATTTTTCATTAAATTTATTTTTTTCAAGTTTTTTTTTTGCATTTTTCATATTTTTAAGGAATTAGGCATTTAGGGCGGAAAAATCTTTAGAATTTCATGGAAAAGTCTGAGGAATTTCCCCACAAAACTCACTAAGTTTTTCCAAAATATTCATTTAGAAATTATTTTCGAATTTTTCACGTGGACTACTTTGAAGTTTCGAAAATTCTTTGAAATTTTCAAGGAAAGCTCCTTAGAACTCACAAGAAAAATTATTACTGAAAAAATCTTCAAATTTTCTACGAGAAATTGATCTAAATTTCTATAGGATGCTCCGGAATTTTCACGGAAAATTCTTCAGAGTTTCCGCGGAAAACTGTTCGGAAGTTCCATAGGAAATTTAATGGAATTTGCATGTTTTTCCAATTTCTACACGGAGAAAAATGTGTTAGAATCAACCGGATTCTGCAACAATAACAATATTTATTGTTGATACAACCACAAATAGGGTTGAATCAACCATACGGTACATACGCGATAGTTCACTGGTTTGTTTCTTTAATTACACCAACAGACAAGACACATTCTAGTTGATTCAACTCTCGTATATAATTGTTTTAACCATGCTTTCAAGCTATGACTGCAAACAAGAGTAGTCTTTTTGGAATAATACCTATCCCAACAAGCAGTCAAGGTAGAGGTATTGCTAAAGTGATTTTTGTGCTATTTTTGTTGGTGTTCTAGGTTTGAATTCCACTTCGGCCCTAATTTCCTTTCTAAACGCACACTGAAAAATGAGTGAGGCGTAAGAATGATGAACCGAAAAAAGAATCACATCAAGTAGATTTATGTTTATTTTTTAGGTATGCTTCAGAGAAAAAAGAGCGAGTGAAAGATGTTTCTCGCCACAGACCGTAAAAAAAGATTCTCCTTCGGAACGAAAATCACTTGTTTTTGACTCACCGAAACGAAAAGTTCGAACTCTGCAAATAATACATCAGAACAACAATAATCATGGTTGTTTTTACATACGAAATTTCTGCGAAACTACTTTAATGACAATATGATGAGTTCAAAAAAGATGAAAAAGTGATTACAACAGAATCGAATTAGCTTCATGGCGAGTGAGAGTCATCCACCGTATCTAATTAGTTATAAGAACGAAATTATTTTTGTTTAATTCATAAGATGCAGGATTGAAAAAAGCAGTGAAGTTCGTTCGAATAAAGCAATGAATGTTGAAACAACAAATTTGAAGCTTGAAACAACAATGCCCTCATTATTTGATGCAACAAGCGCAACAGGTCTTTCAATCGTGTAAGATTATTCTGCGTGTATAGAAAACTTACAAAAATTTCTACGAGGAATTTTTAAATTTTTACGAAAAGCTGTTTTGTTTTTCGGAATTTTGAACGAATTTCTTTTGATTTCAACGGGACATTCTTTGTTTTGCTCATAGGAAATTCTTCGAAAATTACTAAAAATGGGAAAGGGTCGTTTGGCTGAAAATCATTCGACGAGAAGAAATTTCGTGCGAAACGATTATAAATGAAGAACGGCTTGACCAAAAAATTCATTTGGGCGAAGCGAAACTCGTCCGGGAAAACCATTGTCTCTAACAGGCTGTTGGCCGAAATGGTCGTTTGACCGAATGATTCGACAGGCAGAAAATGCCGTTTGGTCGTAATGATCGTTTGACAGAAATGGCCATTTGGCCGAATGGATCATACGACTAAATGGTAATTGAGCCAGATGGCCATTTCGGCCAAATGACCTTTTCGGCCAAACAACTTTTTTGGCCAAATGACTAATCGATATTTTCGGTCGTAAATCCATTTCGTCAAAATTATCGATGGTATGTACCTTTCGACCAAACGACATTTTCGACGAAATAACTTTAGGCTAGATGGTCTTCGACAAAATGGTTTGGTCGGTCAAATGCCATATTTGGTCAAACAACATTTGGCTTTCGGACAAATGTCTTTCTGCCAAACGACCCTTCTTCGTTCAAAAATTCTATTTCAACAAGAAATCCTGAAATCCTAAAACACGGTAATAAAGTTAAAAAAACTGTTTGTGTAACGACTGTTTCTTTTGTATTTTAGTAAAAAAACGGCTACTCAGTCTTACTTTAGTAAAACGAGTATGTTATTTCAAGATAAAATTTTCAAAACGACTTATCTGCTTTTGTAAACAAAGATTCAATCGACGATTTGACGAATCTGATAGCTCTCCCACGCAAACCAACACCATCAACAGGTAACGGAATTTTTCACCTATCGTTTGATGGTGTTGGTTTGCATGGGAGAGCTATCAGATTCGTCAAATCGTCGTTTGAATCTTTGTTTACAAAAGCAGATAAGTCGTTTTAAAAGTTTTGTCTTGATTTATTCAACGTATTGACACGGGGATTGTGTCTTCCTCAGTATTTTCCCTCTGAAGAAAACACAATCCTCGTGTCGAAACGTTGGGTTAATAACATATTCGTTTTACTAAATGAAAACTGAGTAGTCGTTGTTTTTCAAATAGAATAGAAAAAACCAACTTAATTCACCTAGTGGTGATACTGCCTTTCTCGCATTTAGCCAAGACACCAACCTTATATAGCGTTAATATGGTTCGAAGTACCATTTTCTTTATAACTTTCAAACGCAATGGTCGATCAATATAAAATTCAATAGTGATCAACTAGGCTTTGTCCCCTGTCGAATGAAACTTGTTGCGAGAAAATCGGTTAAGGATTACTATATGAAAAGTTGTCTAATGTTTTTCTTAGATTTTGTGCACACACATACGCACACACATACACACACACATACACACATACATACACACGGACAGACGGACATTTGTTCAGATCTTCGAGCTGAGTCGATTGGTATATAACACTATAGGTCTCCGACGCTTCTATAAAAAGCTCGTTTTCGAAGTGAAATGATAGCCTTTCGGTACAACTTTGTTGTACGAGAAAGGCAAAAACGGGTAATTCTTCGGAATTTGCACTCGAAGTTTTACTAAGTTTTTTCAAAGAAATCATTGGTATTTTCAGTTGTGTGGCAGTGAAACAGTACTTGCCGTTTACTACATAAATCATATATTCAATGGCTTTGAAACCATCGAAGTAGGCCTAATGTGAACCACAACTTAGAGTCACATCATCACATCACATCATCATCAGCAATCAAAGCAATCGGGGAACGAGTCGTCCATCACATTCAGTGAACAAACAGTGCGATAAGGTGTTCCAAGTGGCTCCTGCTTGTCAACACTCAGGACGAACTCCACATTTGGCGATCCTGCTGGATTTTCAATCTTATAAAAAATGTAGTATTGAGCAAGCAGGAGCACCCATAAAGAAATTGAATTGTTTGTGCAAGTGGAAGTGATGTGGTCGAATACTTGGACATTGGGTGAGTAAATTTTAGAAAATGAATTAAAACTGGACCTGCTATTTTGTGCAGATTTGAACCACTAATGAATCACGAGATTCAATTATTCTGTCAATTGTTTTGGTGTATGAATGCGTCGTTTTGTGTACGGATCAATCCATTTTGCGTTGCGGCCTTAGCAGCAGCATAGAAGTTTCATTTAATGGAATACAAATTTCAAACATGAATGAAACACTGCTGGAGAAGCCGGTGAGTTTGTTCTGTTTTGCCTCGGATTCAGGCTGGAATGGTGTTCGAGGGTTTGCAACGAGACTGAATCACTACTGATTTCACTCTAAAAGTGATTTGAAATCGTTGGTCCATTTGAGAGCTATAAAAAAATGTTAAAACGATGAAAGAATGGGATGTTTTATTTGTATTATTTATCTGTTTTATTAAATTGTTAAAATTTTCTTTATATAGGCGCACGGATCATCTTTATTTTCGCATAGAAAACTATGAAACATGCATTAAAAAAAGTGGTTACAGATGCTACAATAAATGCATGGAATTTTTGCTTAGGTTGGACCCCTATTTTGAAACCAACTTAAGCAAATAAATGGACAGAATTAAACCCACAAACTTGCACTTCCAAAAAAAAAAAGAAAAGGTAGGCCCAAGCACACGTATAGGGCTGTTCATGGCTATCAAACGAAACTTTTTCTGGTAGTGGTATCATTTTTAATACCAGTATTAATAAAATGTGTTTGTTAATTAACAATAGGTAGTTTGTATTCAGACATGCTTAGAAGTGTTTAGTACGACTTAGTATTATGCATATTTGAATGAGCGTGAGTGAGTACGAGTTATTGTTATGAATTTTTGAATGAGCGCGAGTGGTGCTCGCATAAAGTGCTCAGTGCAACTTAGTGTTGCTAATCTTCGTAAAGAGCGCGAGTGGTGCTCGCATAAAGTGCTCAGTACGAGTTATTGTTATGATTTTTTTCAATGAGCGCGAGTGGTGCTCGCATAAAGTGCTCAGTACGAGTTATTGTTATGAATTTTTAAATGAGCGCGAGTGGTGCTCGCATAAAGTGCTCAGTGCGACTTAGTGTTGCTAATCTTCGTAAAGAGCGCGAGTGGTGCTCGCATAAAGTGCTCAGTACGAGTTATTGTTTTGAATTTTTGAATGAGCGCGAGTGGTGCTCGCATAAAGTGCTCAGTGCAACTTAGTGTTGCTAATCTCCGCAAAGAGCGCGAGTGGTGCTCGCATAAAGTGCTAAGTACGAGTTATTGTTATGATTTTTTGAATGAGCGCGAGTGGTGCTCGCAAAAAAGTGCTCAGTACGAGTTATTGTAATGAATTTTTGAATGAGTGCGAGTGGTGCTCGCATAAAGTGCTCAGTAAGAGTTATTATTATGATTTTTTTTTTAAATGGGCGCGACTGGTGCTCGCATAAAGTGCTCAGTGCGACTTAGAGTTGCTAATCTTCGTAAAGAGCGCGAGTGGTGCTCGCATAAAGTGCTCAGTACGAGTTATTGTTATGAATTTTTGAATGAGCGCGAGTGGTGCTCGCATAAAGTGCTCAGTGCAACTTAGTGTTGCTAATCTTCGTAAAGAGCGCGAGTGGTGCTCGCATAAAGTGCTCAGTACGAGTTATTGTTATGAATTTTTGAATGAGCGCGAGTGGTGCTCGCATAAAGTGCTCAGTACGAGTTATTGTTATGAATTTTTGAATGAGCGCGAGTGGTGCTCGCATAAAGTGCTCAGTGAAACTTAGTGTTGCTAATCTTCGTAAAGAGCGAGAGTGGTGCTCGCATAAAGTGCTCAGTACGAGTTATTGCTATGATTTTTTTTAAATGAGCGCGAGTGGTGCTCGCATAAAGTGCTGAGTGCAAGTTATTGTTATGAATTTTTGAATGAGCGCGAGTGGTGCTCGCATAAAGAGCTCATTGAGTGCTCTCCCTCTGAAAGGGGGGGGGGACTACAAATAAAATAGAAATTTCTACATACCTCGAGAAATAATCAGGCAAATGGAACCAAATGTGGCATGTAGAGTTTTTTGAAGATTAGAAATGTTATTATGGTATTAAAGCCACTGGAAGTGATGGGAAGAACTCCCATACAAAACAAACCAAAATCTTGTGGCCGGGAAAAAAGGTTTTGACGTTTACTCTGCGATTACATTTGCTTTTTCAGAATACGTCACCGTCTCTCTGTCTTGAGAAAGAGGTTTCTGAAGGGTTAAAACCTTAATTATGAACACAAAAAAAAATGTTTGCGCTAAATAATTGTTTTTTTTTTGGAGAGACGAAGTTCGTCGGATCAGCTAGCATACCATATTTGTGGTATCTAGTTAGTGTAAACATTATATTTGTAGATCTCATATCTGGAGAACAACACATTTTGACAAGCGTATGTAGTATCTGCCACATATTGTAAACGAGTTAATATTTTAGTTTCTTATAGGCATAATAAAACCACAAAGTTTTCATGCTTTTTCATTGAAAACCAATTAAAATGACAATTTTTCTCACAAAAGTTCCTGAGAAGAGGGGAAATGTGTGGCAGTGAAACAGTACTTGCCGTTTACTACATAAATCATATATTCAATGGCTTTGAAACCATCGAAGTAGGCCTAATGTGAACCACAACTTAGAGTCACATCATCAGCAATCAAAGCAATCGGGGAACGAGTCGTCCATCACATTCAGTGAACAAACAGTGCGATAAGGTGTTCCAAGTGGCTCCCGCTTGTCAACAGTCAGGATGAACTCCACATCAGTGAAGTTTCAACGTGATGATTTGGAGGTATCTATCGGAAAATTCTGCGGAGCTCTTCGAATTTAAATCGGCGTGGAAAATCATAGTTCAGTGGCCTGACATATTTTGAACGGCGGCGTGCCGATGCGAAATTGTCGGCGGCGGCGGCGGCGTGCCATAAACTGTCGGTGGCGGCGCACACCTCTATCTTGAATTAAAGAAACTCAGAAGCTTGTACAGTGAGAATAGCTTTCTAGTCCCAAGAACACTATTCGATTAGTGAGCATATTTAGAGCATTTGTTGTTTCTCGGCAAATCACGACTAGCAACTACGATAAGTACAGTCAATCAAGCTAACCTAAGCTAAGCTATTTAAACTATTTTTAAACCGAGAGGTTTCGTTCCAGAGTTCTGTTTTCTTAACACAGAAATCTATTTTTTTGCCAACATCCTTGGAAAACCAAATGAATTTCAATAAATGATTGAAAGCGGCTTTCAGGTTTCAACGAAGTACTTGTAGTGACAAGAATACTTAATTTAGGAGAGACAGGCATCAGAGTAGTTGAAGCCAAATTGTTTATGGTAATATATTCAGTCTTGAGTGATATTTCAACCCGTCAAGTCAAGTTGTTTTGATGGCCCAAAATGGCTTTTCCACCGCTTTGAAGGGTTCCGGTGACGAGGCTTCCCTCAAATTCAGCGGTCCCTCAAGTCACCCAACAGACGAAGATAGTCCCATCGATCAAGACGATACTACATCGAACTTCCGGCAAGGATTGGTGGCCCGCTTGATTTCCACAACGTCGTACCAATTCTCGGCGGTGTGCGACTAATGAGTATAGCTGGAGGATTGATGAAAGCTCGAGCCACTACAGTACTGCACTTCTCTTCATAAATAACTGAGGTGTCTGAATGTAGTTTCATTCGCCGCTTTCACACATCGTAATCGAAAAACCATCAATTTTTTTACCTTTATTTTGTGAATTTTGATACAGGGCCACTTGTCTGAAGAATGCTAAAAAAGGAGAAGGTTTGAAACGGATCCACCCTTTAGGGACCTTCTAAATACAAGTTTTTTTTTGTAATATGATAACAGATTGTAATTAAATAAAACAGAATCCTTAAAACTAGCACATCAGAATTAGATAAAATATTGGTCGGTAATAAAACTGTTCTAATAATCACAAGACGCTGCATTACGTGTTACACGGTTATCATCTATCCGAAATGTAGAATTGTTTGGGATCGAGCTGAGCGTTATCAGAATTTGAGCAAAAGGGATATCCTTATAGAATCTAACGAAATATTTTAAAACAGCCATGAAACAAAAATAATGTGGCTTCCGTTTTAGTGAATATCATTATACAAAAACCAACTTTGTGCATTTAAAGTCAAGCTCTCCTACGAAAGAGTGGGCGTACACGTTGATGATCATGTCGGACTCAGAACTGATGAAGCATGGGCCCGTGCAGACAGGCACTGCCGGCTTTCAAACAAGACAAGAGAATGAATAATCAATTATTTAAATTTTGCATATGCGGGTAACTTTTCCGACGGATGGATGTCGGGCTGGAAGCCCGACGATGATGATGACGGACGAACAGGAAAGGCATGTGTTTCGGAAAGGCTTCTGGTAGGTACTGCGCAAGGAAAAAATATGTTTGTTTATTAGAATGCCTATCACAAGAGCTCTTTTTTCACTGTTGAAACTACGCATGAACAATATTTTCACCTTTAGATAGACTTTTGCGCATCCTTTCAATTTGAACTGATTGAAGTCATTGTTTTCTTTCATAGTTGTTTGTTATGACAACGCATCACATTCAACAACTTCAAAAAGTTATTTGATATGACAGAGCAGGCGTGGGCTGTTTTCACCAAGGTTTCTACTTATGTTTTTTTTTTGTTTTCAATGCGGGAGAATGGAGAAAAACGACCCAACACACAAAATCACTAGTAAAACCGTTTATACTACATTTTTAAGCGAATATTACCACTACGATTCTGTCTTAGTTATTTATATTCATTATCGATGTAATAATAAGACTGAAGAGAAAAGCTGATGCTTTTCTCTAAAATTTCTCGATTTGTGATCCATGCAACTCACCAATCAATCTGCTGAGATACGGTTTGTTTCTCATGCAAATGTGGCAGTTACCCCACTTTTTGTACGTTTTGCACCAGGATCATTTAACGATAGTAAAATAGTAATTCGTAGCAGAAGATCACTGTCATGTGTAGCTAGTTTTGTAATATTAATGTCTGCACGCTGGAATGGTACGATTTTTAAGTTTATATTTCACATAACAACATAAAAAAAAATATAGAGAGCATATTGTACCATCGTTCCTTACTTTTGGTACAGTAACGATCTAGATTGGATTATTTCCGACTTTTCTCTTTTTTACAGAACAGATCTGTTGTTCCGTATGCAATTATACATGAGTATTTAGAAATTTAAAGTAAGATTGGCATGGTCAGACAGAACCGTATTACACTCGTGACGAGGTTGATTGCCAACACAGCACCAAGAGGCCTTCGGAAAGAGTCTTCCCTTCGCCCATGCTTCCAAAAAAGAGGATAAGTTTTACAGATTGCCTAATTCGATTTTACCTACATTTGAAATTTTTTGGACATGATACTTAAAATTATTCAAAATCTAATGATTATGTATTACATTTACGACGTTGTGATACTAAGCGCTATTTTTGTTTCCAACATGCAGAAATAAGACACTATTACGCATATGCCAAAAAAGGGTAAAGAAAACCGGTAAAAATAAAGCGAAATCGATGCCGTGCTTGTAAATTTTAATTCTTCCAATTAATAGTAAAAATTGCAAATTAGAACACATGAAAGTGCCAAGATTGTGTGGGAAAAAAATGAACCGATCCTTTCATCTTCTGCCAATGTGCAACTATTAGTCGAATGGGCTGCAAATTTTCTGCAGCTTTGGTCCAAAACACCCACCGACCGACCGATCCCACGTGCCGCTCGCTCGCATATAATTGGAGAGTGGAAATTGCTCTCCGATGTAGAAACATACATTCCGAACCCAGCGAGCTGTGTAAAAATTTCCAAAAAAAAAAATTGTTCACGAAAAGTGCCTTTGAACTGTTGGGTGGGAGGCGGCCACGGGTAGAAGCGCCAAAGTGGGGGTGATGGATGCAACGAAATTGGTGCCTATCCGGACCGACCGGCAGGCGTCCAGATTCCGGTCCGCTTTTTAATTGCTTTCGAGCTGCTTTGATAGTGTTTCCCTTCCGGACATTTCGTGGCCACTTTTTTACACTCTCACTCTCGCAGCACTCTTGCCGCGTGGTCCTCGATTTCGCGCCTCCGGTATTCTGTTACGGATTGGCGCTTTTGTTACAATTTACTCTGAATTTCTGTTGGCTTTGAATTTTTTTCTGTACTGTTACTGGATTTGACTTGGGAAGAGGGGATTTTTTTTCCTCTTCCATGAGTCTTCGTAGAATTGGGTTTTGCTATTTTGCATCATTAGCTGTCGGTTTGACCATGGATCTCGTTTGTTTGAAAAGTCGAAGCCATCGTCGTCGTTGCATTTTCTCGTTTCTGGGTGCAGGAATGTGACAGAGAATTAATTGAATCATTTGAATTTTAATTTGAAATTTAAATTAATTGAAATTGATTGCGGGCCATTGTGAGCGGGGATGTGGTGTTTTGCACCCTCGGGCCGTCCGTGTCCGTCTGAATGCTTCCGATTGTCTGTGCAACGATACTCCTATATAGGAGAGTTGTAGATTATTTGGAACCGTGACTCCATGCTTAGGGATGTTCTATAAAAATATATATATACAGTCTCAAGCACCAATGATGATTGTTCAGCAAATAACGGCGCGGCATTTTGACTAACTTCGAAAAAACGAAATAGGTACTTGCGAATGTTCAGCATTCGACAACGACAAGATTAAATATGGTCATAGATCACATGTAGATTGTATCTCCGGATATTGCAATTGGTTTTTTTTTTAATTATATTTTTCTCATTCTCATAAACCCTAAAATTGATGTTTAAATTCACGATCCGTTTGACGAAGCCAGAGAACAGCACTGGTTTGAGTTCCGTGGCAGCTTAGATGGGCTATCGGCGATTAGCATTCCTAGATGGGCGAAGCCTGCTCCAGTTCTCGTTTCAACTGAAATGCATAGTTTCTGCGATGCCTCGGAGAAGGCATATGGAGCCTGTATCTATATACGTACAGTTTCGACAGACGGAGTCGATTGCTGGCTGCAAAACCTAAGATGACCCCCGGCGATTCCAGAAGGCAGAAGCGCATCTCTTTACCACATCTTGAGCTCTCATCAGCCCTTCTCTCGAGTCATTTGTACAACAATACAATGTTCAAACAAGTACAGTGTTAATGAATTTTCAAAAAATAATGGAATGTTTGTACTCAGGCATGTGCTCTGATGGGTAACCATTAAGCATGACCAAACTGATGACTTCGAGGTGAACGAAGCTGATGTGAGAACCATGGCAACGCCATGTCTCGTACTGAAGGTTATCACCATCATGATGAGCTGTTTGGTATCGTTGATCAAGTTCGCCAACCTTTGGTTTCGTGAAACAGAAGACCTGTAGTAGGCATTCGAGTCGACAACGACAACATCCGAAAAGCTTTCGACGAACTCCAAACCTAAGATCCCTCAACATCATCGGTTGCATCTGGCAGTTTAATGGGTCGACCTTTCAACAAGGACCGGCATATGTTGGAGCCACTCTACAGTACGACTATGAAGTTCTCCAAATCGAAAATACTCTCACAGTAAGGTCGTCTTCAGTGTCTCGAGTCGAGTCAAGTACGAGACACTGAAGACGACCTTACTGTTGAAGTCGAAATACGTATCTGTCAAGGTACAATCAAGTGGTGGAATTAAATGGGAAGGTACTTTGATAAGTGAAGACATTCCACTAAAAACCTCAAAACAATTTTCTTAACTCTTCATAGTCTTCGTAACGCTCGGAGGCCTTTCCTTCTCGCTTTAATCACACCATCTAACCACCTTAGTGCCTTAGTGTCTTCGAGATGTAGGTAACGACGGCGTCAAGGGCGGTTTTGTTGAACTCGGGAAGGGTTGTGGGCGAGTTTCGTTAAAATTCGCGTCGAAATCCAGTCGGTGGCGTCGTAGTGCCAGTTTGGCGTTCGGTTCGGCCCAGGGGGTACCTCGGACAAAAATGCATAATGGCGGATTTTAATCAATTGGAATCGAAACTTGTTGATAGATTTTTGATTTACCGTCATCGGGGCTGACAATGGGTCTAGAATGGGTCATCGCTCTCACCGCCAAAATTTTGTCTTGAAAATAATATGCACGGCGATTAATGACTCAAATACTATTGAATCCTTCCTCCACAACCAGCACAGTGGATGGAGGGCTGAGGGGCAAAAAATCAAAAGAACATAAAGACGAATGAACAAATTTAAAAATCTTCTATGCAATATACCTGATTGAAACAAAATATTTAATGATATGTTGAGAATATGCTTCTGAACTGCTTCTGAACTAAAAGTTAGAGTCTACACGTTATGAAGCCACAGTTTGAGAGACATGAAGGACGAAAATCTCAGTTGCTCCGTTGCAAGAAGATTGGAAGCATCCTTCAACGCTTCTCAAAAGCCCCCTTAGAAGCAGGATCGGAGGACTCCTTTCAAGAGGTTTGGAAGGCTACTTTCAAAACGTTCGGAAACCTACTTTTGAAAGATTCCGAAACCTTTTGTCAGGAGGTTAGAAAGCCTACTTTCAATATGCTCGGAAACCTTTTTTCAAATGGTTCAGAAGCATCCGTTCAAGAGGTGCGAAAGCCCTCTTTTAAGAAGTCCGGAAGCCTCCTTTCAAAAGTTTCGGAATCCTCCTTTTAAGTGGTTCGTAAACCTTCTTTCAAGAGGTTGGGGAGCCTTCTTTCAGGAGGCCCAGAAGTCTTTCAAGAGGTTCGGAAACCTTCTTTGGGATGCTGTTAATCCTACTCTGAAGAGGCACGACAGCCTCCTTTCAAGAGACCCGGAAGCCTCCTCTCAAGAGGCCCAGAAGCCTCCTTTTGAGACGTTCGGAAACCTACTTTCAAGAGGTTAAGAAGCCTACTTTCAATATGCTCGGAAACCATTTTTCAAACCATGGTTCAGAAGCCTCCTTTCAAGAGACCTGGAAGCCTTCTTTCAAGAGGTGCGAAAGCCCTCTTTTAAGTAGTCCGGAAGCCTCCTTTCGAAAGGTTCGGAATCCTCCTTTTAAGAGGTTTGTAAACCTTCTTTCAAGAGCTTGGGAAGCCTACTTCCTACTACTAGGCTCGGAAGCCTCCTTTCAAGAGGCTTGGAAGCGCCCTTTCAAGAGGCTCGGAAGCGTCCTTTCAAGAGGCTCGGAAGCCTCCTTTCAAGAGGCTCGGAAGCCTCCTTTCAAGAGGTTTGTAAACTTTCTTTGTTACGTTTAAGTTTGTTAGCCACGATAAGTTTAAGAACCACTTCGCAAAGCTGTAAAAGTACGAACAAAAACATTGCAATTGGAATGCGAAAAACGCATCAACCGTCACTTCGAATGCACAGCAAGCCAACCCTGGTGAAAAAGCCTTTTCATAAAGCGGCGCGTCAGACGTCAAACCAAGACGCACACACACCACAGGAATAGCAGCACGAGAGAAAATAATCTCTTCCGGTGTCATTGCGGCGGTCTCGAAAGCAGAAGACGACCATACGTACCGTAGTGCCACAAATCAAAAATCTCCGAGACCAGTGCCGCGATCGTAAAGTTTCAGTGCGTGTTGCAACTCTCACGAACGAAAGGTATCCGTGCAGTCTGTGTCGCATGAACAGCCGGAAAACTGAAAAATAATCAGCGCCAAAAAACGTGAAATTCGCCTCGCCGTGAACAATCTCGCGGAGGAAAAGGTGTGCAGTGTTTCTCGCTTGTCAGCGCAACAGACGGATGATCATTGAACCATCCGGTAACGATTAGATCTTAGTGAGATCAACAATAAAAAGAGCCGATACATCCGGAAAAGCACGGCACGCGAGGTAAGAAAAAAGAAAGGAAATTAGATGGTTTTGTACCTAACCTAATTCTTCCCATGCAGACGAAAAAGGCGTGATATCGTCACTCACCTGAGTTTCGGAAAGGAGAATAATACCCAAAAGGCAGCTGTAATCGTTCGTCGGAAGCACGGAAGTTCGACGAACAGAAGGTAAATCCCTCCCTCGTCGAAAGCGACAAAGAATCTAATCTTTCGCAAATTCGCAGTGTCTGTCAGACGGAAAGCGGCGTTAAGAGCATCTCGGAACCAATTCACGGAGCCACGGAATCCGGGCAGCGCGAACAGAAACCCCACTGGCTGGGTAAGTTCTTTCGAAATGATTAAGAAGGCAATTATTTTGAGGGTGAACATACATCCACAGGGTTTTTATGCCGGATTTTGTTTTTGTGCCGGATCGAATTCGTCAGCCGTCGGTGCGCGATCGATGCTGTTTGGCTGGAGGAAAGGGGCGTGCTAGCCTCGACGAGGGGATCCAAGCCATCGGTGTGGCACGACTTTGAAACCGTCGAGTGGTGTATACTGGTGCAAGATTGGTGACTGTGGTGTACGGAAACATCGTCATCCCGACGAGAGGATCGACTGCCTCGGAGGTACCCCATCCAGCTACCCGGTCGTGCTGGACGGCCAGAGGGGTCCCCGGCAGAGGAGTACCGTCGGTGAGAACCTCGGGAACGGCATGCGAGAATCGCGGTGGCGAAATGACTGCCGTGCAGGTGAAGCGTAGGGGGACGCCCCGAAGCAACCGTGAGTAAGGAAGACAAATGTTAGTTTGTAAGAAAATGAAGATATAGAGAAAGGAGAAGAGAGAGATGCTTAGGAGGTAGGAAGGAAAGTGGGATCAATCCCCAAATATATGTATTAAATTGAAGATTTGTGGTTTTGCTGTTTTGTTGGTGCTTTAGCCCTCAGTCTTAGTTTCTTTTGTCCGTTTTGGTAGTTCTGCTCTACCCGCTACCGGAAGCTCGCAATATCTTTCAAGAGGTTGCGAAGCCTACTTCCTACTACTAGGCTCGGAAGCGCCCTTTCAAAAGGCTCAGGCGTCCTTTCAAGAGGCTCGGAAGCGTCCTTTCAAGAGGCTCAGGAAGCCTCCTTTCAAGAGGCTCAGAAGCCTCCTTTCAAGAGGCTCGGAAGCCTCCTTTCAAGGGCCTGGAAGCCTCCTTTCAAGAGGCTCAAGCCTCCTTTCAAGAGGCCTCAGAAGCCTCCTTTCAAGAGGCCCAAGCCTCCTTCAAGAGGCTCAGAAGCCTCCTTTCAAGAGGCCTGGAAACCTCCTTTCAAGAGGCTCGGAAGCCTCCTTTCAAGAGTCTCAGAGCCTCCTTTCAAGAGGCTCTGGAAGCCTCCTTTCAAGAGGCCTGGAAGCCTCCTTTCAAGAGGCTCAGAAGCCTCCTTTCAAGAGGCTCGAAGCCTCCTTTCAAGAGGCTCAGAAGCCTCCTTTCAAGAGGCCTGGAAGCCTCCTTTCAAGAGGCCTGAAGCCTCCTTTCAAGAGGCTCAGGCCTCCTTTCAAGAGGCCTCAAAGCCTCCTTCAAGAGGCCTCCCCTTCAAGAGGCCTGGAAGCCTCCTTTCAAGAGGCCTCAAGCCTTCTTTCAAGAGGCTCAGAGCCTCCTTTCAAGAGGCTCGGAAGCCTCCTTTCAAGAGGCTCGGAAGCCTCCTTTCAAAAGGCTCGGAAGCCTCCTTTCAAGAGGCTCGGAAGCATCCTTTCAAGAGGCTCGGAAGCCTCCTTTCAAGAGACTCGGAAGCCTCCTTTCAAGAGGCTCGCTCGCTACTGCTGTCTTTTTTGTGATGTGCTGTTCTTGATCCACTCCTTGGTATTCTGAAGGCACGCGCATTTCATCAGAATCGTATGACTGCGACTGTCGTCTCGTGCTACTCCATTATTGTCAGCTTACGTCCTTCCTCGTTCCGGAAAAGTCGAGTCAATGTGACCTCCTAGAAAGCGGTGAACGGACTATTTTATCAAAGAGGTAGGCGAGGGAAGGAGTTTCTCATCGACTCCTTGAGGACATGGTACCATCATGTCTGGCATCTGATTACTATAATTTTAACAGAAAAGCACAAGTACTCCGATTCATTACGGATGGATCATATATGACCCAAGACAAAAATCAGCTGTCAAAAATCGGTTTTAAGAGATAGAACCTTACTTTCTTCAGCAAAAATGTTCAAAATTGACTGTTTGTGATTGAATCCTCCGCCTGTTCTGCGGTGTAACAGATTTATTCAAATATCTGCAAACAGTCCTTGAATTCAGATCCTCATATTCAATTCGATCAACATGAAGATCTTCGATGATGATTTTACCGCCAAAAAATTTGTATGGTGAAGAACATCTATTAGGATCCGTAAAGTACGTCACGCAAAAAAAAACACTTTCAAAACATCACACCTTTTGTATTGATCCTCTAGAATTTTTTATTAATCGTCACGCTGCTTAGACCCCCCATCACCCGACCCCGTGAGGATGTGACGTACTTTATGAATGGCCACCTAACACAAATTTCATCAAAAATAGAAACATTTCTTAAAAAAACAGTCACCCGTTACCAGAACATCTACCAAATATTTTATCGATGAAGAAGATGGTTTAGAGTACCATAGCTATGGTAGTGTGATGATGTCTCATGGGTTTTCTTCAACCAGCACACAAGCTCAGTGACCTATGAATCACTCTGTTGGTCTTGTAGACCCCCCAGATCTGAATTCAAGAATGGTTTGGACTTTGCAGTACCGTAGATATGGAAATGTTGTATTTTTTATGTTGTATATAGTAGTGCAATAATGTCCCGTGGGGCTTCCCCAACTAACATACAAGCTCGGGACCCCATGAATCACTCTGTTGGCCTTGAAGACCTCCAATATCTGAACTCAAGAATGATTTGGAGTACCGCAGGTATTTTAAAAATGTTGTGATTTGTAAATACTGGTGTAATGATGTCCGGAACGTATGAACCACTCTGTTGATCCTGTACCGTTGATGCTCTGGTATCACTGCGATTTGATGAAAATAGTTTAATTATGTCTCAAGCAGTGTTGGTAAAAACTCAAAATCTCAAAACTCATGGATGATTCAAATCAAGCGTGAGTTGAAACGCACCCAACTCAGCACCTAAAAACTCATGGATGAGTTGAATCATCCATTTGAATCATCGTAGGTTTTCTTTTGTTCTCCTTCGTTAAAAACAGTGAAATTTGTTTGTCGCATAAAATATTAGACACTCTTTTATGTATATGCAATAAATTGCCCCCAAATTGATTTCAAATACGTTTTGAAACCAAAATGATTTTTTAGCAAATGAGTGAAATGATGCGTTTTAGCATGAAAAATTCATGCGTGATGCATTCCTTCAAAATCGCAGACGATTTCTTTCGCACGGGAGCGTTCGTTGATTGAGATTTATGAGTGATTTTACCAACACTGGTCTCAAGTAGCATTGCCAACTTCAAATTTAAACTGAGACCCTGTAAAACGCTTTGTTTATTATGTAGATCCTCAAGATCTGAACTCAAGGAAGATTTGAATCAATAAATGCAAAAAATCCACGGAATTCAAATTAATTACTAGTTTTGTTGCTGGAGCGAAAGCTTCAAAATGTCGTATCTAATAATTTATAGATTTCGAGTTGTGCCAGTATTGTACGCAGATATTTATGTCAATTTTTAAATAATGCATCGATGGGATAGGTGGGATAGGTGCAGACACCCCTATCGGGATTCTCTGAGTGAGAACGAGCGAGATGCTGGTGCCAGGCTGCCACCATTCTCGATTTGCATTTTGCTGTCCCCTCTTGTTTTGCAAAGCGCATATGTCACGCGAATAATTTCCCCAGACTGGGGGATCTTTGAACGGTCGTCGTCGCCGGTGCCGCAGACAGTTGCCTACGGACTGAACGCAACATCAGAGCTCAAACGGTTGGTATTTCAATCCCATCAGGACCCTCGAAGCAGGTGTATTATATGCAAGACCGAGGAGCCAGCGATCGAACGAGCGATGAAAAGTTCATCAAATGAATGACTATTGTGCGGGTCTTGTGTTGATGTTTGGTGCCCCAGCTCTTTGTCGGTCGTTTGTTGTGTTTTCGATTGTGGGAGGGGGTGGAAAGCGCAGTTGGTACGCATTTTGAAGTGCCCACTGCGTCTGACGACGATGACGGCCCGACTCGACGACGCGACGGAGCGATTGTCGATGGTATCGTGTTTGTTGTCAGTTTTCAAATTGAATATTATGAAATGGGGGTGTGACTGTTTCGAGAATCTTGGAATTTGAAATTCTTGAACGAATTTTGTCGATATTTATTAAGTACAAGATTATTTAAATGATTGAAATTGATGTTTGTTTGTGTCGTTTATTCAGGATTAGCACTTAGTTATCACCAGATTCAGATATAATGAGATTCAAATTCCATAAACATCATTCAGGGAAGCGGAAGGAATCGAATATATTTATTTCAATACAGCCCTTCTTTCGCACACCAATGTACCCACTTTGCTCCAAAATCCTATCTGGGCCAGGATTTACTCTAAAGAGGTCAGCACTAGATTGAATTTTCTTTTTCATCCTGACCCAATTCGGAGATATTTTCGCGAGCATGAAAGAAGCATCATCATCATCATCGCCATCGTACAAAGCCATTTACAGTCGCCCACCCATTTTCCATCGATATTTTCCCTTTTTTTTCACACTGCGAAGAAAATTGCAAACTGTGAAACGAAGCAAACTGCGGAATTCTACACAGAGCGCTACTAGCACACCCACTCGGAAATCCTTTCCGAAATTTGTTTGCGTGACGCAATCGGTGACGCTGCATGGCGCTTTCCGCTCCCTGCTTTTTTTTGCTTGAAGGGCAGTTTTTTTTCGGAACTTGAACATTCAAAAACATTTCAATCAGCATAACCCCGCTGTACCCCGCTGGTACTGAACATAGTTGCTGACGATTCGTTAGCGGCCACAGCACGGATTTAGGTGGAGAACAGACCAAATTTGCCAGCGATTTCCCGGTGGCGTAGTTAATGAGCTTCAAATTACCGCAATTTCGGTAATTGGTATTGGTATTTTTGTAATAGTGGGATTGGGTAGTGGGCTCGAGATTCACTTTCGTTATGCCTGAGGTGTCTGAGAAAAAAATTGCATTTACGAGACGAATCAATGGAATGAGCAGATGTCTACATCGTACGTCAATTTTAATCAATTCCTAGTGATTTCGGAATCCGATTTTTGATTAACATGAATTTCCAGAGAAAATTTAGAAGAAACATTTGCGACAATTTAAAGAAGAGTTTTCCGTGGAAATTCAATCTCCGATTGCTTTAATTGGGTATTTTTGAGGAATTCGTCTTACACTACTGTTGAATAATTTCAAGCTTCCTAGAGGTCTACTAGAAAAATGTGCCTTCGACAAATTTTTGGTTCGTAGCTATGGAATTAGTTTCAGTTTCATTAAACACTTCAATTCATCCCTCATCGACTTCATTTTCACAATCTTTTCCTATTGTGGTAAAGTGTGAACGTACTCCAACCATCGTGCGGGGTTTCTTTGACACTTTTTTTCGGATTCTTCAACTTTGAGTTGCTGTATCAGCTGTAAGGGTTATACGATTTCAGTAATTTTTGTATATATTTAATATGGACATGCAAAAACATTACCGCGATTGAATGAAAAATAAAAATATTTTTCATATATCAAATATTTATTCAATGAATTAGTTCTGCAAAGTATGCATTTTATTCACTTAATTCCCAATTTTGGGTGCTTGCGCAGATGATAGATAATACAGATGTAAATCAAAGGCTTGATTTATGGATATCAAAAACAACGTTTACCAAGTAAAAGTTTCAGCAACTGAAAAAAGCTTGAGATTTGCCCATGAAGATTTTTCTTGTTTTTATAAGCAGTGGTAATCTGATTTTATGGAGGGTCCATCCAAAATGGCAAAAAAATGTATTTTATCAAAATGTTGAAGTCATGATATGTTTATGAACAGCATTTGTGTTTCAAAATATTAAAAAACTTAAGTGTACAAAGTAGCCCAACGTTTCAAAAGAAGCCCCGCACGACGGTAATTCGCTCTTGATAATTGGAATTATCGTTCAAATGCATCTAAGAAAATCTGAGGTATCATATAGTTATGGTACTGTGAGCAAGGTTCAGGTTGATAAATTGACCGGTACAAATAAAATAAATAAAACATAAACGGTACAATGGACTCATTTTATCCTGTGTTATGTCAGTAGTGAACTGATCCGATTTGGCAGATGTCAACACCAGGAGAAGGAGACGGGTGCGCCTTCCAATGTCAGTGGTAAGCGTAAAGACAGAGGCGAGGCGATTATCGTCAGTACTGACGACAAGAGCTACGCCGAAGTCTTGAAGGCCATGAGAGTTAATGACAAACTCGCTGGCCTAGGAGAGGATGTCAACTGCATCCGAAGGACGCGGAGAGGCGAGATGATTCTCGTCTTGAAGCGGGATGCTGCTCAGAAGAGTACTGAGTACAAAAAGTTGACGGAGGAAGTCCTGGGCGATGGGGTTCAAGTAAGAGCCCTATGTCCAGTTTCGAACATCCAGTGCAAGGGCCTGGATGAAGTAACCGAGGCTAGAGACCTGGTCAACGCACTGAGAGATCAGTGCAATGTCGAGATCCAGGAATCTACGGTTCGGTTACGCAAAACTTCGCGGAATGCAGGTTGCCTCATTCCAAGTACCTCAGGCTGAGGCCAAAAAGGTAATGGATAAGGCTAAACTGAAAGTGGGTTGGTCGGTATGTCCGCTAAGTATAAGCCAACCGCTTCAGACCTGTTTCAGGTGTCTTGGCAACGGTCATAAGTCTTATGACTGTAAAGGACCTGATCGCAGTAAGCTATGCCGTAGGTGTGGAGCTGAAGGCCACCAAGCTCGCACCTGTCAGGCTGCACCAAGGTGTCTGATCTGTCCCCCGGTACAGACAACAGACACCTCACCGGTGTCCAGGCTTGTCCGGCCTCTAGAAGGATCCAGACACGCAGGTAACACAGCTGCAAGGCGGCTCAATTGCTGCTACAACAGTCGGTTACTGAGTGTAAAGCTGATGTAGCTTTGCTGTCCGATCCATACCGCATCCCTGCCGGTAACGGTAGTTGGATTGCGGATAAGTCTCAGATGGTGGCCATCTGGACTTGCGGGCGATATCCCATCCAGGAGATAGTATCATCACCTGATGATGAGGGTTTCGTTATAGCAAAGGTAAACGGTGTTTACTTTTGTAGCTGCTACTGTCCTACTGCTACTCCACCTGGGAGGAGTATAGTGCAGTTTACTAGGGTAGTAGATATTCTTGCAGCAAAACTAACTGGCTTAAAACCGTTAGTTGTAGCAGCCGACTTCAATGCGTGGGCAGTGGACTGGGGATCCCGGTCCACAAACGCCAGAGGTCATACCCTGCTAGAGTCGCTAGCGGTATTGAACTGCTGAATGAAGGCCAAGTGCCAACGTTCAGGGGACCGAACGGTGATTCATGCATCGATGTGACGTTCTGCAGCGCGGGATGGACGGTGGAGCCAGAATGGGAGGTTCATGAGGGGCATACCTCCAGCGATCATCAGGAAATTCGTTTTATGATCCGGTATACCCCCGTAGCAACCACAAGGCGGATCGGCAAAGCCGATCTAGGATGGCGCACCTCGCAGTTCAACCCAGAACTCTTGGAGGAATCACTACGATGGGAGACGCGAACAACGGGATTAAGTGGCGACGAGTTAATCGATGTACTAACCCGTGCATGCGATGTGACGATGCCTAGGAGGACCAAACCTCCCGGAAACCGGCAACCTGTGTACTGGTGGACTGACACAATTGCAGACCTTCGTAGAACCTGTCTTCGAGCAAAGAGAAGGCTGCGACGTGCCAGAACAGACGCTGATAAGGTCGAGAGACGCAGGGTGTTCCAGACAGCGAGCAGAGCTCTGAACTACGAGATCAAATGTAGTAAGAGAGCCTGCTTCGAGCGGCTGTGCAGGATGGCAAACGACAATCCATGGGGAGATGCATACAGGATGGTGATGGCTAGGACCAATACCACGCCACCTGAGAAATCTCCGGGATGTTGGCCAAAATAGTCGACGGGTTGTTTCCGAGGCATGAATCATCGAACTGGCCCGCTACACCGTACGAGTCAGTTGACGTGGTACCGCTAGTGACTAACGAAGAGCTTATCGTAGCCGCAAGAAAACTTAAGCTCAATAAGGCGCCAGGCCCGGATGGTATTCCAAACCTGGCCCTTAAACACGCCATTCTTGCCAATCCAGATATGTTCAGGAGCTGCCTCCAGAGATGCATGGACGAAGGAAACTTCCCAGATCGATGGAAACGGCAGAAATTGGTGCTATTACCGAAGCCTGGCAAACAGCCGGGGGATCCTTCGGCATACAGACCAATTTGCCTACTCGACACAGCTGGAAAGCTGCTAGAGAGGGTCATTCTGAATAGATTGTCGGCTTATACAGAGTGTGCTGGTGGCTTATCTAGCAACCATTATGGAATCTATGACAAAAGGTCGAAAGACAAAAGGTCGAAGGGACAAAAGGTCGAAAGACAAAAGGTCGAAATGACAAAAGGTCGAAAGGACAAAAAGTCGAAAAGACAAAACGTCGAAAGGGACAGAAGGTCGAAAGGACAAAAGGTCGAAAGGGACAAAAGGTCGAAAGAGACAAAAGGTCGAAAGGGACAAAAGGTCGAAAAGTACAAAAAGTCGAAAAGAACAAAAGATCGATCAAGAACAAGATGATAACAAGTTGAGTGTATTCCAAAGGAATTTGTGATGCATTTCAACTTCAAGCGGAAGTAATACACTTATCTCATCAATCAAAGTTGAAGAATGAGCAATTTTCAAAGAAGGAGTAATTACTATGAATATGAAACAATATTATGAATATCTAGATAGTTCTGTTAGAGATAAAAAGATTATTGATTTAAGAAATAAATTAAACTTGTTTTGTGCGAGATTGATTCTGTCTGTCTTGGTTTCTTGTCTATTTTGGCCATTTGTCCCTTTCGAACTTTTGTTCTTTTCGACCTTTTGTCTCTTTCGACCTTTTGTCACGTTCGACGTTTTGTTCTATCGTTAGCGTTAGCGTTGTTACGGTATACTTCGTAGATTGGACACTAGTGATACTCATGTTTCTTATGGAATCCTTATCCAGATTGCTATCGGAAATCAAGGTGGGGAATTACCCTTGATTCCAATCTAAGACAAAAATGGCATAAGCATGAGGATTACTACTCCCGGCCACGCCCATCTTTACCGTAACTAGGGATAGGAAAGGAAATGTTGATGTAGAACTTACTTAACGAGAGGCCCCCGACTTGGCGACGCCCTCATAAGTTTTACGGAGTTGGTGGTTGGGTAGGGTAAGGTAGGTCATGGAGGTTTGCCTCAAGCTGGCTATTCGACCCACAGACTATCTGTTTTTATTTAAACTCTTGCCAGCCAGCTGTCGAAAGAGTATGCTAATATCGATTTTATTTACAGTTTATTCTTTAAATAATTTACAGGCGATTTCTTAACCTCAATCTATCAACAACTATCCGTTGAACAAATCTAAATTTACCAAATTTGTACTTTCTGCTCAGTGAGCAAAACGATTCTTCTAGGTTCATTGAATACAAAAATCAAACCATGCCTTTCAAAGATAATTATAATAAACATTTTACAAAGTTTTATTTGAAGTATTTTCGCGATTTTTGATATAAAATTCAATAGCTCTGTGACGTAAACGGCCTAAATGCACCACCAAAAAAAAAATGCATTGATACTTCGGCGGTACACTAATCGAAGAAAACTGACGAAAAACTACTCAGAAGAATGCTAAGGACTCCCTACAAACTTCTTTGATTCTACTGGAACCATTCGGTTAAATTCACGAAAATGTTTAAAATAAAACTAAAATGAAGGACACGCCAAGTTTAAATGAAATCACAGAATCATGATTCAAAATGTTTTTCAATGTAAGCAAAAAACTACATTACAGTGCTTACAGGTACAGAAGAATGACGTGATTTAATTTCGGAAATCCAAGAAAACATTGTTACGGTGGCCAGGTTCAATTGAACTTAAGTTGTTTGAACAAACAAATCTCTGAACCATGCCGAACCCTTCTCAGTTCATATCTATTGAAGCTCCAAATGAATATTTAGCCGCATGTGTCTAAGTGCCTACCGAACTATAGTGAAATTACTAAGTGATGATATGGCGGGTAAACCTTATCTAAATTTAACATCTATGCAACTTTTTTGATATGAGAATAATTCTAACAGTGCCTGAAACCAACAGCTTCAATGAATGAAGATCAATTCTTTTTCCATGAAAGTTGTTGGTTTAGATCACTTTCACAGTATATGGGCAATATCATTGCGAAAATAGCAATAGCGATAAGTTGGAAAGCGCTCACCGAAATCCAGTTGATGCTTTTGTCCAGTTAATCGATGGATAATCTCCCAATCTTCTCTTCTAGTGCTTGTTCCAGATTCCGACTAGTGCATGCCTGTTCCAGCTCTCTCCTGCACAGACAAGTGTAACCTTTAACACTAAACATTGCTTCCTAGGCTGACTACATTGGCGAGGGCGACTCGCACATCCGGTCCTTTACGATTTTTAGCAAGTTCTTCTTGTGCTGCCTAGGCGCAACGCCGGTAAGGATTACTTAGTTGTTGTTGGTTCTTAGTTGCTTTTTTTGGTTGTTGATTCCGCCAATTTCGGTGCCGTTTAGGCATAGACATTGAAGAGATTTCTGGTCGTGTTTTGCTTTGCAGAATCGTGGTGTTTCTTTGTTCAGGAAAAAAACATCATTTTAAATTCAGAAAACACAATAATTAATATATATAATATATATAATATATATAATAATAAACACGTTTTGTTCTATCGACCATTTTTCTCTTTTGACCTTTTGTTCTTTTCGACGTTTTGTCTCTTTCGACCTTTTGTCACATTCGACGTTTTGTCCTTTCGACCTTTTGTCCTTTTCGACCATTAGTCCCTTCGACCTTTTGTCTTTCGACATTTTGTCTTTCGACCTTTTGTCCTTTCGACCTTTTGTCTTTCGACCTTTTGTCACTAACCCACCAGTATGGCTTCCGTAAGGGCCGTTCTACCATCGAAGCAATTCGAGCGGTAACGGATACGGCCAAGATAGCGAGAGGTTTAAACAGAAGAGGTATTAGGTACTGCGCGTTGATTACACTTGATGTAAAAAACGCGTTTAACAATGCTAGCTGGGCAGCAATTGCTGACTCCCTGCACCGATTGAGAGTTCCGGATTACCTGTGCAGGATACTGAAAAGCTATTTTCAGAATAGGGTGCTGTTATACGACACTGATGCTGGTCAAAAGTCGATCGTAGTGTCCGCGGGTGTTCCACAGGGATCGATCCTTGGACCGGTTCTGTGGAATATTATGTACGATGGAGTATTACGCCTAAGTCTCCCGGCCGGTGTGAAAATAGAAGGCTTCGCGGATGACGTAATGCTGAGGTAACAGGAGACACTCTCGACGAAGTCGAACTGAAGGCTTCATACGCGATTGGCAGAGTGGAGGAATGGCTCAACTCGAGGCAGTTGTCCCTTGCACATCACAAGACGGAAGTCGTGGTAGTGCATAACCGTCATGGGTTGCAACAGGCGAGAATAAGAGTAGGGACCTGCACAGTTAACTCCGTGAGGTCTCTCAAGCATCTGGGCGTGATGATCGATGATAAGCTCAATTTTACGAGCCACGTCGATTATGCATGTCAGCGGGCTTCATTGGCGATAAAATCTTTATCACGAATGATGTCCAACAGATCGGCGGTGCATAGTCAAGTGCGTAGGCTGATAGCTGGCGTAGCATTGTCTATCATCCGTTATGGCGTGCCGGCATGGGCCGTAGCACTAAAAGCCGAGTACAATGTAAACAAATTGATCAGAGTACACCGGCTGATGTGTTTACGTGTCGCGAGCGCATATCGCACCATATCATATGAGGCGGTGTGCGTTATAGCTGGAATGATGCCGATCGACATACTCTTAGAGGAGGATGTGGAGTGCTACAACGAAAGGGACTCGGTGCAAGTGCGACGTATCAAGAGAGCAGCTTCGTTGCTTAAATGGCAAAGAGCATGGGACACCGCAGTCAAAGGTCGTTGGACCCACAGACTGATTCCAGATGTGTCCAACTGGGTTGATAGGAAGCATGGTCAAGTCAACTTCCACCTAACACAGGTGTTGTCTGAACATGGCTGCTTTAAGAAATTCCTACACAGGTTTGGCTTCGCAGATTCTGCGGAGTGTCCTGAATGTGTAGGTGAGGTAGAATCGGCAGAGCATGTGATGTTCGCATGCCCGCGATTCGAGATAGAACGTAATGCCATGCTGCTTATTAGTGGTATGGATACAACCCCAACCTCGTCGAGAGGATGTGCCGGGAGGAAGCTATATGGAATGCGGTGAACACGGCATCTCGACAGATTATGTCGAAACTGCAGCGGTGGTGGCGTCTTGAACAAAACCAACGTGTGCAGTAAGGGCACCTGTGATGCAGTGAACACTTTGCTCATCCCGACAACCAACATGTCGTGGGTGGGCTGCGGGGACCTCAGTATGTAGATATAGAGGTCATTGCGGTTCACGCGCGGTGGTTGTTGTCAGGTGCTCGTCTCCAACGTGAGATTATGATACGGACCGTTAGGTTACTATCATAGCTTGCGATCGACAGGTGGTGAGGTAGCCACCCTTGAAGTCGATGTTGTGTGTATTGACGTCAAGTGCGTTAGCATAGGCGTGAGCGTTCTCAATAGTCCCCCCCTGATGTATTGCTTAATTGCGGGCCGGGGGTACGGACTGGCGAAAGGGTTTTGGTTTTAGTGGGTCGGGTAAGAGTTACATGACATACCCATCCCCACACTACCTGAGTACCTCCTCAGGTGTCTGGTTGCAGATTTCCGTTTACCCTTGCTCAAGAAAAAAAAAAAAAAAAAAAAAAAAGATGTCAACACCATTCATCTTTGCTGGCTCAGTGGAAGCTAAATATCTTTCGCCCGTTTTAGTAGAAACAAAAAGTTGCATCACCAGATTTAAGGATGTGTACCTCCATGTACCTCCCGACTTTGTAACAAGAGTTCTGAGTTGCTCGCACATTTTTTGCTGAATTTCACGGTTTGATCAAATTACCATCGTGTGACAGGCAGTCATTATCAGTAACACTGGATAACTCGAATTTTGAGTAGGTCACGCTTAGCGTGTACTTTATTGAATCGATTCTTCGCCTTCACTATGATCTGGATCTCTTCTCATTGTTCAATTTTGAGCAATGATAAAAAGAACTCCATAGATGAAGTAGACACTATTAAAGATTACAAACAAGACCTTAGGACGAAAGAATGGAAAGATTCGTTTTATAGCTAATCCTCCAGATTACGAGCATTTACGAGGCATTTGACGTGATACCATATGAAATGAAAACAAGCTGAGTGAACTTTGACATCAAGATACTCTTGATCATGTCTGGATAAGCTATTTTTATTTCAAAAAGCTATTTTAAGCTATTTTTATTTCAAAAATGCTGAATAATTTCATACTTATAATTTTAGTTGCCTATAAATAATAAGTATATACACCAAGTTTTTGTTTTTCAAGTTACAAAAAATTCTGATATCTCAACGAAATAAATTTAGTTTGCAATATTTTCAAAATACAGATACTGGTCAATAGTTAGAGTAATGTAATTGACATGTAAATACTATATCAAGGAAAATAACATATAGAAAAATCTGATCCTCTGTGGAAATCTGGCAGAAAATTTTGTTTTACCTTTTTACCTTTTTTACAGTGCTACCTTTTCTTGATGTTCGTAATGAATTGCAGTACAGTTTAGGAACTTACCTGAAAATAAACAAGAAGAAATGTCGAAATATTAGTATGCACATATGAAATCTTAATGGATATGAACAAAAAAACTAAAAGTTTAAAATTCGGGGCAACTTTCTCATCATCAGCCTATTCGAATTTGATTTTTAAAAGCATGAGCAGATGACCGTGCATTTCGTACTTGCTACCCAGTGATCGACCAGAACAATCGCAATTGCACAGGGAACCAATGGATGGAAACATGGGACTTGCTCTCCAACCTCAATGTGCACAGTCCGAGAGCTCTAGTATTTTGGATGATCAATAACAGCGCTGGCTACGTCCTCATGGTCATCGGGGATGGGAAAGAATTGATGATGCAGTTACTCGCCCACTGCAAGCCGAGAACACCTCTGCACTCGTAACGAGTTCCTGCGGAATTTTATTGGAATCTGGGGGTTAGGTTTTTTATGGCAGAGGTTCGTCTTGGTTAACGGGTTGCCAATGTGATAGTAATGAAAGGGAGGTGTATTCTAATTGGATGCCGAAACGAGCTTTTTCTCTCATTTTGAATTCTAATAGTTATCTGTTAGAACTAATCAAGTTGTTGGTTTAGGAAACGGTACGAAAGCCCAGTTCTGGTGATTGCTAGAACATGAAAAATATATGGAAAGATACAAAGTAGGAAGTATGGAACGGGCCTGTGATTGAACCCACGACCTCCTGCGTATGAGGCAGAAGTGGTAGCCATATGACCACCAAGCCCGTTGCTTTCACAAAGTTTTCGAATTGGATTTTCAAGTTACCAAACCACTGATTAGTACAATTCGTTCGAAGATCGACAATGATTGTTTTTTTTTTATTTGAATCCACTCACTACGGAGTGTCCACTCGATTTTCTTCACAATCACAAGGGCTGTGGTCACAGATTGTTCCGAGAACATTGAGGATCGTAGTCACAGTGCGAAGATCGCCGTCACAGCCTTCACCTCTCGTTTTTGGTGACACGGGAACGACTAAAATAAAAAATCCTCCTGAAAAATTCGAAATTTTCCATAAATAAATAGGAAATTGCCAATCAAGAAGTCAGGGTATGAGCAATAAATGAATATAAAAGTTTCACAAATAGGGCCTTTACAAATATTGAATTTAAATTATGTTCTACTGGTCTCTAACAGATAAAGGGGGAGGAAGGCCGCTGGGTGCGGGAGGGAGGGGGTGTGGGGTGGTTGGTGTTTGAAGAGTGGTATAATGAAAAAAAAAATATTTAAAAAAAAAATCAAAAGACTGTTTTGAAAATCCTCAAAATCATCCAAATTTTTTGTGCCCCCGAAAAAAATTATTTTTGGGAAAAAAATCCTAAGGGGAGGGAGAAACCTTATTCGGTCTTTAATATTGGTATCGGCCTTATGCAAAATTTCCATAAACAATTAAAAAATTTCCACAAAAAAAAATTGAAATTATAAAATAAGAATTTTTTATAACGCAATCAAAATGTTCCTTGGAAAAAAATAAAAATTTCCATAAATCAATCAAAATTAGCAAATTACAAAATTTTCAACAAAATTAAAAATTTTTTCCATAAAAAATTAAATATTTCCACGAAAAAATCAATAAAAAGCAATAAAAATATTAAAAATTTCCATAAAGAAATATGAAAGAAAGCAATAGAACTGAGCAATTTTCCATAGATGACCCCTTCTCTAAAAGCGTTCAAAGTTCATGGAAAATTTCATCAGATTTGTTGTATTTTATTTTGGATTTTTTTGTTTATTTTTTGGTTTGTTCTTTATTGATTTTTTTGGATTTTTATTTATTTTTTTGGGAAAAAAATATTGCCCGTTGCATCAATTTTTAGACTCTGGCGCAACTTCGTTTTGCTTTGAATTTTGAGCGTCCAGATCCAAAAATAATTTTTAAATAAATAAATGAATAAATGAATAAATGAATAAATGAATAAATGAAATAATGAATAGATCAACAGGATCAAGGGGGAGGAACGCTGCTGGGTGCGGGGGGGATCTGGTTGGGGGTGGTTGTGCATTGGTATAATAAAAAAATATTAAAATAAAAAAAAATCAGAAGAATGTTTTGGAAATCCTCAAAATCATTCAAATTTTTTGTGCCTCCGAAAAATATTATTTTTGGGTAAAAAATCCGAAGGGTATTCAACAAAAATTGCAATTATAAAATAAGAATTTTCCATAAAGCAATCAAAATGTTCCTCGGAAAAAAAATTAAAATTTCCATAAATATATCAAAATTAGCAAACAATTACATAATTTTCCACAAAATAATATTTTTCTCCTCACAAAAATAAAATCTTTCCTCGAAAAGATCAATAAAGAGTAATACGGAAATGTAAAAATCTCCATAAATAAATATAAAAAGCAATAAAACTGAGCAATTTTCCATAGATGACCCCTTCTTTAAAAGCGTTCAACGTTCATGGAAAAGTTCGTCCGATTTGCTGTATTTTATTTCGGATTTTTTTTTTAATTTTTTGTTTTGGTCTTTTTTTTTTTTTTGGGAAAAAATAATGTGTAGAAAATATTGTAATTGTTTACTGCGAAATGATCAAAGATCCAAAAATAATGATTAAATAAATAAATGAATAAATGAATAAATGAATAAATGAATAAATGAATAAATGAATAAATGAATAAATGAATAAATGAATAAATGAATAAATGAATAAATGAATAAATGAATAAATGAATAAATGAATAAATGAATAAATGAATAAATGAATAAATGAATAAATGAATAAATGAATAAATGAATAAATGAATAAATGAATAAATGAATAAATGAATAAATGAATAAATGAATAAATGAATAAATGAATAAATGAATAAATGAATAAATGAATAAATGAATAAATGAATAAATGAATAAATAAATGAATAAATGAATAAATGAATAAATCAATAAATGAATAAATGAATGAATGAATAAATGAATAAATTAATAAATGAATAAATAAATAAATGAATAAAACACACACAACACAGTTCGAAAAAAAATGTTTTTTATTTTATTTTGAGAGGACATTTTTCTACATTTCCCGATACTTAATTGTGTATGTCTGTGGAAAGTTAAGCCGATAGATTTTTTTTTATTTTGTGGCACCTCACAGCTTTAAAAAATATTGCTGGGACGAGAACCAATTGATTTTTGGACGATTTTTGTTTTTATTGTTTTTATCAACTTCGAATATTATGCATGGTCTCGTTTATCTTGGTACGAAATATATCATTTCTAGCACTAGCACATAAGCTTGAAATCAAGCGAAATTTAAATATGAATTTAAATTTAAATTTAAATTTCCTAATCAGAGTGTTGGCAATCTATAGAAAATATTTCAAAATGTTTTGAGAGACATGATGTTTCCGATTAATGACTGTCTGGAATCCTGTAGTGCAAAGGCAGAACCATACACCGTAGACATTTCTGAAGTCCAAATATAACAATTTTTTTCCAAGTTTGTTTATTTGGCAGGCTCAGGCGTGAATAACACTTTACGGAGCCATGTTTCTTATAATATATACAATCAATGTCATTTTTTTTAGTTGGTAAGAGAGGGGAAGGAGCCAGCGTACTCGTGGTGACTTAAAGTTAGTTTACAATATTTAAGGATGGGCGGGCTTAGGATTCGGGATCAGGGAATTTTGGCTGCTCATCCGGGCATTTGGCGTAAGGGAATATGTGGCGTGTCGTCGTGCTCGAGGATTGGTTCGGCTGGAAGCGTCTTCCGGATGGCCTGAGTAACGCAGATCTACGGAATATAGAGACAGAGACAGTACAAAAAAAAACTTTGACAGAAGAAAAACAAAACCAAAAATTAGATTTTGATGTTAGAATCACAAATTAAGCTATAAATGGCCTGCATATAGACCGCATCACGACCCCCCAAAACACCTCGAATTGCCCTGAAGGGTTGTTTACCTTGGGCCACTAGGGTATCCAATAGTCGCTCTCTGGAGGCCTAATATTACAATTTAGACATCACATGCGTAATCTTTGCTTATGTATGCCATGTTTCATAATAAAGTAGAACGTTCGATCTTAGTTGAATTTCGAAACATTTCGCAAAATCTGGAAGGCAGCTTCCGTCGTCCGGATTCGCGCTCCCATGTCGATACCAATTCCTCCATCCGGAGTTATCAGGCTGTCAAAATAGTGAAAGCTTTCGGTCTCTGCACCGCCTGACTGGCTATTGCAAATTTGAGCCTATGTTCTCGTTAACATTTAATGACCTGGTCCTCCTGACGTCGATGGTGAGATCCACCGCAAAGGAGTATGCGGTCAGGTCGCTGAGCCCATTCCGCATAACAGAGCGTCGTAGTACTAATATGGAGTATCAGCATCATCATCACCAGCCGAATCAAAGAGCAGCCCTTGGCATTGTACACGACCAATCGCATCCACCATGATCTTATTGATTACGCTAAGAAGAAACGGTGGGGGTAAAATGCATCCTCGCCAAATGGGTCAGACATAGCTCCGAAATACAGGACCTCGCTAGTAATACTCGTATCGCGCTTATATGAGGCCGGTGATCCTATCTGAAAATCTCTTGCATTTCAAGGCGCCATACAGACCCTCGTTATTCAGACAATGGGACATTCCACCACTAGCGGAGACAGAAGCGGGGAACCACACGATGCAATCATACCCTTTTCTTAGTGGCTATTGTTGTTGTTGCGCCAAGCAGTGCTTTACCAAATAGCAGTTGCTGGTGCCGCCAGGATGATAGAGAACGGGACAATATGTTGCAGAGCACCCTCTCCGATAGTCGAAAGACTTCGGGAGCCTATTTGAATTATAGCTTCGGATGGATGATTCTTGAAGAAGCTGTTAAAATTGTTCGAACAAATATTTCTGCAGTCCAAGTCGATGAGTCCATCAACGCTCACGTCATCCAGTAATCGTGAGACACCGCAGAGTAGGCAATAATCTCCGGTTACTGCGCTCTTCCCCTTACCGGCCAGTAAGTCCACCCATGCTAGCCTGTCCCGTCTGTAGTAGTGCCAGAATCCTCTTTTCAGAGATACATACCAGGATTCGTTTTCTACTGCTCTGGTTCTTTCGGTTAGATCGCAGCTTTTGTTCTAAATTTTCCGTTGGTTTGCATCAGTCTTCAAAATATTCATTGTCATGAAACCTGTCTATACCCTTTTTCAGGCTATGTACTTCGAATGGAAAATCTTTGTTGTGCCGATTAAAACAAAATGGTAAAGCACGACTACCGATGAAAACAGTAAACAGTAAACTGTTGCTTATCAAGGCCCTAAGGTTCATTTGTTATCACATAGTCCTATTCATTTTGATTTTGAAAAACGTCAAATTGAAATTCGTTCCGAAACAAAGGAATATCGACTTCAGCTATTGTTCTTGTTCAGTATTGACAGCGGCATCGGTATCAAGGACATTCTTCATTATCCACTATCCAGTAAAAACCAAAAAACTATGCCGCCACCTTCAAAAATATGCCACTCTTCAGTCATTCGGAAATCAAACCGCGCAAGGATAATTGAAATCGCACTGATCGAATTCTCACCACCGTATACAACAGATCGTAAGATCTACTTACTCGACCGTGTTAGCGAAAAGGAGCAGAAATCACCTATATTGCAGCCCACAAATGGCGGATAGTGGTTGATATACGCGCTCATATTAGATGTTGGGTTACAGTTGGTGGGCTCTCTTTGCACAATAAAGTGTAAAGGTATATCTGTCGAAAGGAAACATAGCCTAAGTGTGACGAAGTGAAAAGTATTGGAGCTGACTCCCATAAATACAAGAAAGTGAGGTACAAACTAATCCGCAAATATTTTTTTTTGAGTCCTAAAAATTGAAAATATATTCTAATCAGAACCTAGGGGAAAAAGTGCTCTCCATCGAAACATGATTTGATAGCGTGGTAACGACGGCCATGGCGGCTTCGCAAAGCTCTGTGTGAGTTTTTTATGCGAATCATGCAGTGCTTGAGACATTTTATGTATAATCCTGATAGTTCTACTTCTACCATTATCAGCTGCGGCTCAAACGGTAAGTAAGCACATCCGCTTCCGATTTTAGACATAAAACCTTTCGGAAGCGTCATTTTCTGTAGCTGTTAAAGGACCAGACGATAGTTTCAGCTTGTGAATTCAATTCCAAGTATCCTTTATGTAGTTTAAGTTAGTAGAAATGTGACGAAATGCAAACACAAAGGTGAGCAACCATGCGTCTCCATGCTCATAAGTGCTGTTTGTACCAAGATGAATACACCACTAAGTGTTCCAATCTGCCAAATACACGATTCAGCCATCTTGGATTTTAGTATGGGAGAGCCAGTGAGTTTGTTTACGTAGGGGAACTGTTCCGTTTTCCATCTCACTGAACACATATTCATCTCATCGCGAAACAAAGAAATACGGCACCAATTTCGTCGCTTCTTTTTGCTAACATGCGTGCTCACTGCTGGAAAAAAAATACAAAAATGATAAACAAATCAAATACCTTTTCATTGCTTTGTTTTTCGTGGGACCAATATCGGAGCTATGAGATGAATTCCAGGAGCAGTAACCCTATTACACTGAAACATTAATCTTTCACCCCGCCTTCTTTTCATCCAGAAATTTGGCAAATTGAAACACTTGTCATAAGACGAGTTTGTACAATCCCATTTATTTCCACCACTTTTGTACTTTGACAGATACGTATTTCAACCTCAACATTAAGTTCGTCTTCAGTGTCTCGTACTTGACTCGACTCAAGTCAGTCAGTCAGTTGAGTCAAGTACGAGCCACTGAAGACGACCTTACTGTTGAGATCTAAATACGTATCTGTCAAGGTACAATCAAGTGGTGGAATCAAATGGAATTGTACAAACTTGTCTTATGACAAGTGAAGACATTCCACTAAAAAGCTCAGAATAATTTTATTAACAAAATTGAAACACCTGAGTGTGCCATGAATTTATTGCATAATATCCGTTACCGATATCCATCTTATTGATCTTACGTCTCATGTGGCTCTCAATACGCAACCGCGCCAACGCGGCATGATTTGAATTGACCGTCAGAAGGCCATGACTTACAACACGCAAAGTAACAAGTTATTCCCCTGATTAGCTACGAAACACACGTAAGTACTATTTTGTCCCCGATAATTACCCGAGCACAGACAAATAAACATAACACTCTTCAAATTTCCATCGTTCACTGATTTACTGCTCAATTCAAATAATCATTAGTTGGCCAATCGATCACTCGTGGCGCGCGCTTATTTTTTGCTCGAGCCTGACGTCTACTCACTACCGCTGTCTGGTTCGTGATTTGCCCAACTTACTGAAATCAACAGATGTCGTTAGAGTTTGAACGACGACGAATTTGATGAGTAAATGTTCAATGTGTTATGTCTGTTTGTCTGTGACCCGAGCAAAGCTTGAGAGC
Organism: Armigeres subalbatus; assembly: GCF_024139115.2. Classification (NCBI taxonomy): domain Eukaryota; kingdom Metazoa; phylum Arthropoda; class Insecta; order Diptera; family Culicidae; genus Armigeres; species Armigeres subalbatus. The sequence goes on from NC_085140.1 coordinate 79,997,886, forward strand.
AAAACGATAACTCGTTTTGATGTTGTGAAATCGCCGGTTATGATTACCTAATTTGATATCTTTTTGGTCGTTTCAACGGTTAAAATAACAAAACGTGTAGCAGAAATAACTTACTGTTGCATCACATCGAAAACAATCGGTGTAGACGAAAATAGCTCAATAATATCAAATGTGATAAGATAGGAAAATGATATTTGGACCTGAGTGATGCCATAAACAGAATTACAAAACATGATATGGACTTGATTGATATAAGAGATTAAGAAACAGGCAACAATATCAAAATTTTGCCCGAAAATATCGCTTAAATATCAAGATATGCTATGGATAAGAACAAACTCATGATATTGATCACTTCTGACAAAGTGCATAACTTGATCTTCTTATGATATTTATGAGCAAAGTGGCCTGGTCTAAGTGAGAATTACTCATATGCAGGGTTTCAACTTTTCGTTTCAGTGAGACCAAAGCAAGCGTTTTTCAGGCCAAGGGAGAATTTTTTTCGTGGTTTATGTTGAGGATCATCTTTCACCCATGAATCTTTTCTCTAGAATTTGCCTTGGAAGATAAACGAAAATCTTGCCTATTAGATGAAAATCCTTTTTCTTTCCATCACTTTTACCTCTCACTCACTTCTCGCGAAAATTATCACAGAACAATTACAAAATTGTATGGCCGCGCCGGGATTCGAACCCAGAATAGTAACAATAATAGCCGTAGGGATGTGCTTACGCTAGCCACATCACCACGCTATCTGTATGAAAGCATTAAGTTATTTGTTCCACATAAGCTACTACCATTTGAATTGATGATGCCACGAAAAGCTTCGAATATAAAAGAAAAAGAGCAAACCAACGTTTGGCGGCAATCGAAGTGATGATGATGATGATGATGATGATAATACTACCATCTATTGTAGCAAGGCACCTGCCGATAGCACTGGCCATATCTGACAAACGATTTGATCATGATTATGCTATTGTTTGTATTTCATCAGACTCCTGTATGAAGGGCCAAAAATAGGTGGGGTGGTTACATAAGCAAAGACGCTTATGCGAATCCACGGAAGAATAGAGAATCTCCTTCCAGAAGAAAGTTCGTACATGCAATATTTTAATCTAGCCTTCGTTTCCCAGATTGACTCAATAGATGGGGAGGAGAGCCCACCCTTTATCCACGAAATGTTAACAATAGGAAGTTGGCGATTCCACTCTTCCTATCCAAATCGCTTCAATCGGGTGCCCTGATGGTTCTTTATTAATCATATGCGTTTAATATAATTTATCAATATATACAATGGAATTTTCTCACCTCATTTCTGTCCGAAAAAACTGCAGCTTCCTCGTTTGACTTGAATGGGCGAGGTCCTTTCTTGAATATCAGTATGTTTTGAAATGAAATTACTTTCAACGGTATAATTCTTGAATCCTTAAAAGAGGTGATGGGAAAAAAGGAAAGGCAGTATCAAAAATAACAAATATGGTATTATTTTTTAAATACCGAAATGGACCATCATTTCGCACATTGTGAAACACAGCAAATTCACAAATATCGAAAAATCGAATAAAAAACTAAATACTAATTGAACCATGTAAAAATGTTATCATATGAGACCATTTAAATGACTCATAAAGCATAGTGCACGTAGAAAAATAGGATAAATCCAAATGACACCAAATACAAATAAATGAATGAATTGTATAGTCTGTTTAGAGGTCGAGCTTCATGACATTGTTGAGAGGTGAAACATATTCCTACTTGTTGGATTCCATATCTGTATCACCTATGTCGAAAAGAATGCAAAAAATAATATTTTTTCGAAAGTCAAATATTCCAAAATTTAAAAAATCTGCTGATCATTATTGTCTCCAACATCGTTTGGAAAGCCAAAAATGTTTGAACGAGGAAATAAAAAAAAAAGAAACATGTTAGCAAAGTCATCTTGCAGGAGGATCAGCATTATAGATGAATTTTTAAGATATATAATAAATAATACAAGCCAATTTTACTCCATTTTATTTCAATAATACAACTCCATTTCAATAATACAACTGATGCTTATTTTTGGCTAATTCTTAATTTTAAATCTTTTAAAGAAACATGTTTCTGCAATAAGTACAATCATATGAATGTTTATTACAGTCATTTAAAAGGACCACCATTCATTAATTTTGTATATTGAAGTCAACATTTTTATTACACATAAAACATGACAGAAACCATAATGGCAGTTTATTGTTTAATGAAGAATTCCGCACTTTAGTTTGTTATATCGATTTAAATTAATGATGTTGTTTGCTTCGTTTTCATGATGGAATAATATGTGTACAATAAATCTTAAGTCGATAAATAGACCAATGCAAGATCTTGATCTAACCTCACTTATTTGACAGTTCACAGAGCTTGTTTACAAGGTGTTAGAAGAAAAATCGATGAGGAGAAAATTAAAATTCATATTTTTAGTTTAGAATTGCTGCGATCCGAATATTTCAATGATATTCTTTGCATTCAGCATGAAATCAATCGCAAAGGACATCTACATGCGAATAAAATGACGAAACAATTTTATCGGAAGCTTCGCCAGAGGCTAAGTCCCGGTGAAAAAGCTCTGTGAACTGTCAACCTACGTCATCATGCACTGGTCTATTGAGATTCAATATACATATTGACATATGCCAATCAATACTCATCAGTGTGGAATAGCTCCATCTTTTCATAAATATTGGAACTATAGTTTTGTTTCAACTATTCTCAATCGCATAAAAAAGCATGCCTTAGGCATGCCATTCATGCCTCAAGATTATTGAGCTTTTCAAGGTTTCATACGAAACTTTACAATTTTTAAAAATACATTAAGCTACTAAATACTAAACTAGAGTACGAGAAAGGTAAAAAAAAATCAAACTTTTTAAATTTCCCGAATCCCAACAACCAAAATATACATATATATATATATATATATATATATATATATATATATATATATACAATAAATTAAATTTTTATCTGCCCATTAAAATGCCGCTCTCAACAAAAATCCTATTAAACAATTGGTACCTATGCAAGTTAAGATTGCAATCGTTGAAATAAGAGACCATGAGGAATAAATGTCATTCGTGATTTGTGGAACCTCTGAACCAATAAATGACACAGTCCCCAAAGCAAGTGATGAAGAATATGATATAAAGTGCTCATTCAATTCTAATGGATACAGAGTATTCTCCGGCAGCAAGGGCTCAATTCCGAACAAGCCCTTTAAAAAGCAGTAATAGCAAAATTAGTATACTTTTCGATGAAAATTATCCATACTGAATAAAGTTCCGTAAAAGTAAATTAAGGTTTAAGTTTAGTTAGTTAGTATGACCGGATATTTAAAAGATGTTTTCTAAGAAAGAGAATAAAATAAATTAAATTATACTTAATAATTTTCATCTCAAGATGTCCAAATTTTGAAGCCTTGTACGATTGATTTGAATATTTCCTCTGTGTGAACTGGTTGAAGACGAAACTATCCGCGAAGCCTTCGGTGTCTCCTGTGGAACAAACCCTGATGACTTATTTTAATTACTTCCCCTGCAGTACTGGTCCGGCAATTGTTGGGGCACGATGGAAGGAGCGAGAGTAACAACTGGAGGGCTGTGGCAACATACAAGGTCGCAGTTGACGACAATGCATCAATCATAGAATTGGTGAATCATATTATATGTTGATGAGGCAGCTTAAGGTCTTTCTGCTTTCTTTTTAGAACTGGAGCATTTCGGATATCGGGGTATGGGTTTGTATTTCAATTAAGTATTTTCTTCAGTTGGAAACAAGAATAAGTTAACGCAGCTGTCCAGGCGCAATGATTGCTGCGATCTCCACGTTTTGCGGCAATCGAAGTGAGCGAAAAATGGTTATCACTCTCCAGGCTGTTTTTCTTTCCCGAAAAGCGATTTCTCCCTGAAAATTTTGGTGAGGGAGCATCCTGTGCTCCTGAGATTGAGTGAGCATTACGAACCCTGCTCATATGCAAACGTATTGAGTGACGTGATTGGCGACAAATTGAAGCCGATAGGAGCAAAAATGCGAAAAGTACGTTTTCCCATACTAATCTCCATATAAATTTTAAACGCCGCGATGCGGAAAGCGAGGACGTAACCAATCAAGCTCATCTTTTGCATAGTTTATTGGGGTCCAAAAAACGAGTTATAAAAACCTTGATCTCACTTGATTGTATGAAGCTTGCGTTTTTCTAAACAACTGTGCCCCACTCGTATAAATATGTTATTCATTATACTCTTTTTCTTCAAACTTCTTCGATAACTGCAAATTCTAATAAAATCTTGCTAAAATATTTGTACTCAATAATTAAAGGGTTCTTCTTCTTCTTATCTTCTTCTTATTGGCATTACATCCCCATACTGGGACTAGGGATGAATCGATACAAGTAAATACTCGATACTTTTGATTCGATTCCAAGTACTTTTGGAATCGATACTTTTATACCGATACCAAGTAAGTATCGAATTGAAGTAGTTGAATCAATTGAGTACTCAATTCAAAATCTATTAAATATTATAAACTTAAATAGAAACTAGAAACACTCGTATTTTTCGTAAGAATCTTTTAAATGTTAGTATTTAAATCGAATAAATACGTTCAAGTATTTATTTTTTTGCTACGAACATTATTTTAAGCTTTTAGTGTAATGTATTGTCATAAGACGAGTACTATTTCATTTAATGTAGTGGATACTTTATTGTACCTAAGTCGAGTCAAGAACGAGACACTGAAGACGGCCTTACTGTTGAGGTCGAAATACGTATCTGTCAAAGGTACAATAAAGTAGTGGAATTAAATTAAATAGTACTCGTCTTATGACAATTATTTTTTGCTGTTCAACACTTATTTGTGACCGATCCTTTCCGAATTTCTTTAAAGTCGATAATGAATTACGCAAATATATTGGGTAATATTGGATCTGCACTAATATTTGCAGTTGTTTTCTAAATATTCAGAATTTTACGTCTATATGAACATGAATTAAAATATACGGCAACTATAAATATAAGGATTTAAATAACAATTCACTTACATCTAAAATTTGTTCGCTTTTTACACACTATCGAGATAAGTTAATTATAAAATCGATGGACAAATAGTAATGGAAAGTGCTTAAACCTTCCACTATTCAGTGTTTCATCCAATATAATTATGAATTATGAATGACTACTTGTGAGTGGCAAAATAAATTTACTTCGAATTGATTAGTACTCATATGATACAAGTAGATATCGATACTTTTAATTCGATGCTTTAGTGGTATCGATACTTTTAATCGATACTACTTAAAAGTAAAAGTATCGATACCTTAGTGGTATCGTTTCATCCCAAACTGGGACAGAGCCGCCTCGCAGCTTAGTGTTCATTGAGCACTTCCACAGTTATTAACTGCGAGGTTTCTAAGCCAGGTTACCATTTTTGCATTTGTATATCATGAGGCTAGCACGATGATACTTTTATGCCCAGGGAAGTCGAGACAATTTCCAATCCGAAAATTGACTAGACCGGCACCGGGAATCGAACCCAGCCACCCTCAGCATGGTCTTGCTTTGTAGCCGCGCGTTTTACCGCACGGCTAATTAAAGGGTTTTCAACTCAAATTTATATTTTGCATTGTTCTTTCTTGCTAATTTTCGAACATTCCATCGGCAAATTAGTTTGTGTCACAAGAAGTTTTTTTTTTCAATGTTGTTTTCAATTTCGTGCTTGCCTTGCTAATTTTATCATTTCCTGGAACAATACGGACTAACCACCAGGGAACTATAGGCAGGTAAATGCTCACGTTGGCACCAAGCGAGATTCCGCCGCATGTTACCGCGTCGCCATGGGTTTGGTATAGCCTCGTTTTTTTGCGGAACGGAGGGTTGCGAGCGTTGCTCATGTCGTGCACTCCCCAAAGGGCAATGAAAACCCGGTTCCCGGGAAAAGAACATGCATGAAACAATTGGACGAACACAGAACCATTCACGCTGCAATCGACACAGAAACAATAGCATCGCAGTGGAACGAAGCAGATGGGAACAACAACGCACGTCGATTTGCTCCCAGGAACCGAGCGGTCGTCGGTGGAGTGCACCTTGTTGTGAATGGAAGGCGGGGTGGCGCCAGCACGAGGTGCGGAATATGACAATTATCGTTCCCATTCAAAATTCCTAATTAAAGTTGCCAAGTTTCGATGACAGTTCGCATGGGAAGGGGCTGTGGCGTGACGTCCCCGTCCCGGAGGAATAATGCCACCACCATTTGCGTTGGGTATGTCGTTACCGAAATTGCGACTTGGAGAACAGTTCGGCTTATCGGCTTCGGTCCGGGTTCCGCTATGGTCTATTCCGCACCCCTCGAAATAGTCCGGGCGGGAGTTGCGTTGGGTTCCGAAAACTAAACGCGCCCGTAATCGCAAAATGAACAAGCCCGGACAAGCTGGTGGTGGTCTGTATGATTCTAATTAAAACGGCAAGTTTAATGATAAAAGTTATAATTTTATTGTGCTGTTCTGATATATTTTATGGTGATATGGTGAATGAAATGACTTTATTGCACAACTTCACCCTGCTATTGCACGAGGCGATGATTTGGGTTTCCTCCGTTTTATGAACCCAAGACAACGACGGCGGCGACACTTTCCAGAGTGGCAGCAAATGTGACAAAATAAGGAGTTTAATCATCGAATCAGTAAAAAAAAATCGAATTACAATAATTTTTCTATTTATGTTATGATCTGTGCATTCAAATTTGTAAATTTCTGAATCGATGGTAATTCTAATAAAACTGCTTTGTATTAGTCTATAGTATTACAAGAAGCATTTTAAATTTTTCTGATATTGTAACACACCATTCAGAAGGGTGATGTCACTGCGCCTTTGGATGGCACAGATTTATGGGACACATGGCTAAACGACGAAGCTCCCATGTTTGAGATTATGGCCGGGAAAACGGGACCAGCAATGTGCCGTCGACAACGGCGATGATGATGATGATGACGATGAAAGTGACTTTCGAAATGGTGTGGAACATGAGAGGCATTAAAGTTTATAATTTCTGCACGCAACTTTCGCTACACCAACATTGATATGCCGCTACTACTGCTGGCTGCTGGTTGTCTCACGGGGGTCCCGGGCCCAGACAGACGGGCAAAGTTGTTTAATGTTTATGGTGCCATGCTATGGGCGGTGTTCTGAATGGCATTCGCTGTTGGGCTCAAACGGGTGCGAAATGTTTCGTGTTCGAAGAATGCGATGAGAAATGACTGAAATGAATGCAATCAATTAAGCGTCTATCGCACGACATAATCGTTTTTATTGGAGGATCTCGTGACATTTGGAGGTTGCCGCATGCGAAGAAAGCAAGTTGATTAAAGTTGAGCATCAGCAGAAAGCTTTCCGAAGCAACTGTCGTCATTACAAGTTTTTCGGATTCAGAATAGCAACGAGCAATGTCCGGATGTCGTGCCGAAGTGAGATTTTATGTTTTATTATGATTTATTGACAAGTGAATCTACCACATAATCATTGACCAACTTAATTCTTAAAAGTTCTAAATCCTTTTTATAATATGTATTTAGGAAGATTAATATCAATAATATGTGCAACATGTCAATTTTCGCCATCGAACATTTCTTTATGATAAACATCAACATCGTGTCTTGAACAGGCTGTAAATCGTTAAAAAAAGTCTCTTATATTTCAATTTTCTTATTCTTAGATACATAGATACAGACATTATAAGTTTTTGAAACAATGACCCATCCTCACTCTTATTTTGGTCAATTGTCATCCCGATAACGATGTTCATAATCTTTTAAACTCTTTATTTATGATTTGTAATGTTTGTTCCATTGTTTGTCATATCATAAATCATGTTCGTTAAGTCAGATAACAACACCGAGAACAATACAAATGAATCCAGAAACGGGATCCCGTAATCCATCCGGCTCAACCGCAGACTTGCCCCCATCTTCCGTCCAACCAAAAACCCATCGAATGTCATCGCCCCGAGCTCAATTTCCGGCAATCGCGAAAGCGTGACATTTCCTCGACAACTGGGATGGACACTACCGGCCACGATGACGATGTCCGAAGCAATTTGCTCGCTATTTTCACGGAGATCAACGTGTTTTCTGCACGCCTCGCTTGATGTTGTGGTAGGAGGGAAGAACTTCCACTCATATCGTGTCAAGGACTGGACGGGAATTTTGAGGCGACACTATTCCGGGTCAGCAGAATGTTCGCCGCTCCGAGGAAAGGAAGTGGCTGCGAAATCATCAGGCTTCACTCGAGGTCGTAATATGCGTTGCTTGTGGGCCGGTTGTGCAAACCGAATCGATTCACTTTTGGTGTGATTGGGATTTCGTTTGAACTAGTGGTTAGATGCGCGGCTACAAAGCAGGACGATGCAGACTGTGTACGAATGCAAAAATGGTAACTTGGTTCACAAATTTCTCACATCTAAACTATGAAGTGGTTATCAAACACTAAGCGGCGAGGTGGCACAAAAGAGAGAGAAAGAGCGCGAATCCAAAAGGCTTCGTTCGGATGCCCAAAAGTATTCCTATTAGAAGACCAAAACAACCGAAACCCGGAAAGATTCCGTTAGGAATTCCTAAAAGATTCCGTTTGAAAGCCCATGCGGAAATCCAAATATAATCCATTTGTAAGCTCAAAAGGATTAGGTTCGGAAGTTCGAAAAAATCCGTTCAGGAATACAAAAGAATTCCGATTGGAGTCCCAGAATAGTGCCATTAGACTCTTCCAGGCTTCCAAATGAAATTATTTCGAAAATCTGAACAGAATCCAATAAGGATTCTGTTAGAAAACCGAAAATAATTCTGATCGAAAGCCGTTTAGAAGTTTTAGAAGAATTTTCGTTTAGCGTTTAGAAGCGAAGCGATTAGAAGATTCTGTGCGGAAGTCCAAAAAAATTACCTTTTTATTCCCAAAAGTATTCTTTCTTTTTTCTTTTTTGATATTTATTAGAATGATTTCTTTCTTTTTGGCTAGAGTTCATCACTCCAAAAGTTTTCTGTTCAGAAACCCAAAATGATTTCATTTTAAAATCCAAAACGATTCTTTAAACGAAATATTGTTGGGCTTCCGAATGGAATACTTTGGGTTTTTGAATGAACGTGTTTTGGGATTCATAACGGTTTTTTTTTTTGCTTCCGGGAAGAATAAAAAAATATAGCTTTTGAAATCCCATGAAGATTCCGTTCGGGATCTCAAAATTATTCCATTTAGAGGCCCAAACGGGTTTCGTTCGGAAGTCCAACAAATTCCCGAAAAAATCTGAAAAATGTCCGTTCAAAACATCTAAAGAATTCCGTTCCGAATCCAAAAAAAGTCCGTTCAAAATCCAACAGGATTACGTTTGGAAGCTCAAAACGATTTTGTTCGGAAACCTACCAAAAACCGTTTCGGAAATCTAAAACCTTTTTCCAGAAACCCAAAAGAAATAATGCCGTTCAGAACAACATGAGGCTTCTGTACGGAAGCCCAAGAGGGTTTCGTCTAGAATTCCAAAAGGATGACGATCGGTAGCCCAAATGGATTTCGTTCATCGAAACCCAAAAGGATATTATTCGGAAGTCCAAATAAGTTTCGATCAAAACCTCAAAAGTATTCCGTTCAGAACTCAAAAAACTCCCTTCAAAAACTCAGAAATGATCCGCTCGAGAGCCCAAAATGACGACATAAGGAAACTCACAAGGATTCAGATTGGAAAAACTTATTCAGAAGCTCAAAAGGAATCCATTCGTAAGCCAAACAGTAATCCGTTTGGAAACCCAAGGGATTCTTTCATATGCTCAAAAGGATTCCGTTCGGAAGTTAAAAAAAAACCATTCAGGAACCTAAAAAGTTTTCTTTCGAAAATAAAAAATAAAAATAAAACAGAAGCATAAAGGGATTGCGTTGAGAATCCTAAAGGTTTCTGTACAAAAATTCAAAAGAATTCTGCTCGAGAGTCTAAAAAATCCTAAGCCTGTATCATTCGGAAGCCCAAAAAATAATTGTTGAGGCCCAAAAGGATTCCGTTCGCAAGAGAACTCCGTTTGTAAGTCTAACAGAATTCCGTTCAGAAGCCCAAAACCTCCATTCAGCAGTCCGAAAGGATTCCGTTCGGAAGTCTAAAAAGTCATTTCAAAGGCCCAAAAGAATTCCATTCGTAATTCCAAAATGATGTCATAAGGAAACTCAACTGGATTTCAAATGGAAGCTCAAAAAGGCCATTCAGAAGACCAAAAGTATTCCTTTTTGGAAGTCAAAAATATGCATTCAACAGCCCAAAAGAATTCCATGCGGAGGTCCAAAAATATTTCATTCGGAAGCTCAAAAGGATTGCGTTCGGAAGTCCGAAAAATCCATTCAGAATCATAAAACAATTGTGATCGGGAGCCCAAAATTAATCCGTTCGAAAGCCCAAAAGGATTTCCCGAAGGATTCGGAAGACCGCTTGAATGTCCAGAAAATCAATTTAGAAGCCCAAACAGATTCCGTTCATAAACCCAAAATGATGACGAACTTCAAAACAATTTTGTTAGAAAGCCCAAAACATTTCCGCATTCAAAGTCAAAATATTCCGTTTGAAAATCCAAAGAATCTGATCGAAAATCAAAAATATTCCGTTCAAAAACCAAAATAATTTTTTTCGGAAGTCCAAAAAATTCCAATCGAAAAGTCCGTTGGAAACCCAAAAAGATTTCCGTTCATAAACTCATCAATTTAGACGATAAGAAACTCAGAATGATCTCTTCAACAATCTCAAAAAATCCATTTATAAGCCCAAAAGGATTGCGTTCGCAATTCTATAAAGTTATTTCAGACGCTTTCTATAAAGTTATTTCAGATCTAAGAAGAATTCCGTTCGCAAAGGATTTCATTCTGAAGCCCATAAGGAATAAACTCGAAACTCAAAAGGTTTCCGTTCGAAGACCTAAAAGATTTCCGCACTGAAGTCCGAAAAATCCTTCCTAAATTTCAATTTTGTTAGAAAGCCCAAAATATTTCCGCAAGCAAGGTCAAAATATTCCAATCGAAAATCCAAAAGGAATCCGATCGAAATTCATAAAAATTCCGTTCTGAAGCCCAAAAAGATTTCGTTCAGAAACCTAAAACGATTCCGATGTCCACAAAATCCATTCAGAAGCACAAAAGGATTCCGTTCGAAAGCTCAAAAAAATACATTCCAAAAGAAATAAATTCGGAATCCTAAAGTGATTTCGTCTGGAAACCCAAGGGGATTCCGTTTGGATGCCCAAAAGAAATTCGTTAGGAAGCCTAAAACATTTCCGTTCGGAAGGATAAAATATTTCGTTTGAAAATCCAAAAGGAATCTGATCGAAACCCATCAGGATTCCGTTGGGAAGCCCAAAAAGGTTCCGCCTAGAAGCCTAAAATGATTTTGGTCGGAAATCCAAAAAAACACATCCGGAGTATCAAAAGGATTCCGTTCGGATGTCCAGAAAATCCTTTCAAAAACCCAAAACGATGACGTTAGGAAACTCAAAGGGATCCGTTCCGGAACCTCAGAAAATCTATTCATAAGCCATAAAGAATTCCGTTCGATATTTTAAAAAGTCTTTTCAGGCGACTAAAAGGATTCCGTTTGTAAACCCAAAAAATACATTCTGAAGCCCATAAGGAATACATTCGGAACCCTTAAATGAGTTCGTTCGGAAACCCAAATAGATTCCGTTTGGAGACACAAAAGATTTCAGCTCTGAAGTCCAAACATTCTTCCACAATCTCAAAAAAATTTCATTAGAAAGCAGAAAACATTTCCAAACGAAAGACCTCCGTTCGAAAATCCAAAAGAAATCTGATCACAACCCAAAAGGATTCCGTTGAAAAGCCCAAAAAGATTCCGTTCGGAAACCCAAATAGATTCCGTTTGGAGACACAAAAGATTTCAGCTCTGAAGTCCAAACATTCTTCCACAATCTCAAAAAAATTTCATTAGAAAGCAGAAAACATTTCCAAACGAAAGACCTCCGTTCGAAAATCCAAAAGAAATCTGATCACAACCCAAAAGGATTCCGTTGAAAAGCCCAAAAAGATTCCGTTCAGAAACCTAAAATGGTTTTGCTCGGAAGTCCAAGAATCAATTTCCGATTCGAAACTCAAAAGTATTCTTTTTGGGAAACCAACATGATTCCGTTCGTAAACCCACAAATAATCCGTTAGGAACCCCCCAAAAAGATTCCGTTTAAAAGCACAAAAAATCTATTCAGATGCCAAAAAGGATTCCGTTCGGACATCCAAAAAGTCCTTTCAGAAGCCTAATCGGGCTTCTTTTGGATGTCCAAAAGGGGTAAAACAGGGCTCCTATTGGATATCCAAAAAATGACTGCCCAGAAGTCCCAATTTCTTTTTGGAAGCCCAAGAGAATTTCGCCCTACAGAATTCCGTTCGGAAATCCAAAAAAATCCTTTTGCTAAAAAGGATTGCATTCGAAAACCCTAAACGATGATGTTAGGAAATTCAGAATTCCGTTCGGAATTCTAGAAAATGTTTTTTAGATGCCTAAAAGGATTCCGTTCGAAATAAAACAAAAAGGATTCCATCTGAAGCCTAGAAGGAATAAATTCGGAATCCTAACCCAACAAACAATTTCAACTGAATAAGCTTTATGAATAAGGTTTTTAGCTGAAAAAGATTATTTTTGGTCATTTAAGCCTTTTTTCTCCTTCAAAGTTTGTTGGGAAAATGATTTCGTTCGGAAACCCAAAAGTATTCCGTTCGGAAGCTCTGTTTGTGTGACGACTGTTTCTTTTGTATTTTAGTAAGAACGGCTACTCGGTCTAAATTGAGTAAAACATTTTCCCCCTGAGGAAGACACAATCTCCGTGTCGAAACGTTGGGTAAATAACATACTCGTTTTACTAAATTTAGACTGAGTAGCCGTTTTTACTAAAATTTAAAAAAAATGGTTTCAGCTCTGAAGTCCAAAAAATCTTTCCAGAATTTCAAAAGAATTTCGTTAGAAAGCCCAAAACATTTCCGTTCGGAAGATCAAAATATTCCTTTTGGACATCCAAAAGGAATCTGATTGAAACCCAAAAAGGATTCCTTTTAGAAACCAAAAACGATTTAGTTCGGAAACCCAAAAAAAAAATTGTTCGGAAGTTAGAAAAGATTCCAATTGAAAATCAAAAAAAATGTCCGTTCAAAACCCAAAAAGAATTCTGTTCATAAGCTCAACAGTATTCCGCCAGCAGAGAAGAAATCCGTTCAGAAACCCAAAAGGATTCCGTTGTGAAACCCAAAAAGATTCCTTTTGGAAGACCAAAAATTTCAATAAAATGCCAAAACGGATTCCATTCGGAAACCCAAAAAATCCAAAAGGCTGCTTTCAGGAGTCTAGAAGGATTCCGTTCGGAAGCCCAATAGGATTTCGTTAAGAAGCTCAAAAGGATCTGCTTGGGAGTTCCAAAGAAATCCTTTCGGAGGCACAGTAAGATCCGTTCGGAAGCCTAATTCTGCTTAGAAACCCAGATATATTTCGTTCGAAAGCCCAGAAGGATTCCGTTCAGAAACCCAAAGGGATTCCTAAATAGGAAGGCTCTGTTCGAAAGCCCAATCCCATTCCGTTCAGAACCCCAAAAGTATTTTGTTCGGAAACCCAAAATGATTTTGTTCGGAAACCCAAAAGGCTTCTCCTCGATAACCCAAAAAGAATTCCGTTTAAAAGTCCAAAAGGAATCCATTCGGAGACCCAAATGAATTCCGTTCGAAAATCCAAAACGATTCCGTTCGAAAACCCAAATGGATTCCAAGTAAACTTCGATCGGAAGTCCAGAAGTATTCCGTTGAGAACCAAAAACAATTCCGATCGAAACCCAAAAGTATTCCGTCAGTAAGCCCAACAGGATTCTGAAACCTAAAATAATCCCGTTCGAAAGCACCAAAAATTTCGACCGGAAACCCACGGGGATTTCATTTGGAAGTCCTAGAGGTCCGTTGATTCCTTTCGGAAAACCTAAATAACTCTTTTCGGATGCCCAAGAAGATTTCGTTCAAAAGTCCAAAAAGTCCTATGAGAAGCCCTAAAGAATTCCGTTCGAAAGTCCAAAATAATTGCGTTTCGAAGCCCAAAGGACTCCGAACGGAAACCCAGAAAATTCGCGGAAGCCCAAAACGATCCCAATTTACGAAAGTCCAAAAAGAGTCCCTTTAGAAAATATTCCGCTCGTAAGCCCAACAGAATTCCGTTCTCATATCAAAAATAATTCCGCTCGAAAACCCAAAAACGTTCCATTCGGAAATCCCAAAAATTCGGTCAGAAGCCCAAAAGGACCGTTCGGATGCCCAAGAGATTTCTGTTCGGAAGTCCAAAAAATTCATTCATAAGCCTGAAAGAATTACCTTACAATGCCCAAAATAATTCCGTTTGGAAGCCCAAAGGTATTTTGCTCGAAAGCCCAAAAGCAATCTGTTCGGAAACCCAAAAAGTTTCCATTCGGAAGTTCAAACAAAATTTGTTCAGGAGTATAAAATAATTTCGTTTGTAAGCCCAAAATTATTCCGATCGGAATACCAAAAAAATCCTCAGAGGTCAAAAAGGAATCCGTTCAAAAATCAAAAAAAAAAAAAAATCCACTCACTTGACCAAAAAGATTCTGTTTAAAAGACCAAAAGGTTCTTATTTGGAGCCTCAAAGGGATTCCGTTCGAAAGCCCAAATGAATTCCTCCGGAGATCCTAAACGATTCCTTTCGAAACCTCGAAAGGGTTCTGTACGGAAGTTCAAAGGAACCCGGAACAATTTCGTTCAAAACCCCAAAAGGTTTCTTTTCGTATGTCCGAAAAGATTCCGTTTCTTGGTAAAAAAAATCAATTCAAAACCCTAAAATGATTCTGTTTGGATGTTCAAGAAGTCCTATTAGAAGCCCAGAAGAATTCCGTTTCGGAAGCCCAGAAAGTTCAAAACTTCCCCAAATAATTCAGTTCCAAAAGAATTCCGTTTGGAAGCCTAAACAGACTCTTCTCGGATACCTAAAACGAATTTGTTTTGAGCTTAGCTTAGCTTAGCTTAGACTGACTGTACATATCAATGGTTGCTACTCCGTGATTGATCAGAACTGGTGCAAATTGCACTACGATCCAAGTGAATAGTGGTTGGGATTTACCAACTATTCTCGGAGTGCACGTTTCAGCAGCTCGCAAATGTTGATCAATAAGGGCGCCGGCCAAGTCCTTACAGTCAGTTGGGAAAGGGAGGGAATGTGAGTGTGTGGTAATTGTTGCTACTAGAGACCGAGAATACCTCTGCATCTCCACATTTACCACGGGAAGGAAGTAGTGTTAGTTGGGTGGGGTAATCAGTAACATAGATTGGGATTCACCATGGAAAGTGATGTGACCTATGAAACTTCTACACAGCAGTATTAGCATTTCCTTAATTTGTTCAATTGTTCATTCTTCGCGAGAATAAACAATCAATCGCTCAAAGTGAGCGATTGTTCATTTGAATTTCGGATTAGGCGCCCGCGTTATCATTTTATTAACGTAAGAAAAGTAAAAAAGAAACGGAATTAAAATTGAAAATAATTGATAGTAATCGAAAGCTAATGTTATTCAGCAACCCTTATTTTATCTCTATTTGACGTTAAGTAAGAATGTAAATTTACGTTCATTTTACATGTCGTTTATTTTGCATTACTTTCGCGCGCGTGTGTGTGTCACTTGCCTTGACCAGTATACCGTAATCAGGATCTCACTGGTATTAATCCTGATGTGCCGGTCGGCACTCGTGTTGGGCTTGTGCGCTTTGAGCGGCACACGGTCGCTTCCCAGTCTACATTAAATCGCACATGGTGCAATACAAGATGCTAAATTGGAGACGATATACATACATATTGTGTGGAAAAGTACCTCTATCGCCTGCACTTCAGCATCCTACACGACACCATATACGTTCATGTGTTGACTGGGTTTGATAGGGCCTGCTTATGGACACATGCAGCTTTTTGTAGAGGTTTAACAGAGCCCACTGTCAAACCCCACCACATCCTAGGCAGGCCCCTAACTCGCAGTGGCCATGGGGAGGGGTCGTCAAGCCCTTGGACATAGTCCTTGCTGCCCCTTACCTAAAACGAATTTGTTTTGAGAGTCAAAAAAAAAAATCCGTTCGTAAACCCAAAAGTGAATTCGGAGGTCCTAAAAAATCCGTTCTGAAACACTAAAGAATTTCATTCGTAAGTTCAAAAAATCCATTTAGAATCTCAAAACAATTGCGGTCGAAAGTCTGAACATATTTCGTTCTCAACACACTCAGTTCAGCTCGGCTTTTTTCATTCATTTGCCGAGATCCGCACAGTCGAGCGCTCGGTTTGAGACTTTCTGCTGATATATAAGCTGAAAAACTAATTTGTTTACTGCGGTACTCAGGAGAACCGCCGTAATCATACGTCTATTTAGCCGATATTTCAGCAAACGAACTTACCGTGATTTGAACAGCCGAGATCGGTGAAACAATTTAAGTGTGAAACCAAAAAGTATTCCGTTCGAAAGCCAAGAGGGAATACCTTTCGGAAGTCCAAAGGTTCAATTCAGAAGCCCAAAAGTTTTCTTGTGGGAACCCAAAAATATTCCATTCGGAAGACCAAAAGGATTCCTGACGAAGCTCAAAAACATTCCGTTCGTAAGTTCAAAAAATACTATTCAGAAGCCAAGAAGAATTTCGTTCTGGAACTGAAAAGTATTCCATTTGAAAACCCAAAATTATTCGGATCGAAGTTCCGAATATCAAAAAAATCGCTCGGAAGTACAACAGTGATCCGTTCAAAGTTAGAAAAAATCCTTTCAAAAGCCCAAAACATTCCGTTCGAAAGTCGTTCAGGAAGAACTTCGTTCAGAAACCCAAAAGTATTCCACTCGGCAGCAGAAAAAAATCCGTTCGGATCTTTTGAGCTCCCAAGCGAAATTCTTTCTTTTAGGCTTCCAAATGGAATAATTTTGGGATTCCGAACGGAGTAGCTTTCAGCTTCAAAACGAAATTTCTTTTGGCTGTGTAAAGAGGAATAGCTGTTTGGTCGAGTACCGTTTAGCTAAATGCCATTTGACCGAAGGCCACTATGCCGAAAATTGTAAATAAACTATTTGGCCAAACGAACCATTAGGCGAAAGTCATTTTGCCGAACAGGTTATTCAGCCGAATAGGTCGTTCGGCCGAATGTGTCATTTGACGTGTCACTGTGAAAAGTGAGAAATAGGAAGTGATTGATTAGTGAGAAGAGAGGCGTTTCCTTTCTCACTTAACCTATCTCATTTTACGCAGTGAGAAGTGATAAATGAGAAATGAGGGGTGAGTAGTTTTACGTTCAACTTCTCACTTCGCAATACTCACTTTTACAGTGAGAAGCTAGGGATGGGGAGTGAGAAGTGAGTAGTGAGATGACTGTGAAAAGTGAAAAGTGCGAAGTGAGAAGTGGAACGTCTTACATCTCACTTCTCATTTCTTACTTTTCACTGTAAAAAGTGAGTCATGCGGAGCGGGTGGTGAGAAGTCTCATTACTCACTTCGCACTTCTAATTTTTTACAGTGAAAAGTAAATGAGGAGTGAGAAGTGAGAAATCTTGCACTACTCATTTTTCACAGAACCCAAGTAACACCAAGCATTACAATATTGCACATATATCATAAACCGACATGCTAAATGCTGGTTGCATTAGATCAGTTTTAATGATGTAAGGTTGCATTTATTTATCAACTGTCAGACAACGATACTCGAAATCAGCATTACGAACGCAGCGATGCATTACAGATACTTCATTTGAACATGTCAAATGTAATGAACCACTAATTCTATCTTATAAGTGCCCTTTTCCACTTTAAGTCAACTTTACGGGCTGTATTTTTTACAAGAATATATAGCTTCATGGTGACTTGGGTAGTGAGAGGTGAGACATCTATTTTTAATTATTTTTTATTAGAGTGATTTTTTCATTATTAGAAGTTTATCACTTCGAGACATCTCACACCTTGCTTCTCACTCTTCGAAGGACCTATTCGGCCAAATGACATGTTCTGCCGAATGACATATTCAGCCAAATATCCTATTTGGCCAAATGTCCTATTAGGCCAAATGTCCTATTCGGTCCAGTGTCCTATTCAGTCAAATGTCCTATTCGTTCAAATGTCCTATTAAGAAAAATGTCCTGTTCAGCCAAATGTCCTATTCGAGCAAATGTGCTTAAGAGGTGAGCCAGCCTAGGGCTAAAAACCTCCCAAATAAATATTAAAAAATTTCCTACTCGGTCAAATATCCTATTCGGCCAAACATCTTATAAGGCCAAATGTCCTATTCGGCAATATGACCTATTCGACCAAATGACCTATTCGTCCGGATGATCCGTTCGGCCAAATGACATTCAGCTGGAAGGGTTTCAGTCTAACTGTTTGTTCGGCCTAGGGGCATTCGGCCAAATGGCTTTCGGCCGAATGAATTTCGGCCAAACGACCCTTCTTCCTATAGGACAAAGATTGAAATGTTAGATCTTGAATCGTGAGATCTTTCAACGAACCCTGGCTCGTGAGCTGCGGAAGGTCGACATGAACGTAGCAGCACTCATGATGGCCTGAATTTGGGAACCAAACACACTCAACCGTACTCTCACTTCTCAAAGGCGTGCTTTTTGTTTTGACAGCCGATGGATGCAAGAACTGCTCATATTGATAGTGAATAGCTATTCGGTCTGAGTGTAGTAGCGTTCGGCTTTGTCCCACAAACTTAGAGGATAATACACGACTGAATGTAGGAGGTTGAGCCGTATTTATCACATTACCGCAAGGGTACCATAATGGTAGAGCACCCATCTAGTGCACTAGGAGATGTGGGTTCGATTCCCTCCGGTAGGCAATGGATATTTTTTTAAAATATTATTTTCTCCTGGACACATGTTTTCGGTCTTCAGTAACGTTTTCTACATAGGAAACGTAAAACGAAAATCGATAATCTAAACCGACAACATTAGGGGCAGCCAGGTGGAAATATTACTTCGTGGATTGGTTGAACGTTGAATGAAAAGCTGTGTTAAGAAACAGAATGAACATAGTCGACGACGACCATGCTGTGGAACCACCAACGAAGGTAAGAAACTGTAAAAATGCTCCTGACTGAGTATGGTTGATAACTCCTTAAACGGTGAATACGAGGGAGGTTTCCGAGATGTTTAGCCTGCTGATAATTCTTGATAAATTCCGGGAGTACAACTTGAAGATTAACCATCTGTTCATTGATTTCAAAGCAGCATTTCATTAATTGAAAATTTGGTTTTCCGGCGAAACTGATCAGGCTGATACGTGCAAAGCTTGATGACTCGAAATCAAGTATTCGGATTGTAAATGAAGTGTCAACCTCGATTGTTACCTTAGGTGGATTTAAGCAGCGGGTGCGATGGTTGATCTGGCGTGTAGAGAAACGGCACTATCATCATGTGTACAAACAAGAAAATTTTGTGAATCGCATTAAATACGACAGACTGCAGATTCCAATATCTTTTTCTAAAGAAGAGTAATAACTAGGATTCATTTAACAAAAACAAGCCTCCGGTAGTGATGGCCTACGCCCTCTGCAGGAAAACCTGGGTCGGAATAGTATCCGTGCTCAACGGAAGAGATAACCTGAGTTCATTCCGCGTCTAGGTACCAAGCTATGCACGATGATGAAGCATACAAACAACCTGAATCACAACGATTGCGGTAGCACGGGAAGCAAAAAACAGAATCCCACCACAGGCAACGACTACGACGCACAGATTCGACATCTTTTCGGTTTCGAGCCCTTTCGTTACTGGCGAACCCAAATGCTGTCTGCCTGGTGGGGATTTAACGCAGATTTGGTCTGATTGCTTAATGGAAGAATGCTGTGGTTGTTTGCCGCAACACGGCCGACATACCGCGCCGTTGCGTAACATCGTTGCCGGTGGCTTTGAGAAGTTTTGCACTTCATCGCTGGAAATTCGCTATCGGGAGTGGTAAGTATCGGTTTCAACGAACTTGTAAAATTTGTGGGAGTTGGCAGAGGGATTTAGGGGATTTATATACCTACTTCCAGTTCAATGTCTTTCCCACGGGGAACAATTCTGCCAACGGAGCGTCAGCCATTCGGCAGTGAACTCTCCAACGTAATGAAAATGAGTGATGTGTGCGGTCTAATTCTGTTTAGCGTTTCTGTTTAGTGGAGGCTCGCAAGTCCACGCCGGAAAACTTTCAAATGCTCGAGCTGTTGACTTCCGCTCATGCCGAACAACAAGACACCCGCATTCGCTTAGTCGTTGCTCAGTTGAGCACAGTAGCTGTTTTTTTGCCAAAAACCGGACAAAACTTAGTAAGAAAATCACTTTGAAGTATGTATGTTTAGTTGATGTTTACTGTTTTTTGTATCTGTAGATTAAACTTAAAAATCCTAAGAAAGTGTTTTGAATTCAAATTTGGAGAAAATGTAAGTTTTAGCCCTCCTTAGGGGCAGTGGTGGAAATCTGTGAACCTTGCTCACAAAACGAGAAGTAGGCAATGCAAAATACTCGCGAACACTTGTTTTACCTTTTTCTTGCCTACCTAGGGTAAAAGACCCAATAGTGGAGGAACTAAGCACGTTCCAACACTAATTTCTCGATTACTTCTAATTTATATTTCATTTCCCTTACCTTGAGAGTGCATCGGAAAGCTCATTACTTAAATTTTATCCAGAGCGGGCCATAATTCCATCAAAATCCCTTTTTGTTACCTGAAAACAATCCTCCAATTATTGGTGCAGTGTTCCAAAAGTTGCGGTATTTTTTTATTCGTGTTCCTATAGTTGCGAATCCCATAGGTTTTATATGGGATTCGCAACTATTGGTACACTACCGCAACTATTGGTGCAAGGGAGAGAAAAAAATAAAGTATTTTAAAGATACTTTACCAGTTAAAATGGAATTCCAACGTTGTTTTTGTCTCTATCGTGTTATGACAGGTCAACTTATTGACTGATAATGTGGGTTACTGCGTTTAATTTGTTGATTCCCTGCAAACCGCACTACCGCAACTATAGGAACACCCACGACTATCGGAACTTTTACCCTACTACTCGCAGAGAAAACAGAAAAACGAACCCCGAAAAATGTTCGTGAAGCTTCGCGAGTCATTCGGGTTAATTTGCAAAATGTCATAAAACAACTTCGGACAATGTTTATCACGGATGTTCGAGGTGTTCGAGCAAGAACACCTTTGTTTATAGTTATTGTGTTTATCACAAGTGAAATTTATCCATTGTATTCGAAATAACCACAAATACTCGCGACCGTGATTTTTACTCCCGAACAAAATACTGCCCTGCTTTTTTTTCTTTGCTCTGCCCGTACTCGCGAACAAAGCAAGCGCCAGAAAAATGCTGGCAGTAGGTTCGCGCGAGTGTGGCATTTTTGGTAGGCCCATTTACACTCTTTTCTTACTCGTGAAGCGAGTATTTCCACCAGAGCTTAAAATATTCATCTTCATGAAGCAACTTCGGTCCGAATTTTGACAAACGTCGCATGAATATTCAAAACGTAGAATGACATAGTCAGACGACTACACCACGAACTCATTCATTCGACTGTCACTGAATGTGTTTCCTATGTGCAGAAAAAAACATAATTAGCATTGTTTATGTTGATGTTTACCACTGAAAGTGCCTCGCGGAGGAAAATCGGATTCAGTCCTGTGTGATAAATCACTTTACTCATTTGAAACGTGTTCAGATTTCGGATAATTTATCTATTTGTAAAATGTGCATAAATATTCAATGACTAATATTCAACTGAATATTGACTGTCCAGAGCCGACTATGAATGTGTCGGAAGTGAACTGACAAATGAAGAAAAATGGTCTTCACTAAAAACTTTCGATTATTTTACACTCTGGTTTCCACCACTGCTTAGGGGCCCTCCTTAGCCGTGCGGTAAGACGCGCGGCTACAAAGCAAGACCATGCTGAGGGTGGCTGGGTTCGATTCCCGGTGCCGGTCTAGACAATTTTCGGATTGGAAATTGTCTCGACATCCCTGGGCATAAAAGTATCATCGTGTTAGCCTCATGATATACGAATGCAAAAATGGTAACTTGGCTTAGAAACCTCGCAGTTAATAACTGTGGAAGTGCTTAATGAACATTAAGCTGCGAGGCGGCTTTGTCCTAGTGTGGGGATGTCATGCCAATAAGAAGGAAGAAGAAGAAGGAAGGTAAGTTTTAGCCAGCTTACAACTTACTGTGCGTCCTAGAGTTCCGTTATCGTCTGTATAATTAATTAGTGAGATTAAACGAAATAAAGCGCAGCCATTTATTCGAGCGAAAGTTCTCATCAACAACCATCCGGGGCGGTAGTAGCAGCGTTCGTTGGCATAGTGGAGGTTCGCAGAGAATGGCTCTCGGCTTATCAAGGCTACCCGCCCAGGAAAAAAAATAAGTGGAGAGGCTTTGTGCGTGCGAAGGTGAGCGCCAATCGACCCTGGATGAGTATTGGATTACAGTCTGAACAACCAATGAAACGGTGGAACGTAAGAAAATCCCTTTATTAAATAAGCGCCTTTACGCGTGTTGGCCTTGAACGTTTTTGAGTGGAACTTGAGATGAGAAGTCATGAAAAATACGGCAGATTACTTGGGCAGGATCCTGCAAACAAAAACAATAAAGCTTTTTTTAAATGATCCGTGGAATAATGGAGATTATAAATGAAACTGCTGGCTATCGTTGCCATTGAGAGAAAACTTGCTTTCAACGACAGGCTTATGAAAAGTTTACGTTGCTAAAATCATTAAAACGGGCTATTAATGAATTTGAATACGAATACCACTGAATAGAATACTAAAAAGCCTGCATCTATTCACCACATGTTTCTTTTCATTAAAATGAATTGCGAGTCCCGTGTTTTGAGAATCCCTGCTTCCTTATCATAAAACTGTAGCTCTTGATGCCAGCCAAGGGGATCATGGTGCGATTAATTATGATTTTCGTATATCATAAAATTTTACACCCATTGCTCAGGCCTCCGCTACCGAACCGCTGGTTGGATCAAATTTTAATCATGTCCTCGTCTAGAAGCGCAACTAGCGCAGTGTCGGCTTCTCGGCAATCTATTCATGAGAGGTCGCCATTATCGGGTGAAACCCGATGCCTGTGGTTTTATTTCACACTTTTAATGAAGCACTTCCTGTAGATTATGTTGGCCCATGCCGGAGTCAAAATAAGAAGAAAAGGCACATTTTGTCGAACAAAACCTCGTTTTAAAAATGAGTTTTTGTCACCCTTTCAATAGGGGAAACGACAAATTGTCGATGATGATGTGACGTTTTTAATACGTCTCTATTTTGATGGAGTGTTAACGATCTAAGACGAGCAATGCATGCAATCTGGCAGCCCTTGCCCCGTTGTTTCGTTATATAGAATCGTTACTCTTGCTTGAATCGTAATGAGCCTCATGTCAGAATTTTCCCGGCTTAAATAATCCGCCCTTGTGTTATAATCTTCATGTTGTGTGTGGAAGCATTGTTGTTGAGGTTTTTCTTTCACCATTGTATGACGGAGCGTGAGGAGGGAGATTAGCAAGCCGTAACACGTTGTTATAGTTTAATTATCTTCGCTAATTAAAACCGGAGTACCGGAACATTGTTGTGCAAACATGTGGAACTATTACCGTTCGTCATACCATAAGGGCTTAGAGATGTAGGGGATAATTATGCTTGTAGGGTACAAAGATGTCATGTCTTCCATGATCCTTAAAATAATAAAAAAAGATTACACGGCCAGTTTCATATTCAGAAGATAATTTATGCATGCCAACTTCATGTAAGCTATATGCATTACTTGGTAAAATATAGAGATAGATGTGAAGAAATAATACGGGAGAATAAGATGTGTAAAAAAATCTGTGCAGTTTAAAGTATCGATGCAAAATTATACAAGGTATTTAAAAAAAATCCTACAATATTTTCGTTGCGAATTATATATTTCAAAAATTACGACGACTAAAATGATTTATTTATTTATTTGTTATCAGACTATGACCGGAGTCGCCTGTGCTGCACATAAAAGACTTCTCCATTCAACTCGGTCCATGGCTGCACGTCACTACCAACGCAGTCTCTACGGAGGGTCGGCAAATCGTCCTCCACCTGATCGATCCACCTTGCCCGCTGTACACCTCGCCTTCTTGTTCCCGTCGGATCGTTGTCGAGAACCATTTTCACCGGATTACTGTCCGACATTCTGGCTACGTGCCCGGCCCACCGCAGTCTTCCGATTTTCGCGGTGTGAACGATGGATGGTTCTCCCAACAGCTGATGCAACTCGTGGTTCATTCGCCTCCTCCACGTACCGTCCGCCATCTGCACTCCACCATAGATGGTACGCAACACTTTCCTTTCAAAAACTCCCAGGGCGCGTTGGTCCTCCACGAGCATCGTCCAGGTCTCGTGTCCGTAGAGAACTACCGGTCTTATAAGCGTTTTGTAGATAGTCAGTTTGGTACGGCGGCGAACTCTATTCGATCGGAGCGTCTTGCGGAGTCCAAAGTACGTACGATTTCTAGCCACTATGCGCCTCCGAATTTCTCTGCTGGTATCGTTATCGGCGGTCACCAGTGAGCCCAAGTACACGAATGTTTTGGTGGGTGGCTTACATTGACCTCTCTTGAGCCTCTGCCTATCATGTACTTCGTCTTCGACGTGTTGATGACTAGTCCAATCCGTTTAGCTTCGCTTTTCAGTCTGATGTAGGTTTCCTCCATCCTCTCAAAGTTACGTGCCATGATATCAATGTCGTCGGCGAAACCAAATAACTGGACGGACTTCGTGAAAATCGTACCACTCGTGTCAATCCCTGCCCTTCGTATTACTCCCTCCAAAGCGATGTTGAATAGCAGACACGAAAGACCTTGCCGTAACCCTCTACGGGTTTCGAAGGGACTGGAGAATGCACCTGAAACTCGAACTACGCACATCACCACCTTTGGATCACCTCACGCTCGTTTGTAAGAAGGTTCCCGTTTATGTCCTTACACATATCGGGCTGTGGCACGTGGCCCTTACGTGAACGGTTCAACTTCTCATAGAACTTTCGTGCGTTATTAGCGTGGTACAGTTCCTCCGTCTCCTCACGGTCTCGATCTTCCTGCTGGCGCTTTTTCCTCCGGAAAATCGAGTTTTGTCTGTTCCGCGCCCGTTTGTATCGTGCCTCGTTCGCCCTCGTGCGATGTTGCAGCAATCTCGCCCATGCTGCATTTTTTTTGTCTTTATTTGAGAGACTTGCAGCCCGAGGCTGGCTCGTCTCCGATCCCCATGCTGCGCCTAGCTGCTCTTCCGTTGAGTGCCACTTTCAGCTGCTGCGCGTAGTCTTGGGCTAGTCTACCGTCTTGTAGCCGCCCAATGTTTAGCCGCGGCGGACGACTCCGACGCGTGTTGATCACCGTCGAGAGTTTTGAGCGCAGACATACTGCAACGAGGTAGTGGTCGGATTCAATATTCGCACTGCAGTAAGTGCGTACGTTCGTGATGTCGGAGAAGAATTTACCGTCGATTAGAACGTGGTCGAATTGGTTTTCCGTTAAGTACTTGATTAGGTGATTTCCATGTGGCCTTGTGGATATTTTTGCGGGGGAAGAAAGTGCTTCGGACTACCATTTCGCGGGAGGCTGCAAAATTTATGCATCGTTGGCCGTTGTCGTTCGATACGATACGATTAAAATGATGGTAGACATCAATATAATTGCGAAAAGTCTATTGGGTAAATCGATGCTTTTCTAGCTAACATTTTGTTGTATAGAAACATAAAATGGTGATGCGCCTGTTAACATCGAACCACGGACAAAAAGACGTAACTCTTAATGGAAATGATCGCCTTCAAAAACAAGATGACACATTGGCCGTATATGTTGCACAATCTACTTAAATTAATAATAGTCAAGCTGTGGCCTGGTAACAAAAAGACTACGTAGAAAGGTCAAAAATAAGAGATGACGAGGAAATGCCAGCAAGACTGTTGGATGGCCTCGTTTAGCAACTTTCTGAAAGATGCCAAAGACTGAAGTGCGGTAAATACTGAGTGCAAACCCTTCTGAAGCTGAACAAATCAGAGAAAGAGAGAGACAGATGAAGAGAGAGGGAGAGATAAAGAGGGGGAAAGAGAGGGAAGTAGAGGGAGAGACCTTGAATTTCCGAAAAAAAAAAATCATGGGGAAATTGCGGACGTATTTTTGAAACAGCTTATGAAGTAATTTCCGGAGGATCTCTTAATAATTTACAGAGAAATTGTAAATTTAAAATTTCTGAAGAAACTCCTGGAGGAATTTTGGAAAGAATCCCAGGAGGAATTTCCGAATGAACTCCTAAAGGAATTTCGAAAGAATTTTTGGAGGAATTTTCCCAAAAGTTCCTGGAGGAATTGCCGAAGGAACTCCTGGCGGAATTTCCGGAAGAATTTTCAGAAGAATTCTTGATGGAATTTCCGGATGATCTCCTGGAGGAGTTTCTGGAAGATTTTTCGAAGAAACTAGTGGAGGAATTTCGGTGCACATTTGCCAAGATATTCCCAAAACATTTTCTGGAGTAATTTCCGGATGAATTTCTGGTGGAATTCGTGTCAGAATTTCCGTAGGAATTTCATGAGGAATTTCTTGAACAAGTCCTAGTGGACTTACCGTAGGAACTCTTAGAGAAATTTTCAGTAGATTTTCTGGATTATCTTCATAAGAAACTCGTGGAAGAGTCTCGCGGAACTCTTGGAAGAATTATCGAAGGAAGCCATGAAGTAATTTTCGGATAAATCTCCGGAGGAACTCCTAAAAGAATTTGAAAAATTAAACCCTGGAAGAAATTTCCGAGATTATTTCCGAGACAGTTTTTGTAGTCATTCCTGGAGGAACTTTTGGAAGAATATCGGAAGGATCAGGAGGAATTTCGTGAGAAATTTCTGAAACAGCTCCTGGCGAATTGTTTGTATGAACTCTTGGGGGAATTACCGGAGGAGCTCTTCGGCGAGTTTCCAGAGGAACTCCTGAAAGAATTTTCGGAAAAAAACAAATTCCAGAGGGAATTTGCGGAGTTTCCGTAACAGTTTTTGGAGTAATTCCCGGAGGAACTTCTGGAGAAAACTCAGAACGACTTTCTGTTTTTTTAATGAAATTTTCGGAGAAAGTCGAAGATACTCATGAAACAATTTCCGGAGAAACTCGTGAAGAAATTTTCTGAGTAACTCTTAGAGGTATTTTCGGATGAATTTCTGAATGTACTCCCGAAGGAATTGAGGCAGAACTCATTCAGGAATTTCCGAAGGAACACTTGGAGGTATTGTAGAAGAACTCCTTAAGGAATTGCCGAAGAAACCCCTGGAAGGATTTCCGAGTGATTCCGTAGGAACTCCTGAAAACCGTCGCATGTCATTTATATACATTATAAACAAATTGGGGCTCCATAGGGTCTTCCCTGTGGCACTCCGAGGGTGCTCTGCACGGGACGCGATACAGAATCATTTAGAGCAGTCCGTTGAGTTCTGTCAGTCAAATAGCTTTTAACCCTAGCAGCACAAGTCAGACAAAAATGATTGCAGCAACTTATTATTATTATTATTATTTATTCAGACTAAGGCCGAAGTGGCCTGTGCGGTATATAAGAGTCTTCTCCATTCGGCTCGGTCCATGGCTACACGTCGCCAACCACGCAGTCTACGGAGGGTCCGCAAGTCATCTTCCACCTGATCGATCCACCTTGCATTGCAGCAACTTCATTGTGGCTAAATCTGATGACACATGAGTTGCAGAAATCTATGCGAAACATATCTGCTGCTAAGGAAACCAATTGTAAGCAGAACCCGAAATTCCAAGGTGCTCTATAATTTTCAACAGTAAGGGTCTAGAAATGGTTCAAAAGCGCGTTCCAGATCCAAGAACACAGCAACAATCGTATCTTCACGCTCTATGCTCTCTTTCCACTTAGCTAATATACCAAGTTCAAAGCGATTCCACAGGAGTGAACCTCCCGGTATTAACAAGTTATTATTATTTAAATACATAAGGGATTCATAAGTTACACTGAAATTCAGTGACTGAATTGATCAAAAACTGAACAATACCACCTCCCTCACGACCTCCTGCTTATAAGGCAGGAGCGGTAGCCACTAGACCACCGAGCTCGTCTCGTCTCGTCGTAAAGGAATGCATATCGGCTATTAACGGCATTGTTTGCGTAAAGAAAAAAAGTCTCCTTGTGTAGCATTAGTTTGCTTCGAAACACGGTGAAAAGTTTAAATTTCAAGCAGAAAATTTGAAAACTACGTTACGTGGAAAAGCAGCCATTCTTTTCTTTCGCAATCGATGATAATACTGATGTTAAAAACGTGATGCATGTAAAGGAAGTTGATGATCATCTTTAAAGGTACACACCAAAAAATTGGCATGTCATATTTATAATTCCCCGCATAATGTATTATTCTCTAAGAAAATCTATACGTGAAAACAATCAATATTCTTGAAATAAGCCTTGGTACTTGGTTTGAAAGATTTTATCCTCTTCGAATCGAAATCGCATTATTTTTCCACGATAAAGAAAAACCAATACCCAAACTGATAGATCCCGAATGGGCTTAGCTTTTCTACCTTTTACCAAAAATCTCAATAACTTGAACATAAAGCTGCACGGATAAATACGTCGAATTTTGATTATCGAACATTGAAGCTTATGAAATGAAGATGGCGTGGTACGAGACATTTTGACACAGTTGGTTGCTAAAAATTACTACATTTACCACATCAATAAAATCAATTTTTCAATGCAAATTGCAATGAAAACAATTAGATCAGTGGGATATACATCGAAGGGATCGCTTCTCAAGGTGCGTATTGAACTATTTACAGTGATAGTTAAGTCAATCGGTCTGCTCTAGTTTGAATATTTAGTCAGGAAATAGCTGTACGGATTTTGATCCTTTGATTCGAGGGACGGTGGACGGACTTTGATGTGGTGTTAGTTTTGTTCATCATTTTATCAAGTCGATTCGAGTTTTCTCAAGACATTAACATATGCTAAAGGGAGAAGGGTCATTTGGCCGAAACCCATTCGGCCAAAAGCCATTTGGCCGAATGCCACTAGGCCGAAAGTTGTTTGGCCGAATATCCCGACCAGTAGATAGTAACAGATTTATATCAGACCTTGTTATTCTGTTACAGTAGTTTTTCATAACAGCGGCTGTTATAAAACATGTACCATTAGTAGTTAAAATAACAAAAATTGTAACAAAATCTCTTCTAGTTTTAACAAAAACATTACTAAATATGTTATTTAGTGAACAAAAATATAACTCGTTGTGTTACATGAAAAGTGGTGAAAATAGCTTGTACTATAACAAATTATGTTCTTGAAAAGATTCTGATTATCCATAATGTAGGCAATTAACTTTGTCCAGCTGGTTCAACTTTGAATATAAGTTCAAGTTATAGGGACACGGCAGGTATTTTCGTTTGTTCGTCATAGTCTCGAAAACCAATAAAAAAGACGCTTTTTTTGTAAAACTCATATGTACCAAATCGTAAACTCAGGAGAAACGTTCTACTATAGGCGAGTTCTAGCAAATGTACGTTGCTTTCGTTGGTTTTAGCCCCTACGACGAAGGACAGAAATACTTGCCGTGTCCCTACTGTAGGTGGTACCTTCGTTTTTCCAATTGCTATCTACCAAAAATGTAGGCATTTTTTTCGGTAGGAATAAACATAACACATTATGTTATAATCATGTTATGACGATCGTGAAACTTTCTTTCCTCCATCTTTGGCAGATAATTTATAACAAAATTATTGCAAGTTTTGTTATTTGTAACACATATTGATATAATTGTGATAAAATTTTGTTATGACTAACTGGTCGGGATACCATTTGGCCGAACAGACCATTAGGCCGAAAGTCATTTAACCGAATGGATCATTAGGCCGAAAGAGTCGTTCGGCCGAAAGGGTCATTTGCCCAATGGGTCATTTGGCCGAAATAGTCATTTGGCCGAAAGGATCATTTGGCCGAAGGAACGTTTGGCCGAAAGGGTCGTTTGGCCGAATGGGTCTTTTGGCCGAATAGTTAATTTGAAAAGAGAGAAATTAGGAATGCGAAAAGAGACGTCTCACTTCTCACTCTTCATTTTCTCTTCAGACTGTAAAAAGTGAGAAGCGCAAAATGAGTGGTGAGACGTCTAAGTACCCACTTCGCAGACGTCTCACTTCTTACTCCTCATTTATCACTTCTCTTCTCTCTCTCTCTCACTTCTATTTTCTCATTTCTCACTTCTCACTGTGAAAAGTGAGCAGTGCGAAGTGGGTAGTGAGACATCCCACTACCCACATTTTAAAGCGAGAAGTGAGAAATAAGGAGTGACGTCTCACTGCTCACTTTGTGCTTCTCACTTTTGACATCGAGAAGAGAAAAATGAAGAGTGAGAAGTGAGACGTCTCTCTTTTCATTGCTAATTTCTCACTTTTCAAATGAACTATTCGGCCAAATGTCCTATCTAGAGGTGTGCGCCGGTCCGATATTCGTCGGCGGCGGCGTTTGTCGGAATTTTGGTCGGCGGCGGCGGCGTTTTCGGTATCACGCCGAAAGCCATTTTAGCCGGCGGCGGCGGCGGCGGCGTGAATCGGCGTGGCGATTTTTTAATTACGCATCTTTAAAAAAATTACATTTTTCCAGGATAGACTTTTATTTACAAATGAAAAATCTTTTACATTTCGCATGAAAAATCTGATGAACTTCTTCTTAAAATTGTATAAGTTTTTGCGAGAAATATTCGGAATTACCAAGAGAAGCTCATTAGAATTAACAAATAAAATTGTTTCGAATTTCAGCATCAAATTCGTAGCAATTTGCATGAGAAACTTCAGAGTTTCCACGAGAAATTGCTCTTAACTTCTACAGGAAAATCTTCGGAAATTATTGTTTAGTATTCTTCGAATTTCACTCAGACAATTCTTCATATTTGTAGAAGAGTACGGCTGGTAGGATGGGTGTTTCAACGTTTGCTTTCTCAGTCTAGAATAATAAGGACGGATAATTTTGTTCCACGGGACACTCCAAAAAGTTTTCAAGGAAAATTCTCTGGAATATTCACGGAATTTGAACGGAAATTTCTTTAGAATTTCGTGCAAAGGATTGTTTAAAATGTAAATTTCAATTAAAAAAAATTGTTCGGAATTATTGGATTTCTACGGGAAATTCTTTGTACAGTAGACGTTCGATAACTGAAAGTCATTTAAATGCAATGCTTTTAACTGCAATTCGATAGTTACATCAGTTTTGCAGTTCTCGGACAGCTGAACTTCAAAACGATTTGAAAGTCGATGATAGCTGCATTGCGCTGCACAATCCGGTGCATTTCATTTGACGTCGTCTGACAATCATTTGACGTCTAGAACGTGTCACAATTATCGAATGGCATTCGCTAAGTGAAAGGAAAACATGTTGCTGTTATCGAACGACTAGTGTATTGTCCATAAAAAAATCTTGAAGAATTCCATTGGCCGAAAGCGACATACGGCTGAACTGGTAATTTGACCGAAAAAGTCGATTGCCCTAACGTTTGGCCGAATAAGTCATCAGCCCCAAAATGACGTTTGGTCCGAATGATCGTTTGACAGAATGGGCCATTTGTCCGAAAATATCGCTTGGGCCAACAGGTCATACGGCCAAATGTCAATTATTGAACGGGTAATTTAGTCAAAAATATCCATCCGTTTGGCCTAATAACATTTACGGCAAAAGGCCTTTTTGTCAAACGACCGTTGAACGAAATTTCGTAATCATTCTACTTTTTAAGTCGATACTGGCTTTTAAGCCAAAAGTCATCTAACCAAATCCCATTAAGCCGAACTGAGCGAAACTGTTATCATGTCGAAAATGGTTTGACCAAGAATGTAGTTTCAGTTTGCATTTTGCCGTCGTTGTAGTCGGACGCACGAAAAGTTTTTTACGCGTGATTATAGGTACGGTAGGTACCGAACAGAAGTTTTTTGCCTTTTGTGTGCTCAGTTCCAGTCAGTTCGATCGTTGTTCGCATGATGCTTGCGAATACAGTGCAATTCCGATTTCCGCTCTCCGCTCCCCGTCCGACATGGGCTGAGATAGCGGGTTTTGTAAAACAGTTGGACACTGATGTAAAGCTAATGGACACTGTGTACAAAACGTCTGAAGACAGATCTTTGTGCGTGAAATTCACCTCGACGGATGCCATGCAGGACGCGGACGGATGAGGATCTATCTTCGGTACTCAGACAATATGGTGCAGTGGAGTATTCAGTGCGAGAAAAATTTCCCGTGGATTTGGGCCTCGATCACTTGTACACGGGTGTACGAGGTGTCTTTATAGATGTGAAAAGTGAAATACCGCCGTCGCTGAAAATTGGGAATCATAAAGGGAAGATTTTTTATGATGATCTGAAGAACAAATGTTTCGAGTGCCAAAGATGCATGTCCTTTGCGAAATAAACGGATGACCAAGAAATCGGCAATCACGTTTGCCGAAATAGTAAACGGATGCCAGAACAATGGAGAAGGTATTGATGAGGAAGACATTGAGGAAGGAACGATCGAAATTCTGGATGAAGCGATGCAGCAATCTGTGGGAGAAGAAGAAGAAATAGAAGAAGAAGAAGAAGAAGAAGAACAGGAAAAAGAACAGGATCCAACGAAAATAGTATTTAAAAATAAAACGGATCAGTTGTGGTACGAGCGCAAAGGAATTCTTAATTACACCGAGAAAAAAGAAATTTTGCGGGAATATGCGGAGGAACAACGGAAGAAGAAAGAGGAGGATCTGAGAGAACAAGCAAAATACGCGGCTCGCAAAAAAGCGCGAAAAAATGTATTGTAATTATGATAACTTTGTTATTTAATATGTGTCTCGGCTCCGTAGAGTTTTATATAAAACAAATGAGCCTCAAATAAACGAATTAAAAAAAAAAAAGAATGTGGTTTGGCCGAAAGCGACATACAGATGAAATGGACATTCAGTCGAACTGGTAATTTGACCGAAAAAATCATTTGACCGAAAATGCCCTTTGGTAGTTTTGGGCCAAATGGCTCTTTCAGCCAAATGAATATTCTTACCAAAAAAACATTTTTGGTCAGATGATCTATTCGGTCAAACAACTTTTTCACCCGAACGGCGTTTTCAGCCAGATTACCTGTTATGACAAACAACTTTTTACATGTTTGGCCAAATGTTCCTTTTGGCTGTACGTCGCTTTCGGACAAACTACATTTTCGGTTAAATTAGTTTTGACCTGATAACAGTTTCCGTTAAACGTTTAGTTTTGCTAAATGGTACTTGGCTAGATGTCTTTTGGTCTAAAAGCCAGCATCGACTTGAAAGTAGAGAGGTGCTATGAAATTTTGTCCAATGATCAATTGACAAAAATGAGTGGCCATTTTTGACCATATTACCCGTTCAGTCATTGACATTTGGCTAAATGGCCCATTCTGTCAAAAATCCATTTCGGCTAAACGGCATTTTCGGCCAGCGATCATTTCAGCGACCTGTAAGGGCAAATGGCTTTTACCAAATTACCAGTTCGATCGTCTGTCGCTTTCGGCCAATGGAATTTCCCAAGAAGTTCTCGAAAATTGAAAGAATTTTCTGAAGAAATCAAAAAAAAATCCTTAAAGTCACCGAGCCTTTTTCCGTTGTTTTAAAGTTGGCTATGCCAAACTAGCCGTCTTGAATAATCTAGATTGAGGAAGTCAACGTTAAAGCATCCTTTTCAAAGAATACTCAACAGAAATTCGATAAGAACTTTCCGTGGATATATTGAATATTTTGCTGCAGAAATTTGGAACAACTTCCCGTAAAAACTCTGAAGAGATTCTCATGTAAATTCCAAACAATTTTCCTCGATAAATCCAAAGAGCTACTCTTGGTAATTCCAAAGCGTTCTCGAAACTTTAAAGTAGTTCCAGTGGAAAATTTGAAAAAAAAAATCCAAATGAATATTCAGTAAAAACAATTTTCTGGAAAAGTTCATCAAATTTTCGAGGTGAAATTCAGAAAATTCTCCTGTCAATGGCTTCAAAATATCCTAAATGTCCCATTCAGCCGTACGACATTTTCGACCGAATGTCCTTTCAACCAAACGACTATTTCGGCCAAAGGGCATATTCGGCTATTGAGCTATTTTTTCAGCCAAAGGAACTGCTCGACCAAATGACATTCATGGTCAAATAACTTTAGGCTTAATACCCTAGCAAAGTCGGAAGACATACTGAGAACATATTTTCATCTCATATTGCTGTATATTACTAAATATAATGATATGACTTATATCAAACTGTGTACTTATTTTGTTGTCGAAAACCAATATCAAAATTAGTTTTCGATTTGTTTTCATCGACAGCAGGAATAGTTTTTAATTTGGTTTCACAGCACAATGGTTCGAGTGCAGCCAAAACCTTACAAATCGAAATTCGTGTTTCCGTCAGAATTATATTTTTCTCATTTTATAGAATACTTACGTGATTCAAATTCACAATTTGATGTAGTTCTGTTGAGTTTTGACTTTGTTACGTCATTTTCAATTGAACATAAATGTAGATTTTCGAATAAAAACGCTGTTTGACAAGGCGTTTAGATCAGCATCGTACGTCTTTAAAGACATCGCTAATCCCAATATTATTTCACGAATGCATTGTCGGGATCTTAAAAAGTATGTCTATGCCAAATATTGGTGACAGAACTCAATTTTAGTTAACTTTGAATACAAAATTAGTTTAAATACTCACACATTTTAGATTGAACTGCTCCGAAAGTATAGGCGCCGTTGAGTGCTCGTAATAATTCTATGCTCATTACAAAGCATAAAGCAATAGCTTTCTATTCATCACTATTTTGTTTTGCGAAAAGTTGCGATAAACTGTTTTTTTAACGTTTTAGTTTGAAATGTGCATAGTACTTTTTGGTCTGTTTCTAACTGAAACCTTACAAATGCGTATTTTTTGTTCACAAGAACCTTAAAAATAACCTTTCTTTTTCCAAATTATTAGATTGCAGCTGAAACGTTCGATATAATTATTTAATATTTAAAACATGTAATGAAAGCATTAAATGAAAGCTGAAAAATGAAATGATCTCGTAGCATAATTATTCAATGACGGAATCATTCATGTACTTTTATTTGAATATTTTTATTGCTGTTTTAAGTGAAATAATTGGGTAGGTTTCATACAAGGTTTCTTATTTTCAAAACTTTCTCCTGTCATCCGAGAATCTACAAGTTTTAGATTTTTTTCTCACATAAATTTTATTGTTGGGATTTTGTTTATGTCTAAAAATCCGAAATACGTAATCTTGCTGAAAATTTGTCTAAAGCTGAAAATGAAATAAATATTGGAAATTGGTATTGTTCAATACTCTGCCATCAACATGATTCTACAATACATATCAAGAGTTTCTAGTTCTAATGTTTGAGCTCGAGCTAAAATGTAACACACTCTTTTTGCCAGCAATATTGAATGTTGGTACTGAGATTTGAACTGAAAAGCTGAACTGCTTCATATTTGTGGAAATATATTATTCTAACTATTCTCTTATATATAAGACAGATTCCTTTAACTCTCGAGGACTCGCGCCGTTGTAAAAAGTACAACACTACCTAAAAAAGCTCGCTTGTCGTATAGAACGGAGGCGAGACTGCATGAGTGATTCAGGACTAAGCGAGTCGCGGAAGGTTAAATAAGCAAGGAAAAGCCTGTTTCGAGTCAAGATTATGAAGAATACCATTGTAAGTACACAGTTGTAATAAAAGTTGTTCGTTTGTCATTCAAATGGATTCTTTTCAAATACAACTTTTTTCAAAAATATTCCATAATTGTGGATGTTTCAAATAAAATTATTTGTCTTAGCACATGCACAGCCAGTATTTAGCAAGCAAGTCTTTTGATACGAAAATTATTTAAAGCTTTTTTTCACTTTTCAAAAGACGAGTTTGTACTATTCCATTTAATTCCACCACTTGAGTCAAGTAAGAAAACCAATAACGGCCTTACTGTTGAAGTCGAAATACGTAACTGTGAAGTAACAATCAATTAATGGAATTAAATGGAATAGTATCAACTAGTTTTATGGCAAGTGAGATCATCTTTGTTGCGAAACAATCTGTTTCCAAAATCCGAATTTAGCAGTAAAATGAAAGTATTTACTATTCACAGAGATGCCTAAAACGGCTGTATATTGCCAAAGTAGTGCTTCCAACACCCACGTTTAAGTCTGTATGTGACAAAAACCATCAAAATACCATAATACAAACATAAGGGATATATTTAGGGACATTTTGAGGTTTTGGCCAACCTTTGTTCTGGAGCGAACCACTGTGCACAGTAAGATTTTTCTGCTATCCGTTTTGTTATTTTAACCGTTACAAGATATCAAATTAAGTGAACATAATCGATGATTCAAAATAAGTTATCGATTTGCTTTCAAGCTTTGCGCGGGTAGGCTTTTACCAAATAGTCTTTTCGGTTAAACGACATATTCGGCCAAACAACTTTCAGTCTTCGGCCAAATGGCTTTTTGCCGAACGACTCTTTTCCGTTCAAAAATTCAATTTCAATGTGATTTTTTTTTTTTGATATGAACGGAAAATCCCTCGCAGTTGTCACACGTAGCTTTGGTTATTTTTTACGGAGAGCCTTTCGAAATTTTAACAAGAAATTGTATGGAATTTTCATGAAAAGCATTGGTACTTCACAAAAAAGCCTCTGGAGTTTCAACGTTAGGTTGTAAAAATCTATCAGTAAATTATATGGAAATTCCACTGAATCTTCGGAATTTTCACTGAAAATTTTGCAAATTTCTTC
Source organism: Armigeres subalbatus (assembly GCF_024139115.2). Taxonomy (NCBI): domain Eukaryota; kingdom Metazoa; phylum Arthropoda; class Insecta; order Diptera; family Culicidae; genus Armigeres; species Armigeres subalbatus. The sequence goes on from NC_085140.1 coordinate 80,034,756, forward strand.
GGCGTGGATCAGCGGCGTGAAAAATTTTAAACGGCAGCGCACCGAAGCAAATATGTCGGCGGCGGCAGCGTGGCGCGGCGGCGCACACCTCTAGTCCTATCCGGCAAAATGACCCTTTCGGCCAAACGACCCTTTCGGCCAAATTATCCTTTCGGCCAAATGACCCTTTCGGTCAAATGATCCTTTCGGCTAAATGACCCTTTCGGCTAATGATCCTTTCGGCTAAATGATCCTTTCGGCCAAACGACCCTTTCGGCCAAACGACCCTTTCGGCCAATTGATCCTTTCGGCCAAACGACCCTTTCGGCCAAATGACCCCTTCGGCCAAACGACCCTTTCGCCAGCAGAAGTTGAACCGTTTGTTTGAGAAACCGTTTGTTTGAGAAACTGCATATGTAACATTTTTGGCCAAAATGAGATTTTTATATATTCTGAATCCTCTTCCAAAAATACGCATTCTGGCAAAAAATAAGATTTTTTTTTCAGGAATGTATGAAATTTTTTTCGATTGTTTGAGAAACTACATATGTCCACGCACTTTGAAAATCAATTATGGAGTACTGCTTACAGTTTTTGCATTGAAAGTGCACCAGGGTGTTGAGTTTTGCCAAAAACTATTGATCTGTATCGAAGACATCGAAAGGTTCGGTGCAAGTTGGCACCGAAACAGTTTTTTGTTGTTTTCTCGAAATTGTGTAAAATGGACTTTTGCAGTGTCTCAAACAAATGATTCAATTCAAAAATTGGTCCGTCGCTTGAAAAGTCTGGACACGCCTACTTCACATTGAAACATTGAATATTCGGTACGGTAATCATCAACGACCCGAGTAGCACACTTGTCACATATAAGTTGCTGTGACTCATATGCGACCAAATCAAGTCACATTGGAATTGCTGCAACCAAATCGGCCTGAACTGTGTCGCTAGGGGAAATTCTTCAACAGATCCCATTAGGATCCCATTTTTACTTCGAAGGGTGCATATATGGAGACACCGATTTCACAAGAACCACTTTGTGTACCATTCACATTGTTCAAACATTATCTCTTAGTAAATTATATATGAGGGTCTCCAGTAGTCTTGCGAGCAAAGGCGCACGATTGCCGCAGGATCAAGAGATGTCGAGTTCGATTTCCAGTCCAGTCTAGGATGTTTTCGGATTGGGAACTTTCTCGACACCCTGGGTATAACGGGTGGCCACTAAATAAGGGGAATGAAAAGAATGGTTCGGGAAGAAAACTACAATGAAGTACAGTTCAATCTTATATATGTTATATAAAGAGGTGCCCTTAGTCTTCAAACTTAGATTAATGTTCTCATAGAAAAATATTGAAATATTGAAATTCCCGTTTTTTAGTGACCACCCGTTAGTGTAGTAAAGAAAAACCCAAAATGCACCCTTCAAGCTTTTTCGATGTTTTCACTAATATAAACAAGAATACCGAACCTTTTCAACGTGTAGATGCAAAATTTACAAAACCAGTTACATTTCAGAATAAACTCCTATTCAAAACAACAAGGTTTTCATGACTTTCCAACACATTTAAAAAATGTTTAAAAAAAATGGACCTGAGGCAATACGCTCGGTTGGTGGTATAAAATGACTCAATGTAAAATAATGGTGAACGCATGGTTGTTTGTTTTTTTTTTCAATGTATTTAACGACAATCTTACAGGTGAGGTGAAAGAATCGCAAATCTTTAAATTTGAGGGAATATGAAGGGATCTCCCTCATTTTTTCCATTGCAATTCAATAATTAATAACTAATATTGAATTGTGAAGGTGATAATCGTTCATAAATGTTCCACAACATACAAAATAATGTCAGCGTGGCGTTCGATTACATCGACTACTACGATTCGAATTTCGTTTGAGATTCCTTGTCGAAATCAGTCTGAACTCTGAACATTTTTGTCAAAACGATTCTGAAAATACCTCCAAATAGTCGCAAGCTTATTGCGGCGTTGAATGTGGGAAGTCGCCCATATCGGTTGGCGTACATCGATCAGCTAAGAGATGGACCTGAAATCCAGATTATTTACATTCCATAAAACCATCGGAAAACCAGAGTTCTTTATGAAACAAATATAGACCTGTGTAATTATCAGTTTTCAAACTAAAAATAGAATAACTTGCTACATAAGTGTGTGTATTCATAGAAATATACAACTAAGATAGCCAAATCCCGGAAGTTTATTCGAAACGTTAAAACTTACAAAAAGTAATTGAATTCCCGACTGGAGCCATGCCGAGATGGATGATCACCGTAATGATTTTACACAGACGATGTGGAAGGCCACGGCAATGACGCTGATGATAATATCGCTGGCAGTCGCTTACGCGGTGTGATGCACACAAGGCCAAACGAGATCGGTCCTCGCTGCAAAACTGCGGCTTAAGGTTTATTGATGTGAAAAGTTTTTTTTTTGCGCGCCGCTATTTGCAGCAGCACTCAGCTTCCATTTTGTCCCCTTTTTCAATGTGAAAAACTGGACGCAATGCAGTGCTTTATTGTGTTCCCACCTCTCGTTTTTTATCTGCCGTTTCTCCAGCCGTCGTCCCCCATCCTGTATGGGGCGGTAGTGATTGTATACGGCACGGATGTCCCGCCGCAAGAGGGTGCCGCCGCTCGGAGGGGAAAATGTGCCTTCATAAAGGGTTTTATGGCTTTTGCTCTGCTCAGCAATTTTAGAAAAGACGTCGCAGCCCGTAATTGAAGTGGCTGTTCGTCCTCTCACGTACGACTTTGTGGTGGATATGTGTTCCGGTGCGGTGTGACAAGTTAAGGGAAGTGGAAAGAATAAAGAAAAAAAAACTGGAGCACATCGTGTGCCGGATGCCGCAGCCTCAGTAGCACGGGCGGGCACCAGGCGGCAGCCAGAGCTGTGACGTGGCCTGACGTCTGATAACTTAATGGGGTCGGTCAAGCTGATGGGTCTTAAATTTCTATTCTCGAAACGGCCACTTCGGATGAATGGTTGTGTTGCGTTATTTGAGCTTCATGGAGCATGAGGAATAGGATTATCTGAAACGATGATGTCGAATAACATTTAAAAGAACAACATTGTCGATAGCGCTTCCACAATGTGGTCATTATGAACGATTCAAAATTTGAATCTGCTGTGCAATCTGTGTACAAAACACAAACAAATCACCTTCGGATAAATTGAGTGTCTTCCGCACCTATTATGGCGAGGGTTCTGCACCCCAGTTTTCAGTGGGGACGTCAATGACTCAGCCACAATCTAAGCAAATGACTTCATTCGTGATCAACAGATACCAACCCCGAGTAACGGAGGTCAAGGCCGAGTGAAAAAAGTTGCTAAAAGCAGTTCTCTCTAGTGCGGGTGTGCTTGTTTCCCACAGTCAACTTGAAGCCCTGTTCAAGGAGAAACTTTTACCCAGAAATCGTTTTTCATTCCCATTCACTTCCGTTGCCATTGTGGTCGTACTCGGCGCACCGACAGGAAAAAAAGCGCAGAGTTCCGCCGGTACCGGTAGCGCGAGAAGTGGTTGCGTTAGGAAATTGTATCGACCGTGCCGTGACAATTAATCAAACGATGTGTGACAGAGCAGTAGGTACTGGCACATTGAAAGGGAAGCGACCATTGTTCGCGGCGGTGCTAAAAACAAATGAACTTTGGCTTTCCTCAGTTGCGGTACTTATGGTTGTAACCAAGATGAATACACCACTAGGTGTTCCAATCTGCCAAATTCACGATTCAGCCATCTTGGATTTTAGTATGGGAGAGCCAGCCGGTTTGTTTATGTTTTGCACCGAAAATGAATTTTTCACCCCCGCCTTCTTCTCGTCCACAAATTGGACAAACTGCAACACCTAGCTGTGTATTCATCTTGGTTGTAACAGTTGTAACAGCTTTATTTTCTGTTTAAGGTCGTCCCTGAGCGATATCAAAGGGACTGATAAACTTCTGAAAAATCCATGCATTGAAAAATGAGATAAATCGAATAATGGGGCTTGATATGATGGCAGCTTCAGAATTGCCTCCCTTTGCTTATATCGCATATCGACAAACCATGGTATGACATTGACTAATTATATTTTTTAACCCATTGTTGGTGTGGGAGTTTTTGGAGTCTTCTAAGCAGCAACGGTGGTTGATTCTGGTAATGGAAGTGCAAAAAGTTGAATTTTTTATTGGTGTACAACTTTATTTATACCCAACTAACAAATTTGGTCCTTACTCCCAATCTTAACCAACGCCAGAGTTTGTGAAAAAAAGGCTACTGGAAAAGAAGTGGCAGTTGGGGACTGGGATCGATTAGTATGCCGCGCATTGGTTAGGACGGATTTTTTCGCGCTCGCCAAATTTTGACATTTTTTAATGATTGGAATTTTTTGAACTGATTTTGTGTCGCGAGTGCTCGTGTTTTTGACTTGGTTGTTATTACTATTAGAGGTTGTTTGGTGTTTCCCCGGCTGGTTGTGGTGGCATGAATATTACAGCAGCGTATCCAACTGAGTACCAAAAGCAGCAACAGCCGGTGCTCACTCGGTGTAATCGCGGTTTAGATAAAGGCGCCGGAGAGCGACCAATATGCCGTGGGGAGGTGAGGCAAAGTATGTGCAGTGCCGAGTGATTTTGGTCCCATCGCAGCTTGTTTCGCGGATAAGATATAAAGTTTTTCGCTGCACGTTTTTATCCTAAATTTTTCGATTTTTAGGAATTTCGGCTGAATAGTGTGGGACAAATTGTAGCTTGTATTCCGTGACGGGTTATAGTTTTTTCGAGGTTAGTGTAATTTTGGACGGAAGGATTTCATCTAAAATAGTGTCGAAATGTTAAAAAACCGACCCACAATCTGTTCGGAATTATATTTAAGTTAATATATTCACCGTGAAGTCCCAGTCCTCCGGATATACAGTAATTTGGTGAGATTGTTTCGATTTGTTTGTAGTGTAGATTCATTTTTTAAAACTACGCGTCGGATTGATAAATTCGGAAGTTTGTTCATGGGTCCATTATCCAATTAATATTGTATGCAGAATTAACCTCGGACTGGTCGTGAAACACCAGGCAGTCTGAAATGGGTCACTCAAGCTGCATTAGAGCTAGCATCTTCTAACTCCCGGACTAAAGCTGATTGTAATACAGTCAGCTTTTTCCATAACATCACTGCCATCCAATGAGGGTTAGAATGGACATCCACACACACATACTCCCAATCTTGACCAACGCCAAATCCTCGCTACAATCTTCTTCTTCATTGGAATTACATCTTCCAGTGGGACATAATCGCCTTGCAGCTTAGTGTTCATTAAGCTTTTCTACAGTTGTTAACCTAGGTTGGAACTAGTTACAGGACAAGAACAGGACTAGTTACAAACAAGTAGAAGGCGAAAAACGTAACTGTCGTACTGTTGTTTAGATTCAGCTTTAAACATTATTGTTAGGGAAGTTATTCATGTCCTAAATTATGTCGGTGGATGGAATTAATTTGGGAATTCCCCTTGAAACCCGGTAATAAAATCCGCTAAGAATTGTCAGAAAACTATATTTGAGAAATACTGAATAGAGATCTGTTCGAGATTAATTCCTTTGGAAATTCTTCTAGGAATATCTTTGAATACTATTCCAGGATTTTATGTGGAAGTTGTTCCAGGAATTAATTTGGAAATTTCTGCAACAATTCCTCCAGGAACTTACTCGAAGTTTCCTTCTGGAATTGCTTCCTCCGGAAGTTCCTTGAGGAAGTTGCTTGAGTGTTTCCTCTGGAGGAGGAGCTCTTCCGAAAGTTCTTGGAGGAATTCTACCGGAAGTTCTTCCAAGAAATCCACCGCAAAATCCTTCAGGAATTCCCCCGGAAGTTCCGTCACGAGTTTCACCGGAAGCAAACACAGAAATTCCTACGGAAGTTCATCCTGGAAGCAGGAAGTTTTTCGAAGAAATTCGCAGAGGAATTGAAGGAGGAATTCCTGAATCAACTTCCGGAGGAGTTCCTGGTGGAACTTCCAGAGGAATTCATGGTGGAACTCCCGGAGGAACTTCTGGAGGAATTTCAGGAGAATTTTCTGTAGGAACTTCTGGAGGAATTCTAGAGGAACTTCTGGAGGAATTCCTGGAGGAACTTCCGGAGGAATTCCTGGAGGAACTTCCGGAGGAATTCCTGGAGGAACGGTGTCAGGCCATTTGGCCGAAGGTCATTAGGCCGAATGGTCATTAGGCCGAATGGTCATTAGGCCGAACGGTCATTAGGCCGAATGGTCATTAGGCCGAACGGTCATTAGAACGAATTAGCAAAAAGAAACAAAAATGGAAAAACGAGAAGTGCTGTCTTCTTTTTCCTTCTTCTTTCTTGTTCTTTCGCTCTTCCTTCTTGCTCCTTCCTATTTCCTTCTTCTATGCTACTTATTTATTCTCCCTTCTTTCTTCTTCTTTCTGCATTCCCTTTCCTTCTTTCTTCCTTCATTCTTCTTCTTTCTTGGTTCTTCCTTCTTCCTCTCCCTTCTTTTTTCTTCCTCCTTCCTTCTTCCTTCTTTTTTTCTTCTTTTCCCCACGCTTCTTCTTTCTACTTACTTATTGTTTCCTTCTTCTTTCTTCTTTCTTCCTTCTCTCCGTCTTTTTTATTCTTCTTTCTTTTTCTCTTCTTCCTTCTCAATTATTCCTTCTTTTTCTTCATTTTTCCTTCTTCGCTTTTTTCTCCCTTTTAACTTCTTCGTTCTAACTTATTGTTTATTCTTCTTCCTTCTTCTTTCTTCTTTCTATATTCGACCTTCCACCTTTCTCCTTCTTCCTACTTCCTTCTTCCTTCTTCTTTTTTTCCTTCTTCCTTCTTTCTTCTTCCTTCTTCCTTCTTCCTTCTTCCTTCTTCCTTCTTCCTTCTTTCTTCTTCCTTCTTCCTTCTTCCTTCTTCTGTCCTCCTTCTGCTATCTTCTTTTTTCCTTCTTCCTTCTTCCTTCTTCCTTTTTTTCGTCTTCCTTTATACTTCTTCCTTCTTCCTTCTTCCTTCTTCCTTCTTTTTCTTCCTTCTTCCTTCTTCTTTCGTCCTCCTTCCTTCTTCCTTCTTCCTTTTTCCTTTTTCCTTCTTCCTACTTCCTTCTTCCATCTTCCTTTTTCCTTTTTCCTTCTTCCTTCATTCATCTTCCTACTTTCTTCTTCCTTCATCTTTCTTTCTTTCTCCTTCTTCCTTCTTGCTTTTTTCTTCTTCTCTGTTTCCACCTTCTTTCACCTCTCTTCTTCTTTCTTCTTCCTTCTTCCTTCTTCTTTCTTCTTTCTTTCTCCCGTCTTCCTTGTTTCTTATTCTTTCTTTCTTCTTCCATCTTCCTTCTTCCTTCTTCCATCTTCCTTTTTCCTTCTTCCTTCTTTCCACTTCATTACTTCACACAACTCATTTCTCCCTCCCCAGTTCTCATTCGGTCTAATGGCCATTCGGCCTAATGACCTTCGGCCTAATGACCCAGCATCGGAGGAACTTCCGGAAGAATTCCCGGAGGAACTTCCGGAGGAATTCCTGGAGGAACTTCCGGAGGATTTCCTGGAGGAGCTTCCGGAGGAATTCCTGGAGGAACTTCCGGAGGAATTCCTGGAGGAACTTCCGGAGGAATTCCTGGAGGAACTTCCGGAGGAATTCCTGGAGGAACTTCCGGAGGAATTCCTGGAGGAACTTCCGGAGGAATGCCTGGAGGAACTTCCGGAGGATTTCCTGGAGGAGCTTCCGGAGGAATTCCTGGAGGAACTTCCGGATGAATTCCTGGAGGAACTTCCGGAGGGATTCCTGGAGGAACTTCCGGAGGGATTCCTGGAGGAACTTCCGGAGGGATTCCTGGAGGAACTTCCGGAGGAATTCCTGGAGGAACTTCCGGAGGAATTCCTGGAGGAACTTCCGGAGGAATTCCTGGAGGAACTTCCGGAGGAATTCCTGGAGGAACTTCCGGAGGAATTCCTGGAGGAACTTCCGTAGGAATTCCTGGAGGAACTTCCGGAGGAATTCCTGGAGGAACTTCCGGAGGAATTCCTGGAGGAATTCCTGGAGGAACTTCCGGAGGAATTCCTGGAGGAACTTCCGGAGGAATTCCTGGAGGAACTTCCGGAGGAATTCCTGGAGGAACTTCCGGAGGAATTCCTGGAGGAACTTCCGGAGGAATTCCTGGAGGAACTTCCGGAGGAATTCCTGGAGGAACTTCCGGAGGAATTCCTGGAGGAACTTCCGGAGGAATTCCAGAAGGAACCCTGGAGGAATTCCTGGAGGAACTTTCCGAGGAATTCCTGGAGGAACTTCCGGAGGAATTCCTGGAGGAACTTCCGGAGGAATTCCTGGAGGAACTTCCGGAGGAATTCCTGGAGGAACTTCCGGAGGAATTCCTGGAGGAACTTCCGGAGGAATTCCTGGAGGAACTTCCGGAGGAATTCCTGGAGGAACTTCCGGAGGAATTCCTGGAGGAACTTCCGGAGGAATTCCTGGAGGAACTTCGGAGGAATTCCTGGAGGAACTTCCGGAGGAATTCCTGGAGGAACTTCCGGAGGAATTCCTGGAGGAACTTCCGGAGGAATTCCTGGAGGAACTTCCGGAGGAATTCCTGGAGGAACTTCCGGAGGAATTCCTGGAGGAACTTCGGAGGAATTCCTGGAGGAACTTCCGAGGAATTCCTGGAGGAACTTCCGGAGGAATTCCTGGAGGAACTTCCGGAGGAATTCCTGGAGGAACTTCCGGAGGAATTCCTGGAGGAACTTCCGGAGGAATTCCTGGAGGAACTTCCGGAGGAATTCCTGGAGGAACTTCCGGAGGAATTCCTGGAGGAACTTCCGGAGGAATTCCTGGAGGAACTTCCGGAGGAATTCCTGGAGGAACTTCCGGAGGAATTCCTGGAGGAACTTCCGGAGGAATTCCTGGAGGAACTTCCGGAGGAATTCCTGGAGGAACTTCCGGAGGAATTCCTGGAGGAACTTCCGGAGGAATTCCTGGAGGAACTTCCGGAGGAATTCCTGGAGGAACTTCCGGAGGAATTCCTGGAGGAACTTCCGGAGGAATTCCTGGAGGAACTTCCGGAGGAATTCCTGGAGGAACTTCCGGAGGAATTCCTGGAGGAACTTCCGGAGGAATTCCTGGAGGAACTTCCGGAGGAATTCCTGGAGGAACTTCCGGAGGAATTCCTGGAGGAACTTCCGGAGGAATTCCTGGAGGAACTTCCGGAGGAATTCCTGGAGGAACTTCCGGAGGAATTCCTGGAGGAACTTCCGGAGGAATTCCTGGAGGAACTTCCGGAGGAATTCCTGGAGGAACTTCCGGAGAAATTCCTGGAGGAACTTCCGGAGGAATTCCTGGAAGAACTTCCGGAGGAATTCCTGGAGGAACTTCCGGAGGAATTCCTGATGGAACTTCCGGAGGAATTCCTGATGGAACTTCCGGAGGAATTCCTGGAGGAACTTCCGGAGGAATTCCTGGAGGAGGTTTCGGAAGAATTTTTTGATGCCAAAGGACTCCAACTTGTTCTTCAGTTTTCACTTCGTTTTCATTTTCATGGGTAAATATTTCAAAACTTTGATGATTGCGCTCAAATTTTGCATATGGGGATATTTCTGGTTACGGAAACGTTTGTGTATCATCCGGTCTTAAAATTCAATGAAAAAAAAATTCTAAATCCCTAACATTGACTTTGAAAAAAAATAAATTAGATGACATCAGATCTCGAAGTTTCATGTATTTTTGAGTCATTTGGCTTCAAAAACAAAAATTCGATTTTCGACTTTTCCTTTGGTCCCTCTTGGGAAAATTTTCAAGGGTAAAAATCTCAAAACTTTGATGAATTTTAGGCACCCCTAAATCATGTCCGATTGAGCTCAAATTTTGCATGGGGCCATATTTTGGGGTAATGAAACTTGTGAGCAATGTCGTTTTTTTAAATTCGAAAATGTCATTTTTATTGGCACCCTAGTATACATTGGTTCGACGCAGTGGTTCATCCCGAAACAAAAAATGATGTAATTCTCGGCCGAATGGCTTTTGGTCGAATGACTGTCGCTACGCAAGTCTTGAACAATGATGAATTTTGAAAAGTGGTCACATTCAACCAGAAACCATATATTTCCATTTTCGACCTTGTATGTAGCTCAAATTCTGGGGCAGATTTTCGACTTTCCACAGACCGATCGAACATTTGTATTAGGGGTTTTCGATTCCTTGCAGATTAGGCAACTACTGTAGTGTCGTTGGGTATCCAAAGATATGCACGACCAGTAGTATCGTACGCGTATTCGTTCTAGAGTTTTGAAAAACCCGTAATAAGCATCTTTATGGATTTGCTTTATAAGAATTTGAAGATCTGGCTTTGAGAGAACGTGCTTCAACCACAAACCTGACTGAGACGAATAAATTACTAAACATTGACTACTAACTTGGCTCATGACTAGTGATTACTTTCTTGTTAATCTGAAGCCAATTTTGTTGAAATTTGAATTGTTTTCTTGTACCAACTTTACAACAGCATCTAAGTTCAACCGCTCTATCCATCGGAATTTTCTCTTTGCTTTCTTGATTCACAGCTGTGTAACGTGGTATGTATTACAAACTTGTTAGAATTTTCTCAATTTTATGGTCTTCGGACAAGAAGTCTGCAGTGAATTTTTCTGCTGCGGTTGAACAGTCATACCATCCTGCTGATCCGACAATAATGCATCACAGACAAAAAGGCGTGAGCTATTCCAGGAATTCATCAAAAATAGAGCCTGAGTTTGAATCGACAATCAACAAACCGTTCGTGAACATGGCATTTTCGTCAGATGGAAAGTGTCATTAGTGAATTTTTGGTGCCAAATTCTTAAAATGATATCTACGTTTCGCTTTCATATTCCATAAAGGAAGCTGGTGGCGCCACAATTGCTACTGCGCCGGGCCAAAACCACCATCAGAGCGAACGAGCGTGAGGAATGTGATTATCTTTGAGATGGTTGCATAGCATCTGAATGAGTTCGCCATAAAGCGACTCCCTTGCTGCAACTGCAGGGGTGCTGACGAACACCGTTAAATCATCGTAATGGCTGATTGCTGCAATTTGCTACAGGGTGGGTATTATATAAGCATTGTTGAAGGGAGTTTAAAGCGGTTCTTTGTGAAGAATAGAGGAGGCGAACGGTAAATTATGACCGGTTCTATTAGTAGCATAAAATTCATTTTTTTAATAATGTGGATCAAGAAGATTGTTTCACTTTCGATACTACCTTTTAAAGCTGCGGCCACAGCAACTGATTCCCAAAAATCCAATATACGTACCTGCAAATAAAAAAACAAATATGTGTGCTATTAGTTTCGATCAAACGGACATCAATAAAATAAAAAAAAACATGAAATTGGTTATTTATGTAGATTTCTCCGTCGGTAGATGGTGCGTTTGCTCGGTAAACATCCACCGCTTTCCGGATAAGCACGCTCAATCGGACCGGCCGGAAAGTACTTGAAAGCTTTTTGTCCCGATGTCCTTCCCCGAAAGTCGCTACACACCGAAGGATGCATTATAAATGGAGGAAAGCCCATAACGTCGAAACACACTGGAAGGGGGGGACTGTCTCCTAAAAACCGAAACGGCAACATCAATCTCGGAAAAGTGACTCAATCAACAAAGTGGGAGCACTTTGAGCATTTTATTTCGCTACTATTTGCTGCTGTGATCCCCGGAAAACCATAGCTCCGTCGCAAGGCGTACGAATATTGAATGCTTCCGAGAAGGTTTCACTTACGGGTCCGCGTGTTCGGTGGATTGCTCCGTTGTTGGATCGTCAAAAGCTGAAAACGGAGACAATGGATCAAAGTTTCTCCGGTTGGCCCGGTTCGTGGAAAGCGAAGTGATTCGATTCTGATACGCTCATGTGAGCACTTCTTCAAGGTCGGTTTGAAACCGGTTCGCCTTTGCTACGGAGTTTGAGTTTTTGGAACGCGAGCTAGCTTTCGTCGGAGCAAATATCCAGCACTGCATGGTTGCACCGAATATCCGTTTTCTGCCCGCCTTGGGAGCATTTTGGTCTTATATTCCTACTAACGAAATTTTATTAAACGATGCAAAATGTCGTCAAAAAGGGAAATAAACCGCCGCGACGGCAAGCAGCAGCAGCAGCAGGATAATCATCATAATCATCAGCAGCTGGAGATAAATGCCGTTCGTTTTCTTTTTTGGAACGGAGCCAAGGATTTGCGACACTGCTGCTCATGTTGACGTTGCAATGAGAGAAACAATGATTGGAGCTTATAAGCAGTATTCCGCAATGGCGTTCTGAAAGTTTTATTTAAAAATTGTTACACTGCCCTACATTTGAGAGTCCATTTTATTCAAGCCAAGCCCCTGCTATGCTCTATTTCATCCATATCAATGTGGTTAGTACTGCTTATTCTTCTGTGTGACAGACGTCGGAGTGAGAATCCTTTGCCCGCCTCAGCTGCCGAACTGTTATTAAGAAAAACGCTCAGCGAAGTCTATATCAGTTAGGAGCGTGTCGTACATTATGTACTACTTATTTGGATTCCGATTATCCGTGCTTTTTATGCCTATTTGAATAAGATACACTCAAGTGTGATTTATGCTTAGGTGATGAATTTCGCCTTAAATGCAGAAACGTACTTTTTCAAAGCCAAAACCAAAATTTCAGTTTTAACGAGGCTTGCAAAATTGCTCTAAATCGCGTGTTTATGTATTTCTTTCAACACATGATTGTTATTTGAATAACCTCTACTGTTTAAGATAATGAGGCATCTTCGAGAACGGTGTTACGAAGTGAGAGTAAATAGTTTTGAATTCTAGTAACTTCCAAAAGCATCTTCATCTTAAAGCTTTTATATCTATTACAGTCAAATCTCCATGAGTCGATATCGAAGGGAAGAGACCATCGGCTCATGGAAATATCGAGATGTATATAGAATTGAAAATGCTTGGAAAGCTGTTTGAAGCATCACTGTAACCCAGAAAATATTATTTATTATGACGTAATTTGCTTACATGAGTCGATATCGAGTCTTGGAACACCGACTCATGGAGGTTTGGCATATTTAATCCTTAAAGGCGCAAGGCGATTTTTTTTTAAAGCGTCGGAAATATTTTTAACGCAAGTAACCATTGTTCGACACTGCCAGTGTCGTTTGCTTATGAAGTTATTTAACGATTCGCGATGCACCTTAATATTATCGGCGCTAACGTATGACAATATGAATTATGTGAGTGGATAACTCTAAATCACCTTCCAAACTGACTATACGGCCTAGAGTTTCCATCCCAGGACATTCCGGGACAAAAAATCCCGGGATTTAGGAAAATTAGGGATTTCCCGGTTCCCGGAATATTACTTTTGAAATCCCGAAAATCCCGGGATACCCGGGACAAAAAATACTGTTTCATTTCCGGTTTGCAAACAGTGTAATTTTTCTTCTTCCAAAAGTTATTTGTTTTGAACGCGAACAACCCAACTCAACCAAGGTGATAAATTCATATCATATTTTTATACCTCGCATCAGACATGATGTTTTTCCAAGTTCGTTTATTTGGTAGGCTCAGGCATGTATGCGGAGCCAAGGTTCTTTGTGATGCACAATCGATATCATCTTATTATTAAATTAGTAAGCGAGGAACAGACATAAAAATATCGGAGATAGTTAATAGAACACCTTCACGAAAAATATTAGATTCCCCTCAAGGGAGAGCTACTGACTGATACTTTTTCCAGCAGCTACACTGCCCGGGCAGAAGCCATGAACAGAATAACAAAACATGATATGGTTTTGATTGATATAAGAGATAATAGAACAGGCAACAATATCAAAAATTTGCACTGAAATATCATTTGAATATCAAGATTTGCTATGGATAAGAACAAACTAATGGCACATGATATTGATCACTTCTTATAAATAGCATAAATTGATCTCCTCATGATATTTTAGTGCAAAATATTGATATTGTCGTCTGATATTTTATCTCTTATATCAATCATATCAATATCTCATTTTGCTATCTTATCAACATTTGATATTAATGAGCTATTTTAGTCTTCTCGGGTGCCCATGATCGCATATGTAACATTTACATTTTTGTCGATTTTGAAATAAGCTCATGAAACATCTACAAATCGCTAGTTCTTCCGGCTGACCAGGTGAATTAAGAAAGTTTGTTCCAAAAAACTCGAAAAACTACCAAGTTGTTTTGTAACATTAAGCAAAGTGACCGCATAACCGTAACACGCCAGTGCGCCATGTGCAGTGTACAAAAATTTTCGAAATTAGTTTGCATTCAAACACCAAGGAATGGAAATGTTTCTACCGAAGATTCCAACTAGATAAAGTGCTTGTGTAATTTTTAGGAATTTTTAGAAAATCTTTGGGATTTGCATACTTTTAACAGCTCTCTATTATTGCTTATGCTATCAATGTTTAAACTTGTGCGAAATTTGTCAACGGCTGAACTAATTTCCTCATCCTAGTAATCTGTCTAATTACTGTTGACCATAATTGAGATGTTGACATTCTACAAATGCGTGTCAGGGTGTCAGCATAGGTTAGCTTCATATTGATGCCTGATAAGTAAAGACCCTTGCAAACCTTTCCTGATCTGCTTTTACGGCGCCAACACCTTTACTGCCGTAATCTAAAAAAATGACGTATACGCCATTTTCCAAAAATGGTGTTAACGAGTACTACTCATCGAGCTCTTTAACAGAAAAATGGTAAACATGCATGTTGTAAAATGGCTGTTACGTCACTTTTCCAGATTACGGCAGTTTAGTACTAACTTGTCTGCAATCAGCATTGTACTCACTAGCTTATAGGTCCACCATAGGCTTTGAATTTTGGATCACAGCTTTAAATTAGATTTTGAACTTTCGGATTGTGGTTGAGCAACGCCTCTACGTTAAATACCGGAGCAATCAAATTCAGTTCTATTATAGTGAATTTGATAAACTTTTATTTTATTTTTGAATTATTTTTAGATCTATTGCGTTTTGAACATTTAAATTAAGTCAGCTTCAAATAAACCGTATTTTCACCATCTCCATTATAACGAATGTTCGAATGAATTCCACGAAAAACGTCCTGATTGGCCAACATTAGCATTTCTCCAATTGCTACCGCACTTCGAGGTGGTATTCGATTGATTTCTTAGCGAATACGAATTGATATTCCATTTTCAAACAAAGAACAGTATCAAGCTGTTGAATAAGTAGTTCACTTGTAAAATTGTTGATTAAATCACTATATTTCATGACTCGCCTCCAGAAAAATATTATCTTTTATTACTTTGGGAAATTCTTAAACAGCACAATACGGCAACGAAGCAAAAATTTGACAAACAAATAAAATTTATTTTATTATTTGATTATTTAATAATCAAAGAACCCCAGAAAAATAATAGCAAACATGCGTTTCATATTGAGCTGAGGGATTATAACTGAGCAAATAATTTCAGCTCAGGAGTCTAATAAAGTGCAAAGTACTCAATAATTAAACGACAAATTTCTACAGTACAAGATCAGCTACATCTATTTGGCGCTTGCTTCCTACCCATCTCCCGTCTACAGCAAGGCTGTGTACACTAGCTGATATTCGCCTTGCTAATCTCTTCGCGCCGCCCAACATTGAGTCAGTCTTCCTGAGCTTCTTGCCTCCTAAATAATTCTTGATCCAATTCATATCCTTCCAATCGACGTTCGTACAACAATCTTACCAGCACATGCGCAAGTACAAGTGGTCCGACCCCGATGCTCTGCCTAGCTCTGACCAGCGCCTGACCAAAGCTTCGCTTGGACTCCTACTGCCCAACTAACAAGCTACCGAAAGTTCGAACCTCCCACTAAATTCTGCACGGCGCTACCCATGACTTTCGTAGCCAATGCATGATCCCACAATGCCACGAAACTTATGTGCCCGATTCATGGATCCCGGGCTGCGATTACGTTTCTGTGTAAATCATCGACACTACGTTTAAGATCCGTTCCAGGGTTGTTAATCGATAAATTATCGTCGTTAATTTAACGCCAACTTCGATAACGATAACGCTTGTACGAAGATGTTTCGTTGACGATAACGATATTATTATTATTATTTATTCAGACTAAGGCCGAAGTGGCCTGTGCGGTATATAAAAGTCTTCTACATTCGGCTCGGCCCATGGCTACACGTCGCCAACCACGCAGTCTACGGAGGGTCCGCAAGTCATCTTCCACCTGATCGATCCACCTTGCCCGCTGCGCACTTCGCCTTCTTGTGCCTGTCGGATCGTTGGCGAGAACCATTTTCACCGGGTTATTGTCCGACATTCTGGCTACGTGGCCGGCCCACCGCAGTCTTCCGATTTTCGCGGTGTGAACGATGGATGGTTCTCCCAACAGCTGATGCAACTCGTGGTTCATTCGCCTCCTCCACGTACCGTCCGCCATCTGCACCCCACCATAGATGGTACGCAGAACTTTCCTTTCGAAAACTCCGAGTGCGCGTTGGTCCTCCACGAGCATCGTCCAGGTCTCGTGTCCGTAGAGGACTACCGGTCTAATGAGCGTTTTGTAGATTGTCAGTTTGGTACGGCGGCGAACTCTATTCGATCGGAGCGTCTTGCGGAGTCCAAAGTATGTACGATTTCCAGCCACTATGCGTCTCCGAATTTCTCTGCTGGCATCATTTTCGGCAGTCACCAGTGAGCCCAAGTACACAAATTCTTCTACCACCTCGATTTCGACACCACCGATGCCAACTCTCGGTGGGTGGCTCACATTGTCTTCTCTTGAACCTCTTCCTATCATGTACTTCGTCTTCGACGTGTTGATGACTAGTCCGATCCGCTTGGCTTCCCTCTTCAGTCTGATGTAGGCCATCTTCTCAAAGTTACGTGCCATAATATCTATGTCGTCGGCGAAGCCAAATAGCTGGACGGACTTATTGAAAATTGTACCACTCGTGTTAATCCCTGCTCTTCGTATTGCCCCTTCCACAGCGATGTTGAATAGCAGACACGAAAGACCATCACCTTGCCGTAACCCTCTGCGGGTTTCGAAGGGACTCGAGAATGCCTCTGAAACTCGAACTACGCACATCACCCGATCCATCGTTTCTTTGATCAACCGTGTCAGTTTATCCGGAAATCCGTGTTCGTGCATAAGTTGCCATAGCTGGTCCCGATCGATTGTATCATATGCGGCTTTGAAGTCGATGAATAGATGATGTGTGGGCACGTTGTATTCGCGGCATTTGTGCAGTACTTGGCGAATGGCGAACACCTGGTCCGTGGTGGAGCGTTCGCCCATAAAACCCGCATGGTACTGCCCCACGAACTCCCTTGCAATTGGTGCTAGTCGACGGCATACAATTTGGGAGAGTACCTTGTTGGCGGCGTTCAGCAATGTGCTTGCGCGGTAGTTGCTACAGTCCAGCTTATCGCCCTTTTTGTAGATGGGACACACGACACCTTCCATCCACTCCTGCGAAAAAACTTCTTCCTCCCAAATATTGGTAATGACCCAGTGCAGCGCTCTAGCCAGTGCCTCACCACCGTGTTTACATAGCTCTCCTGGTAGTTGGTCAACCCCAGAGGCTTTGTTGTTCTTCAGCCGGCCAATCTCCTCCTGGATTTCCTGGAGATCCGGAGCCGGTAAAATTATGTCCTGCGCGCGTTCTCCCAGGTCCACCACCATACCGTCATCTTCGTCTGCCACATCGCCATTCAGGTGCTCTTCGTAGTGCTGACGCCACCTTTGGATCACCTCACGCTCGTTCGTAAGAAGGTTCCCGTTTATGTCCTTACACATATCAGGCTGTGACACGTGGCCCTTACGTGAACGGTTCAACTTTTCATAGAACTTTTGTGTGTTATTAGCGCGGTACAGTTGCTCCGTCTCTTCACGGTCTCGATCTTCCTGCTGACGCTTTTTCCAATCTCGCCCATGCTGCATTATTCTCTTCCACTAACTGCTCATATTCGCCGTCATACCAGTCGTTTCTCTGTTCCGGGGGCACCGTGCCAAGTGCAGCGGTTGCGGTGCTACCAATGGCGGATCGAATATCTCTCCAGCCATCTTCAAGAGACGCTGCGCCTAGCTGCTCTTCCGTTGGGAGTGCCACTTCCAGCTGCTGCGCGTATTTTTGGGCTAGTCTACCGTCTTGTAGCCGCCCAATGTTAAGCCGCGGCGTCCGACTTCGACGCGCGTTGTACACCGTCGAGAGTTTTGAGCGCAGGCATACTGCAACGAGGTAGTGGTCGGATTCAATATTCGCACTGCGGTAAGTGCGGACGTTTGTGATGTCGGAGAAGAATTTACCGTCGATTAGAACGTGGTCGATTTGGTTTTTCGTTTCTTGGTTGGGTGATCTCCATGTGGCCTTGTGGATATTTTTGCGGGGAAAGAAGGTGCTTCGGACTACCATTCCGCGGGAGGCTGCGAAGTTTATGCATCGTTGGCCGTTGTCATTCGATACGGTGTGCAGACTATCCGGTCCGATGACCGGTCTATACATTTCCTCCCTTTCTACCTGTGCGTTCATGTCACCGATGACGATTTTAACGTCCCGCAGTGGGCATCCATCGTATGACTGCTCCAGCTGTGCGTAGAACGCTTCTTTCTCGTCGTCGGGTCTCCCTTCGTGTGGGCAGTGCACGTTGATGATGGTATAGTTGAAGAAACGGCCTTTAATCCTCAGCTTGCACATCCTTGCGTTGATTGGCTGCCACCCAATCACGCGTTGGTGCATCTTACCCAGCACTATGAAGCCGGTTCCCAGCTCGTTGGTGGTGCCACAGCTTTGGTAGAAGGTAGCCGCTCGAAGCCCGCTTTTCCACACTTTCTGTCCTGTCCAGCAGATTTCCTGCAGCGCTACGACATCGAAGTTGCGGGGATGTAATTCATCGTAGATTATCCTATCGCAACCTGCGAAGCCTAGCGACTTGCAGTTCCATGTTCCAAGCTTCCAATCGTGATCCTTTATTCGTCGCCTAGGTCGTTGCCGATTGTATCGAGTCGTGTTATCTTCTATGTCGTTCGTAATGGTTGTTTTTAAAGGCGGCTTATTGGATCTGCGCAAACCTCCTGTCTCGTCTCTCGTCTCTTGAGATACCAGCACATCCTTTTTTAGAAATTTAGGCAGCATGTTGCGAACGTAATGAGATGGCAACTGTGCTCTCACCGAACCCTGCATATCAAGCTTTCAACCGTTTTTTTTTTCAAAGCTAGGTGGCGCAGCGCAATTTTAAAAGAGCAAGGCGCTTTCGTGTCAAATCCTTTTTTTTAACAGAAGTGTTTCGATTTTGTTACAACGTCTCTTATGTACTTTCTTGTTTTACAATACACGAAAAAGGCACCATCACCGCTATGTCGATTATTATGGGTTTTGTATACTTTTGTATGCTGACTCGAGGGCATTTTGAATCTTTAACAACAGCTCCTTGATGTCCTTTGTATTTCTTATCGACGAACTCGTGCAGCTCTTCTTCCCATCTCTTTGCGATAAGTGAGAAATAAAATGTGAGAAGTTCTCACTCGAAGTGAGTATCTCACTGTACACTTTTCACTGTAGAAAGTGAGTGGTGAGAAGGTGTTCCTATAATGAGAAGTAAGAAGGTAGAAATGAGGAGTGAGAAGTAAAAAGTTAGACGTCTCACTTCTAAATTATCATCTCTCACTTCTCATTTCTCATTTCTTATCGTTCACTTCTCATTTTGCACTTCTTACTTCTCGCAGGGAGGTGAGAAATCATAAATGATGATTGAAAAGTGAGGCTCTTTTTCGCTCTTCTAACTTTTTTCAGTTGGGATTGAAAAGTGCGAAATAAGGAGTGAGAAGGGAGCAGTCATACTTCTCATTCATCATTTCTTTTTTCTCACTTAGATCTCTTTGACACAGAAATTCAGAAACAGTAGTTGAAGAAGTTCGACAGTTCTACCATATTTCTCGGTTGGGGACGTTGGTGGAACAAGTTGCGTCTGCTTTTAAATGGAGCAAAATTTCGGCAAAATGTTCTCGTAGTTTACAGTTCACTGCTCACTTACACTGACAAGGATTGTTTGGGCCTTTGCTTGTAAAAGTGGGATAAAATTTCGATAAAAGTTAGACTTTTACCACTACAGCAGCGGTTCTCAACCTGGGGTACATGTACCCCTGGAGGTACCTTCGCCGGCCCTAGGGGGTACCTCGGACAAAAATGCGTAATGGCGGACATATTACAATTTCATTAAAAATTCATTGATAAAGTTTTGATAATTATGTATTTTCTATTTCAAAAAATTATATTGTACATAATATGTAATGCGATCAATAAATCCCAATTGAACCCTGCTTTCCACAACCAGCACAATATATGAAGGGCTGCAGAACAAAAGGTCAAACGAACTAAACCTCGAATGAACAAAATGATTTTTTTTTCACTAAAACTCGGTTGATTCGATGCAAAAGGATTAGAAGCATCCTTTTATGCCTCTCGGAAGCCTCCTTTCAAGAGGTTCGGAAGCCTCCTCTCAAGAGGTTCGGAAGCCTCCTCTCAGGAGGTTCGGAAGTCTCCTCTCAAGAGGCTCGGAAGCCTTCTCTCAAGAGGTTCGGAAGCCTCCTCTCAGGAGGTTCGGAAGTCTCCTCTCAGGAGGTTCGGAAGTCTCCTCTCAAGAGGCTCGGAAGCCTCCTCTCAAGAGGCTCGGAAGCCTCCTCTCAAGCGGCTCGGAAGCCTCCTCTCAAGCGGCTCGGAAGCCTCCTCTTAAGAGGCTCGGAAGCCTCCTCTCAAGAGGCTCAAGCCTCCTCTCAAGAGGCTCAGAGCCACCTCTCAAGAGGCTCAGAAGCCGCCTCTCAAGAGGCTCAGAGCCTACTCTTAAGAGGCTCAGGCCTCCTCTCAAAGGCTCAGAAGCCTCCTCTCAAGAGGCTCGTAAGCCGCCTCTTAAGAGGCTCAAGCCTCCATTCAAGAGGCTCAGGAGCCTCCTCTCAAGAGGCTCTCGAAGCCTCCTCTCAAGAGGCTCAGAAGCCTCCTCTCAAGCAGCTCAGGCCTCCTCTCAAGAGGCTCAGGCTTCCTCTCAAGAGGCTCAGAAGCCACCGCTCTCAAGAGGCTCAGGAAGCCACCTCTCAAGAGGCTCAGGCCTCCTCTCAAGAGGCCTGGAAGCCTCCTCTCAAGAGGCTCAGGCCTCCTCTCAAGAGGCTCAGGAAGCCTCCTCTCAAGAGGCTCAGGCCTCCTCTCAAGAGGCTCAGGAAGCCTCCTCTCAAGAGGCTCAGGCCTCCTCTCAAGAGGCTCAGGCCTCCTCTCCAAGAGGCTCAGGAAGCCTCCTCTCAAGAGGCCTCAGGCCTCCTCTCAAGAGGCTCAGGCCTCCTCTCAAGAGGCTCAGGCCTCCTCTCAAGAGGCTCAGGCCTCCTCTCAAGAGGCTCAAGCCTCCTCTCTCAAGAGGCTCAGAAGCCTCCTCTCAAGAGGCTCAGGCCTCCTCTCAAGAGGCTCAAGCCTCCTCTCAAGAGGCCTCAAGCCTCCTCTCAAGAGGCTCAGAGCCTCCTCTCAAGAGGCTCAAGCCTCCTCCCAAGAGGCCTGGAAGCCTCCTCTCAAGAGGCTCAGGCCTCCTCTCCAAGAGGCCTCAAGCCTCCTCTCAAGAGGCTCAGAAGCCACCTCTCAAGAGGCTCAGGCCTCCTCTCAAGAGGCTCAGGCCTCCTCTCAAGAGGCCTGGAAGCCTCCTCTCAAGAGGCCTGGAAGCCTCCTCAAGAGGCTCAGGCCTCCTCTCAAGAGGCTCAGGCCTCCTCTCAAGAGGCTCAGGCCTCCTCTCAAGAGGCTCAGGAAGCCTCCTCTCAAGAGGCTCAGAAGCCTCCTCTCAAGAGGCTCTCAAGCCTCCTCTCAAGAGGCTCAGGCCTCCTCCTCAAGAGGCCTCAGGCCTCCTCTCAAGAGGCTCTCAAGCCTCCTCTCAAGAGGCCTCAAGCCTCCTCCTCAAGAGGCTCTCAAGCCTCCTCTCAAGAGGCTCAGGCCTCCTCTCAAGAGAGCTCAGAGCCTCCTCTCAAGAGGCTCAGAAGCCTCCTCTCAAGAGGCTCAGAGCCTCCTCTCAAGAGGCTCAGGAAGCCTCCTCTCAAGAGGCTCAGGAAGCCTCCTCTCAAGAGGCTCAAGCCTCCTCCAGAGGCTCAGGCCTCCTCTCAAGAGGCTCAGAAGCCTCCTCTCAAGAGGCTCAGAGCCTCCTCTCAAGAGGCTCAGGAAGCCTCCTCTCAAGAGGCTCAGGCCTCCTCTCAAGAGGCTCAGGCCTCCTCTCAAGAGGCTCTGAAGCCTCCTCTCAAGAGGCTCAGGCCTCCTCTCAAGAGTCTCAGGCCTCCTCTCAAGAGTCTCAGGCCTCCTCTCAAGAGTCTCAGGCCTCCTCTCAAGAGGCCTGGAAGCCTCCTCTCAAGAGGCTCTCAAGCCTCCTCTCAAGAGGCTCAGGCCTCCTCCTCAAGAGGCCTCAGAAGCCTCCTCTCAAGAGGCTCAGGCCTCCTCCTCTCAAGAGGCTCAGGCCTCCTCTCAAGCGGCTCGGAAGCCTCCTCTCAAGAGGCTCGGAAGCCTCCTCTCAAGAGGCTCGGAAGCCTCCTCTCAAGAGGCTCGGAAGCCACCTCTCAAGAGGCTCGGAAGCCGCCTCTCAAGAGGCTCGGAAGCCTACTCTTAAGAGGCTCGGAAGCCTCCTCTCAAAAGGCTCGGAAGCCTCCTCTCAAGAGGCTCGTAAGCCGCCTCTTAAGAGGCTCAGAAGCCTCCATTCAAGAGGCTCGGGAGCCTCCTCTCAAGAGGCTCGGAAGCCTCCTCTCAAGAGGCTCGGAAGCCTCCTCTCAAGCGGCTCGGAAGCCTCCTCTCAAGAGGCTCGGAAGCTTCCTCTCAAGAGGCTCGGAAGCCACCGCTCAAGAGGCTCGGAAGCCACCTCTCAAGAGGCTCGGAAGCCTCCTCTCAAGAGGCTCAGGCCTCCTCTCAAGAGGCTCAGAGCCTCCTCTCAAGAGGCTCAGGCCTCCTCTCAAGAGGCTCAGGCCTCCTCTCAAGAGGCTCAGGCCTCCTCTCCAAGAGGCTCAGAAGCCTCCTCTCAAGAGGCTCAAGCCTCCTCTCAAGAGGCTCAGGAAGCCTCCTCAAGAGGCTCAGGCCTCCTCTCAAGAGGCTCAGAGCCTCCTCTCAAGAGGCTCAAGAGCCTCCTCTCAAGAGGCTCAGGCCTCCTCTCAAGAGGCTCAAGCCTCCTCTCAAGAGGCTCAGGCCTCCTCTCAAGAGGCTCAGGCCTCCTCTCAAGAGGCTCAGAGCCTCCTCTCAAGAGGCTCTCAAGCCTCCTCAAGAGGCTCAGGCCTCCTCTCAAGAGGCTCAGGAAGCCTCCTCTCAAGAGGCTCAGGCCTCCTCCCAAGAGGCTCAGGCCTCCTCCAAGAGGCCTCAGAAGCCTCCTCTCAAGAGGCTCTCAGGCCTCCTCTCAAGAGGCTCAAGCCTCCTCTCAAGAGGCTCAGGAAGCCTCCTCTCAAGAGGCTCAGGCCTCCTCTCAAGAGGCCTCAAGCCTCCTCTCAAGAGGCTCAGGAAGCCTCCTCTCAAGAGGCTCAGGCCTCCTCTCCAAGAGGCTCAGAAGCCTCCTCTCAAGAGGCTCAGGCCTCCTCTCAAGAGGCTCCAAGCCTCCTCTCAAGATGCTCTCAAGCCTCCTCTCAAGAGGCCTGGAAGCCTCCTCTCAAGAGGCCTGAAGCCTCCTCAAGAGGCTCAGGCCTCCTCAAGAGGCTCTCGAAGCCTCCTCTCCAAAGTCTCAGAAGCCTCCTCTCAAGAGTCTCAGAAGCCTCCTCTCAAGAGTCTCAGGCCTCCTCTCAAGGCTCAGGCCTCCTCCTCAAGAGGCTCAGGCCTCCTTTCAAGAGGCTCAGGAAGCCTCCTTTCAAGAGGCTCAGGCCTCCTTTCAAGAGGCTCAGGAAGCCTCCTTTCAAGAGGCCTCAGGCCTCCTCTCAAGAGGCTCTCAAGCCTCCTCAAGAGGCTCAGGCCTCCTCTCAAGAGGCTCAGAGCCTCCTCTCAAGAGGCTCAGGCCTCCTCTCAAGAGGCTCTCAGGCCTCCTCTCAAGAGGCCTCAGGCCTCCTCTCCAAGAGGCTCA
The DNA here is from genome assembly GCF_024139115.2 of Armigeres subalbatus. Lineage (NCBI taxonomy): Eukaryota > Metazoa > Arthropoda > Insecta > Diptera > Culicidae > Armigeres > Armigeres subalbatus. The sequence continues at coordinate 80,058,734 of NC_085140.1, forward strand.
GGCCTCCTCTCAAGAGGCTCAGGCCTCCTCTCAAGAGGCTCAGAGCCTCCTCTCAAGAGGCTCAGAAGCCTCCTCTCAAGAGGCTCAGGCCTCCTCAAGAGGCTCTGGAAGCCTCCTCTCAAGAGGCTCAGGCCTCCTCTCAAGAGGCTCAAGCCTCCTCTCAAGAGGCTCAGAGCCTCCTCTCAAGAGGCTCTCAAGCCTCCTCTCAAGAGGCTCAAGCCTCCTCTCAAGAGGCTCCAAGCCTCCTCTCAAGAGGCTCAGAGCCTCCTCTCAAGAGGCTCAGGCCTCCTCTCAGGAGGCTCGGAAGCCTCCTCTCAAGAGGCTCGAAAGCCTCCTCTCAAGAGGCTCGAAAGCCTCCTCTCAAGAGGCTCGAAAGCCTCCTCTCAAGAGGCTCGAAAGCCTCCTCTCAAGAGGCTCGAAAGCCTTCTCTCAAGAGGCTCGGAAGCCTCCTCTCAAGAGGCTCGGAAGCCGCCTCTCAAGAGGCTCGGAAGCCTCCTCTCAAGAGGCTCGGAAGCCTCTTCTCAAGAGGCTCGGAAGCCTCCTCTCAAGAGGCTCGGAAGCCTCCTCTCAAGAGACTCGGAAGCCTCCTCTCAAAGACTCGGAAGCCTCCTCTTAGGAGACTCGGAAGCCTCCTCTTAGGAGGCTCGGAAGCCTCCTTTCAAGAAATTAGGAAGGCTTCTTTCAAGAGCCTTTTATAGAGGCTCGAAAGCCTCTTTTCAAAAGGCTCAAAATCCTCCTTTCAAGGGCCCCCAAGCTTCTTTCCAAGAGGCTTGGAAAGATCATTTCACGAGGCTCGGAAGCCTCCTTTCAAGAAGCTCAAAAGCCTTCTTTTCTAGAGGCTCAAAAACCTCCTTTTCTAGAGACTCAAAAACCTCCTTTCAAGATGCTCGGAAGCCTTCTTGCAAGAGGCTCAAAAGCCTCCTTTTAAGAGGCTTTGAAGCTTTTTTCCAAAAGGATCGGAAGGCTCCTTTCGAGAGGCTCGGAAGCCTCTTTTCAAGAGGTTCGGAAGTTTTCTTTCAAGTGGTTAGGTTTCCTTCTTTCAAGAGGCTCGGCAGCCTCCTTTAAATAGGCTCGGAAGCCTCACTTCAAGAAGCTCAGAATTCTTTTTTCAATAGGCTTGGAAGCATACTACCAAGAGGCTCAGAAGCGTTCATTCAAGATGCAACGGAAGCTTCCTTTTAAGTGGCTCGAAAACCACCTTCAAGAGGCTCGGAAGCCTCTCTACAAGAGGCTCAGAAGCCTCTAATAAAGAGGCGCGGAAGCCTTCTCTAAAGGGACTAAAAAGCTTAAAGGAGCTTACTTACACTTACTCCAGACCACTTCCTATTGAAAAACTCTAAAAGTTTTAAAACCATTGGCCACTGGACCCAGTTTTACCATCTATGTAACTTAACCTCCGACACGATGAAATATCACTCTTGCAGTAAATCACAGCTTTTCGGACTCAAGCGTTTTTTAATACCATGACTTTTAGGTCGCGCTCGATTCCATCTATCAATCCGGTCAACATATACTATGAAGACTAAATCTCCTGCGGCTACGGATGCTACTTCAACTAACCACTTCAACAGCTAAGTAAACATCAGAAGTTATTCTCCCAACGCAACGCTTCCAAAAGATGTCCTGTTGATGTCTTATGATGTTTCATAAATATTTAGTCCACTAGAAGCAGCGTGCAATTAACGAGCATACAAACAACCTTCATATAAACCTCAACGACTCTTCGAAGTAATTTGAATATTTAATCTGACGAACTGTGATCATGGTGGTCCCAGATTTTAGCAACATGTCGAACTCAAAAACTCAATTCTTTGAGCACCTTCGAGCTACTTTCCATCGTCCTGGAAGTCAACAAAAGCCATCCACAATTCCCATCCGGAAGTCTACCAAAAAACAATTATTTCATCAGCCCTTTTTCATGGTATTCCAAGTCCAAGCTATTCACACCGCCAACTGCCCACAAAACAGGCTGGCTTCTGATAGGATCGATCATCTGCACACCAACTGACCTGAAATGCCTGAAAGGGAATAAGTTTGTCTCCAAAACTCATCGTTGTCGTTAAAGCGTTCAATGATGTTGGCATTGATTAGCTCGAGATGAAGTGCAATATGCAAAATAGACAAATCAGGTGCAAATCAATTTGAAAGGATGCAATCGTGATAAGTATAATAAGATAAGTATTTAGGCTTTGGATTGTCGAGGCATAATAAATGTGATAAATATTGATGTTGCCGATTAATTTAAATTCCTTGGTTATCGAAGGAACATCATTCGATTATCCATCTTCTAAATTATCTGTTGTAAATTAAACAAACCCCATTCGTAATAACTTCCCAAAGTGACATCCTCATCGCACACCTCGTACTCAAATAAAACGTTCCAACATTCCCATCTGTCTCTGTCCAAACTCAGCTTAGACCTAAATCCTCCCAGACCCATAATGGATTCATAATTTGGCCATAAATCCTCGTTAGAAATAAAACATATAACTTTCTCACCCGGAATCATCCGTCCGTCGCACTGGCAGCGCCCCGCAGGGGGTTTCCGAGTGCGCTTGTTGCAATTTCGGTCCCTGATTAATCGATTCCTCGGGAGTCTCGGGAGCCCGGGCAGTGCATGCAGTTGGCCGAGCTGGAACCGATGGCCAACCTTCCGGAAATTTTGCCGATCCAAAGTTTTTGATATTTTATTCCGAAATAATACTGTGTGTTCGGCCAGCGATGAATTATGTTTCTAAATTTAATTGGTTTTCCGGGCAGAAGGTTGCCGGTGGCAGGCAATGACCCGGGGGGGGGGGGAAAGGATGCAAAATTTTGGTCATACGTGGAGGGTACTCTTTAGTGTGGCAAAGCCGACCGCACGGTTCCGACTGACCAGCAGGCGGGCTGGCACAAGACAAATGTCCTGTGTGTGCATTTTGCCACGCTCCATTTGCGTTGCTCTGCACTGCTCGGGCAGGGTGGTCCGTAGGGTATTTGCAGTGTGGTCGGTAGGTGGCGGGAGAGTTGGTTGAGCCCATGACCAACCCTGGGAGAATTTTCCTCAGGGGCTGCTTTTGCTTTGAAGATACGAGTGTCAATTTGGAATTGAAGGTGGAAATGAACATGAGTCTGGACTGGGATAAAAAACGGATTTTGGCTCCGGAATAAATCTTGTAATATTTTTCAGCCGAATAATGGATTGGATTTGGAATGAAAGTGGCTTAGATTTAAAAAGAATTTAGATTTGAATTGTATTTAGATTGGATTTGGATTGGTTTTCATTCTTTTATTCAAGTGCGTCATATACACCTTGTCACGTCAATTGACTGCCAGCTATTGTCCCAATCTTTAATTTTGTAGGACATTTGTTAAAACTATATGATGGGAATGGTGTTTGTTGGTATGGCTACTGGGCAGGTACATTAACTGTTTAAATTATAATTCACGTTATCGGTCGGATCCAGGGCTGTCCCACATACACAGCATACCAACTCGAATCCGAAGCCATACACTCACTCTCGGCTCGGTAGTGAGCCAATGGGCCACCAGCCAACAATGGGAAACAGGATTTTGATTCTGCTCTGTTTGCCGCCAACCGAGAAAAGCCCAGCTCCGGAGATGATAAAACCACCGTTGTCGGAACTGGAGCCAGGAGGAGCGGATTCAGGGGACGGCAGTTCGGGTACGTGGAGCACATAAAATATGTATGGGAGTCGAGTTTTATCTGTCGTATCTATGTTTTAATCGAATTAAGCTTTGTAGTGAGCGAAAGCAAGAACAAAGTGGCACGGAAGACCTTGTTTGGCCAGCGAAAAAAATAAACAAGGAACGAGAATGAGAACCTGATGACATAAGCCCATAATAACATTGCCGAGCCCCTCTCGATACGTCGACAGGAGTTAGTCCTCATTCCGCAGTGTCCCCAAAACTGTAACCGGGATGAGAGATCGTCTGGACTTTTGGATGGAGTCGAGTTGGTCTTGGCGCTTGGTTATCCACAGGATCCTCGCGACTCATCCAGAGGCAGGGGGAGATGTTGCTTAAATTCAGATCCATCCAGCATCCACTGCGCTCGTTCATAATTCACCGTGAGATATTGAACTGACAACGGGAATTATGAACGGGGACAGTCACCGATGACACTGAAATATCATTACGGAGATGGAGTGAGCTAATGGGTCGTTCTGATGAAATAAAAAAATGAAACCAGACACAAAGTTCCCCACTCTCCACGTTATTTTATGGAGTGTGGAAGCCGGGAATCGAATTTTTTATTTCAACCGATTTCCATCGACGTCACTGTCATCAGTCTCGCTGTACACCGTGTCGAGTTAGGGGGGGCGTTTGACGAATTAGATTTCCGTCGAATGAAAGCAGATGAGGGCAGTTTGTCCGCGGAATCAAATTCGTTAGATTCGGTCAAAATTTTGTATTTGATTGAATTAATTGACTTTCGGATTGGCTGGAACACGATCTGCATTTCGGCGGATGATTTATGATTTGCACGCACTCCGACTTTGTGAGTGGTAATTAGATTGATCATATTAGCATCCTCTTAAAAAAGTTGAAGCTTCTAATATTCTGCCAGTGTTCTGAATGTTTTGGCGTTTTTTTGGAATTCAATTAACGAAATTACCATTCTGGACAGGTTTGGTTGAGGGTAAACCAAGAATGTGTTTTTAAAAGTTATCCATCGGTTCCGATACAGAAGTACCTACCCATGCGTTAATGAACACAGCATAGTAGTGATAAAACGTAAGTGATAAGTGATGAGTGATGAGTGGTCAGCAAATAATGATGAATAATGCATGATGAGCAATAAGTGATACGTGATATGTGATATGTCATAATTATACCATGAGTTAAATACCATGCGCCTCCATAAAAAACACCATTTCGAGTAGATGAGAGTTGATGGCCTAATTCCTAAGCATCTGTGAAAAACCAGCCTTGGGCGAGTACACGTTCTTGAACATTGCTATTCAGCATTGTAAAAGATAATATAGCCTAACAGACCATATAGCTACCAGTTGTTCTCGCACAATGCGAACGTGAACTTGAATTGTTTGTATTGTACTGCTCATAAAAAAACCCACTCTTCCGCTCATTTTTGGTCGCAACGAAAAATACGCGCCAGATAGTTACCTAAGAAAAACATACCTCCAGGAAAAAAGCAACTCCTTTTTTTTAAATTTGGTCGCTACCTGGTGCATTTCGACGGTGAATGCTTAAATAGCACGTGCCATTTGTACTGCGGAGAAGTTTTTGACATCTATGAGAACCTCGGAAAATGATCACGAAGGTTTTCATTTTGATGCAAGGCACAATATGACGAAGATTATCAATCATTAAAGTATTAACCAAAATTCCCAAATCCCAGCCTGCTAGCCCCGAGTTGACATCCAAATGTTAATTGAATTTTATTACAGTCGCCTCTCCACATCTCGATATTGTTGGGACCATCGAGATAGCGGAAAGGGTCGTTTGGCCGAAACCCATTTGGCCAAGAGCCATTTGGCCGAATACCACTTGGCTGAACAAACCATTAGGTCGAAACCCATCTGGCCGAAACCCATCTGACCGAAAGGATCATCCGGCCGAATAGGATATTTGGCCGAATATGGAAGGGCAGTTTGGTCGAAAGGGTCATTTAGTCGAAAAGGTCATTTGGCCGAAAGGGTCATTCGGCCGAACAGGAAATTTGTCCGAAAAGGACATTTGGCCGAAATGGTCATTTGTGCGAATAGGACCTTAGGCCGAAACCCATCTGACCGAAAGTCATTTGGCCGAAAAGGCCATCCAGCCGAATAGGACATTTGAAAGAATAAGGCCGAAAAGGTAATTTGGCTCAAAGGGCCATTTGGCCGAATGGTTCGTTTGGCCGAATAAGTCATTTGACCGGATAAGACATTTGGCTGAATAGATCATCTGAAAAGTGATGCATTAGGAGTGAGAAGACGTCTTACACACATCTCAGACTGGTGCCCCGGGAAAGTTGGTTGAGGATGACCAACCCTAGGAGAATTTTTCAGAGGTTCTGCATTTGCTTTGAAGATGCGAGTGTCAATTTGGGATTGAATTTTGAAGTGAACTTGAATCTGGATTGGGATAAAAAATGGATATTGGTTCCGGAATTAATCTTGTAATATTTTTAGCTGCAAGGCCAAAAGGGTCATTTGGCCGAAATGGTCATTAAGCCGAAAGGATCATTTGGCCGAAAAGGACATTTGGCCAGAAGGACATTTGGCCGAACAGTACAATTGACCGAATAGGGCCATTAGGCCGAAACCCATCTGGTCGAAAATCATTTGACCGAAAGGATTATACGGCTCAATAGGTCAATTAGCCAAATAGAAGATCTGGCCGAATAGGACAATTGGCATGGAACATTTTATTTATTTATCATCAGACTAAGGCCGGAGTGGCCTGTGCTGCACATAAAAGACTTCTCCATTCAGCTCGGTTCATGGCTGCACTTCGCCAACCACGCAGTCTGCGGAGGGTCCGCAAGTCGTCCTCCACCTGATCGATCCACCTTGCCCGCTGTGCACCTCGCCTTCTTGTTCCCGTCGGATCGTTGTCGAGAACCATTTGCACTAGATTACTGTCCGACATTCTGGATACGTGCCCGGCCCACCGCAGTCTTCCGATTTTCGCGGTGTGAACGATGGATGGTTCTCCCAACAGCTGATGCAACTCGTGGTTCATTCGCCTCCTCCACGTACCGTCCGCCATCTGCAGCCCACCATAGATGGTACGTAACACTTTCCTTTCGAAAACTCCCAGTGCGCGTTGGTCCTCTACGAGCATCGTCCAGGTCTCGTGTCGGTAGAGAACTACCGGTCTTATAAGCGTTTTGTAGATAGTCAGTTTGGTACGGCGGCGAACTCTATTCGAACATGGAACATGGAAGGGCCGTTTGGCCGAAAGGGTCATTTGATCGAAAAGGTTATTTGGCCCAAAGGGTCATTTGGCCGAAAAGGTTATTTGACCAAAAGGATCATTTGGCCGAAATGGTCAATTGACCGAAATGGTCATTTGACCGAACAGGATATTTCACCGAATATGGCCTTTAGGCCGAAACCCATCTAGCCGAAAATCATTTGGCTGGAAGGATCATCCTGCCGAATAGGTCATTTGGCCAAATAGGATATTTGGCCGAATATGAAAGGGCCGTTTGGTCGAAAGGGTCATTTGGCCCAAAGGGTCATTAGGCCGAAAGGGTCGCTTGGCTAAATAATGTCGAATTCGTTTTTAAAAAGTTCCAACCTAGGTTGGAACCAGTTCCAACCTAAGTGCTGTCAAAGTGTTTTTTTATTCGCTCAGGTTGGAACTAGGTTCGCACTAGTTCAACCCCAAAGCTGTCGGGTTCGCACTGTGTTGTTTTACAGTTTCGCACCAGGTTCACCAATACAACTGTACTTCAACTGTCAAAACCACGTGGGTGGGTGGGACTGGGCGGAATAAACAAGCAGAAGGGAGAAACGAAACTGTCTGTTTATTAAAATAAAATGCGCGTTGAAAATCTTTTTTTCCGAAAATTTTGTGATATTTGTTATTGTAGTTTCAAATGAAATTATACCGGTACTGTTGTCTAGATTCAGTTTTAAAAATAATTGTGTGGGAAGTTATGTATTCATAAGTTCATTCAGGTTTTCCTGACTGATTGTGTCCTAAATCAGGTCGGTGGATGCAATTATGTAGTTTGGGAATTCCCCTTGAAACCCGTTCACAAAATCCGCTAAGAATTGTCAGAAAAATATATTTGAGGAATACCGAATAGAATTATTTCTTATGCAGAATTTCTTTTGAAATTCTGCCAAAAACTCTTTCGTGCGTTTCAGAATTGTCTTCGGGAATTCTGCCAAAAATTACTTCAGAAATTCTTTCAGTAATTCTTTCTTGAATTTTCGGCGATATCTTTCATGCATTCCTCCATATTATTTCCAAGGGATCCTTTCGAGATGAATTCCTTTGGAAATTCTTCAAGGAATATCTTTGAATACTGTTCCAGGATTTTCTCTGGTTGCTCCAGGAATTAATTGCTCGGCAAGTTTCGTACATAAGTTTCCCCGGAAGTACCTTGAGCAATTCCTCCGGAAGATTCTTGAAAACTGAAAATGCATGGGGCCCAAAATCCGGCGGAAAATTTTCCCGAGGTGTGAGGCTACCTTTATCAGGAGAGGTAGCGAGGAAAAAAATTAGCGAATCCTGGAGAATTTTTATTACAGGCTTCTGAGTGTTCTCCGAAAAATAACTTTTGCAGAAATAGATGATTTTTTGTAGAATAGAAAATCTCTTTTACATGATTTCTATACGGATTATTGAATACAATTACATGAGTGAACTGTTCCGATCTCCATCTTACTGAACATATATTCATCTCATCGGGAAACAAAGAAATACAGCACCAATTTCGTCGCCTCTTTTTGTCAACATGCGTGCTCACTGCTGAAAAAATTACAAAAATAAAAAACAATCCAAATTTCTTTAAATTGCTTTGTTTTTGATGGGATGAATATCGGAGCTATGAGATGAATTCCAGGAGCAGTTCCCCTATTTATATCCACCCAAAAGTAAATTCCACTATCTGCAAAAATCAGTTCACGCACTTAAACATATTTATTTATCATGAACTGATTAGTCAAGGCCAACGCACTGCCAGTGCACTGGATGTCCTGGACCATATGTTTCATATCAAAACAAACACGATGCTACGCACACCAACATATCCAATGACAGATGGAACTGAAAATGTTTTTTTATTCAGGGTTCGGGTTGGCACTGACCCAGGTTTAAAAACGAATTCGACATAAGTCATTTGACCGAATAGCTTAGCTTAGCATTTGCTTAGCTTAGCTTGGCTTGGACTGACTACACATATCTATGGTTGCTACTCCGTGATACACCAGAATCAGTGAAATTGCACAAAGAATCGACTGAATGATAGACTGGAATTGTTCAAGCATTCTCAGTGTGCAAGGTTCAGTGACTCAAATATGTCATGGCCATGTCCTTGTAGTCAGTTAGGAAGAGGGAAGGAATATTAGTAGGTGATTTTTGCTATTCGAAGGTCGTGTTTACCTCCGCGCCTCCACAAAAACCACAGGAAGGATTCAGTTAGTCGGTAGGCATCGTTAAATCTTAATTCACTCTAATAAGCGATGCAACCATGTCCTTTTTTAACACAAATTTAACTATGATTCGGCCGCACAAAGGAGAACAAACTAACTACCTGTACACCGATCGAACGCGTATCAATTGATTTACTTCTCGACCGCACAAACCACAACAAAATCAGAGCGTTCGAAGTGTCGATGAACCGAGCATGAATACTCCTCACCATGCATACCCGATGGCATATGCAAACCGTTGAGGATCGCGTTTCTGACGACCGAAACGACGCGCAGCATTTTGAACTTACTTGCCCGATGGCTACTGCAAACTATTGAAGATCACGCTTGTTTCGACCGGAGCCAACCGCAATACATGCGCATGAGTCATCGAACACAAGATAGATAATTTATTATTTTCCCGACGACTGGAACACGCACTGCACTTACTTACTCGATGGCTACTACAAACTCTACTGGAGAAACACGACTGGGAAAGAGGCAAACCTTCACTTTCTGAATTATTCACTCACCGGCACCAGGCAGAACAAAATTACGGTGACTGCCACGGGTAAAAATCCGTTCCCGGAAATAAGAAAATAATTCATGATTTGAAGAATCTATCGTGTTTTCATGTTATGAAAATATAACATGAATATAAATCATGATTTCTTGATTAATTTTCGCGTAACGCAACCAATGCGTTACAATTTGGTTGTTGAGATCGAAAAATAAAAAAAAAGTTCAACAGAGGTTTTGAACTCGAGTACACCGAGTGAAAGTCCGGCGTGCTACCTTTCAGCCGTTCTCACATCTTGGGAAGGATGTGTTCGAAGTATAACCGGTTATGCATTTTGTCGACTGTTGAATATTGCACAGTACCATGAATAATGTTCCTGAAATCATGAATTATAATCCTGATTTCATGATTAGGCATGATTCATGATTTCATGATTTTTTATTCATGATTGTGGGTATGCATTTGTTTCCGTGTGGCCGATCATTTTTCTTTCCGCACAATGCAAAACTAAGTTTTGACGACCTGCGGAACGCCCAAACGAGCATTGCAGCCATCACTAAAACATCATCGCAACTTCGACGGTAGATCGTTTGGAGGAGCGATGGAGTCCTACGATGCGTTCAAAGCACAGCACAGCGAAGTTGGCGTGCTGTTGGAGGTTATTATGCGGTCGACTACTGCTACTAGCGTCGTTCAATGTGAGGGAAGAGTCTTCATAGGTCGTATTTGACGTATACACCATTTTCCAAAAATGGTGTAAACAAGTAGTTCTCATCAAGTTATTGACACCAAAACGTTTAGCAAAAATTAAACTACGTGCATGCGTGGATGGCGCTCCGAATCTTGTGATCAACATGTTTTGTTCAAGGCAGTGCTTTATGTGTCAGATGTCTATGTTTTTCATCACAGTAACCCAATTTTCATACCTACTTGAGAATAAGCAAACTTAAACAATACTACGAAGAAAAGATAAAAAATGGATTGATCCGTGAACATAGAGAACGCGCAGTCCGTTATCTCCGCATAGAGTAAAAGTTGCATAGCAAGCCTTGAGTATAACATTGAAGATTCGGCTTGTTACCAGCTATGGTACTAGTTGTTTTGCAACAGCTCTGTTTTGCATTTATTATTAGAATGTACCTTCTTATTAAGGTCAATCCTCACGGAATCCAAGTTTCAAAATGCTCGCGTTTTCGGGGGCACACCACTCGATGCGGAAGGAACGCATGACTGTCATTTTTATTATTTCACGCATGCCGCGACGCAGCAAAGCTGAATCGACAAAAATGACAGTTGTGCGCCGCCTCCGTATCGAGTGGTGTGCCCCTGAAAACGCGAGCACTTTGAAACTTGGATACCGCGAAGAGTGTCCGTAATGAACACCGGGGCAAGTTGACATGTGGGATAGTTTGAAATGGGAGCCGGAAATTATTATTAATACCGAATACTCTGAATTATTTTTTTCAAAAAAACAACTCCCCCAAGCGCACCATTAGACTGCCATTCCCGAAAGATTGCAGATTGCAAAGATGGCTCTTTTCCATGTTTTTTTTTACCCTTTGCAAAATCCAAACCAACTGTTTGGCGTGCAAATGAGTAGGTCTCAAAATATTGTTTTTCCAGGTTCCTCGAGGGGTCATAGGTGGCCATGAACATTGTTCAAGGAAACATCAACAATATGGGTATCAAACTTCATGAAATTAACTCTTGCGTATGTCCTTCATGATCCTAGGCTCACCAGACAAGTTGACTCCGGAGTGGCCATTCTGGAACAGGTTCCCGGGAGCCGGGGTTGACCAAAAACATTTCTCATTGGAGCCCCAACAATATGGGTGTCAAACTTCTCGAAATTGTCTCAAGCGTTTATGTCTGATCTATTTGGGTTCATCAAACAAGTTCACTCCGGATTGCCAATTCCGGAATAGGTTCCCTGAGGAGTCAGGAATGTTCATAAGCATTCTCAGAGCCGCATTTTGTTTTAAATCAATTTATCTAGCAATGTGAGTGCAAAATCAATGCAAGGACCACTCATTGACGCCGGGTGACCAGCAGGAGACCCACCATAAGATTCCGGACACTCGGAGATGTGATCGATTCTAGAAATTCTTCTAGACAGATGTGACATTTCATAAACCGTTTGTTTTAAGGTGGACACAAAGTTATCCGAATCATCCGAAGCAGTGGTTAATTCTTGAAATTCGTCATTTGTTGTGAGAGCAAAATTAATGCAAGGGCTACCTGGTGGCCCCAAATGGTGGTCCAGAAGTGCAGGGACATCCAGAGCAGTGGTCAATTATTGAAGTTCGTTTTAGAAACTTTCGAAAATTGTTTGTAATAGCAGTATAGAAGCAGAGTCGTTGCTCGCGCTTAGAATCATAGGGGCATAACTGTATTGATCGATTTCTCTTCATCGATTTTATAGTTACTTCAGGTAGAAGATGCAATCATCCTTCATTAGAACCATGAACTCGTCGAAGATAAATCGATCAAAACAGTTACGCCCTTATGATTCTAAGCGCTAGATTGCGAATATCATTCATTGATCCCGAGTGGCCACCAAGAGGTCCTCCTGAAATACCGGAAATACCGAAGCAATCGTCATTTCTTATAAGAAATGTATACATTTTGTTTTCAACAGTTGCGTAATCGTGAACAATTTTTTTGTAACAAAGTAAAAAAAGAAGCAGAAGAAAGCGGGCTTGGTAGTCATAAGGCTACTGCTTCTACCTCATACGCGGGAGGTCGTGAGTTCAATCCAAGGTCCGTTCCATTCTCCTACTTTGTATCTTTTTGTAATGGACTTCCGTACCATTTCCATTTCTATTCTCATACTTTCAACTTGACTATTCTAGCAGTATCTGCTAGAATTGGAAATTAACTAAAGAGCTCGTTTCCTACATCCAATTAGAAATTCCATCAGTTGCTTTCTATCTATAACATTGGCAGTTCGTTAACCAAGACGGACCTCTGCCTCTCGAACCTTGACCCACAAATTCCAATAAATTCCGTACGAACTCGTGGCAAGTGCAGAGGTATATTCGGCTTGCAGTGGGTGAGTGATTGCATCATCATTTCATCCCCCTTCTCTGCAATGACTTGCATTCTGAATCCACTGATAATCTGTGTGACAAAAAAAATCTGTAACTAGATGCGCTCCCTCAATAGATGAAGAAACTGGCTATCAGTTTCTTCGTTCTAGTTTCAAAATCTACCTGTCTGGCCGTGAAGACCGATCAACGACTGATGAGATGTTTAGCCTGAAGATGATCCTTTATGAATTTCGGGATGCAACTTGCAGACTCTCCATTTGTCTATTGATTTCAAAGCGGCGTACGATTTAATGAAAATAAATTAGCTGTGGCAGATAATGTCTGAACATGGTTCTCCGGCGAAGCTGATTACGATGATTCGTGCAACGCTTGATGACTCGAAATAAAGTATTTGGGTTCCAGACGACGTATCAACCGCGTTTGTGACCGTGGAGAAATTGAAGCATAGTGATGCGCTTTCAAATTTATTGTTAACTAGCAGACACAATGAACTTAGTTTCGCCTAAAATTAATTTATTCTCTGCTTAGATCTCGAGTTATGCAGAAATTTCTGTTTCATTTGTATGGGAGCCCCCTTTCCGAAAAAGGGAAGGGGCTCGAACCATTTAAGGAGCCTTCCCGGCCCCAAAAACCTCTGCATACAAATTTTCACGCCGATCGGTTCAGTAGTTTCGGAGTCTATAAGGTTCAGACAGACGGAAATTCATTGTTATGTATATAGATATTGCACTCGAGGGGTGATTAGGAGATCTGGTGTGCAGGAGAATGACACTATCATCACATGGTCGCATATGCTCCTGATCTTTGCGGACGACATTGACTACATTCGATCGCAGGGCAGTAGTGGAGCTTAGAAGATAGATTGGAGGCTGGAGGCTTAGGAGTGGAGGCTTAGGAGATAGGCTAAATCATCGACTCTACTAATACGGAGTACATGGTTGCGGGTAAAGATAAAGGTAGACCTATTGGTGTTAGTGCTGAGGTACTGCTTGATAGGGAAGTTGTTGGAAAATTTGTTTATCTTTGAACACATGACATAACGTTTCCTGTGAAGTGAAGAGACGTATTACTGCTGCGAATAGGGGCTTCCTCGAATATTGGAAACGAAATTTGCTCTGATTCGTAAGGATGTAAAAAGAGGCGGACATGAAAGCTTTTGACGTTTTCGAGCGAAAGGTGCTGCGTACAATTCTTAATGGGAAACTAGAAAAAGATGTGTGGCGCAGACGCATGAATCACGAGCTGTATCAAGTGTATAGAGAAGAAAATATTGTGAATCGTATAAAATACGGCAAACTCCAGTGGGCCGGTCACTTAGTGTGAATGTCGGAAGAAAGAATAGCAAAAACAATATTCACCAGAGATCCGGATAGAGGCCAGTGACTTCGCTGAAGGCTACGAACACGCCAGCTGCTGCACGCGGTGGAATCGGACTTGGGAACTCTAAACGTTTATGAAAACTGGAGGAACATCACCCATGATTGACAATTGCGGAGCTCTACAATACGTCAGTCAAAGGTTGTTTAGAGCTTCCAGTGAAGTATCTTCACTTGTCATAAGACGATTTCATACTATCCCATTTTATTCCATCACTTGAAGTGAACGAACGATTTATTGAAAGTCGCAGCATTATTGGATGTATTGTGGTGTGGCTATCCGTTTAGATTGCATCAATTATGCTCTCACATTTCTCAACAAACGATTTCTAAAAACTCACAACTTTCTAGGACTAGGAATTTTTAAGTCAATTGGCACATCTTCGAAAGTTCCGAAGCTTCCAGGTGCTCACCTAACGGCCACACGGTGTCAATAAATGATCCTCGAATTGATTTTGATTGCAAACAGCTACTAGGGCGAGTTTCTAGAATTGATTACCTTTTCGGCTATTCCGGAGCTTCTAGAGCACCACTTAGTGGCCTCCCGGGTCAACGTTCGGTTCTTGAAATGATATTGGTCTCATTTTGATGCATAAATCGTTTTGTGAAACAGTACGGTTTACGAGGATGAATTTAAAAATTGGCCCTTTTCTCAGAATGTTCCGGAGTTCCCGGAGGATCATTTAGCGGAGTTTTGCTCTCACATTCATAACAAACCACTGTATTCTAGGACGGTTTCAAGAATTTGTCTTTACTATGGGTGTTCCGGACCTTCAGTGCCAGATGACCAATGGTGGTCAATGCGTTGTTCATGCAATGATTTTACTCTCACAATGCTACAACAAGTAATAGTTTCTAGGACGGATTTCTAGAATTGGCATTACGCCAACAATAGATTTATAAAAAAAATTGCTACTTCAAAATATAATCTTCTACACCTGGTCATTTCTCCTGATGTTCCAGCACTTTCTAAAAACCACTTAGTGGCCATCCGGGATGAATGAGTAGTCCTTGTATTGATTTGCTCGCTCATTGCTACAACACTAAAATTCTAAAAAGTCACAGTTTTCTAAGATAAACTTTCAGAATCGGCAATTTCTCCGGATGTTTTGGAGCTTTCGGTGGTCCACTTAGTTGCCTTCTGGTGGCAAAGGGTGGTCCTTGTAATGATTTTGCTCTCAACACACGGATTACAAAATACTGCAGCTTTCTATTTTTTATTTATATTTATATATATATTGGCAAGTATTTATGGCCACTTAAGACCCTATGGGGAACCTGTCCTGGAATGAAAACTATAAAGTCAGCACGTCTGGTGGCTCTAAAACAATCAGAAACAAACTGCTGAGGCAATTTCAAGAAGTTTGATGCCCATATTGTTGAGGTTCTATTGAATAATGTTCATGAATAATGAATATTGAATAATGTCTGGTGTGGAAGTTTCAAGAATTTTGACATCCATATTGTTGGGGATCCAGTGTTTTTGGCCAACCTTGACCAAACCCCCCCCCCCCCCCCTTCCCCACCCGGGAAACTTGTTCCAAAATGGTCACTCCGGAGTCAACTTGTCAAGAACACACGCTGGAAATAATGTCAAGAAGTTTGATACCCATATTGTTGATGTTCCCTCGAAAATTGTTCATGGCCACCTATGACCCCTCGAGGAACCGGTTCTGGAATTGAAATAATTCTGCACGTCTGATGGACCCAAATCAATAAAAATCGACCTGCTGATGAAATATCAAAAAGTTTGATACCCATATTGCTGATTACTTACCGATATCCACAATCAGTATAATCTATGCAGGACATGCCCTAGAAATCCGAATTTCCCGGTAATCCGAGGGACCGGACCAGTCCAATCCAAAAACAACATGATAAAGGACAAAATTCTGAATCGAATGAGCCCAAAACGGTTGAAAACGGTTGAAAATTGCCAAAGATATAAGCATCTTAGTTTCGTGGGTACCCGGGTACCCTGCCGGCCATTTAGAGGGTAAAAAATGTCGGAGCCCCTCCCTCCACCCCTCCTTAATCAAAATTTCAGTTAACCCGTTCAATCGATTTTGGCCGTCATTATTGTGGATATGACAGAGTTTCAGCCTCCTACTATGAAAATTCATTTACATATGGCGAATTGAGTTCCAAAAAGGTACCCGGGTACCCAGCCGGCCACACAAGGGTTAAGAAACAAAATTTGTTCTACAAAGTTTTTCTGGATACTTGGGCCCTTATTATAGAGTTACCGAAAAATAGGGTGGGCCATTTTATAAAAATGTAAAATCTCATTTTTTTTATTTTGCGGAATATTGACGTAAAATGTTCTACAAAGTTGTAGCGCAGCTTTTCCAATCAACTTTGCTATATAAATTTTTTATGTAGCTCTTAAGCTCACTTGTTTAGAGTAATTTTACTTACCAGGATTAGGGTGTCCCTCAAAAAACAAGATTTATGATCTGCTCATTTCATTTTTTACTTTTCACGGATGTCACCTTCTGAAGACTTTTGGGGCTTTTCAAAACGCGTGTTTTTTGTTTCCGTTGTCGAGTTATATCAATTTATTTAAAAAAAAACATGATTTTAGTAAAATTGGTGAAACTTGAGATAAAAAAATAACATATCTCCAATTTTTTGAGATAATGAAGAATATTAATTTCTCTTTTAGATGCCGTGTAAACATATTTTTTTGGTCTGCCCTAACCGGAGATATCAACTTATGAAAAAAATGGAATTTTGACAGAAAAATAATTATAACTTTTGATCGGAAAAAGATATTGTGCATATTTACCCATCAAAAGTTGCATTTTTTTGAGCTCTAAAAGTCACCTGAAGACGACTTTTTCGAGAAATCTGAAACAAAAAAATTAGATCAAAAATACTGTTTTTTTGAGGTACACCCTAATCCAATTAAGTAAAATTGCTCTAAATCAGCCAACTTAAGAGCTACAGAAAAAGTTTTTTAGCAAAATTGATTGGAATTAGCTGCGCTACAACTTTGTAGAACATAACATGTCAATATTCTGAGAAATAAAAAAAATATTTTCTAATTTTTTTTATATGATGAGCCACCCTATTTTTTGGTAAAACCATAATGATGGCCTTACTATTTCGAACAATTTTGTAGAACAACAATTTTTTCTAAAAAATATAGTTTTGGCGTAAAATTCATCTTTCCGCGTAAATCTGTATCCTGGACCATAGTGCAGTGGTCACATAATGCAGACGTCCATTGAGATTCAATCAAGTTTGAAATACAGAACATACATAAATACTACTTTGAACTAGTTCGTAGTTTTATTTTTTTGTTGATTTGAAATGTTAAAGAGTGATATTATGTTCTTAAATTTAATAATATTTCTTCTTATTACAACCACTCTGATGACATATGCCGCCTCGGAGCTTAGTGTTCATTTAGCACTTCCATAGTTATTAACTGCGAGGTTTCTAGTCCAAGCTACCATTTCCGCATTCGTATATCATGAGGGTACGATGATACTTTATGCCCAGGGAAGGTGAGAATATTTCCTAGACAAGACCGGGAATCGAACCCAGCCACTTTTAGCATGGTCTTGCAGTGTAGCAGTGCATTTTACCACCCGGCTAAGGAGGCTACAGATCGATTCTTAATAAACCGTAAGAACATTTAAGACTGGCAGTAATTTTAATATAACTTCTACTATTTTCATCATATGAAAAATGTTTTTATTAGAAATTTTTCTTAAATTATCGGGGAAAAAAAGTAGTGGTTGGATTTTATATAACTTGTTTCAAAAATTTTAAAAAAATCAGAAAAGGTTTTTAGGTTAAAAATATTACCTTAAATAGTAAAAAAGTCAAAATTTCACCGATGCAGATCCTTAAATTAGAGGTCAAAAATTATGATCTAACGGCTTAACATCCGAGGTGCATTCACTTTGCATAATAGTTGCCTTTAAACATAGCGTGGCCCATCGCTCCATTTCTCCATGCATAAAAGGCTCGGGTCTCATACGCGCGCGTCATTTTCGTTCGAGCATTCTCAGAGAGCGGACACGATACTTCATTTGTAGCCTTGAGCCAGCATTGGAGGCGATTGTCGGGCGGAGACAAAGGCATCCCACAGCGATAGGCGGCAGTCAACGATGGTGGAGCGACGGTCGGGACGGCAGCCTCACTGGAGTGAAAATTTTGCCCGCTTGCGGTCCAAGCGACAACGGCTGCCGCGTTGATGTTGGTCGCGTCGTCAATGGTGGAGCTTCGGTAATTGCTGATAGTGAATGGCACGGCAAATGCTGGGTAAAGCGTACCATTGGTACTTCGCGTACCTGCTGAAGGAATAAAATAGACCCCATCTCGCGATCCTTAGCCTCTTACCCAGCAACTCCTATCCCTACCTCCCCGCAGTGCTGGCCGGGATACGAGCAACCTTAGGGAAGATCGGATAACCAACCCCGGTGGGAACTATGGTCGTATGCTGACAGGGAAGGGGGGGTTTGCTCCTCTCCGGAGGTGCAAATCTTATTGAGCGTCTGTTCTCCATGTCAGGATCGGCTCACAACAGCGTCTGTTCTCCATGTTAGGGGCGGCTGATCATCGTCCGAGTTCCAGCGAGGGACTCTAAGTGAAACTGTGCACCATGGTCCACCGGAAATAAGGAGGAATGGTCCTCCGGAAATTTAGGGGGTTTGGTGTCATGCCCTGCAAGCCAGCCTTTAAAAAAACATAAGTAACGAACAATCAACAAGAGAGTACGGACCGGAACCATCGGCGAAGACCACTGCGACGAAAAGGGACTAGCGATTGGAAACTCGGTTCGTGGAACTGCAAATCTCTCAACTTCATCGGGAGCACACGCATACTCGCCGATGTGCTCAAGGACCGTGGATTCGGCATCGTAGCGCTGCAGGAGGTTTGTTGGAAGGGATCAATGGTGCGAACGTTTAGAGGTAATCATACCATCTACCAGAGCTGCGGCAACACACACGAGCTGGGAACAGCTTTCATAGTGATGGGCGATATGCAAAAGCGCGTGATCGGGTGGTGGCCAATCAATGAAAGAATGTGCAGGTTGAGGATCAAAGGCCGGTTCTTCAACTTCAGCATAATCAACGTCCATAGCCCACACTCCGGAAGCACTGATGATGATAAAGACGCATTCTACGCGCAGCTGGAACGTGAGTACGACAGCTGCCCAAGACACGACGTCAAAATCATCATAGGAGATTTGAACGCTCAGGTTGGCCAAGAGGAGGAGTTTAGACCGACTATTGGAAAGTTCAGCGCTCACCGGCTGACGAACGAAAACGGCCTACGACTAATTGATTTCGCCGCCGAATATGGCCATTCGTAGCACCTACTTCCAACACAGCCTCCCGTATCGGTACACCTGGAGATCACCACTGCAGACAGAATCACAAATCGACCACGTTCTGATTGATGGACGGCACTTCTCCGACATTATCGACGTCAGGACATATCGTGGCGCTAACATCGACTCTGACCACTATCTGGTGATGGTTAAACTGCGCCCAAAACTATCCGTCATCAACAATGTTCGGTACCGACGACCGCCGCGGTACGACCTAGAGCGACTGAAGCAACCTGATGTCGCCACTGCATACGCGCAGCATCTCGAGGCAGCGTTGCCGGAAGAGGGTGAGCTCAGTGGGGCCCCTCTTGAGGACTGCTGGAATACAGTTAAAGCAGCCATTAACGACGCAGCGGAGAACAACGTCGGGTATATGGGTCGAAGTCGACGGAACGATTGATTCGACGAAGAGTGCAGACAGATTCTGGAGGAGAAGGACGCAGCGCGGGCGGTCGCGCTGCAGCAAGGTACCCGGCAGAACGTGGAACGTTATAGACGGAAGCGGAGACAGCAGACCCGCCTTTTTCTGGAGAAGAAACGCTGCCTGGAAGAAGCGGAGTGCGAGGAGATGGAACAGCTGTGCCGTTCTCAAGATACACGCAAGTTCTATCAGAAGCTCAACGCATCCCGCAAAGGCTTCGTACCGCGAACCGAAATGTGCCGGGATAAGGATGGGAGCATCTTGACGGACGAACGTGTGGTGATCGAAAGGTGGAAGCAGCACTACGAGGAACATCTGAATGGCGCTGAGAGTACAGGCAGTGAAAGTCAAGGCAGCGGAGGAGATGACTACGTCAGTTCAGCCCCACCTTGAGGGAAGTTAAGGATGCCATTCAACAGCTAAAGACCAATAAAGCAGCTGGTAAGGATGGTATCGGAGCTGAGCTCATCAAGATGGGCCCGGAAAAGCTGGCCACTTGCCTGCACAAACTGATAGTCAGAATCTGGGAAACCGAACAGCTACCGGAGGAGTGGAAGGAAGGGGTTAAATGCCCCATCTACAAGAAAGGCGACAAACTGGAGTGTGAGAACTTTCGAGTGATCACCATCCTTAATGCCGCCTACAAAGTGATATCCCAGATCATCTTCCGTCGTCTGTCACCATTAGTGAACGAGTTCGTGGGAAGTTATCAAGCCGGCTTCGTTGACGGCCGCTCGACAACGGACCAGATCTTTACTGTACGGCAAATCCTTCAAAAATGCCGTGAATACCAGGTCCCAACGCACCATCTGTTCGTTGATTTCAAGGCGGCATACGACAGTATAGACCGCGTAGAGCTATGGAAAATTATGGACGAGAACAGCTTCCTGGGAAGCTTCCCAGACTGATCCAAGCAACGGTGGATGGTGTGCAAAACTGTGTGAAGATCTCGGGCGACCACTCCCGCTCGTTCGAATCGCGCCGGGGACTAAGACAAGGTGATGGACTTTCGTGCCTGTTGTGCAACATTGCGCTAGAAGGTGTCATGCGGAGAGCCGGGTGTAACAGCCGGGGTACGATTTTCAACAGATCCAGTCAATTTATTTGCTTCGCGGATGACATGGACATTGTCGGCCGAACATTTGCAAAGGTGGCAGAACTGTACACCCGCCTGAAACGTGAAGCAACAAAAGTTGGACTGGTGGTGAATGCATCGAAGACAAAGTACATGGGTGGAACCGAGCGCGACAGGGTCCGCCTGGGAAGCAGTGTTACGATAGACGGGGATACCTTCGAGGTGGTCGTGGTGGTCGGATCCTTGCTAACGGCTGACAACAACGTTAGTCGTGAAATACGAAGGCGCATCATCAGTGGAAGTCGGGCCTAATACGGGCTCCAGAAGAAACTGCGGTCGAAAAAGATTCGCCACCGCACCAAATGTGTCATGTACAAGACGTTAATAAGACCGGTAGTCCTCTACGGACATGAAACATGGAAAATGCTCGAGGAGGACTTGCAAGCACTCAGAGTATTCGAGAGACGGGTGCTTATGATCATCTGTGGCGGTGTGCAAAAAAAGACGGTGTGTGGCGGCGAAGAATGAACCATGAGCTCGCCCAGCTCTACGGCGAACCCAGTATCCAGAAGGTAGCTAAAGCCGGAAGGGTACGATGGGTAGGGCATGTTGCAAGAATGCCGGACAGCAACCCTGCAAAGATGGTGTTCGCTTCCGATCCGGCAGGTACGAGACGACGTGGAGCGCAGCGAGCGAGATGGGCAGACCAGGTGCAGAACGACTTGGCGAGCGTGGGGCGTATCCGAGGATGGAGAGATGCGGCCTCGAACCGTGTATTGTGGCGTCAAATTGTTGATTCAGTGTTATCTGTTTAGATGTAGACTAAATAAATGAATGAATGAATGGAGTCATTTAAAGTAAATCAATTCTTTGGATTACCATCATTACCTTGGAAAAATGGTGTTAAGCTGAGATGATTTTCCAAAGTGCAACAACTTGTGACCAGCACACTCTTGGCGTTCAGTAAAATATTCTAGCAAGATTCTGAATTTGGTTATGTGCTGTCAGTGATTTCCAATGCGTACCATTGAGAAAGGAGCCCTCCTTAGCCGTGCGGTAAGACGCGCGGTTACAAAGCAAGACCATGCTGAGGGTGGCTGGGTTCGATTCCCGGTGCCGGTCTAGGCAATTTTCGGACTGGAAATTGTCTCGACTTTCCTGGGCATAAAAGTATCATCGTGTTAGCCTCATGATATACGAATGCAAAATGGTAACGTGGCTTAGAAACCTCGTGGTTAATAACTGTGAAAGTGCTTAATGAACACTAAGCTGCGAGGCGGCTCTGTCCCAGTGTGGGAATGTAATGCCAATAAGAAGAAGAAGAAGAAGAAGAACCATTGAGAAAAATAACAATATAAAATTGGTCAATTGGAGACACACTTCGGTTAGTTACGCAGAACTTCGGTTGGTTAGAAAATTTAAATGCAAGGATGATATCAGTAGCTGTTAACTAAAATTTTCATTTTTGCTGTTAGGGATTGGAATTGCACATTATCGAAGGTTATTCGGTTCTTTTAAGAATCAAAATTTTATACAAAAGAATATTAACCAAAACTAATTTTATTCAAAGTGCAAATTATTATTTGCAATAGAAATACCCAAATTAAGTTAGGCTCAATTAGAAGATTTTTCGAAAAATAAGAAAAAACAACAATGAAACTGATTTTTTTCAAGTGAAAACCCTAACGAATTAAACAAATAAAACTAAACTTCTCATATGATATAAAACTCGAGAATTTAAAAAATATATATAATATATCAGCTACTTTCAAAATGTAAATTTTTAATTGTCGTATGCGTATCCAACAAATTTAATGTTTTGAATATTGCTCGAAACCAGTGTTGTCTCAAAAGTAATCAAAAGAACAATTTTGTAATATTCATGAATTATGGGTCTTGCTAGGTTCTTCATTTTACTAAACGGTTTTACGTAGTTTACGTTGGGCGGTCGTGTATTACACAAGTGCTTTTCGAATTTTGAGATTTGCTAGTTACCACAAAATCTCCGAAATATTTTACTCCATTTCTTCCCAAGAATACACTAATTTATTTCAGTCCATTTCTCACTCACATAAAGCATAGTGTTTGCTTAAAAAGTGCTTATTTCTCATTTCAGCATGTCTAGAATGTCTATAAGGCGTTAATTACATTCGTTCTTACCTGGTTTCAAGCCACAAGGAAAAATAAGTTATTTATACCGTCGTGCAGGACTTCTTTTGACTACGAGGGCTATTTTCGATTTTAAGTTTTCTGAAAAAAAGAAATGAAATAAATACAAAATTTGAAACAGAAAGTTGCCATCCATCTATCAACAATACATAATGGTGATAATGGTAATTTACGTTTTAATTCTTGTTTCAAAATGTCCAAAGTAGCCCCCGAATTGTCAAAAGAAGCCCCCCGCACGACGGTACATCACATTTTAACTTTTTTTTTAGAGTACAGGCTTTCCGCCAAAAATCAGATTGATGATGCTTTTTAAACTAATTCGAAATCAAACAAAATTGTACATACCTGTCACATTTTACGCGTCTCATACTATACTACTTAAAAATGCATCCCAATTTCATGTATCTCAATACAACACCACAGAACTCCATGATCTCATTATGGCAAACTATGGCAAAATAAACTGAGATCCACGACACCCATGTACATTGGTTAAGTGCTCTACTTGCTAAACGAGTGCAACGTTATGGAGAATTTTCCAAGAGGGAGGAGCAAAAATGAATGATCAACATCATCGAAGTAGAGTTCTACAACCACATCCGAAACGATAAAGCCGCCTTGGCGGAGGCCTTCCGCAAATTGGGGATATCCCGCAGTTTCGTTCCAATCTGTGGGAAAACTCCGTCATACACAATGGCGAGGGGGTGTGGATGGCAGAAAAAGAACAACTTTGTGGTGGAATTGAAGACATATCCGCTGTCAACGTGACCGCGACCGCCCAAAACATACGTGAGGCCACCCTGTATAAGAGGCGTCATCGATATAATTACAAACGTTTTGTGTCTCCCAGATTCAGTAGTTGCAAACATACACTATGTATTGCACGAAAGCCCTGCAGGAAGTGCAATTCAGTAGGTGAGACGTGTGCGGGTGTTGAGCCTTAGCTGAATAAGCCCATTTCAGGAAGTTATTGAGTTATTAAGAAATTTCGAAGAACTTTCCGATGAATCTTCGGCAAATTTACATGGAAAATCAGAAGAATTTCGCGAAGAGCTTTGAAGGAATTTTCCGAAGAATTCCAAAGCAATTTTCCTTGGTCAATAAGAAAGGTTACCAAATTTTACCGGCAAAATGCAATAGGATTTGTCATATAAATAAAAGTAATATTTCCGAAGGGAACATACTCGATGAAAAATTTTCCACATCGATTAATCCCGCCGTGGGACAAAAATGGCTTTTACTGTGGTGTGACGCCAAAAACACCACCGTCGAGGATTTTTGGACCACCCCTACCCGTAAATACTGCTTTGCTGAAACATTGTTTAAGTTTTCCTATTTTTACTTTGTTTTGGGCAGAAATCATTTTATTTTTCCTACATAGTTTTTTCCCCGTTTTAACGAACGAACACATAAAGCTTAAATAGGCACCTCCGGTTCAACATGCACAAAAATAGCTGTTCACCTCCAATTAACTTTAAATGATTCATATTTTAGTTTAAAAGCTTCCTGTTTTAACCCATTAAGGGGCAAGCCTTTTTTCCACATGACTCGAAATCTCATTTGCGAGAACTGTGCTCCAAGCTGTATGTGCTGTGGCTGGCAGGTGAAAAAGAACAACTACCTCCCACTTCACCTTCAACGCCAGCCAGCTCCACCAACGTCCACACAGTAAGGTACGGGGCTCGTTCACATATTGGTGTGAGCTCTCGAGCGGAAGCTTTTTCCCAATAAAAGAAGCAATAAAGTCCTCCAACCCCCTCACTCCGAAACCCTGCTGAAGGGTTAGATGGTAGAGCACGGGAAGTGTATTATTGTTGGTGTAATAATTTCGTGACGTTCGTATTCCCGGTGCTCGGCGTACGGCTCCGTTATTTGCGATACACCGTCAATGGCCACCTCCCGGTCGTTGGAATTATGTTTTGTAGGCACTTGGCGAGGGTTTTCCCCCTTTTTTCATCTTTAGTGCCCTAAATGCCATCAGCAATCCGTACAATCCCTTCGCAAGGGCCACACGGCTGCCGATGATGGAAAGGTGCGTCGTCGCGGCGATGGTGATGGGCATCATATGCTTCGAGCTGGGCTTCGATGTTCGATCCAGCCATCGCATCGTCCCAGATGGGTATGTTTAGATGGGAAAACTAATTATTACGAAACAATGAAGCCCAATCAAAATTATGGTAATTCACGTCCTGATCCCGGCCGCTCGATAGGCCTATAAATAAGTGCGGGGATGTCGCTGGCAGAGGTGATGAAATTTAACTGCTGGCATATAATTTTCTGGAACCTTGGATGGAATGTCGGATCACTGGATTGATGGTTTTCCGTTGGAACTTTTCAGATTTATTGGTTTCAAAGGGTATAAATAAAAAAAATCAAGCTTAATAGTGGAATGCCTTCCGTGCATATCTCCTCAGTGGGTTCCATCAGTTGATTCAAAAGAATATGATTGGTAATGTCGTTCCTGTCCGCGTTACTAACATTTAGATTACTTCCACCTGGCAGCCAAAGTACTGGTACTACTTAGGTGTCAAATCGATGTTGGTAATGAAACCAAATATGCATTACAACATGATGCATAAATTATATTTGAAGATATTTGAAAATCCATACTACTAGCAGAATAATTTCCCGAGGAAACTCCGAATAAATTCCCAAGGGAACGAATAGTTTTTGCATAAGTTGACTGAGGGAGTTCCAAATTACCTATTGCCTGCAAAGCATTTCCAAAAAATTGCTCAAGATAAAATTTCAAAGAACTTCCCGAATACAATGTTCCAACGAATCTCCCGATGGTATTTCGAATACTTTCCCATAGAAATGCTGTAAAACTTCCCGAGAAAACTACAAAATCCCGAAGAATTTCCAAATTAAACTCTGAAGACTTTTCTCGAGGAAACTCAGCAACAGCCCCGGCCGAGCAAAACCGCAACAAACGCCGCAGCCAACAATTCCCGAACAGGCACACATCTTTGGAGCCATTGAAAAAGAAGAAAAATAAGTAACTAGGCGACAATGCCCTAGTTCTGGGATGCGATGCTAGCATTGTTTGGCAAAAAAGCTCGAAAATATGATTTGGCCTAATGGGTCGTATGGCCGAAAAGGTCATTTAGTCGAAAATGCATTTCAGCAGCAAAAGCATGAGGGATGGGAAGGAATTGACGATGCAGTCACTCGTCCACTGTAAGCCGAGAATACCTCTGCACTCGCTACGGTTTCATGCGGAATGAGGCTGTGGATTATGCGTCTAGGGCAGAGGCTCGTCTTGGTTAACGGTTTGCCAATGTGATAGTAATGGATGCAGCGATTGTACGACAATTCCCCGAAAACCAATTCCCCGAATGCAATTTCCCCGAATGAAATTTCCCCGAATAACAATTCCCCGAACGTAACATTTCCCCGAATGTAACAATTCCCCAGATGCAACATTTCCCCAGATGCAACATTTCCCGAATTGTTTCCATAGTGCATATAAAACTAAAACTGAAAAGAAATCTGCGTCGTTTTACATAAAGTCGCATAATTGGCTTTTGACATAAATTTGAGCTGCAACAAACATAAGGAACGCAGGAAAATTTGCTTAATAATTGTAAAAAAATAAATAAATTGTTGGTCATTGGGCCGAAGACCATTATGCCGAACCGTCATTAGGGCGAATGAGAAGTAAGAAGTGAGAAATAAAAGTGAGTAGTGAAAAGTGAGAAGTGAGAAGAACGTAATGAAAAGTGAGAAATGAAAAGTGAGTAATGAGAAGTGAGAAATGAGAAGAGAAATGTGAGATGTGAGAAGTGAGAAGCGAGAAGTAAGAAGTGAGAAGTGAGTAGTGAAAAGTGAGTTGTGAGTTGTGAGTAGTGGAAAGTGAGAAGTGAGAAGTGAAACGTAAGAAATGAGAAGGAAGTACATAGTAAGAAGTGAGAAGTGAAAAATATGATGCGAGAAGTGTGAGTGAGGAGCGAGAGAGGGCGAAATTCGAAGTGAGATGTAGGAAGAGAGAATGGAAAAATGAGGAAGGAGAATAGAGATAAAGGAAGAAAATCAATGCGTTTTCCGGTATAAGGCGAAGGAAAGGTATGTTTTTTTTATTGATAATTGCTTCGCCCGATTTTAGAAGAAGACGAGTTTTAATGCCTTTTTAAAATGAACACGATTGCCCGATATAGGACAATGAGGGTAGATGGACCCTTCTTCAATTGAAGACGTTTGCCTGGAGTAAAGTGAAGAAAGGAGATAATGCCTTTCTTAAATGATCGCGTTTACGCAGTATAAGGACAATGGAGGGGATATTGCCTTCTTTAAATGAACACGTCGATTAATTCGATAATTTTTTTTTCGGTTATATATTTCAAGCTAACGCCTAACTCTAATGAATAGATCACAACTACCGTTTCCTTAGACCAGGTAGATATAAAAAGAAGAAATAACATTCACTTCTTCATTACTTTTGGGAAACACCTACTTCCAGAGTAGAGATCAAATTAATCCATTGCGTTATTCCGAGTAGATGCATTATTTTTGAAGAAGGGATCACATTCACCATTGCCTTTTTCCGGGCAGACGCATTATTATTTTTTGAGGATTCATATCCACGATTACACCCCAGCAGCACACATGTTCCACGTAGGTAACTGCAACTCACATGTAACTGGACTTTATTACAATCAAGTTGCTGCAACCATTTTTGCCTGACTTGTGCTGCAGTAACTTCTTAAGAAGGGATGGACCTTACATATGACAGGAGTTTGATTTCACAAATTTTGACCATGATGCTTTCAATCGGAATTTCTGTTCGCGATTCTACTCCATCAAAGAAATTCAGGCTTTGTTCGACTATTTTAGAAAAAAAAAAATGAATAGGAAAACACTTTATTTTAATATCTTTATAATTTAACAATAAGGAAGATCAAGGGCATACAATACTATCGAAAGATTTGATCATGTTCGGTATTTCCAAAGAGACACTCTAGAACAAATCTTTGAACGCTGCTCTGTACGGGCGCTTATGGTCGATGACAATAATGTGTTTGCAAAAAAAACGTTTTTTTCGGGGAAATGTTACATTCGGGGAATTATTACATTCGGGGAAATTGCATTCGGGGAATTGTTACATTCGGGGAAATTGCATTCGGGAAAATTGCATTCGGGGAATTGGTTTTCGGGGAATTGTCGTACAATCGGATGCAGCTGATAGTGTCGTTTGCCCGAACAATAGTGATTGTTCATTGAAGTGTGAAGTGATAAATGATAATTGAGAAGTGAGAAGTGGGAAATGAGAAGTGAGAAATGAGAAGTGAGAAATGAGAAATAATTAGTAAAACATGAGGAGTGATAAGTAAGAAGCGATACATGAGACGTCTGATTTTTTACCTATAATTTCTTGCTGGACGTTTCACTTCTCACTTCTCACTTTTCATTTCTCATTTCTCACTACGAACTTTGCAATCCTCGTTTTCCACTTCTTACTTCGAATTTCTCTTTATTGACCGTGAGAAAATAGAAATGAAGAGTGAAAAGTGAGATGTCTCATGTGGATCGCATCCCTCATTTTTCACTTCTTATTGTGTACACTAGGAAGTGAGAAATGTAAAATGAGAAACAGGGACTAAGTGTCACTTTTTATTTCTCACTTCCCGTTTTTCATTTCCTTTATCTCAATTATCACTTTTCGCAGTGAGATGGCTCGATTCTCACTTCTTATTTCTCATTTCTTAGTATTCACTTTTCAGTTATCATAAACAACTCCACACTTCATATAGTTCGACCACATGAACTTTTAATTTATATGAGCCGTTCAGCCAAAATCTGACATTGGGGAGGATTTTCGGAAAACTAAAAAAATCTCTAACATAAAAAGTGTACGCACCCCCCCCCCCTCTATAACTCAACATGTTGACAAAACAGAGACTATTGCACTTGAAATGAACAACTCAACATAAAGTTTCTTTAAAAATGAGTATTTCAGTAAAATCATAACTTATAACGAGAAATGATGCATCAATTTTTAGATACGACTGGTATACTGATGTGAAACAAATTTAAATATCCATCTGAGTGAATTTTACAGTAATCAGATATCTAGTTTAGGCGCAATAATTATTATCTTTATTATAGAGATTAGCAGTCCTATAGACGTGAAACGAGTTAAGTGTGTAGACTGGCTCATATCCAAGCCGCGCAATCTTTATTTTATTGAAGTAGTTTCTTTTGCTCAAATTTAAAGTAATCCCATTTTTAATGAAAAAGAGTCGAACTCGACAATGTAACTTCAACGCCATAATCAAAAGATGTTGAAACACCACAGAGAAAGATTACCGCTCCGGTTCACTGACTGCTATTCGGCTATTTGGTTCATTGATTATTTGTAGTCAGTACTCAGTAGTAAGAACTATAATTGGAGGGGTTAATCTGCTGAAAAATCGGTTATAAAAATAGCTACGCAGTTTCAAATATTACCAAAGTTTTTTTTTTTCTATTGTATCGTCTAGAAACTGTATTAATGTATTGTAAACGCTTAGGAATTTCTTCAAATACTTTCAAATTCTGGATCTCCTGAGAATATTTAAAGAAGTATTATAATAACTGAATTATCGATCCGACTCAATATTGTGAGGAACTTTTTTGACATGTAAAGGCAGTGAATTAAATTTCCCAAAATATCAAGTTTAGTCAATAATCATACTACTTCGACCGTCTAAGGCGAGTTTAGTACAAGAAACTGAAGACTACCTCACAGTTGAGGTTAAAATACGTCTCTGCAAAGACAACAAAGCGTAGTGGAATAAATGGTACACTCCAATGGTAGACTCGCCTTAGACGGGAGGCATTCCACGGGGGCAGGTCAGTCGATCCTGAGCGACCATTTCGAAAATATTTGAAACTCTGCACAGTTTTTCAATTTCATCTAAATCGTCATTTTTCGATATCAAATCTTCATATTGAGTCACGACTAACTTTTCAAAAGGGTGTATGTGAAAATGGTTCAAAAATATTTAAAAAGCTGCACAGCAAAAACGGAATGTTCGATTGTTATGATTTTTTCAGCAAAGTTAGACAACTAAATGGTGATTCTTAAGAAAATGTGCACAGTAAAAAAAAAAATTTTGCCTTTAAAATATCATTTTGTCACAAAAACTCAAATATCTCAAAACCCTATCTTTTTCGAACGTAATTTTTTAGGAAAACGGTCCATTATATTAGCTATCTACCATAAAATTTGGTGATGGTAAACTAATAAACAAAAAAGTTATGACATTTCAAACATTTCACAATTTTCACATTTAGTAAAAAAAAAAAATTTTTTCTGTGTAAGTTATTTCGAGAATTGCAGTTTGATGCAGATTTTATTGTTAAGGGACGTGATTTAAACAAGTTGTTTTCATGATATTTTGATTTAATTATTCATAGCATCTATAAGAAACTTAGACACGATCCAGTGTTGTGATCAAAAGTATTGATAGTGTCATAATTTTCATTGCACGTGACTGGCGAAAAATTCTTTTAATAGTGTTGAAACCTGTTGATAATAACGTTGATAGAAACATATCAGAAATGTTATTTTTAAGGCAAAAGCTGCAACATCAAAGATTTATATACACGTGTACGTCTATAGTTTACCTGCAAAAAATATACCTCTTAGAGAATAGACTTTATGATCGGGAGGAAACGGGTATCTTCAACAACAACAAATGCATGATAGGTACATACCATGACAATGCTCACGAAAAAGCAAAAAAATTACTACTACTAAGGTTGTTAAAGATCTTATAGTAATTTTTTTCTTCAGTCAAGCAAATGACACCAAACTAGTCAGTAAAAACTTAAAAGTGATTTTGTTTATTGAAATATTACGAACAACATGAGTAGCCGCTTTCTCAACTGTTGTAGGCCGTTTGATGAAAAAAAGTGTTCAAAAGAGTTACGAAATCTCACCGAAAGCACCATAGATAAACTGAAAGCGACTGGTTATGCTCCAATGTCCACATTGAATACAAATTTACGCATTTGCACGTCCTGCCGTCTAAACGTTGACAAAAGAGCAATCTGTATATCATCGGTTGAGCAGAGCGCAGGAAGTTCGAAAACGACAGCAACTGAGGAATTGCCAGATGTATTAAGTGCTGAGAGCCTTGCCACCGTACCATCAGCGAAATCTGTTTCAACAAATCAATCGGAAGATGAGTGTATCCAAAAGGTCAACATCGAACGCTTTAACGAGGGCATAGCTGGGATAAAAGTGACTCCGATTAAATGGAGTAAGATGGACTACGTTTATTACCCGGAGAAAAATACCGTGAAATAAACGAAGCTGTACGAAGAAACCTCTTCAAATTAGGACCTGATGATGTGGAAAATACAGACTACGATGAGGTAATTATAAATATGAAGGAAAGGTTCTCGAATGCAGCCACGACAAGGAAAGAAAAATTATTGATTTTGTCGATGCTGCCAAGTTCGTGGTCTATTCAGGATGCCATTGATGAGTTCAAAACCAATAGAAATACAGTAAAAGAGGCAAAACAATTGAAGAATAACTGTCTTTCAACCAAAAATACTAAGTCTAGTACTGCATTAACAGATGAGACAAAAGAAATAGTAGTTCAATATTTTGAAGATGATGAAGTAAGTCGAGCTATGCCTGGTCAAAAAGATTATGTATCAGTAAAAAAAGATGGAAAGCGTCAAGCAATCCAAAAACGATTAATGATGACGACTTTGAAAGAAGCGTACACACGCTTCAAGGAAATTCACGATAATATTAAAATAGGTTTTTCCTCATTTGCAAGCCTTCGGCCAAGGCAATGTAAGCTTCTTTCCAATTCAGGAACACATAATGTGTGTGTGGGCACAATTCATGAGAATATTAATCTTATTTTACATAGTTTGAAAAGAATCAATTTAACAAAGGATATTAAAATGTTAACTGGTAGTCTTTTGTGTGAAAATACAACATCAAATTGCTATCTACGATCTTGTTCGGATTGTCCAGATTCTTCATCATTGGAAAATACTTTATTCGCTGAGTTTGAAGAAAAATATATTGATCAGTTATCATTTGAGCAATGGGTGACCACGGATAGGTGTGACATAGAAACTATTGTAAAACCTGTAGATGAGTTTGTGTCATATTTAAATAAAATACGAAAAATACATTACAAAATGGTGAATTTTTAGTCATTTGTGATTTTTCTGAAAATTACAGCTTTGTATTGCAAGATGAAGTGCAGTCCCATCACTGGAACGTACAACAAGCTACAATTCATCCATTCGTTATTTATTTTAATGGAAGTACGCAAATTGAACACTTAAGTTTTATTATAATTTCCGAAGATTTAAGACACGATTCAGTATCCGTAAACTTGTTCATTGAAAAATGATTAACTTTTTACGCGTTGATAAGCATAAAGAAGTCAAAAAGATATATTTCATGTCTGATGGAGCAGCGTCGCAGTACAAAAAATCGTAAGAATTTAAAACAATGTACGGAATTGATGCAGAATGGCATTTTTTGCTACATCACATGGCAAAGGTCCTTGTGATGCTATTGGAGGAACAATAAAGCGCATGGCCACAAGAGCAAGTTTAGCCAAAGAACGTGAGCATCCAATTAAAACTGCGAAAGAACTTTTTGATTGGGCAAATCGTAGAAAAGAAAAAGATTTAACCAAATTATCATTTTGTTTTACTACTACTGAAGAGTACGAAATAAAGGCTTCAGAGCTCAGCGAGCAATTTAATAACGCGAAAACGATCCAAGGAACCCGAAAATTTCACTGTTTCATTCCATTGTCGGAAAATAAAATTAAAGCAAAACTATACTCAAACTGTGCTGATAATAATTCAAAAGTGTTCGATATTTTAAAAAATTTGAATAAAAATAAATAAAAAATAAGTATTAATAAACTGTTTTCATGATATCATAACCCATACCAAAATTCAAACCCAAAACTCTTAGAGTTTCTATAACAACATTGTGTAACTGCCACATTTAATTTAATACTTAGGATAATATTAATTCATTTTTATTTATTTATACATATAATATTTATATATATATAATATACATAATATCGATGAATACATAAATATGGAATATCATACAAACAACTTGTTTAACTCACGCAAGGCCCTTAACAATAAAATCAGCATCAAACTGCGATTCTTGAAAAAAAAAAATACACGGACATTTTTTTTTGTTTACTATATGTGAAAATTGTGAAATGTTTGAAATGTCATAACTTTTTTGTTTATTAGTTTACCATCACCAAATTTTTATGGTAGATAGCTAATATAATGGACCGTTTTCCCTAAAAAATTACGTTCGAAAAAAGATAGGGTTTTGAGATATTTGAGTTTTGTGACAAAATGATATTTTTAAAGGCAAAAATTTTTTTTTACTGTGCACATTTTCTTAAGAATCACCATTTAGTTGTCTAACTTTGCTGAAAAAATCATAACAATCGAACATTCCGTTTTTGCTGTGCAGCTTTTAAAATATTTTTGAACCATTTTCACATACACCCTTTTGAAAAGTTAGTCGTGACTCAATATGAAGATTTGATATCGAAAAATGACGATTTAGATGAAATTGAAAAACTGTGCAAAGTTTCAACTCAATAGGAAATCATGAATTAAAATTTTTCTTAAATTTTGATGCTGTTGCTTGGAATCGCTCTACTTCCGAGCCTCTTGGAAGGAGGCTTCCGAGCCTCTTGGAAGGAGGCTTCCGAGCCTCTTGGAAGGAGGCTTCCGAGCCTCTTGGAAGGAGGCTTCCGAGCCTCTTGGAAGGAGGCTTCTGAGCCTCTTGGAAGGAGGCTTCTGAGCCTCTTGGAAGGAGGCTTCTGAGCCTCTTGGAAGGAGGCTTCTGAGCCTCTTGGAAGGAGGCTTCCGAACCTCTTGGAAGGAGGCTTCCGAGCCTCTTGGAAGGAGGCTCTGAGCTTCTTGGAAGGAGGCTTCCTGAGCCTCTTGGAAGGAGGCTTCCAGGCCTCTTGGAAGGAGGCTTCTGAGCCTCTTGGAAGGAGGCTTCCGAGCCTCTTGGAAGGAGGCTTCCAGCCTCTTGGAAGGAGGCTTCCGAGCCTCTTGGAAGGAGGCTTCCTGAGCCTCTGGAAGGAGGCTTCTGAGCCTCTTGGAAGGAGGCTTCTGAGCCTCTTGGAAGGAGGCTTCCAGGCCTCTTGGAAGGAGGCTTCCAGAGCCTCTTGGAAGGAGGCTTCCGGGCCTCTTGGAAGGAGGCTTCCGAGCCTCTTGGAAGGAGGCTTCCAGGCCTCTTGGAAGGAGGTTTGCCTCTTGGAAGGAGGCTTGAGCCTCTTGGAAGGAGGCTTCTGAGCCTCTTGGAAGGAGGCTTCCAGGCCTCTTGGAAGGAGGCCTGAGCCTCTTGGAGGAGGCTTCCGAGCCTCTTGAAGGAGGCTTCCTGAGCTCTTGGAAGGAGGCTCCTGAGCTCTTGGAAGGAGGCTTCTTGGAGGCCTGAGCTCTTGGAAGGAGGCTTGAGCCTCTTGGAAGGAGGCTTTGAGGCCTCTTGGAAGGAGGCTTCCGAGCCTCTTGGAAGGAGGCTTGAGCCTCTTGGAAGGAGGCTCTGAGCCTCTTGGAAGGAGGCTTCTGAGCCTCTTGGAAGGAGGCTTCCAGGCCTCTTGGAAGGAGGCTTCCAGGCCTCTTGGAAGGAGGCTTCCAGGAGCCTCTTGGAGGAGGCTTTGAGCCTCTTGGAAGGAGGCTTCTGAGCCTCTTGGAAGGAGGCTTCTGAGCCTCTTGGAAGGAGGCTTCTGAGCCTCTTGGAAGGAGGCTTCTGAGCCTCTTGGAAGGAGGCTCTGAGCCTCTTGGAGGAGGCTTCCGAGCCTCTTGAAGGAGGCTTCCGAGCCTCTTGGAAGGAGGCTTCTGAGCCTCTTGGAAGGAGGCTTCCAGCCTCTTGGAAGGAGGCTTCTGAGCCTCTTTGAAGGAGGCTCTTGAGCTCTCTTGGAAGGAGGCTTCCGAGCCTCTTGGAAGGAGGCTTCCTGAGCCTCTTGGAAGGAGGCTTCCTGAGCCTCTTGGAAGGAGGCTTCTGAGCCTCTTGGAAGGAGGCTTCCAGGCCTCTTGGAAGGAGGCCTGAGCCTCTTGGAAGGAGGCTTCCGAGCCTCTTGGAAGGAGGCTTCTGAGCCTCTTGGAAGGAGGCTCTGAGCCTCTTGGAAGGAGGCTCTGAGCCTCTTGGAAGGAGGCTTCCAGGCCTCTTGGAAGGAGGCTCTGAGCCTCTTGGAAGGAGGCTTCCGAGCCTCTTGGAAGGAGGCTTCTGAGCCTCTTGGAAGGAGGCTTCCAGTGCCTCTTGGAAGGAGGCTTTGAGCCTCTTGGAAGGAGGCTTCCTGAGCCTCTTGGAGGAGGCTGGAGCCTCTTGGAAGGAGGCTTCTGAGCCTCTTGGAAGGAGGCTTCTGAGCCTCTTGGAAGGAGGCTTCCGAGCCTCTTGGAAGGAGGCTCTGAGCCTCTTGAAGGAGGCTTCTGAGCCTCTTGGAAGGAGGCTTCTGAGCCTCTTGGAAGGAGGCTTCCAGGCCTCTTGGAAGGAGGGCTCTGAGCCTCTTGGAAGGAGGCTTCTGAGCCTCTTGGAAGGAGGCTCGAGCCTCTTGAAGGAGGCTTCCGAGCCTCTTGGAAGGAGGCTTCCGAGCCTCTTGGAGGAGGCTGAGCCTCTTGGAAGGAGGCTTGAGCCTCTTGGAAGGAGGCTTCCGAGCCTCTTGGAGGAGGCTTCCAGAGCCTCTTGGAAGGAGGCTTCCGAGCCTCTGGAAGGAGGCTTCCTGAGCCTCTTGGAGGAGGCTTCCGAGGCCTCTTGGAAGGAGGCTTCCTGAGCCTCTTGGAGGAGGCTTCTGAGCTCTTGGAAGGAGGCTTCCAGGCCTCTTGGAAGGAGGCTTCCTGAGCCTCTTGGAAGGAGGCTTCTGAGCCTCTTGGAGGAGGCTTCTGAGCCTCTTGGAAGGAGGCTTCCAGCCTCTTGGAAGGAGGCTTCCTGAGCCTCTTGGAAGGAGGCTTCTGAGCCTCTTGGAAGGAGGCTTCTGAGCCTCTTGGAAGGAGGCTTCCTGAGCCTCTTGAAGGAGGCTCTGAGCCTCTTGGAAGGAGGCTTCCGAGCCTCTTGAAAGGAGGCTTCCGAGCCTCTTGAAAGGAGGCTTCCGAGCCTCTTGAAAGGAGGCTTCCTGAGCCTCTTGGAAAGGAGGCTTCAGAGCCTCTTGAAAGGAGGCTTGAGCCTCTTGAAAGGAGGCTTCCTGAGCCTCTTGAAAGGAGGCTCTGAGCCTCTTGAAAGGAGGCTCTGAGCCTCTTGAAAGGAGGCTTGAGGCCTCTTGAAAGGAGGCTCTGAGCCTCTTGAAAGGAGGCTTCTGAGCCTCTTGAAAGGAGGCTCTGAGCCTCTTGAAAGGAGGCTTCTGAGCCTCTTGAAAGGAGGCTTCCGAGCCTCTTGAAAGGAGGCTTCCTGAGCCTCTTGAAAGGAGGCTTCTGAGCCTCTTGAAAGGAGGCTCTGAGCTCTTGAAAGGAGGCTTGAGCCTCTTGAAAGGAGGCTTCCTGAGCCTCTTGAAAGGAGGCTTCCTGAGCCTCTTGAAAGGAGGCTTCCTGAGCTCTTGAAAGGAGGCTCTGAGCCTCTTGAAAGGAGGCTCTGAGCCTCTTGAAAGGAGGCTGAGGCCTCTTGAAAGGAGGCTTCTGAGCCTCTTGAAAGGGAGGCTTCTGAGCCTCTTGAAAGGAGGCTCTGAGCCTCTTGAAGGAGGCTTCCAAGCCTCTGAAAGGAGGCTTCTGAGCCTCTTGAAAGGAGGCTTCTGAGCCTCTTGAAAGGAGGCTTCTGAGCCTCTTGAAAGGAGGCTTCCTGAGCCCTCTTGAAAGGAGGCTCTGAGCCTCTTGAAAGGAGGCTTCCTGAGCCTCTTGAAAGGAGGCTTCTGAGCCTCTTGAAAGGAGGCTTCCTGAGCCTCTTGAAAGGAGGCTCTGAGCCTCTTGAAAGGAGGCTTGAGCCTCTTGAAAGGAGGCTTTCCTGAGCTCTTGAAAGGAGGCTTCCTGAGCCTCTTGAAAGGAGGCTTCTGAGCCTCTTGAAAGGAGGCTTCTGAGCCTCTTGAAAGGAGGCTTCCTGAGCCTCTTGAAAGGAGGCTTCTGAGCCTCTTGAAAGGAGGCTCTGAGCCTCTTGAAAGGAGGCTTCTGAGCCTCTTGAAAGGAGGCTTGAGCCTCTTGAAAGGAGGCTTCTGAGCCTCTTGAAAGGAGGCTTCTGAGCTCTTGAAAGGAGGCTCTGAGCCTCTTGAAAGGAGGCTTGAGCCTCTTGAAAGGAGGCCTGAGCTCTTGAAAGGAGGCTTCTGAGCCTCTTGAAAGGAGGCTTCTGAGCCTCTTGAAAGGAGGCTTCTGAGCCTCTTGAAAGGAGGCTCTGAGCCTCTTGAAAGGAGGCTTCTGAGCCTCTTGAAAGGAGGCTCTGAGCTCTTGAAAGGAGGCTCTGAGCCTCTTGAAAGGAGGCTTCTGAGCCTCTTGAAAGGAGGCTTCCAGGCCTCTTGAAAGGAGGCTTCTGAGCCTCTTGAAAGGAGGCTCTGAGCCTCTTGAAAGGAGGCTTCTGAGCCTCTTGAAAGGAGGCTTCTGAGCCTCTTGAAAGGAGGCTTCTGAGCCTCTTGAAAGGAGGCTTCTGAGCCTCTTGAAAGGAGGCTCTGAGCCTCTTGAAAGGAGGCTTCTGAGCCTCTTGAAAGGAGGCTTCTGAGCCTCTTGAAAGGAGGCTTCTGAGCCTCTTGAAAGGAGGCTTCTGAGCCTCTTGAAAGGAGGCTTCCTGAGCCTCTTGAAAGGAGGCTTGAGCCTCTTGAAAGGAGGCTCTGAGCCTCTTGAAAGGAGGCTTCTGAGCCTCTTGAAAGGAGGCTTCTGAGCCTCTTGAAAGGAGGCTCTGAGCCTCTTGAAAGGAGGCTTCTGAGCCTCTTGAAAGGAGGCTTCTGAGCCTCTTGAAAGGAGGCTTCCAGGCCTCTTGAAAGGAGGCTGAGCCTCTTGAAAGGAGGCTTCTGAGCTCTTGAAAGGAGGCTTCTGAGCCTCTTGAAAGGAGGCTTCTGAGCCTCTTGAAAGGAGGCTTCTGAGCCTCTTGAAAGGAGGCTTCTGAGCCTCTTGAAAGGAGGCTTCCTGAGCCTCTTGAAAGGAGGCTTCTGAGCCTCTTGAAAGGAGGCTTCCTGAGCCTCTTGAAAGGAGGCTTCTGAGCCTCTTGAAAGGAGGCTTCTGAGCCTCTTGAAAGGAGGCTTCTGAGCCTCTTGAAAGGAGGCTCTGAGCCTCTTGAAAGGAGGCTTCTGAGCCTCTTGAAAGGAGGCCTGAGCCTCTTGAAAGGAGGCTTGAGCCTCTTGAAAGGAGGCTTCTGAGCCTCTTGAAAGGAGGCTTCTGAGCCTCTTGAAAGGAGGCTTCCGAGCCTCTTGAAAGGAGGCTTCCGAGCCTCTTGAAAGGAGGCTTCCGAGCCTCTTGAAAGGAGGCTTCCGAGCCTCTTGAAAGGAGGCTTCCGAGCCTCTTGAAAGGAGGCTTCCGAGCCTCTTGAAAGATTTTATAAAAAAAAAGATTTTCAAAATTTTTCTATTCAATGTCCTTTTTATACTTTGTCCAACAGTCCTTTAAACACTGTGCTGGTTGGGATGGACAGAATTCAAACGTTTTTGATTTACCGATCACCATGCCTATTATGTACAAAACAAAGTTTTAGAATACAAAATATGCAGCAATCAAAACTGTATCAATGATTTTTTTGGAACTGTACACATCCGCCATTACGCATTCTTATCCGAGGTACCCCTTAGGGTCAGCGAAGGTACCCCCAGGGGTACATGTACCCCAGGTTGAGAACCGCTGCGCTAGACCATTTGACAAACTTCAGGACAATTTGAAGAACTGAAAACATCTCATATGCCTGGATTTGCGACTCAAATGAAAGGAAACTTCTCGGAGGGCATGATACTGCGGTTATGGACATCATGGTAGTCGTTGTTAATTCGGTAACTCATTTGATTCAAACTTCAGGACAATTTGAAGATCCTTGGACGTCATAGTTAATTATCATACATGTTTCTTGTTCAGTTCACATTCAATGCAACAAGTTCAGCGAAGACAGCATGCTTTGAAATATTTTTCTGTAATTTCATACACCCTTATACTATAAGATCCATCATGCACCGTAATGCGTAATTCACTGTATGCATATTAGCGATGCAAAAAATTTATTTTTATGTTCCAGGTGATGTCTTTCATATATTATTCGAATATTTCCATCATCATTAGATGGATAGATATCATTTTCGCTGATAAAATACAAGTATTTCACCAAAATAGCATTTTTCGTAACCTGTGCTTCACTCCCATAGCTCAAGCGTAAAAGTGAACACCGCTAAATTCAATATTTTCTAATGCCCAGAAACTAGAAGAGATGGCTAAAAAGTTGACGTAAGTCTGGGAAACCGGTTGAAAACTTAATGAAATTTAAACATTATTAAACTTCCATAAATTTAACTCAAACGATTTTCTGAACGGATCAATCCTAGTGTCAAGGACAAAACTCTTTT
The DNA here is from genome assembly GCF_024139115.2 of Armigeres subalbatus. Lineage (NCBI taxonomy): Eukaryota > Metazoa > Arthropoda > Insecta > Diptera > Culicidae > Armigeres > Armigeres subalbatus. Next base: position 80,098,253 of record NC_085140.1, read on the forward strand.
CTTTGTTATTTCTCCAAATCATACCCACACGGTGCGATCACTGTTCTAATAAGTAATGTACAATTTAGTTCGGGCTAACCCATTTTCATTGAATTCATTTTTGAGTGGACGTGGCTTAGCGTGCATGCTTCGAAATCTCTGCACCGTAGTTAGGCTATAGCTCCAATCAATGGCTTGCTCTGTAGTGATTTCTAACATTAGCCTCGTTTGCTTCTCACGAAATTGCTTCCACACTAAAGCAATCTGCAGTCAGTGGGCGAATATAGTACGGGCCTATACACAGTCTCGCTAAAAGCTCCGAAATCGGCTTTCAGCCTTGTCCTCACGCCGGCCGCACCGTCAACTTCCCTTTCCCACGACAGAGCACTCAGTGCTCAAGTTTTTCCCGCGCTCTGCAAGGCAAGAAGGCAAGCATCTATTATAATCCCATATTTTTATCCTTTAGCTCAGAACCAGCAGGCAGTAGCAAGCACCCACAATAACGCAGGCCCTCATTTGGTTTGGGATCGGACCCACAGACGCACAGCTTGAAGAGGCCGTTGATGGCGGGGCCGATGGGTGGAGGGGCGCATTAAAGTAAATCCTCGTTACATTGTTGGAGCGAAAATGGAAAAATGCGACCTGCCGCCACCAAGAGGAGAAAAGGCAACGCATCCGCTCGAAGGAAGGCCCGAAACGGATTCCGATGAGGCTGTTCGCTTTTCGTTTGGGTCGGTTGGTAAAAGCATCCGATTGGAGCGAACCGGTTTGAAGATGCGGAGCGGGGTGCTTTATGGCACAGATAATGTACAATCAGTCTGGTCCGGTATGCAGTGATGATGGTGCTTTATGGAGAAGGTTCGGTCGATACTGCGGGTTGTATTGAATTGGGCAGGACTTGGTATGTACGACTCTATGAGCGGGAGATTGCGTGGGGTTTCGTAATTTTCTTGATGGAGGTCATATATCTACATTTGAGAACTCATCAAATGGTTACAATATATCACAGTTGTTTATCCAGAACCAGTGCATGAAGCAGTGGAATTTAATAAAACTGTGCGAACTTATCCATTAGACCGACAACGCCATGAGCAGTATTGCGTCGTAACAAACGAATTGAATTTTCAATGGAATCAGCCAAAAACTTGATATGCAATGCAGGAAACTGCCAAAAACTCAGCTCCGAAATATTTCCAGCTGACATGCTCAAAGCCCTCCCCTTCAGAAGGCATTCAATCAAACAACCATTTCACCGGTTTGATTTCACATTCATATCTCTTTGTATTCAGACTCCCCTGTCTGTTTCCAGCGAAACAACCGGTTCTATTCATCAGCAGGTAGAAAAACCTCTTCCCTTCCACGGAATAACCCAACTTTCGACGGGTCTTGTTCCCGAAAATGTTGATGTTTCCACCGAATGGGCTGGTTGGGTGTTGGAATTTCTCCCACTCTCCACATCCGGCGGGCCAAAGATGGGGAAAGAAGAAAATCTTCTGACCTAAATCTTCGCAATTCCACACCGGCTCGGGTAATTCTTCCGCATTCCAGAGAAACAGTGCTTAAATATGAAACAATTGGGTTCAACATGCAGATAGAGTAGAATGGTTGAACACGCGGCATTGAAAAGTTGGCAACGGTTTTTTTCCTCATAAATAGTTCAAACTCCCCACTCACACAAAACACCACTAAACCATTTAAAAATTATCTACATGGGGAAAAAGCAACAACATTATCTGATGATCAAAAGGATTAGATTTGAATAATTTTGTCTGGCAGTAGCCGTCAATACGTCAAATTCGTAACCAGAGCGAAACTGGTGACAGATTCTCGGCGTTACAGCTGCGCTACTTGGAACGGAAACAATGCGCTGCATTTTATACCATTTTTCCCACGTCAAACTAAAAGCTCCTACCTGTGCAGCACCTTCATATGGGAACGCCGGGTGGAGCTTTCGGTTTTTGACTTCACTGCTTTTATTTAGGTATATGATTGAATGAAGAACGCCATGTCTGTCTGGCAGTGCCGCTCCTCTTCGCGACCAACCGCATACCTTTTTTTGTATTGCTGCTAAGCATGACTGACACAAGTTGAGCGAAAACTTTTCCAATTAACTTCACCTGTCACAATAATGTGCACCCTGGGGCAAACGCCGATGGGTCTGGTGCCGGTCCGTCTTGACACAGTTCACCTGTGTTTGATGGCTGGGTCGAAAAGTTTCCCATAAACTAAATATCGGCACGATTCCGACCCGGCGGATGCCATTAAGACATCAACGGGCTCGTCTGAAACTTAAATCAGTAAACTTTCAGATTTTCCCCCGGTTCAACATTCTCACCAAAAGCACACATATTGATTGCTTCGAGCATTGAACCTTATCCGCCCCGTGAACGGTTAACGCATGTAATGCAGCACTATGTTTGACTATGGTACAATGAATGGCTGGCACTGGTCCAATTGCCCATGGGGGATAGCAGCGAAAGCAAATACCGCGTGCCCCGTACCCATAATGAAGGGCAACAAAGTAAAAACCTAACCCGTCATGCAGTTAATGATCCGTTTGTGTGTGGAATGTCGGTCCGACCCGGGCGTGGGTTTGAGTCCAATAAAGTCCTGTTCGCAGAAATTTGCCTTTTATAGAACGGTCACCGCCCATCACGTGTATGCATGGCCCGAGTCCCGGAGGCTATCATAACATTTTGTTATTTTTGTGATAATTACATGTGATGTACGATCGTGTGCGGTCGACTCGGTTTTTCCACTTGTCAGAGGAATGTCAGAGATAGGTAGTCGCTACTGTTTTATGACCGCCCCAGGATATGCCACATTTAAGCGTAAATTGTGGCGATGATCGAGCTTTCCCTCATGGAACATTTTTTTCCTGGGAATTGATAATGGACTTGTAAATAGACTCCCGTTTGATAGTGTGATGGCCTATGATTAATTCCGTCATGTTTCGTTCTCCAAAACTTGTGGAAAGCATCAATTAGATAATAAACCCGATTCTGTTCTTATACGGTTTTTTTATGCGCTTAAAAAATTTCACACGAAATGTTGGGATTTTGATGACGGCGTTTTAATCAGCCCCATTTCAAAGGAAATACATAAATGAAGGCTGTGATGCTGGCCCGGGATTCAAGCAAAACTAGAATTCGACAGCATGTTTTCTGAGATATTTTGGAACCGAAAATGGACACACAACAAACTTGGACTATTTTCTATAGTTCCAAAAGTTTCTGCTCGAGCGTGGTTCAGACGTGAGAACTTAAGTCAATCCTTAATTCGCGTGATGTCGAGCTTTATGTTCAATCACTATTCAATAAACGCACATCTGTACATAATAAACTTTGTCGATAGAAACTTATGTAGGTGCGGAGCCTGTTATGATGACATTGATCACGTTGTTTGTTTCTGCTCGGAAAAGAGCTCCAGAGAGTCCCTTCAGGAAAATTCGAGGTATTTTGGGAGATCGTAATGTTGTCTATATGCTGGTTATTTATAGTTTTCTTTGTACTTCTGACATCAAAATCTAATATTTTGTTTTTTCTTTTATTTAGTTTATGCCATTTTGTTCCGTAGAGCTCCATAGCTCTTGCCATCCGGAAGATGCTCCCAGTCGAACCATTCCTCGAGCACGACGACACACCACATCGTCCCTGACGCCAAATGCCCGGATGAAAAGTTGAAATTTTCTGATCCCAAATCCTAAGCCCCGTCTATCCTTAAACATTGTGAACTAACCTCGAGTCACCAAGAGTACGTTGATTTCCACCTTTCTCTTACCAACTGTATAATAGAAAAATATTGATTGTGTATATCACAAGGAACCGTGGCTCCGTAAAGTGTTACACACGCCTGAGCCTACCAAATAAACGAACATGAAAAAATACCTTGGAACAGTTAAAACGAGGACGGAAGGGTAGCGGTAATGAAAGCCGGAGCTGCTTCAGCCGAGAATATGGTATAGACAGCTTGAAACGGACCCATGTGTATTCCTGTGTTGTTGAATTCTCTATTTAACAGCTTGATCACCGACTTTCTGAGAACGTCCGAGATGTCACTTCTTCGGAACTGGAGGACGACCAACGCTAGCCATTGTGTGCAGAACCCGGTCGTCTTCAATAAGGAAAGACATAGAATAAAGTTTCTCCGGAACCCCCCCGGAATTTCTCCGGAAGTTCCTCCCGGAATTCCTCCGGAAGTTCCTCCCGGAATTCCTCCGGAAGTTCCTCCTGGAATTCCTACGGAAATTCCTCCGGAAGTTCCTCCAGGAATTCCTCCGGAAGTTCCTCCCGGAATTCCTATGGAAGTTCCTCCCGGAATTCCTCCGGAAGTTCCTCCCGGAATTCCTCCGGAAGTTCCTCCCGGAATTCCTCCGGAAGTTCCTCCCGGAATTCCTCCGGAAGTTCCTCCCGGAATTCCTCTGGAAGTTCCTCCCGGAATTCCTCTGGAAGTTCCTCCTGAATTCCTCCGAAGTTCCTTCCGGAATTCCTCCGAAGTTCCTTCCGGAATTCCTCCGGAAGTTCCTTCCGGAATTCCTCCGAAGTTCCTTCCGAATTCCTCCGAAGTTCCTTCCGGAATTCCTCCGAAGTTCCTTCCGAATTCCTCCGAAGTTCCTTCCGGAATTCCTCCGAAGTTCCTTCCGGAATTCCTCCGAAGTTCCTCCGGAATTCCTCCGAAGTTCCTCCTGAATTCCTCAAGTTCCTCCTGAATTCCTCCGGAAGTTCCTCCTGAATTCCTCCGAAGTTCCTCCTGAATTCCTCCGGAAGTTCCTCCTGAATTCCTCCGAAGTTCCTCCTGAAGTTCCTCCGAAGTTCCTCCTGAAGTTCCTCCGGAATTCCTCCGGAAGTTCCTCCAGAGTTCCTCCCAGGAATTCCTCCGGAAGTTCCTCCTGAATTCCTCCGAAGTTCCTCCTGAATTCCTCCGAAGTTCCTCCGGAATTCCTCCGAAGTTCCTCCGGAATTCCTCCGGAAGTTCCTCCTGAATTCCTCCGAAGTTCCTCCTGAATTCCTCCGGAAGTTCCTCCTGAATTCCTCCGGAAGTTCCTCCTGAATTCCTCCGGAAGTTCCTCCTGAATTCCTCCGGAAGTTCCTCCTGAATTCCTCCGAAGTTCCTCCAGAATTCCTCCGAAGTTCCTCCTGAATTCCTCCGAAGTTCCTCCCGGAATTCCTCCGGAAGTTCCTCCTGAATTCCTCCGAAGTTCCTCCTGAATTCCTCCGGAAGTTCCTCCGGAATTCCTCCGGAAGTTCCTCCTGGAATTCCTCCGAAGTTCCTCCTGAATTCCTCCGAAGTTCCTCCTGAATTCCTCCGGAAGTTCCTCCTGAATTCCTCCGAAGTTCCTCCTGAATTCCTCCGGAAGTTCCTCCCGGAATTCCTCCGAAGTTCCTCCTGAATTCCTCCGAAGTTCCTCCTGAATTCCTCCGAAGTTCCTCCCGGAATTCCTCCGAAGTTCCTCCTGAATTCCTCCGGAAGTTCCTCCCGGAATTCCTCCGGAAGTTCCTCCCGGAATTCCTCCGGAAGTTCCTGCCTGAATTCCTCCGGAAGTTCCTGCCTGAATTCCTCCGGAAGTTCCTCCCTGAATTCTTCCGGAAGTTCCTCCCGGAAGTTCCTCCCAGCATTCCTCCGTCAGTTGCTCCCGGAATTCCTCCGGAAGTTCCTCCCGGAACTCCTCCGAAAGTTCCTCCCGGAATTCCTCCGGAAGTTCCTCCGGAAGTTCCTCCCGGAATTCCTCCGGAAGTTCCTCCCGGAATTCCTCCGGAAGTTCCTCCCGGAATTCCTCCGGAAGTTCCTCCCGGAATTCCTCCGGAAGTTCCTCCTGAATTCCTCCGGAAGTTCCTCCTGAATTCCTCCGAAGTTCCTCCTGAATTCCTCCGGAAGTTCCTCCCGGAATTCCTCCGGAAGTTCCTCCTGAATTCCTCCGGAAGTTCCTCCTGAATTCCTCCGGAAGTTCCTCCTGAATTCCTCCGGAAGTTCCTCCTGAATTCCTCCGGAAGTTCCTCCTGAATTCCTCCGGAAGTTCCTCCTGAATTCCTCCGAAGTTCCTCCTGAATTCCTCCGAAGTTCCTCCTGAATTCCTCCGGAAGTTCCTCCGGAATTCCTCCGGAAGTTCCTCCTGAATTCCTCCGAAGTTCCTCCTGAATTCCTCCGAAGTTCCTCCTGAATTCCTCCGGAAGTTCCTCCTGAATTCCTCCGGAAGTTCCTCCGGAATTCCTCCGAAGTTCCTCCTGAATTCCTCCGAAGTTCCTCCTGAATTCCTCCGGAAGTTCCTCCTGAATTCCTCCGAAGTTCCTCCCTGAATTCCTCCGGAAGTTCCTCCTGAATTCCTCCGAAGTTCCTCCTGAATTCCTCCGGAAGTTCCTCCTGGAATTCCTCCGGAAGTTCCTCCTGAATTCCTCCGGAAGTTCCTCCTGAATTCCTCCGAAGTTCCTCCTGAATTCCTCCGGAAGTTCCTCCTGAATTCCTCCGAAGTTCCTCCTGAATTCCTCCGGAAGTTCCTCCTGGAATTCCTCCGAAGTTCCTCCCGGAATTCCTCCGGAAGTTCCTCCCGGAATTCCTCCGAAGTTCCTCCTGAATTCCTCCGAAGTTCCTCCGGAATTCCTCCGGAAGTTCCTCCTGAATTCCTCCGAAGTTCCTCCTGAATTCCTCCGAAGTTCCTCCTGAATTCCTCCGAAGTTCCTCCTGAATTCCTCCGGAAGTTCCTCCTGAATTCCTCCGGAAGTTCCTCCTGAATTCCTCCGAAGTTCCTCCTGAATTCCTCCGAAGTTCCTCCTGAATTCCTCCGGAAGTTCCTCCCGGAATTCCTCCGGAAGTTCCTCCTGAATTCCTCCGGAAGTTCCTCCTGAATTCCTCCGGAAGTTCCTCCTGAATTCCTCCGGAAGTTCCTCCCTGAATTCCTCCGAAGTTCCTCCCTGAATTCCTCCGAAGTTCCTCCTGAATTCCTCCGGAAGTTCCTCCTGAGTTCCTCCCGAAATTCCTCCGGAAGTTTCTCTGGAAGTTCCTCCTGAAGTTCCTCCGGAAGTTCCTCCCGGAATTCCTCCGGAAGTTCCTCCTGAATTCCTCCGGAAGTTCCTCCTGAATTCCTCCGAAGTTCCTCCTGAATTCCTCCGAAGTTCCTCCTGAATTCCTCCGGAAGTTCCTCCTGAATTCCTCCGGAAGTTCCTCCTGAATTCCTCCGGAAGTTCCTCCTGAATTCCTCCGAAGTTCCTCCTGAATTCCTCCGAAGTTCCTCCTGGAATTCCTCCGAAGTTCCTCCTGAATTCCTCCGAAGTTCCTCCCTGAATTCCTCCGGAAGTTCCTCCTGAATTCCTCCGAAGTTCCTCCTGAATTCCTCCGAAGTTCCTCCTGAATTCCTCCGAAGTTCCTCCTGAATTCCTCCGAAGTTCCTCCCTGAATTCCTCCGGAAGTTCCTCCTGAATTCCTCCGGAAGTTCCTCCTGAATTCCTCCAGAAGTTCCTCCTGAATTCCTCCGAAAGTTCCTCCTGAATTCCTCCGGAAGTTCCTCCGGAAGTTTCTCCCTGAATTCCTCCGAAAGTTCCTCCTGAATTCCTCCGGAAGTTCCTCCTGAATTCCTCCGAAGTTCCTCCTGAATTCCTCCAGAAGTTCCTCCCAGTATTCCTCCGAAAGTTCCTCCTGGAATTCCTCCGAAGTTCCTCCTGAATTCCTCCAGAAGTTCCTCCTGAATTCCTCCGAAAGTTCCTCCTGAATTCCTCCGGAAGTTCCTCCTGAATTCCTCCGAAGTTCCTCCCGGAATTCCTCCGAAGTTTCTCCTGAATTCCTCCGGAAGTTCCTCCTGAATTCCTCCGGAAGTTCCTCCTGAATTCCTCCGAAGTTCCTCCTGAATTCCTCCGAAGTTCCTCCCTGAATTCCTCCAGGAGTTCCTCCTGAACTCCTCCGGAAGTTCCTCCTGAATTCCTCCGGGAGTTCCTCCTGAATTCCTCCGGAAGTTCCTCCTGAACTCCTCCGAAAGTTCCTCCTGAATCCTCCGAAAGTTCCTCCTGAATTCCTCCGAAGTTCCTCCTGAATTTCTCCGAAGTTCTTCCTGAATTCCTCCGGAATTCCTCCGAATTCTCCGAAGTTCCTCGCGGAATTCCTCCGGAAGTTCCTCGCGGAATTCCTCCGGAAGTTCCTCCTGAATTCTCCGGAAGTTCCCCAGAATTCCACTGGAAGTTCCTCCCTGAATTCCTCCGAAGTTCCTCCTGAATTCCTCCGGAAGTTCCTCCCTCAATTCCTCCGGAAGTTCCTCCCGGAATTCCTCCGGAAGTTCCTCCCTGAATTCCTCCGGAAGTTCCTCCCGGAATTCCTCCGGAAGTTCCTCCTGGAATACCTCCGGAAGTTCCTCCCGGAATTCCTCCGGAAGTTCCTCCCGGAATTCCTCTGGAAGTTCCACCCGGAATTCCTCCGGAAGATCCAAATTTGGCTTCCCGTACGGAAGTGTGAAGTTTGGTGAATTGAACTCACTTTTGGGTAGTGTAGTTCTTCCGCGTAAGGAACAGTGTAGTGCATAAATTTTATGAGTTGCATATTGCCAACAGATGTGGCACAGCAACAATAATTCCCATCGTCAAGGTCTTGCAACGTGAGCAAGAACAACCAAATGCAAAAGCCCATGTTGCAATCGCCAACGATGCTCATTTCCCAAGCTCAATATTCCCAGGCTAAATGATTCTCGAATTTCACCTATCGACGGGTTGTCAACTGCAATATAATTTTAACGCATATCGATGTTACCATGCGCCTCCTATTTACCGATTCTCTCATTCTCTCGATTTGTCTCTGTGAAACCAATTATGTAGCTGAGAATTAAGGCTCAATAGATTTCTTAGACTTGAATAGAATTCATTCGTATCGCAACCACGGAGTTGAGCACTTCGGATGACCTCCTCGATATCATACGTAGTACAACAGTCTGTGTTTAAAAACTCGAACTTCGAACTACGTTGGACGGTTCGATTGGGAAATTTGTCACTACTCGCGGGTCTCTAAATTTTAACATCATCTTAGGGGACACGTTACAGCTTCTTCTTCTTCTTCTTCTTCTTATTGGCATTGCATCTCCCACTGGGTCATTGCCGCCTCGCAGCTTTGTGTTCATTCAGCAATTCCACAGTTGTTAACCGCGAGGTTTCCTAGAGGAGTCACCATTTTTGCATTCATTTATCATGGGGCACTCCTTAATCGTGAGGTCTTGCTTCATAGTCACGAATTTTACTCCTAGGCTTAGGAGGGGTGCATGGACACGTTACATAGACATCTTTAAATGATACTTGTTTTGTTTTAAATGATACTTGCAATTGTTTTTATAGCAAACCAGACACAAATATCGAGATTGCAGCTTTTGCAGAATAAGATTATGCGTTTGCAGGGGTATGTGGCGGGACCATCATCATCTTTTCATCTACTACACCAAGGAGTTGTAACACAAGAGCTTTAAATACATTGGTAGTCGACTAAATAAGATAAGATAGAACCAAAATGACGAGATCCGAATATTCAATATTCACGATCACCCACGAATCTTCGAGTCATCTGACCCACAACAAAATGATATTCTAGCCTCATGGAAATGTTTTCTACTGATGCTTTACTTGGAACCGAGCGACATTCAATCAATCAATGTACAACCGAAAATTGATAAAGTATAATATAAAATTGGCATTCAGCAGAAACGAAAATTCCAACGCACATCAAACCGCCCGCCCTTGGCAGCTTGTCCCAGATCCCGTCGAACGGTACCGGTTGACTTCTATCAATAATTCAATTACCGTTTTGGCCACCGCATCTTCTGTGCTTTTGACTTAACTTGATGTTCCGAGAACCTTCCCGTCGAAAGTCGGAAAACTCGAAATGTGTAAGAAAGAGAATTATTGAACGGATAGCTCTGTCCTCTGACTCGGCAGGTCTGGGCTGCTGGGCGATGGAAAACTTTTTTTCCTTCACGATGTGTGATGATGGCACCGGTAAACACACGAGCTATTTTTATCTCGCCCTCGTCAGGGACTCCTTTTCTCGGTCGGACCACCGACGAAAACGTCCGAAGCGGAGGATATAAATTGCTTTGTCTCAAGAGGATTCCCTTCTTTGCCCGTATGACTACGTATTCGAGATGAAAGGTGTACCCGCTCTATGTGTGTCAACCCATCGTCGTCGGATTGATTTGTACCCACGTTCGATCCGGCCGGGGGAGATTTCCCAGGGAAAATGTTTGCCATCCCTCTTGAGCATGCCATGATGGAGAGATCATGGATCGATTCCTGTGGTGCGGCACGTGAGGTTGTGATGTTTATGTGCTGTTATTGAAATTTTGGTAAAATTTATTGCCTGATCTGACTGACTGTTGCTTTGCTATGCCCATCGACAGCAGTTCTATGCTGGAAGAGATGGATGGGCTGGCGGTGGCTCGGATGTATTCAATCAGTTCAACGGACTCATGCCTGCCATCACCAGCATAAAGGGTATGTGGTCGTTTTTACAATTTCGAGGAAAAATCTAAACTGTTTAAAGCTATGTCCATTTAGAATCCGGAATAATAAAAACCTCTGTATCTCGGTAACAGATTGACGTACAAATAAAGTTAATACATCAAAACAAGGGTAATTCACTGTACTTTAAGGAAAAAATATTGATACAAATCATTTCTTCTTGTTTGTAGTGAAAATTCGCACCTTTTTCTTTATTGCTCTCATCAAAAGTTGCACACCTCCGGAGTCAACTTCCATGGCACATTTGTTCCACATTTTGGTCATCTGAGTCGCGTTCCAAGCTGTTATTCAACTTTTCTTAAGCTTCCGCTTCATTACTGCCCAAAATGTCTCGATGCGCCGGAGCTGTGGGCAGTTGCGTGGATTTATGTTTTTATCGATGAAATCTTCGTTATTATCGCGGTGAATGACTTCCCGGCTGTAGTGGCAACTCGCCAAATCTGGCCAAACCTTCACGGGACCTTTATGGGCTTTATGGAAGGTAGACCGCGGTTTTTGAGACATTCCTCCTTGTACAGCTTCGAGTCCATCGTCTTATTCGTCACAAACCACACACACTTGTTTGTCCAAATTGCAAACTTAAAATTCGCAGGAACTACTTCTCGTGCCGTCGCCATGTAGAATTTTTGGCTAGGAAGCTGTCCGAAATCTCTTTTGACGTAGGTTCCATCGTCGACGAGCAGGATTATCAACGTGGGTGTGCAGATTTTTTATCTCCTTTCGGCTTCCATCTGGAATAATTTTTGACTCGCTGCACGAAACATTGTGAAATTTATACCACAGCAAGTTGGCGCCTGGATAGACAAACTGCTGTAAAAATAATTCTTGCAGCGGTCACTTTCTGTGCCGCTCTATTGGGGGGACGTAAATCGAATGTAAAATCGAATAAATCAAACGTAGAAAGAATTTTTGCTAAAATTTCTTGTATTTCTCTTAATTTATTGACAGTTGATACGGCAGACCATTTGATTCAAATTGTTTCAAGAGGCCCGGAAGCCTCCTTTCAAGAGGCCCGGAAGCCTCCTTTCAAGAGGCCCGGAAGCCTCCTTTCAAGAGGCCCGGAAGCCTCCTTTCAAGAGGCCCGGAAGCCTCCTTTCAAGAGGCCCGGAAGCCTCCTTTCAAGAGGCCCGGAAGCCTCCTTTCAAGAGGCCCGGAATACTGCTTTCAAGAGGCCCGGAATCCTCCTTTCAAGAGGCCCGGAAGCCTCCTTTCAAGAGGCCCGGAAGCCTCCTTTCAAGAGGCCCGGAAGCCTCCTTTCAAGAGGCCCTGAAGCCTCCTTTCAAGAGGCCCAGGCCTCCTTTCAAGAGGCCCGGAAGCCTCCTTTCAAGAGGCCAGGCCTCCTTTCAAGAGGCCCGAAGCCTCCTTCAAGAGGCCCGGAAGCCTCCTTTCAAGAGGCCCGGAAGCCTCCTTCAAGAGGCCCGGAAGCCTCCTTTCAAGAGGCCCGAAGCCTCCTTTCAAGAGGCCCGGAAGCCTCCTTTCAAGAGGCCCTGAAGCCTCCTTTCAAGAGGCCCGGAAGCCTCCTTTCAAGAGGCCCGAAGCCTCCTTTCAAGAGGCCCGGAAGCCTCCTTTCAAGAGGCCCGGAAGCCTCCTTTCAAGAGGCCCGAAGCCTCCTTTCAAGAGGCCCGGAAGCCTCCTTTCAAGAGGCCCGAAGCCTCCTTTCAAGAGGCCCGGAAGCCTCCTTTCAAGAGGCCCGGAAGCCTCCTTTCAAGAGGCCCGAAGCCTCCTTTCAAGAGGCCCGAAGCCTCCTTTCAAGAGGCCCGAAGCCTCCTTTCAAGAGGCCCGAAGCCTCCTTTCAAGAGGCCTGGAAGCCTCCTTTCAAGAGGCCCGGAAGCCTCCTTCAAGAGGCCCGGAAGCCTCCTTTCAAGAGGCCCGAAGCCTCCTTTCAAGAGGCCTGGAAGCCTCCTTTCAAGAGGCCCAAGCCTCCTTCAAGAGGCCCAAAGCCTCCTTTCAAGAGGCCCGGAAGCCTCCTTCAAGAGGCCCGGAAGCCTCCTTTCAAGAGGCCCAGAGCCTCCTTTCAAGAGGCCCGAAGCCTCCTTTCAAGAGGCCCTGAAGCCTCCTTTCAAGAGGCCCGGAAGCCTCCTTTCAAGAGGCCCGGCCTCCTTTCAAGAGGCCCAAGCCTCCTTTCAAGAGGCCCGGAAGCCTCCTTTCAAGAGGCCTGAAGCCTCCTTTCAAGAGGCCCGAAGCCTCCTTTCAAGAGGCCCGGAAGCCTCCTTTCAAGAGGCCCGGAAGCCTCCTTTCAAGAGGCCCGGAAGCCTCCTTCAAGAGGCCCGGAAGCCTCCTTTCAAGAGGCCCAGCCTCCTTTCAAGAGGCCCGAAGCCTCCTTTCAAGAGGCCCTGAAGCCTCCTTTCAAGAGGCCCGAAGCCTCCTTTCAAGAGGCCCAGAGCCTCCTTTCAAGAGGCCCAAGCCTCCTTTCAAGAGGCCCGGAAGCCTCCTTCAAGAGGCCCAAGCCTCCTTTCAAGAGGCCCAAGCCTCCTTTCAAGAGGCCCAGCCTCCTTTCAAGAGGCCCGGAAGCCTCCTTTCAAGAGGCCTGAAGCCTCCTTTCAAGAGGCCCAGGCCTCCTTTCAAGAGGCCCGGAAGCCTCCTTTCAAGAGGCCCGAAGCCTCCTTTCAAGAGGCCCTAAGCCTCCTTTCAAGAGGCCCGGAAGCCTCCTTTCAAGAGGCCCGGAAGCCTCCTTTCAAGAGGCCCGGAAGCCTCCTTTCAAGAGGCCCGGAAGCCTCCTTTCAAGAGGCCCGAAGCCTCCTTTCAAGAGGCCCGGAAGCCTCCTTTCAAGAGGCCCAAGCCTCCTTTCAAGAGGCCCAAGCCTCCTTTCAAGAGGCCCGGAAGCCTCCTTTCAAGAGGCCCAGAAGCCTCCTTTCAAGAGGCCCGAAGCCTCCTTTCAAGAGGCCCGAAGCCTCCTTTCAAGAGGCCCTGAAGCCTCCTTTCAAGAGGCCCGGAAGCCTCCTTTCAAGAGGCCCGGAAGCCTCCTTTCAAGAGGCCCAGGCCTCCTTTCAAGAGGCCCGGAAGCCTCCTTTCAAGAGGCCCGGAAGCCTCCTTTCAAGAGGCCCGGAAGCCTCCTTTCAAGAGGCCCAAGCCTCCTTTCAAGAGGCCCAAGCCTCCTTTCAAGAGGCCCGGAAGCCTCCTTTCAAGAGGCCCGGAAGCCTCCTTTCAAGAGGCCCGAAGCCTCCTTCAAGAGGCCCGGAAGCCTCCTTTCAAGAGGCCCGGAAGCCTCCTTTCAAGAGGCCCAGAAGCCTCCTTTCAAGAGGCCCAAGCCTCCTTTCAAGAGGCCCGGAAGCCTCCTTTCAAGAGGCCCAAGCCTCCTTTCAAGAGGCCCGGAAGCCTCCTTTCAAGAGGCCCAGGCCTCCTTTCAAGAGGCCCGGAAGCCTCCTTTCAAGAGGCCTGGAAGCCTCCTTTCAAGAGGCCCAAGCCTACTTTCAAGAGGCCCAGAAGCCTCCTTTCAAGAGGCCCGGAAACCTCCTTTTAAGAGGCCCGGAAGCCTCCTTGCAAGAGGCTCAGGAGCCTGTTTTCAAGAGGCCAGGAAACCTCTTTTCCAGAGGCCCGAAGCCTCCTTTCAAGAGGCCTGGAAGCCTAATTTAAAGAGGCCCAAAAGCCTCATTTCAACAGGCCCGGAAGCCTCATTTCAAGAGGCCCAGAAGCCTCCTTTCAAGAGGCCCGGAAGCCTCCTTTCAAGAGGCCCAGAGCCTCCTTCAAGAGGCCCGAAGCCTCCTTTCAAGAGGCCCGGAAGCCTCCTTTCAAGAGGCCCAGAAGCCTCCTTTCAAGAGGTCGGGTAGCCGCCTTTCAGGGGGCCTGGAAGCCTCCTTTCAAGAGGCCCAGGCCTCCTTTCAAGAGGCCCAAGCCTCCTTTCAAGAGGCCCAGGCCTTCTATCAAGAGGCCCGGAAGCCTCCGTACCAGAGGCCCGGAAGTCTCCTTTCGAGATGCCCGGAGGCCTCCTTTCATGACTCCCGAAGCCCCCTTTCAAGAGGGCTGGAATCCTCCTTTCAAGAGGCCCGGGAGTCTCCTTTCAAGAGGCCTGGGAGTCTCCTTTCAAGAGGCCTCCTTTCAAGAGGCCCGGAAGCCTCCTTTCAAGAGGCCCGGAAGCCTCCTTTCAAGAGGCCCGGAAGCCTCCTTTCAAGAGGCCCGGAAGCCTCCTTTCAAGAGGCCCGGAAGCCTCCTTTCAAGAGGCCCGGAAGCCTCCTTTCAAGAGGCCCAGGCCTCCTTTCAAGAGGCCCAGAAGCCTCCTTTCAAGAGGCCCGGAAGCCTCCTTTCAAGAGGCCGGAAGCCTCCTTTCAAGAGGCCCAGGAAGCCTCCTTTCAAGAGGCCCGGAAGCCTCCTTTCAAGAGGCCCGGAAGCCTCCTTTCAAGAGGCCCGGAAGCCTCCTTTCAAGAGGCCCGAAGCCTCCTTTCAAGAGGCCCGGAAGCCTCCTTTCAAGAGGCCCGGAAGCCTCCTTTCAAGAGGCCTGAAGCCTCCTTTCAAGAGGCCCGGAAGCCTCCTTTCAAGAGGCCCAGAAGCCTCCTTTCAAGAGGCCCAGAAGCCTCCTTTCAAGAGGCCCAGGCCTCCTTTCAAGAGGCCCGGAAGCCTCCTTTCAAGAGGCCCGGAAGCCTCCTTTCAAGAGGCCCGGAAGCCTCCTTCAAGAGGCCTGAAGCCTCCTTTCAAGAGGCCCGAAGCCTCCTTTCAAGAGGCCCAGAAGCCTCCTTTCAAGAGGCCCTGAAGCCTCCTTTCAAGAGGCCCAGGCCTCCTTTCAAGAGGCCTGAAGCCTCCTTTCAAGAGGCCCGGAAGCCTCCTTTCAAGAGGCCCGAAGCCTCCTTTCAAGAGGCCCAAGCCTCCTTTCAAGAGGCCGGAAGCCTCCTTTCAAGAGGCCAGAGCCTCCTTTCAAGAGGCCAGGCCTCCTTTCAAGAGGCCCGGAAGCCTCCTTTCAAGAGGCCCTGAAGCCTCCTTTCAAGAGGCCCGGAAGCCTCCTTTCAAGAGGCCCGGAAGCCTCCTTTCAAGAGGCCTGGAAGCCTCCTTTCAAGAGGCCCGGAAGCCTCCTTTCAAGAGGCCCAAGCCTCCTTTCAAGAGGCCCGAAGCCTCCTTTCAAGAGGCCCGGAAGCCTCCTTTCAAGAGGCCCAAGCCTCCTTTCAAGAGGCCCGGAAGCCTCCTTTCAAGAGGCCCAGGAAGCCTCCTTTCAAGAGGCCCGGAAGCCTCCTTTCAAGAGGCCCGGAAGCCTCCTTTCAAGAGGCCCAGCCTCCTTTCAAGAGGCCCGAGCCTCCTTTCAAGAGGCCCGGAAGCCTCCTTTCAAGAGGCCCGGAAGCCTCCTTTCAAGAGGCCCGGAAGCCTCCTTTCAAGAGGCCCGGAAGCCTCCTTTCAAGAGGCCCGGGGCCTCCTTTCAAGAGGCCAGAAGCCTCCTTTCAAGAGGCCCGGAAGCCTCCTTTCAAGAGGCCCAAGCCTCCTTTCAAGAGGCCCGGAAGCCTCCTTTCAAGAGGCCCTGAAGCCTCCTTTCAAGAGGCCCAAGCCTCTTTTCAAGAGGCTCGAAAGCCTTCTTTCAAGAGGCCCGGATGCCTACTTTCCAGAGGCCCGGAAGTCACGTTTCAAGAGGCCCGAAGGCCTCCTTTCAAGAGGCCCGGAAGCCTCCTTTTAATAGGCCCGAAAGCCTCCTTTCCAGAGGCCCGGAAGCCTTCTTTTAAGAGGCCCAGAAGCCTCCTTTCAAGAGGCCCGAAGCCTCATTTCAAGAGGCTCGGATGCCTCCTTTCAAGAGACTCGGAAGCCTCCTTTCAAGAGGCCCGAAGCCTCCTTTCAAGAGGCCGGAAGCCTCCTTTCAAGAGGCCCGGAAGCCTCCTTTCAAGAGGCCCAAGCCTCCTTTCAAGAGGCCTGAAGCCTCCTTTCAAGAGGCCCGGAAGCCTCCTTTCAAGAGGCCAGGCCTCCTCTTTCAAGAGGCCTGGAAGCCTCCTTTCAAGAGGCCTGAAGCCTCCTTTCAAGAGGCCCGGAAGCCTCCTTTCAAGAGGCCCGGAAGCCTCCTTTCAAGAGGCCCGGAAGCCTCCTTTCAAGAGGCCCGAAGCCTCCTTTCAAGAGGCCCGGAAGCCTCCTTTCAAGAGGCCCGAAGCCTCCTTTCAAGAGGCCCGGAAGCCTCCTTTCAAGAGGCCCGGAAGCCTCCTTTCAAGAGGCCCAAGCCTCCTTTCAAGAGGCCGGAAGCCTCCTTTCAAGAGGCCCGGAAGCCTCCTTTCAAGAGGCCCGGAAGCCTCCTTTCAAGAGGCCCAGGCCTCCTTTCAAGAGGCCCGGAAGCCTCCTTTCAAGAGGCCCGGAAGCCTCCTTTCAAGAGGCCCGAAGCCTCCTTCAAGAGGCCCAAGCCTCCTTCAAGAGGCCCGGAAGCCTCCTTTCAAGAGGCCCTGAAGCCTCCTTTCAAGAGGCCCGGAAGCCTCCTTTCAAGAGGCCCGAAGCCTCCTTTCAAGAGGCCCGGAAGCCTCCTTTCAAGAGGCCCGGAAGCCTCCCTTCAAGAGGCCCGGAAGCCTCCTTCAAGAGGCCCAGCCTCCCTTCAAGAGGCCCGGAAGCCTCCTTCAAGAGGCCCGAAGCCTCCTTTCAAGAGGCCCGGAAGCCTCCTTCAAGAGGCCCGGAAGCCTCCTTTCAAGAGGCCCGAAGCCTCCTTTCAAGAGGCCCAGAAGCCTCCTTTCAAGAGGCCAAGCCTCCTTTCAAGAGGCCCGGAAGCCTCCTTTCAAGAGGCCCGGAAGCCTCCTTTCAAGAGGCCCCGGAGCCTCCTTTCAAGAGGCCCGGAAGCCTCCTTTCAAGAGGCCCGGAAGCCTCCTTTCAAGAGGCCCGGAAGCCTCCTTTCAAGAGGCCCGGACGCCTCCCTTCAAGAGGCCCCGAGGCCGCCGTTCAAGAGGCCCGGAAGCCGCCCTTCAAGAGGCCCGGAAGCCTCCTTTCAAGAGGCCCGGAAGCCTCCTTTCAAGAGGCCCGGAAGCCTCCTTTCAAGAGGCCCGGAAGCCTCCTTTCAAGAGGCCCGGAAGCCTCCTTTCAAGAGGCCCGGAAGCCTCCTTTCAAGAGGCCCGGAAGCCTCCTTTCAAGAGGCCCGAAGCCTCCTTTCAAGAGGCCCGGAAGCCTCCTTTCAAGAGGCCCAAGCCTCCTTTCAAGAGGCCCGGAAGCCTCCTTTCAAGAGGCCCGGAAGCCTCCTTTCAAGAGGCCCGGAAGCCTCCTTTCAAGAGGCCCGGAAGCCTCCTTTCAAGAGGCCCGGAAGCCTCCTTTCAAGAGGCCCGGAAGCCTCCTTTCAAGAGGCCCGGAAGCCTCCTTTCAAGAGGCTCGGAAGCCTCCTTTCAAGAGGTTTGGAAGCCTCCTTTCAAGAGGCTCGGAAGCCTCCTTTCAAGAGGCTCGGAAGCCTCCTTTCAAGAGACCCGGAATCCTCCTTTCAAGAGGTCCGGAAGCCTCCTTTTAAGAGGAAGCTTCCATTCAAGGAAACTTTCGTTTGAGATGCTCGGAAGTCTACTTTCAAGAGGCTTGAAAAACTCCTTTCAACAGGCCTGGAAGCCTGCTTTCGACAGGTTTAGAAGCATTCTTCCGAGATGCTCAGGAAAAACTCACCCAATTCATCCACATTTCACGAGACATTAATTTTCATTATAATAATTTTTTCCGAATTCTTACTGGAATATCTGTATGGTCACGTGAAATTCATCTAACTCATGGCAAATTTATCTCAAGTTATAAATTCAGCCAAAAATATACAAGAAATTCTTCCGCATTTTTTAAGAAATTCTTCTTGAATGTATTTCATGTGTTCTGCTAAAACTCATGCCACATACCCTGAACTAGACCCTTCGTATTTACCTTACTTTTATTCCCATTTGTGGGGGCGTATGTTTGTTCGATTTTCGCTTCGGAAAGGTATTCGTCACGTACTCAGCTCAGGGGAAAAGCCCAAGTGCGAACCAGATTTTACACCGACAGCATATAAATGGGGCCCATTTAGGTACCGATGGATGTGAGCAACTGGGAGTAGCAACCAACTGAGAAAAGGCGAAAACGATGCGTGCGAGCTGCGCTGGGATGTGTGCCGATGGTCTAGTTGGTAATGACACGGTTCTATGGAACCGGAGGTGCTGGATTTTGCCCGCAGTCCGAGGGGGGATCAATCACTTTGGATCGTCGGGCATCGAAAACTCTCAATTAAGAGCTGTGGAAGTTAATCTGAAACAAGAATTTGAGGGCTGGCAAGAAACTAACATGTTATAAAAGTGCTAAAAAACACCCCCTACGGATAACAATGACGACCAAAATGTCGATCGATACGAAGTTGTGTGTAAACTGTGTTGAGGGTTGGGTAGCCGAAATGTTGTCAAACCCGGCTCACGACCAACCGGGGTGAAAATGGATGCCATCACGAACCTGCTCACGACGGCGAATAAGTTAATTTAGAGGTCCGGAATAAATTGCGACGAGATTGTGATTCCAAATTGTTCCGTTAGTTGCTTTTTAATGGTGAGAAATGACGATGCGTGTAGTATTGATGATTGTCGCACACGGAAGGGGAAACCGGTGCACCTTACAGTAGTGGACGAAAATTTATCAATGTAATGCTGGCCTTCTGTTAAATTTACTTTGGACATTACCGAGTTTCTGAAATAGAGGTTAAAGCTTTTACCATTCTTTTGCATTTTAGAATCTGTAGATTTTTAAGTTGATTGTGTTTCATAAATTCTGGATAACCGATTTTTTTATATCCTTGTTCAATTCAGTATATTTTTATTTTGTTCTGGATATGTGGGTCATTATTTCGTGGTTCATAGGATAAATAGTTTTCTGGTTTTATGGTATCTAATTTCCGATTACACTCTCCAATGTTTCCATTTATAATAATGATCGAATCTTGAAAAGCTCTTTCTACTTCAGCATAGATTGGATTTGAATTCCGTGTTTGCCTTTATATTGACGAATAGCAAAAGCACATTACTTATATGAGCAAAAGTAATCAACGATTTTCAATATATATTGCGAATGGGTTATAAAGTGTTACAATTTTTCCATTCTTATCAGAAACCTATATCCGGCTCATACAAAAGAAGACCGTTCCGTCCCATTGCCTTTGCACATTTTCCTTTCAAGTAATGCTTCGTTGGGACCGTCAAACCCGAAAGCGTTGGAAGTATTCCAGGTGCAAAAGATTTCTGCTCAGTTACCGTGGTTGCCGTGAAAAAATGCCCCGATAAACCAGGCGAAATTAATGGCATCCGATAGATTTTCCCATTTTTTATGAGGGAGGAGATTCTGACAGGTGAAGGATTTATGGAGTTTTATGGCGGTTGCATCAACGTTCTTTTCTGTCCAACATTAAAACGACCAAGAAAGGGGCCAGGGTGTTACAAGACGCCCAACCCCGGTGGCGTGCATAAGAAGGAATGATTCGCCTTTGTTTATGTTTTTCGAGTCAGATCCGAACGCGATGGTGGTAATCAAGCAATTGTATCCAATCACGCCAAATAAATATGGATTGGGGGTCGGGGGCAAATAGTAAGCGAAAAATACCGTTTGAGGTTCGGGACACACGAAAAAAAAATGGTTGAATTGGAAGTCACGCAATAGCCAGGACTGTTAATCTCGAATGTGATTTATGATTGCCCTTGTCAGTAATTAAGAGTGAAACTTTCGTGGGATTTGAGTGATTTTGAAACAATGAGGTTATTTGGTTTCAATGAGTTGAATAAATAGTGTTACAAAGTACGGTGGAGATACTGAAATTGTGTAATTTTCAGCCTGATAGATCATGTTCTGGTGGAAGTCCGAAAATTGACTTTAATCATAGAACTCATACTTTTTGTTCACTAAGGTAGTAGTAGTAAAATTCTTCTTTATTTAATCATTTTCTGTTCAACAATTATTTTTTACATGTACAGTGCTCGGCCGGCTTGGCCCTTCAACAACAATTTGATTTTTTTTGTTTATATTGTTATATAAGTTTTAAGATATGATATATCATGACGGCCATTAGGAGGCGCTAGTGTGTTTTTAAAATTTGATAACCTAACTACTATGTACACTGCTCACGATACTCGTGTGCCGTCACTCGAAGGACTTGCTTCACTAATTTAATTAGCCCCGAAAAGTGAACCGCGAATCACAGCACTCCACCAAATCCACTAAGTCTCGTCAGGGACTTTGACGATTTTTACCACTGCACCGTATCACTCGAGCGCGCAAAGATAAAGTTGGCAGTTTAGCTCAACACTTAGAGATTTTCGAAGTCATCAAACGACCAAACGAACAACCGACCGTACTTGCTTGTGCTTCAACGTATTATTAGCTACTGACTATGTACAATATTTACAGATTTGCTGTTCCTTCTTCTCAGCCAGCTGATGGTTGACCATCGGCTATCGTACGCTGTCGTACATGCGAGATACTCTCCTATTCTATTCTGCTTCAAACAATTTGTTCATGTCATTTGGAATGGTACAGGTTAGGGATCAGTTAAAACGAATTCAATTTCAATAATTATGCTTAAACCTAACATTCCGACCACCTTGAAACAGGAATGTTCCAAATTAACAACTACTATGTACAAATGGTGTTACGGATATAATCCATTGTTCAGCTGCCTGGAACGTAGAAACTCATCGTCGTGGTCCACGGATTGACACGAGAGCTCAGGATTGTGCCTCAGGATGATGAAGGATGTTGTAGAACGGACGTCGTAGATTACCGGGAACAAAGAAAAAGACCAGGTAGATCTTACGAGAGAATGGTAAACTATTGGACCTGCAATTACCTTTGCAGAAACACAGGTGAGCATCGAGCAAGTTCTCCCACATGTTATGTTGATCTTGGTGTCGGAAGCAGTGCAATGCGAGCTACGGCGCGCACCACTTCGTTGGCGTTCGCTGTTTTCAGGGTTACCACACGGACGACGCCATCCTTTCCTGGGTGGAGCTTGACAATTTTTCCCAGCGGCCAGTTTGCTGGCGGAACGTTGTCCTCCTTGATGATGACGATGGCGCCCACCTCGATGGTGACGGGCGGATTGCAACCTTTAGTTGCACGGGACTGCAGTTGATGCAAGTACTCGGGGTGCAGCGAGACCAGATCTGCTGCAGATGCTTCTGGGTGCGATCCCAGTGGTCCAAACGGTTGTCGGCGGTCTCCTTCCAGTTGGATTCCGGAACCGCTTGGAGGTTGCTTCCGACAAGGAAGTGTCCTGGAGTCAGGACGTCTAGGTCGGTTGGGTCCTCCGGTATCGGTGTCAGGGGCCGAGAATTCACACACATCTCGACTTGTGCCAACAACAGATCCTCGTAGGCAAGATTGACGTTGCCGACTACCTTCAGCAAGTGATTCTTCGCCGATTTGACTGCGGCCTCCCAGAGGCCTCCGAAGTGTGGTGCTCGCGGTGGAATAAACTTCCAGGTGATTTCGTTTCCGGAACACCGGTCAAAGATTTGGTTTCGATCGGCGGCTTCAGTATTCAACATGCGATAGACTCGGTTGAGTGCATGCGAAGCTCCTTTGAAGGTAGTGGCGTTGTCCGAATGGAGTTCGACGATCCTTCCTCTGCGGGCGACTAAACGACGTAGTGCAGCTAGGAACGCTGGAGTCGATAAATCGCTCACTAGCTCGATGTGGACCGCCTTGGTCGAGAAACAAACGAATATGGCCACGTAGACTATCGTGGGGCCACGGGTTCGTACTGCTGACTTCACGTAAAATGGTCCACAATAGTCGACACCGCAAACGGAGAACGGACGCGTCGGCGACACTCGCGATACCGGCAGATCGGCTGTGCTCTGTTGGACTAGAGTGGGCTTGGATCGGAAACAAGTGTGGCATTGTTGAAAGACGGACTTGACAAGATTTCTGCCGCCAAGGATCTAGAACTTCTGACGGAGAGTGGCTAGCAGGAGTTGTGGCCCTGCGTGCAGTAGGCTAATGTGAAAACTGCTAGCCAGCAGAGCAGACAGCGGATGTTTGGCGGATAGAACGATCGGGTACTTGTTTGCGACGGATAGTGCGGCGTTACGTAGGCGACCACCGACGCGAAGAGTACCGTCTTCATCCACGAACGGTTTCAGCCACTTCAGCGATGATGACTTGGCGACACGTTCGCCATTCGAAAGATCCGACAACTCCCCAGCAAATGTTTCCTTCTGCTCTAAACGGCAGAGTAGGTATTCAGCGTACTGGAGCTCGGAAGTGGTGAGTGGTACGATGGATGTTGAAATGGATCGGATACTAATGGTCAACGGAGGAAGAGATGATCCGGAACTGCGCAACTCTATGCGCTCCTTCAATCGCTGGATATAGCGGCCGCAGAATGCAACCACACGACGTAACTTGTTGTAGCGAGAGTAACGAGAAAACAGATCTCCACAGAAATCTGCTTGTGCGGCGGTCATTGCCACAATCGGTGCCTTGCGCCGGCGCAGTACGGTGCTAGAATCGGACCAGAAATAGGCGGTGGTGGTGGTCTTCAGCGAGGCCTCCACCTTCTTGAAAAGCTGAGTTGCTAGATGTGCTGCACAGAGCTCTAGTCTTGCGATGGAATGATGCGTGGACAGCGGCGCGACTTTTGACTTCGATGTTAAGAGCTGGACTCGTATACCTTCCGCCGATTCCGTGCGGACGAAGCAGCAAGCTCCATCTGCAACGGAGGATGCATCGGAGAAGAAATGGAGCTGGATAGTAGCACCGACTGACGAAAACACGAAGCGAGAAACTTGGACTGTAGCTAGAATGTGAAGCGTGGTATGGAACTGCTTCCACTCGTGCTGCAGCTGATCCGGCAATGGAGTTTCCCACTCGCAGAGAACACCGTCATGCTTTAATGCCCATAGACGCTGCATGAAAAGCTTTGCCTTCGTGATAACCGGACCCAATAGGCCCAGTGGGTCGAAAATCTTGGCGATGTACGACATTACCTTCCGCTTGGTAAGGATGGCCGCCGGGAGAGGTACTTCTACCTTGAATCGAAGGTTGTCGGCCTTTGGATCCCACGATAGGCCGAGCGTGGAGATTATCTGCTCATCCTACACATCGTGGAGTGGTTGGATGGCCAGATCTTCTGGCGGAACATCATGGAGGACTTCTGGAGCGTTCGACGCCCACTTCTTCAGCGAAAATCCAGCGGAACCGAGCATGGCAGTGATTTGACGGCGAAGTGTTTTGGCGGATTCCACGTCAGATGCGCCGGACAACAGATCATCGACGTAAAAATCTTCCACCACTGGGTCGACAGCAGCAGGATAGAACTCCGCCTGGTCGATGGCAATCTGCTGGAGTGTCTTCGTTGCAAGGTACGGTACGCTAGCCGTGCCGTATGTCACGGTCTGTAGTTCGAACGTAGCGATCGAATCGGATGAACATCTGCGATAGCGGATACGAAGGAGACGGCGATCGTCGTGATGATGCAATACCTGCCTGTACATCTTCTCGACGACTGCTACTATGGCAA
Organism: Armigeres subalbatus; assembly: GCF_024139115.2. NCBI lineage: Eukaryota > Metazoa > Arthropoda > Insecta > Diptera > Culicidae > Armigeres > Armigeres subalbatus. Next base: position 80,122,082 of record NC_085140.1, read on the forward strand.
TGCGTTTTGTCCGGAATCTCGTGTATATGCAGTAGAGGTCTTGCTGGACGACTGGTCCAACAAGGAGCGTGTCGTTCAAAGAATAGCCGGACGAGGTCTTGCATGACGCGTCGAAAACTACCCTGACCTTTGTGGTAGTACTGGATTCCTTGAAGATGACGTGGTGGGGGATGTAGGAGTGTTCAATTCGATCATCTACAGGCTCTGGTAACTCCTGCATGTGACCAAGCTGTAGATACTCCTCCATGAATCGATGGTATGAGTCCTTGCTTGCATGATCTCTATCTAATCGCCGTTCCAAACTCAGGAAGCGACGATCGGCAATCGACCTTGATTCCCCGAGAACCTTTTCAGAATCTTCAGTTCTCGGAAGACGCACAATGTACCGCCCTGCGGAATTGCGCATCGTAGTAGCAGCATAGTGTTCTTCGCATATGCTTTCTTCGGTAGATCGAACTGGAGCCGATGGAATTATTTCCATGTCCCAGAACTTGCGTAGAGCGGCTTCCAGTCGATCGTCAGCAGTGGAGAGGTAGCAGAACCGTGGAATGCAGGTAGCCGAGCGAGATGCGGGACCAGTGACCGCCCACCCAAAGAGAGTTTCGACTACCCACGGAAAACCTTCACCCAGAGAAATCTTCTGTCCCGTGTGGAGTTCCCAGTAAGTTTCGCTACCGATGACGAGGTCTACGTTTCCGGGAACATTGAAATGTGGATCTGCTAGCTCGACGCTTGGAATTTTCCACGCTGAAATATTGACGATGGCTGCTTCAGTACCAAAAACTGCAATTTCATCGAGATCGTTCGATCTCCCGACTCGATGGTTGCTGTAATGGCACTACTAATCTTCTGTGTGGAGGATCCGATGCCTGCGACGGATACGTCCACTGTAGAACGGCGGTTGAAGAGGATCTTCGCCAACGGTTTCGAGATGAAATTCGACATCGATGCCGAATCGAGGAGAGCACGAGCCTTGTACGAGATGCCGTGGTCGTCAACGATGTTGAGAACAACCGTTTCAAGCAGCGTCATGGTGCATGCAGTTTGGACTGCCATGCTAACTTGGCGGGACGTGGATGGAAGCGGTTGCTGAACGGAGGAAACTGTAGAAACAGCGGGCTTCGACGACACGGCTGGCTCTGTTGTGCTTACTTGCATTGCTGGCGTGGATGGTACCTTCGCTGGAGTGAAATCATGCAGAAGCGAATGGTGCTTCTCATGACATGTACGGCAGTTGTATTTGGAATTGCACTTCTTGGATTGATTACCAACGCTGAGACAGTTCCAACACAGGCGCTTTTGGGAAGCCAACTCTCGGCGTTGACTGACGTTCTTCCCAAGAAACACCGGACATATTCGGATGGAATGACTGTCCGAACAGGAAAGTGGACAGGAGTAGCTGGGAGTGGATGAGGCTGATGCATTGACCGACACTTTCTGCTTGAAGCTTTTCTGCTGGAAGCCGGCCACCTTCGACGAGGCTGATTGATGACTGTCTGGCCCGACGGAATTGAGTATCCGCACCCGCTGGTAGAGAAAATCGACCAGTTAATCATACTTCACATCGTCCCTGAGGCTAGTCTTCTCCTCCCATGTGCGTAGTGTGGCGTGATCCAACTTGTACGAGAGCAGGTAGATGAGTGGCAAGTCCCAATATTCCACCGGTTCGCCCAGTTTGGCTAGGGCGCGAACATGACGTTGATAATCGTCGACCAAACCGTGGATGCGTGTTGCACACTCCTGCTTCACTGCGGGCAACTCGTACAGCGCCTTGAAGAGTTGCTTCTTAAGGTATTTCCGGTTGTCGTACCTCTTCAGAAGAGCGTCTTCAAATTGTAGCGTAGCTATCGGCGGCGATATCGACCGATTCAAAGGGTTTGTTGGTGCTACCTTCGAAAGATTGGAGAAGGTATTGGAGCTTGGCGACTGTGGAAATATCGCCGTTCGCGTGGATCATCGATGTGAACGTGTCCCGGAATGAAATCCAACGTGAAAAGTCCCCATTGAACTTCGGTAGGTCGATTTTTGGCAGACGGAGGTGGAAGTTTGCTTGATGTTGCTGTGGAGCGTGAATCGAATCGTTCAATGCCGACTGGTTAGGATCCCCGGTGCGCTTCGAGAGAAGGAAACCCTTTGCCTTGCAGTACCGTTGCTCGAATTCAACGCGTTCGTCGATGTGCTCATCCAGAGCCTCTGGTGCATCCAGCTTCTCGATCACACTCTGTCACTCCGCGAAGGTTTCGTTCATCTTGTCCAGTGAATCAATCCGCACACACAACTGGAAACTGTCGCGATCATGATCGTAATCACGGATGAACCGCTCAAGCGCATCAAAAACTTTAAACAGGCACTTGCGCTGAGCTAAGCTACCAGCCAGCTGCTTCTCCTCTTTAGCAGGCATCGCGAACGAAAACGAACGGAAACGGCAGTTAAATCGAACGATCAAATCCTTCCCGACGCGAAACTAACCGTTTCTACGCGAAACCGAACCGGCGAGGATGATACACAATCGAACGATTTGCTCCTTCCCGTCGCGGTGTAAAAACCCTTCGCGACGTTTAAGATTCGACGGAAGTGGATCGTTTTATATCGAATCGATCTCTCCTTCCCGTCGCGAACGAACCCACTTCTACGCGGTCTCGCAAATCGAGGGCGCGAACGGTTTTCCACTCGATTCGCGGCCGTCTCACCAAGCCACAATAGCAAATAGATAAAAGCTACCCACTTTCTTACGTACTATAATCACGGCTACTACTAGCCACATGCAGGACTAACGTGGAACAGACTCACTGGGGGCTATCCTGGGGACTGGATGCCTTCCAAAAGGATGAAATTGCGCCAAACGGATCCAATGGCGCCGAGTCCTGCTCCAATCCACGCTAGCAAGAGGTGAAGATGGCGAAAGATGAATAGGGCAAATCACCAGCCCACAATGGCCACAGAAAGTTCACAAGATGGCCAGGAACAATGTCCGATCTTCTTCACCACACTAGAGTAAAACTCGCCTTAGTGCACTCTCAAGCGCAAAACTGTTCACGCAACTCACGCACGAATAGTATGCCGCCGGCAGAATGTGCTTCGAAAGTTTGAAACTTCCATCCGCGATCGAAACACTTGAACGGATAGTCACTAATCCGTTCACCAGAATACCGTCGCAATTATCACTATACGTGATTTATTACTTCCACAGCTGCCGAATAGTACCCGCCTTGGTACTATCCCCACGCGCGAAACAGTCACTAAGTGCGCTAATCGAATGTTTTTGTCTCCCACACGAACGAGGTCTACCCGCCTTGGTAAAGGCTCCCAGCGCACTCGCACTATTAGTTCGCACAAAGCAATCGAAAAATGCCAACAATTGAATGGCAGCCACCACCAATGACCAGCGCGCGCGTTTGGTCAGATTGGTTTTTATTGCACTACCGCGGGAATCACTTTCCGATATGAAATGCCTTCGATCCGGCTCAAAGGACCAAATGCTCACGATACTCGTGTGCCGTCACTCGAAGGACTTGCTTCACTAATTTAATTAGCCCCGAAAAGTGAGCCGCGAATCACAGCACTCCACCAAATCCACTAAGTCTCGTCAGGGACTTTGACGATTTTTACCACTGCACCGTATCACTCGAGCGCGCAAAAATAAAGTTGGCAGTTTAGCTCAACACTTAGGGATTTTCGCAGTCATCAAACGACCAAACGAACAACCGACCGTACTTGCTTGTGCTTCAACGTATTAATAGCTACTGACTATGAACAATATTTACAGATTTGCTGTTCCTTCTTCTCAGCCAGCTGATGGTTGACCATCGGCTATCGTACGCTGTCGTACATGCGAGATACTCTCCTATTCTCTTCTGCTTCAAACAATTTGTTCATGTCATTTGGAACGGTACAGGTTTGGGATCAGTTAAAACGAATTCAATTTCAATAATTATGCTTAAACCTAACATACACTAATATTTACAATATAAAAAAAAAGAAAACAAAATTGATGACCTACTACCTACGCAATCTACTAGCGCCCTAATTGGAGCCTGATCCGAATGCTAGCAACGGACCTCAAACTTTTCTTTACACTCACCACAGCGTTCATGTAAGATTTTTATCCCGGCTAGACGGTGGACCTCGGATGTTCTTGTCCTGGGAGGGGTGTTGAGGATCATCCTCAGGAATTTGTTTTGGACCCGTTGAAGTTTGAGGTGGTGGGTTTTAGCGCAGCTCACCCAGACCGGCATGCCGTATTCGATCACAGGGAGGATGATTTGCTTGTAGACAGCAAGCTTATTTTTCAGGGACAATGACGACCGGCGGTTGATCAAAGGGTACAGTAGTTTCAACAAAACGTTACACTTTGTCACCGTTTTGTCAACCTGTTGCCTGAAAATAAGCTTGCTGTCGAGGGTCAAGCCAAGGTAGTCGGCCTCATTGGCCCATTCCACAGTCGTGCCATTGAGGATGATTTTACAGTCCCCAGGCGGAACATGTTTAGGGGATTTAGAGTGGGAGAAAATGATGACCTGGGTCTTCACCGCGTTGATACAGATCTTCCAACTGGTGAGGTACTCTGTCAGGGCATCCAGGCCTTGTTGGAGTTTTGCCACTAGCGCTCTGATCACTCTACCGTTGTAGACGATGGAGGTGTCATCTGCGAACAGAGACAAAATGCCACCTTCTGGAGAGGCTCGGAAGCCTCCTTTCAAGAGGCTCGGAAGGCTCCTTTCAAGAGGCATGCAGAATTTTAAGCAAGATCGAAGTAAGTTCTGGCACTACTGGAAGGAAAGTAGCTCGCGTCACATTTTCACTCTTTCTTTAAAAGAACAATATTGTTGTGTCGATGTTGAATAGAAACTGGTCCATGGGGTGTCTCACAGCTATCGAAGACAGCGAATATCAATCGAAATGAAGTCGATTTGTATTGAATTTTATGTAATGGTACAATTCAATCAAATTTGCAACACACCTTCCGTGAAACTGAACTGCAATTATTCACCCAAGCAAACGTCGATTTCACATGATACCAATGGCATCAACCGAGTTGTTTATTTTTATTTTTATTTAAGTTTGACATGAGATCTCAATTTAACATTAATATTTACTTATGTTTAACAAACTGTTCTCTAATGTAAGGTTTTGGATGTTTGAATGTCTTCTTTAGGACGATACCATCTCCAGCTTTGATGATTCATGAGAAAATCCTACTGAAATTATGTCCAGTCTAAGCTTTTGCAACTGCGGCGGCCGTTCAACATAATTAATTATGTCAAATAGCGTTAGAACATGGTCTTCCGGCCAAAGTAAATGGGAAGTAAAAATATCTATACCACATGTGTGCTGCGACACTGGACTCTAAACATAAATTGATGTTAATCATATGAAATTTACAAAAAACTTTTTATTATATTGACAGTTCCTCCTCCAGATTGAATAAATAAGTCAGGACATAGAAAAAGAATCTAATCAACAAATGAAAAACGAGGAATATTTTTCACGAGGAAGACGAATAAAAATCAAATGAATGAATAACGACTATCTCTTAACGTTCGAATCCGGAAATAAGGTGCTGCCAAAATAGTTCTCCCTGATATACTTTCCACTTCTTGAATAATTCATATGACATGTGAATTAATTTAAACATGTTTGAACAGAACATGACATATGTTCTAATTTGCTCTGCACACATCACAATTTCACTGCTCCGCCCTTCCCGCTAGCCCAACAGGATATGCCTCGAGTCGTTGCCAAAGGCCTTCCCGCTTCATTCATTGAACAAAAAGCAGAAAACGGATGCTTCGGTTTCGAAATAATCGATCCCAAAGGAATGCCGTATGCCGTTCGTTTTATCATACCGAAAATTTTGCTTATCTACCAGACGATTTTGCATACCGAGGTTTTACTGGCTGGGAATGAACAAGAAGCCACCGATACTGCCTTCCTGATGGGCTCCTACCCACTTATACCCGAAACGATGCCGAAGTCTGTTGTCGGTTGAACTGCTTTGGAACTGGAGCAGTGTGGCACACAAACGAGCTTTGCGTGAAAATTGAATGAAGCCGGTGACGAACTTGTGATACCGATGCCTGAATCCGATGAGGCTTTTGTTTGGCATTTACAGCGCACCAGAAGCACTACTGGATGAAGGTATTGATCTGCTGCTTACCTGAACCCCAAGGGCAAAGTTCTCTCGTTCGGATGTTGGCACTCAAGTCTTCTTCTATCTTCTGCTTTGTGAGATTACGTTCCCTGCAAAATAGGACCTGCCCTCAGTTGTGGACTTCCTATGAAACATCAACAGCTACTCGTTTCATACCGTAAAGCTTTGATTCAAGCGACTTAGTCGAACCAGCCCCACGAATAAATATCTAAATAGGGATTCAATCTCAGAGGTTCACTCAACAAGATTAATTTCAGTCTGTCGATGGAGAGGAGTCCAATTTCCCTTTTGCGGCATCGTTACGATGTTGATACCTGCAAAGGTAGAACAAAAGCCTCCGCTCGCTGGAGGTGAATCCCCGAAGCTTGGAAACTCATTCAATGTGCTGATGTTTGACGACGATGGTCTTTGTTCAAGTTTTCCGGTGATTTACTGCCGAACAAATTGGGAAGTAGATTTGAAAAGAATCGAAAGGAAAAAAAATCCCACCAAGTTCATCAACGACGCAGGTCAAACATCGCTTCTCCCGGCTGCCATCCAGCTCGCTCCGAGGACAGTTGGCAGCAGCGTTATTTATGACTTCCGTTTTGCTTGATTGAGCGTGAAACTCGTGTCGTTCGGTGTGCTGGAATTTTCGGTTCCGTTTGTCACCGAACCGAAACTGGACAGTACCTGAAACAAACGCTTCCAACTTTTCTGGCCAAATTTGACACAAATTTGGGAAATCGGTTGTCGTGTGTAGTTGAGGCTTGCTGCTTGTGTTTTTTTCTTTTTTGTGTTTCCAGGAATTGGTGTCAACTTTATCGTAGTTGAAGGCGTCATGCTTTGGTATAAAACGATGTGATTTACCTTTCAACGTTCAAATCCCTGTGGTTCCTTTTGTCGAAATTTCTTATTTATTAAATGATTTTGAAACGTTTCAGATGCTCAAGTTTGATGGTAACTGGAAATGAGCCACAGCACCGATTTTTTGAGCCGCTGTTTGAACAAAATGTTTAATTCTAAGTAATGCTTTTCTGTTTTCATTGAAAAGATCCGACAATAAGCACCTTCAGGAGAAAATTCCTCCAAGACCGCGTGGGAGGCTTTCCAAGCAGCATTCGAAGGTTTTACAAGATCCCTTGGAAGGTTTTAAGCTTCCGTAGGAGGCTTTCCAAGCTCCCGTGGGAGGCTTTCCAAGCTCCCGTAGAAGGCTTTCTAAGTTCCTGTAAAAGGCTTAGCATGCTCCTGCACAAGGATTTTTTTAACTCCCGTGAAAGGCTTTCCAAGCGCTCGTGGGAGTCCAGTCAACACAAGATCGTATATGATGTCACATAAGATGCTAAAGTGGAGGCCATATAGGTACTTCCCCATACAATATGTACGTATATCGCCTCCACTTTAGCATTTTATGTTGCATCATATACGACTTTGTGTTGACTGGGCCGCTGGACTGGTTTCCAAACTTTCGTGGAGTTTCCAAACTTTCCAAGCTCCCGTAGGAGGCTTTCCAAGCTCCCGTGGGAGGCTTTCCAAGCTCCCGTGGGAGGCTTTCCAAGCTCCCGTGGGAGGCTTTCCAAGCTCCCGTGGGAGGCTTTCCAAGCTCCCGTGGGAGGCTTTCCAAGCTCCCGTGGGAGGCTTTCCAAGCTCCCGTGGGAGGCTTTCCAAGCTCCCGTGGGAGGCTTTCCAAGCTCCCGTGGGAGGCTTTCCAAGCTCCCGTGGGACGCTTTCCAAGCTTCCGTAGGATGCTTTCCAAGCTCCCGTGGATGCTTTCCAAACTCCCGTGGGACGCTTTCCAAGCTCTCGTGGGACGCTTTCCAAGCTTCCGTGGGACGCTTTCCAAGCTCCCGTGGGACGCTTTCCAAGCTCCCGTGGGACGCTTTCCAAGCTTCCGGGGGACGCTTTCCAAGCTTCAGTGGGAGGCTTCCAAGCTCCCGTGGGAGGCTTCCAAGCTCCGTGGGACGCTTTCAAAGCTCTCGTGGGACGCTTTCAAAGCTCCCGTGGGATGCTTCAAGCTCCCGTGGGACGCTTTCAAGCTCCCGTGGGACGCTTTCAAGCTCTCGTGGGACGCTTTCAAGTGCCCGTGGGACGCTTTCGAAGCTCCAGTGGGACGCTTTCCAAGCTCCCTTGGGAGGCTTTTAAACTCCCGTGGGAGGCACCAAGCTCCCGTGGGAGGCTTCCAAGCTCCGTGGGACGCTTTCCAAGCTCCCGTTGGATGCTTTCTATGCTCCCTTGGGACGTTTTCCAAGCTCTCTTAGGACGTTTTCCAAGCTCTCGTAGAACGCTTTCTAAGCTCTCATGGGACGTTGTCCAAGCTCTCGTGGGACGCTTTCCAAGCTCCCGTGGGACGCTTTCCAAGCTCCCGGGGGAGGCTTTCCAAGCTCCCGGGGGAGGCTTTCCAAGCTCCCGGGGGAGGCTTTCCAAGCTCCCGGGGGAGGCTTTCCAAGCTTCCCGGGGGGGCTTTCCAAGCTTCCGGGGGAGGCTTTCCAAGATCCCGTGGGAGGCTTTCCAAGCTCCCGTGGGAGGCTTTCCAAGCTCCCGTGGGAGGCTTTCCAAGCTCCCGTGGGAGGCTTTCCAAGCTCCCGTGGGAGGCTTTCCAAGCTTCCGTGGGAGGCTTTCCAAGCTTCCGTGGGAGGCTTTCCAAGCTTCCATGTGACGGTTTCCAAGCTCCCGTGGGGGGGCTTTCAAAGCTCCCGTGGGAGGCTTTTCAAGCTCCCAAGAGCTTCAATGCAAGCTTCCTTAAGAATCTTTCTTAGCTCCCGTGGTAGCCTTCTAAGTTTTTTTGAGAAACCGTTCAAGCTTCCGTGGGATGTTTTTCCAGCTTCCGTGAAATCTGTCCTGATATTAATAACCCAACAACAACGTTAATTGGACAAACATTGATTTTTGGTAGATCCAAAATGTGACGTCAACAATTACTAAAGGGGATTTAAAATCTTCCGTGAAAAGCTATCACATAAATTCATGGAACACCACCAGAAATCCAAAACAAAATTGTTCTCAATTTTAGTCGGAATTGGCTTGGGTATCCATACATTTTTTGTTGGGTTCGCTGACCACTTCCAGGAAGATTGTTTTGCATGTTGTTCCGCCAATGTGCACCTCGCCGGGTGAACCTGATCGAACGGTAAGTGAGAAGACTCATAAATCCCGAGCGCTCCGGTGTGCCCCACTTTTCAATTGTTTTCAGAGAATACATTGAGTGGCGTACAACGTCGGTAGCATCCAGCTGCCTCTGCTGTGATGGACGAGTGCTTCGGCAGTCAGTGTCTATCTAATGGTTCGTCGGTCGGTGGTGCATTATTTTCCGTAGAAAGACAGAGTTTGCTGCAGTGCGGAAGAAGAGCACTTTCAGGAACGAATGGCCAGCAATTTGCAACAGACGATTTGAAAACAATTTCTGCGGCGTTTCTTGTTTGCCGGTTTGATTGAGTGCGTTCGATTTAGTTCAGTTTATTGAAGACTTCTCAAGTTTGTTTGTTTTCTTCCACAGAAGTTTTTCCATCTTTTCATATGTTTTATTAATTCCATTCCAGGTTATATCTTTCCTGTGCTGAATTGTCACAAAACCGCCATAAACTCCAAATAATCATGGGAAAAACTCGCTCAGCCAGAGAAAAAGATATTCGTGTCGCTCCTATTGATTTAACGCGGAATTTGTTGTTGGATGCTTATGCAAAACAAAATAATTCCACGGAGCCTGTTTCCTAGTTGTAACATTTTTCCCTGAATATCCCCACAAGATGCGAATCACCATGGACTTATCTCATTTACCTAGCAAAGTTTTCCCAGAAAGAATCCATTAGGAAATTGTTCCAAAGAACTTGTATCCATCTTTCTGCGCCATCGCGCTTATCCTTTACCTCCCCCAAGGTTCGGATTCACCACCCCCAAGTCGCTTTCGTTGCTCGCATTATCATAGAGCCAAGAACTGTAATTATGATTTATGATGATGATAATTTCCCAATTGAAGGCAACTGCGCTATCGCCTACACCGAGAGGACCCAATGGAATCGCCTTGCCATCTTTTTTGTCCCTCCAGGCGACGACGACGGTTGCCTCGTACGTGTAGGTGCGAGCTCACCAATTGAATCAGCACATTCTGCGGTTGGTTCACTTTGCCGCAAAAAGCCAGTTTTTTTTCCTTCGATGTGCCGAGGTAATAAATAAGATTATCAGTTTGCATGTTTTGACCCGCAACCCACGATCCATCCCTTCCCCCTTCGGTGTTCGTTGGATGAAGTGATCTGGAAAAGCGATTAGCCGTAGGAGACGAGCTAATGGGATATTGATTGCGTTCGTTGTTGCTTGCGTAGAAAGTTTTCAGTGTAAGGATAAGTTCGTTGGATCCATCGAAGTTATGGGCAAGTAATAAATACTTCAGTTGGGCATTTCGGGGGTTGCCACTACTACTTGGACGCATTGAAATTGAAAAATATTGTTAAACTTGTCAATACGATTAAATGAGACAACTTTACCAATAAGTACCATTTTAAGTTATAGATTTACAGCTTATGAACAGAATGATTTCCGAAATTGTTAACAATCCTTCCCGCGTTTCTTTGAACTTTTCCAAGATTTGGAAAAATAGGTGATATGAATAAGGATGGTAATCATGTTATATTACTATTGAAGGCAGAAACGGCCTTTTTCGTTTATTTCCAGTTCTAACGATTGCTAGAACATAAGTAATAAAGGGAAAAATACAAAGAGGAACCCACGACGAACTTCACCTCCTGCGGGTGAAGCAGAAGCGGTGGGTCCACGACGTTAGACATAAGTACGTTAGGCATAAGGACGTTAGACATAAGTACGTTAGGCATAATGGACGTTTGGCATTCTGCCTTCTTTATGTCATGGACGGAATACAAACTTTATTTTCAGTTTTTAAAAATAAAAAATAGAAATATCGCAAAAATGGTAATACTTAGAAGAAAATAAGCAACAGATTTTTTGTTCAAAATTTATCCAGGAATCATAATTTGGCGTCAAATACAATGTTTTAAGAATGAGCCAAAATAGCTTCCACTAAAAAAAAATATTTTTGGCTTCTCCATTGACCTGATGTCGTTAAAATATGTATTCAAGTCAAGCTTTTGTGGTAAAAATTTGGTGAAAACCCAAATCTGAGTTTTTGAGATATTTAATTTTTTAATTTTAATATCGATTATTTTTCAGCGTAAATTTTTTTTACCGGTGTAATATTTTCTCCATAAAGCCCTATTAGTCCCCTATAGTTCTTTCTCAGACAGTTTTTTTGTACGATGAACGGTTTCTGAGATGCAATTTTTTCAAATTATTTTGCTCGAAAACACATTCGACTTTTTCATAAATTACTCGAAAGTCGATTTTTTTTAAATTAGTTTAAAATAGTCTATCTCCGATACCGAAAAAATATGTCAAGTTTCAATCGAATCAACTGTCATCAAGTTTGACAGGTGTGTCATTCTGCGTGGAATCCATCAGTTTATATTTTGTTTCGTTTCGTTTCGACCCAAAATGGTTCAAATTTCGTTTCGTTTCTCCAGGAAAAAGTGTGTAATCGCATACCCTTACAAGATATATGATTTCGTCGATAACCTCAGATCGCATCCCATTCACTTCCTCCTCGGTACCAACACTATTTGGACTGCCTCGTTCTATGCCAGCAACCAAGTACTTAGGTTTGACATAGTTTATGATCAGCCCATTTCTTTCAGTATCTCGTTTATAAGGCTCGAAAGTAGAGTTTCCATCCCGGGACATCCCGGGACAAAAAATCCCGGGATTTAGGAAAATTCGGGATTTCCCGATTCCCGGGATATTATTTTTGAAATCCCGAAAATCCCGGGATACCCGGGACAAAAATTACTGTTTCATTTCCGGATCGCAAACAGTGTAATTTTTCTTCTCACAAAAGTTATTTGTTTTGAACGCGAAACCCAACTTGATAATTTGGTGATAAACTCATAACATATTTTTATACCTCCCATCAGACATGCCCCCCATCAGACATGTTCAACTTCGTTTATTTGGTAGCTTCAGGCATGTATACGGAGCCAAGGTTCTTTGTGATGCACAATCGATATCATCTTATTATTAAATTAGTAAGAGAGGAACAGACATGAAAATATCGGAAATAGTTAATAGAACACCTTCACAAAAAATATTAGATTACCCTTTACCACTCAATGGAGAGCTACTGACTGATACTTTTTCCAACAGCTACAGCTCTCTATTCATTAAACGACAAGTATCTACAGTACAAGATCAGCTACATCTATTTGGCGCCTGCTTCCTAACTATCCCCCGTCTACAGCGAGGTTTTGTACACTAGCTGATATTCGCCTTGCTAATCTCCTCGCGCCGCCCAACATTGAGTCAGTCTTTCTGAGCTTCTTGACTCAAAAACAACAAACTTTCCAGCACATGCGCAAGTACAAGCGGTCCGACCCCGATGCTCTGCCTAATTTTCCTGGTTCTTTCTACTAACAAAGCTTCGCTTGGCTTCTACTGACCACCTAGCAAGCTACCAAAAGTTTGAACCTCCCACTAAATTCTGTACGGCGACTTTGACTTTCGCAGCCAATGCATGATCCCACGATGCCACGAGACTTATGTGCCCGATCCATGGATCCCGGACTGCGATTACGTTTCTGTAGATAATCCATCGATCCGAAATCTTCCTGGACCATAATTTGTTCCAGGGTTGTTAATCGAACCCTTCTTCTCGGACTCGGCGATCATATATTCCAAAAGAGTACTCTACCATCCGAGAAAAACATGAATAATATTTGTTCCTTAAAGTCGTTTTTTTCGAAAGAATCGATTCAAATTTGAATTAAATTGAGTTCCAATTTGAAATCTGTATTATCTGGCCTTTCTAAAATATGAAATTTATCCCTGAACATTGAATAAAATCGTTTTTAAATCAAAAAATAAGTTTTCTAAGGAAACATTGAAAAATCCCGGGTTCCCGGGATTTCCCGGGATATACGAACAAATTCATCCCGAATCCCGGGACAACGAAAATGGCCGGGAAATGGAAACTCTACTCGAAAGCCTCTTCCACTGCCTTGTGATGTACACCAATGATGTCGATGTCATTCGCAAAATCAAGGAACATGTGAGACTTTTTGATGATGGTTTCGTATCTTTGCATACCAGATATTCGTATTGCACTGTCCAGCGGTCTCACCAGATATTCTGACGCTCAATTTGGATCCATCCAGCGTCGTACGATTCAGCCAAATAAGCTGAATAAGCAGTTTGTTCCGTTGCTCTGAGTCGTACACTGCCTTTAAATTTACAAACAGATGATGAGTCCACAAAAGTGGTCCGTTTTTGATCGTCTTTCTCGAATGACGCTTCGATATTCGCTGACAAAGGTCTCCGATAACGGACGCAGTCTGCTAAACAGAATTCTGGAAATGCCCTTGTAGGCGGCATTGAGAAGTGTTATATCTCGATGATAAGCACAATCGAATCTGTGCCCTTTCTTGTAGATAGGACATATGAGCAGTGTTGGGAAAACTCAAAATTGAAGAATGATTCAAATCACTCGTGAGTTGAAACGCACCCAACTCAGCACCTAAAAAGTCATGGCTGAGTTGAATCATCCATTTGAATCATTGTAGGTTTTCTTTTGTTCTCCTTCGTAAAATAACAGTAAAGTAACGTTCAACACGTATAACAATGCGTGTGTAAATAATAAATGGATTAATCGAGGTAACTCATTTTGCACTCACCGCATCAAAACAACGGCGGCACTGTATATGCATATTTCTATTCGTGTGTGTTCGACAGAACAGCGGCAGGTTTTGCTTATTGATTGGTCCATTGCCCCCAAGCCAGATCAACGGCATTTCTTCTCCCTTCCAAATCATTTCGATCATATGGTCGGTCATCCGGTCACTCCCAACTTTTGAACTCTCGGTCAGAATTCCGTCCTTCCCAACGGACTTACCGTTATTCAGCTCTCGGACCAGCCTTTCTCGTTTCGTCTAGCGTTGGTCGGACCCTGCTTGCCCATCGTCAGCAGTCCTGATTCTGTTTGTGCCCTCTCTGCCCGATTGTCCATTTGGCAATAACCCAAAGTGCTCCTTACACCTAGCAGCCACCCCTGCTCGGTCGGTCAACGGAATTCCGGAGCTGTCATTGATCATGACACATGTTGTTGATCGTTTTATAGAACTTCCGTGCGTCGTTTCTGGCAAAGCTTCTCTCTGCCTCCGAGAGTACTTTTTTGTCATACCCCCATTCCGGTAGAGAAATATTGAATTTTGGCTAAAATTGTATTAGTATTAGTGCGAATGAGAACAAAATCATCTTCATCATCAAATTGATTACGGTTTATAGAGCCATAAAGACGTTTGGCCGAATATGTCATTTGGTTGAAAATGGCGTATGGCCGGAAATTTCGTTTGACGTTTGACGTTGTGAAAGATAACATTTGGCCTAATCGTCTATACGGTTTGAAATGTCGTTTGGCCGAACCGGTCAATGACAATTAAGAAGTGAAAAGTGAGAAATTGGGAATGAAAAGTGTGAAGTGAGACCTCTCACTTCTTACTCCGCTTGTTTCATTTCCCACTGCGAATTGAGTGAGAATTAAGGTGAGAATTGAGGAGCGAATTGTGAAAAGTTAAACGTCTTACTGTTCGCTTCGCATTTATTATTTCTTCTTTTTCTTATTGACATTACATTCCCCACTAGGACATTGCTGCCTCGCTACTTAGTGTTTATTCAGCACTTCCACAGTTATTGACCGTGAGGTTTCTAAACCATGCTACCATTTTTGCATTCGTGTATCATGAGGCTAACTTTTTGGGGTGAAAAGTGAGTAGAAAGCGATTGAACTAATAAAAATCGGCTGAATTCGAATAAGCCAATTAAAGCTGCTACAATTAAAAAACTACAAAGAAATTAAACAGTGTGATTGAAACCAAAACTAAAATTATAAACCAAGTTAAAATCAGGACTACGGTCATGGTAAAAACCACCACAAATAATTCAGAGACAATAGTGCACTAAAAGTGTGTCTCTTGAGAAGTCCACTTGCCCTAACCAAAATCGGAGAAATTCTGTGAAGTGGAAGACATTTTCCGGAGTAAGTCCGCTCGTCCGATTCCACTAGTGAACTTTATGCAACTCCAAGTGAACGAGAAGAACGCTATTACGACGATGGAGTTGCTGCAAGTCGACCATCAACGAACGGCCGCAACGGTGAGCTCAAAAAAAAAAGAAATTAAAAGAAAAACGAAAATTAAAACGGATCCAAAATTTAAAACTAAAATAGTATTTTGTTTTTATTTTGTACGGCCGCTAAGCCCTGTCTGTTTTCCTCGTTTTGTAAATCTTGTTTCCACCATTTTGTTTCAAGTAGTCCGCCTTGTTACCAATTATAGAACCGGAACATGTAGGATTATCCATCGTTTTAAATGACCCCGAAAGGTGTGTTGCAAACCCCTGGCCTTAGGGGATTCTCATGGCAGGGGTTTCCACCACGCTTTGTGCAACGAAGCACTTAAATAAAAGATATTAAAATAAATAGTATCAAGCTCTTAAGTTGGCTGATTTAGAGCAATTTTACCTACTTGAATAAGGGTTTCCCTATTAATAAACAGTATTTTTGGTCTACTGTTTTTGTTTTCGATTTTACGGAAAAGTCGTCTTCGGGTGACTTTTAGAGCTAAAAAATACAACTTTTGATACACAAATATGCTCAATATCTTTTGCCGATTGTTTTTCTGTCAAAATTATGTTTTTTTTTTCAGAAGTCGATATCTCCGATTGGAGGTAAAATTGCTCTTAGCTATAGAACGTGTTAAATTGAATTTTCCACAATATAAACTTAGTAATTTTCATATAAACTTCAAACTGCTTGTGCTCAGTCAAATTTCATCCAAATTAGCTAAAAAAATTAGGACGATCATCAAAATAGCAAATGCCATTGATTAATCATAGGGGAGCAAAAAAGTCAAAATTTGAATCACTCTAATGTGCACTCGCTTGACTGTGGATATACAACAGTAAAGCACATGTGGAGATTGGACAAATCAAGCATCCGAAAGATATTCAATTTGCAAAAAAGAGAGCTAACCGCGGAGGAGGTTGGTACTCGGATTCTGATGGCTATTCCGCAAACGTGACCTTTAAGTGGTCTTGTTGTGTAGGGGTTATCACGCCTATCTAGAGAGTAGGAGGTTGAGGGTTCGAGTCCCTCCAAGACACGTGGATTCTTTTTCGCAAATTTCATATCAATTTGTCCATTTCGAAACATGTGCTGTGCATATGGACAGTCAAGATATTTAACAAAAAAAAATTGTCTGGAATTAGCTGCGCTACACTTTGTAGAACATTGCATGACAATATATTTCAAAACAAAACATTTTTTTATGGACCACCCTATTCTTTGATAGCATCATGATGATGGCCTTACTATTCCGATCAACTTTGTGAAACAATTTTTTTGTCATGAATGCATCTTCTCGCGTAAAACTGCATCCTTGACCATAGTGGAATGGATGCTTAGTCTCAAGAAAATCTGTCTGATTCGTGAGCAGGGCTTATTCTTGCGCTTAGTATCGAAACGGTATAACTGCATTGCTCGATTTCTCTTCTCTGATCTTTTCGTTTCATCAATTCTATGAATTGCGCCAATATCTCGCATCTCTTATGATTTGTATGCTCTCAAACTTTATCATGAACATATTCGCGATATTTGTGCAGGGGTAATCCGGAAGAATTTTCCAAGGAAAGTCCCGGGAAAATCACGAAAAGTTTGCAGAGGAACTTCTGAATTATTTCTCGAACGAATTGTGATAAATTTCCCGCAGAAACTTCAAAAGTTTATACCGATGATATTTCGGAAAATAGGCCTCTGGCATTCTGAAGAATTGTACGAAACAATCCGAAGAAATACGAGAATCTTTTGACTGATTTGCCAAGGAAATTACGAAGAATTTGCGAACTTGAGATTGACGAATTATTTCCAAAGATTTGTCATGGAAATCCTCAAAGAATTTTCCCGAAGAAATCCCAAAGAAATTGCTGAGTTTTTTCCGAAAAATTTATCGAGGAAATACCAAATTAATTTCCGAAGAAATTTCAAATAAAATTTCGGCGAGGCGTGATGCCGAAAGCGTCACCGCCGCCGAACAAAATCATTCAAAAAATTTAATCAGTGTGCTTTAAATTTCATACATTCTATATTGTGTTGCTCAGCTCAATATTTCACATTCAAATTAATTTACTGTTATCAAATGTATTTCCATTTACCATAATATCTTTTACGTACGAAGTAAAGCCATTTTCAAATTCCAAGCTGACAAACATCCTATAATCGATTTAGTCTATGCGGAACTTTTCCGAAGCATAACTTTGGCAAAAATCAACATCTCGCTATCCTTCGCATAGCTCGAGTTCTCATCTGTCGAAAAGTGTCGCAACTTTGTGCACACATGGGAAATTGATTATCCTGCTCATCATCACATTGTCAAGTTCCGCGTTCGGATACCTGCGCGTATCCTGAGACCGAAAATCAAAAAGACGCAGGACGCATCTAACCCAGAAACAGCGACGGCTGGCAGTCAGTCGGTGTGTGCATCAACCTGGCAAAGTGCTTTTCGCTTTATCTCACTGACTGCTATCGTCGCATTGATCCGGCGAACCACAGTCACGTGCTTTGGATGAGGATTGTTGAACGAACAGAACTACGACAGCATCGATCGCAGAGTCAGTTTCGCCAACCAATCGTCGGAAAAAGTTTGTTTTTGCTCGCACTGCTGAGCTCGCTCGGTACGCTGGAAGTAAACCAACACGCGATGATTTCCTACTTTGCATCCGGTTTTTTCGTCAACAAGTTGGTCTTGTCATATTTGGTTGCAGGTGGCTGGGTTGGTTCAAACGTGGATGGTTGCAGATTAGATGGAAGGGGGCGGACAACGAAGATTCTTTCTTCAGGTCATTTGATGACTTTTTGATAGTCGATACACAGATGTATTTTTGAGAAATATTCTTCATGTTCAATATGCAAATGCTTGTAATAAAGCGCATGTATCACTTTGTCCTTCCAGCAAATCTTCATCAGATAAATAGTAATAGAAATATTATTCATCATATAAATCATACAGCCCTTTTAATCTCCTTTTACGTAGCTTGAATCAAAGATTATAAGCTTAGACAAAAATAAAATTCTCGCCAAAAAGTTTTAAGAACAATTCCCTGGAAAGTAAAGTTTCATATTGAACTTTGATCTTCCGCCCAACATCCCTAATTTGTTGCCGCAGATAATAGACATAAATTACAACTTGTAAGTTTCTCCGAATCACCGAAGCAATGCGAACTCGTCGGAGTCACGTACCGACATCCCACGCCCAGTTCTGGATCTGCCGCCGTCGGTGATACGTTCCAGATTTGGACTCTGCTCGCGAGACGTGAGGGATTTCGTTTCCCGATAGCTAATGCCACAGCAGCAGGTTTGCGTTGGTTCGGTATGATGCCTCCCAGCACCGGCGCCGGTCCGGGCGGTGACGTGCGTTATCTAGCCGGAGAAGAGTTATTCCGTCGTAGCCGTTGTCGTCGTTGCCGTTGGCAGGGAAATTTGTTTGATTTAGCGTGAACAGAACATCGCAACCGTGTGCTCCGGTTGATTGTCCGAGAATTTCCTGGTGGGAGTACGTTGATGTGGGAATCTACCTACGATAAAGTTGGACTATCTGCTGCTGATGTGGCATCACGCCGGAGACGTCCGTGAATGGAATATTTGATATGTTTAGAGACTCACCGTAGAACAAGTTTGTATTTTTTTGATCACGAATGAAAGGATTAGTTTCGTTTGATATTGTTGAACTCGACACTCAGTTGCTGATCCGACTCCATCAGAAGTGATACACCGTATCAGTAAAGAGAAGCATTAAAAGTTCAAATTCAGGAACAGAGCTCAATGTTGCAATTGAATTACGCGCGCTTACCTGGAAGAAACAAAGAAGCAAAATAAAATTTTAGAAATGTGTTACGAACATGCATAATCAAATTATTTTCTGTGCGTCAGAGCTACATTAAAAGTTTTTCATTTCACATGGCAATTAACTACTAGGCAATATCCTCACTAGGGGGCAAATAGAGGTTTTGTTTGGATCAACAAACCGTCTGATTATTAATCGTAGTGAATTTGATTCATTAAAGTTTGATTCGTTTAAGCAAAAATGAAAAAAATATATATATCTAGTGATTAATTTAACTTGGAAGCACAAAAGACCCTGTTGACGCATTAGGAAAATCTGGAGTTTATAAAATATCATGCCCACACTGTGACAAAATCTACATAGGACAGACAAAACGAACACTAGACACGAGGTTAAAAGAACATTTGGCAGAAGTAACTAAAGCAAACAAAGACACTGAAAAAGGTATACATTATCATTTCAAATCTAAAGTAGCCGAACATATATTTAACGAAGATCATCAATTAACCAAAGACAACATATCACTTCTCAGACAAATACAAAATCCTTGGAAACTTGACGTAGCGGAAAGCTTAGAAATTTACAAACAAAAACAAACAAACTTACTTAACAAAGATCAAGGAAACGGATATACCTGGCTGTTTAGATTACTACCCACGAGACGACGACTAATCGGTTCAAGCGACATGCCCTAATTTTTTACCTACAGTTCTACCTACACACCATATTTAAAGTTAATGAGCAATGTTTTTCTTCAGTCGATAACAAACACTGAAGAAGTTTCCAAGTAGGAAACGAAATGCGTATCTGCTTGTTGATACATAAAAAAGTTAATAGTGGAAGTAAATGGAAGAATAATAGTCTTTTAACCTTTAACCTTTTAACCTTAACCTTTTAACCATATATCTAGTATCGTATACCCTTAGTGCTCAATTACCAATAAACAAGAGTTTAAGTTCATTTACAACTACATAAATATATAATTAAGTCAACAACTTATTCTCACTCCATACCATAAATTTCTCTTCTCGATTACAGCAATTATTTTCCTGGTACTAATGCTTATAGGGCAGAAAATTCCACCAAAAAACAGTTTCCAACCATTCATTACAACGAACCGAACCCTTATTTCATCATTACCTAAGCCCTATCTAATTATGTCATTCCCAAGCCGTTTGACCCTTATCTCGCCGTCATCAACTCAGCCCACAAAACCCGCCCTTTCACGCTAGCTCGTCGCTGTCGCCATGGTCCGCCCCCTTCCCCTTCGTAGAGCGAAACGAACCAAAAATCTAATCAAGCTTGGATGATTTTCATTTTTTCCCAATTTTACTCCTCCGAACCACTTTTTCCCACTGTAGCGGCGGAGCTTATTCCACTTCATTTAACGAAATGATTTCAACTCGTGAATCGTTCCCCAAGTAGACAGCCTCTTGTTCCTCTTCGTACCATCGTCTCTCGCCCCAACACTGGTGGCAGCCGTCTGAAGGCACATCTTTGCCGCACAACCGCAAGACTAGCTCGTTTGGAAAATCAGTCAGTGCAGCGGAAACGAAATATTTGTCCCCCCTGTTCCCCGGCTTCCTCTAGTGACAACCACCCTTCGAAATAATGCATGCTGGCGCGTTCCCTTCGCTCGTCGACAATTCGTTGGAGTCCTGTGCTGATGTTTGTGTTATGCATGTGCCAGTTTGTGGTTGCCTTTCATGTTGACGACGACGACCGCCTCGACGGGGACGACAAGGGTGAAAACACGGTCCAACTGTAGGTAGTGTGCCTACATGCAGTGTGATACCGTGAGGCACGGTTACTTTGGGTCTATCATGGATGATAAAAGAAGGTTATGTCCAGTCAGTGACCACTAAACTCGAACTACTGAGCTGGCTCAGCAAACTAGCAATCGCATATGAATATGCGAAACAAATCATATATGTTCAGTCGTTCACAGACCAGATCGAAATCATATAATGGATCAAGCAGAAATCATGGAAAACTGTAGAAAGGTCACTGTTTCGTCCAGGGTGGGACGACCCTACGTTGTGTTTATTTTTAAAGGCTTCAGACGACGAGTAACAACTGGGCCAAGAGACACTACACTGAGGGTGTCGAACTGGTCGATTCAGTGTTAGATGTCGTCCGCAAGGAAGCCGAATCGTGCGATTGCCTGCAGGGATTCCAGCTGACCTACTTACTCCGCGGTAGTACCGGTTCCGGTATGGGCACACTGTTGATCTCGAAATCCGTGAAGAATACTCCGACAGAATCACGAACACATACTCAGTTGTCCCCTCGCCAAAAGTGCCCTCGCCGTAGAACCTTACAACGCCACCCTCTCAGTTCACTGACCTCCCGCTGATCGCAACAGTACCGTGCCCTGACCGTTCCAGAACTAACCCAGCAGATGTTCGATGCCAAGAACATGATGACTGCCTGCGACCCACGACACGGACGTTACCTGACAATTGCCGCCGCTTTCCGTGGCCGCATGCCGATGAAGGGAGTCGACGTCCAAACCAACATCCAAAACAAGAACAGAAGCTACTTCATTAAAAGGATCCCCAACAACGTCAAGACCGCCGTCTGTGATATTCCTCCCCGAGGATTGAAGATGTCCGCCACCTTCATCGGCAAATCGACCGCCATCCAGGAACTGTTCAAGCGTATCTCCGAACAATTCAACGCTAAGTTCCTTCGTAAGTCTTTCTTGCATTGGTACACTGGCGAGGGTATGGATGAGATGGAATTCACTGATTCACATTTCTCGCCGTCGGGAAGTCGATTCCAGGCCCCATCCTGGTCACGGCACCAATGTTTCATCCAGGGTGGGACGACCCTACGTTGTGTTGTCTCTCCGTTGGGTGTTAAGGGTATGCGATAAGACACTTTTTCCTAACGAAACGAAAAGAAACGAAATTTAAAATGTCTATGTTGGTTCGAAACGAAACGAAACAAAATATAGATTTCCTTTCTAGACTTCGAAACGATACGAAATCAACGTTCATTTAATTCGAAATTTAACGAAACAAAAACAATTTTTTCCGCGAAATTTTTATTGAATTGATTTTAAATTATGTATGCAGTTCTGATTCTATTTTTTTCAAAGTCAAATAGCTGCTTTGCGACCAATAGAGTTATAGTAACAGAAGAAACAGTCTGTGATAAATCGCCGCGTTCGCGTTTATATGCCATTGGCGATGAGACAATACTACAGCATTTGTGCCACTTCAAAGGAATTCATCGTGCAGTGTGTGCTTCCAAATCTGAACAATTTTATATCAGTTCAGCTTAAATCAATAAGTATACAAAATATAGAAATTGTAGGAGTTTTTTGTATCCTCATTAAAATTCTGTTAAAATCTTATTTCACTTCAGAATTATGTGATTATTCTGAAGCATACTTCATATTGATTTATCAGCGTGGTTTTATGGTATTGAGCTAACTCAAAACAAGAAAATGAATGCATAGCAATGCAATTTTTTACGGCTGCCAGGTATGAATTTTTGCAATTTTTTGCCAGGTATGAAGAAATATTTTTTCCTTTCTCCTGCAAAAACCTGTAACAAAAGGATATCATTTCCTTCCAAATTCTACCTTTTCATAGGAGGCTCGGAGACCAGTAGTCTTATATACAACTCGACGAACCAAGCTATCGTCTGTTTGTCTTTGTTCATGTGTTTGTGTGTATGAGCCATGCAAATTTTTTTTGCTAGATTTTCATCTTCAACCGACTTCAATAAGAGACCGAGGAATGCTCTGCATCTCCGTGAACACCACGGGAAAGGAATCGTTAATGTGTTGAAAAGTTAATTCATGTGAAACAACCTTATTTATTGTAAACGAAGTTATTTTAAAAACTCGAAGCATGACGGTGCTTGGTCATGCGCCTCAACCTGGTTTGAGGCCTAAGAGGTGGAGAAGTCGGAATTTAATAAGAAAGAGGCGCTCTAAAAATACTTCACAAGAGTCCTAGGAATCCACGACTTTACCTCTTTGACAAAGTTCTGATCTGATTTATATCAGATTAAATTTACACTCTGAGCCTGACGTCTTAATTATTGAGTCAGATTTTAAAAAAATAGGATAGAATAGTTAGTGATATTTTTCTTTTTCTGTTGGACATTTCTAACAAAACACTGAAAACGTTTTATAGCAGAAAACTAAATACGTATTTGTAGGCTCAGAATGGGATTACGTAGTAATAGAAAATAGAAAATTTTGTATAACATTGAGTTTTCAAAACAGCTTTATGATTTTTTTCAGTGGCGCAGCCAAAATTTTTGATAATGTCGTACGAGACAGTACGGTTTAAGTTGAAATTTGTTTCGAAATTCCGCGGAATTCCGTTCAATTTCGTTAGAGGCTAGTTTTTTCTAGCGAAATTTTTGTAATTTTACGAAACGAAACGAAATCAAGAAATCAGATTCCGCCATGCTCAAATTCCGCGAAATTCCGCGGAATTTCGTTTTGAACCACGTGAAACGAAATTTTTCGGAATACCGCATATGCTTAAAAAATTAGCTTCTAACGAAATTTAACGGAATTTCGAAACAAATTTAAACTTGAACCATACTTCATATTATCAAAAAATTTGGCTGCGCCGCTGAACAAAATCATAAAAAAACTGCTTTATAATTTTACATTTTTATGTTATCCAGTATTTTGCGCTCCATAATGGTGGCGTGAGATCTCTCCTGTTAGACATTCAAAAAATTTATTGAATTCCATCAATAAACAAACGTCATTTTTTGCAAAATTAGGTTGTTTAGCAGAGAAAAATATGAGGTTTTTTTTTATAGTTTAATATAAAGAACATGCTTTTCTGATCTTCAACATATTTATATTTTGGTTATAAACCTTGTATTTACATTTTTATATGGCAAACAATAAGCCATTTCAATCGATAGAATGACACTAACATTCATAGAATTAGTTTTTTATGCAGATTCAGAATATGTAAAATCATACATACCCCTAAGCAACCCAATTGAACGGGTTAGTAATAGATTAAAAAGTTTTCATAAATAACGGTTCTTTTTATTTCTGAATTTAAAAATCAGGAAAGTATCCATGAGATATGTTGAAGTTCATCCGTTAAGGTCCTTACGATAAAGAATTTTGTACGGTGTTGACCTTAATCTGTAGATTAAAAAACACTTACATAAAGTAAAAAAAAAAATGTTTGAGGTATGGGTTGTGCAACCACGTAGTTGGTTGATTACTGCTCATAATGGCAGCATATATCTTTTGATTTAATGTTTATTAATAGCTTCCGAAATATGGAAAAGATTCAAAATGAAACATACAATAAGCTGCATTAAGCTATTAAACCAGGCTTGCCCAACCTTTTCAAGCCATGGGCCAATTTTCAGAATGACCACTTGCTGGCGGCCAGGAAATATTTGGTACATATTTTTTATACATTTCAAAAATAACCAAAGTAGATTTATTTTTCAGATTGGCGTTAAGCTTTGTAGAATAGCTAAATTTTTTAAAAGAAAAACAGAACACCACTTTATTGCATTTGAACAATATTTTGTGGGCTTATTTACTTTTTCATTTCACGTAACAGGACATGGAATTGTTGGATTCTTTACATTACTCGACGCATATTGATTTCACAATCGGTTATGAAATTTTGCAAGCAGATAATGAAGATCAACAATTACTTTTTATCGTTTCATTCTTGATATGAGTTGTTCACACAGATAAGTACTTCTGAAGAGAGAAAATATCTTACAAAAGATGTGTCTATCTGAAATTTAGATTTGAGCTCGTTGTTTCATTGCAGGTAAGTTATCTCCATTTGAAACATTTCAGGAACATTATTCATATCAGTTTAGGCTTCGAGTTTACCAGCACATTTAACAGATTTGCATGAACTGCTTACTAAAGGATTAAGGTAATGTATCCGTTTTCGACAATCAATTGCGTCAAATTGTTTCAATTTTGTTTCAATTGTTTGCATGTTGAATAATAAAAGTTCAACGTGTTGATCCCTGACTTGTGGCTTAATGTTCAAGTTGATTTTCCTAATAACGAGCGTCGCTACATCCCGAATATTGATCGTTTTTGCACATAGATCTTTTTCGGAGAAAAAAAAAGTACAGAATATCACAGATTAACTTTTGTGGCTGATTAACAATTGATTAACAAATAAACAAATTGATTTAATTTTCAAGTGCCATACCACCCGTGTTCTTTTCCGTCATTGCCGGAGCTCCATCAGTTGTTAGGCCTTAAGTTTTCAAAGAAGAGTTCAAGCTCCTTCTTATAGATGTCTTAACAGCTTCCCTCAGGTCTATACCGGTAGTAGTTTCCTTCATTGGGATAAAAGCTTTTTTTTTAATTCTTTATTACCGAGGCTTTCGGCCCGAGAAGATTAAAGCTGCTAATTCCTCTGTGATTTGAAGATGATCATAAATTCCCCCTTGTCTAGTTTTTTACATTAAGTATTTTCATCGATTGCGAGCAGGTAGAATCAGATGCAGGATTGATTTTGAACGCAACTTATTTTTCAAATCTTTTGTGAGAGCTTTAACACTTCCACTTTCTTTACTAGAAAATTTTACAGTATTTACTAATAAATAATAAGAAGGAGCTTCTCTAGCCAGAGAGGGAAGCTTTCGGGCCGGTTATGATGTATTTTTTCTCACACGCCGCGGGGCACAAAAATGGAGCCAAGGGTCGCATCCGGCCCACGGGCCGTACGTTGGGCAGCTCTGTATTAAACATACAATACGCTGGTTACGGCCATTGAAGCATGACCATGTGGGTGTGTCAATTTGGAAGCAAAATTTGTACGAGCTATTAGATAAATCTTGGCGAAAGCAGGCTACTATATTCATGTATTTTCCCTCTTATCTATAATCAAAAATTGTAGACTTAAATCTTGCTTATTTTAATTTTTTCTTCTATACAAACATTTCGTCGGCGCAAACTTCCCAAAATAAATCTTCTGATCTTTTAGACCTAAACTCCTGGATTTTTCCTTCTGAACTTCGAACGAACTATTTAGGAAAATTTAGCAAACTATTACAAACACAAACCAGTTCCGCTTTAAAAAAATGAATGTCGTTTGTTTTTTGGTGGATTTTCTGCCTCTCAGTCAAGGCATACTTGATGAGTTCCAATGTTTTCTACCTCTTGAATGAGCGCAAAATACTGGATACAGCTTTTTCTATTAACGCTTACTACATAATCCCATTATGAGTCGACAAATACGTGTTTAGTTTTCTTCTATGAAACGTCTTCAGTGTTTTATTAGAAATATGTAATAGAGAACGAAAAGTATCCTATGGTTTACAAAAGTAATCCGACTCAATACATACATAAAACGTAAGCCTTAGAGTGTAAATTTAATTCGATATAAATCAAATCAGTATAACTTTGTTGAAGCGGCAAAGTCGTGGCGTGGATTCCTAGGGCCTTTGTGAAATTTTTTTAGCGCCTCTTTCATATTAGAGGCCAATTTAGGAAACGCAAACTGAAAAAAATGTGCCTTGCGAGCAGATTTTTTTTGAATCAGTGTACGATCGATCGTGTTAATGCTGGTCATGCCAGCTAGTGCGGGAGAACACAAGATGAAAAAAATAATGTCTGTATCGAAGAGCACAAATTATGTAGTGCAGAATCAATCGTGTTGTTTGTTGTTTTGAAGCACATTAATTATGCGTCGGATTGATTTGAAACATGGTTTTCGTCTTCGGGTTTTCAAAATAACTTTGTTTAGTTGCTTACCAAGGTGGCCTCACATGAATTACCTTTCCAACTAACCAACGATTCCTTTCCCGTAGCGCTCACGGATATGCAGAGCATTCCTCTGCCTCTTATAACAATGAATGTCAACCCTAGCAGCTCCATTTCGACCGATTTGATAATGCAGCAATTCAAATGTGATCAAATTCGGTTGTATATAAGTTCGAGTATAAGTCACAGAAGTTGTTTTGCCTCATGTGTATTGCTCGGGAAACTAATCTTTCTCTCCTAATCCTAAATTAGCTGTAAGGACGTGAAAAGCATCGTTATTGAGCATGAAGCAAGTACAATGAGTTTTTTTATCCCAAGAAGATTATTCAATTGGTAAGCTGTGCATATTCGCTGTTTCTCGGTCAATCATGATTAGCAACTACGATGTGTCCAATTAATCAAGCTAAGCTAAGCTATTTTTTTACTATTGGCACTTGCATCATATGTAAGGAACATTGCGGTGTCGTGGGATTTTTGCATGCCTCATATGCACACACATATACATGGACAAACATCCAACAATTTCTATATTTTCACATACTTACTGATATAAAACTGATCACAGACTGTTTCTTCTGTAATTATAGCTCTATTGGTTGCAAGACGAATATTTAACTTCGAAAAAAATCCGCGGAAATAAATAAAATTTCGTTTCGTTTCGTGAAATTTCGAATTCAATGGACATTTTCGAAATCTCGAAAGTAAGTCTATTTTCGTTTCGATTTGTTTCGAATCAACATAGACATTTTAAACTTCGTTTCGTTTCGTTTCGTTAGGAAAAAGTGTGTTATCGCATACCCTTACTATCGAACTACAATCTTTATCATTAGTTGTTTAAAAGATAATTTTTCGCGCTTTGTTTCATAGAGGAGTAACTGTATTGATCGATTTCTCTTAATCGATTTTTAATTTAGTTAATAACTCAATTGTTTCAAAAGCTACAACCGTGGTTATTGATTCTGGTGCAAGATACAATCCTTCTTTATCACACCAAACCATTAAATCATCGACAAACTAGCGCAATTCGGTAAAATAATAGGAAGAAAACATCGATGAAGAGAAATCGATCAAAACAGTTACGCTCCTATGAAACTAAGCGCAAGAATTCAACAATTATTTATAATCCCATTTTAGTATAATGTCCTAAGGATTTGATTGTAAAGTCCTCAGCGCCCGTAGTGTGCAATTGGCTAGATTGGCCTACGCCAAGGGCGAGAGCCTCAAGGGAGCATCAAAGTCAAAAACTACGCTGAGAGCAATAGAGCAATGTTATTGGTTGAAGGGTTGGTTACAAAGTGTCCAACCACAGATAACAGATATTTAGGCTGGCATCCAGTCTTTTTCTCCATCATTGGCCTTACACCCCCACAGGGACATTGCTGCCTCGCAGCTAAGTGTTCATTGAGCTTTTCCACAGTCATTAACTGCGAGATTTCCCGTTGCGCTGGGGTATGGATACTCTGAAGTAGTGCGTAATCTTATAAATAAAATAAATAAAATAAAAAAAGACTAAATCATTTCTTCTCAATAGAAATGGAACAGAAAGACATGCACTAAACAAATGACACGGACAGTGGCGCCGGGAGTGGGTGGGACAGGTAGGACATGTCCTACGCACGAAAAATCATGGGTAGGACAACCTGAGCATTGTCCTACCCATGATTCTAAAGAGATAACAAACAATAAATGAAACAATCTGCACTATGTGCTACATTAATAGCTGCTTCCCATTTTTAGGATAATTTTCTATATACTGGCTTTCAAACGTACGGTTTGTCTTCATTGTCATTGACATCATTTATTCCAAAGCAATTCGAAATAGTTTATTCTCTTGATCTTCCCTGAGAAAATTTTAGATTAAGGGCAATTAAACGTTACTTATTACAGTTTATGTATATCTTGCCAATCATCTGTCATGAAGAACATGTTAGCGACTTTTTTCAAATCTCATGGCTCATTGAGTTGGCCTGGTGTGCTTAGGAAATTGTTTTAAACTACCATGAAGAGGTTTTTTTTTCGAGTTTCCAGCAAAACATTTTTTAAATTCCTATAAAACAAATTCAGAATTCTCGCGAAAATTTGTTCAGCATTTCCATGGATTTTTTTTTCAAAATTTTCTTTGGAAAATCTTCGGAATTTCCTTGGGAGATTCTTTGGAATTTCGCCGAAAAGTTGTCCGGAATTTAATTTCTTTAAGAGACTTTTCGGAATTCCCTCGAATCGCTTCCGAATTCTCCGGAGAAACTTCCCAAAATTTCCTTTGGAAACGCTTCCGGATTCCCAAGGAAGAGTCCCTCCGGTAAAAATCATCGGGAAACTCTTCAAAATTTCCTCGAGAAATACTTCGGAATTACTTTGTGAGTTTCTTCACACTGTTTTCGGGAAACTCCTCAAAATTTGCTCAAAGAACTCTATGAAATGTGCTCTACTCGTCGGAATGTTCTATAAAAACTTTATCGGGAAACCTTTCGATTCTTTTTGGAAAACTTTTCGAAATTTTCTTGGGAAACTCTACCAAATTCCAAAAAGAAATTTGTTGAATAATTATTTGTGAGCTTCTTAGGGGAAAATGTTACACGGTTTAAACGACTGTTGTGTTCCTTGTCTTCTCAAAGGACGACAACAGTCGTTTAAATCGTGAGAAATTTGTTCCATGGAAAACCATAGAAACATTATTCGGGGAGCTCTTAGAATTTATTTTAAAATTAAGAATTTACTTGGGAAACACTTCGAAATTTTTACGGGAAAATCTACGGAATCGCTTTGCGAAACCATTCCTTTCCTCGGAAAATACTTTGAATTTCCCAGGAAAATCCATGTAATTGATTTGAGACACTTTTCAAAATTTCCTCGGGAAATTTGTCGGAAATCCCACGGCAAATTGTTTGAAAATTCTTCAGGAAACTCTTCGGATCAGATAACTATTCAGTTTTATTTGAAAAACTTTTCGGAATTTCCTCGAGAAACGATTCCGAATTTCCAAAGGAAATTTTTATTTTCTCCTTTCAAAAAACTCTACGAAAAGAAGAGAAAACTCCTCGGGAAACTCGTAGAGTTTTTTTCAAGAAACTCTTTGTAATTTCCTTGCCAAACTTTTCGGAAGTTTCCCTGAAAAGCGTTCAGAACTTCCTCAAGAAACTCTTTAGAATTTATTTGGGAAACTTTTCGGAAATACCTCGGGAAACGCTTCCAAATTATCTGAAGAAACTCTTCGTAATTTCTTCAGGAAACGCTTCGGACTGCCCAAGGGATTTTTTTTTTTGGAAGTTCTTCCAAAAATCCTCGGGTATCTCCTCGGAATTTCGTTGGGAAATACTTCGAAGGTTCCTCGGGAAAATGTTTAGAATTACTTTGAGAAACTCTTCGGAATTTCATCGAAAAAATCTACGTACTTAATTTGGATAAACTCGTTACAATTTCATCGGGAAGCTTTATTACCTCGAAAAACTCTACGAGGTGGTTGGAATTTTCATGAAACACTCTTAAGAAATCCCTCAGGAAAATCTACGTAATTAATTTAGAAAGCTTTTCAAAATTTTCTAGAGAAACGCTTTGAAACTTTCTCGTAAATTCTACGGAATTTTGTCAATTAACTCTGATCATTATATGATAATGGAGAATATTTGACTGAACACAGATAAATTCGATCAGCATTCAGAGGTTTGTGTGAAACGTGCTCTATTAATGCCTCGTTTCAAAATTGGCGTTTTCTTAAATGTTCGTTGGGGCAAATTTTGTCCTACCCACGTCTTGGAACCCGACCGCGCCTCTGGACACGGATATACTACAAAAGTGCAATTAAATGGACGCAGTGGTTCATCCCAAACAAAAAAAACTAGTCACAAGGCTGAAAGTTGTGAATAGTTTAACCGAAAAGACTATTTGGTAGAAGCCTACCCGAGCAAAGCTTAAGAGCAAATCGATAACTTGTTTTAATGTTGTGAAATCATCAATTATGTTTACTTAACTTGATATCTTTTTGGTCGTTTTAACGGTTAAAATAACAAAACGTATAGCAGAATTATCTTACTGTGACATCAAATCAAAACTATTTCTGCTGTCGATGAGAGCAAATCGAATACTAAATTTGATATTGGTTTCCGATAGCAAAATAAGTACACAGTTGGATGTCATACAGGGTTTGCAGAAATCGCTCTCAATAGATAACGAACAACGATAAAAGAGAGGCAAAAACTGTTCCGAACCATAACAAGCCATGATAACAAATTTATCTAACTTGTATACAATTGCGAAAAACCAGAATCGGATAGGCAGCCTCCACAGAAAAATGGTGATTTTCGCTTTGTTTTCGCTCCTTTCGTGTTGGTTACTGCACAGCTGTGTAGAACAAGTTGAATTGCATCATCAGAGCCAGTGCTCCCCACATTTGGAGCTTTCTAAAAGAAATTTATCATGGGGTATAACATCCCGAATCAGTCCTCTATCATGACAGCATGCGAAAAAAGTTTCTCGCGGTATGCTACACATCGTATATGTATACAGAGATGATAAGTGAGAGACTTGCTCTTTCTCTTTAGGATTCAATCCCTGATGTCATATCATTCAATTCAGTAATCTACAGCAACATGAGATCAAAATATGTAATCAATCATGATAATTTATACATATTGGAAAATAAATTATGAATTAATTTGATGTCAAAATCAAAATATGTTTTCTATAAGCTCTCATTATGTTTTCAGACTTTGGTAGGATATCTTGCCTACAGATATTTGGCCGAGAATGTCATTTGGTCTGAAAGTTCCTTTGGCTGAAAAAATCGTAATATGTCCTTCGGCCGAAATAGTCGTTTGGCCGGAAGGGCAATTTGGTCAAAATGAACATTCGGTCGAAAGTGTCGTTTGGCTGAATTGGTCATTTTGGATATTTTCACGACAGTAACGGTAGAATCTTTTGAATTTCGCCTAAAAAAGTTGATGAACTTCCCAAGAAATTCTTCAAGTTTTTCCAGAATATTCATTTGAAAATAATTTTCAGATTTTCCGCGGGAACTACTTTCAAGTTTCAAGAACTCTTTGAAATTACCAAGAAAAATTGTTTGGGATCTCTTCAGAGTTTTTACGGGAAGTTGTTCCAAATTTCTACAGGAACATATTCGGAATATTCACGGAAAGTTCCTATTCAGTCTCTGTTGAGTATTCTTTAAAATTCACACAGAAAATTGTGATTAGTACAAGAGATGCTTTTACGTTGACTTCCCCAATCTAGATTAATTAAGACGGTCAGTTGTTTATCCCTTATAAGAGTGATATTTTTTCGCAGGGAGAAGTTTATCATTAAACGGCTAGTTTGGCATAGCCAACTTTAAAACATCGGAAAAACGCTCGGAATTTTTGAGGATTGTTTTTGGAATTCTTCAGATTTTTTTTTTCTATTTTCGATTAGAAATTCTTGGTAAGTTCCATTCCAGTCCAGTAAGACCAAAAGTGACAGACGGTGGGTAATTTGGTCGAAAAAGCCATTTGCCCCAACCGGTTGTCTGGCTGAAACGATCGATGCCCGAAAATGGCATTTAGCAGAAATAGTTTTTTTTTACAGAATGGGCCATTTGGCCAAAAATGTCCAAAATGGTCCAACAGGTACGTCATACGGTCAAATTTCAATGACTGAACCTCGTGATATGGTCAAAAAGGGCCACTTGTTTTGCGAAATGGTCTTTTTGTCAATTGACCATTGAACAAAATTTCGTGGTCTCTCTATTTTTAAGTCGATACTGGACTTTAGGCCAAAAAACATCTAGCCAGGTACCATTTAGCAAAACGTTTCACGGAAACTCTTATGAGATCAAAACTGGTTTGACCGAAAATGTAGTTTGGCCGAAAGCGATGAATTGTGGATTTACTTGACCAATGGATCCGAAGGTCAGTTCACTTGCCTATTTCAAACGTTCCCTTTTGCAGCAAGGTTTGCCAAACTCAATAAATGTTTGATAGATTACCTTGTTTTTTGCTCCTTGTCTATCAAAACAGATGTCAAAACATCGGAAAAAGAAAGAGAAGTCCGAGGGAAACAGCAAAAAGCACGTGGCAGACTTGTCAGTTTTGACAGATTTTACTATGAAAACCGGTGTGAAGGTGCAAACGGCGATTTCAACGACTGTTCAAGGAACGACTATTTCGAATGGTCGGGTCCAATAGGGAAATCCACGTACAATACAATCAAAAGGAAAATTTGGACGGACATGGAAAAAGTTGTTTACCCTAACAGGTCATTCGACTGAAAAATCCGTTCGGGTGAAAAATTCGTTTGACCGAATAGATCATTTGACCAAAAATGCCGTTTGGTAAAAAATGCTATTTGGCAGAAAGAGCCATTTGGCCGTTAAATGTTCTTTCTGCAAGTGTCATTCGGCTGAATTGATCATTTTGCCAAAAAATACGTTTATCCGAATAGGTTATTTGACAGAAAATGCCGTTCGGCCATTCCTACCAAATCGCATTTTCGGTCAAATGATGTATTCGGTTAAACGATTTTTTTCGGCCAAATTTCCAATTCGGCTGATTCCATTTCGGTTGTATACCGTTTTCGGTAAAACAACATTTTTGGTCAATCCATTTTTGACCTGATAACAGTTTCGGATAATCTTAATGAGATTTGGTTAGATGACTTTTGACTTAAATGCCAGTATAGACTTAAAGGTAAAGAGGTTACGAAATTTCGTTCAACGGTCGTTTGACAAAAGGCCTTTTTAACGTAAATGTCATTAGGCAAAACGGATGGATATTTTGGACTGAATTATCCATTCAGTTATTGACATTTGGCCGTATGACATACGGCTTTCGACCAATGGAATTTCCTGGACAATACACTAGTCGTTCGATAACTGCAACATGTTTTCGTTTCAGTTAGCAAATGGCGTTCGATAACTGTGACGCATTCTAGACGTCAAACAATTGTCAGACGTCGTCAAAATAGAAGTGCATCTGATTGCGCATCGCTATGCAGCTATCATCGACTTTGACATAGTTTTGAAGCTCAGCTGTCCGATAACTGGAAAACTGATGTAACTTTCGAAATGCAGTTAGTAACTTTGCACTTAAATGACTTTCAGTTATCGAACACCTACTGTACAAAGAATTTCCCGTAGAATTCCAATAATTTCGAACAATTTTTCGTTGAAACATTTTGAACAATCCTCCGCGGAAATTCGAAAGAAGTTTCCGATAAACTAAACAGAGAATTTATTTTTTCTCGAAAACTCCTCGTCTCCCGCGGAAATTCTTAAGAATTGAGTGCTTTATCGTTGGCCATGCCAAACTAGCCGTCTTTATTATTCTAGACTGAGGAAGCCAACGGTAAAACACCCATTCAACCAGTCGCACTCTACTACAATTATCAATAATGTTCCGTGCAAATTTGGAAGAATACTCAACAGAAACTCAAAAAGAACTTTTCATAAATTTCAGAAGTTTTGCTGTAGAAGTTAAGAACATTTTTTAGTGAATATTCCGAAGTTTCTCATGTAAATTGCGACAAATTTTCTGCTGAAATTCCTTCCTTCTTTTGGTAATTCCAAAGATTTCTCGAAACTTTAAACAATCCGAAAATGTTTTCCAAATTTAGGAAAAACATATAGATTTTTCTGGAGAAGTTCATTAGATTTTTCATGTGCAATTCTTTTAATGTCTAGGAAATATCCCGAAAAAATGTAAAAAAAAGAAGCCCCCCCCCCGACAAAATTTTCAGAAGGGGGCATACGGCCGAAAATATCGTTCTGCTTAACAGTTCCCTCATCTGAAGGAACAGCGATTGCCTAGCAGCCGATTGCGTTACATTTTTACACTTTGCAAGTCCCCGCTCCGATTTATTTTAACAGGTCACTTGGCAGAAGATGCCATTTGGCCGAACGTTTGGCAGAAAGGGCCATTTGGCCGAAATGAAAATTCGGCCAAAAGTGTCGTTCAGCTGACCTAGTCATGTTGACAAACAAAATTCATTAACCCGAACAGGTTATTTGGCCGAATGATCGTTTGGCAGAAAGGCCAGTTTCGGGCCAAATGGTACTTGCTGCCAGAAGACTATTTCAACGAAACGTCATTTCCAGCCAAATGATCTATTCGTCGAACAACAATTCATTTCAAACGACCATTTCGGCCAAACGGCATTTTCAGCAAAATGATCTATTGGGGCAAACCTGGGATAAACAATTGTATGGGAATAGGTTTTCAAATTCGCGAATTGGAAATACTTTTACTGTGCTAAGAAGAACCTACACAGGACTTAAAAGAACAATAGCCAAAACAAGAAAGAAGCAATATTTTTGCAAGTCTTGTCTTGGGGAAAAACAACTCTTACGGCCAAATTGCCAGTTTGGCCGAATGTCCCTTTCGGCTGTATGTTGCTCTCGGCGAAATAACATTTTCAGCCAAACACTTTTCGACTTAATTACCGTTTCAGACAAAGGTTCAATTCAGCCAAATGATAATCGACTAGATGGTTTTCGGTTGAACATATTTATCGGCCAGATGGCATTCACACAAATGGCTTTCCGCCGAATGATTCTTGGACGAAGTCAAAAAGGCCGATTTTTTTTGGGGAAGTTAAAAAGATTCTTTTCTTCATGCTTTGAAAACGTTCCGAAAAAATCCAGAAAAAAATCTTTAAAAATGGGCACAATGAAAAAATCGCCACGCCGATTCACGCCGCCACCTCCGGCTGAAATGGCTTTCGGCGTGATGCTAAATACGCAATCGCCGCCAATTAAAATTATGATACACGCCGCCATACAGTTAAAAAAGAAAAATGAAGAGTGATAAGTGAGATGTCTCTCTTCTCATTCCTAATTTCTCACTTTTCAAATGAACTAAATGACCTTTTGGCCAAATGTCCTGTTCGGCCAAATGACCCTTTCGACTAAATGACCCATTCGGCCAAACGACCTTATCGGCCCAATGCTTTGTTCGGCCTGGTGGCATTCGGCCAAATGGCTTTCGGCCGAATGGGTTTCGGCCAAATGACCCTTCCCCCTTGTACAGTGTTCATTACCGTAACAACAGAGCAGGCGCGCTACGTAAGGTCGTCCCACACAACGTAAGGTCGTCCCATCCTGGACGAATCACACAGTTTTGAGTCGTTTGAATCAGATGGATCTTACGTTTACATTTGAGGTTATGACTTCCAATCTTCTTATGCTCAAAAACGGGTTTTACGTTTTCATCCGACTTTTCAGTTACATATAATGTACCTTTATCAAAGAGTTAGTTAAGTCTCGTTTTATTGCTTACATTTGTCCTTAGCATGGAAAGTTTTTGTCACAACTTTATGTACAAATGCTCCCTCTATTGCTCGGTAGGGGCTGTGAGATTTGAATCTATCCGGATACCAAGAATTATAGTGCAGTACTTTTTTGATGCCACTTCACCATTATGGTCCTTCCAGATGGCTTCCAGATGGTTCCACATGGAACAAATAGACAAGATGTATGCGGCTTCTTGAGTACAGAGAATGCTAGACCTAAAAAAGAAATCCTATATGGAAATAGTTGTTAGAGAAATGGAAGAAGATGACTCAGATAGACTTGTATGGCATGAAAGTTAAACTTTTGGGAATTGATTTAGCTTTGCATGACCATTCCGAGTAGATCGAAATCTCAAATTACCCGTCAGACATTGACTCGTATCACGGTTAACGAACATAGATTTAAGAGTTTGCCATGGTACAGATTGGAAGTTGGAAATGTTTCATTTACACCTTGATCTACGGTAGCCTCCGAGAATTTTTCCCTGACAGACTCGAAAAGAAGTCAGTCAGTTCACTCCGGAAGCAAAGCGAACGGTACGTACTTGCACTCACTTAGCAAGGCAGGTAAAACATATGCCCAGTCATAAGAGCCGTCTACACACGAAACAACGGGTGTTGGCGTCGAGTCAAGCTTCATGCATGAGAGCAACAAACCGACACCACCCAAGTACGCTGGATCGGAACCCATCACTTCGTGTTGAATCCTGGCAGAGCAGCAAATATCCTGCAGCAGACAAACGCCAAGCTGTTTTCTAGATATCACCCGGCCTTTACGATATACACCCGTCACACATTCAGCAGCAGGTAACAGGTTCAGGAAGACCGACTGAATAAGATGCAATGAAGCCCCTCGGAAATTCACAAGCAATTTGTGAAGTTTTCCCACCCCCTTTGGCTATCGACAATGGCTCGTGACGGAAGGGATGCTGCGAGACGGGTTCGAATGGAATGTGGATTGTTCTTGGCCTAGAGAATGGGTCGAAAGAATTCTACACCTATTCCACTCGATTGTCTCAAGAGCACGGTTATTTTGCGTCTCGCACAGGAAGAGCTTGGTGCACAAAAGGTGAATAACAATGATGACGGCGGCAACGGATTTTCTTTATTGGTAGCGAAACAGGGGTGGTACAAAAGGTTGACGTAGAGTGCCATCTTTTGGAGATGTTCAATATTTGATTATTGGACTACAGTTTATGGAATAATTGTTGAATGTTTCTTTCCGAAATTTTGATCATCCGAGTCTTCATGCATAAAGCCAGAAAAATACTCACATTCTGATTCACGTAACGAAGCTAAGAAAAATGAGAAAAACATACCATGGCTTTCTTCAGTTGATTACCAAATACTGAAGAAGTTTTCAAGTAGAAAACGAAACACGTATTTGTTGATACAAAATTCATCATAGTGGAAGTAAACAGAAGAAAAGAATCCTATAACTGTGTAAAAAATTCCCCTAGACACTCGAAAGTTATTTAATCACATACCATGATCGCAAGAAATTTGATTCGAATAATTCCATCCGCTTTCACTAATGACTAACATCGAGATAATCAATTTGTCACTGTCGTATCCGATTCAACTAGTAATCCGAAATTATCGCAAACTGATTTCGATTCCCATACAAAACTACACAACTTTCCACTAACTTTGTTTGTCCTTCCCCAAGTTCACCGAAGATCACCAAACAGCTTGGCAGTCGCATCGACCAATCAAACATCAATTGGGGCGAATTCAATTTACCAACCGAAGGCCCCTCATTCCGCATCGGACAGATAAGTTCCGGCTCATTATGGGGACGAGACAGATCCGACCGCTAGGCAAGCACTGGAAGCCGCATCGTAAAGGGGAGGCAGAAAACACTTGCAGCTTTTCGGTATTCGTATTTTTTTTTTTGCCCGGTCATGCTCCTGATTGCAGCTGACTTATTGCGTTGTCGTCGTCTTCTGCCTGGTGCCTACCAAGCAACGGAATGTGCTGCTCGTTTTCCCACAAGGCAAAACCATTTTCGTCTCAGCTGTCGCCTTGGCCCACCCTTCCGGCCCCGGTCGGCCATCAGCAAACGGTTGCATCCCTTCAGCTTCAAGTTCAGAGCTCGAATTTGTGGTGGAGTTAGTCATGTTGGCATCCAGCTGCTGGTGGCCTTGGTATGTGCTCCTTGTCCCAGTGGGGTAGTTTGGATTTCCTTTCCGCTTTTCCTTGGAGAAGAGTATAAAGAGCTCAAGTGGAGAGGAAAAGTATCGCATCGCAGTTTTCCTGAAAACCCATAAGGCTGGGAGGGCCTGCGATTACGTTGACGTTGTCGACATCGCAGAGGACACGCCGTCGAAAAAGGTCCGGCTAAAATTCTGTCACCACTGCAGTTGAACGTGCTTCGCTGCGGAGAGGTGTAGTTGCTCGTGTGTGAATGTACAAAATGTTGCACAAAGGCCCCTTTGGAGAGGAGAAGTATCAATGTCGGATACGAGTGAACTTTGCAACAAAAGAAGCCGGCTCACAGCGGCGAAAGTGATGATAAATATTCTGGGAACAATGGTGGACGATAGGGTGACTATATTCGTAAATAAGTCTTGAAAAAATCGAGACTACGAGTAACGGTGGACAAACAGTAAGAGAAACAGAGACATCTACAATGACCGAATCGCATCCCGAGTAGACGAAAATAGCTCAATAATATCAAATGTTGATAAGATAGCAAAATGAGATATGGACATGATTGATATAAGAGATAAAAGATCAGAGGATAATATCAAAATTTTGCACTAAAATATCATTAGAAGATCAAGTTATGCTATTTGTAATAAGTGATCAATATCATGTGCCATTAGTTTGTTCTTATCCATAGCATATCTTGATATTTAAATGATATTTCGGTGCAAATTTTGATATTGTGGCCTGTTCTTTTATCTCTTATATCAATCAAGTCCATATCATGTTTTGTTATTCTGTTCATGGCTTCTGCCGGGATCCCAAACTAGCGGCACACTTATAAAATGCGCAGCATGGCTTCAGGACTTATATTTCATGAACTTCCGAGCTGATAATTCATAGATATTTGATATTTGAAATTTAAGTATTTTAGTTACATGACAGTAATTTTCTAATCCAGGGAATTTAAGTTTGGCGACCCTATCGTGAGAAAGCTGCCACCACCGTTACAAGCATATTTTGCCTGAAAAAGCATCCGTACTGCGTCCTTCAGCCCACGCTTTCCCATCTCGTATTGTTGTGACGTAATGCAATCCGTTACCAACCATTGTTTAGTTGTGACTAACGTTGCAGCATCATCAGATCGCATCGGATGCGAGACCGGCTCCAACCAAAATGTTGAATATGTTTCGGATTTGCTGCCTTGCTTGGTCTCTCATCGCCACGTGCACCCATCATCGTCGGCCAAACATTTCCCATCATAAGACGTTTGTTGTAAGAAGGGAACAAGTTTCGAACTGACTGACGCATCTAGTCTTTGGACGAGGAAAAACCGGGATCGGGGTGTGTGTGGTTAGGCGATGGAAAACTCCACACCACCATCTCACTTCGGCTGAACAGCATCGGTAAAGTTCGCCCCAGCCAGCGTGGCGTTTTGCGGCAGCGGGGACAGGCTCAGAACCATCGCCCGACAACTTAGTGTTAACTGTTGTGCAAATTTTGAGAAGAGGTTTTTCGGGAAACAGCTGGTTGTACAGAATTTTCTTTTGTCGGTTCAACTTTCTTGCTCGAAGTTTGCTCTTGCGAGGGAGAATGTTTTTCGATCCTTCAGCTTGTGCCCCTCCCCGGGGTATTGATCGGGGGTGTTACTGAGGTTTTGATACTTGGGCACGTGGAAAGAACATTGTCTGATGAGATTTGGGCGAATTTTTGCCGAATTATCGACGAACGCTCTTGTCAATATTGACGCACAGTCTGAGAGGTTAACAGATGTAATAATGTCCACAACACGGTGGACATTGGTGTAGAGAAGTTTTCTCGTTAGTTCGTGAGTAACAGGTATTGGATTTTATCTCAATACGTTTCATCTTTAAACAAGACATTTTTTTTTCGCAAATTTCATATCAATGTGTCCATTGTTGAAATAGTGCTCTGCATATGCACAGCCAAGATATTTAACAAAAATAAAAGATTTTTCTATGGCCGAGTTGCCAAATAATATGCAATTTATTGTCCTCCAACTTATTTTATTATAGAGAACTACAGCCCAGGCTGGTTTGTCTATAAGTTCTCTGAAGAGTTTTTCAGTATAATTTTCTTTTATTCTCTAAGAAAATTCTAAAACTCTTAGTATTTGCTTAAGACTAAGGAGCAGGGATTCTCACGAACAGAGAATGCTACCTTAGTCCTCTTCATGTTTTCAAAAAGTATCAAAAACTCGACCAGAATCACAATTCTTACGCATCCTGGCAAATTTTCAGTTAATTCGGATAACATTTTGGGCTATTTTCAATTTTGAAAAAAAAAATAACAAGGGAAATAAACGCCATAAACCGTCGCACCACCTCTAATCGGATGCTCTTGGTGTGCCTTACAAGTCTTGCGAACATTGCGATTTGTTCCGTTCATGTTTTGACCATGTTAAAGTGATTTTCAAGCCCAAAAACACTAAATCGAACCACCTCGAATTTTTATCCGAATTAGCTGAACATTTGTCAGGAGCCTTATTTTAGCATAAGAATTGTCATTCTGTTCTGATCGGATGATTTTTTTTAGACTTTCTGAAAACATGTAGAGGTCTAATGCTGCCTCACGTTGATTTTCGGCGAAAAATAGTTTTGCGGAAAAAGAAAAAAAAAGTCTGATGAGATTTAACCTTTTCTCTCACTACCAGTGCCGCGAAGAGTTGATTTGCTCGTTTTCTCACTCCTTTCTTCCTTTTCGAGCCATTACCGGAATTACAAAAAGAGTAGCTTCTATGGAACAAACATGCAGTCAATGTGGTGATATGGCTAAAGTGACCGCATCCCACCGCCATTTTTGTTGATGTTCTCGGTTCGAATCTCGTTGCGGTCATAAAATTATTGCTCACCGAAATTTTTTTTGCGAAAAGTGGGAAATTTATCAATTAGGCACGATTTTTGCTTGTATTCTAGGTTCGCTCCAGAGACAAGATGGGTTGGAGTGAGATGGTTTTCACTGCTGCTAATTTCGGAAATGGATTCTCCGAAAATTGCTTGATTTCGTCTCATCGAAACGAAAAGTACACACTAAAAAAATCTGAATATTGAAGATGACTCAATTGAAAATTGTGACGTAATATACGTGACGTAATTTGTATTTTGATTTATTTTTACATCATAACTGACGTCTTCAATCCATTCTTTTTTACTATATCATAGCAAACATAATATTTCTATCATGATCGTAAATTCATAGTATGGAAATGCATAATTATGACGAATGCTTTAATTTTCAGTGTGAAATGACTGAAAGTTGCGCGCTATGGAACTTAAACGCAAGCGCTGCATGAACGAATAAAACGTCATAAGTAAAACGTCGTCGGTGATGTCGGCTGAGTTTTGTCTAGTGCGCGAAGGTGAAAAACAAAATGATTTGCAAATTTTGTGGATTATCTGCCGAAAATATTCATTTTTTTATAAAGCATATGCGATTACATAGGAGGGAGTTAAAGTTTGAGTGTCCCAATAAAAAATGTGGAGTGGTTTTCAAATCCTTCGGCGCTTTTGTGCAACATATGCGTCAGCGCCATATTGGAAAACAAAACCCCGTGGAAGTGCAATGTTCCGCTATATCCTGTGATTTTTCTGCCACCGATTTCAAGTTAATGACCAAGCACACAATGGAGCATATCAACCAGGGACATCCCGTTTTCTGTCCATTAAAATGCCGTACCGGAAAACCGTTCGCTACAGTTAATGCTTTGCGGATACATAATATGTATTACCATCGGATCGGCAATCTGAAAAAAGTGACCAAAAATGAATCTCCGCAGTCAGATGATGCGACAGAAGTAGAGTTTTCAGAAATTTCTTCTGGCGCTGAAGAATTAGTTCCAGATAGTGCTCCTAGTGAAGAGAAAGCATGCGAAGATGTGTTCCAAATGAAACAAAGCTTTGAGATGGTTTTTGGATCCCTGGTCCTTAAATTGCTGTCGAAGAACCATGTCACTGATGTGGTTATACAAGAAGTCGTGGACACTGTGAATGAGGCAGTTCAAATTTTAAATAAGTTTTACTCTTCAAGTGTGAAAATTTCACAACTAAAGCAGGACTTTCTGTTGAAACTAAGCAAGAACTCGTGCAGTGGATGTGTAGGATAACCTTTTGATGACCTTTTCGGGCCACAGGGCAAGTTCCGTTCCAGTCATACCAGGAAAAAGTTTTTCAAAGGAAATTTTTCTTACGTTTCGCCTGTCCAAGTACCTCTGCAAAGAGATCGGGATCATAAGAATTGTTTTTATTATTATGTCCCTGTACTTGAAACGCTTACATCGATGTTGAATGACGAAAATGTATATGATGCTGTATTTCGTGACAAGCCTTCGGTACCAAACCACATGACAGATTACACAGATGGACTAAAATACAAAAACAGTCGTTTTTTTTTGGTAGAAAAACATTAAATGTATGTTTTACCAAGATGCGGCGGAGGTTGTAGTTAATGCGGTAGGGAATGCAACTGGCCGGCATAAACTAGAATGCTGGTATATGGTCATAGGCAACCTTGAACCTCATTTACGTAACCTTACCGACAACGTTCAATTAGTCCTACTGTGCAAAACGAAGGATTTTGCATATTTCGGCACAAATGTAATTTTGCGAAGACTTGTAGAGGATTTAAAAACGCTAGAAGAGTGTGGAATTATTGTGAATGGAGGGGGTTTTGAGGAGAGGATATACGGTTCAATTTTCATTACAATGAATGACAACTTGGGAGCTCATCACCTAGCGGGACTCACCGAGAACTTTTCGAGAAGTGCATATTTTTGCCGATTTTGTTATGTTGTACATGAAACATTTAAAGAAAACTGTTTCATGTTGGCCGACCCAAGAACGCCTCAATCGAGTGACCAAGATGTTGATGTGATTAAAAATAAACCTTCGGAAATACCTCACCGTGGGGTGAAATCGTCTTGTATTTTAAATGAGCTTGCTTATTTCCATATGTTTCATTATGGTTCAGCTCCCTGCATCGCTCATGACTTGTTTGAGGGCTGGGTTAATAACGATTTGTTCCTGATACTAAAAAGACTCGTACGGATGAAAGTGGTATCCCTAAACTATTTGCAGGCCCGAATAAACAGTATATTCTACCAATTAAAAATTAAAACCAAAATAGCTCTCGATTTTACCAGAAAAAGTAAAACCATTAAAGCCAAGGCTTGTGATATTTGGCATCTTATTCAAATAGTTCCAGTAATTTTTATTACAACTTCTGTAGATTACAATAGCCCAGAATTGTGTATGTTACTGTTAATAAAACAGATAACAGACATCATAACCTCTCCCGTAGTTTCCGTTGAGCACGTGCAGCTACTCTCCGTACTTATAAGAGAGTATTTGGAACTGAGGACACTCGAGTTTGATGTTCCTTTGAAACCGAAACATCACTTTACAAACCATTACCCCAATTTGATTCTTTGGCTAGGTCCGCTAATGAGCTATTGTACTTTATTCTGCGAACGGAAGCACTGCTTTTTTAAAAGAGCTCTCCGTAGTACGCTTAATTTTAAAAATGTGGTCAAGTTCTGTAGTGAACATCACCAATATTACCAAGGTCTACTAAATACCAAAAACTATAGATTTGATAAAAGCTTCATAGTAGAAAAATATTTAGATTCGGCTGAGTATTTATCAACCGCGTTAAGATCCAAACTAATGGAAGCAGGATTGATAAGCGATCGGAATATATACGCCGAAGAAGCTATTTATTGTGGTCATAATTATAAAAAGGGGCAATTTGTCTTCATTGGCCACGATGAGTTTGGTGAAAACTTTTTCGTAATAAGAATCCAGCTTTTGATTTTCGACCCTGAGTCCAAAAATATTTTCATTTATGGCGACAAGCAGATTATTTTTGATATTCATGAGAAAGGCTTGCTAATAGTTCAAAACGAAACGTTGAATCCGGAAGTGACAAATATCACGGAGC
Source organism: Armigeres subalbatus (assembly GCF_024139115.2). NCBI lineage: Eukaryota > Metazoa > Arthropoda > Insecta > Diptera > Culicidae > Armigeres > Armigeres subalbatus. Next base: position 80,166,267 of record NC_085140.1, read on the forward strand.
TCATTGATCGTACACCATTGGAATCATATATCGAAAACAACGAAGAGTACCTTTTCATCAAGCACGCAATTCCACTGTTAAACTAAACCATCAGAAATCATGGAATCAATGGTGTTATTCAGAATATGCGACTCAACCCGGATGCGACGATTTTTTGTACCTTCCTTCGGATCCATGTCAAGTCTTCTTCAGCAAGGTTTGTTTAAAAGCCATTATCAAACTAACATTTACTAAATACTGTGATATAATTATAGGATCAAACATGCTTGGAAAAAACGTGACTCAAATACTGACCGAAAATGATGGATGCTGCATAACGACAGATTTGGTTCTGAATTTCCTCAAGGATAAACCCTAGCCAAGGTCACGGGGGTTGACGGTACTGAAGATAATATTCATCTGTGTATCATATCACATTTGGAGCACTTCAGTGCGCCTCTAACGATTCACAGTGGATCGGCTGCTTTGCAGACTGAGCCCCTGATCGTATGTCCCGGCATACTTATCAGGTATAGCTCTTTACATGGAGGATCCGCTAGGGCTCATTAGCAATTTCTCGTCAACTGGAAGTAGCGAAACCAACGCGTGGCCATAGGTAGGATAGGATAGGATGTAATATAGATTGAAATTGAGAAGTCTACTTTGTATTTTAGAGACATTCAATTTTCAGAATGTTTTCAATTGGGAGTGGAGAACTATTTAGACTTATCAGGATTTACATCAGGTTGAAAAATTCAAAATAGTAATGTCATAGCAAACCAGAAATCATCAAAAAAAAAACGTAGGATTAAAAAATAGATTGATCACAAAATGAAATAATAATATTGAACATTTTAGATTCAGTAATTAAACAGAATTTTATTTTTGTTTCAGAAATGGTTTAGAGCAGCCAAGGTAGAAGTTTACTGTACTATTGGATAGAAAAATATTAAATTGAAAATCTGAGATAGAAGAGAGCCAGAAGAAAAAAGTGGAGGTTGAGATTATAAAAGAGAAAAAGAGATTGATAAAAGGAGAAATCAGATATTGATGGATAGACGAAGGACAAAAAGTTTGTAAGGCAATACTCAACAATTCTTTTGTAGTTTTATACATACTGTATCTAACAATGACTAAAACACTAATAAAGACAAAGTTATAAAAGACCTTTATGTTGAAACATAACAGACAGACAACCGACAACAACACAATGACAATAACAGATCTAAAATATAGAAGACAAGTAGTGTTTTACATTAATTATACAACTTACAATAATAGAAATGACTATCCAACGAGTAGTACATATTTTCAATGATGTTATTCTTATAAATCAATGCTTCATAATCGTAAAATTCATTCATTTAGCTAGGAAATAGACGCAATGAAGCATTACCATACCATTGATAACTGAATCTTGGACCAGACTTTAAAGACTTGAATTTTGAAGAGCGGAATAGAACATGACCATTTGACTACTGAAATTTATGATATCAGACAGTACTGTAAAGGATATGACGCCATAATCTTGATCAACCGCCAAAATAATGGAAGCTCTCAGATTAATATGTCGATTTATTGCAATAGTACTTAAATTAATTTATTGTATATTTACGATACCATTTAAATTATTCCATGTTGAAACAAAGTCCACTAGTATGATCCCATCACATTACATCAAAGTGTTATGGCTCGGCTGCGGTGGTGGGCGCGGAGACGCGTTTTGACAAAGAATACAGAATTACTGTCAAGATGCGTTAATGCGTTAATCGCTGTAGAACGGCCTTTACTTGGAGATGGCATCAGTACCACCCGTTGTCAACATAGACTACTATTCGGTATTGAATGTCGGCTCCAAGAAAACATTAAATCAACTTTACATGTTAATTATTCGGAAAACATTCATGCGCGTGATGAGCTTTCATTATTATTATTATTTGTTTTTAAACTGACAGACTGCGGGAAGGGAAATGTATCGGTATGATCACAATACGAACCCAGACCGCAGTGACCTAGTGAGCAACATAGCTTGAGTCGTCTGCTAGTATTGTGTATCACATGGAGAGCCCAGTCGAGATACCAGTCTATTAAGACTACAACTGGTCAACTCTCGAAAAAAAAAAAAAAAAGAGTTTCCTCAAGGATAAACTATTAATGCTCTTAGGATCGGATGAAATGTGGACTCCCGGGGATACCCATTTCCCCACGAACGATGTGTGCAGCGTGCAATCTGATAGTAAGTAATTTTTTTATCTATTCGTATTTATATTATTATTTACTAGTGAATCAAATTAGCATAGAAGTTGTGAAATTAGAATATATTTTTGTGATCCCATCCTAATGATCAAAAACTATTTTACACATTTAGCTAGGGCAGCGGTTCTCAACCTTTTTCTTGAGAGGTACCCTTCGAACTTTTGCGTTAATTGAGGTACCCCCTATGATTTTTTAGCTGTAAATGAAAATAATCGTAGCTCTTAAAGTATATCAAAAATTGACCTGGAAGCATCTTGAAAGAAGAACTCCGACCCTCTCCAAGGGAGTGCTTCGAGCCTCTTGAAAGAGACATTCCGACCCTTTTGAAAAGAGCTTTCCGAGCCTTTTATAAGAAGGAGAAAAGAAAAAAAGAAAGTTTAAAGAAGAAAGCTTAAAAGAAGATTTCCGGGCTTCTAGAAAGAGGCTTCCAACCCTCTTGAGAGTAGGCTTCCGCGCCTTTTGAAATGAAGCTGTCGAGTCTGTTTAAAAATCCCTTCCGAGCCCCTTGAACAGATCCGAGGTTTTTAAAAGAAGCAAAAATGAAAGGAAATTTCTAGAAAAACAGCTTGGCTTCCTTTTGAAAGAAAGTTTTTGAACATCTTATAATTATGTTTCCGGGTCACTTAAAAGGTGGCTTCCGAGCTGCTTGGAAGGAGGCCTCCGAGAAGCGCAGAAGGACGCTTCCAATTCTCTTGCAACGAAGCAACTGAGCTTTTCGAAAAAATGTCTTCATGTCTTTCAAATGGAGGCTTTCGAATCTGTAGACTCTAGATTTTAGTTAAGAATCATATTCTTAACATATTATTCAACATTCTGTTTTGATCCGGTAGATTGCATAGAAGATTTTTTAAATTTGTTCATTCGAGGTTTTGCCCTTTTGATTTCCTTTATCTTCATCCATTGTACTGGTTGTGGAGGACAGGATTCAATAGGCCATGATTTACTGATCGCCATGCATAGGATAAAGGATGTATTTTGGACCACCAGTTCGACGGCTCATATTTTGGACCACTGAGTACAAATTCCTATTGGTGGTCCAAAATAAGAGCCCCCGTACCGGTTGTCCAAAATACATCATTTACCCTTTTATATACAAGACAAAGTTTATAAATAAAAAATTCAAATATTTATCATTAAGTTTGGATTAAAATTGTAATTTAACCGCCATTAAGCATTTCGTCCGAGGTACCCCCTGGGCCCGGCGAAAGTACCCCCAGGGGTACATGTACCCCAGGTTGAGAACCGCTGAGCTAGGGTAACCGTACCCTTAGTGGAGGTAGCACCAATAGTGGAGGTGGTGGGGTTTTAATGAGATTTATCATATTTATATAGTTTACGATGGTTTCAGCTGATGCGTCGTGCTTTAAATATCCTGTTAAATGCAACTTATCTTAAGATTTCGCTTGAAAAACTATTGAAAACAATGATTTTCCTTAACAAAATTGACTCCCTTGCACCTATAGTGGTGCAACTGTACCAATAGTGGCCTATTTTTACCGCCACTAAAGGAACAGTGTACCCATAGTGGTGCAAGCAATATTTGATAATTGTTGATGTTAAATGACATCTATCTCATTTTTGTTAGCAAATTTATTAGTTTATCTATTGACTAAGATATTAAAGCAGTGCATTTCCCATAATTATCAATTTTTAAAAAATATTTTCTTTTGTGGATCTACTAATACCTCCACTATTGGTACCGTTACCCTACTAGCCCTGCATTTCGGTGTGGTTGGCTATTTTGAGGTATACCACCGTGGATTCCATTTTTCAACCAATTTAGCATTTTTTTAAATATTTAATGGAGATGCACAGAGTCGGTGGAACATACCAAAAATTTATGAATTTGTTTGACATCGACAACTTTTTTTTATTGCAGTAAATTGTGAATGTCTAATTTCAATGCACGTGTAGAAATCAAAAATGTGTCTGAAAGTAATTTTACACGTAAGAAATGGAACAGTAATTTTACTGTAAACAAATTTTGACGTCATGTAAAAATACGACTTCAGGTAATTCGACCAAATGTAAAACTGAAATTGATCGTAATATTATGTCATTTGTTTCGCTTGCATATGTCGGTCCTAAATGACGTAAAAATGCAAGATTTTTTCGAAGTGTGTACGAACCCTGCTAAAGAGGTTTACCGATAGTATGAACATATAATAGTTTTTGAACGTTAACATATCAGCCGTTTCTCAATGGATTTTAAATTTTTGTTTGGACCATTCGATTAAGAAAGAGTCAACGCTTCTTTGTATTGTCCTAAAAATACTGATTTTCATCTATCGATAATTGGTAAAAAGTTTAGAAATGGGAAAACCAATTAATCCCGTACATACATCGCAAGCACATACATCGAAATCAAGCAACTTGCTGGTTTGGAGCTTATCCTCAGTTCGTACAAGATTTCACGTACAGCGGACGCAGCTGAGTGGACACAGCAACATGGAGGGGCTGGTAGCAGTCTCAACGGAAAACCATCGCATCGGCGGTGCTTGTTGTAGATCATTTATTATCAACGGTGACAGCGAAAATTCTTCTCAAATAAACACACCCTTTTAGTCCGGAACGACGAGTAAAATTCGAGTAAAATTAAACATGCGGCAAGGACGAGCACCGCGCCGTTGATTCTCTCGTTTTTTTAACGATCGCTTTCGGAATGTAGTTCCTCGTCAATTTCAACTTTTTTTTTTTTTTTTTTTATTAGGGGGGTTTGCAGCCCTAGGCTCGGCTGACTCACCTCTTATTTTTGTAAGTTTGTTTATTTTTTCTTATTTTTAAAATTATTACTTGAACTATTGGGCTTATTATTGCCCGAAGAAATTATTTCTTTTTTTTTTGAATTAGGTAGACGATAGCTTAAACTAGGCATATCACTTTGGAATCCCTGGCTCGAGCACATTTTTTTCTCCTTCTCACGTCTAGTTGACACTCGTCGCTTGTTACTGTCTTCATGGGCATCGTATTGTACAGAAGCTGATGAACTAGTGTTCTCCCGTAGTCGTCGCCGTCGTCGTCGTAGTTACTTTGCTCCTGATTCTGGTTTGGCGATTCAATTTCAACTGGCTCCGCAGTCGTAGGTACGGTTATGGTTTCAGCCTGTAACTGCGCTGATGCTGATGGAGCTGGTTCTTGTTGTTGATGTAGTGGAGGGAAATCATTCATACCAGACAAGTAGCATGCGCCACTCGATAATTTCGGAGTTATTGTTTTCTGAGTTTGGTTGATTGTTTCCTGTGCCACCTCTAGGCATTTCTGCTTAGGGTGGGCAGCTTTTTGACAATATTGGCACGTGCGTTGTTGCCCCGGGTAAGAAATCGTCGTAGAATATCCATTAATAGAAACGTACGAGGGAATCGGGTGCTTTATCTTCATATGAAGAATACGAACACCATTGTAGACGCCAGGAAAATAATTCTTCCAGCGTTCACGGGTCACCGACAAGACCTCGCCGTACTTGTTAAGGAACTCGGTTACCGTGGTATGCTTCATCGCCGGCGGAAGATCGTGAACCCGCACTGGAACACAATCACTTTCGACATAAACAGGATCTTCATAAAATATCATATGCCTGTTGTTATGCAGCCGCTGGTAGCGTGCAGCAGTTTCGCCATCTTTCACTCCAACAAAAACACAATTCCTTATATTATGGAACTGGATGTTTTCCACTTCTGATAAATCCAGTTGAATATCCTCCTTCAAAAATTGTTGGACCTTTCCTGCATCGGGCCGCTTAGGAAGGATGCCAAAGTCGATCACTAAAGTATTCTTTCGTAGAACGCTCATCTCAAACAGTAAACAAACCGAGTAAAAACACTAGCGATAGAAGCAATGCGTCTGGCGTCTGAGAGTACCTGCTGTCAACTGGTTCTCGAAAGTCATTAATCGGAGACTTCGCTTGATTTTCCGACCAGATATAATTTTCTTAGGTGGGAGCTTCGTCACTCTGTGGATAGCAGCATTAAGAGCTTGAATGGCCATACCCAGCTCTTTAATATAGTTTGTTTTATTCATTGTAGCGCTAGCAATGGATACACCCCCGAACTTCGCATAATGCACGTTAAATTCAGGACGCGCTGCATTGGGGTGGATCTCTTTGGTTTACCATTCACAGCACATGTTGGACAAGATTCTGCCCGCCCATTTTTGAACATCGTTAGGCATTCCGGGCCACGGAACGCGCTGTCTCAAAATGCTATTCTGTTTAGCGGCTGAAGGGTGGCCTTGATGCGACAACTTTAGACACCGTTCTTTCATCTCGTCTGGGATGACAAAGGGTGTCCCAAAAAACACATTGTTCGGAGAGTCATGGTGCTCAAGCCTTAAATGAAAGATTTTAACATCTGGAGCATTTCTGTAGAACAACACAAAATTCTTAAAAATAGTTTAGATAGAGGTTCCTACAGAGCGATTTTGTAAAAGGCGGGTTTTTGCATTTATTGTCATATATTGGCTATTTTTGCCACATTTTTTCACTTTTTCAATCGTTAAATATTTTTTTGAATTTGTTGTGGACCATAATGGGTGACATACATGGTAATACGGTTGGTATTATGCAATAATATAACCTCTAAACCATTCTAATATCACAAAAATGCATTTTTTTTCGATAACTGCCGCAGTAATTCACCACGTGTCTGTAAAAAATGTTTTATCGTGTTTTGTCAACCGATATTCGAAAAGTCATTTTAATAGGGTAAGTTTTCGTGAAAACAGATCGGAAAAATATTATAACAGGGCTGAGATATTAAAGTTTTGGTAAACCTTAAAATCCATGATTTTTTGCTAAAGTGACTACAGGGTGACGTTTTGTGTAACATGACTGCATTGAATTTATTTACAATGATTTTTTAAGTTACATAATTCATGAGGATAATATTTAATTATTCAAAACAGATTATGGCAGTCTAACAAGCAAGCTAAGCTAGGTTACCATGGTTTTTTGGAGTGTTGAATTATGCTGTCATCCATTCCAAGTAGTCTTCAGTGGTCTTGACGCAACACTGACATGCGTCATTTTGCGAACTTCTCATGTACATGTGATAAGCAAATCCTATTTTCGCTAGATTGAATTACAGTTTTCAATTCCGTCCAAAACAAATGTACGCTTCTAATTATATTTACATTTGGCTTACATGTTGGTAGTTTATTTAATAATGTATGTTATGGAATATGTCAACTTTGTTCTAATTTAATCGGCTCTCGTATTTTTCTTGAAATAACCAGCTGGGTTCATAGTTTTGTTAAAGACACGACTTGCTTTTACTAATCGAACGAGGTACAATATCCGGAAAGTGTGAATATATCAGAGTTTTATTTTAAAACCAACCAGTTTCTTTGCAGTTTTTGTTTAAAAAATATCAACTAATACCTAATAAGCGAGTAATGGGCAAATCTACTACCGATTTTTAAAAATATTTTCTAGTAACAAAGAATCAACCTTTGGAAAAAGAGTATGTCATGCCTTAAATAAACAAAAAATATTTCAATAATACACCACACACCAGTAACTATGGAAACCATTGTTGTTCCTAATTATGCTAAGATCGCTTTGACTGATTGAATAGGTATATGTAGGAATATTTTCATGATATATTATCACAAGAATGGTATAATTTAAACTGACTGCTTTGCAAACCCAAGTGTTACAAGTAGAATATAATCAATGATTTACCCTTGGGTTGATCGGTCGGATTTATGTGATGTCAAAAACGTCAAAATTGTTCGAATAGCCATTAGATATTTGTAGATTAACCAAGTTTGTGGTTGGTTTACAAAACCTTCAATATCTCAGCCCCGTAAGATTATTTTTTTACTCTGTTTCCTTTAAAACTTCCATTACGACCACAACTGTGTGGTCGGCTTCAGTGTCTCCGAGACACTGTCTCGTACTTGACTCGTACTAGTCAAGTACGAGACACTGAAGACGACCACACAGTTGTGGTCGAAATACGTATCTGCAAAGATATCGAAAATAACTGGTGGAATTAAATAGAGAGTACTTAATTCGTCTTAGACGGTTGAGTACATTCCACTAGAAGAGCTTAATATATTTTTCTGAACTTTTTACTTTTCAACAAGGATGTTGTTAACGATCATTTAGTAATTTGCGTTTGATCATTTAGTAGTTTGTCAATAACTAGATAATTAGATAAGTTTCAGAGTGAAAATGGTTAAAATGTGGTAAATGATGCTCCAAATCGAGTGTTTTAAACTAGCATAACCTTTGAGAATCATGTATATATCATTTACAGTCCAGCATAAATTCATTTTACATAAATAATTAAAAAAAACGTTTGCATATGTTTGATGAATATAAATTTCAAGCAACAGCAACACGGCCAAATTAACAATAAGCTACCCTTCTGAGAATGTGCCACCGCCGATCGATGTAATCATTTGTCATTTTCACCCAATCAGCAACCGGTACGGTACTGACAGAAAATCGGTATGATTTTTTTTGGCATATCCTATTCTAGGGCAGAACTGGTGTTTTTGGCCGGAAAGGTCAAACAAATATAATATTTAATAAAAGTTTGGCTAATAAAAGTTTCCAGTAAATGAACTTCGGCTAGATGACTTAATCAAACGAAGGGTAGGGACGATTAGGTGGAGGCCACATGGCCGAAAAGTGTTTGGACGAATTTATCATTCGAATGCAATCGATCTGGCCGAAATTGTCGATTTGCCGAAATGGTCATACAAATTTAAAAAAATGAACATACGGTCGAAAATATCGCATGGCCGAATTAATCATTTGGTCGCAAAAAATGACCGAATATACTGTTTGCCGAAATGGTCCTTTGGCCGAAATGGTCGCTGGCTCGCTTCTGATCTGACAGAAAGGTAATTTGACCAAAAAATCAATTGGCCAAACGGGTCGACATTTTTGACCATAACACCCGTTCAGCAAATGACATTTTCGGACGTATGACACATTCGGACAAATGGCCATTACTGTTAAACGACCGTTTCAGTCGAACGGCAGATCACTGATTCGGTTAAATGACCTGTTAGGGCAAACGCTTTTGCCAAATAAAATTTTCAACCAAACCGTTTTTAATTAACCCTCTTCAAATTTTTGTTTTCGCTCACTATTTTGCTTTCTAAAATCGATCTAAACACGATTTGGGCATTAAACATTTTTAATTCACGATTTTATCAATTTCACACTTTTTTTCATCCAATCTAATAGTTTCATGAATCTATTGACCTTTTTTGATTTTTCACCATATTTAGAGTTTGAAAATTCCTATCCAGTGCTGACTTATTGAAATTTTTAAATTTTCAGAGTTCATTTTTTTTTATTTTACGTGTAACGAGCGTAACATTCACCACAATAACTATCTATTGAATTAGGTTAGTTGTAGAAAAATACAAAACTACCAATATTTCACTCTTCAAATGTATACGAGCGAAAACACGAAAGAACAAAATATAAGTCAATTTTCAATGTTTTTTCTATAAATGTGTAGATTTGAAAATTGACTTAAAATCACATTTAAACATGCATTAAAGTTTGTATCATTGATCAACATCACAATTTTTTGAAAACTGATCAATTAAAAATTACAAAAAATCAAAACACCCCGTCTAAAGGTGGTCTTGGGCACTAGATGGTTAATAACCGTTTTGCCCGAAAGTTCATTTTGGCTCGACAACTTTCGGCCTGACTTGGAAGTGTAAAAGAATTTCTTGTGGAGAATGAAAACTTAAAAAAAAAAACAGACCAATCCACCTAGCGGTGATGGTGCCTTTCTCATGCCCATTGTCTAATCCGGTTTATTTTTAATAGAAAATAATTCTGCGTCGAATGCAATCTGTTGCGAAGAAATCAGTTGAGGGTAAGTGCATGTAAAGTCAGCTGGACTTTTTACGCGCTTTTTTATGAGAAAAAGTATTTTGGCCGTAACTTCCAAGTCCATAGTCCGATCCGGCAAATTTTCAATAGGAAACAATGGGGTAGGATACTGGGATGAGTGCAATCTGTTGCGAAAAAGTCGGTTGAGGGTAAGTGCAAGAAAAGTGAGCTGAATTAAAAATCATGCGTGCAAATTTCAAGGAATTTCGAACCATGTTTCGTTCACCAGATTTTTTTTGTTGAAATCCACATTTTGAATTCTGTAGAAATTTCCGTGAAAATTAGAAAAAAAAAATCTTGTGAAAATTCCTTAGAGTTGCCCATGATTATTTCGAAGATTTTTCGTGCAAATTCAGAAAAATAATCAACAGTCCCGAAAAACTTTCTGCGCATTTTGTGAACAACTTCATAAAGAAATTAAAAACAATTCCCCATAAAAAATCTGAACAATGTCTTATGAAAATTTCAAAGAATTTTCCACAAAAATGCCAAACAATTTTCCGGAAACTCCAAGCTTCCATGAAAACTCTCGTGAAAACTGTTGCGAAAATAATCTTTAAACTAATATTTTGAAAAAAAAAAACTATAATTTCTCTTTTGTGGAAGTTCAAAAGATTATCCCGGTAATGTTTTGAAAATGTCTCGAAAAAATCCGATTCATGCCGCCGCACAGTGGCTAAAATCGTGTTTTGAGCGCGTTTAATTAATAGTACCTTTATTATGTGATTTAGCGTAATGGTGTTTTCGAGACATTTAATCAGTAAGTCGACGCGCTTCTTTTGAGATATTCAGCCTTATGATCAATCCCCCTAAAAGTGAGATGAATTTTTTTTCCGTGGGTGATTGATTTCTACCTTGCAAAGTAGGAAATGTTTTTTTTTATGAAACATTACTTACATTCGCTTACAACTCTACAGTCCAGGTATTAATTTGAAGTTCATTACTTGTACTTTGTTATGGGTATGAGATTGACTGCCACTGCCTGTGTCAAGAAGCAGTTAAATCAAATATGACTAAAAAAAATGTTATAACTTTTTTATTTTTTAAGTTTTTAAATCACAATAGCCGACCAACGGCGTATTTGAAAGATCATATTAAAATACGCCGTTGGTCGGCTATTGTTACTATAAAACAAAAAAAAAACATTCTAGAACATGCAAAAAATGTAGAAATGAAAATGAAAAAGATATGATAAAAACTTCATTTTTAAGGGGTTGTCAGCCTAAAACGTAAAAAATCTCCAAAAGTAACGGAATTACAAACTTGGTATCTTCGACAAAGTATTTCAGGAAACTTTTGCTACAACTCTCGCGAAGACATATACCTTCCATGTGTAAAGTGGAAAAAAAAATTTCATCTCACTTTTAGGGGAATTGATCATAAGGCTGAATACCTCCAAAGAAGCGCGTCAACTTACTAATAAAATGTATCGAAGACATCTTGCATAATAAAGGTACTATTAATTAAGCGCGCTCAAAACACGATTTTAGCCACTGTGCGCCGACGCCGACTACTTAAATGGCTTTCGGCGTGACGCCGAAATGGCAGTCTCCGATCTCTGTTGCTTCATGTTAGAGAAAGCCTCGTGCTCCGCCGATGTGTCGGTCATCGACTGGAAGTAATTTCCGATGTTTGAAACAAATCGGCGGTAGCAATTTGCGTCCTTCAGGCTAGGCCTTAGCTTGGCGGCTCTAACTATGCCTTGGAGTTCGTATCCCATTGAAAGGAACAATAGTTGTGTTCTTCGGACAGCGTTGCCTCCCACATTTGATTCGCAGCAACACCACCTGGGAATGGCTTGATATTGTCCCAGCGAATGCTTGACATAACTGTTTGGGACTGACCGTAGGGTGAGACGTAAGTGCACCAACCATCCTCGGAATCATGTGGAGTGCGCCGCGTTGTATGCATTACATCCAAGGTTTTCGTGATACCTGAAACTACATTCTCCATCCTTTATAGTCGATCTTCGCTAGTCAGAAGACGCTTGCTAACGCTGTCATCTTGGTATCTACGTTCCTCTGGCCAGTGGAGATATATCAGCTTCCGCACTGATATTCTTCCCTCCCCTTCATATGGGAGTTTGGCAGAAGGAAGATCGTGAGATCTATACCAAGATGAATACACGACCAGGTGTTCCAATCTGCCAAATTCACGATTCAGCCATATGGGATTTTAGTATGGGAGAGCCAGCCAGTTTGTTTATGTTTTGCACCGAAAATGAATTTTCACCCACGCCTTATTCTCGTCCATAAATAAGGCAGATTGAAACACCTATACCATCACAAATATTACCCTCGACTCCCTCTCAAATCGACTTCTCTAAAAACGTTCTTCAGGTCTGCCGTATCCTAACGGAACTATCAAATCTATACTTTTGCCTCTAATTCTATCATGAACATGTACGTCTAAGTTTGGAAGATGATATGAGCATTTCCATATCATAATAAATTAAATGTTCAAAATTGCGGACATCCGGTCATGCCAGAGGACCACTTTTGGAATTACGGACGATTGTACGACAATTCCCCGAATGTACCAATTCCCCGAATGTAACATTTCCCCGAATTCTTTTTGAGTGCGGCACAAGGCGATGGGTATGATTGCCGATCCGGAGGTTGCGAGTTCGATTCTCGGTTCGGCCTAAGATGCTTCAAGGTAGGAAGATACGGGAAAGCTTTCAATAACTGTGTAATTAATAATAGAACACTAAGTTAAAAAACAGGCCAAGTTTCAGATAGAATTTAGAGCCAATTAAGATGAAGACAATGCACTGAAAGAAGGCAATGCTTTATATGAATGAACGCATTTGGTCTGTATAAGACGTAGTGAGGAGATAATGCATTCTATAAATTAATGAGTTTGCTCGGTATGATGAACGCATCTGCCCGGTTTAGAGCCAAGGGAATGTCTTCTTAAATAAACGCGTCTGTCCAGTATAAGACAACGGTAGGAGATAATGCTTTCTTTAGATGATAACATCGCCCGGTATTAGAGGAAAGGAAGTGATAATGTCTTCCTCAAATGAACACAATGAAACAAATGAAATGAACAAATGAAAGAAGAAGAAATAATTCGTTTATCAAGCAAGTAGCTCGCTTACCAGGTATACAAAATGAATGATATGGAGCAATTATATGTTTCAAACCTGCTGCTATACTACACCACACTTATCTTAGAAAATGCCCATTTGTTTAATATAACATTCTGAAAAACGGGATTCTTCCAAAGGTCATTCTGAAAAAGGTATAATCCATTAAAAGTCATACCGCGAAAGTTACAGTACGCCTAAAACTATATTGAGAAAATTAATTCGGCAAAATGTTTTTCGGTGATATATAATACATTCAATACATATGCGTAATAAGGGATCTTATATTTTTTTCCTTATTCTGGCCGAATTCGCCTGCATCCAAATAGGAGATCAGATTAGCCCTTATTCTCATGCTCAATTTATTCATCTTTGCATTATTTCGAGCTAACGCCTATTTTTGAAGGACCACATCCACCATTTCCTTACAACGTAAAAATGCCTTTTTTAAAGAACATCCCCCATTATCCTATTCAGGGCAGATATATGTTATAAAATGACGAATAACATTCATTATCTGGTGTAACACCCACTGAAGAAGGGACACATTTACCATTGCATTATTCCGAGTAGATACATTTTTTTTTCAAAGAAGGAATCACATTCATCTACCATTACCTTATATCTTTGAAGAAGGTTTATACGGGACAGAAGTTTAATTCCGAAGATAGGAAAAATATTTACCAAAAGGCTTTCAATCGGAATTGCAGTTTGATACTATTTTAGGAAAAAAAAACTACCATAGAAAACACTGAACTCTGACATCTTTATAACTCAACAACACATCTTGGAGGATCAAGAACATCAAATACTACCAAAGGCTATTCAGCTGATAATCTCCAATAAAACACTCTTGAACGTATCTTTGAACGCTGCTTTTTTTCGGACGCATACAATGGATTGCGAAGATGTGTTTGCGATTGTACGACAATTCCCCGAAAACCAATTCCGCGAATGCAATTTCCTCGAATGCAATTTCCCCGAATAACAATTCCCCGAATGTAACAATTCCCCGAATGAAACAATTTCCCGAATGTAACATTTTCCCGAATGCTTCTCTCTTCTTTTTGAGTGCGGCACAAAGCGATTGGAGGATTTCTGATCCGGAGGCTGCGAGTTCGATTCTCTTTTCGGCTTGGGATGTTTTCGGGTGAGATGCATTTTCGGCTCTTTGAGCACAGTGTGTCCATTGCACTTGCCACACAAGACATTCATATAAATGGCAAGCACGGGAAAGCTTTCAATAACTGTGGAAATGCTAGTAGAACATTAAGTTGAAAAATAGCCCAAGGTGAAGTGAAGAGATATTGCTTTTTTTAAATGTATTAGTATCCTTAGTATGATGAATTTATCTGCCCAGTTTTGATGTGAAGAAATCTTTCTTAGTTGCGCCGTGAGCAAGGTTGCGGACATTCGATTAGGTGTACATTTTTAAGGTTGTGTTTAAGGAGGTTGCCGTCAATCTCGTCTGTTTGCCGCCCAGAAGTTGGTTGCGCTGGTTATACCGACTTTTAGGGATTTGCTGGGGTTCAGCGTAATGTACACACTAATTGCGAGGGATAAGACTGTATGGGCCACACAAAGGGCTCTATTAACGTTCAAAATCTTACATGATGTCGTGACGGTCCCCAAATTTTGATTCTGATTTGACACCCAGTACCTTCCGGTAAAACGTCGTTCAACGTCAAAAACCTCACCCTTACATAATTTGTGAAATAGATCACGAAATTGAAAATATCTCAGGAGCACATTCTGCAATCCAGATGAACTTCAGGATCAAGGTTCTTGTCCTCTTCCCAGTCTTGAATAGTATGAATAATATTATATAAGCACCTTTGAACCACTAAACCTTCTAATCTTACCTTTGGTGTATTTCAAATAGTCTGTCAATGTTAAATTTTCGCATTTTTATTTTCATTTGTAAGAGAGGGGCACTAAATCATGATTTCGCCAAAGGCGTTGGTGCTACGGTTCTGCTCGAATATGGTAAAATTATAAATTTGCATGCTCATCATGTTAAATCTCCATTCTATTGGCTTTATTGAAAAACAGATAATTTAGTAGCCTTCTTAGAGCATGTCCGGCAATCGAAACAATTGCAGACAGTTGCCTCGATATTCTGACACCCAGAAGTAATAATAAAAGTATTAATGCTATAATAGCCATTTTATCAATTCATATCAAAGTTTGTTATCATATTATGTAACTGAATCACAACTATTCCTTGAATATGATGAAATATGGATAATACGTGCTTAGCGTTTCCAGTGTTATAAATAAGATCACAAACCTAAGAAGAACAAAATTTGCTATTGAACATAACATGCCTCCAATTTTCTAGTAGTTTTATACATTGGTAACTGAAAACTAACACTTTCTTCATAATGTTTTAATGACTAAGAATCATCCCCAATACCAACAATCCTACAACATTTATTCAGATAGTTTAAAAAGAGAACTAACAATAAAAGTGTCCGGCTTTCGAAGCGTCCGGGAATTCGATGCAAAACGGTATCAAAATTTACGCATATTTAAAAATTTAGCGATTTATCGAAAAGTAAATCTGTAAAATTATGGATTTTTATTTATAGTACCAAAATAGTAACTAGAAGCATCAACAGCTTAAAAAATAAAGTGAAGGTCCTAAATTACACCCATTACTCAAACACGCTGAAATTGATACAATAGCTCTGTTCGCTAGGCTTGCTGAAGAACCAGTATTTGTGCTCAATGAAACTAAGTTTGCGATAGAATCATTTAGCTTGCTCAACTATTTTTTCAAAAGAAGCTTCATTCAAAAATAGAACCAAGACAGCTGTGGTGATGAGCGTTTGAATTTTTACCCCCTTTGTAACACCAAGTCAAAAATCTATAAACCAGTTCCTAATAGGATCGCATATCTCCGCGCTTTGATGTCGCACAACCGACCGTGTAAAATAAACCGTTCCCCCGGTTGAAGTTCCTTCATCCGTCGAATTTCATAACTCAAAAGCAAACATTCACCTTTCCCGGTGTAATTCACTCCCCAAGAAACCACTCACGTCCAGAACGTGCCATCAGTCAGTCAGCGCCAACTCACTCGCTCCGGAAGCCACTCGATCCCGCACCTCCATCAAACGGAGAAACTACGACTCGCGACGGATGCCGGTGCCGAGTGATGTTGTGTCACAACCCGGTCGAAATTCTCACCAAGCAAGCACGGCATCAGCAAGACATCAAGCTTGGCACCGTCGACAGATTGGGGGATCCACTTGTGTACGAGCGTCATGTCTAGGGCGGAAATCGACGCCGCTCCAACTTTTCCGATCCTAGAAGTCGAGTGAAACACGAATCTAATTAACAAGCGACATCGAAGGTTGCACGGGGGAAGGGGAGTGTCGGAAATGAGCGCAAGGAAAGCGCTAAAAACGCTGCTACAACTTGACTCGAAAGCTGTCGGCGGAAAGCTATTAGAATGTTGCCCTCCTTTCCCTGCATTCACTGCTGGGTGGGTGGTTGATCGGAGGAACTCGAAGCAACTGACTGGGAAGTTTTATTTTACGACTCGGTGCGTCGGGAGATCTGAGAGCACCGTGAAAAGAGTGCGTTTGCCGTTCCTCAGACAGGAAAATGCTGCGATTGATGTACCTCTTCCTGGGTCCGGTGCTGGTGGCGGTGTTGGTATCGCTTACTTATGAGGGAGAGATGTATTTAATTGAGATAATCTATTTTAGATCACAGGCATTTATTTTCAATCTGCTGGAAAGGAAATAGCTTTCGCACGCAAAGTCTAAGTGATTCGACACGTGTCGCTTCCTGGTGGGAGGCGACCAATTCAATTTTTCCGTGAAAATCTCCTCAAAGAAAAAAATAATCTATCAATCCTGCTATCAGTATCTGGTTACATATTTTATATTTAACTACTTTCGACTCATATTTTAAATAGAATTTTTTTTCGGAACGAAAAAATCATTTTTAGCATATCGATGAACTTTCCAAATAATATATCCTAGGAAAACAATTTTTATTTTTATTTTTTTTCCAATAAATTGGTACATATCAGATACCAAAAACTGTGTCTTTTTAGACACGGAAGTGTGTACACCCGATTCTGTTTTTACACAGATTTTTTTACACGGCCGTGTAAAAAAAAAATTCCATACAACATTTTTGCAAAGTTGCTCCACTTTGGATGATTCTTTTTTTACACGGATTTTCGAATTTTGAACTAAAAACTTTCTTTACACGGAACGCATCCCCCGTGTAAAAAAAAGATCGGGTGTATATTTTCTGGCATTTTTCATACTATCATGTCATTCATCGGGATCCTTCAACAACACCAATATGATTTAAATTTATGGCTGCTCCTCTCGTCCTAAGGGCAGAGTATTTGCTGTTGAAAAGCCGAGATTGCTTTCAGATAAGGGGCACCCTCCTCTATGTTACACGCTGCAGCTATACCCATTGTCGAGCACCAACTGTTCGTAATTGCTTTGTGTTTTACACTTCCACCTTTCTGTTTCCGAATAAGGGCCCTCCTCCTACTCTCCCTTGTCACCAATTTCCATAAACACTTTCATGTTTGGAAAATTTTTGCAAAGTCTCAATTTCTTTCGAATGGTATCCTCCCTACGCTACCCAACCGGACAATCCAATTTTGTGGGGTTTAACTTGAGGTAGGATACGGAAGAGTGGGTGTTCTGTTCATTCCTGCAACAACGAAGCGGGTAAGTGCAGATGACGAGGGAGATGGAGATGGGAAATTTGTTTTTGGCATTCTACGCTCGCTTTGTAGCTGCTTCTGGTTCAGCAGAATTTTCGGTTACGCAATCCTGTTTTTGCTGAATCGAAATCGCATTTAAATTTGGAGCACTTTTAAAGGAGGGTATCTTTACTTATATTAATATGATCGTTCCATTATTGACTGTATTTGCAAACCGATGACAAGACAAGGAATCAAATTACAATCTCATAGACAGCCTTAAATATATAGAAACAAACAACATTCAATGAACTCTAATCATTTACTGAAGTAGCATGAAAAAAAGATACATGAGTCTAAATGCAGACACAGTCGTTCTATAATGTTTTGACCATGATGTTCTTGAGAAAACGTAGAATGAAGAGTGGTTTTTATTATTTGTGCGGTGCTTCCGTATAGAGTGGCATGCCTTTGAAAACGTGAGTAGATTTAAATTTGGATTCCGGGTGGCTCGTCTTTGAAACCAGTATTATGATCAGGAATTGCAAAATAGTAGTCTGTGCAACTAGTTGCAAAAAGATGATTTTTTTCAACACAAGTTGTGCGTTTATCTAACGAGGCTTGCCGAGGTGTGCGACTCACGTCAACTCCGAAGCTTCATCATTGCTGGATATTCCGAAGCATGAAATTCAACAAGACTCCCAGGGACGATCGCAATTCAGCAGATATGCTCAAAGCTGACCGCCTGATATAAGCGCCAATGTTGCATCAACTATTCTGCAATATCTGGGAAACCGCGACTTCCCCGCCGACTGAATGCAAGGTGTCTTATTGAAGGATCCTATAAACGGGAATCTGGTCGTGTGCGACAATTGGCGGGACATCATGTTATAGTGCATTGCTTTTAATGTTCTATGCAAAGCTATCCTGAATCAGACACATGAGAAAATAGAAACAACTCTTCGGCGGTGGCAGGCAGGATCCAGCCCTGGAAGATCATGTGTGGACCACATTGTCATGCTCCGTCATGCTCGTCTTGGAGCAAGTCAATGAATTCCAAGAGTCCCTCTTTCTGGTATTCATGAACTACGAAAAAAAATTGATCGTCTAAACAACGAAAATCCAAAGCGTGTGTGGGCTGCTCTAGCAGCCTATTACTATGGAGCATCTTAACGACTTCGATTTGGCTGATGATGCTCTACTAGCGCAACTGCGCTTTGATAGCCATAGTAAGCTGACCGACGTGGCCGAACCCTCCTATATGGCGAGTCTCACCATCAAAACAAAACCAAATCGTTGGAGTCAACACGAACAAGAAGAAGGTCGAAAACTACCAATATCTTGGCAGCCAGTTAGCGGGACAATGGAACCAATAGCGACAAAGCAGCACGGATCAAGAACCTAGCGAAATATATGGAGATTCAATCAGATTAATCACCACACTAGATTTGAAATATTCAACTTTAACGTGATATATGTGTTGTTATACGCCAGTGAGACTTGGTGTGTATCAACAGAGATCACGAAAAAACAAATCATATCCAGCGTCACTAGCAGAAACAGAAACAGTGACGCAGTGATTAAGAAAAAACAAACCGATAGTCAGCTGAAATTCATAAACTTTGGAAAGGTGGTAATAATGAACCCAAAATGAAAAAAAAAAAAACATTAATATGCACCCCTGGAACCGATACGTCTTCCTTCGGTCATGTCTTCGCAACCCTGCGATCCATCGACCGGTAACCAACGCTATCTAAAAGCACGGCTTCGGGATCCAAAAAATAAGGACACTGTGCAAACGTATCTTTCGTATTTGCACGACCAGCCTGTAACGGCCAGTATTCAAGGAATTACGAAAACCAGCATAACTTTAATGTATGCTGCCGAGAGACTACCAATGGACGTAAAGTTTCGGGACGAAATTTTCCAGGACGCAGACCTAAACTCTCATCGACCGTGTATTTCAAGCAAACGCATTCAACGGTTGCAACACACTAGGGAAACTACAAGTTCCACAGTCATCTAATTTTTTTTCAACTACACTAACGCACCCCTCGGAGGAAATATTGACGAACGAAGTTGGTAATGTGCAATGTCTTCAGAAAAGTACAAAAACTCAGTATTCTAAATAACTCTTACGAAAGAACCACCTTCAAAAGGGCTTTTGCTTCTAAAATATAATGCATTATGAGGAAAAATACGTGTTGTTTCTATAAATTTGATTGTTTTTCGGTTTATTGTGTATTTTGTACAATTTATTTACGCTTTCTGTATCCCGGAAAGTAATATATAGTACTTTCAGAGCCGATTAAACCATAAAACAACTAAGAAAACGCAATCACTATTGATAAATAATCATAAACACATTAAAAAATCGAATTATTTTCACCCTCCATCCACTTTCCACATTGATTTAGTCTAGAATAGAATCTTTGGGTATCAAATAATTTAACGGATGCGGATTTGGTTACAGAAACTTGCCGTAAATCTACCAAAGTGCATAAACATTTCTCGCTTAACTTTTCAAAAGGACCTAAGTAACATTTTTTTCATGAATTAATTTGAATAGCGCAATCAACAGAAAAACATGAGAGCTTTTGATTGCAGTACTCAAATTAATTCATGAAAAAAATGTTACTTAGGTCCTTTTGAAAAATTAAGCGAGATTTTTCGAATTCTGCATGCGTTTGACGGAATGTTACTCAATCACTTAATCAATATATAGTAGGCCGTGAAATTCATATTATATATTAGTTACAGTATGTGAACTTCAGTACCGTGTTCATGTTGCTTTTTAGTTATTTGCAGTTATCTTTCGTGTACAGTTTAGTTTAAATTAAAATTAGAAATGATTTAGTTAAATATAAATTTAGTTTATTATTAGTAAGCTTGAAGCTGAATTCAAATTTAACATACTTTGTGTAATTTTGAAAAAAGGATGAACAATTCTAGTTGTTAGTGGTTAAACAGATTTCAATCGTTTTTTTCCGGTGAGTTACAAAGTGTCATAAATGCAGAAAATGTCCTTGATCATACAAAGACGTGAATTATTCAACGTTGTCCAAAAATCTGTTTCACATTCGAGAAATGTTCTTCTTCTACTTATTCTTCTTCAATGGCTCTACTTTCCAACTGAAACTTGGCCTTAGCTTTGCAACTTAGTATTCTATTAGCATTTCCTCAGTTATTATTTGAAAGCTTTTCTATGCCCGCCATTACATGAGTATGTATCTTGTGTGGCAAGTACAATGGATACACTATGCCAAGGCTGTCGATAAAGTTTCCAACCCGAACTGGGCCGAGAATCGAACTCGCCATCTCCGGACTCGCTCGCAAGGCTACTGGAGACCCCAATGTACAAGAGTACATCTCTTGTGGAGTACAAGAGTACAAAAGATGAAAATTAATAAATATGTATTTGAAAGGTACGTCAGAAATGGCATTTAACGAAATTTTGCTTATAATAGAGTGTATTTAGCTGCATCAAAACTTTGTACCATACTTTTTCAAAAATGGAACAAAGAGGTCTTAAACTCAGTACTTTTTTTTATTTTTTTTATTCCTTTATTCATTTGCTAGGCACTCTGTGTTACTTAACCGCTACTGTGCATAGATCTACTGTGGTATTCTGCTGTACAGAATCCACACAGAATGTATGTTTAGATTTCCATTACCATTATTGTTGACGGTGCCAGTCCATCTCGTCGTGAGTCCATTGTGTCCGTTTGTCTATGTCGTGTATCCATTGATCGTTGCATTGTTCGGTTGCCATTTATCCGGGTAACGGTGGAGGAATGCCTCCGAGAAGAACAATTTGTCAGTCGTCATCAGGTAGTCATGACGGTAAGGCGCGTTCCCCAAACGCCACCGTATGGGCTGCGGATCCGGCGACTGACGAGGGTTTGGTGGAGGGCCTGGAAATCGAACCCATGGCCATTCGCTTGTAAAGCGAACGTGTAGCCAACTACCCTACGGGACCCCCCTACTTTTTTTAATTTTTTTTATCGAGAGAGGACAAATGGATGTATGGAATGAACAAAAAGGTAGTGGTTTTGTGAAATTATTTTTTAGGGGAAATGCTCCCATTTTCATCTCACTCTATTAAATTCGTCTCATCCCGGAAATAATGTACCAAATTCACCAAAAGAGCTACCAATCTTTAGTGCTAGAAACAATCACAGAAATGAGAAACAAATAAAACTGATTTTCAATAATTTATTTTTGATAGCATAAGCATGTGAGCTATGAGATGAAGAACCAGAACAGTAATTCTATTTAATAATCATAATCATGATTTTTAAGACTCAAGACGTAAAGTTTGCGAGGCGAAAACACCACTTCGGAACTCCTTTTTGCAGCGGCTATGAAATTGACAGTTGAAGGCTAAAAGGAATGTTTAGATTTGGATCAAAATAGATGAAGGTTGATGAAACTATTGGTAAACTCAATCAAATGTAAATTTTATTCCACCTGAAAACTTTAGTTCTGAAGAAGGAGTTTCTTTGATCCTATAAACTGATTTGGACAAAGCTCAAAAGAATATTTTACCACATGTTGCAAAGCATCACAAGGCTGACATATTTCTCTCATATGATAATATTTTATAGGCCAAGAAAAATGCTTATCCACCATCAAATTCCATTAAAGTCACTGATAAATGTGCTGAAGTGACTCACACTTCAAATGAGGCTTCAAATTATACACGACCAGATCTGGAAATTTATTTAAACAATTCGATATATTTTTTTGCACAAATGAGGATTTGATAGAAGCAGTAGACACTGGACACTCTATGTACAAGCAAAATTTCAAAGATAAAGCAGTGGTGCAAAAAAAAATTAAAGTTCTAGTACCATTACAGCTGAAGGCTGTTGAACGCAGTGGAAAAATCAATTATACTTGTACTAATTCTGGCCCATTTGCTGTAAACCGCTGAGGATACAAATAGTTAAGGA
Source organism: Armigeres subalbatus (assembly GCF_024139115.2). NCBI lineage: Eukaryota > Metazoa > Arthropoda > Insecta > Diptera > Culicidae > Armigeres > Armigeres subalbatus. Next base: position 80,189,093 of record NC_085140.1, read on the forward strand.
AACCAAAGAATCTTTGAAAACCGAAGAATCGTATCATAATCGCATAAGATTACGAATACTAAATCCTCAAGTGCACTGCTTGAAAGTGGACATAATCTTACTATGAATATGATAGTTGGAAAAACACGAAATACTTTGACAAATACCTAATCGATGGCCACTTGTTGCGCATGTGGTGCTACTCCCGCAAAATATATACGAACATAACTGCACGAAATTCAGTGGATATTAAAAAATATTTTAAGTACGGAATATCTATACTACACACTCCTATCCGTATGCTTGAGTGCTTATATAGCAAAGATATATGTAGGAACATCCAGTTCTTGCAAGATTTAATACAGAATGGTTCAATCAAAATTAATTGCCTATTTTCCGGGTATTGAACAACGCGACTTGCACATTAATTTACATTAATATCCATGGCTTCAGGGCGTCAAGTAGAACGAAATAAGTTTTTTCCTTACTAATTCGAGTCACCCTACTATGTATATGTAATATTGAAATATGCTCAGTGTTGTTAATGCCATTTTTTTATTTGTGATGCATTTTGGTGAAAATTTCGATAATAGCTCAGAAAATAGCATTGATTTTGCAAATTTCCATCCAGAAATCTATACGAATGCAACAGCGACTACTTTGCTTCCTATCCATAATTTCCAAGGGAAATCGGTTCAAACCAACTACAAGTACAGGAAATTTTATTGGCTATAAACAACTTGGACGAATCGAAAGGCCCAAGTTCCGACGAGATTCCTTTGGTTTTCATGAAAAGCTTACCAATGAAACATATTACTCCTCTGTTTTCGCTAATTTATCGTTGGTACCTGGAGAATTTGCAGGCGTATGCAAAAACTATATTTGAAACGGGCAGTAAATCTGACGTCAACAAATAATCAAATGTAGAGGGATCAATTCAATTCCTATTCAAGTCACTTCATATATTTCTCAAAGTTCTCATCTGGAACCCCTTCTTTTCATTATGTATATACCAATTCATTCATTGTTAAAAATCAAAAGGCATTAATATATAACGATGATATGATGATGAAATGATGACATAAATATTTTTCACGATTAACTAAAAAAATGTTTTCAAAAAGCCTGTTATGAACACTAAAAAATTAAACCAAATGTTATTTAGCAGGAATAGAACCCGATATTTCAATTGCATTAGCAGGGTTGTTACGGAGATCTTGAAATAACGCGCAACATGACAATCCATTCCGCGCCAAATCCGCGCGACGGTTTTTCTTTTGAGATCGTTTTTGTAATATTACTGATTTTAAATATATTTTCCTAACATCAACGTTACACATGTTTGTTACAAATTAAAAATAGGATCAAGAAAATCGCAGTTAATATAACAACCCTTCTAAATAATCCTTTTCACCACTAGAAGTACTGAGGCTAAGAGAACAAGAAGTAAACAGCCCCAACTATTTCAATAAGGACCACTTTTTAGATGAGATGCAGGTTTTGGCATGTTTTGTTCCGTTATTATCAGTGTGACAGGAATGTTGTGGCCAAATTTTAATTAAATAATTTCTGGGGCTTTCTGTGAAAATATTCTTGCAAAAGCTCCCTCAGAATTTTTTATGGAAATTCATTTTTCATGAATTCAAGTAAATTCTTCAAAAACAACAAGCGGGAAATTTTCAGAGACTACATGTGGAAACCCCTAATTAATTCCTGTGAAAATCGCTTTGGAAATTCTTGCAGAAATAGATTGGTGACTTCCTGCGGAAAAACTTCCGGAAAATCTTTCGTTAAATCAAGGCGCAGTTTTTCAGGATTTTTTACAGAAATTCTTGTGATCATTGCTACAGAAACTTCGAAGGAAATCGCAAGGTGAATTCTTGCGGGAATTTCTCTGGGAATCTCTGCAAAAACTCTTCCGGAAATACATTAGAAATTTCCTCCTTGAATTCCTGTGGAAATCGTTTTGGAAATATCTGCAAACATTCTGTGGTGAATTCTTGTGGATAATCTTTCGTAAATTCAAGGCGGCATTCCTGCCGATTTTTTTACTGTATTTGCTTTGGTCAGCGCTCCAAGAATTTCCGTGGAAATTCCTTCAAAATATTTCTAAAAAGTGACGCATCTGCATAAAATTAAAAATCATTTTTGTGTTTTCTATTGTTGTATTTTACCCCTTATTCGTTCTAGATGAATGCTAAAACATGAAAAAAGTTTGCTGAAAAAAGCTTGTGGTTCATCGTAAAAGGAATACAATCCCTTCCCGATTTTGGCAACACGACCGGATTTTAATGTTACCAAAATGGGGATGTTGCCAAAAACGAAAAAAAAATATACAAAATTTCTTTTTTTTTTATTTGTATGATTGAAGCTAAATACTTAGAATATGTACTACAAAGTATGTGGAGTGTGTTAAGAAAATTATTTTGAGCTTTTTAGTGGAATGTCTTCACTTGTCATAAGACAAGTTTGTACAATCCCATTGAATTCCACCACTTAATTGTATCTTGACAGATACGTATGTATGTGGAGTGTGTTTTAATAATGCACGTGCGTCATAATTGACATGTTTGCGATATTATTCATAACTCGGAGATTGTCGTTCAAACAAAATTTAAAAAAACTCAAGGATGGTAATCAAATGATAATGTAACTAATTAGCCAATTTCATACCACAAATTTAATAATAAATAATATTTTAAATTAACAATAGCATCGGCCACGTCCTTACGAAAATTTGTGGTGATAAAAAACGTTTCTATTGTACTCCATTGCAGTGCTGACTTCAATTTGTCATCCCATATAAATTTTAGTCTACCCAAAATGCATGTTTTTATCGTTTTATCTTGTTTTTATTTTTTATCTTGTTTATCGTAATTCACTATATAAATCAAATAGCGATCCGACGGATACAAGATGGCTAAATGTGCTACAAATTTCGAATTCTTATATAATGGTCAAAATCCATTATAGGAAACAAACTTTCTTGTGGTCGGTGTGATTAAGATAAGAGTAAAGCTCTGTGCACAATTTTCGCAGACATTATGGAAAAAATGAACGCAAATCATAAGACGTTCCATTGTGCATTCTGCACATTGGTAAAGCGTATCCAATGCAGACATCATGCACGCGTACAAAAAAGGATGAGATCGAGCAACGACTGCTACGCGCACATAAAATTTAGCGCACGCGAGTCTCACAAAGCTTGTGTACCTCACATTAACATTGGTGAGATTAGCTCATGCGCTGTTTGCCATGGCAAATCTTTGCAAACAACAGCGAAGGTGCGTAAAATAGCTTGGGCGGGAAATTTTCATTCAATAAAATCTTCGCCTAAGTAACGCCAGCTATGCATTCCTAGCGCATGAGATGAGTCTCATGAGACGTACATTGAGACTAAGGGTATGCGATAAAACACTTTTTCCTAACGAAACGAAACGAAACGAAATTTAAAATGTGTATGTTGATTCGAAACGAAACGAAATATAAATTATTTCCGCAACTTTGAAACGATACGAATTCAAGGTTCATTCAATTCGAAATTTTACGAAACGAAACGAAATATAAATTTCTTTTTCTGAGAAATTTTTATTGAATTGATTCTAAAGTTTACAAAATTGGTTCACACGCAATCGAGATGTATATCTCCAAAATTGAAAATTTTGTATGAAAAACTGCAAGTGGGTTTTTTATTATCCTGGTCATTGTAGTAACAAAATAAGCAGTCTGAAATAAATCGCCGCTTCTCCGTTTACAATTGGCGAAAAGGCAATACCCCGGCATTAGTGCAGTTCCTAATTTCATTTGATTATCATATTTAGGATGTGATTCCTTCTTTAGAAGTAGACATTTTGCCTGGACTTGTAGATATTGAACCGGTGCCAGCAAAAGTGGTACATAAACCATTTTTGTCAATTTCGAGTTTTTTTACACCAACGGCTTCTATTTGCAAAGATCTAGTAAGGGAATAACGAAAAAGTTATTTTTAGCAACTTAATCTGGAGATATGCACATTTTATTTTCTGGTATATATCACAATGGCCATTTCGTTGCCAGAAAAAGTGGTACATGTACAGTTCCAATCACTAAAATCAGCTTATTTAAAAGAAAATTAGGCAACATGAATGTTTTCGCAACAGATTTTAATCCTGTTTTGAATTTCAAGATAGATTACTGCCGTTATGAATGATTTTAAAAATGTACATGTACCACTTTTACTGTCAACGATTTTCGGTTTCTGTTTCATTTTGTTCCCATTAATAGTGGTACATGTGCAATTTGTTCCAATAAACTTAAAATTTGTCAAGAAACTTCGCTAATTTTTCACTACTATCTTTCGGCACATCAGTCATAATATGTTGGTACAGTTAAGTTGCAGGAAATTGCAAATATGAATTTATTATTCGATGTTTATGGGTAAATGCGTCTCTTGGAAAATTTACTCAATGTAACATGTACCACTTTCGCTGGCACCGGTTCATATAATGTCTTCAATGAAAGCAAAAACCTGTCTAGGATCACTTAAAGTGGTATTATCCAATTGTAGATATGATTCAATTTTTGAAATGAAGTCTGCATTAGAAATGGGACAAAGAAATATGATATCCATTCGTAAACAGTTTGTTTGGTATTAGACAAATATGAATGTAATTTTTTTGATAAATAGTATCCATCTTTCTGAAAATTGTCTAATAATAGTCCCTTTTATGAACACAGCAAGAAATTTTGAAACTTCCACGACGTGTAAATTTGCAGCTTACCGCATCAAACGAATTAAAATTCGATATTCAATTAAATTTGACTGAATTTTACAAGCAAGCACAGTTTAAATTTATTTCGATTTAAAAGAATAGTGAGATCGATTGAATGTTACGTTTATTTGCATGTTCCAAATATGTGCATGAAAATACATTTAAAATCACAAAATATTTTTATCTGTAAAAATTAATTACAGTATACCCCCGCTGATCCGACAAATGTATGGCCGGACCACAGATAACAGATATTGAGGCTGGCATCCGATACGTGTGTAAACATCCGCAACCGTCAATTCAATTGTATTTAAAATGGGGACCGCGTTTAGTAATCGATTGGAGATGGCGCAAGGATCATTGTTATTGAAAACGCTGCCTGGTTGTTAATCCGCTGCGTTTGTATGTACTGCCGCAATCAGTTGAGTGGATGGCAGGAGTGGGAAATGTATATCAATTCAAAAGTTTACACAGGATTTTCAATGAAATTTGCTCTAGCCAAAATATCTGTTATCTGTGGCCGGACTAACGTGGTTTCTGTCGTCAATCCGACTGTCAAATCCCGTATAAATGAACCAAAACAAAATCACAGCACAAATTAGAAAACTGACAGTATAATGTATTTAAATGGGTGTTGATTATTTTTTATCCGGATAATTCCGAATTAGCGAGATCAGAACTAACGAGTCGTCGGATTAGCTAAAAAAGGGTCCGGATAAGCGGGGAGATACTGTATACAGAAAATCCTTTCATTAGTAAATAATTCCAAATCCACGTTTTACAAAATTACCTTCTCTATGTAATACTTTTTCTATTCTTTAGCCACCAACAATAATCGGTATTCAGAGTTTTACTATTTCTGGGAAACTGTTCATTCTGGCAATTGGTCAATTCTGGCATATGGTCCATTCTGGGGAATGGGTTTCTGGTAAAAATCATTGTGGCAAATGCCATACAATCATTGAGCTAACTCAAAACCAGAAAATGATAGATAGTAGATAGAGAATTGTTAATAGCATACATTTGCTCGCTAGACAAATCCTCTACACCTTTCTAAAATCCGCCAAATCGCAAAGTTTTTACGGCAGCAGTTCGCCAGGTATGAGGAAATAATGTTTCCTTTTTCATACAAAAACTTGTTACAAAAGGATATCACTTACTTCTAAATTCAACCTTTTTATATGAAGCTCAGAGAGCCTTATATACAATCAACTCGACGAACCAAGTAATAGTCTGTTTGTCCTTGTATAGGTGTTTGTGCATATGAGGCATGTAAAAATCGTTGTCAAATTCATGAGTAATGGTATAAGCCGTTCACGCCCTTACAGTCAATTTGGGATTAGGAGAGGGAAATTAGTTTGACAATTATAAGAGACCGAGGAATGCTCTGTATCTCATTGAGCGCCACGGGAAAGGAATCTTTGGTTTGTTGAAAAGGTAATTCATGTGAAGCCTTGGTAAGCGACTAAATATTTATAGTAAACGAAGTTATTATGAAAACTCGAAGACGAAAACCGTGTTTCAAATCAATCTAACTTCGTTTAATCAATGTGCTTCCTTTAATAATAATGTTTTCATTGGGGCCTACTTAACTGTTAAGTGGTGCTTAGTGAACCGCCTAGAGCTGGTTTGAGACATAAGAGGTGAAGAAGTCGGCCGTTAATAAGAAAGAGGCGCTTTAAAAATAATTAACAAATTCCATAAGAATTCACGCCATGGCTTTGCCTCTTTGACAAAGTTGTACTGATCAGATTCGTATCTGATTACATTTATACTCTGAGCCTGACGTCTTGAATATTGAGGTAAAATAGTTAAAGATATTTTTCGTTTTCTGTTTGACATTTCTAACAAAACACTGAAGACGTTTTATAGATAAAAACTAAATACGTATTTGTCGACTCAGAATGGGATTATGCAGTAACCGTTAATATGAAAATTTGTATAACATTAAGTTTTGAAAACAGCTTTATGATTTTGTTCAGCGGCGCAGCCAAAATTTTTGATAATACACTACCGTACGAGACAGTACGTTTTAAGTCTAAATTTGTTTCGAAATTCCGCGGAATTCCGTTAAGTTTCGTTAAAAGCTAATTTTTTCTAGCGAAATTTTTGTGATTTTACGAAACGAAACGAAATCAAGAAATCAGATTTCGCCACGCTCAAATTCCGCGAAATTCCGCGGAATTTCGTTTCGAACCACCTGAAACGAATTTTTTCGAAATACCGCATATGCTTAATTGAGACACGCTCACTCAGTTATTTTATTCGCGCTAGCTTCTCTCGTCGCACTAAATCCGTGCTACGTGAGCTTTTGTAGCTCATGGCACACTGTCTCATCTATGTATACACGAGAATTAAGAGACTCTGATCCAATGTAGTGTGAGTATGGTTTAACTACACTCGACTCACTAAAACCAAATTCCTTTGCACTAATCGGTCTCCTAGCACTCAACCCAGGAATATTTCAGGCGGCAATGATGCGCACAATGCGCACCTTTCACTACGAGTGCCAAGTGGAAGCTGGAAGACCATTTGCGGCATGCCACCTCTGACACTCGACAGCAATCAACTTACGGACAAACTGGTGCTCGCTGCAGGTCATCGCACTCCAAGAAGAATTCGTGTACTTGGGCTCACTTGACCTCCGATAACGATACCAGCAGACAAATTCGGAGACGCGACGTGGCAGGAATGCGTACGTACTTTGGACTCCAAAAAACACTCCGATCGAATAGAGTTCGACGCCGTACCAAACAGACTCCCTCATTAAACCGATAGTGGTAGCCCTCCTTGGACACGAGATCTGGACAATGCCTGTGGAGGATCAACGCACACTTGGAGTAAAATTGGTTCTCTACAACGATCCGACAGGCACAAGAAGGCGAGGTGTTCAGCGATCAAGCTGGAAGACGATTTACGGACCCTCCGTAGACTGCGTGACTGACTAGTGACGTACAGCAGTGGACGGAGACGATTGATATGTAGGCCACTCCAGCCTTAGGCTGAATAAAGAATAATAAAACCACATGTGACGCATCACTCGCCTATCGAAGCAGCTAGAATTACACCAGCGATCTCATGGGAACTTCACAGGAGATACTCCACTTCTGACATTTCGCCATCACAAACAGAACACTCGAGAACATGCATTGAAAGTGTGTGTGAGTATTGTGAGCATTGATCTATTACAATCATAGCATCCATAGCCAATAAGTGAACTGCCTGGCACTGATGGATACCAAACAACGAGTAGGAGCGATCGTTGCTGTGATAAACAAACCGATAAACCGTCTAACAAGCCAAGCCGTGGTGAGGTACCCTACCCATGTAAGCTACGATTTTTGCATCCGTACCCCGCTTGCTCTAGTAGGGTTACTGTACCAGTTTTGGCCAAGTTCCTAATTTGCCCAGTTTCTCTCGTAACTCCAAAAGTAAAGCATTTTTTTAGGGTTTTATTAGCTCAAACAGTGGATATATCCCTTATCTTTCTTTGCTGTTGATACTGTTCGATATTTGTTTTTTTTTTGGAAAATATGCATTTTTAGGGTTGGCCAAATTACAATTCCCCTACAATGAAACCAAACAATCAAACCACATCATGCGTTCTGCTTTATTTGCTCTTCTTTCAAGGTGGTAAGATAGTCGAGAGAAAGAATCAACGCCTCCTATTCAGTATGCTAGGATTTCAGACTCATAGAGGTTTTCATTTTGGATGACTTCTTCTATCAGCGCACCGTCACGACGCTCATTGTTGTGATTCGGTTCACTAAATAGGCTTCCATTGGTGAGCGTTGAAAATCATGATAAAATGACAGTTTCTCGGCTGATACCAGAAAAGAGGCGCATTATAAGTAAAACGACTTGATGCCTATATAGCGCATTTAGAAAATCGAATGTGCTAATCACTAGCAATTAAACAGAAAAGTTTCAATAGAAATTGTTTGCAATGAGCGGTGATACTAGTGGTGGTTCATTATTTCAGTGAAAGTGCCCACTATTCGTACAGAGCCCATAATACGCATATAAACCTTAATGACATTCACTTTGGTTTTGTTTATCTTATTATATATTAATAAAAAGGTTTTAGCTCTAAAAAGTACTAAAAATAAATATTTTCGAGGTTGTTGCCAAAATCGGGAAGAATTTTTTTTCCAAAAACGGGTGTTGCTGAAATCGGGGTAGACAAAAACGGGTGTTGCCAAAATCGGGATGGGCCTGTAATCAATCAGAATTACGACGAAGTTGCCGGGATAAAAACGCCTTCAACAGTAATGTTTTGTATGCGTCTTGTTTCTCAGAATGGTTTAAAACTGACAACAAGTGGCGCCCCTCTCCTCAAAACATTTGTTTAATCAATGCTTAAGAGTGTAATCATGGAATTCAAACAAGGCTTGTTAATATTTGAAAAATAATGTGTGTAATTCACTACAAACGTTAATTTTGTTCTCGAAAACATTTGCTAACGAGAATAAAGCCCATCTAGATAGACATAAAACTAATTTTCAAACCTAGATCTAGATCTAGAATTTTATTTGTTCAATTTTCATCAAAACTAAATCCGCGCAAAGTCCTAAAATCGTTTTGTAAATCCGCGCCAAATCCGCGAAAACCGTAACAACCCATTGGGAAATCAAAATGTAGAAAAATGTAAAAGAATTAGGGACTTATGAGTAATCTTAGACTCACAACTCACATTAATAAACCATTAAAGGTAGACTATTCAGCGCCTCGTACTTAACTTAAGTCGAGTCCATGGCGAAATACGTATCCTTATCATTAAAATTAAGTGCTGGAATTGAATGGAAAATAGCAACACTGTCATGCTGAGGCAATTTGATTTTGGGCCAAAATCTATGGCGAATGCACTTTTCTCCTGTAAATTTCCAAGCCTATGACATACTTAACACAGATAGGCGTCCCGCGTTTTGCAAGGACGCTTGCAGGTCACATTAATATACTGCCCATGATCGCATATCAGTGCTATCCTTGCTGGATTTCTGTAATCTTTTTCAATCTTTAATATATAAAAATGAGTCCTTTGAAGCAATATATCTCACGAGCTAATGGACCAATATGCAAGCTTTTCTCACTACCGTAATCCGGGGGAGCATTAATCATTTTTTTAATTATTTTGTAAATATTTCTCCCGTAAGTCATAGCTTTTTTCATATATTTAAAACGAGTACTGCTACATGTAGAACGTAGAAGGCTGTTATTCTTGATTATTTGATAATTTTAAACTTGTTTAAAAATGTTTTTTGTCGAGTTTTTTATTATTTCAATTTGGGGAAACTTTGATCAATCATTTATCTATAGAGAAAGCGTATTCCAACTCCTTAAGGTAGGCATTCATAGTTAGAATTTCTTACGCTGAAGCGATGTGCATCGATTGTTTCGAGAAAGACATCATCACCGCTAGTGGAATTATCTGGTTTTTTAACAATATCAATCAAAATGTTTAAACTGCGGACTGACCAACTAACTATACTTGTTTTGAGTGCTTTTTGGCAGCTTTCTGTGAGTTCAAAAATTAATGTTGATTTTTTTGTTCAAATTTTGTCGAAAAATAAATGCAAATTCATCCGAAGGTTATATCATTCAGCAACAAATTTAGCTTGTTTTGCGAAATCATGAAGTTTGACATGTCGCAAGCTAGGTTTCGTATTTATTCAAAAAGTGGCACCTTTCCCCAGTATCCAGCATTCCAGAGATTTTCGAAATGCGACCAGATGGACCAAATACCCTCAGAACACATTTCTATGAACATGTTTTGCAAAAAAATATTTTAAGCTCTTTTTTATGGAATGTATTCAACCGTCTTAGACGGTTGATGTTTTCCAAAATCATGAAGTTTGACAGGCAGTGGCCATTTTTCCGGATCGGAAGGTTACCCCAGTACTCCCATCAATATCTCCGGAACCATATCCATTTTCAAAACGATGACCAATGTCAATGGAACCATAGGAATTTTGTGATCGATTGCAGAAAACAGAACCAAATTCCGATGCAAGACTGTTGAGAATTATTATTTTGAAAATTTGGTTTTTCGTGAAACTGGGGGTCAAGTACGCAAGTGTTAAGATACCTAACTCACAATAAGTAATAGTGATAACAGAAAATATTTTTTTTTTTGGTAAATATCTTGGCTGTGCATATGCACAGCACATGTTTCGAAATGGACAAATTGATATGAAATTTGCGAAAAAGAATCCACGTGTCTTGGAGGGACTCGAACCCTCAACCTCCTACTCTCTAGACAGGCGTGATAACCCCTACACAACAAGACCACCACCGCAAACGTGATCTTTAAGTGCTCTTGTTGTGTAGGGGTTATCACGCCTATCTAGAGAGTAGGAGGTTGAGGGTTCGAGTCCCTCCAAGACACGTGAATTCTTTTTCGCAAATTTCATATCAATTTGTCCATATCAAAACATGTGCTGTGCATATGCACAGCCAAGATATTTAACAAAAAATTCGTACGGCCGAGTTGCCGAATAATATGCAATTAATTAGAAAATAGTACTTTATTCATTACTTGAAAATGGTAAAACTGATCAATGTTCCCCCGGATTACGGTAATCGATTCGTCTTGGGGTCAACTGTGTTTGTACATACTAGGGGAAGCAATGAAAAGGAAATTGATTTGTTTTTTATTATTGTGATTTTTTTCAGCAGTGAGCACGCATGTTAGCAAAAAGAAGCGACAAGATTGTTGCTGTATTTCTTTGTTTTGCGATGAGATGAATAGATGTTCAGTGAGATGGAAAATGGAACAGTTCCCCTAAGTGTTGATCAATTTGACGGGGAAATTTAAAAAAAATAAAAATGCAACGGTTTTAGGAGTTTTGAAGCACGAATTGATACCGATCTAGACGCTGAAATCAACTAAATTATTGACAGATTAAAAATTACATCCGACCGAGATCGGACAGGTTCGCGTAGAAAGAAATACATTTCTGATTAAAAATTGTGTGTAACACTACTGTCAAAAGAGTTTCAATCAAGTCAAGGAAAAACTCTCGCAACAAATGTCTAAATAGATTTGAAGTCAACTAAACCTCCCTCGAACTAGTTTTTTTTTCATAATTTGAAGCAATTAGATAATTGGTAGAAAAAATAATGAAGACAAAATACAATATTTAAGTCTTTTGGAATTTTTCCGAAGTTGGTCATTTAATGATGTTCATTATTCAGTTTATATTCACGTCTCAGCTCGTTGACGCTTGTTGGCACTCGTTCATCTCTTGAGTCTTAAACTTGATCCCCGCTTCCTCATCCCCCAGAATCAATCAAATCTCCAATCTCCAGAGGCTTTCGCCATTCCCGCCAATCACCTCGTAAAGCCAATCGCATTAAACGACTGCTTCTAGGAAGCACATGGAAAATCTCTTCACTTAGTGCCTAAACCATTAACCTCACAACATTTACCCGGATAACGAGGAAATGGCAGGAGAGAGGAAAAAAATGCTACGACGCCTTCGTCACCCTCAATCCCACATTACTCACCAGCAGCAAAACGCACTTCAGCGTAGAGTTGATTTTTAGAGCCGCCGGAAATGTCTTTTTTTACGATAGCTAATGTCAACGGCTTTGCAATTTGCAACGAGACCTTGTCGGACCCGTGTCCGTTCGGCCGACGACCCTGCTCCGTCTCCGATGACAATCCAATATCTCGCCCTGTCTCGAAACCATCAGCCTTCCCCCCACCCGAACTAATTTAACTTTAATCCGAGCGACTTTATTCGATCGTTTCACACTTCCATCGCCCAGGTCGCGCTCGATGGATGTTGCTCATGATTTGGTGCCAGTCTGCTGCTGCGCCCAACCTTCAGCTAAGGAGAATGACGTCGGGTGCGGATACGTGCGGAAAGGAGGTCGAAGTAGAACCGTTTATCAGTGGCAGGTCCTATCTATCGAAATAGACACGACGGAACTTGGATTTTTCCTGTCGGGTGTGTAGAAGTTATGAAAACGAAGTCGTAAAAAATTCAGGCGGTTTCGCCCCCTGTCGAGCCCCGATTTGGTGTAACGTTTACTGCTGTGGATGGCGTGCTGGATTTTGGTTCTCGTTTTTTTTCACTTCTCTTATCTTTACAGATTGTGGTTCGAATGGAACAAAATAAACGGAAAGGGATGTGAACTACAGTCCTTCTAGTTGACGTAGGTTTACGCTTCATGAATATTTCAGGATTCGAAAATAAATCCATTCAAGTGATGTGGCCCTCAAATTTACTTCGAAAATAGAAGGTATACTTTGAATGGTTTATTTCCGATTTAGGATATATAACGCAATAATTTTCTAATTTCAAAAATAAACCATTCAACGCATAACCCCTATTATAAGACGCTGCTACAATAATTGTAAGTGGAATTATTAAATTATTAACGAACGGCTCTTATCCTTTGTGGAAGTTATTAATATTGACCAGAGATGGTCAGCAAGGTTTGGAGACCTCCAGAACCTTCTCTACCGTTTTACTTAGGATGAGCTGTGCGTCTAGTTTGAAATGGGAGCCCGAAAGCTAAAGCCTGCTGCTACACACATGCCCAATGACACTCTTGCTAGCCGACTGAAACATGTTATCGGAAATAGTTCAATCTCTGGATTTTCAAGGAAAATTATTCTGAGCTGCCAAGAGAAATTATTTAAAGTTTACAAGAATTTTTTTTTCGAATTTTCAAATGGAAATTGTTCCTAATTTCTATGTACCAGAATGTCGGGCAAAGAAACACGTTCCTTTAAATTTGGATTGACGTTACCATCGTGGATCGACGTATGCGCTGTCAAACTACGTTTCAGAGCAGTGGTCAGGAGTCAACCATAATAAGAAATTACGAGTGACCCCGGTCATCGATTCCAGTCTCCATTCCCATTAGAACATGAACCAGCAGCCCACGCGTTGTTGATTTCATGTTATTTCTTTTTGTTCGAAAACTCGCGTGCGGAAAACTTGTCCGAGCGTCCAGTCACTGACTGTGTGGTTCGTAATTCTTCCAAGTTGAATGCATCCGAAACGAAAAAGAAGCTGCGGTCCATCGTATCGTATTATGGGATTATAAATTTTTCATTAGCTTCGGAGAACTTTTCTGCAAATGAGATGAATCTTGCTCCACAGAATCGGTGGAGTGGGCACTCGCTGAAGAATAAGTTTCTGACTGGATGGTAGTTTTCAGCAGTTGTGAGATTAATTTTAATATTTGATTAAATTCGAAGTTTTCTGAGGTGATTCTGACGAGTCGAATTGCTGACGTGATGAGCGTAGGTGAAAGGTACTTGACTGATGAAGCTTTTATTCTAAATTTGGGATGAAAATCGTGATAACGTTTGTCAAATATGAAATTCGCCTCAATTGTACGATCAACCCAAGAACTGTCATGTTTAATCGTCTTTTAAAGCTTCAACCAGTCAGTGTTTTTCTTTCGTTAAATCAAGAAAATCAGATGACACGCCGCAAATCCCATTCTGGATCATAAATCAGCCGACTATTTCTCATGGTATTATCTTTCATCATAAACCGAGAGAACAGCAAATTCCACGGAAAACGTCCAACTTTGACAGACAAATCATTCCGTTCCGCAGTTCCCCACCGAACTACGTCCAGCCGCCGCCAAGCAAATTCGTCCCGCGCGCGCTCCCACTGGAAACAATCCATCATTTTGATGTTTTATCATTCGACATCAATTTGGTCTGCGCGTTTTTCGTCCGATGGTCGCGCGGCGGACCGCCAACCATCGGGCGACCCCGCTATTCCCAAAGGACTAATTCCGAGCTGAAGGAATATTAAGTTTCGCCGAGTGTGGGCGGCAGCCCAAAGGCACATTGACTGCCTCTTGCCCAGCAGGCCCGACTTGACACGGGGGTGTGGCACAAAGGAAATCAAATGTGACATTTACATCGTGGTTGGATTCTGTTGTGTTATCGGTAGAATTTTTCGCGACATTCTTTGACACGTCGCTTTATAGAATAAATATAAACTCTGAATAAATGGAAAATTGTTGTGGCGAGGTATGTATTATTTTTATCTCGCACAGGTGATGGGCGTAGGATTGAATTGAGAATACTTTCAATTACCGAAACTCACAGCATGAGTGCTCTACATAGCTTTCCGAGCTAAGCCTGACATCATAATGAGAAATTTGCTGTTGATTTCTGAATTATATGAACTGATGTTAAACTGATTACTTATTTCGTTATCCAAAACCAATATCAAAATCAGTTTTCGATTTGCTCTCATCGACAGCAGAAATAGTTTTCAATTTGATGTCACATTAAGATTTTTCTGCTATACATTTTATTATTTTAACCATTAAAACGACCCAAAAGGATATCATGCTGAGTTATCAAAATTAGGCGATTTCATAACAACAAAATTAGTTATCGATTTGCTCTCAATCTTTGCTCGGGCTGTCAATTGTTCTGCAACAGGAAAAAAAATATTTGTTCGGAGCTCTGACGCAAACAATGGAAGCTAAATAATGATTCCATGTTGTTTCTATAAAACTAATAATGGAAAATGCATGTTAGCGGTAGGGGGGCAGCAGGGACTTTGTCCAAGGGCTTGACGATCCCTCCCCAGGCCATCTGCGAGTTGTGGCGCCTGCCTAGGATGTGGTGGGGTTTGACAGTGGGCCCTGTTAAACCTCTAAAAAAAGCTGCATGTATCCGCAAGTAGGCTCCGCCAAAGCGACCGTGTGCCGCTCAAAGCGTACAAGCCCAAGTCCTGGTGTTAGGTGGGACGCTAAACAGCCCTGACACGACGGCCCTCCGGCGAGACAGGAGGTTTGCGCAGGCCCAATAAGCCGCCTGGAAAACCAATAATTACGAACAATATAAGAGATAATGCGACTCGATATAATCGGCAAAGACCTAGGCGACGAATAAAGGATCACGATTGGAAGCTTGGAACATGGAACTGCAAGTCGCTAGGTTTCGCAGGTTGCGACAGGATGATCTACGATGAATTACATCCCCGCAACTTCGACGTCGTGGCGCTGCAGGAGATTTGCTGGACAGGACAGAAAGTGTGGAAAAGCGGGCATCGGGCGGCTACCTTCTACCAAAGCTGTGGCACCACCAACGAGCTGGGAACCGGCTTCATAGTGCTGGGAAAGATGCGCCAACGCGTGATTGGGTGGCAGCCAATCAACGCAAGGATGTGCAAGCTGAGGATTAAAGGCCGTTTCTTCAACTATAGCATCATCAACGTGCACTGCCCACACGAAGGGAGACCCGACGACGAGAAAGAAGCGTCCTACGCACAGCTGGAGCAGACATACGATGGATGCCCACTGCGGGACGTCAAAATCGTCATCGGTGACATGAACGCGCAGGTAGGAAGGGAGGAAATGTATAGACCGGTTATCGGACCGGATAGTCTGCACACCGTATCGAATGACAACGGCCAACGATACATAAACTTCGCAGCCTCCCGCGGAATGGTAGTCCGAAGCACCTTCTTTCCCCGCAAAAATATCCACAAGGCCACATGGAGTTCACCTAACCAAGAAACGGAAAACCAAATCGACCACGTTCTAATCGACGGTAAATTCTTCTCCGGCATCACAAACGTCCGCACTTACCGCAGTGCGAATATTGAATCCGACCACTACCTCGTTGCAGTTTGCCTGCGCTCAAAACTCTCGACGGTGTACAACACGCGTCGAAGTCGGACGCCGCGGCTTAATATTGGGCGGCTACAAGACGGTAGGCTAGCCCAAGAATACGCGCAGCAGCTGGAAGTGGCACTCCCAACGGAAGAGCAGCTAGGCGCAGCGTCTCTTGAAGATGGCTGGAGAGATATTCGATCCGCCATTGGTAGCACCGCAACCGCTGCACTTGGCACGGTGCCCCCGGATCGGAGAAACGACTGGTATGACGGCGAATGTGAGCAGTTAGTAGAAGAGAAGAATGCAGCATGGGCGAGATTGCTGCAACACCGCACGAGGGCGAACGAGGCACGATATAAGCAGGCGCGGAACAGACAAAACTCGATTTTCCGGAGGAAAAAGCGTCAGCAGGAAGATCGAGACCGTGAAGAGACGGAGCAACTGTACCGCACTAATAACACACGAAAGTTCTATGAGAAGTTGAACCGTTCACGTAAGGGCCACGTGCCACAGCCTGATATGTGCAAGGACATAAACGGGAACCTTCTTACGAACGAGCGTGAGGTGATCCAAAGGTGGCAGCAGCACTACGAAGAGCACCTGAATGGCGATGTGGCAGACGAAGATGGCGGTATGGTGATGGACCTAGCGCGCGCAGGACATAATTCTACCGGCCCCGGATCTCCAGGAAATCCAGGAGGAGATTGGCCGGCTGAAGAACAACAAAGCCCCTGGGGTTGACCAACTACCAGGAGAGCTATTTAAACACGGTGGTGAGGCACTGGCTAGAGCGCTGCACTGGGTCATTACCAAGATTTGGGAGGATGAGGTTCTGCCGCAGGAGTGGATGGAAGGTGTCGTGTCTACAAAAAGGGCGATAAGCTGGATTGTAGCAACTACCGCGCAATCACATTGCTGAACGCCGCCTACAAGGTACTCTCCCAAATTATATGCCGTCGACTAGCACCAATTGCAAGGGAGTTCGTGGGGCAGTACCAGGCGGGTTTTATGGGCGAACGCTCCACCACGGACCAGGTGTTCGCCATTCGCCAAGTACTGCAGAAGTGCCGCGAATACAACGTGCCCACACATCATCTATTCATCGACTTCAAAGCCGCATATGATTCAATCGATCGGGACCAGCTATGGCAGCTAATGCACGAAAACGGATTTCCGGATAAACTGACACGGTTGATCAAAGCGACGATGGATCGGGTGATGTGCGTAGTTCGAGTTTCAGGGGCATTCTCGAGTCCCTTCGAAACCCGCAGAGGGTTACGGCAAGGTGATGGTCTTTCGTGTCTGCTATTCAACATCGCTTTGGAAGGGGTAATACGAAGAGCGGGGATTAACACGAGTGGCACAATTTTCAATAAGTCCGTCCAGCTTTTTGGCTTCGCCGACGACATAGATATTATGGCACGTAACTTTGAGAAGATGGAGGAAGCCTACATCAGACTGAAGAGGGAAGCTAAGCGGATCGGACTAGTCATCAACACGTCGAAGACGAAGTACATGATAGGAAGAGGTTCTAGAGAAGACAATGTGAGCCACCCACCGCGAATTGGCATCGGTGGTGACGAAATCGAGGTGGTAGAAGAATTTGTGTACTTGGGCTCACTGGTGACTGCCGAAAATGATACCAGCAGAGAAATTCGGAGGCGTATAGTGGCTGGAAATCGTGCATACTTTGACTCCGCAAGACGCTTCGATCGAATAGAGTTCGCCGCCGTACCAAACTGACAATCTACAAAACGCTCATTAGACCGGTAGTCCTCTACGGACACGAGACCTGGACGATGCTCGTGGAGGACCAACGCGCACTTGGAGTTTTCGAAAGGAAAGTGCTGCGTACCATCTATGGTGGGGTGCAGATGGCGGACGGTACGTGGAGGAGGCGAATGAACCACGAGTTGCATCAGCTGTTGGGAGAACCATCCATCGTTCACACCGCGAAAATCGGACGACTGCGGTGGGCCGGGCACGTAGCCAGAATGTCGGACAATAACCCGGTGAAAATGGTTCTCGACAACGATCCAACGGGCACAAGAAGGCGAGGTGTGCAGCGGGCAAGGTGGATCGATCAGGTGGAAGATGACTTGCGGACCCTCCGTAGACTGCGTGGCTGGCGACGTGTTGCCATGGACCGAGCCGAATGGAGAAGACTCTTACATACTGCACAGGCCACTTCGGCCTTAGTCTGAATAAATAAATAATAAATAATGTTAGCGGTAGGCATCTGCTTTCTTTTATTTGGTATCAACAATGCACTATGGGAAATCCCCATTCCATCAGACGGACAAATGTATTTCAAAAGTTTCCTTGCGATTTTCATATTATTTTATGGTTGTAATAATCAAAACATGTTGGCGGGCAGCAGGGACTATGTCCAAGGGCTTGACGATCCCTCCCCAGGCCATCTGCGAGTTTTGGGGCTTGCCTAGGATGTGGTGGGGTTTGACAGTGGGCCCTGTTAAACCTCTATAAAAAGCTGCATGTATCCGCAAGTAGGCCCCACCAAAGCGACCGTGTGCCGCTCAAAGCACAAGCCCAAGTTCTGGTGTTAGGTGGGGTGCTAAACAGCTTGGACTTGTCATCAACACGTCGAAGACGAAGTACATGATAGGAAGAGGTTCAAGAGAAGACAATGTGAGCCACCCACCACGAGTTTGCATCGGTGGTGACGAAATCGAGGTGGTAGAAGAATTTGTGTACTTGGGCTCACTGGTGACAGCCGAAAATGATACCAGCAGAGAAATTCGCAGACGCATCATAACAGGAAATCGTACGTACTTTGGACTCCGCAAGACGCTCCGATCGAATAGAGTTCGCCGCCGTACCAAACTGACAATCTACAAAACGCTCATTAGACCGGTAGTCTTCTACGGACACGAGACCTGGACGATGCTCGTGGAGGACCAACGCGAACTTGGAGTTTTCGAAAGAAAAGTGCTGCGTACCATCTATGGTGGGGTGCAGATGGCGGACGGTACGTGGAGGAGGCGAATGAACCACGAGTTGCATCAGCTGTTGGGAGAACCATCCATCGTTCACACCGCGAAAATCGGACGACTGCGATGGGCCGGGCACGTAGCCAGAATGTCGGACAGTAACCCGGTGAAAATGGTTCTCGACAACGATCCGACGGGCACAAGAAGGCAAGGTGCGCAGCGGGCAAGGTGGATCGATCAGGTGGAAGATGACTTGCGGACCCTCCGCAGACTGCGTGGTTGGCGACGTGTAGCCATGGACCGAGCCGAATGGAGAAGACTCCTATATACCGCACAGGCCACTTCGACCTTAGTCTGAATAAATAAATAATAATGAATTCACTTCATGAGCACCTTCTCATATGCCACATTGAACAGAATTCTCGGAACGGTGGGTGCGGTTGACCTCCACAAATGTCAAATCAAAGACTAACCCGCAAGCAAGCTGACGGCCATTACCGCTCGCGGAAAACTGGATGGGAAATCCCCATTCCATCAGGCGGGCAAAAATATTTCACTAATATCCTTGCAATGTTCATATTATTTTATGATTATAATAATCAAAACATGTTGTCAGGGCCGGATTGAGCTGGAAGCCCAAGTAACATTTTAAGTTTTATAACGCTCTTGAAGTCCATAATTTACTCTTCAGGAGTGTTATAAAATCAGCATAAAACCAGATTGTTACTAGGGAAGGGGCCCCCGGGCCCGACAGTTTATGGGGGCCCCAAAATGTACAAAAACGGTTTGTTTTGGTACATAAATTTGTGGGGGCCCGGGGCCACGAGAATGTCATATTTAGGTATACTCCTCTCCGGAGGTGCAAATCTGATCGAGCGTCTGTTCTCCATGCTTGGAGCGGCTCACAACAGCGTCTGTTCCCCATGTTAGGGGTGGCGGATAATTGTAACCAAATGAGATAGGGGTTTGAAATTTTCTGACTTTTCCTAACTTTTGGAAACGAAAATTTGTGGGTGATAACCAGCTTTCAGCGACCTCTAGGAACGCCACAACAAAAAAGTGACACATTGCCAAAAAAATTACTCCAAGTTGAATTCGCTCCCAAAAGTTCATTTTCGAACCGATTCTCAATCTTTAGGAACCAAATTGAAGGTATAGATTCCGCATATGTTGTAGTGAACAGATTTTTGTAATTTGGCCGTTATGGTATTTGCGTAGCAATAATCCCAATGGAAAGTAGCCATTGTACATTTCCATGGATCAACACAATTCCTGGTTATTGATTTTTTGAATCGTAGTGTGCCGCGGTCGGGAGTCAGAAAATTTTTGCTCCCGTCATTTTTTTTGCGTTTTATTCAACTTGCTAATTTAAATTTAAGTGAAACAGTATTATGTAGAGAGATTTTACTGATACGGTTTTTTTTCTCGCCCGCTTTTTGTTCTGTGCTTTTTTGTCGCTCTAAGTGATACATGAGAATAATATTTCGCGTCCGGAAGAAGAAACAATTTTCAAACTGACATGCTGATTCCACACCGTCTACAATGTGACCCCTATCCAATAAATGACAAAAAGGAAAAACCCCTTAAACGAACTCCTTAACTTGTACCATCTACTGAAAATCGATGGAAAAATCGTTTCTGTGGTCGTCGTTGTTCGCGTATCGTGCTGAATTGCGGAGCTGGTTGATGGAGAAGAAAAAAAAACATTTGAATCTGGTGAGAAAGTTCCAATTGTTTCCTTTAACCCTCTAAGACCCATCTTGTCAAATTCACATTTTAAACTTTTAGAATTGTGTTGCTATAATTTTTCATACTTGGACATAATTTCCATCATATTAAAAGAATTATGTATCTTTTAAGCTCTTTATGATATCGGATTAATTGTGGAAGAATACTAACCACAAATATTTCACTCATCAAAATAATACAAATTTAAATACTAAAATATAAAAATAAAACCAACTTATGAAACAAACATTACATGAAAACTTCTATGTTATTTTTAATAAAGCTTCTTAAAGTTACTTTGAAATACACTTTGATTGACTTCAATGTCAACAAAATGAATTATGAATTTTAATTATTTAAAAACTAAACATACATCTAAAGGCGATCTTGGGAATTAGAGAGTTAATTGTATTATATTTTTGATACCTCATTTGTATCTATTATATTTTTGTTACCTCATATATTGCCAACTAAATACGTACAGGGCATCGTTTGCTACTATTGCCGCGGATATTGTGGGAGTCCCAGGTACCCGGTTCACGCTTTAGTTGGCAGCGGTGGCTCTTCTCGACGTTCTACTCCCTGAGTAGTCAGTACGAATAAGGGCGTCCTTGTGAAGTTTTGCTGTACCTGTTATGGCTAGCTAGTGCATCCCCATCCCCTACACTCTCTGAAGACACCCTTCTTGCTTCAGCAGTGATTCCTTTTTACAGCACTAGTCTTCATAACTAAAAGGGCACCATTACGGAGCATGAGATATGATCAAATTATTCGTAGTACTACTTGACCAACACCCCCAGCTGGGTGAGGGATAGAGGATGACATACACACACACATCAACACAATTCCTGGTTATTGCACGGTCCGGTGTCCCTCCGGAAGAACCAGAACGTCCATCCGAGAAAAGTGGTCAGTTCATAAAACTTATCATAGAAACGCAATTTTTTCGAAGAATTCTATTTTCGAACAAGTCCTCCAGAAGATCCGGAACGACATCCGCGGACTGAGAATCCAAAGACTGAGAATCGGTTCGAAAATGAGCTTTTGGGAGCGAATTCAAGTTGGAGTCATTTTTGACCCCGCTAATGCACAATGTGTCACTTTTTTTTAATGCACTATCAAGGTTTTATAGTAGAATGGAGCAATTTTAAAACGCCTACCTCCTGGTGGCGCTGTCCGGGATACGAGCAACTTTAGGGAAGATCGGGTGACCAACCCCGGTGGGAACTATGGTCGTATGCTGATGAGGAAGGGGAATTTGCTCCTCTCTGGGGGTGCAAATCTGATCAAGCGTCTGTTCTCCATGTTAGGGGTGGCTGATCATCGTCCGAGTGCCAGCGAGGGGCTCAAAACCAAACTGTGCACACCATGTTGCATCGTGTCAGCATCGAGAAGGCAGCCCCTTCAACGCGATGTAGGTAGCGCAACCCTGGTAAGGTAGCCTACCGAAGATTCTACAGTTACCAAGAAAGGCAAAAGTAGAGAAAACGGATTGATTCAACGGCAACAGACCCGGCAACGAATAATGGACAACGATTGGAAAGTCGGATCTTGGAACATGAGAGCTTTGAATTAGCCCGCACGTGTGGGGCTCCTGGCTCGAGAGCTGCAGAAGGTCGGCGTGAGTATGGCAGCAATCCAGGAAACACGGTGGCCCAGAACTGGAGAACGTGAATTCCGGGCGGTGGATCCCATAGCGAACACTTCATTCAAGTACCACATCTACTATAGCGGCGGTGACAGAGGCAGAACGAGGAGTTGGCTTCATGATGATCAAGAAGCAGATGAAGCGTGTTATCCAGTGGAAGCCGATAAGCGACCGCATTTGCGTGTTGAGAATGAAGGGCAAATTCTTCAACTATAGCCTGATCAGCATCTATGCCACAACGAACGATAAGCCTGATGACGTGAAGGATGAGTTCTATGAGAGCCTTGATAAGGCCTACGGAGAGTGCCCAACACACGATGTAAAGATTGTCATCGGGGATGCAAATGCGCAGATCGGAAGAGAAAGTTTCTTTCGCCCTGTCATTGGTACGGAATGCCTTCATTCCGCTACCAACGATAATGGTCTGCGACTTGTAACCTTTGCTGCTGCTAGAGGGATGGCAATCAGCACTAATTCAGCAGTACCTACTCCGCGCGTAAGAATATCCGCAAACACACCTGGCAACATCTGAGTGAAGACTCTTGCTCACAGATAGACCACCTGCTGGTCGACGGACGGCATTCTTCGGATGTTATAGCTATGTAAAGTCCTTCAGAGGTCCGAACATCGACTTATCTTGTAGTTGCAAAAATTCGGGCGTGACTTTCCAGCGTCACAAATTCACGAAACAACAGAACGATGCGTTTCAATATCCAACGTTTGTCAGTCGAAGAAGTTGCTGAACAGTACCACCAGAAGCTGGACGAGCGGATAGGAGATGCCACCGGATCTGGCGACGTCAACAGATTGTGGGAAAATATCCACGAAGCTGTGACTACAACAGCGCAGGAAGTGTTGGGCACTGCACAGCAACGCCAACGAAATGGTTGATTTGAAGAGGAGTGCCAGCGAGTGATGGATGAGAAAAATGTTGATAGGAGTCGAATACTAGTGGCTCGTACCCGTACCCCAACAGAGAGCGGTACAGTGTAAAGAATGTGCACAGCAAAAAGTAGTTACCGAAAATGGTTCAACACAGTTTTCTCAGTGCATGCATAGTTAATACGAACACCACAATATGAAGATAAATTTATGTGTGAAATGGTAAAAATGCTATTTCCAACATGCCTCTGTTGTTCTGAAAAATGGCGTCGAATCAATAACACGTGCGCAAACTTAATTTGCACAAAAGGTGGAAAATCCGAATATGTCGCAAGGCGACATTGCAAAATCGTTGAATATCGCTAAATCTGTGATTACTGTTTTATACCTCGAATCAAAGGAGAGGTGTTGCGGAACATTTTAGGCAGAAAAAACTGTCGAAGTTCCCAAAGAAATTTCTCGTATGGCAAGCATTGTGTGGCTGCGGTCTCAGAAGCGACATTTTCGTCACAATCGGTACTATAAATTCGCAAATTTAAGTTGACGAATGTCTGAATAAACGACTATTGTCATTTATTAGGAAACATGAAGGTTCTGGCCAGGTCTAGCATCTTGTCTCTATGAAAAACTGGTACGCTGTTAATAGCGTTAATGCTGTCCCAAAGGAGTTCAACCTACCAAATTCGCCTGTGCTCCGTCCAGTCGAGAAGTACTGGGCCCTGGTTAAAAGGAATCTTCTAGAAACAAATAATTTAGCAAATGATGAGAAAAGATTCTGGCGTAACTGACGAAAGGCTGCCATATTAGTGACGGATGATGCCGTGCAAAACCTCATGAATGCTGTCAAGAGAAAGGTACGGGCATTTGCATACAAAATATCAAATTCACTGAATTAATTATGTATGACAATTTTAGTTTGTTTTTCTATGAAACAAACGTTATGTTGTTGAATTTTATTTAAATTCCTTCCTGTAACACTATGTTTCGGGTGACCACTTTTTGCTGTGCACATTCTTTAGCGAGGGCGGAAGAGAAACGAATCAACCGCAGAAAAAAAGGCAACAAAAAGAGAGTGTGATAGTTGAAGCGCAGTAGAACATGTGGATAGAAACAATATGTGGAGGTTTTACGCAACTGTCAATGGCGCGCGGCATAAGACTGCGCCAGTGCCCGCCATGTGCAATTAACGAGAGGGGAATTTGCTGACAGACAAGACTATGGTGGCAGCCAGGTGGAAGGAGCACTTCGAAGATTTGTAAGCAGAAAGGGCACATACTAGAGTGTGCCAATTACAGAGGGATCACCCTTCTGAACTCGGCATACATAAACCTGTCGCGTGTCCTGTTTAACAGACTGAGACCGCTTTAGGAGTCCTTCGTCGAGGAATACCAGAGTACAT
The DNA here is from genome assembly GCF_024139115.2 of Armigeres subalbatus. NCBI lineage: Eukaryota > Metazoa > Arthropoda > Insecta > Diptera > Culicidae > Armigeres > Armigeres subalbatus. Next base: position 80,214,038 of record NC_085140.1, read on the forward strand.
CGGGAGTACAACTTGCAGACTCTCCATCTGTATCTCTAGCTGTATCAAGTATACAAAGAAGAAAATATTGTGAATCGTATAAAAGTAGCATAGCTATCATTACGGAAACGCACCTCAAGCCGGAAGTTATCGTCTTTATTGTTGGTGTTTTATAATTACTGACGACATTGCACTATCCAGAGCTGCAGTTCACCAACCCGATTATTACAATCTGGAGATTATTCGACCATCGACCTCTTAATCACCAATATGAATAACAGCGTGATTTTGCTATGTATATTGGTGATGAAAATGTCTTTATCAGTCTTAAAATATCTTTTTTCCCTCGCATTAACGAAGCTGGATCTTTGGATAACCGACCCGTTTAAACCTAACAAAACTATCACGAATGCAACTGATAGCAGTAAGTGGATTCCAGCATCGGATACAAGGTTCCTCGCGTTACACCACTTCAGGCAGCTGTGTTCCATCGTTCCATTGAGCTGCATATCGGTGGCTACGTTCCAGAGGTCTGTTTGGCAAATGGGACATCATGAACCGGAAGTTCGACAGGTAAGCAAAGCTTAAATTGGATCCATCTGTGAAATGTCAAACAGTGGGGATACCAACGGTCTATTTGAACAATTAAATCCCCAAAATCATTCAAGTCAGAATGCTAAGCCATTCTGGACAAAAAAAATGAAAAACCATGCTTCGACCCATTCCACTGTGGATCCCACTAGACAACAATAGCTTTTCTGATCGTTTCACTACCTCTGCTCAGCGTAGAGTAATCTAAGTGCTGAACTTTTGAGTTCTTCGTTGTGCTGCTCTTGAATCTGTGGGTTTGACTAAGCTGCTTCTTCTCGTCAAGACGAAAGTCACCACCGAAAGCCTAAAAATAATTCTTCTCCCATCTGTATTCTCTTAGAATTATCCAAGCTGTTGAAGAAGCGACCTATCGTTGAATTTTCGAATCCTACGAACAAAACAACAACTTCCTTGAAGAACAATTTGGTTTCCAGCGGTCCGCCAACTGATTTCAATCAATAAATGTCCTCTTAACCTGGCTGAGAAACAACAAATCTAGATCAACATTTGAAAAGGGCGTAACAACCAAAATTTATTCTTTCTGATTCTTTGTCCACATGTATAGCTTTATATGTAGACAAAGAATCAGAAGGAATAATTTTTGGCTGTTACGCCCTTTTCAAATGTTGGTCTAGAAATAATCCACAGCTCACCAATTGAATAGTTTTCTCGGGACTAGAAAGCTATTCTCACTGTACATCCTTCGGAGTTTCTTTAATTCAAGACCAATAACGAAGCTGGCTAACGATAACGATGAAGAGCAAGTGATTAGCGAGGCGCAAGAAAAAATGGAGCAGAACGATATGCGGAGGTTTTATGAGTCTGTCAATGTCGTGCGGAGAAAGACAGCGCCATCTCCCGTCATGTGCAACGACCAAGAAGGGAATTTGCTGACAGATAAAACCGAAGTGGCTGCCAGGTGGAAGCAACACTTCGAGGCTTTGTTGAATAGTGGAAGGGACGGTGCATCGGTGAACAGAATAAATATTAGATGAGGATGAGGTTAGAAAAGCTATAAAAGAGATGAAACACAATAAGGCTGCGGGGAAGGACCAGCTCCCGGCTGAACTTCTAAAACATGGCAGCAGCTTTATGAAGTTCTGCACCATATTATGTCGAAAATATGGGAAGACGAGGAATTGCCTGCTAGCTGGTTGGACGGCCTCATCTACCCTCTCTTTAAGAAAGAGCACAGACTGGAGTGCTCCAACTACCGAGGAATAAATCTCCTCAATTAGTGCGTGCGGTAAGACGCGCCGCTACAAAGCAAAACCATGCTGAGGGTGGCTGGGTTCGATTCCCGATGCCGGTCTAATTTGTAATTTGGCTTAGAAATCTTGCAGTTAATAACTATAAGTGAAAACAAGGGCGCATTCACGTTGCAAGTCCTGGCACGACAAATGGTCGGGGTTCTACCAAAACGTATAAAACGGCTTTTTTACTGCCTTGTGTTGTTTTGTTCGTAAAAGGAGGACGGAAGTCGTTCCACATCAATTCATACATACATTTGTTGTAGGATATCCTCAGTTATGGAATTAAGAGTGAACTGATACGATTTATGATCACTGCTAAACAGCTAAACGAAAGCTTGGGCTGAAATATTGGTAAATTTTTTATGGCGCTTGGTGTGATTTGGCAGAACCCCGGCCAAACAGGAGAAATACCGATTTGTGCAACAGTTCTGGTTTTGATAAATCGATGCATATTTCAAATAAATGGACTTTTGAACCTTCCGTTCAGACCCTCACATAATTTGTTGAATTTTCATCAATTTCAGAACAAATATTGCTTTTTCAATTAGCATGGTTGTACATATCGTAGTTGATCTTTTATTCAAAACGATAGTCAATGTAGGATAAGGAGTAAAATTGCTATAAGAAGGATGATAACATATCGGACGTCTCCTTGGAAAGCGACTAAATAATTCATTTTACGATGCTATTTAAACACAAAGACACAAGACCCGTGTTTCCCTCAATCATGCTCTCGATGCGCAACGATAACAAACGCTTCCAATGTATTTCGCCTGATGAGCGATAGTACATTCTATTACATACATTGGGGACTATTCGTATGTCGACTATCTTTACCCGTTTTTACGCGTTTTTTTTCAAAAAGATTTACAATGCGGATTCCTCCATTGGCGTAACTACAGGGGGCTAGGGGGGCTATAGCCCCACCAAGAACTAAATTAGCCCCCCCTAGAATTTTTGCCATTTTGCATGAATATTGTACTACTTATCAAGCACTCTGATGATATATAGGCGTAACTGCCAGGAACGAGTTCTTCTAATTCACATATCTCTCTCTCCGAAACATTGAATCTATTTTACAAATTTTCGAACTTGTTCAATTGTTACATCTTACGATTGGAATGTTAAACACGAAAAACAGTACGCTCCCTTGATTCTCCAGCGCCAGATATCATTACTTTAGGAAATTGGAGTAGGAACAGTGGTTCCATGCTGGTGCAATGCTGATTGAATAAATAATAGAAGCAACAGACTAAGAAATCAAATGCAATTTCTAAAATTTTGATTGGATAAAGAAAGTTCTAGTGGTATACTGAACTGTCTGTATGGTCTTAATATTGACACAGCATAAAATGTTGGACACATTGTTTAAGGAACACAGGCTGCTTAATGTAGGGTTCTGTATCACACTCTTAGCTAGTATGAATTATGAGCACCTTATTCATATTTATTTATCTTGCTACTATTGACAGATGATTGGAGACTCCGAACGGATGATGAGGGGCAGTGTGGAGAGCCAGCTCAGGAGGCGGGTGGGGAAGACATCGAATAGAGACAGTGACGCGGCATCGGGACGAGTGCGTGAATAGAAAATCTTACACCGGTTGTGAAGTTGTGTGAAAGGAAATAAATAGAGTAATACCCAACACTTAGCTTATCGGCATATTTCTAAACAATCCTGATTTAAAATTGGTTTTCTCAGCAAGTATTTAATCTTTAAATATTTTACAGTTTTTACAGAGCTTTACGAATGTGTATGATTCGCCGTGCTGTTAGCCATGATTGTAATCGACTGATTTGTGTGCAACGGAATGGTTTTTTTTTCAGGGAAGGGAAGCTGATGATGTCTATTTAATCATCGCCGACGTTTCGGTGTTAGATTTACACCCTCTTCAGAGCTTGAATTTTGTAATCAAGCCCTGAAGAAGGTGTAAATCCAACACCGAAACGTCGGCGATGATTAAATAGACATCATTCAGCTTCCCTCCAAAGACTGCATGCCGAAAAAAACCCATTCCGTTTACGAATATATTTAATTAATCCTAGCGTGTTCATAGGTCTTAAAGATGCATGGCCTTTCTGAAAGAATTATCAAAAGAATCCTTTCGAAAAAGTGAGAGCCAAATACTACGTATCATATGTCTGAATCGATCCAGATATTTTGAAACCATTTTTTTCTGTAGCTTTGAATGGTGATTTGGGGGATTTTTCTGTTATTTCCAGAAAATCAATAAGATATCCCAGAAAGGCAAAATCTTGAGTTTTCAAGAAGAGGTAACAAAAATTTAAATGAGAAAGAGATTGGATTTTTTTTCGGATGGATAAAACTTCACAGGCGTCTTACTACCCAACAAACAATTTAAGTTGAATAAGTTAGTTTTTCAACTGAACAAGCCAAATTTTGGCGAAATAAGCTCTTTATCAGCCTCCAATGCTTGTTTGCTTTCTAATCGCATTTTTTTTTTGGAATCTGACGACAGAAAATTCGTCACTCACACTCAACCTCCTGTGAAATGATGGTTCTGATGGTTCCAATCACAGGCAAAATCAGAATTTTGAAAGAAAATTTCTTTTGTCTACTCTGACATCAACGTCAGATGATTTGCCATCCATGGAGAAAAAAAAACTTTTGCAGCGTCGCCAAGCGATTATGATTTGCACTTTGAAGTATGTTCGTCTCGGCTCAACCTTCTCTATGTATCTGGGAAAAACTGATTTGTTTTCAATAATGTTCCTTTCCGATTACAAACAGAAATAAAATCTGAATTTTGAATGAAAATATCACTTGACTGCTACTGACGCAAACGTTTCTGCAGAGTTGCTCTCTGACGAGCGTTTGTGATTTTGTTACTGACGGAAACTTCTTTCAGTACCGCGGGAATGCAACCGACGCCATTGTTTGCTATCAAACCTTTCTTTTCATAAAATTCTGGTCCTGAAATAGTCGATTTTCAATCCAAAATGCGTCTTTCGAATCACTCAAAGCAATCAAACGTTACTCCGAACCTTGTGTTGTGCTGCTGCTGTCCGACGGCCGCTCGATGATTTTTCGCTAAGACGCTAAGAATAAAAGTTCAGCATCGCCACTAATATCCCGGGACCGCAATCGACGCCTAAGAAGAACATATTTTCTTTTTACAAAGCGCTTTTCTAATCACTGAACGAAGCGAAACGATAGTCTGAGCATTGCGTGGATATTTCTCTTGAGTACTGCTACTTTCGGTGACGGCCAGCGCAATCTAATCCATTGTTTTTAATAGTTAGGAAAATCTAAAAGAGTTCGTCGATCGATTGATACCAAAATCTCGAAAATCGGTACTTTTCGTGAAGGTCTTAAATTTGAATATGCAGAATTACCTCCCTATCATCGCAAAGGACGTAATTCTACGTCAAAAATTAGCCCCCCCCTAGAATTTTTCGTTAGTTACGCCAAAAAGGTTTGAGAATAAATGAAAACCGCGAGAAATCAAATTTTAATTCAGCTTTTGGCAGATTTTCGGGATTTACGAGGATTGTTATATAGTTTTTGATATTGCTATTCCTAAGAAAACTTTCCTCTTTCCAGTTCATATTTTAGGATTCCGCAGCTGTCGCTTGATACTTTTCCTCTGCTGTTTGACATGGCATTCTACGATGACAACATCATGTGTCAGGGTTTAGCTTCAGTGTTTTGAAGATTTCAAGCTTGCGGTAGAACCTTGACAGCTGTGGAAGAACTTTGCAAAATCCGCAAAGTGGAATATTTAAAAAAGGTCCGCAATATTTAAACGGTTTTGATTTCCACGGAACGTTTCCCCCACGTTAAAACCTCATACGGTCTACTCCACACACTCCAGCTCTAGTAACATCGATGGATTTGTTATGGTTTTGTAGCATACTTGAAGAGTAAAGCCCCAAACGCAATTCAGCGGAACGGCGACGGTAACGGGAAATTTGACAGAAAACGCTGTACCGCTGTATTGCGTGGGGTATTTTGATCAATGTCTTCAAGATCAATATAAAACTACAATTGTTACTTGGGCTAGTGGCTTGTTAGGAATCCCGCTTTTTTCGACAGAAACAACGCGTTCTATAAGTGCACGATCCATCAAACACTAATTATTCAACTTCACTGTCCTACGACTAGAGAAGTATATTTCTAAAATTACTGTTGTGAATATTATCCCAGTCTAGTATCAGTGCATATAAAATTGAAGATGTTTAAATTTTGTTCATTCGAACTTTTGTTCCTTCTAACTCAGAAACTTTCAGATATTGCTATGCATCGTAGCGAACCACTATCAGGGAATCATATGAACGTGAAAGAATCGTTTGGGGAGTCAAGAGCCCCTGACGAAACAAATTTCATGTACGCTTGAGGATGTTTGTGATTTCTTAGATTTCAATAAATCCATTCAGGTTTCAATAAAACTTTTTCTCGTGGACAATCAAAAATCCATTTGAACTAATAATACGTTAAACTGCAAATATTGTGAAAATTTATATTTTCCTACGAATCAGACCTTCCATGCAGTACTGCAATTTAAATAACAACTTAGATGGTATCGGGGATGATGTGTTACCAGAATCATGGATAGGATTGTCTTACTTGTCCTACCCACTCCCGGCGCCACTGAGTGAAAGAAACTAACCTGAGCAAGGACGGGAACGATTGCCTATTATTCATATAATTATTTAATTGGCCACAACACAACTGAAAATTAATTGCCGATTCGTTATTTTGAGTTAAATTCGGTTATCATTTTTGCTATATTGACAGGTAATTTAACCAAAATGATAACAATTCCAGTTATCAATATTACTGACTATTACAAACTTAATTTTGTTAAAAAACATAAAATGGTCATGGAATCATGATATGACTGTACAGTGGCGTAGCCAGAAAATTGATCTGGGGGGGGGGGGGCGGCTTTCTGAACATATTTTTTTTCTAAAAAAAATTTCTTCTAAAAATGTTGTCTCTGGGGAGGGGGGGTTATGTCCAAAACTACCCCCGTGGCTACGTCACTGTGACTATAAATAGTCTTCAGTAAATGCAAGATTGTAGAAAGCGAAGTACTTTTCACTTCTACTCCTCAAGACAGCGTATTTCGATGAGTGTCTAGAGACAAAGCCGTACAATCACTCGATTCGAGTTCGTAACGTTTTTTTTTTCAATGCGTAACGAAGACGGCAAAGAAGATTTAACTGTTTTGGTCAATAAAACAGCGATGGCTGATTACTAAATTAGTTATTTGAGTAAATAACATGCAAAGGCGCGTGATCGGGTGGTGGCCGATCAATGAAAGAATGTGCAGGTTGAGGATCAAAGGCCGGTTCTTCAACTTCAGCATAATCAACGTCCATAGCCCACACTTCGCAAGCACTGATGATGATAAGGACGTGTTCTACGCGCAGCTGGAACGTGAGTACGACAGCTGCCCAAGCCACGACGTCAAAATCATCATAGGAGATTGGCTCAGGTTGGCCAAGAGGAGGAGTTTAGACCGACTATTGGAAAGTTCAGCGCTCACCGGCTGACGAACGAAAACGGCCTACGACTAATTGATTTCGCCGCCTCCAAGAATATGGCCATTCGTAGCACCTACTTCCAACACAGCCTCCCGTATCGGTACACCTGGAGATCACCACTGCAGACAGAATCACAAATCGACCACGTTCTGATTGATGGACGGCACTTCTCCGACATTATCGACGTCAGGACATGTCGTGGTGCTAACATCGACTCTGACCACTATCTGGTGATGGTTAAACTGCGCCCAAAACTATTCGTCATCAACAACGTTCGGTACCGACGACCGCCGCGGTACGACCTAGAGCGACTGAAGCAACCTGATGTCGCCACTGCATACGCGCAGCATCTCGAGGCAGCGTTGCCGGAAGAGGGTGAGCTCGATGGGGCCCCTCTTGAGGACTGCTGGAATACAGGTAAATCAGCCATTAACGACACAGCGGAGAACAACGTCGGGTATAAGGGTCAAAGTCGACGGAACGATTGGTTTCACGAAGAGTGCTGACAGATTCTGGAGGAGAAGGCCGCAGCGCGGGCGGTCGCGCTGCAGCAAGGTACCCGGCAGAACGTGGAACGTTATAGACGGAAGCGGAGACAGTAGACCCGCCTTTTTCAGGAGAAGAAACGCCGCCTGGAAGAAGCGGAGTGCGAGGAGATGGAACAGCTGTGCCGTTCTCAAGATACACGTAAGTTCTATCAGAAGCTCAACGCATCCCGCAAAGGCTTCGTGCCGCGAGCCGAAATGTGCCGGGATAAGGATGGGAGCATCTTGACGGACGAACGTGTGGTGATCGAAAGGTGGAAGCAGCACTACGAGGAACATCTGAATGGCGCTGAGAGTACAGGCAGTGAAAGTCAAGGCAGCGGAGGAGATGACTACGTCAGTTCACCGGACGATGGAAGCCAACCAGCCCCCACCTTGAGGGAAATTAAGGATGCCATTCAACAGCTAAAGACCAATAAAGCAGCTGGTAAGGATGGTATCGGAGCTGAGCTCATCAAGATGGGCCCGGAAAAGCTAGCCACTTGCCTGCACAAACTGATAGTCAGAATCTGGGAAACCGAACAGCTACCGGAGGAGTGGGAGGAAGGGGTTAGATGCCCCATCTACAAGAAAGGCGACAAACTGGAGTGTGAGAACTTTCGAGCGATCACCATCCTTAATGCCGCCTACAAAGTGATATCCCAGATCATCTTCCGTCGTCTGTCACCATTAGTGAACGAGTTCGTGGGAAGTTATCAAGCCGGCTTCGTTGACGGCCGCTCGACAACGGACCAGATCTTTACTGTACGGCAAATCCTTCAAAAATGCCGTGAATACCAGGTCCCAACACACCATCTGTTCGTTGATTTCAAGGCGGCATACGACAGTATAGACCGCGTAGAGCTATGGAAAATTATGGACGAGAACAGCTTCCCTGGGAAGCTTACCAGACTGATCAAAGCAACGGTGGATGGTGTGCAAAACTGTGTGAAGATTTCGGGCGAACACTCCAGTTCGTTCGAATCGCGCCGGGGACTAAGACAAGGTGATGGACTTTCGTGCCTGTTGTTCAACATTGCGCTAGAAGGTATCATGCGGAGAGCCGGGTGTATCAGCCGGGGTACGATTTTCAACAGATCCAGTCAATTTATTTGCTTCGCGGATGACATGGACTGGACATTGTCGGCCGAACATTTGCAAAGGTGGCAGAACTGTACACCCACCTGAAACGTGAAGCAACAAAAGTTGGACTGGTGGTGAATGCGTCAAAGACAAAGTACATGCTTGTGGGCGGAACCGAGCGCGACAGGGCCCGCCTGGGAAGCAGTGTTACGATAGACGGGGATACCTTCGAGGTGGTCGAGGAATTTGTCTACCTCGGATCCTTGCTAACGGCTGACAACAACGTTAGTCGTGAAATACGAAGGCGCATCATCTGTGGAAGTCGGGCCTACTACGGGCTCCAGAAGAAACTGCGGTCGAAAAAGATTCGCCACCGCACCAAATGTGTCATGTACAAGACGCTTATAAGACCGGTTGTCCTCTACGGACATGAAACATGGACAATGCTCGAGGAGAACTTGCAAGCACTCGGAGTATTCGAGAGACGGGTGCTTAGGACCATCTTTGGCGGTGTGCAAGAAGACGGTATGTGGCGGCGAAGAATGAACCATGAGCTCGCCCAATTCTACGGCGAACCCAGTATCCAGAAGGTAGCTAAAACCGGAAGGGTACGATGGGCAGGACATGTTGCAAGAATGCCGGACAGCAACCCTGCAAAGATGGTGTTCGCTTCCGATCCGGCAGGTACGAGACGGCGTGGAGCGCAGCGAGCGAGATGGGCAGACCAGGTGCAGAACGACTTGGCTAGCGTGGGGCGTATTCGAGGATGGAGAGATGCGGCCTCGAACCGTGCATTGTGGTGTCAAATTGTTGATTCAGTGTTATCTGTTTAGATGTTAACTAAATAAATGAATGAACATGCATAACAAAATGTGTTGTCAGTGGTAACTTAATTTGTTAAAGCCATTTCAGGAACAAAGTTCTGATGTCATTTTTGTTATGTTGGCTGATAACTTCAGTTCAGTTATTTGATAACCGGATAATAGAATTTGTTATCAATTATTATTCATCTTTGCTCGGGTGGTGTTTGAAAGGAATAAGTTTTAATTTTTCGTCTACTAAAATATTACCACAGACATAACACATTGAACATTCACTCATCAAATTCATCGTCGCTTGAACACTAACGCCATCTGTTGATGTCAGTTGGTTGGGCAAATCACGAATAAGATGGCGGTAGTGAACAATCGTTAATCTAGATTAAGAAAATTATTTTGAGCTATTTAGTGGAATGTCTTCACTTGTCATAAGACGAGTTTGCACAATCCCATTTAATTCCACCACTTAATTGTACCTTGACAGATACGAATTTCGACCTCAACAGTAGCTGATGCCATTAAAAAAATGTAGAAAATCTCAATCATATTGATAATATTAACAATTAGAAAAAAGTGGTGATATTTCGTTGCCGCAAAACTCATGAGGCAAAACGCCTTTTAGATGGTAGCTCTTAGGGAACAAAGTACAACGCGTCGGCGAATCAGCATTCTGGTATGGACAGTGCGTAGAGACGTGTAGTGCATTGTAGTTTAGTCGCCCTAGGGCATTTTTCCTCGCCGAAATGTTAGATGTTTCATCAAAATGTGGAAAATTTCGGTTTTTCCAATCTTCCTATCTTTTATATTAATTTGTTTTGCCTAATCCACGTAATTTTTGGTGTAGTTTTATTACAGCCATGCCAAAAACGGTAAACATAAGGGAATACCCAAAAGGTGTTTTGCCCCTGGGGGCGTTTTGGGGAACCTAATGTAGTGCATGGTATTCATTGGCCAAAAGTTTGGGTTTCCCCACTATATACCCACTTTGTTTGGAAACTTATTTTCTTGAATATGTATTTTGCCTGAATTGAAATGGTATTTTAAATTGTTATATGAAAATTATGCTTCCTACAATGCCCAACAACTCACTTTTAGGATGTTCGGTCATATAAACTCCAATTTGATTTAACTCCGTAATGCACCACGAAAAAGAGTCTACCCAACATTACGATACTAGACATTGGATAATACAAACACGGTAACGAAACCTTTGTGATGAAACCATTCTGAAGGAAATACAAATCTTCTATACACAAATATAAATAAATCTCAAGTTCTATTTGAATAATGCTTCAGTTAAATAATATTAAAATATTTTAGTTTTTAATTTGGAACTGGAACATCCGTGGACTTTGGAGTTATTTTTTTTATTGTGAACCACTTATCAATGGTAAAATTGTGTACACCTACGTCCTTAAAATGGCAAAATGTGATAATGAAGAAAACTCAATATAAATATTTCATTACTTCATTTGCGGCAGCCGGCTGACCTCCCTCGCTGGTTCTGCTTCAGAATTTCTTACATGTTTCGTTGTTTCACTTCACCGCATCCACTCCCTCTTCACTAGTTACGGCTCTAATCAATATATTAATCTGGTCGCCTGTTTCACCCTGCTTCGTTGCCTTTTATCCAAAAACACGCGATCACGAAAAAAAATCACATTCACAGCGCACAATACCAGCCACTGGAAACGGATCACGAAGCAGCCCTACGTTGTTGCTGTTTGGCGTCGGGTAGGCCTTCGGTTGCGGTTCAATGCTTCGGGGCAAAAACTGCGGCGACAACCGTCATAAAATTTGAATTCCGAACCCCACCGCACCAGTTGACCGCTCCACCGCGGCACCACTAAGCGGCATCAATTTATGGCCCCAAACACAACTTTCACTTCTTCGGGTGCTTTTTAGCGCGTTTCTTCTGCGAATTTCCAAGAACAGCTGTGTCACAACGATGAAAGGTTCCCAAGATTGCGAATTGCTTATTCGTTGGGATTGGGGAGAATTTTTACCGGTTTATGATTCGGGAAATAAAATGACCTTTTAAACGATGCTCGAAATCACTGTTTAAAGCTGGATGGCTATAATACGCCCGAATGGTTGTAAATTCGAGCATTAAGCACTTGTGTACCCAGATGCCACTTTGGGAGGTTGTTTTTCCCCTAGGATAACAATTTACTTGCGATGAAACATCCAAACACTATATTATCGTTGAACTTGTTTATGAAAGCATCTTGAAGCTGTAAACACGTAAGAATCTCCTCAGAGTGTCTCCTTGTGAAGCGTTTCGCTCAAATCCTCCCTGCTTATTCAATAATTAACACAGCAATTTCACTTTTCCGGTTCATCGGATCGACAACCATAACAACCTCAGCGACACCACCTTAGGCAAAAACGCTTCCTCATTTCGCCTCGCATCGAAAAAAAAAGAAAAGAGGACGAAATCGATTTTCACACCCTCCGGCTACTATATTTAGTGCGCTACATCCATGCTATACACACTCTAAACACACTCTTTTACCTCCGTTCGTAAGCGGATCCGATTTCATCCAACCCCCCGAAATCCTTCGCACTCGTATCCTTCCCAATCACCTGTCAGTATTTTTCACTCTCTGACTGAGGCGCTCGGTTTTACGCCCCCACCCTTATACCGTGGGAAATTACAAACACTGGCTGCACTATCCTTCTGGCTGGCGGTCGACGATGGGATAATCGTCCCAATCCCTCGGCCCAGATCCTTCACACTAATTTGACAGATCACTCGATGTAGGCAGGACGATTCCATGCACAAATCGTCATCATCTTCGAGATTTGTCCCCGGTTTCCCTCCCAAAGGTAGGCCACCATTAATCTTGAGGCAGGCCACACTATGACACCTAGGAAAGATTTTTCCGACGAGCACCGACCGCGACTACGACAGCGAGGACGATTTTCCGTAAGCGCCTTCTGAACCCAACTGAAGCTCCTGCATCTCCCGCGGTGGGAAAAGCTGCTGGCTGGCTGGCTGCTGCTGCTGTTGGCTTGGTCGGTTGTTCGGTCGAGGACGACGCCCGTTCCATCAGCCATGTGTGTTTCGTCCTCAGCGTGACGACAGAGAGCGAGAGCGGAAAATCGACGAGCATGCGCCCGGTCGGTCAGGGCCGGATGAGATGTGAGGCTCGTTTTAGCTCACCCACCTCGGTGAGACGACTCGAATGGTGAGATGTGAGCCCGCAATGTGGAGACAGCTGTTTTTCCATGACCTATGGGAGCCCGTGAAGAAGTGTGCGTGTGGTCGGAGTTGTTCCACCCGGACGGGGTTGCTGTAGGGAATGGATGGTGAATGACCGGTCCTGCTGGGACGGGGAAGCGGGTTGACGTATTTGTACTTATGCTAGGGTGCCAATTCGGGGACGCTTCACAGACGAACTGACAGTGGTGCCTACCTGAGATGCGCTCGGATCCGTTGGAATGGAATAGGGAAAGTGCATTGATGCGAGGGTGGGGGGATTTTAAACTGAAAAGTAAATATTTGTGAGGGATTTATTGTTCTGCTGTGCTCTGAGAACGCTCATTAGAGCAACTAGAATGATGGTGATGACGATTTTTTTCTCAATCCTAAAGGTATCTCGCAAGTGTGTAGCATAGCACGATGATGATACTCAGCAGACGAGGGATTAAAGAAAACAGAGGGTCTTGTGTGGTTGTTGGCGGATGGTGCTAAAGTGATGAACAAGTTGATGAGGATTATGATAATGGCTGGTGTGTCTGGAAAATATTTTGATTGAATTATTTGTCTGGCGGAAAATTGTTCAACGGCTGCGACGGATCATCATAAAAATGGGGAGCAAAAAAAAAAGACTCGAGAGCAGTCAGCAAGTGGAATAATCGGATTAGGGAATTCGCCTCAGTTTAATCTTGATCGATTAATTATTTTTTCCCTTGGCTTGGCGCCTGTTCTCTAAGATAGGAAGGATACAACTATTAATCACATCTATTTATCACATCTTTAATAAAGCGGAATTGGAGAATTAATTTTCATGAAAATGAAGAAGTCTTCGTTCGAACAATTCTTAATAAAGGTTGATGGATGGGGATATACATTTTCTTCGTGGGTATCAACAAGGTATGGTGAATTCTTCAACAATTGCCTTTATTCACATAGCTCACAGTTGATGATAAAAATTCTGATAAATGTGCAATAGGAGCAAACAATTGTCTCGTACCTAATCTTGTGAGAAAATCTATTGAATTGAAAAATGGGAAAATCTTTCGGTTACAGAAGACTTGTCGGTTACTTTGCTCTACGACTACGATACTTTGTTTTTGAGCTGTGATTTTTTCAATATTTCAACTGGAGTTTTCTGAGAGATAGATTTTTAATTATTATTTTTTTCGTACATTCATTCTTAAAGCATGCTTCCGGAAAAACTTTCATGGAAGTCCAAGACAATGCTGACGTTGATTGCCAAGCAGGGAAACAACGCATATCGTTTTTATTATGTCGACTGGTAGCAACGTCAAATTCTGGCAAATGCTGAGTAAAGCGTACCATTGGTACTTCGCGTACCTGAAGGAATAAAATAGACCCCATCTCGCGGTCCTTAGCCTTTTACCCAGCAACTCCTATCCCTACCTCCCCGCGGTGCTGGCCGGGATACGAGCAACCTTATGGAAGATCGGGTAACCAACCCCGGTGGGAACTATGGTCGTATGCTGACAGGGAAGGGGGAGGGGGGGTTTGCTCCTCTCCGGAGGTGCAAATCTTATTGAGCGTCTGTTCTCCATGTTAGGGTGCCAGCGAAAGACTGTAAGTGAAACTGTGCACCATGTTCCACCGGAAATAAGGAGGAATGGTCCTCCGGAAATTTAGGGGGTTTGGTGTCAGGCCCTGCAAGCCAGCCAAAAAAAACTCACGCAACGAACAATCAACAAGAGAGTACGGACCGGAACCATCGGCGAAGACCACTGCGACGAAAAGGGACTAGCGATTGGATACTCGGTTCGTGGAACTGCAAATTTCTCAACTTCATCGGGAGCACACGCATACTCGCCGATGTGCTCAAGGACCGTGGATTCGGCATCGTAGCGCTGCAGGAGGTTTGTTGGAAGGGATCAATGGTGCGAACGTTTAGAGGTAATCATACCATCTACCAGAGCTGCGGCAACACACATGAGCTAGGAACAGCTTTCATAGTGATGGGCGATATGCAAAGGCGCGTGATCGGGTGGTGGCCGATCAATGAAAGAATGTGCAGGTTGAGGATCAAAGGCCGGTTCTTCAACTTCAGCATAATCAACGACCATAGCCCACACTCCGGAAGCACTGATGATGATAAGGACGCATTCTACGCGCAGCTGGAACGTGAGTACGACAGCTGCCCAAGCCACGACGTCAAAATCATCATAGGAGATTTGAACGCTCAGGTTGGCCAAGAGGAGGAGTTTAATCCGACTATTGGAAGGTTCAGCGCTCACCGGCTGACGAACGAAAACGGCCTTCGACTAATTGATTTCGCCGCCTCCAAGAATATGGCCATTCGCAGCACCTACTTCCAACACAGCCTCCCGTATCGGTACACGTGGAGATCACCACTGCAGACAGAATCACAAATCGACCACGTTCCGATTGATGGACGGCACTTCTCCGACATTATCGACGTCAGGACATATCGTGGCGCTAACATCGACTCTGACCAGTATCTGGTGATGGTTAAACTGCGCCCAAAACTATCCGTCATCAACAATGTTCGGTACCGACGACCGCCGCGGTACGACCTAGAGCGACTGAAGCAACCTGATGTCGCCACTGCATACGCGCAGCATCTCGAGGCAGCGTTGCCGGAAGAGGGTGAGCTCGATGGGGTCCCTCTTGAGGACTGCTGGAATACAGTCAAAGCAGCCATTAACGACGCAGCGGAGAACAACGTCGGGTATATGGGTCGAAGTCGACGGAACGATTGGTTCGACGAAGAGTGCAGACAGATTCTGGAGGAGAAGGATGCAGCGCGGGCGGTCGCGCTGCAGCAAGGTACTCGGCAGAACGTGGAACGTTATAGACGGAAGCGGAGACAGCAGACCCGCCTTTTTCAGGAGAAGAAACGCCGCCTGGAAGAAGCGGAGTGCAAGGAGATGGAACAGCTGTGCCGTTCTCAAGATACACGTAAGTTCTATCAGAAGCTCAACGCATCCCGCAAAGGTTTCGTGCCACGAGCCGAAATGTGCCGGAATAAGGATGGGAGCATCACGGACGAACGTGTGGTGATCGAAAGGTGGAAGCAGCACTACGAGGAACATCTGAATGGCGCTGAGAGTACAGGCAGTGAAAGTCAAGGCAGCGGAGGAGATGACTACGTCAGTTCAGCGGACGATGGAAGCCAACCAGCCCTCACCTTGTAGGAAGTTAAGGAAGCCATTCAATAGCTAAAGATCAATAAAGTAGCTGGTAAGGATGGTATTGGAGCTGAGCTCATCAAGATGGGCCCGGAAAAGCTGGCCACTTGCCTGCACAAACTGATAGTCAGAATCTGGGAAACCGAACAGCTACCGGAAGAGTGGAAGGAAGGGGTTATATGCCCCATCTACAAGAAAGGCGACAAACTGGAGTGTGAGAACTTTCGAGCGATCACCATCCTTAATGCCGCCTACAAAGTGATATCCCAGATCATCTTCCGTCGTCTGTCACCATTAGTGAACGAGTTCGTGGGAAGTTATCAAGCCGGATTCATTGACCGTCGCTCGACAACGGACCAGATCTTTACTGTACGGCAAATCCTTCAAAAATGCCGTGAATACCAGGTCCCAACGCACCATCTGTTCGTTGATTTCAAGGCGGCATACGACAGTATAGACCGCGTAGAGCTATGGAAAATTATGGACGAGAACAGCTTCCCTGGGAAGCTTACCAGACTGATCAAAGCAACGGTGGATGGTGTGCAAAACTGTGTGAAGATTTCGGGCGAACACTCCAGTTCGTTCGAATCGCGCCGGGGACTAAGACAAGGTGATGGACTTTCGTGCCTGTTGTTCAACATTGCGCTAGAAGGTGTCATGCGGAGAGCCGGGTGTAACAGCCGGGGTACGATTTTCAACAGATCCAGTCAATTTATTTGCTTCGTGGATGACATGGACATTGTCGGCCGAACATTTGAAAAGGTGGCAGAACTGTACACCCGCCTGAAACGTGAAGCAACAAAAGTTGGACTGGTGGTGAATGCGTCAAAGACAAAGTACATGCTTGTGGGCGGAACCGAGCGCGACAGGGCCCGCCTGGGAAGCAGTGTTACGATAGACGGGGATACCTTCGAGGTGGTCGAGGAATTCGTCTACCTCGGATCCTTGCTAACGGCTGACAACAACGTTAGTCGTGAAATACGAAGGCGCATCATCTGTGGAAGTCGGGCCTACTACGGGCTCCAGAAGAAACTGCGGTCGAAAAAGATTCGCTACCGCACCAAATGTGTCATGTACTAGACGCTTATAAGACCGGTTGTCCTCTACGGACATGAAACATGAACAATGCTCGAGGAGGACTTGCAAGCACTCGGAGTATTCGAGAGACGGGTGCTCAGGACCATCTTTGGCGGTGTGCAAGAAGACGGTGTGTGGCGGCGAAGAATGAACCATGAGCTCGCCCAACTCTACGGCGAACCCAGTATCCAGAAGGTAGCTAAAGCCGGAAGGGTACGATGGGCAGGACATGTTGCAAGAATGCAAAGATGGTGTTTGCTTCCGATCCAGCAGGCACGAGACGGCGTGGAGCGCAGCGAGCGAGATGGGCAGACCAGGTGCAAAACGACTTGGCGAGCGTGGGGCGTATCCGAGGATGGAGAGATGCGGCCTCGAACCGTGTATTGTGGCGTCAAATTGTTGATTCAGTGTTATCTGTTTAGATGTAAACTAAATAAATGAAAATGAAATGGTAGCAACGTACTTTCAGTGATTATTTGGCGTTTCAGTTTGTATTTTGAATGAGAACCTTCCACTATATGTTTTCTTTCTCCAACGTTTCGATCCTTATTGGATCTTTTCCAAGGGTTAGAAATGTTGGTCGTTTTTTCGTCAAGTATAGGGGAACGGTTCGCCACTTCATCTCATAGCTCCTATTTCCATCCCATCAAAAACAAAGCAATGGAAAGGAATTTGGTTTGTTTATTATTTTTGTGATTTTTTTCATCAGTGAGCGCGCATGTTGACAAAAAGGAGCGACGAATTTGGTGCCGTATTTCTTTGTTTGGCGATGAGATGGATATATGTACAGTGAGATGGAGATCGGAACAGTTCCGCTTGTTTTGTAACTTTTAATCGTCATTCCTTATTTCGTAACTTTTAATCGTCATTCCGTTGAGCTTGTCCTGTACCACCGGACCCACAGAAAGAGCTTCGTTAAGGGAGAAGCTAGTAGAGGTCTTTGCAGAGCCGCCAAATACAACACGGACCTTCATCGCCGTACTTGACTCCTTGATTACGGGGTAGGTAATAGGCTGTAGAGTTTACTTCAGCGCATGTGACCAAGGTAGAGATACTCTTTCAAGAAATCGTGTTTTTTTTTTTATTCCGGGTTTCTTTCCAGGCGTTTTTTCCAAAAAATGGAATCGTCGTCGAGCAATTTCCTTGGAACAGCCAAGCTTGTAACGATTAATAATTTAATGCATTTTAATTTAGGGTCAAATTTTGTCCCTTTTGACACACTGTGAATTGTGCATAGGAATTTGATACACACGCGCGATCAAGCTATATCACACATAGGGAAACTAATGATTCGTACCTAGCCCAACTATAAAAGGGACTGCGCTACACGAAACTGGTGTCAGTTTTGATCAGTCGATGGGCCAAAGTCGACTATAAATAAACATCCCGGGACAAACAGAAAGCCTTGGCTTGGAGGACTAATCGGTTGTATGCCTACCCATCGCTGGTGCCGTGTGGACTCGTCATCGAGTGAACAAGGCAGACCAGACGTGCAGTTCGACAGCGGTTCCGAAACAGTTGGACACCCACCACCATCAGGTTGGATATGAACCGTTTGTTTGAGAAACTGCATATGTAACATTTTTGGCCAAAATGAGATTTTTATGTATTCTGAATCCTCTTCCAAAAATACGTATTCTGGCAAAAAATACGAAAAAAAATTTTTTGTTCAGGAATGTATGAATTTTTTTTCGTTTGTTTGAGAAACTACATAAGTCCACGCACTTTGAAGAGCAATTATGGAGTACTGTTTACAGTTTTTGCACTGGAAGTGCCTCAGGGTGTTGAGTTTTGCCAAAAACTATTGATTTGTATCGAAGAAATCAAAAGGTTCGGTGCCAATTTGTCCAAAAACAGTTTTTTGTTGTTTTCTCGAAATTGTGTAAAATGGACTTAGGGAACGTCCACAAATTACGTAACGCTTAGAGGGGGGGAGGGGAGGTTGAGGTAAGTGTGACGATCTATATAAAATTTTCAGATGCTTCTTACAAAAAGTGTGACATAGGAGGGAGGGGGGGTTGAAAAAGTCCATTTTTTGCGTTACGTAATTAATGGATCTTTCCTTATGCAGTTTCTCAAACAAATGGTTCATATGTGGTTTTTACCGCAACCAAAACCAAAGAGTTATTAAAGCGGGCTTGGTAATCATATGGCTACTGCTTCTGCCTCATACGTAGGAGGTCGTAGGTTCAATAGAAGGTCCGTTCCATTCTCCTACATTGTATCTTTCGCTACATTTCTCATGTTCTAGCAATCGCTAAAACTGGAAATGGACTTTCCATACCGTATCCATTTACAATTCCTATACCTTCAACTTGAGTATTCTAACAGTAATCTGCTAGAATTGGAAATGAACTATAGAGCTCGTTTCCTACATCCAATTAGAAATTCCATCAGTTGCCTTCTCCTATCTATCACATTGGCAGCTCGTTAACCAAGACGAACCTCTGCCTCTCGGAACCTAACCCAAAAATTCCAACAAATTCCGCATGAACTCGTGGCAAGTGCAGAGGTATATTCGGCTTGCAGTGGGCGAGTGATTGCATCATCATTTCCTCCCACTTCCCTACATTGACTTGCATTCTGACGTGGCAGGCGCCAGTATGACCTAACAAATGAGATCACCAGTACTTGTACATTGAAGATGTGCGCTAGTCCCAAGCAAACATCTGTTGATGTTGGTTCCCTGTGCAAGAAAAGCTGATCTGGTCATAATGGAGTAGCAACTACGAGCAGTCAATCAAGCTCAAGCTCAAGCTCAACCAAAACCAAAGAGTTATTAAATAATTTTTCAACAATGCAATGTGGTGTGGCGTCGTTCTTCAAGTCATCTCTTCGTCTGTCCTGCACTGGTCTTTCGCAAGCAAATGTCATCGAGAACCGACGTAAGTGATGACGTTTAGAAGACCCAACATTCAAAGTGATATTGTGTCATTACTACTCTGCAGCACGGAGCGGTCGGTTCTTGGAGGGAGCAACGGGCAAGGAAATGAAATTTGGCAATCCTCTTTTAGAAATGGCGCTTAAGCTAGATTTTTAGGCGATTTTGTTCGGGATCATTGTCTTCATCCGTCTTCCAGAATCACTTCAGACTATCTTCTAGCGAAAGCACTGAAACAGTAACTACTTCGGAAGCAACGGTTGGTGATTTTCCCCAGGAAATGGAACTTGCTGAGCCAACGACAATCCAGCCAAAAACGCTGTCGATCAAGAGAGGTAGATTCTTGTCGAGCTAAATGCGAAAGCGTCGAAAGAGCTGGGGAAGAACGAGTAGAAGTGCAAAATCATGGAGTTCGATGTGTCGAAAGCTGGGTTTCAGAGCCACTTACAAAACTACCACTTCCCTGAGGGCACCAGGTTCCCAGGGAACCTCCGGAAGTGGCCAATGCGCTCAGAAGTGCTTTAAATGTCTCCTATTGTATTTGTGTTGCAAAATCATAAAGTTCGATGTGTCACAAGCTGGGTTTCAGAATCAATCAAAAAGTGGCCTCATCATTTGGGGCATTAGGTTCCCAGGGAACCTCCGGAAGTAGTCAATGTGGTCAGATGTTCTGCAAATGTCTTCAATTGTATTTGCGTTGCAAAATTATGATGTGTGTCGATGTTTCCCAAGCTGGGTTTCAGAACCACTTACAAAGTGACCACTTTCCTAAGGTAACCAGGTTCCCAGGGAGCCTCCGGAAGTGGCGAATGTGCACAGATGCTCTGCAAATGCCTCCTTCTTCTTCTTCTTCTTATTGGCATTACATCCCCACACTGGGACACAGAGATGCCAGATTTGAAGACATGTCATCAATTTGAAGACATTTGAATCTCTGTGAAGACATTTATTTCGTGAAGACATTTCGAAGACTTTTCAAAATATTTGAAGACTTATCTACTTATTTGAAGATACTTGAAGACAATATAATTTTATTTCTTAGTTATAAATTCTGCGACTTCTATGGGCAGGGATCAGCCAAATCACACTAAGTGCCAATGAAATATTTCCTATTTTTTGCCAAGGTTTTCATGTAATAGATTCACTTTGTCAAAAATCGCATCGGACATCGTTCAACGCCATAGCTGAGGATCCCTTACAACAAATGTACGCATGACTTAACATGAAATACTTTCCGTTTGTCTTTTGCGAACAAAATATCACAAGTTAGTCAAAAAGCCGCTTGGTGCGATTTGGCTGAATCCCAACCATATGTAAATTATGCAAAAAAAAAAATACAAAAGTTATAATAGGGTAAAAGACGGCTTTGGCAGTTTTTGTTCTATTATTGGCAGGGGGGTTTTGTCGACCGAATTTTATGAAATTCGGCCACAATATTCTTCGATATGCAAAGAATGTTTAGGCCAAATTTGAACATAATCAGTCATAAAAAACCTCCATGACAATAATAGAACAAAACCTGCCAAAGCCGTCATTCCCCCTAGTCTTTGTCTGGGGCTTAGAATCTCAAACAAAAAAATACATTCACTCTAGCTTTCTGATAAATGCAACGCATATTAGACTTCATACGTACGCACTTAACTTGGAAATAGGCGCTGGTTAAAAAATTCCCGATGGCGTGTATGTAAAAAGGTATTTCGATCATTACATTGGAACGCAATTGCCGTTTTATTTTACGGCAAAAATATATTGAACTCTTCCATGACTTGATTTAATCTATTCAATCGTTAAGTTAGAACCTGATCTTTTTCTAAATTCCTTACGAATTCATTTGATCTTTTCGGTATGTCCATGTAACTTTCGTCTAAATATTCGACGGGAAACTCTTTGAATTTTCTGTGAATTTTTAAAAGAATTTCCGATAAAAATTATGAGGAATTTCTTGTCTATATTCAAGAGAATTGAAATTGTAAATTCAGTACAAAATTTATATGTAATAATATCCCTTTTTATTTCCACAAGAAAATTGTCTCAATTAATTTTCATTAAAAATTCTTACGAATGTCAATAAGCAATTGAAATTATGCTGGTGTTAAATGGGTATTTCTCATAATTTTCAAGGTAAATTTCAGAGGAAACTTGCTACACACTTTTGTTAAATTTTTCCTTGAATTCCTTTGATTATTCTTCTAGAAATATTTTTGGACATTCTTTCAGTATTTACTCTGCGAATTCCTCTATGAATTTCTTCAAAAAATCGTCCTGGTATTCTTTCTGTAAACCCTCCAGGAAATTGTCCGGAAGTTTCAGGGATTTTTCCGAAAAATCTCCCAGGACTTCATTTGGAAGAAGTTCGAGAAGCTTCTCCAGAACTCCTTCATTAGCTCCTTCACGAATTTCTCCAGTAGTTTGGCAGGGATTTTTTCCTAAAGTTTTCCCGTGATTGCGGCAGAAGCTTCACAAGGGATCTCTCCGAAAGTTCTTCCTCTGAAAGATCTTTTAAGAAAGTTGCCAAATGACTCTTCAAGAATGCCTCCGGAAGTATACTATGAAATTTAAGGCCACCTTACACCTCGGGATTTTGGTCCGCGGATTTTTTCCCCATGCATTTTTGCATATGCGATGTTTTCGGGATTTGGGCACGGAAAATCAAAATCCCGGCCCCATTTAAAATGCACGGGGCTCAAAATCCGGCGGAAAATTTTCCCGAGGTGTAAGGTAGCCTTTATCTGGTATTTCCTCCAGGATTGCTTTCGGAAATTTCTGCAGCAATACATCAGGAAGCTCCTCCAAGAATTCATCCAGAACTACCTCCAAGAATTTCTCTAGAAGTTTCTTCAGGAATTCCACCGGAAATTGCTTCAGTAATTCCTCAGGAATATCCTTCAAAAATTCATCAGGAAAATCCTTCAGGCATTCCTCCAGAAAAAAACATCCGGAATGCATCCTGAAGATTCTACAGGTATTCCTTCTTAAGTTCCTCCAAGAATTCCTCCGGAACTTCCTTCTGAACTTTTTTCGGAGGTTTCTTCAGTAAATTCTTTGGATGTTCCAACAGGAGACTTCCAGAAGTAATTAGAAGCTCTATCCAAAAGAAGTTATAAGAAGCTCCATCAGGAATTTATCCGGATATTATCTACAAATTTTACCGGAAGTTCCTTCAGAAAATTCTCTGGATGTTTCTTCAAGTATTTTACAGTAAATTTTGAATCCCAACAGGGTATTCTTTAAAAAGAAATTTGAAAGAATTCCACGTGAAAATTCAGTTAAAAATCCGCCTCAGTACCAGTATGTACTCAAATCCAGGGGAAACTCGTCATAAAAAAATTGAATAATTTTAAGGAATATTCTCTTGAATTCTAACAATTTGTATGTTAAAAAAATTAATATTATTCCACATCAGTAAAACAATTTATTTATTTATCATCAGACCAAGGCCGGAGTGGCCTGTGCTGCACATAAAAGACTTCTCCATTCAGCTCGGTTCATGGCTGCACTTCGCCAACCACGCAGTCTGCGAAGGGTCCGCAAGTCGTCCTCAACCTGATCGATCCACCTTGCCCGCTGTGCACCTCGCCTTCTTGTTCCCGTCGGATCGTTGTCGAGAACCATTTTCACCGGATTACTGTCCGACATTCTGGCTACGTGCCCGGCCCACCGCAGTCTTCGCGGTATGAACGATGGATGGTTCTCCCAACAGCTGATGCAACTCGTGGTTCATTCGCCTCCTCCACGTACCGTCCGCCATCTGCAACCCACCATAGATGGTACGCAACACTTTCCTTTCGAAAACTCCCAGTGCGCGTTGGTCCTCCACGAGCATCGTCCAGGTCTCGTGTCCGTAGAGAACTACCGGTCTTATAAGCTTTTTGTAGATAGTCAGTTTGGTACGGCGGCGAACTCTATTCGATCGGAGCGTCTTGCGGAGTCCAAAGTACGTACGATTTCCAGCCACTATGCGTCTCCGAATTTCTCTGCTGGTATCGTCATCGGCGGTCACCAGTGAGCCCAAGTACACGAATTCTTCAACCACCTCGATTTCGTCACCACCGATAGAAACTCGTGGTGGGTGGCTCACATTGACCTCTCCTGAGCCTCTTCCTATCATGTACTTCGTCTTCGACGTGTTGATGACTAGTCCAATCCGTTTAGCTTCGCTTTTCAGTCTGATGTAGGCTTCCTCCATCATCTCAAAGTTACGTGCCATGATATCAATGTCGTCGGCGAAACCAAATAACTGGACGGACTTCGTGAAAATCGTACCACTCGTGTCAATACCTGCCCTTCGTATTACTCCCTCCAAAGCGATGTTGAATAGCAGACACGAAAGACCATCACCTTGCCGTAACCCTCTACGGGTTTCGAAGGGACTCGAGAATGCCCCTGAAACTCGAACTACGCACATCACCCGATCCATCATCGCCTTGATCAACCGTGTCAGTTTATCCGGAAATCCGTGTTCGTGCATTAGCTGCCATAGCTGGTCCTGATCGATTGTATCATATGCGGCTTTGAAGTCGATAAATAGATGATGTGTGGGCACGTTGTATTCGCGGCATTTCTGCAATACCTGCCGTATGGCGAACACCTGGTCTGTGGTAGAGCGTTCACCCATAAATCCCGCCTGGTACTGCCCCACGAACTCTCTTGCAATTGGTGTTAGTCGACGGCATAAAATTTGGGAGAGTACCTTGTAGGCGGCGTTCAGCAACGTGATTGCGCGGTAGTTGCTACAATCCAGCTTATCGCCCTTTTTGTAGATGGGACACACGACACCTTCCATCCACTCCTGTGGCAGAACCTCATCCTCCCAAACCTTGGAAATCACCCAATGCAGCGCTCTAGCCAGTGCTTCACCACCGTGTTTAAACAGCTCTCCTGGTAGTTGGTCAACTCCAGGGGCTTTGTTGTTTTTCAGCCGGCCGATCTCCTCCTGGATTTCCTGGAGATTCGGAGCCGGAAGTCGCATGTCCTGCGCGCGTTCTCCTAGGTTCATTACCATACCGCCACCGTTGTCTGCCATATCGCCATTCAGGTGCTCTTCGTAGTGCTGCCGCCACCTTTGGATCACCTCACGCTCGTTCGTAAGAAGGTTCCCGTTTATGTCCTTACACATATCGGGCTGTGGCACGTGGCCCTTACGTGAACGGTTCAACTTCTCATAGAACTTTCGTGCGTTATTAGCGCGGTACAGTTCCTCCGTCTCTTCACGGTCTCGATCTTCCTGCTGGCGCTTTTTCCTCCGGAAAATCGAGTTTTGTCTGTTCCGCGCCCGTTTGTATCGTGCCTCGTTCGCCCTCGTGCGGTGTTGCAGCAATCTCGCCCATGCTGCATTCTTCTCCTCAACTAACTGCTCACATTCGCCGTCATACCAGTCGTTTCTCTGATCCGGAGTCACCGTGCCTAGTGCAGCGGTTGCGGTGCTTCCAATGGCGGATCGAATATCTCTCCAGCCATCTTCAAGAGATGCTGCGCCTAGCTGCTCTTCCAGCTGCTGCGCGTATTCTTGAGCTAGTCTACCGTCTTGTAGCCGCCCAATGTTAAGCCGCGGCGGACGACTCCGACGCGTGTTGATCACCGTCGAGAGTTTTGAGCGCAGACATACTGCGACGAGGTAGTGGTCGGATTCAATATTCGCACTGCGGTAAGTGCGTACGTTCGTGATGTCGGAGAAGAATTTACCGTCGATTAGAACGTGGTCGATTTGGTTTTCCGTTACATGATTAGGTGATCTCCATGTGGCCTTGTGGATATTCTTACGGGGGAAGAAAGTGCTACCATTCCGCGGGAGGCTGCAAAGTTTATGCATCGTTGGCCGTTGTCGTTCGATACGGTATGCAGACTATCCGGTCCGATGACCGGTCTATACATTTCCTCCCTTCCTACCTGAGCGTTCATGTCACCGATGACGATTTTGACGTCCCGCAGTGGGCATCCATCGTATGTCTGCTCTAGCTGCGCATAGAACGCTTCTTTCTCGTCGTCGGATCTCCCTTCGTGTGGGCAGTGCACGTTGATGATGCTATAGTTGAAGAAACGGCCTTTTATCCTCAGCTTGCACATCCTTGCGTTGATTGGCTGCCACCCAATCACGCGATGGCGCATCTTTCCCAGCACTATGAAGCCGGTTCCCAGCTCGTTGGTGGTGCCACAGCTTTGGGAGAAGGTAGCCGCTCAATGCCCGCTTTTCCACACCTTCTGTCCTGTCCAGCAGATTTCCTGCAGCGCTACGACATCGAAGTTGCGGGGATGTAATTCATCGTAGATCATCCTATCGCAACCTGCGAAGCCTAGCGACTTGCAGTTCCATGTTCCAAGCTTCCAATCGTGATCCTTTATTCGTCGCCTAGGTCGTTGTCGATTGTATCGAGTCGTATTATCTTCTATGTCGTTCGTAATAGTTGTTTTTAAAGGCGGCTTATTGGGCCTGCGCAAAGCTCCTGTCTCGTCGGAGGGCCGTCGTGTCAGGGCTGTTTAGCGTCCCACCTAACACCAGGACTTGGGCTTGTGCGCTTTGAGCGGCACACGGTCGCTTTGGCGGAGCCTACTTGCGGATACATGCAGCTTTTTATAGAGGTTTAACAGGGCCCACTGTCAAACCCCACCACATCCTAGGCAGGCGCCACAACTCGCAGAAGGCCTGGGGAGGGATCGTCAAGCCAATCAAGATCGGAAGTGGCCAATGTGGCCAAATGTTCTTCTATTGTATTTGCGTTGCTAAATAAAAAGTTCGAGGTGTCGCAAGCTGGGTTTAGGAATCAATCAGAAAGTGACCACTTCCCTGAGGGCACCAGGTTCCCAGGGAACATCCGGAAGTGGCTAATGTGGTCAGATGTTCTGCAAATGTCTCCTATTGTCCTATCCTTCTCTTATATTTGTGTTGCAAAATCATGAAGTTTGATGTGTCGCAAGCTGGGTTTCAAAACAGCTCAAAAAGTGACCACTTCCCTGGGGAACCAGGTTCCCGTAACATCTGTAACCGGATTTTGGAGGTCAAAACGTGCAGTTTCCATTCTCACTATTGCAAAATGATGAATAAAAACGATTGCATCATTAATAAGAGCATTTACTACTAGTTATCTACGATTAAAAGGAAGTTGACCTATTTTTTACTCCATTTGACCCAGGGTACTCTCTCGATAAAACCGTATCCAAGGACCCAATCACCAAATTAATACACCTACACAAAAATATAGGGTTTAATGCATCTTTCCTCCAAGTTTCATGCAAATCGGTCGAAAATCAAGAGAACGGTGGATTTTACAATTTGAAATCGTAACCCGGGCCGAAACGGGTCAAAGCAAGGATCGCCGAGGAACAATTCCTTCGGAATTTTCCACCCAATACTAGAAATATTTTGTGAGGGGAGATTGGCCGTCAGCATATCCATCACCAAGAAATTAACATCGCACGATAAGTCCCCCTTTCTTGACTGGACCTAAACGGAACCTGATTCACGTATTGAACTCGAAAGTTTACCGCCACTCTACCTTCAGCCTTTGCAATCGTTGAATATTCGCCATCCAATTCGAGTTTAAGTTTGGCTGTGAGGCACTATTCAGAAGTGCGCGAAAAAGTGTCGGCAATCTTTACAATAACTGTGAGCAGGAATACATTTTCCCCAGGATGTTGTAGAACAGTACTGATTTCGATGACTGGGACTGCAGCAACCAATGATTGCGTAGGCGGTGCTACCGTAGGTGGAACATTAGGCGCTGCAGAGGAAATGGGTGCCGGACTAGGTGAAGAGCTATGTTTGGTGGTTTTTCGTGTGCCCTCGGACTGTTCAGGGTGGAGGAGCTTATGACTACGCTTGCTGCACCTTCGACACGTGAAGGTACATGAATAGTTACGAACATGAAAATTCACATTTCGCTAAATGGATTAATCCTAGGTTTTTATCCATATAAGTGAGAATTCTGAAGCCTGCTATTCACAATCTTTATTTTCAACTATTCGGCCAAACGGAATTCAACCAAATGGCCCGATCATGTAGGTATATCGTGCATGTAAACTTTTTCTGACAACATCGAGTTAGCGAGGTGAAAATGCATTGGAAAATCACTTCGACTTAAAGAATATCGAGTAAGCGAAGTATCGACTTACAGAGGGAACGCAGTAAGCATATGCGGTATTTCGAAAAAAATTGTTTCAGGTGATTCGAAACGACTTCTTGATGTCGTTTCGTTTCGTAAAATTACAAAAATTTCGCTAGAAAAAACTAGCTTCTAACGAAATTTAACGGAATTCCGCAGAATTTCAAAACAAATTTAAACTTAAACCATACTTTATATTATCAAAAATTTTGGCTGCGCCACTGAACAAAATAGTAAAGTTGTTTTCAAAACTTTAGGTTATACAATATTCCTATTAACGCTTACTACAAAACCCCATTCTTAGTCGACAAATTCGTATGTAGTTTTCTTCTATATGGATGCGGAAACGATCGTGTGGATGCTGGTCATGGGACGGCAGCTAGTCCGGGAGAACGCGAAGTGAAAAAAAAATCTACCTCGCGTAGCAGAAATTTGTTTAACCAGTGTGCAATCGATCGTGTTGATGCTGATCACGCCAGCTAGTGTGGGAGAACGGGAAGTGATAAAACTAATGTCTGCATCGAAGAGCACAAAATTATTTAGTGCAGGATCGATCGTGTTGTAGAAGATTATTAAACGAAGCACATTGATCTTACGTTGGATTAATTTGAAACACAGTTTTCGTCTTCTTGTTTTCAAAATAAGTTCGTTTACAATAAATCAGTGTTGCATTTGAACGCGTTCAGTTTGCGTTCAAAAATATTGAACTGAACCCGTGACCATAAGAACAGCACGCGCGTTCCGTTCAAAAAATTGAACTCCAAGGAGGCTTTGCTTGAACACAGTATGAACTTTGTTATTCGCTCAAAGGTCTGTCAGTTCGTTCACACCACTGCTTCCGGTTTTCTGTTCGGCCCGCTATGTAATCAAACCCTGAGATCAAACCAAATAATCCAAGTAGAGTCCATAAACATGTGTCTTTCTTTTCGAACCATATATTTTTTAATAATTGCCAAAAAAAACTAATATTAACTTTTTTATTTAAAAAATAGTATTAAAACTTTATGTTTCCTCGAGTCAAGATTCGAAAAAACGTATGAAGAAAAAGCCTTTGTAACGTTCTTCTGATTTTATCTACTTCATGTTTTAATACAGAAAATAAATGATTTATTTAGATGCCATTGTAAAGTTTCCATGCTTTGAATCTCTTACGCATTTTAGCGGTTAATCAGTTTGATATCGGTACCACTATTAGGTTTCGGCTCGTTTCCGCATTCGTTCGAACTCGTTCATCCTCGTTCGCCTACTCTTATGGAAATTTAACTCAGGATTTGGCCGATCAATCATTATACTAAGGCGGTAGTACCGATTGTTTACGGATTGGTGACCATGTTTCGATGGAATTCTATTTAATAGGGCGAAAAATTGACCCACGGCATTTACAAATCCCATAAACCAAGGACAATCAGCTAATAATTATCTATGAAATAGGCCGATTAAAGCTGCCAAAGTTTCTACGAAACAATTTGGTATTCACAGCCATGTGTAGAGATAAAGTATTTCAGACAGCAATACAAAATACTGGAAGAAGGGCTGCTGTTCAAAAATCGAAGTTATTTTACCTGCCTTTGACACGAGTTAGTCCTATCCAATTCAATTCCACTGTTTGTAGTCCTTTTGAGTCATTTTTTTTTCGTGTATTAAGGACCGGGAAGCAAATTTCCGGATAAGCAGCTAAAATTCCCTGATCTCAAATTCAAAGCCCCGCCGTGCATCCTCCTTAATTATTGTAAACCACGATAACGTTGTTCTACGTTATGTTCTGAGTCACATTTTCATATTGTTATTACGGAAAGTACAAAGCTGCATAACATTTTCCTAATTTCCATTGAAATTCTGGATTACCTGTTGACTAAAGCCTCTTAAGGTCACTCCTGACGGAATCCAATTTTCAAAGTACTCGCGTTTTCAAGGGCACACGATTCGATACGCAAGCAACGCACAACTGTCATTTTTATATTTTCACGCATGCTGCGACGCAGCAAAGCTGAAAAAATAAAAATGACAGTTGTGCGTTGCTTCCGAATCGAATGGTGTGCCCTTGAAAACGTGAGTACTTTGAAAATTGGATTCCGTCAGGAGTGACCTTAACCCTTAAATGCGCAATGTTGTTTTGAAACAACAAACCGAAAATACGTTTAATGTTAATGGTTTTAATGGTTGTTTACGTTAAAAATATTTTCGACGATTTCTAAAAAAATCGCCTTGCGCCTTTAAGGGTTAATTATAAGTCTATTTACTTTGATTGATATATGATTCATTTCAGTCTTTGTTATACATATACGTTAATATTTGAGAAAAATAAATAAAATAAGACTTTATAAAGGCATCAGATTGTTTAATTTTACTTACGTGATATTTTGAACGCGTTCAAAAATAAGAACTGAACGCAGAGTTCAAGAGCCAAATGAAAATTCTGAACGATGATCCAAGATTGCTGTGATCAAGTTCAGATTAAAAGAACGAACCGGCTTTTCTTAGCACGCGTTCAGTTCAAAATGCAACACTGCAATAAATATTTTGTCGCATACCAAGGGGTTTCACACGAATTACCTTCTCAACTAACCAACGATTCCTTTCTCGTAGCGCTCTCGAAAATGCAGAGCATTCCTCGGTCTCTTATAACAATGAGTGTTAAACTAATTTTCCTCTCCTAATCCTGAATTGACTATAAGCACGTGGCATCATTATTGGTCATGAATTGGAAACTCCGAAGCAAGTATACAATAAGAATAACTTTTTGGTATCCCAAAAATATTATTTAATTGGTGAGCTGTGCATATTTGCTGTTTCTCGGCCAATCATGATTAGCAGCTACGATGTGTATTTATTTACTATTTACTATACTATTTACACAATATGTAAGGAACATTGCAGATTTGTGGGCATTTCTGGATCTTCGCATGTAATTTGCAAAAAAAAAATTCAGAACGGGTTGAAAGATCATCAAAATTGCTGAAAGTTCTTTATTTAAGATTGCTTTCAGCTCATACTGACCATAACAGCTGTTCACATATGCCAAGGACACACAGACAATAGCTCAGTTTGTCGAGCTGATTGTATATAAGACCAAGGTGAATACAAACAGGTGTAGCAGTATGCCAATTACATGATTCAGCCATTTTGGATTTTTATATGGGGCAGCCACCGAGTTTGTTTATGTTTTGCACTGAAAATGATTTATCCCCCCCGCGCTAGTCTCTCCCATCTACTGTCAAAGTGAGTGAACCCTGATATAAGAACCCTGTATAAGACCCTGTGAAATTCAATCGGAAATACATATCTTCGTGAATTTTAGAAAGGTGCACAGGATTCTTCTAGTGAGCAAATGTATGCTATATATACAACCGCAACCCACCGTGGAGTAACACTGCTTTGTAAGCTTTGAAAAGTTTGAAACGCTCTGCTCTGCACAAATACACTAACCGCAAGAGCCGTCATTGTAAACGAGCTTATATTTACGCAAACCAGCGGTACAAACGTCTGAATAGGAAACTGTTTTCTACTTACCAAAAGAAGATTCAACAAAAACTACGTCATAATCCAAAAGGTTTCTGGAGCTACGTTAACAACGTAGCTACGTCAACAGCGGAATGAATCTGGTCTTCCCACTGTCATGCTTAAAGGAAATATTGAATCTTCATCTACTGAAGGTATCTGCAGCCTATTTCGTAGTCAATTCTCTAGCGTATTTACGCAGGAATCATTGAACGATCAGCAACTCGCCGAAGCAACCTGTAATGTTCCAGTCCATCCTCCTGTTGTAGAACACCCAATCATCGACGAAGAAACAATTGTTAACGCTTGCTCCACCTTGAAGGCTTCACTTAATTCTGGTCCTGATGGTATACCTGCCACGGTGTTGAGAAAATGCGCCCCCAGTTTGTCTCTGCCCCTATCACAAATTTTTAATCTTTCGCTTCAATCTGGAAACCACTGGAAGAAATCATTTGTTTTTCCGGTGTTCAAAAAAGGAAACAAACGCGAAGTCAGCAATTATCTCGGTATTGCGGCTATGTGTGCGGTCTCAATGCTGTTCGAAAAAATTGTTTACATTTTTTTGTTTCACAACTGTCGTCACTTCATCTCGGAGCATCAACATGGATTTATGCCGAAACGGTCAACGAATAGTAATCTACTTCTGTACTCATCTTTCATCGCCAAAGCTCTCCAGAAAGGCCAACAAGTTGATTCCATCTACACTGATTTTTCAGCGGCATTTGATAAAATCAATCATCAGATTACTGTTGCAAAATTTAACCGATTGGGATTCTCTGGATCTTTTCTTCACTGGTTACAGTCCTACTTGAGTGGTCGGGAAATGGCCATTAAGATCGGTGACATCATTTCAACATATTTCCTCGTTACTTCAGGATTGCCACAAGGTAGCCACTTGGGGCCGCTGATTTTCTTGGTGTACCTTAACGATGTTCATCTACACTTGGAATGCTTCAAACTTTCTTTTGCTGACGTTTTCAAGCTGTATTGGATTGATAATAGCGCTGATGATGCTCTTTTTCTACAATCTCAGCTAGAGCGGTTCACTGAATGGTGTAAAATCAACCGAATGGACCTTGACGCTGCCAAATGCTCGGTTATTTCGTTCTCCCGTCGACGAACTTTGCTTGATTCTGATTACAAAATTGGTACTGATAGCCTTGAAAAGGAATCGGAATCTTGGTGTTCTGCCCGATTCCAAGCTTACTTTTAAGGAGCTTACATCACCTCAAAAGCCTCAAAAACACTGGGGTTTATCTTCAGAATAGCAAAAAACTTTAAAGATATTCAATGTCTGAAATCCCTGTATTGTTCTCTGGTGAGATCAGTCTTAGAGAACTCGTGCATTGTTTGGGCACCATACTATCTCAACAGTATTCAACGCAAATTCTTGCGTTTTGCTCTGCGCCACCTACCGTGGAATGATCCTTTCAATCTTCCAAGTTATAACGATTGCGGTCTCCAGGGCACTTTATGTTTCCGATCTTCTTATTTCTCAAATTGATTGCCCTGGTCTTTTATCTAGTTTGGATGTAAATATTCCCCAAAGACAGCTCCGGTCTAGACCTTTCTTTTTTATTCATGGTGCCCGCACAAATTACGGGCATAACGAACCCCTTATTGCCATGTGTAGGATATTCAATCGTTGTTCTTCTGAATTCGATTTCTATCTTTTACGTTCGACGTTGAAAAAGAGATTCACGCACCTAGTCGATACTACATCAACCACTACTCGTTAGGCATTTATTGTTTGTATTGTAACAGTAATCGTTTTACCGAATTGTACCTGTGTTATCTGTAAGTAGATAGTAATTCTAGATATAAGTCAATATTGTATCATTTGGAGTATATGTAAATTCTGTTGATACAAAAGATGAGGAGATTTTACGCCCATTCGAGAAAGTGCTTATTGATGCACTACTCGAACGGGCTTTTCCCTGCTCCCAATAAAGAAAGAATATATGTAGACGATGAATAAGAAGAATAATAATACATTTTGGCTGATACGCTCTTTTCAAATGTTGGTCAAAATAGAGTATCCCACTAAATAAAAACCCAGATTAACCCACCTAGCGGTGATGGTGCCTTTCTCGACCTTCGTAAAATGTGTATGCTTGAAAAAAGATGAGCTAGTAGCTAGGAGTAAAAAAGACAAATTTCTTTGTCCGTTCTATGAAAATCAGATTATTTATGGCAAAGATATTGTAGATCCAGTTGAAAACCGAAAATCATATTTTGTCCCATTTCCGGATGTCGCAACTGCATCGCGAGTGGTGCCCGACTATGGCACAGTTGCGCACTACTCGCGATGCAGTTGCAACATCCGGAAATGCGAGAAAATGCGATTTCGCGGGACCTCGGTTCGGTCAAATATTATATATTAACAATATAGTCCACTCTTGTTAAAAACAGGCGAACGCGACTAAAGCGCGCTCTAACGAATGGCGGTCGAACTATCGAATCAAAGCAAGGCGTGGAGGTAAATCATTGCTTCTATATCAACGAATAGAAGCGCATCACTGCTTCCAAAGCAATAAAAACAAAACAAAATATTAAACGTCATGCCAAACATTCGATTATCCAGAGCCACCGTGAGTAGTTCGTGAGCTCCCTCTTCCCAACTAACATGATCCGGTCATCATCCCGGCAGGTTTTATCAAATGTGTTTGCTGAGGAATCGGTTTCATATGCGAACATTTGATACTGTCGAATATGAAAATGCCCGTAATAATGGTCCAGTGCACCGAATGAACTCAATGACGTTTGAGCGGTGCCGTGATTACTAAAAATGAAAACTTTTTCATACATCGAGTTAATTTTAAATGAATTTCGGCAAAGCCCAAACGTCAAATAATTTTTTTTTTTCCTGTTCGGGTGTGCTACTGCGACCAATTATTAGATCTATTGTAGCGTTACCCGTATCCTTAGTGTTTAATTGCATGTCGAATTACTCCAGTGCTATTGAGAAGCAATGCAGTATCGGTTTCGATACAGTTGTTGTTTTGTTTTCTCAAGACCACCATGACAAGGTCCCGCTATTTAGACCCTTCATAGAGAGCAATCCCATTGAAGGCGCGCCCCTTATCAATAGGAAATCAATCGTTTCTTGAGAAAACAGAACAGTAATACTGTTTTTGGCCATGCATCGGAGCCCTAGCCACATCCTTGTCTTGCTTCTAGAATATCACCAGTAAAACTCTTAAAACCCGGGATTTAGCTCTGTCTACAAGACCATTTCAAGCAAGAGAATTTGTTCAGTAATAAGAATTTCCGTGTGTTCCCCACACTACCATTGTTCACCAGTTCAAGAAGAGTTAGTACGTATTTAAACCCCTAACTCGATTTTTCCAGCAGTCAGTTCAGCCTAGGACCGGGTACCGAGGTTTTTTAACTAACTGCTTGAAAAGTTGTTTCCGCTGCATACAGTCTAGCCTCAAACAAGAGGAATTCGAGTCTTTCAACTGTCTGCAAGGTAACATTAATTATGTTTTATTTTTGAGACTGCTGTTGGTAACGGGGACTAAATACGATGAATCCTTAATTACCACAACTTATTGCCCTAACTAGAAAAATGGATTAAGCTAGGGCTCTGTTTGGTAGATCTTACACCGCAACACACTACGTCAAAGTGATCTACCGTGTTACGGGAAACCGTCAAATAATAGACTATAACCTTTTGACCAGCTCATGGAGCAACTATCCAACAACGTGTACGTAATAGACCAAACAAAAATGAAACGTAGGTGAACCCTCGGGTGAACCAACAGAAGACGTTAATGGCCGGCATCCAGATAATTCAAATATTACCAGCAGAATTACACAACACAGCAGCATAATCTTAAATATATAAGTTAAATCACGGGGATTCGAACATGAGTTTTTAAAAAAAGAACGTCTACTCTAAATCACTGTTAAACCAAGAATGATAATTATATTCAATTCTACTTAGAGCTAACCTATGTAACTGAATACTAGCTGACCTACACTTTCCGAAGCCTGTCCAAGGGTCGATCACTGTTGTCGTCGTTGTCCGGATGTTATTTTGTTGATGCCGCAGTTTATCGTCAAAAGGTAAATGTGCTGTAGGCTGTTATGCGTTTGCCGGTCGCTCACGTGGTTGTTGGGGTTGATGCTTTTGATGATTCGGGCCAAATAGTGTTTGTAGGATGTTTGGTGTTTTATCGTTGCCAACTTGATGTGACGTGGTGGGTTGGTTGGTAACTGCTCCCCCTTTAAGATCGTATCGTCCCGATACGATTATTGGAATGGTTGTTGAACGTCTCCTGATAATGATGTATGAGGTAACAAGGAGCACTGAAAGGATACTAAAAGTTGAAAGGCCTACACTGGTGTAGGTGTATTTGATATTCCCGTTTTCTAAGTCAGAAAGTTTCTGACGATTATGGATATGCAACTCATGTAGCTTTTTGATAGTCATATCTGGCTCGAGGGTAAATTGCTCGATTTTGATTCCATCCAATGGGATAATAGTTTGGTGTGGTTTATAGCTGTACGCTGAATTGCTGTATGTACAGTTATTTAGGGTCACTGAGCAGTTGGAGAAATATATCAAAAATGTGCCCTTCAAGGTTCTGTTGGAAACGTTGCAATTTGTTGACATTTCGGTTAACGATGAGTTTTTCACAACAATGTAGTTTTCAGTAAGCCTTTTAAGATCCTTGTAGTTTTTGGTGGGTTTGGTAAATGAGCAATTACCTGGGATTCCTCTGAGTATCTTGGAAAAGCAATCATCTTGAGATACATCCGCTAAGTTATCCTTATCGCATAAAGCGTTTTGTCCTACAGTACAGCATTCCGATTTGAGTAGAAAAGTCTTGTTGAGTCCGATGAGTGCAGATGATGAGGGCAATTCGATGATTCTTCCGTCGATTGGTATAGGCTCCATAAGGATTCGATTGAAAACAGTAGATTCTTTAACTGTGGAATAAAGATTATGAAGTATAACTTTTGGTTCCTAAATACTGAGCTAATCCCTAACATTTCATAAATTTGATCAGTGCTTTGAAAGGTAATGTTATGACTCTCGAGTTTTTCTCTAATAAGGCTGAGTTCTGATTTTCCTAAAATGTTTTAGAAATTACGTTAAGGTTTGCTAATTGAGAAGTTTTCAAAAATAGACTCTAGCTCTCTTTTCTATTTGCTCTAATTGGTAAGTTGTTTTTGAATGTTTGGATGAGAAAAGATACGTGATTAAGTCCTGTGTTATTATTGATGCCCCGTTTAATATTTATAAGTTCTCTGGTTATAATAGTTTGTTGGTCATTAAATGTTTTTATCATTTTATTTATCTGATTCTCGAATTTCCTGTTTAACCTAATCTGAAGATTGTTTTGAGATATTAAACTATTTCCACTAACTTTCAGATTCTGGATTTCTTGATCTATTTTTACAAGGTCATTATCATCAAGGTTACCTGTTAACAATTTAATACTTGACCCTAACAAGTTAAATGCTCCTCTTTTTAATCTCCTATGGGGCAGTAAGTTTTCGTAGAGCCTCAAAATGTCATCAAATTTGTTGGATAGCAAAATAGTCAAATCTTTTGAAGGTGTCGAAATGCGTGAGTCCTCGTATAATCTTGTCGATGTTATCCAACAACTTTTGGTATTGGTCGAGATCTATTTCATGATATAGTCTGTCTTGTCCTTTGGTTATGAAACAATGTCCTGTTGTTATTGTCAGTAGTCCTGGATTGTTCGAAAGGTCCTGTATTTGTATAGTCTGCGTCTGCGTGGTCTTCATAATGGACAGTGGAATTATGATGGTTAAAGATCAGCATGGTTTTCCTAGAAATAGAAATAGTAAGCATTATTTACGAATTCTTTTTAAATTATTTTTATGTAATTTGCGATTCGAGTTATCTATGAATGTTTTGTTTCTATTCTGGATAACTTTGAACCGCGTCAAATTTTTCTTGGTTTTACATTTGATTCCTTGCACTTTGTGGAACACTTTCTCGTTCTCCTGCAATTCAGGTTCCTCTTCTCTATTTTGATTGTGTTGATCTAGATCCTTTTCTGGGTTCGTTCCAATTGCATGACAACGTCATCGTATATCTTGTTTCTATTTGCCAAAATTTGATCCATATCGAGTGGGCGTTCTTCACCATCTTTTATACCAAAGAAAATCTCTCTGGGCTTTAATTTTGTTGCCGTGTGGATTGTTCCGTTATACAGAGTGCAAGCAATCATGTAAACTTCTTTGCTACTTAAGTCATTATACTTATCCTTGATGCACCTGTAAATCTCAGCGAGAGTACTATGAAATCTTTCGACTATACCGTTAGTCTCGCTACGATTTACTGGTGTGAAATAAATTTGAATCCGTAAATATTCTAACAGTCCCCGAACCTCAATGGATTTCATTGCTGGTTCGTTGTCTGAGAATGATTAGCTGTAGTGGCTTACCGTGGGTGCTGAAATATTTTAAAAGCGTTTTCCTGATGTCCTGGATATTCCTACTAGCTAATGGCAATATGACTGCAAATCTGGAGAATTTGTCTACTATTGATAGAAACATGTTTGGTTGGGATATTAGTATGTCTAGATGAATGATTTCTAAAGGTGCTTTTGGAATGGGCGATTCCCCATGTTTAATCTTGTATGGGTTACGCTCATATTTATTTTTTGTTGCACGTTTCACAAAGTAAAATGAATTTTCTAATATTTTGCTTCATTTTAGGAAAGTAATATTTTCCTGCCAGTTCCTTAAAATTTTCCCAAATTCCTCTATGTGAAAGTTCGTGAGTTTTCTAACCAACTCGTTTTGCTCTTCCAAGGTTTGTACGTCTTCCAGTAAAATTTGAGAAATCCTGACTTTAAGAATTTTATTCCTGCTGAAATAGTTTTTGTACACGACTTGAATGGTAGGAATGACTGACTCTGGACACATAATGCAGTTCACCTGTTTTGGGGTTCATATATTCTTTGAAGATGTTGATTAGAGTAGGTACGCCAAACGTGATTCTCAGAAATTGTTCGCCTAAAAATGCGTGGAAAGATTTCTTCTACCTTATTTTCATCATGGTCACTAATACGGAGTATTATTTGATTAGAATGTACATTGAGAGGGCGTATAGTCATTGGAACGAATTCGCTATCATCTGTATCTGCCGAATGAACGGTTTCGTCATCTGACCTCGTCTTCTTCGTTTAAGTTTACTTCATGCGGAATTCGAGATAAACCATCTGGTGACAATATTCTGTTTGCCTGGTCTATACTTAATTTCATAATCATATTCCTCAAGTTCGAGTCTCCATTTGATAAGTTTACTATTTGGAGTTTTGAGGTTTAGTCCATACGTTAAAGGTTGATGGTCTGTGTATAACACAAATTTTCTACCAAAAGGTATGGCCTAAAGTATTTTGCATCCCCATCGAATAGCCAATAACTCTTTTCGATGGTGGAATAGTTTTCTTCTGACTTTGTTAGGGTTCGTGATGCGAACGCTATTGGCTTATCATTTCCAATAGTACCTTGGGAGATTACTGCACCAATTGCGTGGTTAGGGAAGCATCGGTTGTTAGTATGAAATTTTTGTTGAAATCTGGGTATTGCAAGATACTACTACTAGTCAAAATGTTTTTGCATCTCTCGAATGCATTAACAAACTCAGCAGTGTGCTTAATTTTCACCTTTTCGTAGGCAGTTGGTGAGTGGTTTTGCAATTTTAGCAAAATCTTGAATAAATTTGCGGTAGTAACCTAGAATACCTAAGAACCCGCGAAGTTCCTTATCGGTCTTGGGTATGGGCCATGTTTTGATTGCACTAATCTTGCTTGGATTTGGTTTAACACCCTCTGGTGTTACGACATGTCCAAGAAAAGCGACTTCTTTGCGTAGGAATTCGCTTTTATCTAATTGAATCTTCATGTTATACTTTTGCAAACAAATGAAGATCTTTGTTAAGTTTTCCAAGTGTTCTTGGAGACTAGTAGAATACACAATTATGTCGTCCATGTAAACTAGACATATTTTGCCAATGTATTCTCTAAGTATATTGTCCATTACCCTCTGAAAGGTGGATGGAGCGTTTCTGCAATCCAAAGGGCATACGTAAAAATTCATAATGCCCATGTTCGACACTGAATGCTGTCTTTGCAATGTCCTCTTTTGGACTTCAATTTGATGGAATCCAGAGGCTAAGTCGAGGGTGGTGAAGTAGAGACATTTCCCTAGCTTATCTAATATATCGTTGATATTAGGAATAGGGTATCTGTTCAACAGTTTTCTCGTTCAGTTTTCGATAATCGATTACTAAACGCCATTTCTTTTGACCAGAGGCATCCATCTTTTTGGAACTACCCACACTGGGCTGGACCAAGGACTATTTGAAATGTCTGATAATACCCTGCTCAAGCATTTTCATGATCTGCCGTTGTACCTCTTCTTGTGACAGAAAGGATACCGGTATGATTTAGAATGTGCGGGTACGTCATCTTTGGTTTTGATAGAGTGTTTAATGCCATTAGTGAACATAAGAGTTTTATCTTCTTTGTGAAAAATATCTTCGAAATTACGAATAATCTTTAAAGTTTTTCACGCTCTTCAGTATTGAGATGGTCTAATCGTAGTTGATTAGATAACTGTATCTCTGTCTTTTCCTGACTAACTTAGTCCCAATGGGTTTTGTATCAAAATTATTCAATTCTCCAAACACAAGCCTGTTTGGATTTATTTTGCAATGTCCTCCGTTTTGTTCTCTATTATCAATGTCGTTTTGTTATTTTTCGCGTGGTAAATTCCTGGGAGTACAACTATCTCATCAGTCAGAGGTAGTTCGTTGTCAATGAAAAAATCCCCGTTTGTAACATCAGTGGACAATGTAATACCTATTTGTTCGTTGGAATTAACGCAAACTGTGTATGAATCAGGATATTTCTTTTCAAGGGTATAGTGCAATTTGGAAACTGTAGTTTGTTGGAGTGGGTGATAATATTAGCTTTAAATCGGCTAAAGATTCATACCCTATAAGTCCGTCAAAAGGAGGAAATTTGTGGAGGTGAAAAGTTAGTGGAAGTCTCCCTTTGAAAGGAGAGAATTTTATGTATTTGTCTATCTTATGATGTCCGTTGATGCTCTTTACTACCGATGGGTTTGACATTTTTATCCATGATGTACGTACTAATGATGGATCAATATATTTTTGTTGGCTCCCGTGTCAATGAGGAGTTTAAGATTACCAAATTCTGTTTTAAGTTCGATATAAGGCAGAAAGTTGTTGCTTCCTATTTTTCTTCTATTAAGTCGGAAGTTATTCGAAATTTACGTCTTCAACAGGGGTTTCCGACGATTCATTGGGTGCAAGGGATTCTGATGATTCATTGGTTACACAAGCAGAGTTATCAATGGTGTTTCCTTGTTCATTATCACTGTGAGATGGTTGCTAACATCGTTAGAATAAAATGGATTTGTTTCTAGGTAATATTCTTCTGGGTACTGATATTGTTCATATGGATAGTAGTGGTTGGCTAATTCGATGTTTCTTAATTCTTCAACATGAAATCTGTTAGCTTGAGGTGAAAAATGATTTCGTGGGGAAATTGGTTGTAATTAGGTAGGGTCGATTCATGTAATTGACATGTTTGCTCATAGTAGAGGGGTCGACATCCATCGGGACGGCCTTTGGAATTGGTTTTGGGAATGGTCTTGGGGCCATCGCTGGTGGAAAAACATTTCTAGGAGGAAATCTTTGAGGCATGTAATTATTGGGATAAAGGTGGTCGTTGTGGACGTGGTCCTGGTGACGGTGGAAATCTTTGAGATGAGTTGAAATGAGGATGTGTTTGATGGCGCGGAGCAAATGTTGGTTTGGCTGGGACTGGTGGTAACGGCTTGAAATTTGGTTTCGCATAATTATAATTTTGTTCCCCCAGACACAATCGAAGGGCATCCTTCATTGTATCTGGTCCGCGTGCCCCAATTACTGGACCTAAGGGTTCTTTTACCCCAGCCAACAAGACTTTTTAGCCCCATCTGTTGATAAAACTCCTTTTTCGAGGCAATAATCGTTGCTGCATTATTTTCACAATGTTTAAATTATTGATCAGTAATGAAATGGTGTGGGACACCTTGCTGTAAACTCTTCGACGTTGTTTGTTTGATAAATTTTGAAAAGATCACGAGTTAGAGACACTTCTGTCTCGTCGATCGCTATAATGAGTAATTAGATTTTGTTTCATCTCGTTCCAATTTAAATTGGTGCCATACAACTCGAGTATGTTGTCTGCGTCACCAATAATTTTATGCGAACTGCTTGATCCACATTGTGCACGTTACTTCCCTCCGCTTCATTTAGTAAAGGCATTATGTTGTCGATTGCCCTGATAAAATGAGTTTAATTTCACTGGGTTCTATCGAAACAGGGAAGATCCCGTATAATTTGTGGGGTTTGGAGAGATTTTAAAATGCTCTCTGTTCTCCCAATATTACCAACGGTTGGTGCTGAGGCACATTCGCATGTTGGTGGAGCGCTTGTTCGGCTTGAGCTCGAACGTGCGCTAGCTCTTCGTCGCGATTAGACACGTGTTGAGCTAACTCTTGGAGTTGCCGTTGCAGCTCCTCAATTTGTTGGTCTTGCAAATTTCTCGCCATATCAAACCGATTATTACTTCTTCGGGCAATTTCGCACTATTTTAACACTGTTAAGCACTGAATCACTTTTATCTTACACTTGTATCTTTTAAGAAATTAAAATTCACTTACCTAAGTTTGTTATCGATGTTCCTTCGATAGTAGAGAGGACGTGTCCGATTATCCGTCGATGCTGGTCTCTCTCGGGATGTCGATATTCCTTCGACAGATTCTGGTTCTTATGATTATCCGCGTTGGCCTTTTCTTCTCTGGGATGTGCTGCAAGTCTTCGATATTCCCTCGAAGATGTCTTTTTCGACGAACACATCTCCACTCGCAACTAAGAACTCGGACGCGGATCCTACCGACTGCGCCAGTTAAATCACGGGATTCGAAACATGAGTTTTAAAAAGAACGTCTACTCTAAATCACTGTTAAACCAAGAATGATAATTATATTCAAGATTCTACTTAGAGCTAACCTAATGTAACTGGAATACCAGCTGGACCTACACTTCTTCCGGAAGCCTGTCCATAGGGGTCGATCACTGTTAATGTCGTCGTTGTTGTCCGGATGTTATTTCTTGTTGATGCCGCAGTTTATCGTCAAAGTAAATGCATGCTGTAGGCTGTTATGCGCGTTTGCCGGTCGCTCACATGGTTGTTGGGGTTGATGCTTTTTGATGATTCGGGCCAAATAATGTTTGTAGGATGTTTGGTGTTTTATCGTTGCCAACTTGATGTGACGTGGTGGGTTGGTTGGTAACTTATATACACAGCATAACTTCATGGCTATCAATGAAAAAAACCTTTGAGTAATGCCTTTAGATCTGCACGTATAACCAAAGGTCTGTCAACCTGTTTCATATATGGTGCATGCACCTTGTAGTACATAGAA
This sequence comes from Armigeres subalbatus, assembly GCF_024139115.2. Lineage (NCBI taxonomy): Eukaryota > Metazoa > Arthropoda > Insecta > Diptera > Culicidae > Armigeres > Armigeres subalbatus. The sequence goes on from NC_085140.1 coordinate 80,257,205, forward strand.
TAGAATGTGTACACAACATATCTTCTTGGCTATCCAAAAATAATCCTTGAGTAAGGCTACACGCGTAAGCGAGGGCCTGTTGACCTGTTTCAAATATATTGCATGCTCCTTGTGGTACCTAAACCGCACTGCTCTCTGACGGTAGAGACGACGTCGTCCGCATTCGTGACCTCGTCGAGTTGCTTGCACTGGAAGGTCACTTCCGTCCCCAACGACCTCACCTCGGCGCCGTCACCCAAGAGCAGCACAAGTCAGACAAAAATGTTCCAGCGCCGAAAGCTTTTCGGTCTTCTTTCCGGTTTGAGCTACTGACTTTCGTCTTCCGGTTTGAGCTACTGACCAGCTGCCAGGGATTTTCGGTCGCTTGTGCTGATGGCACTGGTCGGCAGGTACCCTCTTGCGGTCCGGCGACTTACGTCTGGTTGGTGCCTTTCGCTTTTTTGGACCGAGAAGTCTCCTTCTCGGGTCAACGCCTTTCGGGTTCCACTATACCCCGATCTGCTCCGTCAAGACAACGTTTGACCTATTGTCGCCTACTGTTTGGCTTTGCTCTGAGCACCTTCGCCGCTTTGCTGCCTGAGCTGTTTTTGGTTAGGCGCAGTATTTTCCTCGTTGGTCGTCAGGGCGAAATAAATCGCCTCTCCGGCCATATTCGATCTTCCAACGGAGGAGAAAGCCTCAGTTGTGGTACCTTTGTCCGCCTTCTCGCTTCCCCCGGGTGGCTGATAAAAGCGTCTTACGACTCGAACAGCATGGCGGTGCACCAGCAGGTTGTGTTTCAGTTCCTTACTGATGTTCTGCCTTCCGCTTGCACACTCGATAATGTTATCGAGTTGCTCGACGACCACCCGCATCCCGGGCAGTGGTCTTAATATTGTACCCAAATCGGAAAATGTACATTATTGACACTGTAGGTTCTATAGATGAGCTAAGGCGAAGACGAGTGTAGCCAAACGAACTCTCAATTAGTGTGGCCCAACGAGCATGACGTCACGATTGCAATCCAAGCAATGGAACGTGTGACGTCAAATTCGCGTGGTAAACTTCTCACTTCTCACATCTCCCATCTTTATCTAATTTTTTCCCTTTTTACATCTCACTTCTCACTATTCACTTCTCACTTCTCGATTTCAAAAATCACTTTTCACTTCTCACGACTCGCATATCATTCCTAACTTCACACTTCACGTTTTCTTACTTCTCATTTCTCCCTTCCTATTTCTCACTTCTCGCTTTTCACTTCTCACTTCGCATATCTTACTTCTTATCCACTTTTTACTTCTGCCTTCTCGCTTCTCATTTTTCGCTTCTCGTTTAACACCACTCGTTTCTCACTTCTCAGTTCTTACTTCTCACTATTCACTTCTTAATCCTCACTTCTCACTTTACACTACTTACTTCAAACTTTTCATTTTTCACTTTGTCTTCCTACTATTCCCATCTCTCTTCTTGCTTCTCACTTTTTCCATCTTAAATCTCACTGATCGTATCTAATTTCTCATATGTCAATTCTCACTTACCGCTTCTCACATCTCACTTTTCGCTTTTCACTTATCACTTCTCGCTTCTCACTTCTCCCTTCTCACATCTCACATGTTTATCTCATTACTCACTTCTCACTAGTCACTTCTCGGCTCCCACTTGTCTCTTCTCTTTTTTCCTTTCATATTCCTCATTTCTCATTTCACACTCCTTACTTCTACCTTCTTGCTTCTCATTTCTCATGCATTACTTCTCATTTCTCACTTCCCACATATCGCTCCTCAATTCTCACTTATCGCCTCTCACATCTCACTTCTCACTATTCACTTCTTGCTTCTCACTTCTCACTTTACACTACTTACTTCAAACTTCTCGTTTTTCACTTCGTTCTCTCTTCTCGCTTCTCACTTCTTTCATATTAAATCTCACTTATTGTATCTAATTTTTCATTTGTCACTTCTCACTTATCGCTTCTCACTTCCCACTTTCCATTTCTCACTTACCACGTCTCGCATCTCTCTTTTCCCTTCTCACATCTCACATGTTTATCTCATTACTCACTTTTCACTAGTCACTTCTCGGCTCCCACTTGTCACTTCTCATTTCTCTCTTCATATTTCTCACTTCTCGCTTCTCACTTCACACTCCTCACTTCTCCCTTCTTGCTTCTCACTTCTCATGAATTACTTCTCATTTCTCACTTATCAATTCTCACATATCACTTCTCAATTTTTACTTGTCACCCCTTATATCTCACTTCTCACTATTCACTTCTTGCTTCACACTTCTCACTTTTACTTCTCCCTTCTCACTTCTCATTCGACCTAACGGCTGTGACCAAATGACGCTTACCAAATCCAAATTATGGAAGCGGGTGGCGCGATGGGGGGTTGGGCTTGCTTACGGGGTTCCTCCTTCCTTCGGCCGCTGTGCCGACGCGCTTACCAAATCCAAATTATGGAAGCGGGTGGCTGGTTGGGGTTCTTCCTTCTGATGCTGAACGATATAATTTCCTAGTAGTCTCCGTTTCAGCGTTCGATGATGGAATGAGTCTTTTCCGTTGAAGCACTCCTTTTATAGTATTCTGTTCGGAGGGGAAATGCCAACTTGACTCTGTAATTTCAAATTTTCGGGTGGCAGTAGGCCATGCTTTTCCCATGAAGGGGAAATGTTAGTTGCCTCTGTAAATTTCAAATTTACTAGTAGCATTTGGCGGCTATGCTTTTCCTTGTTGCATGAAGGGGAAATGTGAGTCATCTTCGTGATTTCAAAATTTCCAGTTGCAGTAGGCCATGCTTTTGCATGTTGCATAAAGGGGAAATGTGACTCGTCTCTGGAAATTCCAATTTTTCGGATGGTAGTAAGCCATGCTTTTCCATGGTGCATGGCGGGGAAATGTAAGTCATCCCTGAAATCAAATGTTCGGGTGGCAGTAGGCCAAGCTTTCCAATTTCAATGAAGGGAATTGTAAGTCCACTGTAAGGGTATGCGATAACACACTTTTTCCTAACGAAACGAAACGAAACGAAATTTAAAATGTCTATGTTGATTCGGATCGAAACGAAACGAAATATAGATTTCTTTCGAAACTTCGAAACGATACGAAATCAAGGTTCATTTAATTCGAAATGTTTCGATACGAAACGAAATTTTGATTTTTTTTCCGCGGAATTTTTATTGAATTGGTTTCACATTATGTACGCAATTCTGATTCCACTTTTTCGATGTCGAATAACTATTTTGCGACCAAAAGAGTTATAATAACTGAAGAGCAATGTATCCACATCTGCCAGGCGTATACGCAGTTATAGAATTGATATTACTAGATCAACATTTGAAAAGGGCTTATCTGCCTAAATTTGTTCCTTCTTATTCTTCGTCTACACTGCCGCTAACCGCAAGTCGAGCACATCTGTATTGAGATTCTCAAGTCCGAAGGTGTGAGTGGCGATAAAAGGAAAACAAACACTCCTAGATGGTGCAACTCTGCAAAGATGAGGTAAAATGAGAAGCGGTTATATATTTTTACATCTTTGACTTCTTGAAATCATTGTGATGACCTGACATTTTGAGGTTATGAGCAGAAAGCGAAAACAAACATGTTTTTTACATTACGCAAAATTGCACATTAGTGTGAGCTGCTAAACGTCACTTATTCTATATCTCAATTATTAATTTGCAATGTTCCTCACATATTGTGCTAGAAAATCAGTCAAAGATAGAGCTTATTAGCTTAATTAATCTGCAATACATTTCATAATTGCTAATTATGATTGGCCGAGAAACAGCAAATATGCCAATTAAATAATATTCTTGTGATACAAAATGTTATTCTTATTGTACACTTGTTTCGAGTTTTAATTCATGACCAATAACCATGCTGGTCACGTGCTTATAGTCAATTTAGGATTAGAGAGGAAAATTAGTTTAACACTCATTGTTTTAAGAGACCGAGGAATGTTCAGCGCTCTCGTAGGCGCTACGAAAGAATCGTTGGTTGAGAAGGTAATTCGTGAAACCCTTGGTAAGCGACAAAATATTTTGTAAACGAAATTATTTTGAAAACAAGAGACGAAAACTGTGTTCAAATCATCCAACGCAAGATCATATGCTTCGTTTAATAATCTTTTACAACACGATCGATTCTGCACTAAATAATTTTTTGCTCTTCGATGCGAACATGTTTTATCACTTCGCGTTCTCCCACACTAGCTGGCTGATCAGCATCAACACGTCGATTGCACGCTGGTTAAACAAATGCCTGCTACGCAGTAGATTTTTCCATTTCGCGTTCTCCCGGACTAGCTGCCGTCCTGACCAGCACAACACGATCAATTCCGCATTCATATTGTGTAAATAGTAAAAAATATGCTTTAAATCATGGCACTGAAGACGTTTTAAGAAGAAAACTACTTGTATTTATCGACTTAGAACGGGGCTATGTAGTAAGCGTTGATAGAAAAAAATTGTATGACCTAAAGTTTTGAAAACAACTTAACGATTCTGTTGGCACAGCCAAAATTTTTATAATATAAAGTATGGATTAGTTTAAATTTGTTTCGAAATTCCGCGAAATTCGTTAAATTTCGTTAGAAGCTGATTTTTTCAAGCGATTTTTTGTAATTTTACGAAACGAAACGAAATCAAGAAATCGATTTCGCCATTCTTAAATTCCGCGAAATTCCGCGAATTTCGTTTCACTCACCAAAACGAAATTTTTCGAAATACCGCATATGCTCCTATGTCCACTGACTTCATGATTTTTTCATTTTTTTTCTGGTTACCGATTGCTTTTCTAAGGAATGCTGAAGTGAAATCTCTAACTGCTGAGAAACTTTGAAACAGCGCGTTTTGGAGAGATCAGAAAGAACTTAACGATTTTTTTATTGTTTTACTTCATTGATTTTATTTCAACTGTTTTTTTTTTGTTTGTTTAACATATTGCTTTCTTTTATTATCATGTTATACCTTACCCGAGCAACACAAGTCAGACTGAAAAGGTTACAGCGACTTGATTGTGACTGAATCTGGTCATTTATGAGTTGCAGTAACATATGTAGAACATGTGTGCTGCTAGGGTAATTCTACACTCTGTACCCACTTGCTCGATTCCTACTGCAAATTATTGAAGATTTCGCTTGTTTCGACCGGAACAAAGCGCAATACATGCGCATGAGCCACCGAACATAAGATAGATATTTTATGCCTTTCTTGACGACTAAAACACGCACTGCACTTACTTGCTTGCAACGAGTGCGCCAAGATGGAGGTGGCCGATCCCAAGTGCGCCAACTGTGCGACAATCATCAGGCCTACAAAGGCTGCCCAAAGCGAGCGAGTTCTTGGACATCCGGAAGAATGCTATCACCAGGACCTGTCGAAGAGGTGTTCCTGCTCTCAACGGGTGAACTATCCGGCATCTCCGACCGCCCGTCGTGCGATTCCAATCCTCCCACTGTTACAACCGCACAAGCGACTGGCAGACGCTGCGTCAGTTCAAGCTCCAGCACCGCCGGCTCCATCCTCCAGTGAATGGCCCCTGCTCCCTCCTCCTGGATTCCACCGATAGCAAGATGAGCAACATCTACCCCCGGAGGATTCCGGTCCACTCTACACCCTGGAGCAGCTGGATCCAATATTCAGCCCACTTGCTTCGAAGCTGCAAATCCCGGTTTGACCAGATTTACACTCTGGGCCTTTTCGTCATTGAAAATGGTTTCTAGATTGGGTCTGGCAAACTGGAACGCTTGCTCGCTCAAGAGCAAAATCGTCGAGCTCAGCGATTCCCTTCAGGATAAGAAGGTTGACGCGGCTTTCATCACCGAAACCCACCGGAATCGTCATGTTCATCGTGGCTTACTGTCCTACACAAGTATAAGTCGACGACGACTTGTCTGCCGAACTACGAAGGGACATAGTAAAGCCGCGTTAAGCTCACTCGATGGCATGGGCACTGCATTGGGCACCCATTGGGCAGTTCATCATAGCCGGAGACCTGAACGCTAATCACCAATCGTGGGGAAACACCGTCTCAAACCGGAAAGGAGTCATCTGGTGCAACGACGAGCTAGAGGGCCACTCCACCATCCTGGCCCTGACAGCCCTACCGGTTGACAAGGTCCGGGCCATGCAACGCTCGATATTATATCACGAACATGAACGATCACGTCTCCAGCCGGTCGTCTTCCAGGAGTTCAGCTCGACCACTATTCGGTGGTGGCGGAAGTTGGTACTTCAGTAATCGGCTAGAGCTGGCCCGGCGGAACTATCATCAAGTCGACTGGGGTAGGTTTCAACGGTGTATGGAGAAAACATCGACTACCAGCGGCGCGGCAGCGGTATCGTCGACGAGCAGCTGAACGCCATCAGGAGGCGCTCTCCTCCCGCGAGCACCATGTTACAAGGCCCAACAGGTGAGCAACACCATGAACGTTGATATACTCACCAAAGATTTGATTCGTCGGCGAAATGTCACTCGCAGGCAGTATCAACGTACTGGGCGCTTGCGCGCCACCGCGCAATCGCATGATAAATTCCAGGCCGAGACTGGTGGACCTCAGAAATAGTGATTTTCCAATAAGACCGCGCACTCCCAGACTGGCGCTAAGCCGTTCTGGAAGCTAAAAAATCTAAAATCTAAGTCTCGACCCTTTCCAGCTTTGATCCTATTAGATGAATGCTCAAGGATCGCGATAACTCCTGCAGAAGGTTACTGAAATAGGTCGTCACTTCGTCGCTCGCACAGTCTTGGACAGAACATCGTCAGTGCACACGAAGCAGCCGTTAGAGAGCATGCTAACAACATCCATCTTATTCCCAACGACATCTCGGAGGAGTTGGGGATCACAGCCGACGAATTGACGGCTTACATCAAATCATCGAAAAACATGCCAGGCTTCGACAGCATCCTGAATCTTGAGCTCAAACATATGAATGCGCCGTTCTTCGAGCACATTTTGCTGTTCTTTAAACAGTTTCTCCGTCTCAGCTACTTCCCATCGTCCTTGAAGTCATCTCCATCCGGAAGCCTGGGAAGGATCCTTCCTCTCCGAAAAGCTTTCGCCCCATCAACCTTCTCTCAGGTTTATCCAAGCTGTTCGAAGAGGCGATTCACAGCCGGTTACTTGAGTTTGCCGAACACCACAACATATTGCTCGAGGAACAGTTTGGTTTCCGTTACACCAACTGACCCGAGTCCTTAGACGGAACAAGGCTGTCTCTAAAATATCAGCCATGGCCTTACTCGTTGTCGAGAAGGCATTCGACAAACTACAACGCTACAATCTTCTCAGCTACCTGGTGAAAATCATCAACAATTACCTGTCGCAAGGACATTTCGGTCTCAATCAGCGGAGCGAGTACCAATGCGCACAACATCGTCGTAGGCGTTATCCAGGGCAGTATCCTCGGGCCCCTGCTTTCAATCTGTTCACCTCCGACAAGCCAGAACGTCCAGAAGGCGGCATTCTGACTCTGTCCACAGATGACACCTCCATTGTCTACAACGGTATAGAGTGATCAGAGCGCTAGTGGCAAAACTCCAACGAGGCCTGGGTGCCCTGACAGAGTGCCTCATCATCTGGAAGATCTGTATCACCGAGGCGAAGACCCAGGTCATCATTTTCCCCGACTCTAAATCCTCTAAACATGTTCCGCCTGGGGACTGTAAATCACCTTGGCTTGACCCTTGACAGCAAGCTTATTTTTCGTCAACAGGTTGACAAGACGTGTAACGTCTTGTTGAAACTACTGTACCCTCTGATCAACCGCCGGTCGTCATTGTCCCTGAAAAATAAGCTTGCTGTGTCTACAAGCAAATCATCCTCCCTGTGATCGAATATGGCATGCCGGTCTAAGGGAGCTGCGCTAAAACCCATCACCTTAAACTTCAACGGGTCCAAAACAAATTCCTAAGGATGATCCTCAACACCCCTCCCAGGAAACGAAATTCTGAGGTCCACCCCTAGATTCAAACACTTTGAGCGCTTTGGTGAGTGTAACGATCGGTACAGGGCCCGTTCTTAGCTTTGGATCAGGCCGCTATTGAGGCGCTAGCTCCTATCTAGGTTATCAAATTTTTGTATTGTACATATTTAGTGTACATAGTAGTTAGGGGCCTCCTTGCAGTGCGGTAAGACGCGCGGCTAAAAAAGACCATGCTGAGGGTGGCTGGGTTCGATTCCGCTGCTGGTCTAAGCAATTTTGGATGGATGTCTCGACTTCCTGGGCATAAAAAGTATCATCGTGTAGCCTTTGGCTTAGAAACCTCGCAGTTAATCACTGTGGAAGTGCTTAATGAACACTAAGCTGCGAGGCGGCTCTGTCCCAATGTGGGGATGTAATGCCAATACGAAGAAGAAGAAGAAGAAGAAGAAGTTAGGTTATCAAATTTACAAACTAATCAATACATCCGAAAGGCAAATATGTCAAATTAGATGCACTTTTTAAATTCTACTATCAAATATGTGAAACAAAAATAATAATCAAAGATGAAGAGCCATGTGACCAAACACTTGCCATGTGCAAAAATATTGCAAATCAAATCAGAACATAAACACAAATTTATCTCTGCCGACGCTGCGGATTGAGAGGACATAAGGCACAATGCTGACCTCCCTTGTTTGATTTGTTCCACAAAGCGTGAACAAAGCACCCATGGGTTCGATGTGCCGGCTTTAAGCTGCTGCAAAATCAAAGTGCAGGTAAAGAGCTGACTTGCTCGGCTTCCTGAGTTTGGTGTGCGCAGGTTTGAAACGCGGACGTGTTGTTCGTGTGCTCACGTTTTCGCGCAATGCGCTACCTTGCCACGGTCTGGACACTACACAGACACTAGTTCGGAGGATGTGTAAAGACGAAGTTGGCTGGACGCCTGGCTATCGCCCAAATCGTCTCGGAGCTACACAGAAGGTGGCGCGTGGACTCGGGATGCTAGTTCAGGCGCAAATAGAGGTGGTCAAGGGATCGGTGGCTTCATGGTGCATGGTGGTCATGCTCTGTGGTCGAACTCGATCCTTTATCAATAAGGGCCGCGCGAAGAACAACATGGTATCGTCGCTTTCGCGGCGTCGATCAACCGGGCGGGTTCCGAGCCCGAGGGGAAAGGGGTCCTCGTCAAGGCTGGGGCAGGCGTAGGCACCGCGTCGGCAGTCCTCTGTGTGTGCTGGCAATAGGCCTATCCAGAAATTATTGGGGTGCGCATCATTTGATACCATCGTGCAGAGGGAAGCAGGCACGAAGTCGACCCTGCCCACCTTCCGGGACATAGGGCGTGGTAAGGCCACCTGGAAAGCCGGCAATGCGCTGACCGATACCATGGTGTTCTTCTAAAAAGCGAGTCGATCGATGCTGCAAGGCAGCTAACCTCGAGGGTGACTATGGCCCCCTTTGAAGCATTACTTTCTGGTTGTACCGAAGGGACGATGGGCTTGGCAATGGAAACGGTTTGCTGGTGGGGATGCAGCCCTGCCTCCCTCATTGAGGTCTAACCCAGCACTTCCTGGTCAACTCAGGATGTCTTTGAGCAGATTCCCCTCCATTGTTTAGGAAGAAAAAAAAATACACACACACACACACGGATGCTGCAGGGATTGCGGCTATCCAAGTAGTGGATATTCCTATCCAAGAGGTGGTGAGCATTCAGTTGGGTTTCGTAATCGCAAAATTAACGGGATCTTTGTGGCGTTACGCACCCCCCAAGGTGGACTTTGGAGCAGTATAACCGAATGCTGGACTCACCACGGAGAAGCTGATCGGCCGAAAACCAGTGATAATCGGAGGCGATTTCAATGCTTGGGCAGTGGATTGGGGAAGCAGACTGACTACGAAGGTTACAGTTTGCTGGAGCGCTGGCTATGCTGGAAAGATTGTGCAACGAAGGTACCTTACATTCCGCAGAGATAGCAGGGAGTTCATCATCGATGTCACGTTCTGCATTCCGTTGATGGCGAGAACATGAACTGGAGAGTTTGTGAAGATACCCATAGCGATCATCAGGCGTCGATAAGTGTTGAGAACGCGAACGCCGACGGTACGACGGGAGACAAGGCCTGTTGGCGAAGTGGTAGACGAAGGACTTCGATAAGGATCTTTTTATCGAAGCGCTTTGAGTGGACGGCGACGCTACAAATGCGCAGACCAACGACGGAAACGTAGCGAGGGCTTGCGATGCGACGATCCGAGATGGAGCCAACGAATAGCCGACGGCCAAGTTACTGGTGGAACGAAAATCTTGCCAACCTTCGCGCTGCCTGTCTCAGATCAGGAGACACTTCAGGAGCGGTCTGAAATGGTCAGAGGAGCGAAGAGTTTCCGTGAAGCTGAGCGGCTTTCAGGAGGCGATCCAAATCAGCAAGTCTAACTGCTTCAAGGAGTTGTGCCGGTAGCTGACGCTGATCCTGGGGTAACGCTGGACGGTCTTTTCCCCAGCATGGTTCTACGACGTGGCCGCGTACGCCGTACGAAGATGAAGACCGTGACACTGCAGGTATGCAAGTCACCAATGACGAGCTATCAGTGGCGAAGGTTTGAAGTTGAAAAAGCTCCGGTCCGGATGGAATTCCAAATGTGGCTCTAAAATCCCGATTTGGCGTTCCGATCTGTTCAGGGTGGTGCTGCAGAATGTTTAGTAGACGGTACTTCGACACATGGAAGATCAGAAACTGGTGCTGCTGCCGAAACCAGGAAAACCGGGGAATCCAGCATCGTATAGGCCATATATCTGCTGGATACACTGAGAAGCTTCTGGAAGGGATCCTATAGCACACACAGTTCACGAGGTGAGACGGCTTATCGGAAAAACAGTTCGGATTCCGCAAAGGCAGATCGACTGTGGATCAATCAGGACAGTCATTGAAGATGCAGAAGGGCGTCCAAGAAGAAGAGGGCGGCAATCGGTTCTGCGCGGTATGACGATTGACGTCAAAACGCGTTCAACAGTGCTAGCTGGCAGGCCATCGCCAGCGCTGCATGGAATCGTCCCGACTTCTGTAAGATCCAGAGCTACTTCCGAACCGGATTCTGGTTTACGACACGAACTCGGGGCGAAGTTGATCAGGGTTACGGCGGGCGTTCCAAGGGTCCATAGGGCCGACGTTTGGAATGTGATGTATAACGGAGTGCTGATGCTGAAGTTGCCCAAAGGTGAGCTAATGCGTGGCAACT